>NC_023759.2:44961504-46242337 GCF_000499845.2 Phaseolus vulgaris | reverse complement strand
TGAAACATCTTTTTGTTAAAGAAAATTTGAGTACTTTAAAGAACGTAGGGACAGAGGAAGAAAAATATAGGGGTGCAGAAAGAAACACCCAATAAGATGCATTCCACCCAAGACTAAACTGACTAAAGTTCTAGGCCCAGATGACAGTCCACAAACAATAAATGGTCTAGGTCTGATAAGGCCCAGCTTAATCTTGAAATTTTGGGCTTTATATATGTATTTATATATACAGTGAAGAAGAACGAAACTAGGGTTTCTTTGTCCCCGTTGCAGCGTCAGAGAAGGGGAAGCATGGTTTCGCTGAAATTGCAGAAGCGGCTTGCAGCCAGCGTGCTGAAGTGCGGAAGAGGAAAGGTTTGGCTTGACCCCAATGAGTCCAACGAAATCTCCATGGCCAATTCTCGTAACTATGCTCACCCTTTTTCTTTATCAGTATCATATCTCTTTGCCTCGTTTATCAGTATAATTGTTTTTATTTATTATTATTTTTCTCATCTATGTGTTGAGAATAGAGAGCTTATATTGGATCCGAAGTTTATTGTTCTTTGCAATATTAGATTTCTTTTAATATTAGATTGCATTCGTATATCTTTATGTAATCGGTATTTGAACTATTCATAAGTGGAACAGTGAGTTTTATGTGCAGTGTGAAGGAGTTTTGTACGTGTGAGCATTTCCTAAGATATTTCAAAGCTCATTAAGTTGTGTCATCGTGTAGTCTGAATCAAATGTTTTGCAATATGAGCACATATTTTTTGACTTAACATGGTAGATTTCACTCTGCAGGGCAAAACATTAGGAAGTTGGTAAAGGATGGGTTTATCATCAGGAAGCCAACCAAGATTCACTCCCGATCACGTGCTCGTAGGATGAAAGAGGCAAAGAGGAAGGGTCGTCACTCCGGATATGGTATTTATTCCCAATAACTTGGTTAATGTAAGATAAATAACAAACGGGTTTGAATTCACCCTCTCAATAACTACATTTGGTCGAAGAGGACTAGGAGATAAAATGAATTAAACTTTTCTCTGAAACTGATATTAATTATGCATTAACTTTATCCTTTTAAGTTTTATTCTGAAACATGATTTTAATTTGTGCATTAACTAAAATGGAAGCATAATTTTTTTTTTGCCAGTGTTTATTGAAAAGTTTATCTATACAAAATGTAATTTTAGGGTGTTGGACTTGTTTTATGTAAAACGTATGGTTGTGGTCCTGTTGACACTTGGTCATCTTGAACTGACAATATTTTCTATGCTGCATATTAATTCAGGGAATAATGTAACGAATTTGCTTTATAGTTTATGGGAGAAAGTCGGATACTTATTTTATGCTAATTATTGCTGAGTGGGTGGCATAGAATGAATTAATTACTCTTTTGTCTTTTGGAGAGGAAGTGTGTCAGTTGCTTACTATAATCATTCTCTGTATACTATTAGGTAAGCGTAAGGGTACTAGGGAGGCAAGGCTTCCCACCAAGATACTTTGGATGAGAAGGATGCGTGTGCTACGACGTTTGCTTCGTAAGTACAGGGAATCAAAGAAAATTGACAAACACATGTACCATGATATGTACATGAAGGTGAAAGGTAATGTTTTCAAAAACAAGAGAGTGTTGATGGAAAGTATTCACAAGTCCAAGGCTGAGAAGGCAAGAGAAAAGACATTATCTGATCAGTTTGAGGCTAAGCGTGCAAAGAACAAGGCTAGCAGGGAAAGGAAAATTGCTCGGAGAGAGGAACGCCTAGCCCAAGTGAGTCCCAGTGTCTTGGAATATTTTCTTGTTTTTTTATTAAAATTAAGAATTTAATGCACTATCAGCATGTTCACTGAAGTTGGAAATGAAAATTCTGACATTTTTTTCTTTGTAAAATGTTTAGGGTCCTGTTGAGAAGGTATCCACGGCACCAAGTGCCCCTGCACCCCAATCTACTCAGTGAGTTTTACAGTTTTGGCTTATTATTCATATATATATATATATATATATATAGTTTTTTATTGTTCATGTACTCTGGCCTAATTGTAGTCTATCTTATATGCAGAGCGCCAAAGAAATCCAAGAAGTGAGTATTTTCATGAATATGTCACGGTTCCTGGAAATCTTTAGTCTGCAAAAGTAGTTATGAGGTGTATGTTTTTGTTTGTTTTAGACATTTTTGTACGTTTTGCTTGTACTAGAGCATTTTATTTATCCCGCATACTTAAATCATATATTGTCAGTTTTTACTCTTTTTGGTATTAAGATTATCCGTCTTGTCAGTTTTTGAAGTTTTTGGGTTATCCTCCTACTCGCAAAGCAACTGCTATAGTGTACTTATACCAAGATCTACACTATTATCTTACATTATTTGGATGCAAAAAAGAACGCCATAAAAATGAGTCTAAGATCTTTGTCAATATTTTTTCTTTTATTTGGGAAGAGAAGAAGTGTGGATAAAAAATGTTATATTGAATGATTTTTCTAGCGTAGTAGGTAAATAAAATAGGGTAATTTTATAACAAAACGCTATTTTTTGTAAATAGTTTTGAATGGTCCCCAAACTTTATTTTGATTTTAATTTATCTTTTTCTTTTGATTTTACTGTAGTTCTTGAATTAGTCTGTAGTTAATTGAAGAAGAATGTCGTCAATTGTGTTTATTGTGGGTTCAAAACTGTTCAAGGACAACCGTTCTTATCACCTGTAGAAACAAGTTGCAAATTGTGAAATCATGGTAAACAACCATCATTCAGAAATTCCGTATCAAACTAATTCTGAATATTATATTATTTAATAGTCATGTAAATAGTTTTTTTTTTTTTAATTATAATTTGGTTGTGTGATCTGAATGAGATTCTTTTTGGCATAGTGAAAGTGGTTGCGGTGAGGCTGACTTGAATGCATGTCTGAATGTGTTCTGAGTTTTTAAATTTAACATATAAATTTGTATGTTAAATTTTAACTTGTAAAGTAGCGTGATATAAAATACGGATTCACAACTTGAACAATGATTTTGTTTCTATTAATTTGTTATAATGTATATTTTGTTTAAAAAGATCTAACTTTGTTTATGATTTTTTTTTGTTAATATCAAGAGTATCGAGAGGATGATTTATGAAACCTCTACATAACCCTTTAATTACCTGAAAGTAATTTTGTACTCTATACTTGGAGATACAAAGATTATGATAGAGTTTAGTTATTAAGCAAAGTAGGAAATATGAGAATGAAACACAAGGAAAAATATAAGGAAATGAGAAAGAGTGTTCCCCAAGTATGCGAAAGGTTCCCTGGACTTCCTCGACCATGATTTCCAAATCTTCAAATAATAGAAACATGTACCAATTTTTGTTTCCTCTAATAATTTCCACCATCACTTACTTAAACAATAACCAATCTAACAAAACAAGCTTTGCTATCTACTATAACCTCAATTGAAGATATCACATGTATTCCCCGACAATATGTTTTCTTAAAGACATTGATTGTTAAGCATTCTTTTTAAGGACTTACCTTTAGTGTCAAGTAAAAGCCCTCCCAGAAATAACAAATCTTTTTGTGTGATATACCAATGTTTAGAAGAAGAATGTTTAAATAGTAATTCATTCTTATAAAGAATTTGAAAATTTGAAAACTTTTATGATTAAGTATATTGTTTAAATAATTTATTTTAAAAATATTGAAATTTTAAGAATTATAAAAATAATTTATTTACTTAAATTTAGATAATTTCAAATTTCTCTTTCCTCTTTTAAATTTAGGCTTCTTCGCCCCAGATTGATGTCCTTGAAAATACTTAGTTTTGTATCTATGGAAAGATATAGCCGTGACATTTTGACTTTATTGTACACACATATACAAACTTGCATCATTCTTTGTCAAATTTGAGGAAAAATTGTGGCCCCTGAACACAGGCAAACGAAAAGGGGATGCATCCATGCATCAATCCCTGAACTCAACTCAACGGAGAATTTTGCCTACCTTTATTTTACACAGAAATCCGAACCAACTATTTATGTAGATGAAAACGGGGATTTCCAAGAGGGGAGCTTTCACTGACGATCCTACTAAAATCACAACCAATAGCTTATGTGAACGAAGAAGGTTTTTTGGAGAGCAAAGCTTCAAGTGAAGAACGATCAGTCA
The DNA here is from genome assembly GCF_000499845.2 of Phaseolus vulgaris. NCBI lineage: Eukaryota > Viridiplantae > Streptophyta > Magnoliopsida > Fabales > Fabaceae > Phaseolus > Phaseolus vulgaris. The sequence continues at coordinate 46,238,209 of NC_023759.2, read as the reverse complement.
AAGGGGGGCTACAGGTGAAGTTTTGGCAAACAAGAGCTACAACCTTGTTGACGGCATAGTTATTTTTCGCCATCAGAGAGACATTGCTGTTATTTACTTCCCAAAATTCCATCTCTTCTTTGTTGCTGGGGTCTATATGTATAACCTGCGATCAACACCAGCATTAATGTTTTGACGAAAATCAGAATGAGATGTAAGGATATAAAGAGTAACTGTGCTTACTGTTCTGTTGGGGTCATATAACGCATGAGCTGCAGTAAGCATGTTTTCAAATTCCTCAGACGTTCTTCCACCAACCACGACCACTTGTTTCCGAGAAGGTACACGCAACATGTCTGCTGCACAACACATTAGAGGCACTGCCATAGCCATATCTTTCAATCTTTTCTCAAAAACTGCCTGCATTACCATTTGAGGAGAATTCTAGTCAGTTGCAACTGACCCAGTGATCTAGAAACAGACCTCAAACAATCCCATCCCACCATTGTTGGCACATATATGAGAAGAAAAAGCTTTTAGGAGGAAAAGGACGAGGAGTTTACACACCAATAGATGTTCTGCATTTCGCTTATAATTCTCGGCCTTACTTCCAGAAACCATGGAAGCCAATCTTATAAGATTTATAGCAGAAACCGAGTTTCCAGAGGGTTCTGCCCCATCATGATCTTCCTTCACGCGGAGGAGAACTGAAGGATCTTCTCCTGTATTATTGAAATATCCACCTCCAGCCTTGTCAAGAAACAGAGAATCCTGCAAGCAACTAATATCATTAGCAATTAAATGCCTTGCATACAAGAAATAAAATTTCTATGGAGTCCAGAAAATCCATATTTACTTGGGTTTCCTGCAATTCAATGGCCCATAGAAGCCAACTAATTCCACCACCAAACTCATACAGATCCAGCAATCCTGAAATCAGAAAAGCATAATCATCCAAGAAACCAGGAGCTTTAGACGGAGAACGTCTGAAACTATGGTATAGCCTGCGAGTCTCCACATCATAAAGTTCCTTTCTAATGAAAAACGCTGCTTTTTCTGCAATCCTCATGTACTCCTTTGGCTGAAATATACATAATCAAAAGGAGAAGAAATTTAAAAACAAAGGAAAAAATCAAGTTGACTACATGTGTTCCTCCAACAACTTTACCCACTATTCCTTCATAACTTAAACAGTCAATGTCCTCTAACTCAGAAACTACTCATTATCCAAAGCATTAATTGTGATCAACAGTTTAAAAATGTATATCTGTATGATAACTTACAGATATCTTCCAGAAACATCATAATATTAAATAGGATGTGTTTCTCATCTTTTTTAAATATTGGTAGCCATTCACATCAATGCTATATTAGTAGTACGAAGGAAACTTACTTCAGTGCCAACAACAGGAAAGTAGAATTTGGTCCCTTCAGCTTCGCTCTTGAGAATCTTAGAAGCCCTAGCAAAAGAAGAGACTGCCAATCCATTCCAAGATACAATAACCTAAGAGCATAAGAACCCTTGAGAGTACACAAACGTTGAAGTATATATCATCTTAGGTGAATCCTAAATAAATCAATAAGAATATTCAAGGGAAATACCTTGTCATCCAAATGTGGCTTTGGACGCCTTGACCTTGCTTCAAACAACTTACGCCTACATTCTCCAAGAATTTCTTGATATGTCTCAACTGACATGCCATATTTTGATGCCAGTTCTGAAAGTTCCTTTCTTTCGATCAGGACATTCTTTTCTTTGAATTCATTGTGAGGATCACTCATTCCAGAGAGGTCACAGTTACCCGATTGCTTTATGTAATAGTGCTCCTCAAAAAGAGCAGCATGCTCTCCAAGTATGTCTTGGACCTAGATAGAACAAACCAGGTCGGAAGTCACCCCAAAAATAATACACCAATAAATCATTAATTGCAACACTTATATAAAAAGATGTCAAGACCCCGTAGGTAGAATCGAGAATTACAGAAGGAAACAGGAAACTGTGATACCCTGCCAAATGTGAGAGATGTTTAGTAAAAAGCTTAAACCACAGTTTTTATTTAATATCAGATATCTAATTATTCTCAACTAGAAATATTCTATTTTTATTTGGATGTACAATATAGAGATCTACAAGAATAAAAAACAATGAAAAATAATATTCACAGTTGTGCAATAAATATCACGGAGAACCCAACAATGAATAGAAAAAGATATAAATTATGTCAAGATTTAAAGGAATACCATAGCTCACGAGTTTAAGCAAATATTTCCTGATCAACTTTGAAAATACTGTAGCTAGAATGTCCTTAGCAAACTATCAGTTAATAATTAACACACTGTGCTCTTGAAAGATACATTTATTAATTCACACAAGATAAATAAATTGGATAAATCGAATCCTTAAAAAATTTCAATTGATATTTATTGTGTCATGTCAGCAACTTGAAGGCCATGTCAAGTTATTTAATGTCAGCCGAGCCCAGATAGTTCTGAATGGTTTTGAAAGGCCAGATGCTGGATTTGAACCAAAAGTGTGCCATGATTTGGAAGGTTTATGAGAGAAAGCAAAAACTGGGCCCCAAAGTTTAGTGTTTGTCAATTTGGCAGAACTAGTTATGCATGGCATAGATTCCAAGATAGAAAGGGGATATAGGGGTGAGGGGCGAGTGGTGAGAGGATAGTTGGTTATGATTATTACTCCTTAGACGTGATATTGGACAAAAAAATTCTTCTCTGAGGAGCACATTGCTCTGGACCTCTCCAGTCTATCAATCCTCTTTGAGATGGATTTAATTAGTGATTAATACCATCAGTTTTCTGAATATTCAATTATGGTTCATAAATGGACCCAACTAAAAGATATAAAGTTTGAAAAGCCAATTTATTTTTGGGGTACCAAAATGAGGACTTGTATTTTTCAGGAGCCTAATGTAATTATTCCTAAAGAAATATATTTAGGAAAGTCCAATAGGACATGGATGAAATACCTCTTTGCTTGCCCATATGTAAAAGGCTCCTTCCTTTTTTCTTGCAGCTCCTTCGGTCTCTGCACTGTCAGCATCCTCTGCTGAAAAGATTTCACCCTCTGGACCAATCATATCTCTTCTTAAATAATCAAGGATATCCCGTGATATATATGAATAGAAGGTATCTTTAGTGATAGAAAACGCATCTAGATAAACATTAGCAAGCTGTCCTTGATCATATAGCATCTTCTCAAAATGTGGAACTGCAAAGATATGAACAGCTCAGCAATATAATCATAAGATTTCAAATCAAGGACCATTGGATATAACAGCACATCCTAATTAAAAATGGCCAAATCAAATTGCACAGAAATAGCTCATATATACATGTCAAATATTTACTCAAAGTCCAAGTTAAACTTACCGTGCCAGCACTCATCCACGCTGTATCTGTGAAAGCCCCCTCCAATATGATCGTGAATCCCGCCTTTTGCCATGCATTGCAAGCTAAATAAAACCATTTTCTGACTTCCATTAGCTCCATCCAATTTTCCTGTCTCCTCCAACTTTTTGGAGTGATAAAGCATCAAGTTTATCTCAACTGGTCTAGGAAACTTTGGTGCAGATCCAAACCCACCAAACTTTGAATCGTAGCCCCCAGAGAGCTACAAAGAAAATAATAGATTGGATGATACTTAACAAATGCATGCAGATATAAGATCATTCTCACATTATAACAAAAAGAGAATAATATATTTGATCTATGTCGTTACAATATAAAAATCTTGCCATTCTGGTTGCTATCAGACTCAGAATTCATTCTTTGTAAGCGAGGAAACAAGATTGCTATGTTTTTAATAATTTCTCCATTCTCTTGTACAGAAATAGCACAGAGGACAGACAGACTGTGTATAAGGAAACTCTATTTTCTTTTCCCATTTTCCTTTTCTCCCCTTTAGACGTGTCATAGAAGTGGAGGGGAAGGTTTCCTGGTAAAATTGAAATGGTAGACAGAAGCATATGCTCAAAGCCTCACCTGCTCTGAGCACAGACGTAATGCATCAGCCGGAACCCCATCAGGCAGTTTATCAGAAGTTGAACTAATAGACATTGCCTCAGAAAGCTGTTCAATTGCAAATGCTCCACTCTTAATCAGCATATCCCTCTTACTATCCCAAGCCTGTTTTACCTTTCTGGAGAAAGCAGGAACAGAAGAGTATACAAATAAGAACCTCAAAAACCAGAATACAAATTTTCAACAATTGACCTGAAGTTTTATACTCAACAATTTGACATGCCATGCCATCCTTCAAATTAACTCAAGAGAAGTGCCCAAGCAGGTTGACAATTCAAGTTAACATTTGCAATATCTCTCACCTAAGTATAGTCTTAAATCCAGGTCGCCCATACTTATCATCAGGGGGGAAGTAAGTTCCACCCATTAAAGGCTTCAAGTCGGGTGAAAGAAACACACTCAGGGGCCAACCTCCTCCACCATACAAAGCCTGCACATACGTCATGTATACCTAAAGACGAAGAAAAAATCCTTTAGTACGCCCTGTTACCTCGTGAAACCCTCAAATTCAAATTCCAAAGGAACTTTGGATAATTCTTAAAGACCATTTTGGAGACAATATCCTCGTAGGTACACTTAGCTGACATGCTTCCAAATATACAAACTAAATGAAAAATTAACGTATCAATATTATACCTTATCAACATCTGGTCGCTCCTCTCGATCCACCTGTAGTATTAACACATTAAAGTAAGACAGAACAAAACATAACAACTTGAGAAGCAAAGTAGAGTAAAAACAGAGAGAAACTTTCTAGAAACCAAAATTCAAAGTAAAATAAAAGGAAAAAATAAATGACCTTAATGCTAACAAACCAATCGTTCAACAGCTTGGCAACCGCTGCGTCTTCGAAAGACTCGACCTCCATAACATGACACCTTACAAACAAACACTTCAGATTCCGAAAACGTTAAATCTTGAGATAAAGAATAAGAATCGTGAGTCACACACACATACATACCAGTGACAAGTGCTGTAACCAACTTCGAACAGAATCGCCGTCAACAACACCACAACAGCCAACTTCGCAGTCAATTACGCAAACTAAATTGGCAAAAAGAGAAGCAGAATACACAAAGGGAGATAATTACTTGACAAGAAGATAGGCACGTCGCGCCTGCGCGCTTCGGCGAAGGCTTCTTCGCCCCACGGATACCAATCAACCTTGAACGGGGAATTGGAAATAAGAAAATAATTGTAATAAAATAGTAGTGGAAAGGAAGCAATCGCGTTAGAAACGAGATGAGAAGGAAGAAAACTTACAGGGTTGTGTGCGTGTTGGAGAAGGTAAGGGCTCTGTTGGGAAGCGAGTCGGTTAGTGTGGTTGTGGAGGGAATGAGATGAAGCCATGGAGATGAGGTTGAGAGTGAAACGTTTTGGGGAGAGTGAGAAAGGGAATTTGAAATTTGAAGAGGGGAAGGGTTGGTGTGAGAGAAGACGTGGTAGGAGGAGAAGAGAGGGAGAAGAGGAATGGGTGATACGGTGAAGCATAGAAAGGATTATGGGGACTCACAATGAATGAACTAGAGTAGTGTAGCGAGTAATATTGGGAACGTGTACGTGACTATTTGCTTCCCTGGGAAATGGAAATTGCTTATTCAGAGTTTAGAGAATCGGAGGTGAGTTGCCATGTGTAGCTCTTCCCTCATCTACACTTGGACCTGTTTGTTCTGGTCCACATGCTTCGCGGTTATGTAACTGGGAATCCAGTCCAAGAGCAGTGGTTAGATAGAGTATAATGTTCATCCCAACGTGTGTCTAGAATGGACCATGGAAAGAAAACAGTGAAATTCTAAAGGAATAGAAAAGAGGAGATTGAAGGAAATGAGAGAAGAACGAAGTTTGTAAGTGATGTGTGCAAAAATATAATTTGATTATGTTGCACAACACATAATCAATTGCGATATCCTAGAGAGAAAGAAGTGTTTTTGTAATCTTACCAAGAATAAATTACAAGTGTATTTCTTCTTCTTATTATAATAATAATGAATGAATAAAATTATTTTTTCATTAATTTCTTTTAATAAACTTTTTTTAGTTTTTTGTTTCTTTTATTTATTTTTTCTCTACCAAAGCAGACATACACAAATCTCATGTTGGAATGTCTTCAAAGTTTAGACAAAACAAAGGGAATATTCTATAATTATGGTTAAATGATCCAAATTAACATACTTTTATCGTAAAAATTCCATATATTACCTTTTAATGTTTTGATATTATTAGTTAATGCTAGGTTAGTTTTACGGACTCCATTCATGATATCCCAATCAAACATCTAAAAAGTTTCAGACATTATTTTTTTTATTACAGATTATTATTACATTGCTATTTACCGTAAATAGAGTATTGTTTTAATTTATCAGAATTAAACAATGATATAAAAAAATTACAACGTCAACAAAGTAGAATTAAATTTAACTTTCAATGCGTTTAACTTTAATACGCTGTATTATAAAATATCCTATGGTTAATCCAAATGCTCACGAACACTTACAGCACCAAGTCCTGGAGCAATTAAAATTTGTAAGAAGAGAATGGCAAAATAAGTTCTTCATTTTTCACTAACAATAAAAGACATTATTCGAAATAAAATAAAATAAAAACTAATGATTTCCAAGTAGTGATTAGTCAGCAAGCTGTCGTGTCCCTTAGATAGACACGAAGCTCTGGTCAGAAATTAATACTACTTTATTTATTTTATTTTTTGGTCGGAAATGGAACCCTCAGAAACCTTACAAGACCGCTTCAACTTTTGCATATTTTGGCTACTTCCAAGTTTCAACTGTATGTGAGAGTAGGCAACACAAAATGCATAAGTTAACTGCACCATTTTAGATTATGAAAGAGATCTTTACTCATAACTATATGATTAAATGTCCTTAAAAACCTATATAATTAAATGTTACATGTAAAAGTGTTCCCTATTCACTACACATTGAATCAATTCGACACGCATATCTCCAACTTAGGATGATGGACACATTCAGGAGACCAACCATACGACAGATCTTCCATTGTGAAAAGTACTCCAGCAAAATCTTTCAAATAACTTGGGCAAAATCTACTGCATATCAGCGAGCCGTAGCACCTACAGATTCAGCAAGTTCTTCCAGAAGTTCCTTTTGCTCCATTGTAGCGCAAGACTGCAAGAAGAAAGTGTTAAAACAAAGCAGAGCCCTGATTATGCAAAGCAAATTTATTCATTAAATCATATTAACTCATTAATGGCAAAGTGCATACCGTAGCATATCCTTTTAATGTATAAAAAAAGGGCATCTTTTGATCAATCTACTGTTTATTCTTCTTTACGGTTCGTCAATTATGTCTTTACTATTTGTAAGTATTACAAAAATCATGTAGTCCACGTTGTCTATTACATATCCTTAAATGGTTTATATATCAAGACAGTCCTTATATTTCCAAAATGAGAAATGAGTAACAAAAAAGGTGGGTCTCCAACAGATGAAGTTGTGGAGTTATGAAGTTGAGACTCATTTGAGCTTTTTATGTACGGTTGATAAAGAGGTCTGCGTTCTTTGGGTCTCTCTATTTTTTACCACTCAGTTTGTTTATTTATTTTATTTTTCTCTTTGGTTAATATATTTGTTAAAGCCTGTTTGGTTTTTAAGGTTAAATATATAACTGGGTACAAACCTCACCAGCTTGTTTTTTTTAAGGTTAAAGTTTATTTTATAAGAATCTTTATAGCACTCATGAATATAAGGCACGCACATGATCTAGTAAGCACAACACAACCATAACAACAAGAATTGTGAGGGTGTATTGTGATTGATTAACCACTAGCACATACTAAGTGTTTTTGATTCATACAAGTTATATTGACTACATGTGTGTTAAGTTTCAGTTTATATAGTTTGTTATACCAACTTCGATACATTACATCTTTATATGAGACCTAGGATTTTCTTCTTTCTTTCTCTTGCTTTTGCAATATGTGGAATGAACTGAGTATTACAAAAAGCATATAGTCTAACATTGCCTAGATTAACCCTTTGAGTTGGTAGCAAACGAGGAGGGTCTCGCGCGCATGAAATTACGGGCCTCATTTGTTCTTTTTGTGCACAGTTCAATTGAGATCCTGTCAATGTCACCCCGCTTGTGTGATAAGGAGTTCTAGGTTCTTTTTACCACTTACTTTATTTATTTAATTTTTGCCTTTGGTTAATATAAATGTTAAATTAAATCCTGTCCAAATTTCCCTATTTGTTGGCCTTGTGAACATTGGAGCCTTGGATTATGGGATCCTTGGCCTCCGTGATAAATGTTGGCTCCCATTCTTTCCATAATGTTCACCCTCTTTAATCGGATCGTTCTCCACTTTCTCCACCTTTCCTTTTGTAACCTAGGTGATTATGGGACCTTGTAAACATATAGGTCAAGTCTTCAATTCTTATAAATAGGTGTTTCTCCTCTCCTCCAAAACATACCTTCACTCACTCTCCACTCTTCTCCTATCCTAGGTTCTTTCCTCTTATGAGCTTGCTTGCTAGTTTTGTGCTTATGGGTACCACCCAAGAAGTTCATGTTGTACTCTTGGGGGCTTGCATGACATACCGCGGATGTTCCTAAGGACCGTGCTTATCCACACCTTAGGTCTTGTTCATGCTCCTAGTCAGCCATTACTACAAGCCCATGGGTGAGGTCCCTGCCTTTTTTTCCTAGAGTTTCCATTGTTCACCCTTGCATTGCAGTGTTTTAAAATATAAACAAGTTATTTTTTGGTTAATGTTGTGTGAATTATGGTCAGAGAATCAATGGTGTTCAACACCAACCAGCATCCAGCCATATCCACCCCACTCTATCTAATCCAATCCAAGAGTATCAATGATTTTGGGATCCCTGAAACCCTACAAAATTTCTTGTTACAAGTCCTTGCTTACCATACCATTGTTATCTTAATATAAATCTTCATCATCTAATCATACCAAGAGGAGGAATACTAATAACATACTCCCAGTCACTCTTTTGAATACAATTTCTACTTTTAGTTGAAATCTGTCAAAAATTACAAACTTTTATCTCCCTTAATACCTAAACAAGTATAAGCCACCCCAACAAAGTGCACATGTGCCCATATATTAACATACACCACTTTCTAAGCATATTTTTAACACAGCCAAGACAAGGGGAAACACAAGAAAAAGTCCATTCCATGTGTTAGGTAATATACCTGAACAGCATCTTCTATGTCACCATCAAGAAAAGAGGTGAGCTCATAGTTTGTCTTCAATCTGTGGTCAGTAACCCTGTTGTCCTGATAGGAAAAATTGAAGTGTCAAAAATTGGCACTAAGCAACCTTAGTTTCATCAAGACAAAATGAAAATTCAACAACATATAGCTATATTTGACCTCTATTCTGTCAAGAACTGAATAATTATAGTTCTCGGAATCTTATTCACTTCACTCAATGAACATGATTATCAAAGATGTTCAAAAATAACATTATATATTATGTCACGTTTGTCACGTATCTTCTATTTTTCTAACAAAAAGTACCAGCTTTGTTCCACTAATAATTTATAACGGGAAAAATGATCAACATTATATAGAAATTCATCAAATTTTGGAAGGGGATTGGAGAGACTAATGAGTGAGTGTACAACATAGAGTACCTTATAATTGTATGTCCGAATTTTTTCTGCTCGTGCACCTGTACCGACCTGTAATTGGACATAGCAAGGCAAAAAAAATTAACTCAGTAACAGTTTGCTCACCCGTATAGCAAGTACACCGTATAAAATTTAATTCAATCAATATCTCACTAGTATTTCAAACACCTGCACAAGAAGGAGCGTACCTGTGATTTCCTTTGATTTCGTAGTGACTCCTGCTGCTCCCTTAGCTTTATCTCATATCTGTAAAAGGATATTGTATCATTTTACATGTAACATGCTAAAGCAAATAGGTTAAAGTGAACACTTGAAAAAATTACACTAACGAACTCAGAGTGTTTGGCTTTTCGATAATAATATCCTTTAGTTCCTCAAGAATAATTGAACAGAAAGATTGAGATATTTTATCTTGTGAACATGTATTTAAGAGGAAAAGGGGAATAAAGGTGGAAGACATTTCAGAGATAAACATGACTCTATTCTAAAACCAGACTTCTGAAGCTGGCAAGAATCAGAAAAGCTACATGACAATGTTGATGCTTACAGTTTTGCTCGGAGCAACTGAAAAGCACGATTCTTGTTTTTAAGTTGTGTTCTTTCTTCAGTACAAAAGATGCGGATTCCCGTTGGTTTATGGACCAGATCGATGGCTGTTTCAACCTTGTTAACATTCTGACCTGCAACATATCTTTGCATGAGCTCCATAGGAATAGAAAGATTGATTACTTGACTAAAATGGTGTCATGGTCATGGATACTTACCTCCGGCACCCCCAGAACGTGCCGTCGTCAGTTCAATGTCTTTGGGGTCAATTACGACTTCAACTTCATCAACCTAAGTAAATATTTCAGGTCAATAGATTTAGATGTTTTTAAATCTTAAAAAAAGGGAAGGCATGCATATACTTACTGAATTAGACTGCCAAAAATTAAAGCTGTTTTCCACAATATAGATAATAAATTCAGACAATACTAAATCTATCTCTATATCTATATCTATACACACACACTTTAGACTTAATCTAGATACGTGTATGATTAAGATAGACCGTTATACGGTAGTAACTTTTGGAATAAAATGTTAAATTAGAAATAGTTCAAATGCGAAGACTTTAAATAATGTTTTGATTGCTTTCAAACCTATATGTTAGGATCATGAATAATTTATTGCTAAAAGCCATAAATATGTACTCCACCTCTGGCATGATAGCCACTGTTGCAGTAGAAGTATGTACCCGGCCCTGTGCTTCTGTTAGAGGAACACGTTGAACTCGGTGGACACCAGATTCATATTTCAATTTACTGTAAACACGATTGCCTTTTATCTCCATTACATAAGTTTTGAATCCTCCTTTTTCTGCCTAAAAGATGGCAAAAGAAATTATACAAATTACATAAGCAATGAGAAACTGCTTCTGTTAGAGTCTTTATGAGGAATACCGCAGAGCTTGAGACGAGAGAATACTTCCAAGAATTCCTTTCACTATATCTTTCATACATTCGGACCTAATTCAACACAAAACAGCATCAAAATATGCTTATAATTGAACTTCACATTAATGGTTCCTTCATTTGAACAGCAATAATAAAAGAGTAGCAGAGAGAGTTAAACAATTCAGAAATTATCCAATAAAAGATTTCTCATTTGTTACATGTGTGAGTACTTTAAGCATTCCACATGGATTAAACTCGGAAAGGACAAATGTAAGCATGTACCTACAAGATCACCAGCCCATATTCCAGCCTCATCACCACCAGTGCCTGCTCGTACTGCATAAGTGAATGAAGATAAAAAAACCCCTTTATAGAACTAGAAAAGTAAATGAAGAAAACAATGTATTGATATGTTAAGCTCCACTATCCAAAATTGTGGAGTGCAACTTAAATGTAGATGATGGGAGAAGCCAAAAATTAGGCCACTCTATTATGTATATAAATTAAATAAACGAGCAACACTCCTCCTATATAGAAAAATTAAAAAACAGTAGCACAAGTAATTGTAATCTTAATCCAGTTATATATGCACATATGATGATGCGGCCTCTCCTTTATCAAGTTAATAAATTCCTTAATAATATTTTCTACATTTCCTATTATTAAAATGCAAACATTAGTCAGAAAGATTATAAATTATTTTTATGTCCTGTATATAGCACAGCACAAGTCACTCCCATGATGCATGAAACACTCAACTAAGCCAAAAAGTAAAATCGTTGAGCTACAAGAATATAAAGAAAGAGATTATGTACCTTCAATCATAATGTTTCTAGCATCTAGAGGATCACTGGGAAGCAGTAGCACCTATCATTATGTAGGACAAAATTAAGAAGTTCCAAAATACAAAAAATTGGGGGGAAATACAGAAGTTGGAGGAGAGGCTTGAAAACTCAAGGTAACCAATGGCAAAAGAGGTTACAAATAATGAGAAATATTAAAAGGAGATTCCTAGCAATGTTTTGAAAATCAAGGAATGGAAACTCATGAGTCACGATACCCAGTAACAAAAGAGAGTACATATTATGGGAGTGATGAAAGCAAGTCACAATTCCTCTCATTGTTTTGAAATTTCAACTGATTCAACATTTTAAATTGATGATTGTTACTGCATTGGAATTGAACTAGAAGAAGCAAACAAAAACAAACTTTCAAGTGAAAACGTTGTATCCCCCAAGACAATACATAACTAGAAGAAAATTTCATGAATGAACATATAACAGACTTAGAATTTAGTAATTCAGATTTTGGAGATTAAAACACAGGTCAAAAGCACGACAGAATATGACTTGAGAAAAAAAGTTGCAGCTTGCAATGCAATTACAATGTTAAAAACAAACCTTAAGGTTGTCCTCAAGCTCAGCTAGTTGCTTGGACAACAAGTCGATTTCAAAAGATATCATTTCCACCATATCCTCGTCATTTCCTCCATCCTTCGCTAAAGCTAACCAACAATAGTTCAAAAAGAAAACAAAATCAATATCATTCACCCTTCAACTTCAAGTACCTAAACCAAGAGGGAAAGGTTCAGCAAACCTTTGGCTTCTTCTAGATGCTTCTCACAGTCTTTAAATTTCCTATAGATGGACACAACCTGCACCACAATTAACATTACACAGTTTAGTCAATAAGGAAGGTTTAATTTCCATGCACATGAGTAAGTAGTAATATAAATTGTAGCACCTCATCAAGCTCTGCCACTGATTGTGCTAACTTCTGATACTCCTTTGGATCAGACACAACGTCTGGATCAGCAAGCTTGACCTGAAATTTCATCTTAGAGACAAAAATCATCACAGAAAATGGAAGCATAACAGCGCGTAGTGGCATACATACCGATAACTCTTTCCAGGTTTTCTCGGCAGATTCCAACTTCGTTATCAGATAAGGTTCCTGCAATTCAACGCCAATAAGAAGAAAAAATACATAGTCGATTCAACGAGTTGTGGTATTTCAATTATTTCAGCGACATACCGCCATGCAAACAATTCTTGGATGTGCGAGTTTGGTGGCGACGCGGCCGAATGAGGAACGGCGTCGCATAGGGAGTAGGTCGCGGCGCGTGTTGCATATTCGAGCTGTGAAACTCGCCGTTAAGCTATTCATGGCCACTGAGTAACTGGATAGAGAAGCGAAAGGAGCGTACATTAGTGCAGAGTGGTTATTCGCATCAGTGTTTGGATGAGATGAGACACTGATTCTGTTGGGTTCTTGTTTGGGCTCTCTAATCAATTTATTTCGCCTAAAGGCCATTTCGTTTTACACCTCATACTTTTTTTTCCCTCCATAAATATTAAATCTCTACTTTATCTGAATTCAAAAGTAACTTTTTATATAAAACATCTTTATTATACAATTTAAAAATATTTTTTTAAAATGAGCTCTAAATCTTACAATCTAAAATTATCATTTTAAAATAAATAACTTTCAAACTGTAGGTTCTCTGAGTGTGGCCACATTTATAGTAATTGCAAAATTTCTTGTTGCTATTTCTTGTAACCAAAATAGGTGATAGGATATGCTCCTCTTCTCAAAGAAATTCACCAACACATATCTACAAGAGCTCGAAGATATAGGATGCAGAAAGATACGGGGCATTATGGTCTTTCAAACCCTTATGAGAGTGCGTGCATAAAGAAACACCCAGGCCTAAAATGTATTGGGCTTAGTATTTGTTATATGACTGTTTCTTCCTGCACTTCCATACCTTCTTCTTTCACCTCCATAAATTTTCGAATTTCTAAAAATATTCATCTATAATATTTCGAATTATGTAATTCAGAAGTCATTTTTCAAATTTATAATTAGCTTCTGAATTATGTAATCTGAAAGCCTTTTTTCATATGCATGATTACTTTTCGAATTATATAATCTGAAAATTTTATTTAGCTTCCGAATTATGTAATCCAGAAGTTATTTTTCAAATGTGTTCTGGATTACATAATTTGAAAACTAGTTTATAGGGTGACAAAAAAGGATAAAAATGTATTTTCATGTTGGGTATGGAGGTGACAGAAGAAGATATGGAGGTGCAGGAAGAAATAGTCAAGAAACAGTCTTGTTATTTTGGGTGAGCAAAATGTGTGTGCAAATAACAAAAATATCACAATGACAACTTAATCTTTTTCTAGTTTACTCTTTCTTGTAAGGAAAAAAAAAGGATTTCCTTCTGCATTCCATCAACAACATGAAATAACGAAAATGACCCTTAGGAGGTTTTTCTCTTTTGTAGTGTCTATTTTAGAAAATAACTTTGCATTACCTTCTCAACACCATTAGTAGCTCCACAGTATTTTCATCGAACTTAACCTTTGCACAACCTCCACAATTCCACCTACAACTCACACACTGCTATGGAAGCTGCATTTTAAAATAAAATACAAAAGATAATTTTGAGATTTCAAAAGTAAATGAAGAGTAATAATGGGATGCAGGAAGAAACAACCAAAAAAAATATTTCTATAATTATAAACAAACACGCTAATTTTGTTTATAAAACAATCACTTAAAAATAAAATATTTTTTTACAATATTTTTTAAGCACAGATAAATCTAATATAAATAATATTAGCTTTTGTTGTAGAAATTGTTTTTGAGTAATCTTGGCAAGCAAAGGATATTATAACATTATAAAAAAAGTGCGTAACATTATTAAAAATAATAAAGAAACCCGAGCTTGTTGTTTCATTGTAGATACTCTTGTATTAATCGTTCACTTGTATCTTTATTACATTTTATGTTTACCTAGTCTAGTGTTTTCTTCTCTGTTTAAGGTAAACAAGTGAGTTACTCGTATTTTGTTTTTTAAAGCTATTAGAAGAAAAAGTAGTTAATTGAGGTAGGAGAAGTAACTAAACTTTATTTGCAGACTGAAAAACATAAGTGGTTTCTTGCTTCAACAAGGGTTCAGGAGTCAAAGGCCTAAACCCACTTTGAACAAAATTCCATCTCCTATAGACAAGTTTAGTAATATTTTTAAATATGTCTCAAATTACAAGGACATTAGAAGCTTCTCAATGAATTCAAATAGATGTTGGCATATTATATTATATGAATTTGTAGTTTTTAGGCAATTAATCCTATCTTGGGATGTTTAAACCCCAAACTTTGGTTAACTTGTTTGATACTAATTATTAGGTTGCATTAGCTTTTGTTTTCTTTGCTTTTTTTGCGGATTAATGTTTCCTTATTACGTTTTCCCCTTCCTTTTTCAATTAAATGCTATGTTTCTAATGATAGTTTTTTTTTTATATATTGACTTTCCTATATACTTTTTTGGTTGGTGTACACTCTAACTTTCCCTTTGAAGTGACTGAAAAAGGTAGTTTTATGGTGAAATTGTTATTATTAAAAAAATCGCAAATACTTTTGAATACAAGATATATAAGTTGTTGATGTTTTACTGATTTTGATTTTGTTGCTGTGATTCTCATTATTAAATGCATTAATTAATATTTATTCTTCTGATTGAATTGTTATACTTTTTGAGAATGATGACATTGGTTTTAATGATTAAATAAATAATTGATGGAGGATCCGATTTGGTAAATTAGTTGAATGTTTCATTAACCCCGTCGCGCATGCTTATGTTACAATAATGATGTCGACTTATTTAAATTTGATTTTATTTTCACTTTGTAGTTTTAACAGATCTTATATAACAAGAACGAGACATAAAGATATATAAAATATTGAGATTCTGAGAGCTAAATGGAGGCTATAGTGAGCTCTAATAATAAGGGAAGCAAAAGGTGAATACTAGAAGGTTTACCTGCATAGAATTGGAGTGTGTGAGCCCAGTCCTCACAAGTCTTCATGAAAAGGGTGGGCTCCAATGCTGCTGCACATCATCATTCTTCATCTTCTTTCCACACTGCACTAATGTCTAATCATGCATACCCCTCTTTCAACCCAATCTGTCAAAATGTTTTTTTGTTTTTTATAACTTTTTCCACTTTCTGTGTCTATATCATTTACTGCATCACTAGCAATTTAATATAAGGCTTTCCTTACAACGGTGAAAGATCATCGACTAAAAATTAAAATCTTTTTCAATGTAAATCTTATCTCATTGAGCTGATTTTATGAAGTTGAGTTAGACTTAAAGTCTACTTCATAACATGGTATCACAACCATTTCGAGTTTATCTTAACGAGTATTTGTGTTGGACTTATCGTGACACCTGCTATCGGGTCGCTATCGGATCACTCATAATATATAGTCTCACGCACGAGTTGACAATCTCAGCGGCGTGAGGAATGTGTTGAAGATCCCACATTGTTAGACTTAAAATTCACTTTGTAATAACAACTCTCTTTGCTTCAATTGAAGAGGAACAATTTTATGTCATATTGCTTCAAAATGTTATAGAAGTCTCAACTTTAATTGTGTGATTTATGATAGAGCCATTAGTTTTTAGAACTTTGGAAAGCAACAAACAGAGCTACTTGAGAAAGGATGAACAAAAAGGTTTACTGTGACAAGACTCAGAATTCAAATTGAATGCATATGAGTTTCCTATGTCTCACGTCTAGATGCAGGAATCTGCATTGCCTTTGCCTTATCCTGCAAATCAAATACACATAAATCATCAAATATACTTTTTCATTAAACAAAACTTTGAGTAGAGAGAGAAAAAAAACTAAAAACAAATTATACTTTGTTTTTAATCCACTTTCCCGTAAAAGTAAGAAGAAGAAAAATGGTAGTGGTTAACCACTACATCATAGTTGTGCTTTCGGAACTAACTATGAAGAAAATAAGGATAATTAGTCTCTTTTGTACTATCACATGTCTAAAGCTTGTTGCATTCTGACAAGAGTACATTGCATGCAGAGTTCAATTTAGTTACATTGTCAGGGGTTGATTTTTACGTTTTTCCCCCATTTTCTGAACGAGATACTTACATTTTGTCAACCACCACTTCCTACAATTTTCCACCAATTAGATATTTTTAAAAATATTAAAACTAGAAACAAGAAAACACATATAGTTTTGTATTTTACTTTATTTTATTCTGACGCAGCCTAATATCAACCAAATTATTTTTTAAAATTGTATTTATTCATGTAACACCTGAAATAGTTCCCGTAAAATGAAGGAAACTGCGACCTAAAATCACAAAACAAATTAATAAAATATCTTAAATTTAATATATTATTTTCTTGTGCTGATTACTACATGGACTGTATTCAGACATTGGACAAAAGAAATGGATGGTTTCATGATGACCACGAGATGTACGCAGCCAAAGATCATGATTCATCCAACAGTTGTCGCATTCAGTAATTGTGACCTCATATATATTTATTTAAGAGACTTTTTTTTTTAAACATATTGGACAATAATCCTTAAATAACTTTAATATGTTTTAATGTATTGAATGTTTTTTCATTAAGGACATAATAATTATTTCGGTAAAGCTATTTCATTCTTTAATACGAACTTCAATTTTTGTTGCATTTAATAAGCTAGTTCCAATCATACACTGTGTCTATTCTACGTCAAAATAATTATTCCTTTGCCTCAAATTTAGATATTTGTGCCTCGGTTTCAATTTATAGGTGGGGTGCTGGTTGGTCACTAGTTAATCCTAAATACGATGGACTTTTTAATTAATTAATTATTTTACGAATTCGTATATAATTAAGAAGAAGAAAATTGCGAATGGTGCACTTAGTCACACTTTATCAATATTATTTTAAAAATTGTTTTGTAAGACTATTTTTATACAAGTTTAATGTATAGTCTTGTATTTTTTTTTTAATAGTTATCTTTATTAAATGATATGATTCTTCCTCCTTTGTGGTATTGAGAGTTAATAATAGTTTTTTTTTAAATTTTATTTTAGCTTATCTTTGTCTTTTTAACATTAAACTCTAAAAAAAAAAAATACAATCCTTTTATTTTTTTTTTCAAATTTATTTGTAAAAGCTAATTAAAAAAATTGCAATATAGTTTAGTAAAAAAAATCAATACTTAAATTTATAGTATTCTCGTTTTATATTTTGCGCCACATTCACGGTATTAGATATTTTCAATTATTTATACAAATACATGTACAAACACGATAAAAGATAATTTCAAAAATTATTTTCACATTGAAAGTGTAGATAGCGAACATGTATATTAAAAATAAATTTGTTTTCAATTTCACAGTTAAAGATTGTCATATATTTAATTTGTTTATCTATTATAGATATATGTTATAGATGTTCAACTCATCTAATAAATTATATATCATATTATAGATACTGTAAAATAAAACATTGTTTAGATGTTTCAATATTATCATAAATTATTAAAATAACTTTTGTTATCATCAAAATATAAAAAATATAGCATTGCTCCCCACTTATAAACATCTTCAATTCAACATTAATCAAAATTTTAATTAAAATCATATCAACTTTACCCATATTTTTTTTCTCAAATTGAATTAAAGTCGTTCTACCACATACAATTTTCATCTACGACGTGTTCCAAACTAAAGTCAATCTCCCAAAAAATAACTTCTTTTAAATGAAATTGTGACAATGAGATCAGACTTTAAATAAAAATATTTATATTCAGTTTAATAATAAACTGAAGAAATTACGCTTTTTAGTGATTTTTTTTTTTAAAACACATTGGAGAATAAATTTAATATTTTTAATACATTAAATATTTGTTATTAATGATATAATAAACATTTTGATAAAGCTATTTTATTCTTTAATACGAAGTTCAATTGCTATTGCATTTAATAAGCTAGCTCCAATCATACACCTGTCTATTCTACGTCAAGATAGTTATTCCTTTGCCTCAGATTTAGATATTTGTGCTTGGGTTTTAATTTATAGGTGGGGTGCTGGTTAGCCACTAGTTACTCCTGTTCCTGCTAGGGAGATGGGACCTAAAGAACTGTTGAAGTCTTCTTCTCCTTCCTTCGGTCGGGCAGGTGGCTGGGTGATGAATTAGGATCCTTCTCTTTCTTCTGTTTACCCTTCGGCACTCGGGACTCGGTCGTCGGGTGAACACCGGATGGTGGGGTACCTGTGAAGGCACTCCGACGCTCAAGTCAGTAAGGCGGGCGGTTAGCTCTCAGGTAGGTGAACAGTAATAATGACATACCTTACTCCTTGGAATGCGTGCTATTTATATTATTCTAATGGGCCTACCTTGTTGGGCCCGTTTATCGAGGTGGATACCGCTTAGGGTTGCATTACCTAATTCTTGATGATGGATTAGCTTTACTGATCTCGGTTTGAGCGTTAATCGTAATAGGGTTCGGCCGTCGGCCACATTCTCATGGTGAGGATAGGCCATCGGCCAAATAAGTGTGGTCTTCGACCATCTTAGTTAAGTCTCCAAAGGTTTCGGACACTCGTCAGTCGGCCAAGTATGCAAAGGTCTCGGCCATTCGTCAGTCGGCCAAGTATACGAAGGTCTCGGCCATTCGTCAGTCGGTCAAGTATACAGAGGTCTCGGTCTGCCGGTCGTTCGGCCAGATTTCTGAAGATATTGACTTATCAGTCTCTCGGTCAGGCTTGACTGGGAGTCGGGCAGGCAGGTGGGTCCCGGCCTCGCCCAGTACCGGTACAACTCCTAAATATAATAGACTTTTAATGAATTAATTAATTATTCTACGAATTCATATATAATTAAGAAGAAAAAATATTTGTGAATGGTGCACCTAGTCACACTTTACCTAATATTATTTTAAAAATATATCATACTTTCAATCTTTCAATTTTGAATCTTATATAAAGTTCCAAAAAAAAACAACCATTTTTTTCGTGTGTTTTTCTATCTGTCCTCTGTTTTAAAATATGTTGTAACATTAGGTGATATGAGTAGCATAGCATGTCCTTTTAAATTTAAGATTATGCACGCACTTTGAGTTGATTAGTACTATATATATCTACCAGGTATCGCATTATAACATGCAATCCTACTCATTCTTTTAATCCAACTTTAGCAAGCTTTACACATAATATACTTGCTTATTTTATGCCATTCTTTACGTGGATATCTTTAGCTACTGTGTCATCATCACAATTCATAAAAGCATGCCACCCTTGTGGTTTCCTGCAATTTCTTAGACAAAAACCATGTAAAGAAAAGCGAAGACCACTTATACCTTTCACCGAAAAGTGCAAGCACACTGCGTTTACCTTCATTTAAGATTATAAAGTATGTTTCCAACTCATATTCTCCATCCTTTAGGCCTGCATGGCTTCATGTGACTTACACTTCACTTCAACTTTCTACTCACAGAAGAAGAAATCAAGAGCCGCATGAAATGTGTCTATGCTTTTGTTTCGATTCATCTGATATGGTCGTTTAGACGTTTACGTCCATAACATAGTCACATCACTAGCAGGGTGCAGTGTTCTTTAGTGGGGTTGGTGCTATTTGAAGAGTATCCCTCATGGGAGTGGTAACAGTTGGTGAATTGAAGCCTAGCATTTCAGGAAAAAGGACCTTTCGTCCAAGCTCCAGCATAAGACATGCCACCGAATGGTAATCTTCTAATTCACACCATGTTTTGCTGCATTAGTGTTGATTGCAACCGTACGTGGTCTAGCATTTAGATTCATTAACGAGGGAGATGTTTTTTCTTATTTTCCAATGATCATATTAGCCTTGTGAATAGTTGAGTCTCTCTTTCAACTGATACATAGATGTTCTAAATTAGTAAGTGGTTTCGAGTTCAACTATGAAAGTAGGTTTAGAAGGAGAATGGAGCTCTTAGCTGATTCAGGGATCCCTGCGTGTGGCACATTTCAATGTTCTAAAATTTTCTTATCTGACATAGTCACAGGCTGTCCAAATTTATGGTAGAAAACAACACTTGTTGGATATGGTGATATGGGTTAAAACACAGAGATTGGTAGATAAAGATGTAACATTGACCTTGATGTGGTGCTTCACCCACCTGACAGCGGTATGGTGCTGCATGGTGAATGTTCAGATCTCATCTGCTGTCAGCAATGTGAACGACAATTAATATTGTCTGCCAATTATTCTCGTGCTTTTATTATCTTTAGGCCCTAAATGAGTGAGGAGATGATGTAATTGGAGCTCACCGACTATGAGAAAAATGAAAACCCTTTGGCTGCACACAGATCAAGACAGGTGTTAACATCACCCTGTGGCTCCAAAATTGATTTCCCCTTCTTATCTTAGATGTTCAATGATTTGCATCCATGGGTTCCACTACAGTGACACAACCAATTAACTCTTAAATATCAATTTGACTTTAAACTATTGTAAACATGTTGTGTCTGCAGTAGTGTGCCTATTTATAGTCTTGCCCAAATTCTGTATTTATTGAGTTGGGGTCATTCACGCCTAGGACTTTGACATTGGAAGATTAAGTTGTCTCTTTGGTTGTAGAGAGCACATGGCTTGAGTTCCAATTTTACATTAAATTGCAAACAAACATTCTGGTAGAGGTTATTTCATGGTCTTTGATAATTTAATTTTGGTAATATGTATGCCTGCAGCTGTAGTTTTTGCTTTATGTTGAAATTTCCAGGTTCTATGTTATGTAGTGATTCAGCCAGATTTGATTTTTGCAGGCCAATATCTGACGTATCTAGTGATCTCACCATCGAGGTAGGAGCATCAGCTTTCGCACTTCACAAGGTAAAGGAAACTACCTGCCATTCTTAGGTTCACGATCTTAGAGGTTCATGAATATTTTGGCTTTTTTCAGAGTTGATCAGTACTTTTTTTTTTGCTTTCAAACGTATGTAACCAATCTTATGTTTTAAATATTTTTAATGTATGCATCGTAAGCATCAATGCCCAACCTTAGTCCACTAGCACTATTAATGGTTAGTAAGAGATAACAGAATCATGAACATAATGCTCTATGCTTTTTTTGGGCTGATATGCTATGGTTTTTTCATGGTTTCTCTGCATGAGTTTGTTTAGAAAGAGAAAAAGAAAAATAAGAAAATTGCTGTACAATGAGAAAAAACAGAAGAGTTAAAGATTTTCAGTTTTCACTGTGTACTAAGTGTACCAATTTTTCCACTAGTTTCCTCTCGTTTCTCGGAGTGGAAGAATTCGGAAGCTGCTGCTAGAAGCAAAAGATTCAAAAGTTTTACGCATAAGTCTCCCAAATGTGCCAGGTGGAGCAGAGGCATTTGAGCTAGCTGCCAAATTTTGCTATGGAGTCAATGTTGAGTTCACTCTCTCAAATGTTGCCTTGCTACGTTGCACGGCTCATTTTCTTGAAATGACCGAAGAATTTGCAGAAAAAAACTTAGAATCCAGAGTTGAAGCATACCTAAGGGACACAGTGCTCCCTAACATATCAAGCACAGTATATGTTCTCCACAGTTGTGAGACTCTTCTTCCAATGTCAGAGGAAATAAACCTAGTCAATAAGCTAATCAATGCAATTGCAAACAACGCGTGCAAAGAGCAGCTTACATCTGGATTACTAAAACTTGATCACACTTTCCCTTCCAAAACCACACCAACCATGGAGCCAGAAACACCCTCAGATTGGTGGGGGAAGTCTTTCAATGTTCTTAGTCTTGAGTTCTTCCAACGAGTTGTATCCGTTGTTAAGTCAAAGGGACTAAAACAGGAAATGATCAGCAAGATATTGATGAACTATGCACATGGTTCTCTTCAGGGGATTGGTGTTAGAGACCCCCAAGTGGTGAAAGGAAGTCTTCATGACATGGAATTGCAAAAGAAGCAAAGAGTCGTTGTTGAAACCATAGTTGGCTTACTCCCAACTCACTCAAGGAAAAGCCCTGTTCCAATGGGATTCCTCTCAAGTTTGCTGAAAGCTGCAATAGCAGCACCTGCATCAACTCCTTGCAAATCTGATTTAGAGAGGCGAATTAGTCTTCAACTTGACCAGGCAATTCTTGAAGACATCTTAATCCCAACAAACTCACCCCAAAACACCCACAACACGATGTATGACACTGACTCAATTCTGAGGATCTTTTCTATTTATCTAAACATGGACGAGGAGGATGGAGAAGATAGTGATAACTACATTGATGAAAGCCAAATGTATGATTTTGACAGTCCTGGATCTCCAAAACAAAGCTCAATCACAAAGGTATCGAAATTGCTGGACAGTTATCTAGCTGAAGTAGCTCTAGACTCAAACCTGCTGCCTTCAAAATTCACAGCACTTGCAGAACTACTTCCAGATCATGCACGTGTTGCAAGTGATGGACTCTACAGAGCTGTTGACATCTTCCTTAAGGTGAAAAGAAAATAACTCCCATCATGTTTAAGCTTTGAAAAAAGACTTAAATTTTTATGCATTAGAGCTGTTGACATCTTCCTTAAGGTGAGAATAACTCACATCAATTGGTTGGTATGACCAATGTGAAAGTGTTGTTTGTTTTCTTATGATATAGGTTCATCCAAACATGAAGGAGTCAGAGAGGTACAGGTTATGCAAAACCATTGATTGTCAGAAACTATCTCAAGAAGCATGCAGCCATGCAGCACAGAATGAAAGGCTACCAGTGCAGATGGTGGTGCAGGTGCTTTACTTCGAGCAAATGAGGCTTCGAAACGCCATGAATGGAGGGCACAACCAGTTGTTCTTTGGGCAGTTTCCTCAGCGTTCAGGAAGCGGTGCAGGGAGTGGAGCAATTTCCCCTAGAGATAACTATGCATCAGTGAGAAGAGAGAACAGAGAACTGAAGCTTGAAGTAGCAAGAATGAGAATGAGGCTGACTGACTTGGAGAAAGACCATGTGTGTATGAAGCAGGAGCTTGTTAAGTCTCACCCTGCTAACAAGTTGTTCAAATCATTCACCAGAAAGCTGAGTAAGCTGAATGCTCTATTCAGGATAAATAGCATTAAGCCAATTGGTGGGAAGGCTAGTTCAGAAACTCGCTTCCCTTTTCCAAAGCGAAGACGCCACTCCGTTTCATAACTATATCATATACGCCATAATTCATGTACAGTATGCGTAAAAACATAGTAGTAATGCTTAGTGCATGCTGTGATTCTGTCTATTTTCCAGTCAACACTTTTTTTAACTATGTTGCTCACTAGCTGCCTGTGTTCACACTATTATCATTACCCTTCTAAGAAGCTCAATATATATATCACAATTTTAGTATGCAAATGCTTTCGGAGAACCATAATTATTAGGATGCACCTGAGAGGGAAAGTAATATACACGAAACAGGCAAAAAAAATATTCATTTTACTGTCGGCTATAATTGGCTAGAGTGAAGAACATGTAAACTCCAACTGTAATAATTATTTATTTCCAACTCCATTTTAACACGCAACAATGTTAAAGGGTCACTTTTAGGTCTGAGGGGTGGTATGGAACTTATATTTAGAGGATTTAGTTCTCTATTCTCAACCAGAAGATACACCTACCTCTTTGAATTTATACAAATTTGTGCTCAAATTTTCCTCTCTCCACTACATTTCTTAAAGTAATTCTTGGATTAGTCGTTCAAGAAATTTTTCAGGAGATTTTCATAACAGGATTTTTGGAAACAAGATTTTCACAATGGAATATAATATCTTCTATAGTGCGTTTTTATATTGAGTTTTTCATAATAAATTTTTCAAGACACAACTTTTTTCTTAGAAAATGAGTTTTTTTTCACAACACCCGTTCTCTTTTCTTCTTCTTCTGGAGCGTTCTCCGTCTCTTCTTCTACAACAACAATGCTGCAAAACGGATAATGGTGATGGCAACGATGTGATGCAACAAGGAAGATGTGGACCGAGAATGAACACAACAGGATAATGGTGATGGCAACGATGTGGACCGAGAATGAACCCAACAACGGAATAGAGTGGGGAAAACAAAAATGGGAAGAGGAGAAAGAAGAATTTAAATTCATAAGGGCAATTCAGTTATTTCATCTAATTAAGGGAGTACATTTCGAAAATGGGGGTGCAGTATGAAAAAGCCTTTTCTTATTTGAACTGCTAAACCCATATTCTGTTGAGGACTATTTCTTCCTGTACTTCCATAGGTTATTCTTCCACCCCATACACAACGTGAAAATACCTTTTTAACCTTCTTGTGCCACCCCATAGAGTACTTTTCGGACTATGTAATCTGGACACGCATTTGAAAAAAGACTTCCGAATTATTTAATCCATAAACTAAAAAAGACTTCCACATTACATAATTCAGAAACTAATAATGCATTTGAAAAAAGGCTTCTGGATTATGTAATGCAAAATATTAGAGGGGTATTTTTGGAAATATGAAAATGTATGGAGGTGGGAGAAGAATATACGAAGGTGCAGGAAGAAACAGCCTCTGTTGAGCCATCATGTTCCACGTGGAAGCCCAATCAGTGTCTGGCCCTCTGTGCAAAGCCGATACGACGCCGTACCAATCTAAACAGTCTTGGATTTGGATCCTGCTCCGTCTTCTGGTGCAGTGTGACGATGACTGTGAGGTTGTCTATGGCGGGGTTTCGAAGCTCGCTGCCCTTTTCCGCGCTAATACGGTAACTAACCCATCGTCTTCTCTAATATTCTTCGTTTTCTAGTGATATAAAATATCATCACTTTACTTCTTCTTTTTTCCTTAAAAAAATTGTTAGGGTTCCGCTCCGTTAAAGTCGATTTATTCCTTTGTGTTTGCGACAGACAAGTTGAGCAAGAAATGGAAACTGTGATTAAGGTGCTGCAGCCTGGACCCTTGGGAATCATAGAGCACAAGTTTTCTGCTGACGAAATTCGTAAGGCTAATGCCACGGTTTCTAAAGCAGTGATCAATTGGCGAAGGAATGCAGCTCTCGAAGACAATAATCACATTTTGAAAGACTACATTAACAAGTGAAGTAAATTTTAATTCCTCTGGTGGCTATTTGTTCTGATATGTGATTTTTTTATTGAGATGTTTGGTGTTGTAAATGCTGGTTACTTGATTATAAATCTGTATGAAATTATTTAATAATATCTGAACTTTGGTATGATCGTAAATTATGTTTACCACAATATTCTTTTGATCATTATGTTTTCGATAATACGATTGTGGAGTGTGGATTACTTGCATTATTTTGTTGTTGGAGATGCTACACGTTGCAACTTTGCAAGTAATTCCATTTCGTCTGCGTAGGCAACGAAAATGATTTATCTTGCTTTTTGACAAGCTACTCACGTTGGGTGTCAGCACTGTCTTTTCATTTCTCTTTTTTATGTGATCTCTTCTGTGAAGATTTAAAAATGTGTATATTTTTGAGGTACTTTAGTTAGTTATGAAAGTTGTGTTTCTTGAATAATGAATGACCCTCTCTGAGACATAAATAAATAAGTTGGATTTGATTCATCTGCAATGAGCAAGTGTAAAGTAAGAAATAGTAGTTGATGAGGAGATCAATAATTGATTTTCTTATATTTATATTGGACAAGAATGAAGTGTTAATAGTTTAGTTTTCTTTTTTTAAGTGTGATGTCTTTTCCTTCGAGAGAAACTAAATTCAAGTAAGTTAAGTTTCAGTATCCCTTTTCTGGTGATCCCTATCTTTTGCAAATTCATTTATTGGTTGCCCAGTTTCTGAATCGCATTTACTATTTGTTAAGGATAAAGATGAGATGCGAGAAAACGAGAGAAAGTTTTGTTTGTTTCTGTTTTTTGCCCTCATACTTCCC
Source organism: Phaseolus vulgaris (assembly GCF_000499845.2). NCBI lineage: Eukaryota > Viridiplantae > Streptophyta > Magnoliopsida > Fabales > Fabaceae > Phaseolus > Phaseolus vulgaris. The sequence goes on along the minus strand of NC_023759.2, from coordinate 46,211,449 downwards.
TGTTCTCTAACTAATACCCTCCTCCCTTTTTACCGAATAGATAAGTACTCACCTTTTACACAGCTAAGCGTCAATTTTGGGTAGGCCTTAAACATGACTTCAGTTTGATTTTGGCCATTGTGTCAAAATTTAAGTGTTTTACGTTTTTGACATTTGACAGGAAAGAAGTTCCACTTAGCTGATAAGGCACTAACCAGTCAAACCTCTGACAAGAAACGATGTCATAAAACACGTCAAAAGGGCACTAAAATTGCTTAAAGAAGGCGAACTTTTTAGAAAATCTATTATCTTGTGTTATCTTGTTTTTCATATAGATTTTCCCTAGCCCACTTTTGAATTGCGTGCCTCAAGCTTTCGGTGGTTTTGTCAGCTAAAGAAACCATAAACTGGCATAGTGAAGAACACTTCTTTTGAACCCCAATATTCTGGTTTTTCTTTAGTAACTCTCGTGTAAAATGTTAGGACATTATTTGGCACATCTTTATTTAACACTTTTTTTATACTAACAAAACTTGTGTCTTTTTGTCCTCTAGAATGCGTATAATATGGAGTGGACATGTTCTGAAGGTATCTATCTCGACCCATTTTTTTAACACATTTTAGCATTGGTAAAAATTTGAGTTTTCCTAAAAACAAAGTTGTCTCAATTTTTTCATAACAAAAATGTGTTTAAAAATATACTGTTCGTGATATGGTGTAGGATGCTATAAATCGTTTTATGGTATTGGAAGTACCGCAAAAATAGGTGCGTTGCTGGGTTTCCATGCCTTTATTGAATACAACATGACATGATTACTAGAAGTACCATTGTCTCCCACATTTTTCCAGACAATTTAGTATTTTACTGAATTGAGTGTTAGAATACCTTCCACAAGCACCTACACCAGTTCTGAAATGGAGCCTTATTGCATTGTAGTTAGACAAGAATATATTCGTCAAGGTTTAAAACAAACACGCAATAAATAAAATTTGACAACTTTTCATATATGATAATTTGTGATGTAAATAGCAACATAAAAGTAGTTTATAGTGTACATGATGTCTCACCTATTTTTGCTTTGTAAATAATATACATATTTACCAAAACAAGGTTATATTGTAAATATAAAGAAGTAGAAAGATACTTGAAAGAGCATAATTTTTGAAGTTAAATTATTTGTTGGCATATACCAACAGGTGTAAAACAAAACTAAAAAGGAGCTTGGCATATGCTGTTCGAGAAGTAGTATAGAACACAAGCAGTGCAAGGCCAGTTCTTGGCATCGCAGTGGGGACTCTGGATTCCTCAACAGCAGCTTCTGCTTCAGAATTGACATGCATTCTTTATTATTATTTATCCCTCACCCTTTCTCTCATATTTTAAGGATATCCTATGCATAAAGATGGAATATGTATGTGAAAAAAAGTTGTGGCTATATCGTCTTCTCTATGATATCTCTATAGAAATTGCTCATTAATCTTTCGTGGTATAATATAAGTTTAGATATTTTCATTTGGTTTAAATATGTTTTTTTATCTATTTACGTGAAATTGATTTTGTTCATAGATTTTTTTTTAAAATTATTAAAATAAATCACTGTCAATTTTTTTTAATAGTTTTCTCACTAAATAATCAAAATATTTAAAGTTTAAACTAGAGATAAAAATTAATTTGTTTAAGGAAAAAAATATATATTTAACTTTTTTTTCTTAAATACTAATACAAAAGTTGTAAATTACACTTTTTCCATAAATTAAAGTAAACTTTTACTCTTAAGCTTTATATAAACTTCGTAATTTAACATCTTCCAAAGCTAGAATACTTAATTTTAAGTTATATGATCAATTCATTTTTCCTTTTTATCTCCTCTTTTACGGAAGTTTATAAAAGAATCTATCCAGCACTTTAAAATGTTTCAATTTAGTGAAAACAAAGTGATTCACAACCAAACCGTACATATTTAGTAACATTGTTAAAGTTTCCAATTGAAAAAATTAAGCACAAATATAATGTTTTTAATAATCTTTAATTAGTGTATCACTATTTTGTACATTACATGGCTCGTCGAATTAAGAGATGTTGTGATTTGATTGCGTGAAAGGAGTGTGAACATTTGTTTAGTTTCTTAATTCATGTAACTCAAACAATTGTACACTGCTCTGTATATTCATACTCAAAATATTCGTACACTCTGAATACTTTAATCTGACAGATGTAAAAATGTTACATCCTTAATCTATCTAGTAATGTTAAAGTTTCTTTGAGTAGCCTTGAACAATGATGGATGAACATTTCATGATGTCTCATACATTAGGAGAAAATCAAAGCCGTGATAAGAAAAGAGAAATAAAAAAACAATTAACAGAATCAACCGACTGTTTGTAATATTCCACATATCATTACCTGATCAGTGTCATTTACAATGTTTTTCGTTATAAATCTCTCATATTGCACACATAGCATCTCAGAATCTGACATAATACATCTAACTTTTTTGTTTTGTTCACTAATCTCTCTCAAGAAACCTCTGTCCGCAGAACTCAAAATGAGATTACTAATAGGTGAGATGAGAATTACACGATGAAATGGCCAAGCCATTTCTGGTTAAAGCCTTTTCTGCAATATACAAAAGAAAGAGTAGTGCTTGTTCTGCTCCACGAAAGAAGACAAAGGAAAAATGGAGAATACAAGAGCATGGCTAGAACTAGAAGACTCTATATACTAAACCGCCTCACAGAGCTAGTTCTCATACATAGCTTAAAGAAAACTAACTAGAACCTCTTATTAGATCATATGGGGTGCTTGATTTGCAACTTTGCACACACACACACATATATATAGGTAGCTACCAGAGAAATATGGCTTTAGCCTTGAGAAGCAATTGGGAAAGCTTGTTTTGAACATTGAGTTTGATGAGTTCATCAGCACCACCTATGAATTGTTGTCCTATGAACACTGCAGGCACACTGGGGTGGCAACCTAGTTGGACCAGTGCACTCTCTACTTGTTTTCCACTTGCCATTTTGTCCACCTCAATAACTGCACGGCTGGCACCAAAGCTGGCTATCAGAGCCGTCACTGTGTGGCTCATGCAACAAGTGCTCTTGCCGAAGATCACCACTGGCTTGTCTGCAATCAATGGTGTCAACACATCCATTTCTGTGCTGCAATTGGAATTTTGGTTGAGGGGTTATTAGAGAGAGTGGTAAGTGAATATGTGAGTTTGGTTTGATCTGCTACTAAAACTTGAGATTAAGTGCTCTATTTATACCTGGCTTATTCTGGGAGATGGGATTGGATAGTTTCATATACAGAAGAATAAACACCTATCTCATAAAAGAATAATAAACATTAAAGTTGTGGGCATCATCAATGGATTCCCAAAACCTACACTGTTAATGCAGCACAAGTGAATTGCATTTGAATTCTAAGATATTATTATGTATGAAATCAAATAATGGGGCAATGACATAGATCATAATTGCCCAGCTTCAAATTACTTCTTAGTTAACTCATTATATCACACTTATCATGCAAAAGAATTCTTCAAATATATAAAAATACTTTTAAACTATATTTTACATAGTTTTAACTTTTGACTTCAAAGATAAAACCAATTTATATAAAAACTTATTTTTTAAAATTCCCATATAATTTTTTTAGTTATAACTTGTATAAATTAATCTTAACTTATAAAAGAATTAGTTTTTATATAAATACTTACATAAAGTTCATTCAAATCAACTCTAATCAACAACTAACATGACTTTTCCTTTTCTTTATAAAAGAACACAAATATTATATTTCTTTAGTTTCTATCTGTGTTAATTTTGATTAGTATATAGGTGTCCCGAAACATATTATTCTCCAACATATGATATATTATTTTAACAATGGGAAAATGATAACTTTATTCTATTCTATTCTATTCCTTTTTTCTCCATTCTGGTTCATCCAATTTCACTATAGTTATGTAAGAGAGGAAATATAAAGGCCTAGTTTAAATTAACTTTTGACTTATGAGAGCTTTTCAATTAAAATAAATATTTGATTGGAAAATTATACATGTTCAGAACACAAGAAAGTTAAATGAAAAAGTTTAAATATTTCTTTTATTATTTTTCATAAATATTTATTAAATTAGTTTAAAACCATTTATATAGCTTCACTCAATTTAAGCCTTTAAAATAGTTTACTCACCATTCTCGCACTGTGGCTTCAGGCCTAGAGGGGATTCTTACACAAGAAGATAGATATGCAAATATAAAATCACCCTTCTTTCATATCATAATAAGATATCTTAATTTTTACTAAACTTTATTAATATAACATACTTTTATCACAAGATAGAGATTTGAATAAGATACAGAAAAGTCCATTCAAATCAACTCTAATCAGCATCACACACATAGATAATCAAATTTTATATAATTAGTGATCGAATTTGAGTTATGATGTATAGATACACGAACATGATAACTTGTGAAGATGTGAAACCTTCAGAAACAAAACACAGATTCCCAAATTGCTGTTTCAAAGTGAGAAAATTTTCATATACTATCAGGTCAATGTAGATAAAAACAAAAATGAAGTTTAGTGACAAAGATTGACACCATTTTTAACAAAAAAAAGAATATTAAGATAACAAGTTAAGTCTTCTTCCTTTGTTATATCAGGTTTAACTTTTTTATTTATAGTGAATGAGACTTAGACTTCAACTTGATCCCGAGCACTATTATATGTAAAAACTATCACAATAATCATAATAACATAAATTAAATTATTTTCTAAAAATACATTGAGATTGAGAAATTGAAGTTTAATTTCTATCATGTACAAAAATTTATGAAATTATAATCATTATTAATAAGTGGATTATAAGTCTAACTCAATCTTATATGATTGCTAATAGGTTTGCGCTCATTTATATACTATGAAATGTCTTTATTTATAAGATATGTGAGAACTACATATTAAGAAGTTGACTTTAAACCTAACTCAACTCCACTCATAAGGTGATATTTGCATTTATTTATATAATGTTTTTATCTTTAATCAATTTAAGATCTCCAACATACCTTATATTTACGCGTCAGTTTTATAAGGTTGAGTTAGACTTGTTCATTTCTTAATATAATATAAGAATCATGTCGAGTCTGTTCTTGTGAGAGTTTGTTGGACTTATCCCGCTATCAAACCACACGTAACTAAACAGTCTTACATACAAATTGAGAGGTTGGTGTAAAGAGTGTGTTGGAAATCCTATATCAATTAAGAATAAAAATATTTTATAATAAATAAATGGATACAAAACTTAACTTATAAGCCGATAATGTTGTAAGATTGAGTTATACTTAAAATTACCTCTTAATAATCATCAAAAAGGTTAGAAGAAGCCTTGCAAATTGGGATACACTTGCTTCAAAGGGGCAATGTTTGAAAGCATAACTGTAAGAGAAGTTAGAGTTTAAAACTGTTTAGACAGAAAAACAGAGACAGCAACAGAGGATGTATCCAACCCAAGTTCTGGGCCATGTTAAGCGTGAGAGGTACTTGGACATGAAATTAAGTTAATGAGTAACACATGAAAAAGTAACATAAGTATATATCATAATTTGACACGACAGAGAAGTTGAGTTTATCCAATAGACAAGTAGCAAGTTGTTATGTTTTCACAAGATTCGCACCAAAAACCGAAAGCTGAGTTGAAACTATAGGTGGCTGTGGCTGTGACTGTGGCTGCCCTTTGATTTCATGAAACTCTACATAAAATGGCCGTACAGGAATTGGAGAAAAGAAAACGCACCGAATTTTCCCTTTTTACAATTTGTATTGCTATAAAGGGGTGAAGGAATATACTAGGAAGATGTTCTGTAATGCCATGCACAAAATAAAACTTTTACATATTATTATTCAATTCAAATGTTGTAACATTTTGACATCTTTCCCTTACAATGCACCCTTTTTACTTACCGGTTTACCATCTTTGGTGCTGCATCAAATCTTAGTCAACTCAAAACTATTCTCATATTGGGATACTTAGTGCCTTTTTAATCAATTAATATATTTTTCATTAATAGTATATACAAAACTGTCTTGAGATAGATATCACTTGGACACAGTGCTTTCTTGAGCATCTTTTTTTTTTTTTGAATGGACACATTTATATTTGTACTTTCTTATTTACTTGTTTGCTTTATAAAAAGATATTGTTACAAATTAGAGAATAATTACAAAATCTATCAATACTGTATATATTAAATGTTATAATCACATTTGAAGCATTAATTGTAATTAATATTATGTAACGTGATGAAATTTACCTTCGAGATAATCTAATTATGTCTATATACAAACATTTTATAAAGACAACATAATTTGTACTTCAAATACAAATGACAATAATTACATAATAGTTGGAGGTTTGTTATTCATAATCCTTGACAAATTATAACAATCACTCCATTTGAGAATAAAGGAATATTAAAAAAATTAATTGAACACTGATAATATTAAGAAATAAACTTTAAATTTATCTCAATCTTATAAAATTGACTTTTAAAGTGAAGTTTGTATCCAACTATATATTATGATTTGCGTGATTTTTCTCTAACAACTAAAATTGTTTAGGAATTTTATACTAATAGTAAATGTGTTTTTACTTCAGCAACATTCTTCAACACACCCCTCGAGACTGTTAACCTGTGTGTGTAACTATATATTAATGGATGGTCTGACAGTGATCTGATAGCAGATGATCTGATAAATTCAAGAAACTTTCGTTATAATAGACTCTAAATGACTCTAATACCATATTAAGATGAACTTTAAATCTAACTCAATCTTATAAAGATGACTTATAAGATATATGAGATTTGCACTCACTTGTATATATATAACATGTGATTTTACCAATAGTGATGTGTGGAACTTAGGATGCCATCTAGAAATGTTAACAAATGTAGTCATTACTTCAGCAACAAGCAACACTGTGAAGGGGGTTGGAAATATTAGGATAGAAAGAAAGTGATGATTCCTTGGTAATTTGATTGCAGAAAATAAAAAGATGTAACATGGGTGAATGTGATATCGATTGAGCTTTGCATCAATGGGGATCTTACTTTTGTTGGGACTTTATGATGAGCAGATAAGATTGAAAATTAGACTGTGGTATATAGAGATTATTATTCCTAATCTTTTAGCAACAGAATTTTCCACGTGCCTGCAAGTAGTAGAAACAGCCCTTGGTTTGGTTTGTTCTTGTTTCGAATTGTGTAGCGACAACTAAGTATGTTGCATGGTTTTCAATAAACGGCTCCAGCGTAACTGAAAGGGTCACTTAGTTTGTTTCAACTATACTCAGAGAGAGTACTTATCTGCATCTCAAATCTCTCGACAGAACAAAAGAACACACAAGGGTCAAATCATGGGATATCTTTTCTCATCAATAGCATATTTTGCCCATGCTTCTCATAGAGTTTCTGGGAGAAACAAAAACAAACACTCATGTTTCCACACCTTCATATTATTAATGACAAGAACAAACTTGTGAATTAGTTGCATGATTTATTGAATCAAAGTTCAAATTATTGAGAATGTTTACTTTTATATTTTTGCTTTGTTGGGATAATATTTTCATTACATTCTTCAATTATATTTTTTCCTTTTTTTTAACAAGTGCTGAGCTTAAACAGCCACTTTTTAAGATTTTGTTCTTTGACATAATTCTATAAGCAATAATAACCGATCGACATGAATTTATGTTTTCAAAACCTTAAGAAAAAAACATAAATATATGTTTGGACTGAAACTCTCACCCTCCATATCTACTGACATATTTTCTGACACAAAAAAATGTTATTTTATCAAATGTACAGTTAAAGACACCCGTTTATAACCTTGTAAAATTAATTTTTCTATCTTCTCATATTGACTCACAATTTCAGTAAAAGATTATTCTTTCTTATACTTTTAATAATTGTCTGAGTTGTGAACATATTACGACACTTCTCTCACCATTGCATTAGTGATGACAAGAGTTAATCTCAAATACATATTCTGAAATCAAAGCTACCTCATACAAGTTGTATTCATGAGTTTAGAATAAGTTAAGTGCCTTGATTCTTAAAGTGGGACCTAAAGCACCTCAAAGGTAATATTCTCTAATCCAGAACAATATCTGAATTAAGTTTCCTTATCTTTAGATATTCATTTTGCCATTTATTAATGCAAGCTTTTTAGTATTTCTTTTCAGTTATAAAACGTATTAATACTCTTCAAATATTTACCTAATTTAAACTCTCGCGTAAATACTATTTTTCTATTGAACAATTTGTTAAATTAATTGCATCTGATTTTTTCTAGATTATCTTTTTCACTGCTGTAATTATGTTTAGCTTTCTCACATATTCGTTTGAGTCAGTGATAATATTTAATTAAGCATGTAATTTGAACATATTTTCTATTTTTAATTGTAATGGATACATGATTTTTTTTTGTCATTCCTCAGAATCAAACCATGAAAATAGTATGATTATGCAGAAAAACAAAAATTGCTTTATTTTTCTTCTATGCAATGGGAGGAGCACCATGTTAATCAGGAAGTTCCATAAGTAATCAAATTACTCAATTTTAATCATTCGTATTTGGTATTATGAAAAGCAAAGAAATGGGAACAAGTAAACGTTTAGGCCTCACAACTTAACCACGTACATAATCATGACTAACCCTCTTATTCAGCTCTAAAACGTAATTAAGCATTAATCTTGGATGTAGAAACCAAGCACTTTGGTCTCATGAAATCAAATCCATATAGCCCCAGCATTCATGAGAAGTGGTATGAGTTCATTCCTGAGATGCAGGCTCATGATTTTCTTAGAGCCACCAATGAACCGTTGTCCTATGAACACAGCAGGAACACTGGGTTGGCACCCCATCTGAAGCAATGCACTTTCAATCTGCTGGCCGTTGGCCATCTCATCCAGCTCATGAACAGTAGGGTTTGCTCCAAAGCTACGTATCAGTGATGTCATGGAGTGGCTCAAGCAACATGTGCTCTTGCTGAATATCACCACAGGCTTTTCAGCTACCATGCTTGTGATCATGTCCATGCCTCAAATAGATAAAACTGAAACACAACACAATGCAATGTATAGAAAAGAGAGAGAAAAGGAAGCATGCATAAGAAGAAGCAATCGTGAGTATGTTGAAGATGTGGTTCATTGAAGGGTTATTTATAAGCTGATTGAATGTAGTAGTGGACAATGTTGTTTTTGTCGCCTCATATGGAAGAATAAGATCGTCCAAGAGAATTCGGAGGATTCTCGATAACTGTCCTTTAGCACTGTACTGCATGTGTTGTGGATAACAAGTTGGCTAGCTAGCTGTTAAGGTCAATCTAATGAATCCAGAACTTTCTTCAGGAATAAGATTCATGCTCGATCGTGCATGAGGCATATTTTTTTTGAAAATTTTGTTAAAATAGTTTACTATTTATTATGCAACATGAATGAGAGATCATGTTACCATCATTGAGAGAAAAACTGAACCTAAGAACAAAACTCAATTTAATCTTGTTGTGTATGTCTGTTTATTTTGGAGCATCTGCTATAAGCCTATGAGGATGAAAGAAATGGGGCTACACAACATGAACAACTCTTTTCATTACAAGATTCGTGACCCTTTCAATTCAGAAAATTTGAAAAGATGGAAGTGATTTAGGAATACAATTAAATGGTTAAAAGTGCAAGATGCGCAACCCCTATATATTAACGAGAAAATCAGCATCCTACATAGTGGCCATGCACGACCGTACAAGATGCACTATACAAATTGCACATCCTTAGCAATTATATTATGTCGCATTCAAATTATAGAAATGTCAGAATTAAATATGCAGAAGGCCTAGATTAATGTTTTCAAGTCCACACATATGGTAAGTATATTGTTTCTGTCATCTCTTTCATTACACTCAAATTTGGATGTGTTTAAACAAAAATTCCTGGCACTTGTGTTTATGACTCAGGAACAAGCAATGCAACTGTGAAATGCTTGTGGATATACACGTTTAGGTAATGGCCAACTTGCATTACCAACAACCGTAGTTACCTTAAAAATAACTATGGTTAAAAACTGTCTGCAAGTGTTTTTTAGATGAATTTCTGGTGAGAGTTCAATATGTTATCGCCACGCACAAAAGGGGCTCTGCACTTGTTATCATCTTGGTTCTTGAAAAGTCGATTTTCTGAATAGTTTGCTGGCATGATACTCTAGTATAAGATGATCCCTGACTTAAAAAATTGGCACTTCTTATATCCAAAATCTTGGTTCTTGAAATGGGAGGAATAAACAAAGATCACTGATGCTTGACGAGTCAAAAACATGAAATGATACTGTGTTGGTTCATTTAATTTCTTAGTTATGAAACCAGAAAGGCTCACAATAATGCATGATTTTCTCCATGTAAGTATGTTTCTGACACAATTTTGTTGATTTTTGATGGGTTCATAGATGGGTTATTCCTGCAACTCAAACCTGACACCTCTATTCCAATATATTCTTACTACCTCAACCATATTTTATTGTGAGTCTACATCTAGATGGTTTGATTAGAGGAATATATGGCAAAAGTGGTTGAGAAAGAGACAAAGATATAAAAGGAATAAGAATATAAAAGTTGTGGACGAGCGTGACTAGGCACTGTTAAGCAATGAATGCGAAGACGGTTTTCAGCATACAGAGTCATGGATTACAGATTAAGGAACTCAGATATTATCTCTCTCTACTTCTTCCGACCACCATGTATATGCTTCAACTTTAACCCTTTCTCAGATGCCAAGAGTTTATATTTACAACCCAATAAATATTAATATTTTTATTATTTATAAAAATTTATAATTTTACTAATTTTAAAAAAAATTCTAACTTTTTTTTGTATATTTTTATTAAGGGGTCTTTTTTTTTCTATAATATTAACACAGTTATGAAAATATCGAAACTCACCAAAATGTGCCATGATAACAACGGTTCAATGTGCATGTCAACTTCATAGGATTCTGTAAGTGGAATCTTTGTCTGAGTACGATCTGCGTTTTATTTTTCTTTCACGTGGTAAACTTCGGTGTAGATAATATTTCACCTATTGCTCTGAAGATTTGTTTCTTATACACCTCTTGGTTAACTACATATCCTTCTATAACAGTGTTGACACATTAACAATGATTTTTTAAATCTTTTGCCACTTCAGCATGTTTATCATAGTGCCAACTTCAAATCTAATTCTTCACTTCCAATCACATAGAAAAGGCTAAATTCCTTTCAACAGTTCTGATCATACAGAGAAGGAAATTCCTTTGGAAAACATGTAATTTGCTTAGATTTATTTTTCAAATTGATGAGAATTAACAGTTAATTCTTCGTAACATTAATTAATTACACTGAAAGTAATGTCCAATTCATTCAATCGTAAACAGTTTCAAACTCTTCATGTTACCTCTATATCACATTCTTTATCTCTCTAACATTACCAAAGCTTCTCCTGAGTAAAAAAGCCCAACAATATAAAAAATGAATTGATTTATAATTTTGACTCAGTTCAATACACAAATTTATACGTAGTCAATCGGTCAATCAGAACAAACTGTTATTGAAACAAGATTATGCAGAAACAATCAGTTTCTAGATTTGGCATTATTACTTATTACTAGCCCCGTTCCTTGGTGAATTCATTCAGCACAACAGAAGTGTCAGTTCAGACAAGTTCACCACGTTATTCAAATCTCGCATCAGTTGAAAATATTACTAAAACGCGCTCAAAATTAAGTAACATGATCATCCACATGAATAATCATCCAGAAAATATGAATTACAGTTGTGAAATGTACAGTTATAGCCATTTCAAAATCACAACTAGGGTTTTAAGAGACCTAAAGTCAAATGCCTGACTGTAAAGAAAAATGATACAAGGCAACATGATAGGCAAGCATCCCTATGATGATAATATGCCCCATTTGATCATGTTGGGACCACAGAATTATAGTGCTCTCCTAGCCCAAAAGCATGCTTATGATAAGAAAGCATGATACTCGAATTAGACAAGCCAGTGCCACCATCAGATTTATACTCTTTGCCCATCTCCACATCTGGGAAGGATCCAGAAAATATCATAATATGCTTCTTCAAGCAGTGAGTTAAGGCACCAAGCTCTAGTTGTCCTCCCCATATAGCTGTGGACTCCACTTCTTTACAGTAATTTTCAAACTTCTGAGCAAGTGATTCATCAGAATCATCCTCAATTAAATTCTCTGACAGAAAAAATGGAAGGAAATCAGATGTATGTTTTCTCATGTAAGCAGCCACCATTTCTCGAAGTTCTTGATATGTATAAGGAGATCCACCACCCGAGAGGACAGCCAGCTGATCCTCAACAGCCCTATAGAGGCAGTGCCCATCAGGCTTTATTTCACAAACAGTAAAACCTAGAGGCTTCAACTTCCTTTCCAACTTCTCGTTTTCAATCATTCGATCGCTTATGATGTCGGTCTGCTCTGCTTGGATTCTTTGCTCTCTTTCTGCTTCTTGTTGAGCTCTTTTGTCTCGCCTCTGTTTGGCCTTGCTGACCTTTGTATGTTCAGGTTGACTAGCAACAGATACTCCAGCTATGGCCTTAACCAAAGTGTCCAAATTGCTCTTTTCATTTCCATTACCACTGCTATAGCCAAATGCAGCCAATTCCTTGGCATGCTTCTCCTTCAGCTTAGTAGAAAGTTGAGAAACTTCTTCCTCCACTTGCTTCTTCTTAGCTTTCTGCTCAGCCTTGCTACCTCTAGCTGCAGCCTTTTTCATCTCAACTTCCTTTTTCTGCAGTTGCGATATCTCTTTCCTGAAAATGTGCAAGTAATGAGGGAAGAATACACATTGCATGAGAACCAGGAGAACACAACATAAGTAACACATACCTTAACATTCAAGTTACTATATTGAGACATGAATCAATTATAAATAAGGATTTGATGAAAAATAATAAACCAAGTTCTTGGAAAACAAAGCACACTTAAGTACATTCATTATCAAGTAGCTGTTGTCAACCATGCAAAACAAATATAGCTAGTAGTAGTGATTCAAACAGTTTATTCAAACTGAGTATGGCCATACTGATACATTAGTTTAAATTTAAAGCATTTTCTCAACTAATAAACCATAAAGTCTTTAACCAACAAATAATGCCTATTACTTCATTAGCTTTTGCCAGTGGAAAGTGACAATTGGCACAAGATTTCGAGAAGCCAAATGCTGAAGGTGCAAACCTAAGTAAATGAAGTGACCCTTGTTATTTTATTTATGTCTCAAAAGAATTGGAAAAAAGCACTTCAAACTATTTGAAAGACTAAAGAACCTGACTAAAACTTGTGACCACTTTGTTTTCTTTGATATCTTATATAAACAATAAACTTTTTATAGCTTTTTGCACTAAAATAGCATCGGAAGATGTTTCAAAAAGTTCAGTCAACATAAAATGGTAAAAGATGTAACGTGAGAAATCTCTAAGCATCAGCTCGAAATAAAGACAAAGCACCACATTAAACTCCAAATCAAAGAATCACACCTTCAATGTTATTACAAAAACACTTTCATAGGAATGGTATTCTAGGGTTGAGGGTTAAGAAACATGCAAAGGAACGTTTTCTAAAGGGGAGATGCCAAGCCAGTAATGTTAGGCATGTTAGATCCAAGTTCAACATATCCTTTGTGTAGTTGTATGATTAATCAGTTAAGTATAAAACATAATTTTATGTGTATCAAATCATGTCATGTCATTGACTAAATGTAAATTTTGTTTAAAATGTGCTTCGTCTGACAGACGCAAGTGTTGTGCACATACATTGTCTGATAAGCTTTTTCTTGTATGGACCCAAATGATTATACTTGGTTAAATAAGTTTTTGCTTCAGTTACACGAAAACTATACTTTGTCTCATAGACACGAGACTAAAACATTTCACAATGCATATCAAACTTTAATAAATGTGTATTGTATGCTTGCAAGGATTACACGTTTCTTCATTCTTTGAAGAAGATCTCGCAACACCTTGTTAACATCATGACCTTTGAAAAATGTGTTGAGGGCTACTTCATTCAAACAACTTTTTCTTGAAAAGACAAGATGTCAAGTTGCAAAGTCAGTAACTTGTGTCAGGTCCTGCGCTTTGATCAAAAGATGGAGAGAAACCACCTGCCCAAGCCTGTGAAACTCTGCCATGTTCCATAGGTGTTTCCAAAGAAGCCACGTGCATTTAATACTAAGTCGAGGGCCTTTAAAGTGTCTTAAAGCTTCAAAACATGTTCATAAGTAAGAAAAAGTAGTAGCAGAAGAAGACCTCACAACGGCTAAAATGTTGTGCAAAGACTCTTTTCTTTTGAAGCTCTTTGTGCATAAGATCTCTTTGAAGAAGGAAGATTGACGAAAGAACATGCACAAGATCTTAAGCTTCCAAGTCTTGTAGTTGTGAAAAAGAACATTGTTCGTGTGCATTAGAAATCTAGAAAAGTGATAACCCTTGTATACATTGTAAGACGTTACCCCTCTCTTAAGTGAGCGAACCTTTAATCTTTTAAATCGCAATCTTTGTAAACATTGCAGTTTTAGATAAAAGTGGTTGCATTCCAAACAATAGGTAGGAATTACTGCATAATAAATAATACTCTATGTTGAGTCAAGAGTAAGGTTATCAGACTCGAGAATCTACGTAGACTTGTAGGATGCTTATAAACTCAACTCGTAAACCTGACTTGTAAACTCGTAAGACTATTTCATATAAAAATTCAATAAATAAATAAGTCCATAAAATACACCAACATTGCAGAATATGAACCACTACCACACATCTTAAAACTTTATTTGATGAACACAACCAATAAAAAAACAATTTTATCTTAATTTATTTCAACCACACTACAAATAAATAAAAAATCCCAAATGACTCTACTTAATTCCTAAAACACCCATCTGCCATTCCTTATTTTCGATTCACCGCAACCCCGAACAAAAATCACAAAACCCAACCCCAAGCAAAAATTACAAAACCCAACCCCAATCCCAGTCGCGATCAAGAATCGAAGCACCTATTTGAAAACAAAGGTAGAATGTGACAGCAAGGCACAACGGTGCTAGGTGAGGCGACCCGACACAATGCAAGGAGATGTGAGACTATGCGAGACAATGCATAGCAAAACAACGAGACGGTGACTAGACAACGACGAGGCCATGGTGAGTGACGACAAGGCAAGAGCAACAACCAAGAACTCAAATGAAATACAAAGGCAGTACAGGTATGAAACAAAAACGAACTCTAAATCTACACAATGAGCAAAACAACCCATGTGTGACTTGTTCTCAGCTTTTCTCCAAAACTCATTCACTTGGCCTCGACTCGCGAATTTGACTGATTCTATCGAGTTTGTCTGAGTCTTGTTCAAGTCTACTCAAAAACAAGTCTACACACCCATTTATAGACTCTTAAACTTGAAAGAGTTAATGAATTAACTTGCAAGTTTGATAAGTATGGTCAAGGGTAATTGCATTCCAAATAATACTTTGTGTTTAGCCAAAAGTGGTTGTGTTCCAAATAATACTCTGTGTTTAGCCAAAAGTGGCTAAGGTCCTATTCAGTCCTAAACAAAAGTGTGCACTCCAAACAATACTAAGCCTTAGACAAGAGTGACTGTTGTCTAAATAATACTAAATGTTAGCTAGAAGTGTTGATGACCAAATAATACTCGTTTGTATCTTCACAGGTTAGTCTATTTTGGTGGAACTCAATCAGTTGATTGAGAACTAAATGTAATTTGTGCTATCAAATGAACCAGTATAAAAGCACAGTGTAAATCTTTCTTATTCCTTATCTCTTTAGATTGCATGTTATTTAACTATAACTTAAAAATAGGAAAGGATTTTGGAGCAAACTCAGTAGACTCGTTGTGAAATCAGTTAAACTCGCAAGTTTGCAACCGACTTGGCAAGTCAAGAGGGTTTTTGTCTTTAAACCCTAAACGACACCATTTATGAACCTGAAATCAAACAAATCACTTATTCTGCTCGCACACCAATGCACCATCCTCTGTTCGCTTGGTCACACATGATACATCTGTTGCAAAGATTTTTTCTCTTATTTGAAAATGATTTGGAGATTAAGGCAAGCAGTGGCATATATGCAAAGATTTAGAGATTTTTTTTCAACGGAATTCTGTTTTTAAATTCATTTTTTTAAGGCATATCTAGGAGTGGATCAAATTCAACTGGGTGAAATCCAAGTGCATCCTCATCTATTAAAAGTAGAAGTAAAAATGCTCCAAGAAATAGGTTAAATATTGGATGGAAGAATGGGATAGATATAAATGGAAATGGTAAAAAAGTGAAATGTAATTATTGTTCAAAGATTAAATGGAGGAATATTTAAATTCAAGCATTGCCTTGCTGGAACTAGGGAGGATTCTAAGTCTTGTGCCTCTGTTTCAGAAGAAAAAAAATTTTGATGATAACTGTTGCAAAAACTAAGGAAGCTTCATTGAATAAAAGGTTGAATATAATTGATGAAGACCGTGAAGAAACTGAGGGGGTTGAAGAAAGTCAAAATATGTTCCAAGTTAGAATAACCAACTCTGGAAAGTCAACCATTTCACCCACCATTCTTACATCCTGAGTGGCGAGTCCACTAATTATGCTCGTTTGCAATTATGAGCATAGACAAACAGCCCAGGCATGGCATGGGTGCACAATCATGCAATTCTTCAAGTTGACTCGTGATTTTGAATACCATGACATGATAAAACTCCTTTTTATCTTGCGAAGAGGAATAGGAATAAAAGGGAATGACTAAGTAATTCAGATTCCATAATGGGTAAAACCCGTCTCTGTTGAGCTTTAGAGTCAATCTCTATGAGTAAGAGAGAGCATCTACGTAAGACTAAATACATTCACAAAAAAAGGTGAGAGCTGAAGGTGTTGATCATGAAAAGTTAATCACCTGTGCCTTGAAAGAATTTCATCACGAGTCTCTGGCTCAGATGTTTTGTCTGAAATCACTCTGTCATGAGCCTGCTCCTCAATTTCTTGGGTATCCTCCATTGGAGAGACCCTAAAATAAATAAAAGAGGAACATTATACAGTGATAAGAAATCATAACCAAGCCAATAATCATAGTTGAAATAAAATAACAAGAATATATAGTGGCACCAATGAGATCTCCAAAATCTTAATGCATTATTAAAGCCAATATCTAACCTATGTAAACAAGGATCTTTCGGTGCAAGTTATTGAGCCGCAAGAACAAGTTCCCAAAACTAAAAACCAAAACATTAACTAACAACTCGAAGTAGATATGAGTTAATTAGTTAATCTAGTAATACATGGATAGTTATCACAACCATAAACGAGTTTCCACATCAAATACTAGCCCAAAATTGTTCATTACAAGACTTCTGATTTTCACAAATCAAACTTCATAACAAGAAAGGTAACGGGGTTGTCGTTGAAAATCAAATATTAAACCCAAAAAAAAAAAAATGTGAACACAGAATCAGGATTTCCAACTACGACTGACGCGGCCACTCTTGGAGAAACCCGCCCACAATCAAAATAATTTTACAATTCCTGGATTGACGCAGAGCTGCATTCGATTAATGAATCAGAACCAGTCTCAAAGACCAATTTTAACAAAATCCAATCACGAAGTTAGTCTATACATCCCCACTGCGCAAAAGATTAGAACTTAAAAAAAAAATCGAAAAGGGAAGTTCATAGCAGCATTTGCAAACGTTTGGGGGCACTGTGTGAATTTGCTAGCTGATATGATAAAGAAATACAGAGAAATGATGATTGACATGGATTGATAACAGTGAAAATATTAATAATTAATAATAATGAAAGTAAAAGAAAAGTTATTGAGTGCAGAAGTGGAAGAGAAGATGCTTACCTAGCTAGCGCCTACGGCGGAGACGACGATGTTTGTGTCTCACAAAATGCAAACACAAGACAAACCAGAAGCGAAAATTGTGGGCTTGGTCCAATTTCCCTCACTTGGACTTTTTAGGGTTAGCATGGCCCATCAACATTAACTTTGGAAATAATATAACACATTATGGTTTTCTATTTTACAATTACCAATTTACCATACTTGCTTCTCTTATTTCTTTCAAGCACATTCTACTCAAATCTTATGTTTTTAGTATTTTCAATTCAAAATATTTATTGCAGCCAGAGCAATAATGATAATTAGGGAAGTGGGAAATAGTGAAAACAACTTTTAATAGACTTTCGAAAGTTGTAATTGTATGAATTTCACAAATGGTGTAAATGAAAATTCATATTTGATGCATCATAATCATATCTCTTTTGAGTGAAAAGAAACTTGAAGTTAAAGAAAAATATTTCAACCACTAGCCAATTGCATATACACAAATGTATCATTAAGTACACAACTTCCAAAAAAGTGTAGCACAAAATAGTGAGTTTGGAAGAATAACTAATAATTCTGAAAGGGTATATATATTTGAACTTTCATCTAGTAAAGTGTTATGTGCACACAAAATGATAATATACAAAGTCAAAAGTCATATGTAATAATGATCTAACAAAAATGATAAAACATGAATAGTTAGAAAGAGCGTGAACTTCTTGAAAGAAATAAAAAATGAGGGAGAAGGTGAGGAAGTAGAAGAAAACGTTAGAAATGTGATAGTAAATGTTATTGTATGGACTGAGAGTCGTTCTCTCAAGAATCTCTAATATTTGGGTAGATGTTTTATTATCAACCACAAGTTTCATGTGTGATACAGTTTCATGTTAGATATAGTAATTATACTAGTAATTAGGGTCAAAAAAATTTATATCAGTCGTCATCTACTTTGGTAATATTGTCTTCGAATGAATTTTGGTCATCAAATGGAAGACAATGTCCTTGCAAAAGGTAATATGATACCTCGATCAATATTCATAATATATTAGTTATTTGAATACGTACATTATCTTGGTTGAAGTGCATATTGATAGGATCGTAATGAGTCTTTGGTACTGAACATAGATTAACATGAATCGTTAAACTAATAACGATGATATTAAAATAACATTTTATACCGTAATTATATTAATCATATTATAATAAAGAATGTCAATTTGTTTTCCAATAATTAATTTTGGCTAATTGAAATATTTCACCATAAATTCTAATAATACACTAAATGTAAAGAAAAATTAAAGTCCTAGACAAAAATAACCGACATATCTTTATCCTTAAAAAAACAAATTATTATATTGAGTTATTATTTGAATCCACGTAATAAATATTTATTATGCTATATACAATTTTTTAACTATGATGGTAGATTTGTATTATACTTATTCAAATAATAACTAAGATAATAAAATTTTCATATTTAGGAAAGAAGTCACGACACCGTGTATTGTCGTAATAAATTGTTATAATTTTTTTTTTATTAGTGATAGTTCTTCTATTTGTAATTTATACCATGATCTTACCATAAATTAAAATAGGTTTCAAGATATCACAATCAATTTAATATTTATTATTTGCATGTACAATATCTTTTGTTAGGTTCCTCGCAGAGCTTTGGAAAAGGAATAAAATCTAAGCCTAATAGATGTTTTTTTAGAACTAAAGAGTTTTGAACATATTATTTTGGTTTTCAAATAAGAAAATATGTATATCTTATAACCATTTCCCCCTGAAAGATCGTAACGCATATACCCTATTTCCTATATTAATTAAAATATTAATTTTTATTGATTAAAGATTTTACTTAAATTTCAAGATGGCACAATAGAAAAAAGTATCCATATATATAAATTAAGACTTTACTTAATTTGTTTATAAATCGTACATTATTTAAATAAGACTTTACTTAAATTAAGTTTAAGTTTCTATAAGAAAAGACCAACTCGTCATATCAATTAAAAAAATTCTCCAATTATGGATAAGTTCCCATAAAAGAATAATTTCAACTTTCCATATGAAAAAAAAAATTGCTTGTTATGATATTATAGTTAAGGCATTATTTACTTTAACATGTAAGTTTAAAAAAATATTGCAAGTTATCACATTAATTAAAACTTTATTTAAACTTTTTGGTAGTCCCCTAAAAAAATAACTTAGTTGCATATTTTCATAATAATCAGGACTTCATTTATTATCAATTCAAACATTATTTATTCGTAAAAAAAAGTATCCAAATCGACACTTCTTCCGAACTCAATAATAAACAATAAAATCAAATATAAGCAAGCTTTAAATAGTTTTATCTTAATTAATGATATCACCTTAAAAATATTTTAATTAGTTGAGATTTTATTTTTAAAAGTCCCTTTATTTATTTTTATATGTTTTTAAACTTTTTTTTTGTTCTTTATTTTAAATATTGTGAATGATTTGAAACTATAAAACACTAATCGAAAAAACATTTTATGTAAAATTATAATTGAAGTGTAAGGAAATTTAAGGATTTACCCATTTTAGGTTTTATAATTATTATTTGTTTCAAAAAATTATGTTATTGTGTCTATCATTGAACATTTAGTAGCTAATACATAGTAATAGGATTTATATTTCGACCAGATTAAAAAATAAGCATACACTATAAGTTATTTATTTGTTTATATATATGCATACATTATACATAGTAATTTAAAAAAAAAATACTAATAGGTATACTTGGTCAATAGACAAAGTAATATAAGTTTTTATCATAAAATACACTTTTTAAACGGATTTAAAATATCACACTAGATTTTTATTAAACCTAAGTTAAATAGTTAAAATACTCTTAACACTTGTTTAACTGGACTAATTTTTCATCCGTAACTTAACCTCAAACATGATTGAGGAGTAACTTTCAAATTTCATACTCGCATTTATAATATTGAATATTTATTTTGAAGTATATTTGCATTTGTATTTTATGTGTAAAGTGACATTAATATTATTTAATATTTTTCATGTTTTTATGCTAACAATATTAATTACTTTAAAATTTGATTAATTTTCCTCACATCTAATTTTTTTTAATATTAACTATAGTTTTAACTTTTCCTTTTATATATTTATGTCAAAGTTTAGTTATTTTTACTTTAAAAGTTGATGTTTTTCCTTTTTTAAATATTCTATAAATTTTAAAATTGCTATGTTTAATCCTGTGATTTTTTTTTTAGTTTCTATATAAAATATTTCTTTAACTTTTATTCTTTCATAAGTTTAAATCAATATTTTTAGTCTCTGATATTTATTTAAAAATAAATAAACAATATTTATTTTATAGTTCTTAATTTTTTTAGGTGATATATGTGAATATTAATTATATTACAATATTACTATTTTTTTAATTGAAATTGTCATTTAATATTTTGTTTAAAACGTAGATAGTTAATTAGTGTTATATTATAATTTTTTTATTTTTTATTTTTATAAAAAAAATATATTTTAACATACCAAAAACATATTTAAATCTAAATCCAATATCCCTATTGTTTGTGTTTTTATTTATTAAATGAAAAAATCCAGCTAACATATGTAGTGAATTAAAATATATTCATCATAAAGAAAAAAAATTGTAACATTACACGAGTACTACTTTGACAATTTTATATCATGATAATTGTAATTCTAAAAATAATATTATTGTAATTTGATTCACAATTGATTAGTGAAATAAACGGGTAAATTTATCTAGATTTTATAATATTTTTATGATTTTTGTTTTTTAACTTTTGTATATAATTAATAAAATATAATACATAAAAAATTAGGATTCCATAATTATTAACTAAAGATTTGGTATAACACATAACATAACATGTAATAAATTAAAAAAAAATCAAAACTGTTACACAATTTATTTTTCAATCTTTTTCAAGCTTTAAGTTTTTATATTTTAATAACATTTTTAGTCATCATTTCAAAAATTAAAATTTAATTTAATAATTAACTTTTTTTTCCTAAAAAAATTCTTAGGCCAATCCAAGCTCATTCAGCTTCAACTCAGGTAGTTGATAGTCTAATTATAAGTAGATTATGTCTAATTTTTTCAGACATTGTTAGAATATTTGAATTCTAATTAAACCCATCATAAATTGAGTTTGCTATACAATGGTTGAAAAAAAAAATATTTTTTCATTATTAAATTAATGTGAAATATTTTTTTATAAATCAATTAAAATTTAAGAATATATGCTCCTTTATTTGTTATTTTTTTTTATGTAAAGTTAACTTTATTTGGGTTTCCATCACCGTCTTTTCCATAGTAACTTATATTGGTGTAGAAGTTTCTACACAAATCTTCAACTACAAGAATCGATTGTGACATTTAACATCATTTTTGCAAGAAAAAACTTAATTCCAATTCACTTACTATATAAAAAAAGGTCAAATTACGGACTTTTACAATTATTTTAAAATAGTTTAATTAATTAATTATTAGTAGAAAATTTTAATTAATTACACTGATATCTTTTTTGTGTCTATAATAATAACCTTCTTAGAAAGATTTCTGGTGTAATCGATGTGGGTCTAGATAATAGAAACAATAACAGTGTATTTCAAATAACTAAAGAAGTTGTTGTAAGAATCGAAAAGACATAAACATGGTGTAAAATTAAAAAAAATCGTATAATTTAGCCAAAGATCTTTAGTCAAATAGTGCAATTTTTGCATAACGATTTCTTGAAACAGTTAAAGAATATTGGATAACCGATTTGGTCGGTTTTATATTATAGTTACCTAACTACCCAGCACAAGATATCTAAATTCAGTGCAATCTTAGCCATGACAGTGTGCAGCCTACCATCAAATTATACCTTATCCTTCTGCCAATTCTTACTTTCAAGTTGACATTCTCTTCCTCCTTCACTACTTGATACTAAATTTTGATGTGCAAGAATCTAAAATTCTTTGGATTTAGCATTTTCCCAAAGGTAACATGATTGCTCGAAGCCACGTAATTTATACCAAGGGAAATCGAATCGTATTGATGAAATCAACCAAATATCAAAACATATCCATATTTGTTAAGAATCCCTTCCCATGCTCAAGGGCCAAATACAAATCAGATTACACTGTTTGTGCATTGCATGATTCTGATGCCAAGCACCCCAGTGAAAAAGTGGAAATCAATTGGATAAACTCTTATCTTTCTCCACACAGCCTCACAACTCAACACTACAGAAACAGAACCAAACCACATACATACCCCATGTTGCAGAAGTTGGTAAATGTCCAATAGATATAATAAAACATTGCATCATAGACATGGTATTTGGTTAGATTAAATAACGTAAAACTGAATTATTAACATGACCATTTTACTTTTTCTTCATTTCTTATTCTCTTTGAATGTTTTTGTATATCTTAATGAATAAATACTGATACACTCAAACATATCATAGGGCAAGTTGTGGCCTATGGTTAACTTATTTTGATAGATAACCTTGCAGATGACACTTGGAATTGGTTTCCTCTTCTGGGCTCCGACTTTGCATATTACTAATTCTATTTGATTCCGTTATTTTGATAGATTTTGTGACAACAAAGCTTTGGTTTTGTGCCATATACCTCAGAGAAGTTTGTTCATATTAACATTAGAATAATGTGTTTGATGCTGAAGGCAGGGCATAGAGTTTTTAGGCTTTAAAAACTATACATTGTTCTTATTCCTGCGTTGATTGCCCGTACGGCCAGCCACTCTAGATATTTGAATTATCGTTTACAGTTTGATGCTAAATGCAACTTGTTCATGGCACTGGCAGTGTCACCATCGCCCAAATGATCAGGGGCACCTCCCTTATCCAAACAAATATCTGAAGGAACTTTCTCTGTTTCTCTTTCCTATCCAATTTAACTATAATTAATTTGCTTCTATGCTTTTCTAGCTTATACAATTCAATCCACTATCCTCAGAAGCTACTATAAATAAGAGGTGATGAAATGCCAAGCTTCACCAGGGCAGAACAAATCCTTTGCTACACTAGCTTAATTCCCACACTCATCTATCTTTCAATATTTTTTAGCTTCATATATATTATTCTCCCTAGTTATTATATTGGATTGTTCATCCCTTTGTAATGGATAGAGTTAAGGACTTGGCTTCAAAGAAGGCTGCTGTTATATTCACCAAGAGTTCATGTTGCATGTGTCACAGCATCAAGCAACTTTTCTATGAGCTTGGAGCAAGCCCAGCAGTTCATGAGCTTGACAATGATTCCTATGGGAGGGAAATGGAGTGGGCTTTAAGGGGTATGGGCTGTAATCCTTCAGTCCCAGCAGTGTTCATAGGTGGAAAATTTGTGGGGTCGTCCAAAGATGTCATATCCCTCCATGTTGATGGCTCTCTCAAACAATTGCTCATGGATGCAAAGGCCATCTGGTTTTAGCTACACCAAGGAGTTCCTTATACTCAAGTAGTATAGAGGGAACCCTGGTATGCTATTTGCAGACACTCTTTACTCGGGGACACTCCTGCTTTTTCTTCAGTGTCCTCCTTAAATTGTACCAAAACAAAGTCCGTAAAAAAATAGTTTTCTTTTCTTTTGGTATTTTGTAAAAGGCTAGCTCTATGTCCACTAAAGTAGTATGAAACTTCATGCGGGAGAAAGTGACTACTCATGGTTAATGCAAACTGTAATGTTTCTGGGATTCACTTTCAATTTAAAAAGCCTTGTGAAAGAAAAAGGGTGTTTCAATTACACTTTCATCTAATTTCAGAAAAATGTTCCTCTATCATACATAGCTAATCACTAATCAATTTAATCTATGGTGGACAAATTTGCTGTACAATAATGAAGTCCGCAGAGTGTTATTTTTAATGAAAAATATTCCATCAGAGTCTCACCCGTTTGGTGAAAAAAGGAATACGGAACACCCCCTCCTTCATTAAAGTCAGCTAAGCTAATGTTTGATACGAAAAAGTTCAGCTATATCATGGCTATTATTCCAAGTGTTTGATACGAAAAAGTTGTATACAAAAAGATATGATTGACACTAACTGAGAAAAAGATGACAGAAAATTGATTAAGGTAGATGAGACGCGTATAAAGAAGACTCTGAGAACATTAATAAGAAAAAATAATTGTATACTTTTTAGTTTATAGTTGAAAAAAAGAGAGAAATCTTAAGAAAGACATGAGAAGAAATTATCAAAATAACATGCCTATACCAGAAAATCGATTAATGAAGTTGAGATAAGCAGAAAGAAGAGTTTAGAGACAGTAATAGAAAAAATAAATTGTATGATTTGTAATTTTGTGAAAGAGAGGAGGAGGAGAGAAAGATGAAAAGAAGTTGTGGAAAGTATAGTAATGACATAAGTAACAGTTAAATCTTGAAGAAAAGGGAATAATATTGTGTGATTTATGTAACTGATCTTAGTATTATTCCAAGTGTTAAGACATAAGTAGGAGTTGATTGGTGACCGCTGAATTTGGGCACCAGGTGCGAGGGACAGTGATAAAGTTGACACTATGTTGGATTGGATGAAGAGATTTTCAGAGTTTGAAGCAAGGAACGTGCATGGCGAGCCTTCCTACACTCGAGACAAAAAGGTAATGCAAGCACTTTTTGTGTCTCCTTTATTATTCCTCCCTATCCACAAAGCAAGATATATTAATTTTCCTGTATGATTTTCATGCGTGTGTAGACTATACGTAGAAGGGCATCATTTAGTTTCTAAAATAGTTTATCTGCAGGAGCACGACGTGACACTGAAGTAACATGCGCAATGATAAAAATTACTTATGTCCTTATTTCTTAGTATTGCATTTAGCTAACTTATTCATCAAACCAAAACTCACGTGTCTGTGCCTCAGACATGTATATTTGTGCTGCCACCTACCCACATGGATAAGAAATTGGATGGTTCAGTTATGATGCATAGGATTCTTTTGTGGATTGAATGGTGGTTAATTATTCTCAAAAGGGAACTGTTTTTTGCTCTAATTTTGTAAGCGTATAATGTATTACATTCGTGTGCTCATCTACACACGTGAGACACTATGTTAGTGCTGCATCTACGTAGAGTCTCCCAACTCTCAAAATTGAACCTCTAGTGTCAGAGAGAATCGCACACAAGTTAGTGGGTGCAACACAAAGAATCTTGCAGCCACCGAAAAAGCCATCTCAGTGTCTCATTCTTTTGGCATAAGGATTCAAAGCGGTTGATTGTGAGAATCAGAAATAAATTGACCACCCTTCAGTATATTTCCCCTTTGATTTACAAGAGATTACCATTTTAACGTTCACAAACTCCTTAATAGTGTAACAAATGGCTAATATGCAACACACGTACGTTTGACATAGGCAAATTGCATTATTGCATCAGCTTAGTCACAGGAAGATACTGTTTTCATTTGTTTTTGTTGATGAAAATCTTGGTACTATATATTTGGTCTCATAGCTAGTCTACCGATTGAAGCATATACGTGTAATATGTCTTCCAACTTGCACAACCGAATAAGATCACACTCTAAGTTGGGTATCTAAAAAGCACAACCTCTTTAGAACGTGCTTTGCTCTTTGATCAAACAAAGCGGTCCCTAAGCTGTCCCTATAAATAGTCTAGTATATCAGCTCATTTGAAATAACCTCAAGCTTCATATAATTTTCTATTCCCCAAACTCCTGCTTAGACTTCCAACCCATTATAGCCACTGGATCGAATTCAGTTTGAATTCGGTCTGATGGTTTGGGAGTTCTAATAAGTCTAAGGTAATCTAAAGACACCTTCAAAATTAGACTTTTTTTATTTCTTTCCTATGTAACATTTCTTTTTTTGCAGTGTCAGGAACAGAATTCTGTACATATATATTTAGAAGAACAGGTGCTTGATCAGTGTATCAGGATGGACAAGGTGAAGAGGTTGGCCAGTGAAAACGGTGTGGTGATTTTCACAAAGAGCTCTTGTTGCCTCTGCTATGCAGTCAACATTCTGTTTGAAGAACTTGGGGTGAAACCTCAACTTCATGAGATTGATCATGACCCTGAAGGCAGAGAAATGGAGAAAGCTCTATTGAGGCTAGGCTGCAATGCTCCAGTCCCTGCTGTGTTCATCGGGGGGAAGCTAATTGGATCCACCAATGAAATCATGTCCCTCCACCTTCGAGGTTCACTCACTCCATTGTTGAAAACTCACTAGACTTTGTCTTGAGAAGAATCACAAAAGACAGTTCCTGATACCTGCTGGAAGAATAAGCTGGCTTGAATCATTAGAGTAGTGAGCATAATATTGATATTCTAGTATTTTATGGATGAAGTGGTTCCTAGCATTTGATTAACTATAAAGTAATCACATAAATATTCTTAATGAAGTTTGATTTATATACTACAGTCCCAGTTATCTGATTATGATTTTGACAGTCTCTACTCTCCACCACGCGCTGTTTCCCATAACAAGGCAAATTTTTGGTTAATTAAGGCTAATAATCTCACTAGTTAACACGGGGTATCAGTATAAAAGTAAAGAGCATACCCTGAAAGTTTCTTCCTTGATGCATCTCAGAAAAAGGCTTAACCACCTTCCTCTCTCCTATCTTTGTACCTCTTTCTCCAATTTGTTTCAAACAACCACCAGTAATATTCAATAGCCTTCAACTTCAAGTCATCCTAGTAAAATGAAAAAGTATCTGCAGTCACTTGCTTTGAATATGTGTGAGTGTGTCCATCCTTTCTTCTGCATCTTGGGAAGAAAATATTCTCTGAAAGATATGTAAGCTGCATGGTAATTGACCAAACACTAACAGCCATAGAACCCATTATGGTTTTGCCTGTCTCAGTCTGGCCAACCATTATATTGGTCAAACTCAATCTTCCTGTCATATTTTGCCCATCCTTCTCAGGATACTTAACTTCATGTATTCTATAGTGAAGAAGAATAAGTAATATAGACAACCATAATGTCATCAAATTACACATGATCAAATATAGTAAGTTTGTTATCTTATATGATAACTACTTTAATCAAACTAAAAACGATTTCTGATCTGTTAACCTTATAAAAACTTTTCCCTTCAGAGTGCATAACTGTTACACTCAAGTAAAGAAACATTTGAAACTTTGAAAGTTGTTTTTGAGGGGGAGAATAGAATATTGAGGCAACATATAGAAAAAGAAAAAATATTGTGCTGGCATTAACTTTTCTATCTCTTGGCGTTGTCCACAAAATTAAAAGTTAACAGGAAAATTCTCGTCTTTTTCTGATCTAGTGCTATGGATTCTTCAACTTTATCCCACGATAAAGAAAGGTATTACATTCCTTACCTTTTATTTATCTTGTGTTTATTTTTATTCCCTTCTTTTTCCCTGTCACAAACATCACTCAATATCGAATTATGGGTTACCAAAACTTGAACCAAGGTCAGACCAAGAGGTGGTGCTGTGAAATTAATCCTCTGCAGAAAAAATGTCCTTCCTTAGTTATAGTTTAATCAGGCACACATGTAGCTTAGTATCTTGTCCAGGAAACTTATGGTTATCAATTCCAAATATATTATCAAAGGTATCTAGTTCCTAAGCTGAATTGAAGAAGTAACACAAGTATAAACATAATACAAAAGCTTTAATTATCACAACATTCAGAAAATACTAAACTTAATACAAATTATACAAGGTTAAAAATAAATGAAACCTCTGCTTTTTATTTAGAAATAGGAATCAAATCAACTTTCCTAACTTTGTAATTTGATGACATTATGAGATGTAATAGTGAATTTCCCAACTATATGGGAAGTAGGTATAACTGTGAGATTGTGATAGATGTACTGGTATGGTATATTTGTTCACGAACAGGATGTTAAGTCTGTTGAAGAACCAAAAATCTTATATGTTAATTTGTTGAATATCTCATCGAGTAGAGATAAGAATATCTTATAATATATAATTGGATGCAAACTTTATCTTATGAGTCAGTTTTATAACTTAATTAAGTTAGGTTAAAGTTCACGTTGATTTTATTAGATTACTCGTGAGTCTTACACACGAGTTGAAAGGTTTCTTGAAGAGGGATTGAAATTGTTGGGGTCACGGAGGAAAACCTGTGAATGTTTTGGTCCGTATGCTTTTCCAGTTTCACTAATCCCTCTATCTACCATCTTTCACTAAATTATAACATTTAAAAAACATTTTAGAAATTAAGTTGAATAAATCATTAATTTTGTCTTTGAAGTTTTACCCTCTTCCTTATTTCGTTCCTCGTGTACAGAAAAAATTAAGTAGCCCTCATCTCTCAAAATTCTTCAATTTGGTCTCTAAATAAGTTAGCTCCGTGTTCAAAGGTTTTTAAGTAAAAAATGCATCAATGTCATCCTTCTATCCCTAATAAAAGCGTTCTTTCCCAAATATAACCTTTATTACTTATAATGGGCCTTAGAGGTTGATATTGGAATTTTTTGTTGATAAAGAAAATAAAATACCTGGTAATAAATTTTAAGGCATGATATTCTGATGCAATATTCCAATGCAATGATGATAGTAAAGTAGTGCCTTAAAGAGCTCAACCATACTAAAAATGTATATAAAACATAAAAAAGGCAAGAAGTGAATATATGTACAACACAATACATTTAGGGCAAATTCCTCCCTATCTTCTTCGGCATTTTCATACTTTTTTTAATTTCAACAATACCCTTCTGAGTAAGATGAATAATATGGTGTTTTTTTATTCATTTTCAAGTGGTAGTGGTTTCTTATGGTGATTGGTGGTAAACGTTGGTAGTTGAAGTAAGTTTTGTGATGTTTTTATTGGTGATGGTTGTGCTTTTTCACTTATATTTTTTTTTCATTTTTTTGGAAAACACAAAATCCAGAAAAAAAAAAACTAACGAGATGCAAAAAAATGGAGTACAAAACTCAAACAAAGAAATTTGCACGAAAGAACGTCAAATACAACGAATCATCTCACCAACCCTCACATACACGCTAAAATGATGAAATTGTTCTCTCTCTCAAACACTATAACTAGAAGGAAGATATGTGACTGAAATGAAGATATTGGGATGTGGGGGTACAATTGAAGTCATTTAAAAGGATAAAACACTTCATTTAGGGTTATTTAAAATTTAAAAGGTTAAAATTGATTTTCACAATTGATATGGAGGTACATGAGGAAGGTATGGAGGTGGAGGAAGAATTTACCTACATTTAGCAAGCCCACTTTGCTTTCATAATAACAATCCACAACCATTTATTTTTATTAGAAAAAAATTGTGTTATAGAACGTAAAAAAATAGGGAGTTTCTTCCTGCACCCCTACATTCTTTGAAATGCCAAAAATATCCTTATACAGTTTAGGATGATTTCAGAATAGGGGTTCCGTAAGCAAAAATGTTTCCATAATAGAGCTTCCATAAGCAAAGAATATTTCCATAATAGGCAATCCAGAAGACAAAAAATCATTATGGAACACATATATTTATGGATTGGTAAATCTAGAATTAATAAAATATATTCCGGAAAATATCTTCCAAAAATATTCCAGAAAGAACAGTCTAGAAGTCATTTTTAAAAGAGGTATAAAATAGTCTTCTTCAAAAATAATGAGGTGCAGGAAGAAATTTGTTAGGGTGAAGGAAGAAATAGCAAAGATCTTATCGCTTGGTTTAGATAAGCAAGAGTTACATCATAAAGCCCAAATGGCGATGATCAAGGATATTTTATTGATATTTCTAAATCTATTACTAACCTCTTATATGACCCATGTGGGGACTAACATGATGTATATTGCAAAATTTTGTAATTATTATTTTCTTATACAGTGGGAATGAAGTAGGAAATGGTGTGAAAGTCTGTGAACATATTGGTAGTTTAGTCTAAGTTAAATTCAAATAAACTATTTAAGAAAAATGACACCTATATTTATATTATAATTTATTTTGTTTTGCTTTATGTATGAATTAAAATTATTTCTCTCAATTTTGTGTCTCCTTCCCTCTCTAAGGAATAAGTGTAGTACTCAAAAGTAGGGATTGTAAAAAAAAATTGTATCTACATATGTTCTTAGGTAAAATGGGCAATGGTATTTATATAGTGAAATTTGACAAATTTATCAAGAATTATATGTAGTTTCTTATTAAGATAAATCAATATAAATTTACAATTAGTATTTCGAAAATTATTTTTCATAACTAAGTTTATAGGTTATTTACAATTAGTTAGACTTAGAGTCTCATTAGATCGGTATACATATTTATTTAACCTATTTAAGTTATTTATATTATGTGATTGATTCTTTTCATTATGTTTCCAATGTCAAGAAGACTCTCCAAAGTAAAGAGATGTGTTCATTCATATTTTTTGCATGGTGTAGATTTACTTCTCCATATATACAATTTTTTCTCATCATTAAATATATCTCCAATAAATTTAGTTATTATTAGCAATGGGTGCAAAAAAAAATCATTGTATGGTAGAGGTACAAAGTTACCACAACAATTGTTTCAACAAACATTTTTTTAGCATGCATTTTAATGAGCAAAACATGAAAACTTTCTAAGAAATTTCTTGGGACCATTTTGATATCGAGTGATTTGATTCAAACATAAATCCAAAAAGATGTGAATGACTCATAATTTGTAAGTTGATGGCTTAGTCCATGCATGGTGTTTCAATAGTGTAATTATGGTTTTATGATCGAATTATCAAGAAACAATATTAATAATAACTATTAATAATAAAGTAAACAGAAAATAAAGGTCAAAGAAAAAGATGAGTGAGTAGTCCATGATGCAAAAATCCGATAAAAAAAAGAGACATTATGATGATGACATTGATTATTTTGGTTAAAACATAACTTTATATTAAAATGATGCAAGTTTGATTTATGGCTTCGTCCAATACATTTGTAGTTTATGCATGGATAATTCAACAATGTAGTATTTGGATGTGTAGATATTATCAATAATAGCATTAACATTAAACAAAACATAAAAAAAAGGAAAAAAAATTTGCATGAATTCTAATACAAGAATTACAACGAAGGACTGACCATTCAGACAATGATATTGAATGGTCTAATAAGCATAACACTAGATTAAATAAATTGCACAAATTTAATATGTCAGTAACTTGATTAAGTGTAATCTTTCATTCATGCATAAATGTTTTAATAGTGTAATCATGGTTGTGTGAATATTGATTAAGTACATTATTATATCAACTCATTGGTTTTCCTCAATTACGTTTGAGTTAATTTAAATTTGGCACAAAAAAAATCTGTGTGTGAATATATATAGTTAGTTCAAGAACTACCATGTTTTTCTTTATTATTTTATTTAATCCTTTGTAATTGATTTTTGCTTATAGGTGCCACATCCTGATAATGTTACAAAACCAAACACAAGAAGGAACTAAATGCAAAGCAATGCACTTCAATAATGTTGACGTGGCACAATAAAAGTGGATAATAAGAAATGTGTCTATAGATTTGGTCATACAAAATAAAAATAGATGACCTTTCTTTCGTGATTTCCCTGATAATCGTTTAGGAATTGTTAGATCTTTAGGAATTGTTAGATCTTCTTTTAAACACAAGACGCAAAGTTGCAAAGAAAAAAAAATATTGAAGAATCAAAACAAAAATGAACATCTCTCTCTTTTTAATACACTATCACTTGTCACTCCTATTTCATTGATGTTGGTTTCATTATAAGGTATTGTTAATTCCTTAAACTCTCTCTTTCTTTCTTTCTTTTCGAATTTCAATTTCAAGAAAACCAGGCTATGTTGAAACCGAATTAGGTTATATATTCATATTCTATTCTTTGTTGTGCCTCACTTTAAGTTTTAATTTATATTAATTATCATATAATCACACTCCATTGGCACAAATTTTAAGAAACTAGATAATTATGTATTTATCAATCACTCATATTTTTTTTGCAGTTTTACTTTTCAATTTTGATGAGAAGCATGAGTGATATATATGAATTTGATCTCTTTCTTTTTTGCCTTAATTTTCTATATGGACACACATACATGTCTCGTATACATTATTTGGAGAATTATTGGATCATATGGCATGTTAACTTGGTTTTATTGGTAACCCAGTTGTCAAATCAGATGTGCAATTTTCATCAGAGTCAGCAGGTTCGTTTCAATCTCATTTTGTGTTTATGTTTCAGAGTTTGAATTTTTTGGTAATTGAAAATATGTTTTTAACATTTCTTCCAAGAGAGTTAGAATTCTAGTCCTTGTAATTTTTAATATAATTACGAGTTTTATATCTCTCTTGTTTTCCCTTTTGAAGAACTAAGATGATAAATTAGCTTGTGATAATTTAATATATTGGAGTTATAACCTTATGATGTGAATGGGAATTCACTTGTAGGTGGGCACAGGTTAACATGGCTGAAGATGAGCATCAAATTGAGCTTAAGTTTCGCATATATGATGGAACTGATATAGCACACAATACCTATTCATCATCAACCACCATTGGTACCCTTAAGAAAAAGCTAATTGCTGAGTGGCCTCAAGGTTTGTCATGTTGTGAGGTGTTTTTGTATATAAAGTTGTTCATACTTCACTATTATTTTGATTCAATCAAAACATATATATTTTACAACAACTTGATCATTCTAACATTTGTGGGATAAAACTATTTTCCATGTACTTAAATTAACATAATGGTTCAAATTGATGACTCTCTCCCAAATACTTTCATACATGTATGTTAATAAGTTTTTATTTTCTTTTATGCAAGATGATTGTCTTACCTTTTCGTTGATATTTTTTGTTTATAGGTAAAACGATTACACCAAAGTTAGTACGTGACCTAAAACTTATACATGCTGGTAAATTTTTGAAAAGCAACAAAACTCTGGCTGATTCCAATATAATATTTAGTGACATTCCTGGAAGTTTTGTTACGATGCACGTTGTAGTACAACCTCCAGTATCTAAACAGAAAACAGGTTTGTTCAATATTTTAATTCGTTCATACTCAAGTATAAAAGTTTCATGGTGGGTTTACTCACTTTCACATGTATTTTGTGTTTAAATACATAGATTCCATAAGATTGAGTTGGACAATAAAAAGTACATATTAGTATTGCTGAGGATTAAGATATAAGTAGAAAAATATATATTTTTTATAAAATTATAAAATCATAAATAATAATGTAACTAAAATCAAAAGGTAAACACATATTCACAACATTTTATATTTTAACACTGTCTTATCAATTATAAAAATCTTTCCCTGAATAATTGTCCTAATGTGAATCAAACACGTGACTTTGCCTTTGATATCAATTATTGAATTGGACACTTATCATTATGTCAAAAATTATAGTTGATAGTAAGACTCGAACTCTTTATACTTAAGAACATACCGATTATACTATGACTTAATTAATCTGACTTTCAATACAAAATAATTGATATATTTGTATCAATACTAACTTTTTAATTAAGACTGAGTGACAATTATTGAAAACCAAACACTTCCTTAATTAAATTCATCATTAACAAAATTTAAATAAAATAATAAAATTAAGGTTGTTGTATTAATTTTTTTTATTGTACTAAAATTGAAATTTAATAAATATATTACATTGAGTAGTTACTTAATTATTAAATATGCATAATTACTACACGTAGATATGGCTTTAGTGAGTTGTTGAGACATTTTATATTAATGTGTTTTCCCTTGTGATTACTCTGCAGAAAAGAACCACGAGGATAAACAAAAGACTAATTCATGCGCATGCACCATTCTTTAGTTTAGAAAGCATGCCCTTTGGTTTCCCATAAAGATAAGGTTACAGTTCCTGTTTATCAATACCTTGTGGTTATCTTTACAAGACATGTTTGGCTTTGTCAAATCCTTGCTGTTTGCGTATTTTAATGTTCAGTTCATTGTTCATTTATAGTGAATCAAATACTAACATTGTAAAATTATAACCTCAACAAGTACAATAAA
The DNA here is from genome assembly GCF_000499845.2 of Phaseolus vulgaris. Lineage (NCBI taxonomy): Eukaryota > Viridiplantae > Streptophyta > Magnoliopsida > Fabales > Fabaceae > Phaseolus > Phaseolus vulgaris. The sequence goes on along the minus strand of NC_023759.2, from coordinate 46,176,506 downwards.
GTGTTCTAGGGCACAAAGCTTGGCTATAAGTCCAGATTAGGTAAAAACAACATTCAATGAATGCATATTCCAAATTTAACCATAATTATAAGAAAATTATAAAATAAAAACCAATTTTAGAAATAAAAAATAATTAGTTACTATAGTGACTAAATTAAAGACTATTTTAGATACTAAAAAAAATTTGGTTTCTATATTAGTTTCTATTATTTTATTTTTTTATCAGCAATAAAAATTAAATAAATGTGAACTACTTCAAATGTAGTTCAACCCTTATATAAAATATACAATGAGCAACTTTTAAACTAAAGCCACCAAACTAACCAAACCAAAGCACAAATCTTCCTAAACCTAACATACGTCAAGAAATCATTCTCATACATCTATTATTGTTAAATGATTTCTAAATTGGTATCTAATTAACAATCAAGGTTTTTGCTACCAAATTTAGAATCTAAATAATTGGTAGTTATAACCTTGGTAGCTAATTAGATACTAATTTAGAAGCCATTTAACAATAATATAAACTAATTTAGAAACCAATTTTTTTTTTAGTTTCTAAAATGATATCTAATTTAGTAACTATAATAACTAATTCTTTTTTGTTTCTAAAATTGATTTCTATTTCATGATTTTCTTGTAGTAAAAATTACATTATTAATACATTAATTATTTTTCTATTATCTTGATGAAAATAAAAAGTATCTCTCTCGAAGAGTAATTCTCTCTATATATAGTTATGATATATAATATTATGATTTGTGCTTTTGTTTGATACATAATGATAGCTGTCGTTCTGCTGTCAAACTAATATGATTCTAGTGTAGACTTGTTTAACACTAGAGAGATGATAGTATAATTGTGGCCAGGTGACTCCAAGTCGTCTCCCAACGAATCCAATAGTAAAATCAGTTGATCAGGGTTTAAAATCTATCTGCAAGCAATAAAAGTTAGCAATAACAATAAAGATGAAAAGGGGGTTTGAGATAGTTGTGCAAAAAATACAAAAGAGATTAAAATAGCAAATAAAAAGCGGTTGATCCCAAGTTCTTCCACCATTGAATTCTTCACAGGTTCTCTAAAGATTAATCTTTTCTCAATCCTCCAACAGAGCTAAACCAGATTGAACATGCGCCGATCTGATTCAACTGAAACTCACAAGTAAAACATGCGTCTACTAGTTTAATCAATACCCACTTTGTTCCATGCGTATACTCCATGGGAATGCTTACCTCCTCTCTCTTGAATCATGCGCCCAAGAAATTAATTAGAACAATGTGAACTAACTAAGAAACCAAAGTTTAAGATAAGGAAGACTCTCAATCATGCGTTCAAAAACTAGTTTTCCAGAAGATTAGACAATAGAAACAACTGCTATAGAGAATTAAAAATCGAAACTTTTATTGAACAAAGCCTCAAAACTCAATGGGGAATTACAAAAGAATCAACCAAAAAGGTTTAGTCTTCCATGCGGAAGCAAAACAAAAGAATTACAAAGAAGAAAAGAAACTAAGAAAACCCTATGAAGCTCTCCCTTTTCTCCTTGATGCTTGTGTCCTTTTATAGGCTTTTCTACTCCAAGGATCTTGAGAGAATATTGTAGTTTATATTTTGTTAACCGTTTCTAAGTTTCCATCTTTCCAGAATTTTGTATTTTGCAGAAGATTTGCTTCCAATTCTGTTTCTGAGATATTGTAGATTTTATTTTCTCTTTCTTCTCCTCAGAAGCAACTTGGACTTTTGCATATTTGGCCCATTCACAAAGGTAGATGCTTCCTCCGGATAATTTACTCTAAAAACACAAAATTAACAATAATAATAGTTAAGGCCCAAATAAACCCAATTATAAGAATATTAATTAAAACAATGGATTTATTTATTATTATAGTCCAATAATCTATGAATAAGGCTAGTGAGTGTGAATAAATATATGTTCATCACATAACTAACTCATTTAATAGATAATTAAGTTGCATGGGTTGGGGTGTTACATGTTATGTAATCAGTTTAGAGTTTTACTTATTTGATACTTGAAAATTTTATCTATAGTATATAACTTTTATAAATATTTATTAATTTTCGAAGTTCATTTCTCATTATTATATGTAGCATTTTTAAAAATGGGCCATTTATTCAGACTGTCAAAATAGTCGGACTAATATTAATAAAATATATTAATAGCAATAATAAAACATTACTTAGAATTATATCAAATAAATATAATATCATAAATTTATAACTCTAAAAAACTATAATAAAATATAATTTTACATATTATTAATATTCAAAATACACCTAAAAGAATAAATTAAATATATCTTAATACTTAGATTTAAATTTTAATAAAATATAATAATTTTAATTAATGATATAACAAGTTTACACACTTAGAATAAAAAATAATAAATTGATATAACATGAAACCGTAAAAGTTCAAGATATAAATATGAATCAATTAATATAAATAACTAAAATTACATAATTATTAATTAACATGATAAATATATATATATATATATATATATCATTCAACCACATTACATTTAAAAATTCATACAATTCAAGAACTTTTCCAACAATAATTAACTTTCAAACTATCAAAATCTAATATTTATAAAAGTTAAATAATATATAAACAAACAACACAACATATAAACAAACAAACAAGAGAAATTGAATATTGGAACCACGTCCCTCCATATTCATATCTTATAGACTAGGGTACTATTGAAAGTTAAAGTTAGTTTTCCTTACTTATAATTCCTTATCCTGAGAAATATTTTGTTTAGGTACGAGAACCATTCTAATTGGATTTTGAACCCAGTGGATTGTATGAGGATGATAATTTAATGTTTTCTTATAGTTAGTTTGGTTGTTCCTTAGATATTCAGGTAGGTGTTTCGTGGTAGGAGTGTACTGGTAGGCACCGGACGAACGCACGTGGCCGACCGGCCTTATACACTAAATGGAAACGAACGCACGTGGCCGACCGGCCTTATACACTAAATGGAAACGTACACACGTGGCCGACCGGCCGTATACACAATAAATGTAAGGGCATTTATGTGACAAGCTAAGGTGGTTAAGATACACCTCCGAAGAATAAGGAATATGCGTTTAGAGAAGATATGTTCCCCGGGTATTCCGGAGCACGACTGACAAGACATATCCATAACCACCCTGAGCCCAAGGGATAGAAAGCCCATTAGGCAATCCTATAAATACTGTGCTCAAGCCAGAGAAAGGTACGTTTTCATTCACTTACGAAACTGCGCTTAGAATCTCATACTTACTTGAGCGTCGGAGTGCCTTCGCAGGTACCCTCCCCCGCCCGACCGAAGTGGATAGCACGAAGGGACGACCGATCAAAGGAGACAGCAAGAAAGGACAGTCGACCAGAGGAGAAGAAGGTCAACACGTCAGCAATTGCACCACGTCAACCGACCGTGCCTGGGCCCCATCTCTCCACTCAGGTACAAGGAGTATGGTAAGGTGTTTTGCTCTTTATGTATAAGGGTTGAACCACCCCTGAAGTGGTTCCCATTTATTTATTTTTTTATTGCCGATAAAAAAAAACGAGAACCATTCTAAAATCTAGGGATCTAAAACAAGTTATTCAAACATTACCAAGTTTTACTACTAGCTTAATTAAGTTGAAAGAAACATTTTTCTCAACTGACCCACTAAGACGGATGACTAAATCATAAAGAAAAACAAAGAATAAAGAATCTTTAGAGTAAAAATGAACTTACTTTGTTTCAAAATTTGATCGGGTGGAAATGTGCCCTGACTCCTTAAGTACAACATGACGTGATCAGATTTTAGAATAGATAAGGTGTGAGAAAGAAAATGAATAGAGAAGAGAGATAGAAAAAAAACATATAAAAAAAAGAGGAAAAGAAAGGAAGAATTATTCAGATCTTATACTAATAAATGACATCCACTCATTTTTTTTTTTTACAAAATAAACAATTTAATCCAAAAGTAAATATGTTTTTAATTAATCTATTGAATTCTTAATTATAAAGTTTAATAATGAATTTGATATCAAAAAGCTTAGAGAAACCAACAAAATTTTGGATATGAATTAAAAAATATAACTAGAAATAAATAAAATTGTTTTTGGTGTCAACATGGTTACTTGAAAAAGTTGTTCTAATCTATAATGCACATGTATAAAGCAATAATAACTCCTACATGACATATTTGTAAACTCTTTCAATCAAGCACCAATAACGGATGAAAAATGTAATATTCTAAAATTTTCTATTTAATAATTAAATTAATATTTTGTTAATTGTCTTAAATGAATACGTATGTAATGTTGATGTTAGATTGATGAAGGTCAAATTAATTAATTGATTATTTTGTTTGTGTTTGACTTATTAAGGTCACAAACAAATAAACTACCAATCCATTATATTTAATCCATTAAACCAATTACATAAGTTTTGACATGCACATTTATTCAATTACCATTAACAGATGATTGAATATATATGCAAGAGTTCAAAGTTTAAAAAAAATCTATTTAAAATATTGGACTATATAATCAATTAATGATGCTACAGTTTTTTCTTTGTGCTTTGATACATGAGATGAATCCTATATGTAGTAATCCTAAGTCAATGGTAAGTTAATTGTTTAAGATTCATTTAGACATTATCACAATAAGTTTAATGCGATATCAATGATGAAGCTAATTACACATTTTTTCTACTATGCAATCAAAAAATTATTCAATGGAAATTTACCACTTTTGGTAATCTTAGTTTTACCTTTTTTTTTTGTTATATTCTTATTTAACTCTTTTTTTTTTTGTAAAGGGTGCAAAAATCAACGTTGTCAAAGATCAAATGCCTTGTGAATTTAAAAGAGGCATGCATGATCCAAAAATAATTGAATTTCTTGATAATTTTGTGAATTGGTTAATCAAACCTTAACATTGATTTCTTAGACTTTTTACTCCCTTTTTTTATTAAGTATGTTTAGTGGAATAAATTAGATACTTTGACAAAATTAAGAGGAATGAAATATATAAGTGAAGTTTCCACCCACTTATATATTATAAAATGTTTTTATTTTTAGTAAATGTGAGATTTTCAGTTCATCTTTCTCACGTCAAAATTTAATAACTCATATGTGAAACTATATATTTATAGATGACATGATAACATTAATAAGTCCAACAAACTCTATATGATAGATTATAAATAACTCTGATTTCATATTGGAAGAGAATTTAAGTCCAATTCAACTTTATAAGATAAAATTTGCATCTAATGAAATTATATTTTTTATTTTTAATAATATGAATATGAAATATATAAGACTAGAGAGAAAAATATAAAGTTTAAATTAAAAAAACTCAATCAATAATCACAATAAGTAGGAAGAAGCCCGTTCTAAAGAAGTAGTTCAAATAAAATTTATAAATTTAAATAAAACAAATTAATTTCATAAATCTAAATAAAAGCATAAAATGAATATAAAATTATCAAAAAGGTAATGAATATTTTCGTAGGTTAAATATTATAACATTCCTACTTGCCATATTTATTATCTGCCAGGATACATGTGTTTTTATTTATTTTTGTATCCTGTTATGTTGGCTTATTAATTTTTTCTCTTCCAGGGAAACTTTTGTGAATGACGTTGGTTGTGTGAAACCATTTATGACACATCCGAAATATCTAGTAATTTTCTAAAAAGAATCATTTATTGTTTTTAAATCCTAAAATGAGTTTGGTTCGGTTAAAAATTTAAGAAGGTGGATTTTGGAAAATAGAAACCATTAAAACATTATGTTAGTTATATGTCACATCTATAAATAATTTTCAAAGTTTTTGTAAATTTATCAGAATTTTTACAAATATTCTCCACATATATTAGAAATTATGACATTTCATTCTATATAAATGAGTGCAAGTCTCATGAGTTACATTTATGGGATTGAGTTAGACTTAAAGTTCATATCGTAATATGGTATCAGAGTCATTTCGAACTTATTCTAACGAGTGTTTGTTGGCCTTATTAGGCCATCCGCTATCGGACCGTTATCAAACCTACCTAAAACATGTTATCCTACGCATATAAGTTGTCACTCTCGACGTGAGGAGTGTGTTGGAGATCTTAAATCGATTAAAGATTATAACACATTTCATTATATATAAGTAGATGTATTCAGAGTGATTTTATGGGATTGAGTTAAATAGTAATAAGATATTTAATTTTAAATTTTGTCACAAAAATGTTTTCTAACAACATGGAAAATTAAAAAAAAAAGACACTTATAATAAATATCGAGAAACTTCGTTGGTTCGTGAGTTATTTAACAACTGTTATTAGTCAAATCCAACTCTCAATCATAATATTAAATTAAACAATGATTAACGTACATATAACAATGATTCAGTAAAATAATAAGAATCTGTGATGAACAAGCACAAATATCTTTTAATTTGATTTTTATATTAACACTTTCTGTCAAACATGACCGTGCGTATGGGTCCCACTCTCTTAGGCATCGTATCTTCATCAAATCAATTTTTAATTAATAAATTAAGAATCTGCCTCAATACGTGGAAAGTGGCAATTAATTATCCTTAATCAGCACTAATCAAACTGTAGTACTATAGTTCAACAAAGAGTATGACTGAGTAACCAGCTTAATTAAATACTTAAATCGATAATTTATGGAGATAATAAAAAAAGGATGAGTTTAGTCCCAATCACAGAATTGATTTCAAAAGGACAAATTTTGTTTAAAAAAAAAAAAAAGTGGATTATTTTATAAAGTAGTTCTTGATCTCCAAGAAAAACAAATGATGAATATCCATCCATCAAGGTGTCTCTTTTCTAAAATCTTCCAACACCCATTCCCAAATTCTTCCCTAAACCCTCACTCACAAAACTCATCACCATCGCAGCCATGACCGCTGAACCGCCCAAACCAGCGCGACCCTGCGACTACTGTGGCCACTCCACGGCGGTTCTCTACTGCAGAGCCGATTCGGCCAAACTCTGTTTCTCCTGCGACCGCGAGGTTCACTCCACCAACCAGCTCTTCTCCAAGCACACGCGTACGCTGCTCTGCGATGCATGCGATGATTCCCCTGCCACCATACTCTGTTCCACCGACACCTCTGTTCTCTGTCAGAATTGCGACTGGGAGAAGCACAACCCCGCGCTCTCCGATTCCCTTCACCAACGGAGGCCCCTCGAAGGCTTCACCGGTTGCCCTTCGGTCTCCGAACTCTTATCTGTCGTGGGGTTTGGGGATCTCAGCAAAAAATCGCTGCTTTCTTCGCCTCAGGGAAGTGCCGCTGATGGGTTCCTCGGGTGTGAGATTGAAGGGCTTTCGGATTTGTTTGTTTGGGATGCGCCTTCTATTGTTACGATTGATGATTTGATTTGTTCTTCTGCTTCTTCTCATAGCTTTCAGGCCATGGAGGTTCCTCCCCTGCCTAAGGTACATACATGTATGAATTATGGAGGCAGAATTGCTGTAAAAAGATACTTTTTCTTTGAATTTCGATCTCGTGAAGTTCACAGGACTGAAGATCTGCAGCTAGTTTGATAATTGCGTAATAATGGGTGACTCGGGAGTCCTTCTACTTCCATCTTAGAGTTTGTTAGAGGGCTCGATAGTTGCTGTTAGTCCAACACATAATAAACTTGACAACTATTATCAACATATTGTCCGATGTCATCAAAGAATTTGGATTTAAAAGTTACCTTATGGAATGAGACTTGTCTTCCGTTTATATACAACATTTTTTACTTATTACATGTCAATGTGAGATATTTTGTTCCCTTGTTTGGGTGCTGAAAAATGGAAAATGCAGTGGAGAGTGAAAAATGTATTTGTTCTGAAACATGGTAGGATTTCTTGTTTTTTTTTTTGTTCAGGTTTTGTTTTCTGAACTTGGGATTGGTTGGTGAAGAGTGAAAAATGTTAACAATTTTTTTAATTAGTTGTGGCTGTTTTATGGGAGAGTGGATTATTCGGATGTGAAAAACTGTGTCTATTGCTACAATTTTAACTTGTTCTGGGTATTGTTATTGATTCAGAATCGGAAGGCTGCTTGTGGGCGACACAGAGAAGAGATTCTTAGTCAGCTTCGGGAATTGGCCAAGTCTGAGCCATTGGATCCTGAACAAAGTGTGCAACCAGGAAACTTGTCCTCGGCTTTTGAACGTGACGTGGAGGCTGATATCATTCCTTATCACGAGGTAAAGCTTTTACTTCACTTGTTTTGTACTTGTGTTTTCTAGTCAATGCTGGTGCTGATACATGACAACGGGTTCTTTGTTTTTACCAACTGTGTAATGCCTATCTGCATGTTTACAAGGGATGGACTTTTTTGTTTCTAGATTAGGTTTGCTTGTTTTAACATTTTGATTTTTCATATTAAAGTTATATATGTGAATTTTATGGAGACTATATTCGAATTTGTTAAATAGGAGAGAGTTACCTTACTTGTGATTGCGATTGTTCAATAAGAAATTACTCGCATAAAATTTTGATATCTACAGGCATCTTAACTGATTTGCAGGAGTGTTCATAAGATTAACCTGGGGGGTAGTACGATATTGGCACTTATATTGCTGAAAGGGTTTCGGTGGCAGATTCTCGGACTTCTTGTAAGATGTCTGGAGTCATAGCCGGGAAACATGACCGATGGCTTGATTTAGTCAAGCATTTGACTGGGTCTTATGCGAGGATTTTGCTCTTATAAAATGAGAATAATAGTGAAATATGACTTTTCCTATAGTTAGGTTGCATGTGATGTAACGATGGGTCATGAATCATACCCTGAATACACTTTAATTTGACTTTGACTGGAAAATAATTTCACCTCGTACATTTTTACTTATTTTGAAATTGAGTTCAGTTTCCCCTAGAGAAACTTATTTAAAGGTCCAGCATTCTTTTAATTTTGACTCCGAATTTTCTCTGTTATGATAAATCTTTCAAAACCTATCGCCAGCAACATCTATCTTGTTTTGTTATTTCCCGTGGCTGGCCTTAGTCTCTTGTCTTATGGATGGGCTCAATCATTTGGTTGCTCTTTTAATGGTAGAACCATTCAACGATGCCTTCTTCATTGTGCATGGTGTATGACATCCCTCTTGAAATTATTTAATTAAAAAAATAATTGTTCTGCCATATTGACTGTGTATTTCAGTGGCATAGAGAAAGCGTTGAGCCTATGTATCAAGTTGTTCCTCCGGACCCATCATTGAGAACTTATACTGAAGAAATTCTAGTTAAACAATCTACTTATGTTGGGGAAACCCACACCTTTGTCGACAAGGGAGGGAATCTATCCATTTCTCTCAACTCTGAAACCCTACCAACTACTCCCAAAGCTGCTGCATGTGAGTTAACAAGCCAAGAAAGAGATTCTGCATTATTACGGTATAAACAGAAGAAGAAAACAAGAAGGTATTACTATTACATCATCTTTTGCTTGCTCTCTGTGTGTGTATGTGAGAGGTATCTATTTTCTTAATTTTTAATACTTGCTGAGCTGCCCAATTTCTCATGTTAATTTCTCACTAGACCTTATTCCAAGTCTTTACCCAGAACATGCATTGTTATATATTGTATAAGTTATATTCATTTCCATTTTTACACAGGACAAGCTTTAAATCCTCTTAGGCATATGTTTTATAACAGTGGCCACAACCACAAGTAGAATTGTGGGATATAGCTTTGAGAGATAATAAGAATGAATCATTATTATCTGACTGTTTCACTCCAATATGTTGATTTATTGACTGAGAGTTCAGCTCAGACTTTTTCTGGAAGAATGCTCTTATTATTTGTTATCACCATTTACTGTGAAGTGTAGTTTGCTTCTGTAATAGGAAGGCCTTCTAATCTCCTTGCTATATTAATTTGTTGATTAATATGAATTATGAACTGCAAGCATTTGTGTGAAATGTGATCTTGTTGATTAGTATATAATTATTAAATTGACATACTTTATATGGAAAACAACAGATATGACAAGCACATAAGGTATGAATCACGAAAAGTTCGTGCAGAAAGTAGGGTGAGAGTCAAGGGTCGATTTGCCAAGATGGAGCAGGAACACTAAAATCATGGTAGGCTGGTATGACACCATAACTATAATTCCCAGCTCAAATCACATACATTATGTAACATGTCTCTTGTATTTTGCAAGTGACGCATCCTTGGATCCAGAGCTAGGATATTATATACAGACATTTTCTTGCAATATAGTTGACACTAGTCTTTTTATTATTCCCTTTGCACCATAATTGATTGCACCTGAGGTAGAGGAATAGGTGCAGTCTGCTGTAAATCAAAATCTAATTCACTGGGGTCTTTGGCATCGTGTTTGTAGAGTTTCTTGTGGACTTAGATTTTTGTCATGTTGATTATTAAATAATAATGTTGATGAAAAAACTTAAGATAGACTGTGGACTCCTTAAATTGGTATGAACAGGTGTTGAACATTCCGGGGGAGCAAGTGAAAGCAAGTTATACTTTTCGTAATGTTTGAATATTCTGAGAATGTGAAGGCTGAGTATAACAACTGAGAAAGTGCTACCTGAGGATTTGTGACAAAAAGAACACCTTGTATCTTATGCAATTTCATTGTTCCTTGTTCTGTCAAGGGGGATATGTTACTGGATCTGAACTCAGCCAAGTCTGCATGTGCTTTTCCCACTTTTAAATTTCTCTTAACAGAATAGTAGTTCTAGAACAATAAGCTCTGCTAAGTGTTGATTCAGCAAAAAGCGGGTAAATAGAAGTGTTAAGTGCACAAGCAAAGGACACAGACTGTCTAATTTATCAGACTAATTGTCTGGTAAATACTGAAGTATGTGTTGATGAAACAGCAATTAGTTCTAAAAATCTATTCTGTTCTGTCTTCATCCATATTGCCAGGTTATGTATATGTAACTTTCAGTCATAATTTAGTCCATTGGCATTTGATTGAATGCAATGCATAGGAGACAGTTCTTGTCTTATAGGAACCTTGTAATATTCAAAAAATTTATATATGTTTTGATCTCATCTTATAAATCTGATAATGTACTATCGTCTCTTCATTTCCATATCATGTCTACTTAAAGCATTGATATCGTGTTGGACAGATATCTTTAGCATTTGAAGTATATATGGAGCAGAAAAGATACATGAAGAAGGAGTCATTTTACTGGCTAAAGCATTCTTCTGTAGTTGTTTTAGAAACACAGTAGCTTGGATGATGTTAACGTTCCAGCAAAATGTAAGCTTCCACAAATTGTTTTTCCTTGTTACACATTAGAGAAATGCTAAAAACACACTCTCTGACGCATTCTTTGTCATTATAGAGAAAGTGTGTTTCTAGCACTTTTCTAACACTATGAATGCTAAAATGATATAGAGATGTAGAATATTAATTGTAGACATTTCTCAGACATTTACGGAAGTGTGAGGTGTATATATCAAAATAAAATAAAAAAAGTTGCGAGAATACTACACGACTCAGTGAATACCTTGGATTATTTGCCGGAATGCTATTGCTTTTAACGATCAATAGTTTTTCTTTTTTCCTTTTCGTTTCCTTGATAAAAAAAATCTTGCTATGTTGAAGTTTTCACTGATATGGTCATCTCACATCTAACCCATCTTGGTACTGTTTATGTCTGAGAAATGAAAGGAAAGTCCGAAGTTTGAGCATGATTGAAGAAAGAGGTGATACTATTGTACTATATTGGTTTTAAATCTTTGAACTAACTAGCTAAGCATAGAAAAGAAAAAGGAATACGAAGTTGTCCGAGGAGCTGCTACTGCTTACTGCTATCAAACAATTTGTACGCACTGACAAACAGGGCATTGAAGAGCGTAGTGGTAAGTAGGGCATGTGTCATTCTCTTGCAAAAAGGTCTTGATTGTGCCACATAAATAATGGTAATAAATATGCATAAGTTCTAAGGGAGACGTTAGTTGCAGATGGGTTGGTTGAGTTATGATTATATTCATGCATGAACTGTGCATCGTCGTGGTAGGTGCCACACTTCCCAAAGTGAAGAAATTTGTTGGTCCCCACACGTTTTGGTCCCCTTGGCAACTACTGCATATATGACATTGTCGTCTTCCTATATGAAAATATCCTACGAAATTAGCAGCCAGTGAGGTCTCTTTCTAACGTTTCTCGAATATCCCAATGGGCTTCTTTTTACCTAAAAAAAACACATTCAATAATGGAGCTACGTTGAGGCAAAGGTTTCCCATTGACATGGAACAGAAAACAAAGGATTTTTGTTTTGCGTTGTTTTTTGGTCCAGTTAAAGGAAACATACAATGAGTGCTTCATATGCGGTGTTGAAGTTGAAAACTCAATCATAAGCCAATGTTTGAAATTAGATTCTTCAAGTTTACCTATAATACAATAACTTAAATCGCATTAATTTTATTTTTTTATAACAGCACTATAAAATGTAGGAGCAAAATAGCTTGGAATTGAGAGGCTTTATTGTTGTGAATACCTTTTGGTCGGTGATCTGAAAATTCTTTCTATTAACAATGAGTGATCTGAAAATTGTGCATTAATATCACACTATCAAAGTCTTCTTCTTGCTATGTTTTCATATATGTTCTTTCTCTAACCTTTCTCAGTTTCTCAAATGCCTACTTAGCCTAAAATATTGGTCATGTTCACCGTTTCAACTAAAATGTATTTCATATTACTCATTGTGACACTCTATTTAACATATATATTTATCCAAAACATAGTAAGTTTTATTATCATGATCTATTCTAAGTTTAACTCTTGAGATTGCATATCCACATGTTTGTATATAAAATAATTATAATAAAAGAATTTTTTTAATATGGAATATTAAATGTTTTTCAAAAAAATTGTATTAACTATATTCTAACAAAGACTAACACCTAGTCTAAATCATGGTTTTGATCAACATCACATATATTATCTACATGATTTAGATCATTAATGAAAGAAAATGATATATATTATGCTCATTTACTCAATACCAACAACTCTAATCAAACCAATTCAAATTCAACATATCATACATCAATTCAATCAAATATATCATTTTAAATTTATATATATATATATATATATGCATAATATAATTTTAAATTATTTTCATCTATTTATATATAACATTTTTTAATATTAAAATATATCAATTTTATCGTTTAAAAGTTGTTTAAGTGATGCAATTTATATTTAAGTAAAATTTAACAATATAAAAGCAAATTAGTTTTTGTCAAAAATTTTAGCTTAGCAAATTTTTTTACTTAAGAAGTGAAAATCTAGATTGAGTGAAGATACATTAAATAAATAAAAAATTAAATATTTTTGCCTTCTTTTTACTTGAGTGATAGTATCTTGTATTGAATAAAAATATACCAAAAAATATCAAAACATTTTAAAACTCATCTAAAATTGTATCGATTCAAAGATTAACAAGTTTAAACAACATTTTACATCTCATTAATGCTTAAAACTTATGTCCTATGTGGGCTTTTTCTAGTTGCAGCTTGCGAGAAATATGACTTGGGCTTTAATCCATTGTAAGTTGGAGAAGTAGACTGTTTTTTCCTGCACCTCCATATTTTCTTCTGCCACTTCCATACACAACATGAAAATATATTTTTATTCTTCTTGTGTCACCCTATAGAGTAGTTTCCGGATTATGTAATCTGGAAACTCATTTGAAAAAAAGACTTTCGGATTACATAATCCATAAGCTAAATAAGACTTCTGGATTATGTAATCTAGAAAGTAATCATGCATATGAAAAAAGGCTTCTGGATTATGTAATCCGAAAGCTAATTAACAATTTGAAAAATGACTTCTGAATTACATAATCTGGAATGTTATAAAGGGACATTTTTGGAAATTCGAATATTTATGGAGGTGAGAGAATAAGGTATGGAGGTGCAGGAAGAATCAATCGGAGAAGTATTTGTTTGGCCCAAATTACACATGCATACTGGGCTTTTACTTTTTGCGCCCCATAATGTCCATTCACAAACCTATATAAGGGTGAGTAAAATACCAAATTGTCCCTAAACATGTTGTTTGTCCTTCATATGTTTTCCTTTTCTCTCGGTGCTCACTCTTCTCTCTTTTCTTGTGTTTCATTTTTTTAGTTGTGTAATATTTTGAAATTCATTTTTTAAGATTTTTTTAGAATGTGTAATTTGGAAATGATCTTCAGATTTCACAATCTCAAAACTATTTGCAAAATTTGATTTATAGATTACAGAAATCTATTATAAATTGTAGAATTTAAAAATTAAATTTGATTTAAAAATTGTGTTTCAAATTATGCAATTCAAAAGTTAATTTTAATTTTGATTGAATAATTTGAAACATAATTTTTACTTTTGATTGTTCATTCTGAAAATAAACACTTTTTACTTCGAGATTCTTCTAATTACATAATCCAAGATGAACTCCAACCCAAAAACAATACTTACATTGTTTGAAAAAAAAAAAAAAACTGAAACAACTACTCATCTTTAAGCTTAGTGATCATCACTTTATCACTTTAGATCAAATAGTGTCAAAATCTACCTCTCAACACCTCCATCTCCTCCATGAGCTCTCCACACCAACCTCAACAAAAACCAACAATGGCATGCCTACTCCATTGCCGTATAATAAAAATAAGGGTAATTTGGGTATTATGAATTTTATGGAGTGCACATGGGAGTTATAGGGTGGAAAAAGAAACAACATATTGATGGCTGCTTCTTCCTGCACCTCCATACCTTCTTCTCTCACCTCCAAAGATTTTCGTATTTCCAAAACTACCCCTCTGTAATATTCCGGATTACATAATTCGGAAGTCATTTTTCAAATTTGTAATTAGCTTCCGGATTATATAATTCAGAAGTCTTTTTTCAGATGCATGATTACTTTATAGATTACATAATCCGAAAGTCTTTTTTAACTTCTGGATTATGTAATCTGGAAGTCTTTTTCCAAATGCGTTTCCAGATTACATAATCCGGAAGTTATTCTATGGAGGTGGCACAAGAAGGATAAAAATGTATTTTTATGTTGTGTATGGAGGTGCCTGAAGAAGATATGGAGGTGCAGGAAGAAACAGTCCATATTGATTATGGAGAATGAAGCCCAATAATTTGTAAGGCTAAAGATGACCCATCACATTTTAAACCTAAAGGAGGGAATATTAATATATCTCTATTTTTTTAACTCATATTTTGTTATTAGTTAAATTTCATAAAAAAAAAATTAAAAATAATCACATAAGTACGGAGACAGTGAGACCCAAGGAAAAATATATTTTTAAATAAATTCAATCGCATAAAAGAGTGCATTAAAAAGTGTATTATTAGATAATTTTTCTCTTCATGGGAACATAGGATTTTTGTGCAAATTAACTATAATTGAGATAAAAAGCCTTAACCTTAGTTCATTTCATTTGGGTGCGTTTTAAAGATAAAGACTTTTTGTAATTGATTTTTACACAGTTGTTAATATTCCTGAGTTAATATTTATGGCTTTTGGCAATCTATGTAATCATGAGTGAGCGTTTGGCAAAGAGAAGTGTGGTTAGGTAAAAAATATTGATAATTTTATGCTGATTAAATAAAAACTTACTCCTTTAAAGAATTAAATAGTGCAAAAATAGGTTAATATGTATTTGAAATTTATTATTTATCATTTTCTACTTTTATTTATTTAAAACAATTCATATAAAAATGGGTTAATAAGATTTTAACTTTGTTATTTATTTTTATTTATTTTTATCTAATTAAATTAGGAAATACAATAGGCCATGAGAAGAAAATACAGGTATTAGTATACTCATTTTTCAAATAAATTTTGTATATATTTTTTAAACGACTATTATACTCTTAATTTATTTGCTATTAGATTTTTAAAGTTTAGATAGTTTTAATTTTTTATTGTTATTTGACATTACAAAGAAGAAAACATATATTCTTTAAATATTAAATTATTTGTAATATTACTTTTTTTTATGTTATTTTTCCTTTATAAATGTTTAATAAATATTTTGACAAGTATAAATGTATGTATATTCGTTATTCCATTGAATATAAATTTGTACTTAAAAAAAAGTATATTATAATTTGTATCATCTTACTTTTTGTTCTTCCTAAAATTTATCTTTAAGTTAATTTAAGTATTCTATGCTTGAAATAAGTTCAACTAATACTTATGTATATAGAAGTTTATTTGTAAAGTAAATAACATTTAATAAGATTTTTTAAAATACCGAAATGGTAAGTAAGAATTTAAGATAATAAAAATAAAAATGATAAATTAGGAACTCATACATTCAAATGGCTTACATGGATTTTTTTTTTAAATGTTATAAACAAGCAAAATAATGGCTCTATTTTGTTGTTTTTTAAATTTAGTGAAACAAAATATAGATCATAACTTATCACTTATCGCGTAGCCTGCAAAACACAGTGAATGGAGGCAACGCGCGATCAATCATGTTTCAGACAATTTCTTAGGATTATATTGCCATATGGATTTTGCCATGTGCCCCCACTCAATAAGCTATACTCCCTTCCCATCATTCTAGGGATTACAGTAATCATGCATTTTACTACAACATCTTCCTTCTTTTCTATTTTCATCTCACATATCATTATTAGATACACAAAATTATAATTCTCCTAAAATAATAATAATAATTAGAAAGTGAATTTTAAGTTAAAAAATCGAGACTATATATTATGAATTGTTTGATAACGGCCCGATAGCAGGTGGTCTGATAAACCTAAAAAATAATCGTTAAAATAGACTCGAAATTACTCTGATATCATAGTAATAGGGTGAATTTTAAGTCTAACTAAATCTTATAAAATCGACTTATAAGATGAACTTTGCACATACTTATATTATGAAATTCATAATTTCTACAGATTTCCAACAATAATGAAACAATGCTTCCACTGCAAGAAAATCATGAAATAGAAACCAATTTTTAGAAACAAAAAATAATTAGTTGCTATAGTGACTAAATTATAAACTATTTTAGAGACTAAAAATATTTTATTTTCTGAATTAATTTATATTATTGTTAAATAGTTTTTAATTAAATTGGTATCAAATTAGCTACCAAGGTTTTAACTACCAATTATTTAGATTCTAAATTTGGTAGAAAAACCTTGTTGCTAATTAGATACCAATTTAAAAACCACTTAACAATAATAGAAACTAGTTTAGAAATCAAATTTTTTTAATCTCTAAGATAGTCACTATAGCAACTAATTATTTTTAATTTTAAAAATTAATTTTTATTTCATGATTTTCTTGTAGTATTCAATTAGTACCAAACTTGGTTAAATAATGTTCTACTCAATGTCTAAATCATGATCAATGATTGTTTTAAATTGACTATTTATGTTAATTTTTGACATGAAGGTTTGCATCCTTATATATATTAAATATTTTTTTATATATTATGAAATATCTTGTTATATATTAGGTTTACATCTTTTTATATATTTATCAAATATCTTTATCTTGTGAAATCTATTCCGTATATTAAATTTATATCCTTTATATATTTATGAAATATCATTATTTATTCCATATGAAAAATATGATTGAAAAAGTAATATTTATGGGGCAATGTTAGTTAATGTTAGTTAATTATGATATATGAATATTATTACTAGGAATAGATTAATTTGAGTTGAAGAAGGAAGGTGGAGAAGGTTTTTTATATTGATCTTGGGTAGCTCCACGTTACTGCATACCTACTTTTCGAAAGTGAAAGTGGCTTTGTGATGCCCTCAGAAACAAAGTAGCAGCTACCTATATTTACTGTTACTGCTCTTAAATAAATCGACCTACCATCTGCCAAACTCTATTCACTACAAACAAACGAACCACATTCAATTTAATCACTACACCTATATTTTTAACTTCAACTCTAACCAAAAAACACATTCACACAACAAAACCCTTTGACACTACAAATATATATATAAAATAGTTTAACATGTGATGAATATCTAGCTTCTTGATCTGTAATGGAGTTTGAGAACAGAATGCAGCACCAGCAAGAGAAACACCGTGGACCCAATAATGGAGAGGACCAATGCAGCTGTCACGTGGCGGCAATAGGCGTCAAAGACGTCGCACACTTTCATCCATTGCGCGTGCGTGTTACCCTTCTGTGCTATCACTCCCACTGCACAAGCTGCACCATTGGCTGAGAACAACAGTGCCATCAACACAACGTCTAAAGCGGTTACCACCAAACCAGTCACATCGCTTTTTCTTCTTCTGCTGTTTCTTGCCATCACTGTTATCACCAATGATGCAGCTGCATATGAGCATGCTATTGCGTTTGACACCACGAAAAACCTGTTCCAGATACTCATCTTAATTATTAATATATTCTCGGATCGCAGTGGAAACAAAAAAACCAGTTACTATATCTAAGCTATATGACATATTGGGTAACAGTTACTCCAATTCTGATGCATATTTCTGCATAAAATGAAAGGGAAAAGAAGTTGTTGTTTTAAGATTTTTTTTCTTAACTCTCTTAACTAAAATCTAAATATGTACCTACCTCTTTACTGAGCAAGCAGTATATACAGAAAGAGTGTACATAATTGTTGGTTGTTGAACCAAGAAAAAATAACTATATTTATACAACATCTGACATGAATTCATGCTTTCTTTGTCAATTGCTCTTTTCATATTTTTCTTTCTCATCCAAAATCTTCTCCAAAAATAGAATGAGGTTTAAGACTTTTGTTTACAAATAACTAGATATTTAGACAGTGACGATTAATCTGTAATTAGATATATATATAGAGAGAGAGAAAATAATAAAAAGTAAGTAAGTAGAAGGTTATATATATGAAAGCTTACACCATAGCAGACAAATATTCCCACTTAGCAGTGGCTTTGAATTGCATCTCAGCGTAGGAGATGAGTTTGGTCTCATTGTCGACAGCAACAACGATGGTTGCAACAAGAGTGAGTGAGAGGCCGAGAAAGCGCAGCAAGAGATCGTAGGGTCTTTCTTTAGTAGGGCTCTCCACCACCTTGACATCACTGTGCACTCCATCCACGTTGGTCTTGGTTTGGCTGCTCATAACTGGATCTGGTGGTGCTGTGAGGAAGCAAAGTGATGTGAGAATGTGTAATTTAAAGAGGAGTTGTGTTGTGGGAATGTTATGAGATATGATTTAATAAGGAGAAGATGTATGAATGAGAAAGGTGGGGAGGTTGGAGATGCATTCAAAGCAGCTCGTACGGCCTCTGCATATTTATTGTCATCAACTATACTCATATGTGTTTTACATGGAGAGTCATCCCATTAATGCTATTGTGTCTTTCATTCATTCATAACCTTCTTCTTTAAGTTAATGCTAACCATTCCATCTCTAATCTGGGTATTTGTTAAATACATGCACCTACATTCAAAGATGTTTTTGGATTCATAATAATATACACACCCTCGTGATATGAACAAACCAAGTAAATAACAACTGCTAAGAATAGAAGAAAAAATATCTTTTTATTGAAAGGGTAGTCCAAGAAGATAAAGAAAGCTTGAAAGGTTGTAAACTAATTTTACGGATGAGTTACACAAGTTATGATCCATTTGTTTAAAATACATTAAGGATCAATGATTAATAAGATTAAGCTAGACAACTAGGTAATATATATCCTTAATCACTATATGTTAATATCAATCTAAAAATTACACATTTATTGTACCGAATAATCGAACGTCAGAGTACCTTTTGCAAGTGTTCTTCCAGTTAACAGAAAAACTTGAACGAGAAAGGACTACTTTATCGAAGGAGAAGAATGAAAGCTCAAGAAGGAAGAGTTAGCTAAACAAAGCTTTATCGAAGGAGAAGAATGAAAGCTCAAGAAGGAAGAGTTAGCTAAACAAGGCTGAGAAGTGGAAGAAGAAACATATACCAACCGATCAAAATAAAAAAAAATTATTGTTTAGGATTTATTGTTTATTGTGATTCTTTATTATTCTTTATTATTATTTATTATTTTTAAATCTAACAAAGGTTATGATTAATATTACATGTTAGAAGGATTTGCATTCCAAAATATTGAATGGTAAAAAATGATATTTAAATCGACAAAAATAATTATGGCAGATCGTGTTTAAAAATAATTATTATAAAAATAGTCAAATTT
Source organism: Phaseolus vulgaris (assembly GCF_000499845.2). Lineage (NCBI taxonomy): Eukaryota > Viridiplantae > Streptophyta > Magnoliopsida > Fabales > Fabaceae > Phaseolus > Phaseolus vulgaris. Next base: position 46,156,305 of record NC_023759.2, on the reverse strand, counting down.
ATAATTACGTTTGCTTTATATTTCTCATTTTATGTTCTAAATATAAATTTTTACCAAGTATTCATGAGTTATTTTCTTACTTGTCGTATATGGACACCTACACAAATATCTTATTAATGTTTTTTTTTTTGTTTTTATCGTTTTCTTTTTATTACCTTTCACATTTATATTGTGTGCATGGATATTTTTGTGGTCGTATCCTTTCCTTTTTAGCTTTTCTCTCAAGACGTAGATATAGAAAGGAAAAAAACAAATATAATAAAGTTATGTGACTCATAAAGGAAAAGAGTTATCAGTCAAAAGATATATATAGGAGATGTCTAAATACGTATGTAATTGTCTCTACCATCTATTTTATAAAGCACCTAAACATCTCAAAGAATTGAATTGTAACTATTCAAAATCTCTACATTTTTAACAACTAAACTTAAAATCTATATTTAATAAGATTGTTTGGCATTTACATCTATAAATTTCATTTTATAAACCAATTTTATAAGATTAATTTAAATTTAAAATTCATATTTTTTAATAAAGGTGACTAATAAATAAAATCATACAAATCAATAGAATTACTTTTGTTAAATAAAATATCATTATCACTTTTTTGTTGTTTTTTGGGTTCCAAAAGAGCTATAAACAAATACTTGTGTTATTCTTCAGTAGATTCTTCTTCATTTATAATATAGGGAAATGATGAACTAGAGTTATATACAATTGATTCTTGATGTGATAGGTTTAAATATAAATACATATAATAAAAAATAAATTTGTAATTAAATGATATAAAAAAATATCAAAATAATAATATATTAAGAGATGTGAACTGTGAATCTATCAATATCCTATAATATAATATAAATACTTGAATTTCTCTTTTAATGTGATGTTTCCCCACACATTTGCTCTCCCAGATTTTTATTTGTTTTCCATCACCAACTATTTTCTGTCCTTCTGTACCACATAAAACATTATCAATTTGTACTATATTTTATTTTATTCACCAGAATACTATACTTTTTAAAATTATAAAAATATAAAATTAATTAATAAAATATCTGTTGCATATAAGTTGACAGTGAAATTAAGAAGAACGGGCATAAGAATTAAGAGTAACATCTCCTTCCATATAAGAAAAGGAGAAACTAAGACTTTTTTTTACACAACGACCTTATAAATATGAATATTAATTTTATTTATATTTATTTTCATTTAAATATATTATTTTATTATTAAAAAGTGATATAGAAGTTTTAAAATTAAGGGGCTTCAAACTATTATTTTATTTTATTTTTTCAGTAACAAACATGACTTTGGGACAATTAGTTCATGTACCCGATGAATTGTGATACTTAAGTGAAGTGATAAAAATACTCTTAAATAAGGGAAACGTAGATTTTTTTTTTTTTTTCAGAATATATTTTTGGATTTGATTTTTTTTTTTAATTTCAGATTTTATTTTCTAAAATATGTTTGGAGAATTTATTTTCTGTAATACATTCTTTGTATTCTGGAACTATTTTTCTGGAATAAGATTTTAATTTTCCAATTATATTTTGATTTTTTTTAAAATATAAAAATATATTTCAGATTTAATTTTCATAATATATTTTCTTGTATTCCAGATTTTTAGAATGAAGGTAATTTTGGAAATTTAAAATTGCGGCAGAAAGAAATAGCCTCAGTTTGGACCTTTAGCTCCTTATCATTTTATTGGGTCCAGTCGATCTTATTTGGGCCGGAGGGAAAGCCCACAAAGAAAGCTTCTTCTCCGCGAGGCTGTATCTGCAAATTTCTAGGGTTTGCTATTTATTCATCGTTGTTCCCCCAATCTGTTCTGAAGAACATCCACCTTCCAACAATGAAGAAGAATGAGGAACGCAGTGATAATCGCAAGAAGAAGCACACGATGAAGAAGAACTTTTCGAGGATGGGCGGAGGTGGCCTTTCGCTCGAAGCTTTCGCCAATGCAAAGGCCAAGAACAATCACTATAACCCAGCTATCATAAGTACGCATTTTTGTCTCTTTTATTCGCTCAGCTTCTTCCTCACGCTTTCAACTCTTGTATCGTTTTATGTGTCTGCTAGAATAGCTGTAAAATTTCAGTAATAATATGCTCTTAGCTGAAGGAATTGAAAAAAGAGGAATAAAATGTTGACATCCACTCGTAGTCTCTGTTGTGTTTAAATTATTATAAAGTCCTTTTTTTTTCCCGTGGTTAGAATTGTGAGTGATTAGGTGCATTTTTTTTGCATTCCATGTGTTTTATATTATTCCTGCTTGGTGATGCTAATTGTGCGAACTTTTGAGTGATCTTTCTAAGTATTACGAGTAATAAGTTTTTCTTTGTTCTTTGCGCATATTTTACTGCCAACAGCCTTTTAAATAGTGTACAGTGGTTTATTCTCCCTTAATGTTTGGGCTAGGTTTTTTCTTCATAAAATCACTGATATTAATGGATTTGGACACATGGAAATAACAAAATACTATATTTGTTAGCAATGTTATCAACCGTGGATTGTGAAAAAAATTAAAATAAAAGCTAATAATCCGCTATACATATTTATATATGTATATAACAATTGAATTGTACGTAATAAAAATAACCATAGAAAAAAATTGGCATTATATTGATTCAATTCAATTGGCTGAATACGTGTAAAAAATGACAAGAGGCAGGACACAGGTAGCAACCACAAGAATGATAGTAGCCTCAATATTGGAAGGAATTGCAATAATGTATTTGAGACATTACACCATGTGAGAGCTATTGTGCTATCATGAAGGTTATTTAAGAGCAATGTCTGTTGGCATTTGGTGCTAATGTCACCAAATATTAGGGTTCTTTTTTTATGTTGGAAATGCTGCATAGGATTTCATGTAAAATGGAATAAAGTGGATTTGAATTGTAATTGAATAATAGTATACCGCTATTGTTTGGATACTCTTATGATGAATTGGAAAGAAGTGGTAGTTTTATTTCATATCCCTGTTCAGAGGAAAAAGATGAGTTCTACTAGTTTAAAATAGGATGGAATTTTTAATGGAATACACTCCTTTGAGGTCCAGCTTCATCCTATTTTAAACAATCTAGACTATGGAGTGTAGAATCATTTTACTTCATTCCACTCCATTCTATTACTTTTACTGTAGCTATACACAGTTGTAGTCTTTCTTTCCTTTTAAAAACGTTGTCACCCATATATCTTCCCACTCCTTTTGTCAAATTGTGCAATACCCTTATTCTTTATTTGCTGGAAGAATAACTGTTTATTGGCTGAATCAATGTGATAAATTGATTGTGGTCTGATCATAAAAATTAATCATTCAATAAACAAATCTTATGAAGAATAAATGCTAAGTGTAGTTATAACACCATTGGCACTCCATTGAAGCCCATCGCATCACAGCTTACTGTTTCTCCTTCTGCATGAACTGGTACAGCCACATTTGCTGCTATTCACTGCACTAGCAGGTGCAACATCCATTAATGTTGAGAACCCTGTTTTACCCTGAGCAAATTTGTTTTTTCAATTCACTTATTTGGGTTTTGTAATCGAAACCTTATTCTGAAACAACCACGTGCCTTGTGTTCCTGAAACTTGACCCACTGTTCTCTGGCATCATCGCCAGCCATTTCTCATGTTTTCTGTCTGGTGCCTTCCTACTGTTTCCATCCTAGGGTGAGCCACAACTACAGCAACTTTCCAACACAGCTAAACATTTCCATATTATTTGTTCCATCAGTTTTTTTGTGCTAAAAGCTCTAAGCACATAACAAGTGTGATCTTTTTTGGCACTGCCTGTGAATAATTGTGGGGAGATGGGGAAGGGTTAAAATCCAACGTGGACATAACAGTAGTTATTTAGGTAAATAGCTTTTCCCACAAGGGGATATTTGTCAGAAATCCCGTGGAGCTAGTTCAAATTGTTCTGTTAATGTAATTGAACATTTTGGTGATGATCAAACCTTAAATCCTTGTCACGTTATGTTCAGATTATGTGATTTCTTCATTTTCCAATAATAATGTGTTGTAAAATTTTCTATTATATGTGGTCTTTAAGACATGTTTCTGTCATGATAAGCTTAGTAAATAAGGCTCTTAACCTTCGCTTGAATTCTTATTATATCCTTTATCATACAGAATTATGAATTGAGGTGAGAATGAGTGTTACCATATCTAACTTCCTTTGTGAAAACCATTATACTCTTCTCACAGTTGTTCTTTCTTTGTTGTCAGAGAAGCAAAGGGAGTTCTATAAAAATGCTAAGAATGTGAATAAGTTTAAGAAGTTGTTAAAGCAACAAAATCAACAGAATGATCACACCTTGGCTCAGGGACATGATAAGGTTTGACCTCTTATTAGGTGCTTGCTTTTGAGGTTATTAACATGATTGCGAAATCACGAGCATAAGAGTGTGTACTGTGGCTTCAATTCATAAATTACTACTCTTAAGTCTGTATTTATTTTTTTGGTGCGTATATCCATTTAGTTTTCGTTTGCTGTTACAGAATGTAAATGAAACTGGCGAGTACAAGGACAAAAGTGAAAGGAGGAGGAGGAAGAACAGTGCTTTTAGTTTAGAAGAACTGTACAAAAAGCAGCATGAAGAGAAAGAGAAAGAAAGAACGGAGAGAGAGGCAGTCCTGAGGGTAAAGAAGGAAGAGAGAGAACAAGCTGAAGCTCGGAGAAAGGCTTTGCGGGAAAAAATGCTTAAGAAGACCCGAAGAGGGCAACCTGTTATGAAATACAGAATTGAGCATCTTTTGGAGACTATTCAAGCTTCAACTAAAAATGTAGCTGGCAGTAAATCGTAAGTAGGGACGAATGTTGGACAACATCCTTCTGTTATATTTTATCAGCACCGTAATGTTTTTGGTTAAAAGAGCACAATTTGGTGACCAAGCTTACTGAGGAACCACGGACTGCGTTGATTACGATTATAGATTATATTGGTCAGTAAACTGTTGTGGTCAGACTAAACCTCCAGCATTTTATCCATGTCGTGGTTATATCAAATGTTGTAATCAAAATTCATTATAGTAATTACTCTGTATAAGCAGTGATAATCCCTGTAACTAGTTAGTACATTTATGTTGACATTTTACCCAGAGTTAAATATAAATTGTAGAATGTTTATCATACAAAGTCTCTATGTTATTCACTCATACGTATGCAGTTGAGACCTTTGAATCTGCTACAATTCATGTAAATACCTTCCTGACGCAGGTAGTAGTTGTTTCTAATTCTTCTCACAGACCAAACGTAAGTGGGAGAAATCTCATCAGTAATTCCAACATCTTACTCATCAATAAAATCCGTCTAAGTTATCCACAACATGTGAGAAAAAAAAAAATTACACAGCTAAAAACACTTGAAAGTGGGTATTTCGGTGATCGAAAAGCAGCTTCTGTTTTATTCATTGCAATTATATACAGAGTATCTATTCAGCTATGAGAGGCAGAGGAGATGAATATGGGACATCTCCAGTTACCTGCTTTTAGCTGTATGAATTACACGAGATAAAGTGACAAAGGAAGCCAGAAAAAATGAAAATTGACCTAATGGATGCAAAGAATCAATGGGAAAAGTTTAGATTGAAATAGAATCTGTAGCAAGTGACAACATATTGATCAAGGCCAGCGATACACCACAACCTGCCTCTTGGGGGAGGAACAGATAATCATGAGAGTGAGAGCAATCACCAGCGCCATGAGAAGTCCCATGAAGTCTATGCATAACTCCACGCAAGCCATTATTGCTATATCTCTTGCTTGGTCTTGCGTTTAACTCTTTGCTACCTCTGCAAAAACAATCAAAGGCAAAATAAGTTCATGTATGGCCTCGCTATTCCCCTTATCTTCTTATGACTTGTCTCGATTTACAAATTAGACAATTCCAAGTCTATTTATTTAACTATGATTTATGACCTTTCTCATGGCGGGCCATTGCATGGTGGTTGGTTCAATTGTACCAACGTTGACCCAATGAAGGGGCATGCGTGATGTCTTCATCTCTCTAATTTTTTAGTACAAACTTTTATTGAAAGTGGAAAAATTAAGCATCCCATTTTCTACTTTTAATGTGGAAGTAGTTTCTGTTACATTTTTTCTTGGATCATTCATCCCTCCCATCACTTTCTTCTTTAGACACCAGACTTCCTGGACCAAAGTCTGGTGAACCCTACCTCACGTTAATTTCAATTTTCAACCAAACAACAATATTCAATATCATTCTAGAAAACATGCCCTAAAAATCAGTAAAATAATCATTTTAGAACTCCTGGTTTTCACTAATCCCCATTTCAAACTTGTCACTAAACTTGTTCACATAGAGTAACATAAATTACGAAGTCATTCACCATGAATTCAATTGTATTGTATGTACTGGGACGAGACCAAGATGATCGAGACTTGACCTTCTTGCTCGAGATGATCGAGACTCCTGCGGACGGCCTGACCGACCGACACATATAACCATTAACGCTCAAACCAAGGTCAGTGAAACTAAATTATCATTAAGAATTAGGTAATGCAACCGTAAGTGTGATCCATTTCACTAATCAGGCCCAATAAGTTAAGCCCATTAAAAAATTATATAAATGACACACATTCCAAAAAATAAAGTATGTCATTATTATTGTACACACCCGAGTACGAACACCCTCTTTACTGACTTAAGCGTCAGATTGTCTTCTGCAGATACCTCCCCCATTTGACATTCACCTGAGACTAAAAGCTGAAGGAGTAACGCGAAGACCAGAAGGATCACAGTGAAGCCCTAGCAAACTACCCGAAAGAAAGAAAAAGACGAAGTCTTCAACTGTTCTCTAGATCCCATCTCCCTGGTATAAACAATTCATCATCTTTCAAATGTGAAGTCTAAAAAGCAAGGATGTGGGATCAATCCATATTGAAACAATTAAAAATTAAAAATCAAATAATTCAAGGTCTTTGGTCTTTATTATGCTTTGGAGGCTGAAGAAGCTAGAAAAAACAAAAACTCGTTACGAAACGAAATCAGCTTTGTTACCTTGAATTGGAATAAATTGTTCCTGCAACAATATTCTAATTTCAATTAGGTACTCGAGATTCTTTTCTCAACTTTATACTAATCTCGTGTGTACTATTTTGTGGGCCTAACTTTTAATTAATAACTTAACCACCCATTTTAGACAAGTTCCGTGTTAGGTTTCAAAAAATTATGATTTAGCTACCCTATTTTCTTACAAACAAAAATAATATATAAAATTATTATATTCTCCTTACAAAACTTGGTTTTAAAATCAATCAACTAAAAATTGTACGAAGAGAATACTGATAAAGAACGAGTGAATAACTTGAATCTTAAAGAAAACTTTTCGTGATTATTTGATGAAAGTGAAACACGAAGCTTTAAAGATAACATTGGAAAGTCATAGTTTAATATCTTTATTTTATTTTCCAAGCATCATTTTTACTATTAGTGATTATTTCATGAAAGTAGTTTTTCTCGAGAAAAACGGGTTAAAAAACTACTGATGTGGTAGTAAGATGATTTCTTTGTAGAAGATTTTCTCATACGCTTAAGTCACTAAGAATATAATAATATTTGTATAAAAAAAAAGTATAAAATTAGTGTATTCAGTTAAAATATTTTGTGAGAATATTATCTATTTATTTATAAACTTTTACCTATCCGGATCATTTAAGAATGTATTAAATAGTTTTTAGAAGTCAAAATGAATTTTATAATAATATCCCGTGATCAAATTAAATGTTTAAAAATTATAAAAAATAAGTGGTCATTCATCTGGATGTATATGATTTTAAAATGTAGGCAAGTGTAAATAAAATCAAGATAATTATGTAGATACAAACTTGTTTAAGACAATTAATGAGAATTCCACTAAAAATATCGTTGGTAATAAATATGGTTTTTAAGGATTGTTAACAGAATTATTGAATTGTCTTAATTTCAACTTGGGGATAGATCCTTTATGGAATTGTATTAGTTTCAACTTGGGGATAGAAACATAAAACCTTAAAATCAGTATTTCAAAATTTGGATGACTATTTTAACTTTGTGTAACTAACCCTGTTGACATTGTTTAGTAATTTATTAACTTCAAAAATTAAAGAAACTCGTAAGAGAATTTCTGTTTATGAAGTGAACAATAATGTATACATGTTGAACTACTGTTGGTTCACATAAAAAGGTTTAGATTTGAGAATGTTTGAACAATCATTTAAAAAATAAATAAATGAAAAAAATAATAATTTTGTTATAGTATGGATATATTATAAGGTGTTAGACAGAGAGCTTTTCAATACCTCTGTGAACTTTGAAGTTGAATTTATTAAAATGGTTGACATCTTTTTCATTTGAAGTGATACATCTTAATATACTCCTATTTTCATTTTACTGTTTTTCTTTCATTTTACTTAGTTGTCAAAATATAATACTATAGACTAGTCATAGATAAACCAATTTGCCATTTTATAAAACAAAATGCTTCTCCATTTTCTCACTATCTTATTTCTACCTTAAAAGTATTTTTTTAAAGAATTTACCTTTTTTTACCTTTAATATCAAATTAGAAAAATCAAGTTAACTATTCTTTTTTTTTTATTCATTCACTTTATTAATATAAGATCATCTATAAATTTTTTACTCAAATCTATTGCCTTTCAACTCACGTTTTTTATATGCAGACAACTTACTTTCCACTCTCTTTCTTATCTTTATTATACACCAATCGAAAGTGATTAAAAATAATAATTAGAATTTTAAAATATATTCATAACAAATTTGGTGCACATAAATTTTAATACAGATATACTTATTTTATTTTAGAGATGTTAACTTTGAAGAGTTTAAATCTTATATTAATATGATCTAATCTAGTTTAAGAATAGAAACATTATTATCTATTTCAACCACAGTCAAGTAGTAATATTTTTGTTTTTAACATTTTTTATGTAACGTTAATAATACTCTATATTACTTAAAAAAATCATTGGTTAAAAGAAAAACGTATTCCCTAGTAGTATAATGTAGGCAAGTGACGAAACAGTTATTTACTCTTAAATTTTAACAACCATGAAACTAAGAGTTTAATAAAAAAATGTATTGTGAATGTAAATTTATTAACATTACTAATTGAGGCAGTCCAAATACAAGTATGAGTTTAGACGGGCTTGTGATTGGATAATCGGTGAGCGAAAAGACCCATTTAACTTCTACCATAATCTTCCGAAATTAGTTAATTGGAATTCATATTTAATGTCCTCGGATCTATCTCCACACTACTACCTTAATTTGCACAATTAGATTAGGTCAGTTAAAACTTATCATTGGGCAATTAAAATAATTATTTGATATTTAATTTTATTACAAGATTTTGCTATTAAATCTATTTAGGTCGCAATTACTGAAAGAGTAAGAACTGAACAACTTATACATTTTCAATATATTCTTTAAGTACTATACTTATATTTTATATTTTTATTAATTTGAATGTCGAAAAATCTTTTCCAGATAGTCTTCTCTTCACCTTGTGACAGATCAACACTACAAATTATTATGCATAAGAAAACCATCTGATCATCATCTCGATAATCACTTTATCGCATCTTGGCAAGAACACTACCTAGTAAAAAAAATCAGCATATGTAACATGCGCAAAATAATTCTTACAAAGACTAACAAACTTTATGATGATTTGTCATTGAATAAAAACATGAAGGATTTAGCTAATACTACATCCAATTAACTTTATGAAAAATATTCACTATAAAAAGTTACCGTGTTATTGAAAGAAAGTTGTTTTCCCTTGTTTATTATTATGACCAATGGTTAATTATATATAACTTACAATGTAACAGAATGATATATAATATATTAACGAACATGAGTTATACAAATAAAGGAATTGGTGTTCATCTTATTTTACTGTCACCCTCATCCCAAGTAGTCAACTTCATGGGCTTACCAATAATGAGTGGGTTTTTAGGCTCAAGCCCTAAACCATGAAGATTGGGTAGATTATTCAAGAATCATGTGTTGTTGAAAAAAGCAAACAGTAGCAGAGACACAATAAAATAATAAAACAACTGATATAATAATTGAGGATTTTAAAATGCTTAATACGTAACGTGAAATGAAGATCCATTTGCGAAAAAGGGATCATTGGAAGTTTGCAATGATAGAAGAGTGTTATGAGTGTGGTAAAATGAGAAAGAAGGAAATGGGTGAGTTAATAATAAGAGAATAAAAATGATGATGGTCATGAACATGAAACGTGCGGCCATCATTAAGCAATGAAACCAGGTCTCGCTGCTACTCCCACACCTTGCCTCTTTTTTTCTTTTCACTACTTTTTCTTTATTTGATTGGATAAGTTTGGTGGGGACCAAACTCTCCGTGCAACATAATCTTCTTGTCTTGCCTACTTCTCCTCCCCACCACACTTTTCTCTGTTTTCTTCTCTCTCTTTTTTTTTCTTTTAGCAGATTTTAAGTTTCTTTTTCTACAACACGACCACATTGTCTTCTACCAAATTTAATGGGTGTGTTCTTTGGAACTATGGTGTTGTGGCAGCAGTTTTGGTGGGAGAGTTTGAATGAGTGTTGTAGTGTTTATAGATTGATGGTGTGTGTGTGTTAAGAAAGAGAAGTTGAATGAAGAAAAAAGGTAGGGACACCAACCAATGTGACCGAATCTATCACGTGGCTCACCAGTCGAGGATCTCCTCCTCTCTTTCCCCCATAAACATTGAATGAAAAGCAGATGTCACCACACCTGAGGGCATTTTTACCAGCCTAGCCTTTCCTATTTCTTTTGCTTTTTCAAATGCCAGTGCCACAGAATTTGGGCCATTCACTAATTTGCCTGCCAAAGCCACCTGAAACCTGATTCCTCTCCTCCGCAAGCAAAACTTTTAAAAGCTTACTCATTCTCTCCTCTTCTCTCAGGGGGAAGAGGCCACCAAAGGATCCATTTGCAGCCTTTTCACACACTGCTTCGATTCCCATTTTGCAAGCTGTTGAAAGCAAAACATAGTCGTAATCCGGTAATGAAATGCAGCAAGTTTTTGCATCTCCACTTTTTTCGGCTAAAATGTGTAAAAAGGCGTACGGACAAAATACCTTACGATTCAGAAGCATAAAATAAAACTATATGTAAATGAAAAGCAACAAAGATAGTAAAAATATTTAAACAAAACCTGATTCTTTTATCTATGATTCTATACTTGTGATAATTTTTTGAGCAGCATTTGAATGAAACAGAAACTAAAAGTACAATGAAAAGTTATATATAGGTTTATAGGGGTTATTAATAAAGCTGTTTCAACCGTTTCTAGCTTATCTGCTTGTACAAGTTTACCTTTATTTTCTTCACATGTGTTTTTGGAACAATTCAGAGATTTCTTATGCTTAACAGGGACATTTGACCAAACACAACGAACGTAGTCCACTGAGAACCAAGGATTTAGAGATTCCATATATGATCTACGATCAAAGTTCAATGAAAACAAATTAAATACCAATCATTTTTTGGGGCTATAAAAATCCTTTTAACAATAGAACCATTTTTTTTTTGTTTCACACGAGATAATCGATAGTTCATCCTAATTTTGTTCTTCAGCTTTAGACACAAATGCATCAAAATTGTGAAGAGCTAACAACGTGGGCATTAGAATACGAATATTATAAATTGAGAAGGCTTTAAAAAGACAAATGTGTCCAACATCCTACTACGAAAGACGATTAACATACAAATAAATTGAAGCCCTAGAATATTATAGTATGATAAATAATATAACAACAGTATCGAACGCACATACAACAGTTTGAGTCTATTTATTAATCGGTAAATGAGCATCTCGTAAGCTCAGCCAGTGTAAAATGAATGGCATTCGAGCTCAAGCCTTCGGTGTACTCTCTCTTTCATGTACCTAGCTCAAACACAAGCCATAACTGCATCTATGTAAGCCAGGCAACAGTAAATTCACTAGAGAATTGCATACTGAGCGTGTACCTGTCATTGTCAATTTCCCAAATCAAAGTAGCATTAGACTCCTCGGCTCATTCCACAGCATGATCACTCAAGCCTAGTGAAGAATCATCTTCCATAGTCCACACAAAACCAGGCATGTCCAACCTTGGCCCGGCAATAGTCCTGTAAATATAAAGCTTCTCAACAGGACAATTATCCGGCCTTGAATCTGGAGGTCCTCTTTCATCAATGACTTCAACGTTGAGTCTGGGCATTTTCTGACCCAGTACCTTACATGCTCCATAACTCACTGAGCAGGAGGACATCCAAAGGGATCGCATTGTCTCCAGCTTTGCAGCATTTGCCAAAAGCGCCTTGTCACCAAAGGGGCAGTCCCTGATCTCCAGCTTCCTAAGATTATCACATCCAGACAGCACGTGATGAAGTCCCAAATCACTATCTCCAGCAAAAGCCACGGATAGCATCTCCAGCTTCTTCCCGTAAGTCCCAATATACTCGAAAACACGATCAGTAAGAAGACCAGATAGGGATAGGCGTTGCAGATCCTTGCAATGTTCTACAATAGCTCCAAAACCAGAATCAAGTGGTTCATGCGTAAGATAGTCAGGCGTTTTAGGCTCAATAATACAAAGCCGAAAACGAGTCAAATTAGGCCTGTTCAGCGCAATTGTATGCAGGGCTGCATTAGACATTTGACGACAAAAATATAGAACTGATTGGAGCCGGGGACAACCTTCAGACACGGACACAAGGCCCTTTTCCGTCAATGCAACATTTGGTTCTAAACCGAATGGGTCAGACGGAAACACCCTTAACTCCCTTAGATCCTTGCATGATGCAGCAAGGTTATAAAGACCAGCATCTTCTATGTAATCCAGAACCTGTAGCAATCACCTTAATCAGCACAAGAGTTTTAAAAGTATGACTCCGATCAGTGAATCGGAGACGTAATATAGACATGGCCAGACAAACAAATTAGACATACCCATAACCGCAACAAATTTGGGCATTGACTGATAAGCTTAATAAGATCAGGGCTCTGAATAATAGCATAACTCAAGTTTAGTGATGTTAGCCTGGAGCAGACAGGGTAGACAGCTGGAAGGTAGGATGGGAGCACGTCCCAAAAGCCAGACAAGCTCTTCAACTGCTTGCACCCCGAAAATGCAGCTTCCAGGTTTGAGAAGACCTCTGGTCGCATTTCAGTTGAGTAGACTCCAGTGCCTAACTCAACCAGCTGAGGACAACGACGAAGTAGATTGGGTAGTCTATCCAGGGGCACAGCACGATTGAGGCGCAGGGTCTGCAGGTTGGGACACCTCCCAAGCAGACGCTCTAGTGCAGATAAACTCACCTCATTGCCTAAACAAGAGATGTTAAGTGAAACTAGTGAGGTGAAGGAATCAGGAAAATGGCTTAGCCAGTGCCCACTAAGGTCATCCACTTCACTCTCCTGCAAGTCCAACTCCTTCAAATTCCTACAACGCATAAGCAGACAGAGGATTTATCAATGACAGTATCGAGACACTTCAGTTCAGAAACTAGCATGCTGTTCTAACCAAAGTGTAGTACATTGAACCACACGGTCCACACAGCCAAAATTTAATACATTGTTATTAGCAATGCCCCAATATTAGCATATCATCCTATTCATCACAGATGCGCCATACATAAAGTAAAAAAAGCTTAGAAGGGAAATAAATTTTTCTCACATGGTTCACACAAACCCCTCTAATCCGGTATCAAAAAATGTCCCTCTAATCATGCAAATTACTCAATAATAAATTATTTCATATGGCATTGTTAGTAAGAAGTTTTTTTTTATCTTGTCAACCAATTATAAGTTTTCACGTCATATTAGTAATTGATTTTGGTTATAATTAGATGCCCCTGAATCAAGAATTAAATTCTTGATAGTAGCAGAAAAAAAAAATAGAGGATACAAGTGGAATCAATGCGCGGGGAAAATTAATGCTCAAAAGTTTAATAGTGTAAAGAACCCAACACTGCGTAATCCCGTGGCTGGTGAGTGAAATTATCAACAGGGCTTACTATTATTATTATCATTATATTATTATTATTATTTATAATTAACAATAATAATAATAATGATAATAATAACAACAACAACCAAGCATCTAATCTAAAAGTATACTATAATAGTTATTTAAACCAAGACGTAACTAAAGGTAAACCCCAAAATCACATCACGGGTCAAATTACTAGACATCCAAATCAATGATAATAACGGAGCCAAAATTTCAAACATTTTTTACAAATAGTCCCAGAACATAAACGTTATAATGCTTGAAAAGGAAGGAGAGCAGATCTAACAAACACCTGAAAAAACGAATAAAAATAGCGACACGTCCGTCGAATTCACCACGATGTCCGCTCCAAAAACACATTAACAGAAAACTAAAACACCCAATAAACAAAATTTCTATTCGAATTTCAGCTCTTAAAGCCCTAACTCCAAGATGAAGTTGAAATCCAACATATATAACGTTTCATTTTAAATGAGCCAAATCTGACCATTAAAACGACAAGACAGCTGTCGTTCACATTAACCATAAGGCAAAACGATTCTCACTATCGAAGATCCAAACCACAAGTTTTTCCGGCGACAAGAGAACACGTTAGTTACATCGATAACTACCTACTGGCTGCTGTCACTACCAATAATAATCCACAAACTCAAGCAATGTACCATTTCACTCGGCTACAAAGCAAATGAGAGAAGGAAATAAAGAAACCTGCAGTTGGCAGCAATGGCGGCCAGTCCGTCAGTGGTGAAACCCTCGCAAGAAGTGAGAACCAGCACCTTGAAGTTTTTGAAGGACTTGGCGATGAGTTCCAAGCTCTCGTCAGTGATGACCATCCTCTTGAGTCTGATCTCTTCGAGGCAGGGGAAGGCGCATGCCATGGCGGCGATCCAGGGACAGACGTAACCGCCCCAACCCTCGGGGACCAAATTGAAGTCCGCGAAGTGCGGCTTCCCCTTGAGCGAAATGGATCTCAGTTCCGGGAACCGCTTGATCACCATCACTGGGCTCACCGCGTAGCAGTTACCCACAAAAACCTTCCTCCTGCAACACCGCTCGATCTCGTACCACGACTTGCACACCAGTGAGATCGCGTTCCGGTCCCTCTCGCTCAGAATGAAGGAGAACACGTGCTCCAGCACCTCCTCCGGAAACGAGAACGTGTAGGCCATTCTCTGCATAGGGAAAAACTAACAATAGCCAGCCAAACGGAGTCGTTCCCACGATGAGAAAGTAACAGAAACGGTGAAGCGCTCACACTGTTAGATCTGAGACGCCATTAACAATAAGCGAGAGTAGTATGTGTAATGTGATGTGAGTGAGAGAGACGGAGAGAGAGAAAGAGAGAGAGGATAAGGAGTTTATGTTTACGCTGTGTGTGTGTATGTGTGTGCCGGGTAAGGTTAGAAATTAACCATGGTTAAATAGGTGGTGGTGAACTGGTTACAGGTGAGGGATGGTTTTTCGTTTTCTTTTTTGTGTGGGCAACTGTGAAGGGACACGTGGTGAGAGAGGTGAATGGGAACCGTTGGATGGGGAGTGCGAGGATGTGATGATAATATCTTATCCGTTGAGAAGGATGGAAGAGGAGCCGCAGAAAACGGGTGTACGTGAAAGGCGTGGACCAAATGGTGACGATATTTTGTTAGATGTCGTTATTTTCTCGCGAGTCGTGGGGATGGGAAGACCGACAGGGTTTTATAGCGGAGGGAGGGGTTTGATAAAGTGTTATGATGTGTAGGGAAGTGGGTGTGGAAGGGAATCTCATGATTCGCGTTGCACGGCTGGATCTGAAGGGATGGGGAGATATGGCGGGGACCACCGTTGATGGATGCACGGATATTATATTTGGAGTTGAGTCCCAAAGAAAAAAAAAAAGGGTTGCATTGTATAATTTATTGAAGGAATGAATGATATGAAGTGGAGTCTGGAAATCATGACATCATGGCCGTCCAATCATATGTGACTGTTTCATTCTATGATTCTAACAGTCAGATATTTGTTTCCGGTTTCTCACACATTTCGTATCAAACTTATTTTTTCTCACTCAATCTCTCCCCCCTCAAAAGAAACCTAGGTCCACTTTATTAATGCCACCATACACACTAATCTAATGATCTATGCCATTGTTTACCATATGCTTATGGTACCAGTACGAATCAGCCTGCATTAATGACCTTTATCGTGCAAATGTCAAAATACACAACCATCAATTCACCTATTATTATCGTTAACCTATCAAATTAACTTTAACTTTATCTCATTTCCTACACTAATTATTATATTATGCTTCCCTTTTCATACAATAATCAATTCTATTTTTTTAACCATCCACGACACCTAATCTAGCTGAGATTTAATTTCGGAATCAACCAACTTCAAAATGCACTTATGTCAACTTCAGACGCTATTTGCTTGTTTGCGAGCGAGTGACAATTTTTTAATATTAAAGCTCAAAACAAACTATAATATTTACTTCTAAAATACTAATGAAATATAATAGATGTATTAATGAAAAGTAGTTTTGGTTGCTAGGTGAGTATGTTGGTAGTTGAATTGAAAAAGAAAAGGTGGAAAAAGTATTGGAGTAGACCAAACCAAAACCCTTGAATAGCATATAAATGTGTTGAGTTACGGCATTGATTAGCTTAGCAATTATCCTTTCCCCCTTTTTGGTAGATGCTGATCATAGATGTTTGGTTAGTTAAATCACATTATCATCATCTTGAGTTGAAGCGAATAAGTAATTCTCTAAAAAGTGTCGGCAATAGCCAATGAGAAACCAAGTAGATGAACAAGTTTATCAAGGCAAGAATTGATTGCCTTTTCATCCTTGGTACATATTCAGTCAAATTTTATTCTAGATGGCAAGAACTTCATCGTGTGCAAGCTACCTCCAAACCCCCAAATCACACAATTCAATGCACCAACCGCTTCCTTTTACGTATCAAATTCCTCTGCTTTCCCAAATAAATTAAACATTAAACTACACTTTAATTGTTTGATTAATCATATAAATATGCCATTTATGTTTTTAATTAAAGGCTTAGGCTAACCACTCCGGTAATTAACCGGAAAACGGTATAGAAGAAGTAGAAGAAGAAAAACAAGAGGGGCAGAGAGGAATCCATTGGCTCTGGTGAGGAATCGATTAAAGTACAAACAAGCTGCACGTTGCATCTCAATCAAAGTTCCCTTCTTCTCCCTCATCAGAAGCTTTTTTAACAGTGTACGGTCTGCGTAGTGTATTGTGTATTGTAGTTTAGTTACACGTATGCCAACAAAACCTAAACCCTCGCTGCCCTCATTTTTTTTTCTTTCTTTCTTCGAATAATCACAAAAAGAAAATCCGTTATTGGTTTTCTTCACTGGTAATTCTGTAGCATACACACATGAGACATGAGCACTACACTACCCCAATTATTGGTGAGGGTTCACGAGATTACTGAAATAGCCTTGGATGCTGTGGTTTTGGTGGCGTGGGAAAAGGGTATTATGGGGAGGAGATGACAACGACATGATAGTATGGGGTTTCGCTCGCTGGGCATGGACTCCATTGAGCTGTCCCTTTTGTGTCCAAAAGCTGAGACTAGACAGTAAAATGAGAGAAAGAGAGCCTCAGACCGGTAGACTCAACGGTTCAGATATCATCTTGAATCGACCATTCTTTGTCTCTATTCGCGCTCTTTTCCAAACACAACAAATTAAAAACAAACACTAATGCCTTCATTAATCTCTTTCCTTTTGTGTTTAACTCCAATAATTTCTAGTATTAAAACGGTAAAGCGAGAGCTGAGTTGTCTTGCATTATTTTAATCAGCTTATAATTAATGAGTTTAATATTAAGCCCACGCACGGTTCTCCGGGATTCTCTCTCTCCCTCACCTTAACTATTATTAGCATAATATAATATGCTTCCTAAGTACTGCTTGTTAAGGTACCCTCCAATTGGATTGATTTCAGACAAAGGAGTAAAAAATTGTGTTGTGGAATGGGTGAGGTTCAGCGTTTTATGTCAACGATGAAAAGTTTTGAAGTAATAATATATTTGAAAAAAAGAGCAGAGAGAAATATTTAGATTAGTAGGTACACGTGAAGTGGCACATCCAATGTCGAGGATGGGAAAGAGGAAAAATAAATGAAGGTTGGATCCATGGGAATAGAGCGGAAAGCATGGCGGAACACATGCCGGTGAAATCATAGATGGCAAAGTTTCATTCAGGAGGCGCAACAGAGAACACAACACACTCTCCTTAACAGAATCATCCTTAATAAATTGTTTTATAAATCAAAATGTGTGTTGTTTTGCTTATTTTGAAATGAATGATGATGGGATTAAGTGTGCCTTGTTTAACGGGTGGTGGTAAAGTTAATGTGACAGAAAAATGGATTGTCTCTCTGGCCTAACTCCGTGCCCTAGGTCTGCACCAATTGTCCAATAAGCTTCAATAAACCATGACCATTGTTAATGAACTGTCAAAGATCAATCATCATCGTCTTAATGACCATACGTATCATCAAACTCATTTTTCCCAAAAACAATAGTAACAAACTTACTTTCAAATTATCGGTTCAGAGACTTCCACTCAAAACTTTCTTTCAATTTCCACAAATGCCATCCAACACTTCCCCAAAAGTATATTAAGCTTCTTCTTACTTTCATCATCAATTTTTTATTTAAGTCAACCATAACAGTTATTTTTCCCATCTTTAACTAATCTTTTTCAAGAATAGACATTCTCATTCAAATTTTTTACACATATATTATATTATTATATTAGTTAAACACTACCAGAAAATCATTAAATATTTCTAAATTAGTTTTTATTACTGTTAAATAATTTTTAAATTGGTATTAATTAACAACCAAATTTTTTTCTGCTACCAAATTTAGAATATAAATAATTAATAGTTAAAACACATTGATTGGTAATTGGTAGAAAAAACCTTGGTTGCTAATTAGATATTAATTTAAAAACTATTTAAACTAATTTAGAAACCAATTTTGTTTAGTTTCTAAAATGTTTATTATTGTAACTAATTTTTTTTATCTAAAAATTAGTTTTACTTTAGTATCTAAAAATTAGTTTCTATTTTTGTCTCTAAAATTGATGATTTTTTTTTTAGTGAAAACACAATAATATACTCTTTTTTTTTTTTAATCTTGAAACGTCAAATTAGTTCCTGGAAAGTTATTTTAAATTAATTAGTTATTTTAAGTTCAGGTTTATTTTGTAACAAACAAAACTGCTAAAAATTTAGTATATATATTTTCAATAAAAACCGTTCTTTGGTTCAAATTTAGTATGAGTGACTCAAGCAATGACATCGAGTCCGTCGGTTTAAACTTTTTTCATCAAATAACCAATTTTCTTTGAAAAAAATAATTTTTTTTATGTGCTTGTTACCACCTTTCAAAGTAGAAAAAATAAACATTGATTGTAATTCAAAGCTATTTGAAACAGGTTCTCGTAACAACAATTACTTTTTCTTAATAGATAAAAGAAATTGTAAACAAAGATGGATAATTTTTTTGATCTTCATAGAATAATAAATAAGTTGTTTTAAATTGTAATTATTATTTTTAATGTTAAAATAAATGACATTTAATAAACAAATCTTAGTTGGAATAAATAATGATAAATTTAAAATATCATTATATGTTTCTCATTGTTTAAAAAAATGTCAAAATAGTTAAAGATAAATT
Source organism: Phaseolus vulgaris (assembly GCF_000499845.2). Taxonomy (NCBI): domain Eukaryota; kingdom Viridiplantae; phylum Streptophyta; class Magnoliopsida; order Fabales; family Fabaceae; genus Phaseolus; species Phaseolus vulgaris. The sequence continues at coordinate 46,136,549 of NC_023759.2, read as the reverse complement.
ATAGATTATCATTTTTATATAATTTTGGATACTCCTACATTAATCTTAACATACTAATTAATAGGAATTTTATCTAACCAGTAAAGAATCAATAACCGATTGAAAATGTTCATTGTCGATCAAAATCATATTTTTTATTTTGTTTTCTTATCAATCAAACACATTGATGTAGTTTTCAGTTTAAGAACCTAAATATTAACCATTTATATAGTTGAATTAATTGATATATATATATATATATATATATATATATGAATATAAGTTTTTAGATTATTTTACAGTTTGATAGTATTTGAAATTAAATTATAGCTATATTTATCGAAACATAATAATAAACCTGTATTATAATACTTAACGTAATTTATTTATAAATATGAGTTAGAGTTAAAATGATTAATATAACAATATTTATTTATAAATACGAGTGAAAATTGAAATGATGAATATAACAATATTTATAGGAAAATGTTTTATTTGAAATCTTTTATTATAAAATATTTAACATCTTTTATTATAAACTATTCCAAAAAAAATATTGACAAATTTACAATAACAAAAATTAAAAAAATCGACCTCATCTACCCGCAAAACATTTCTTTGATTTTATTTAGATTTACATTAAATTAAAATCAAATCACACTTATGTTCATATTAATTTTTTTATAAAAGATCCAAACGTTAAAAAAGTTAAGTAAACGTGATATAAGTTTGACCACAACTTAAAATGCCTAGTAAATTTTCCTTTCATTTTAGTTTTTAACAGTGTTTTAATTAAAAAAAAAAACACACGAGAAAGAAAATTTGACTATATTTCATGCATTACAAATATAACTCTGTGATTTTAGTGACTAAAAAATCTAACATTTTGTGAATGTTCCCTTCTAGTCTTGACTTTTGTTAGACTACTATGACGAAGTTATAATAAAGTGACATTTCATCATGCCACATCAAATTAGGTTTGATTTTCAATTACATGAAAATTATTAAAGATAAATTTAACAAAGATGTGTCTAGCTTCATTATATATAGTAATAGAGACTAGTTGGAATAATATTCTCCAACAAAGACCTATTCTACAATGTTATTGGTTGTGCATAGGAGTAGGAGTGAAACACTTGTTTATTATAAATTCTTGCATACAAGATCAACCTTAAAAAAAAGTGTTGATTTTGTTTTTTAAAAGAAAATAAGATATAAGCTTACAAAATTAAATTAATTTTATCATCAATTGGATATAGGATCTTCAACATATTTGCCAATTCATTTCATGTATGGGACTGAGTGAAAAAAAATGATATATAAATAGTGAATGAAAATATTTAATAAACAATCAATTATAAACATCAATTAAATATCTAAAAAAATCATGTAATTTATGGGGGTTAATCTGCTATAATTTTTTTTTACTATGATAGATACATGAAAATACATTGCCATTCTTAAACATACATGGCTATAACAAATTTGTATTATAAATTTAACTATAACATTATATAATTTATTTATAAATATAAAAGAAAATAACATAATAACAGTAATGAAGAATTAATAATATATATATCTGTTAATAATTTAAAAAAAAGTATTTTACAATTTTTTGTTAAATTATTAAATATTTTCTTACAGAATTATAAAAAATATTTAAGAAGTTAATAATAAAAAAAATCATAAAAACTCGAATTACAAAACATTATTTTTTATTATATTAAATTCAAACCGAATGAAATCCAACCATATTTAAATTTAATAAAAGAAAAACTGAACCATAACACTCCTATACTTGTAGTAATGAACGTATTTTTAATGTGAGTTTGAAAAGGTGTGGACTAGATATGGGAGGAAAAATTGTGGTGTCGAAAAAGAAAGCAAGAAAAATCATTGGTATGGTGGTTCATTATCCATAACTTTTAAGAAAGTTGTAATCCTTTTGCATCACAAAACACTATCGTTAATTGGGAAGATTAATACGTATTTTTTTAATTTATATTTGTTGTCTTGTTTTAGACAAATTTATCTATACTGATCTTAAGATAAGAGTTGTTTAGGTAATAAAAAGAAATGGGGGTGGGGATTGAATATTTAAGAAGTTTTGGACGACCATAATTTGGTGCTCAAATGAAAGTGAAGCAATCATGGAGATTAGGTGCACGTGATTGAAAGCTATGTTATTTAATTATGTACATGTCAATTAGCTTTTTCATTAGTGGCAGAGTCTCTATCTTATCATTACTAAATGTCTTTTCCCCTTTCAATCTAATACCCACTTTAATATATAGGTTAAGTTCTTTTATTCATTTATCTATTTTTTAGTTTTTTTTTTCAAAAATGTGTACATGTAGTGCTTTCATTTCATTTAAATTGACATCGATGAAATAAGATTAAGGAACAACGTTAACTTTTATTTTAAATTACATGATTGAATAAAATATTTCACAAAATTAGAGAGAACAAATTCGATAATATTGGGAAAAATCATTATTATGTAATCATTAAATAACTGTTTTTTTCATTTATTTTAAGTTTGGATATAGATTAAATTAAATTAAATCAAATAACTTTGTTTATGTTAGAAAGAGACTAATTTATGTTTTAACATGTTATAAATTTCACTGAAATATTTTAAAAAAACAAATAACATATTCAGACTTTATTTATTGAATATAGATTTTAAACAAAGTACAACCACAATAAATGTTACTAACACTATTATGTATAGGTGTTAGAGATTTAAGTTCTTTCCAAAGAATTTTCATTAGTATAAACTTGAGTTACATTTCTTTCTTTCTATTTAATCAAATCAACCTTTTGAAGCAAATTTAAAACTCTACACTATGAAAAACCAACTACTTCTTCTTCTTTATTTACAACACAAAAACTGTTTATAGGTCTTGAAAATCTCAAAATAACATAAACAAAAAGAAACGACTATAACATAATATCATTTATTATACACTAATCGATCCTTGTTTAATATATGTTAGACGATTATCATTTAGCATGAATTAGACACTCTTTTACTCTCGTTTACTATAAATTAGACGATTCTTATTTAATATATGTTAGATAGTATTCGTCTAATATATTATTAAACGGTATCCTCTAGTGTGTTAGACAATCTTCATCTTCTACTATATATTACATGGTGATTGTTTAACAAATGTTATACTATCCTTGTTTAGCAACAAGTTTTAAATTGGTTCAATTAATTTTTACTAAATTTGAGAGTTATGAGATTTGTAAATACGATAAATTTGATTTCTAATTCAAGATAATGATCCAATTCAACTTTTACACCAATAATTACAATTGAGAACGAAACATGAAAACAAAATCTTTAAAAAGAGTATTTAACAAAAGAAATTACTAAATAAGTAAAATAAACGTTCTATTTAATTCTCTATTTTTCAAAAAATTATTCAACGTAATTCGTCAGTTTAATAAAAAAAGATAATGTTTTACTTTAAAAAAAAATTAATAAGATAGAAAAATTACGAAAATCAGGAATTTAAAACTTAATGTTTTTCATTAAGAAACTCGTAAATGGAGGTGTGGGAGAGGGTTATTCGATGAAAGTCAGGAACCATTACTGCTAACAATTGTTGACCACCAAGCATATTCTAGAGTTAAAGTAAATTAAAATGCGTTAATGCACGAGTTAAAGTATCAATTTAACACACACAAAAAAACTGTTTGAAATTTTTTAAAATTTAAATTAGTTGGTACTGATTGTTCTTTGTTTGTGTTCATTGAACCCACTTCTAATGGGGTGTGAACGTAGAAGCTTATTCTGTAAAGTGAGTTTTATAGGCAAGTCAAAAGTGGAGAACATCTTATACATACATACCTAACCCAAAACATGCTCACTCCACCTCAAACTTAGTAAAAAGGAATAAAATAACCTCGCGAATAATTGGTGTGTGCAGTGAATAGAAACCGACGGTGATAAAAGATCGAAGGCTATATACTAGAGTTGGAACAATGTACATGTACATGCACAACTTCAATCACACGTTGAAATTGTGCTTCCTTTTTGCCTCAGGATCGATTACGTGATTTCCTCTTAAGTGCTAGATACTCTGACAAGAACCCAATTTGTTTTGCATCCAAATCAAGTTTATCTCAGTCGTTAGACAAACAAACCTATGATTTTCAGAATTGGTGTTTTTTTTTTCTCTAAGATATCATAGCACCATGCTTCCACTGTTCCCATGTTCTGTCGATGGTCTTTTTCCAAAAGGCGAAAATCTTATTCCAAGTTAGTCCACTACATGACAAATTTAAATCTGGCACGTTTAAGACACCCCCTAGTCAACAATTTTGCACATTCTTTGACAATTTGGACGATCTACTACACCAAACTCTGTTCACTTTTACCTGCTTTGTTACCTTACTTCACCACAACACCATTTTAAAGCAATATTGTTGCAGAACTGAAAGATGTAGTGAGAAATGGTGTTGAATATTCCTAGTGTATGTGGTACATAAAGTGGTTAATGGGCGACATCATTGATGAAAACTGTATGTGTTGGGACCACACATAAAATTTAAGCAACTCTCAAATCTCCCCTCTCCTCATCACAACCCATCCCCCCCACACAAAAATTCAAAATGCTGGAAATAATGAAAACAAAACATGAAAGGGAAACATGTTAGAAATTTAACTTTTTATCTTCGAGTTATCAACTTCGGTTGTGGATTTTCTGCGGCATTTATCGTGGTCTTGTGAAGCTTTTATGTTCATTGAAGGCCACTGTGGTCCATAAGGTCCAACACTGAGTGGATTGAATGTGCATGGTACTTTATTTTTTTAGTTATTTTTTAAAAACTTAACTCGTGTATTGCTTCACATGAAACCCTTGAGTGTTTATGTAGGCTAAGGTTTGTGAGAAGATTTTGATATTATGTGTATAAATATCTGTGGTGAATGCAGTGTCACACTTGCGAATCTTGTTAAATTGGTAAGTTGGTATTAGTTAATATAGGGTTTTGATAGTTGGTTGGAGTACTAAATTAGAGATGATTCATGAACGAAGCTACTTTAGGACATTTTATGGACCACTGGTAAAGAGGACCACTGATCCAAGGACTACACTGTCAACCTCTATTAACCTTTGTCTGTTGGGGACCAATTTTGGCGACATTGACTTGTTTGTAAGGCCAACTTTTTCCAGAATCACATTGCCAAATCTGTTTCTATCTGACTCGGATTCAATGACCTAGCTAGGTCATGATTTTGTTCTTAATATAGCTTGCTTTAACTAGAACAACCAAAATAATCCTTCACAGATTTGCTTCAACTTGAGTTTTTGTTTTATTTTTGGGTTCATTCAAAGTACAACAACTACTAGATATTGAGTGGGAAACCCCAAGTGTCACCATAAATCTTTGTTGGTATGATGGATGGGATATGTTTTCTTTGGACATCAAGAACTTTCACTTTCCTTTCCTCAACTCTCATGGATCTTCTTTTTTAATTCAAGTGGGACATTCATTGCCAAGTCCAGGAACACCTAATTACCATTTTTTATTTTTTATTTATTTATTTCCTCCTTACACATCCTTTTCACTACCCAATCCATCAATCTCTCTCTCTCTCTTGAATGAATGAATGAATTGGTGAGAGTGACAAAGCATGTCATTGGAGTCTACTTCTGGAAAAATCGGAAACCACATTGTCTAAATGTAACTATCCGTTGCTAATATCATTGGAATTTTTCATGAACCATAAAATCACCAGGTAAAATAAGTACAATGATATTTTGAAGTAACAAAAAGTATATGTAGTGATCAATTCTACAAATATATGTATAATATGATGGTTTTACCACTTATTTATATATTGAATAATAAAACTTGATAATTAAACTCATTGCCCAGTTTAGGGACTGATTTTTTATAACAAGAAAAGTTACTAAATGCAGAGATGACGGTTTCTTCATGCACCTCCATAGGTTCTGCTGGTACTCCCATACACAATGTGAAAATACCTTTTTAATCTTCTTGTGCCACCCCCATAGAGTAACTTCCGAATTATGTAATCCAAACTCGCATTTGAAAAAAAAGACTTTCCGATTATGTAATCCAAAAGCTAAAAAAGACTTCCGGATTATATAATCCAGAAACTAATCATGCATCTAAAAAAAGGCTTCCGGATTATGTAATCCAGAAGTTAATTACGAATTTAAAAAAAGACTTCCAGATTACGTAATCTGGAATATTACAGAGGGGTATTTTTGGAAATATGGAAATTTATGGAGGTGAGAGAATGATATATGGAGGTGCAGGAAGAAACAGCCTGCAGAGATATATCAAAACGTAGGAGAACAATAAAAAGGTTGTTTCTTCCTGCAACTCCATATATTCTTCTCCCACCTTCATACAATTACATATTTCCAAAAATACCCCTCTGTAATATTACGGATTATGTAATTCAAAAGTCTTTTTTCAAATTCATAATTCGCTTTTGGATTACATGATCTGGAAGCCTTTTTTTCAGATGCATAATTAGTTTCTGGATTATGTAATTTGAAAGTTTTTTTTAACTTTCGGATTACAAATGCGTATTACAGAGTCTTTTTTCAAATACGGATCTGGATTACATAATCTGAAAACTACTCTATGGGGTGGCAGAAGAACCTATGGAGGTGCAGGAAGAAACACTCCAATAAAAATTATAAATGATCGAAAGCTACTGAGCCTCCGTGAGTCCAATAAGAGGGCCCATAATCGCTGCTGCAAAAGATGGGTCGGAGAGAGAGAAGAAGCCCAATGATTGTGTTGTATTATTTAAAAGGGAGTCTGTTTCACTCTAAGTAAGCTTCGTTTCACCAAACCCTAATTGGCACTTGCAACTTGCGATTGCTGCGAGACTTGGATCTGAAAATTTTGTTTTCTGTTTTTGCAGTTTTTCTTCATTTCAAGCGTTGTCTTACTATTTTGTTTTAATTGAATTGGATTGTGAAATTGGAAAAGGAACAGAAGTTTTTTGTTTTGTTTAGATTAGGAATGAGTGAATTGAATTTTGAGAAGTAGCTGATGATGAAAGTATTATTGGCATGAGCAGCGACAACATTTATGCGCACCGTGTTAGTTTATTTTCACGGGTTGTTGTTTCGATGAAGAATGTGTCAAAATGCTAATCTGAGGCTTACGCTTTTCATTTTAGATTTTTGTTCTCTCTGAATATTGTTTTATCGTTTTCTATGATTTTCTTCCTTTGTTTGCCCAATTTTTCGACTCGGATTGCTGACTCGTGGTTGTGCATCTCCTACGATTCGTCTCTGATTCTCAGTTAATTGGGAGGAACTTTGAAATACGTTTGTATAATCTTCAATTAGAAGTATTATTTCTTTGAAAAATATATCGAAGACTTTAATTTTTGCCATTTTAGTTAAGCCTTAAGAGCCATACGCTAATCCATTGACAGAAGATAGTGTTATGATGAAAGTAAAACTCTCACGAACACTGAACTACTCAGATATTTCTATTTAGGTCAGACAAACATTAAAAGTTATTCTTATATACGATTCTATTGGTAACAAAATGGATAGATGTAGTTATCTTATGAAATTCACCAAAAAAATCGAATTTAAATTGATGTGAATGTGAAGAACTGAGATAATGTTATGATGAAATTACAACCGTCGTTAATTAGAGTTAAAAAATTATCAGTGTCAACAAACATTTTTATAAAAAATTCATTTTTTATATTTGTTTTAGTTGCTGTTATAGGTTTGTGTTTATTCATAGTATGATTGTGGCTTGTGGCAAGATAATAGTGGACTATACAACCAGTCAAAATTATCATTGATTTTGTGTTAAACTTATAAATAAAACATGCATATACTTGTCATGTCAAGCAATGTCTCTTCTGCATCAGATAGAAAATTTAGGTCACTGATTTGGTTGTCTTGCTTCGAGTTCCAAAACAATCAAATTGATGTATTCTTCGTAAGAGGGATTAAATAGATATACTCATTGGACAAAAAGGACACGATCTACTCACATTTAAAGCTTACAACATAACACTGTGGATTAGGAAATAGTTTCATTGACAGAGAAACTGTAGGACTGAATATCACAAAACTTAAGAACTTCTTAATAACTTGTTTGTGTTTCAAAGACTAAATAAAATGGATAATGATGACAATTGTTTTGTTGTTGTTGTTTGAATTGTAGGTTTGAAAGGTAGGTAAGAATAACATTTGACTGATAGTTTGGAACTATAGTTTGATATTTGTTGGCAAAGTCATGTTGATTGTTAAAGCATGCAGTTCTTTCACTTAGACAAGAAGGAAAGTTGTTGAATGTTACTTCCTCTAAATAGGAACCACCTCTGTGGCTTTGTCTTCACAACCACAGGGCAGGAGTGACAGGTTTCGTCTCAAATTTGAGTTTTTGTTGCCTTCATCGTTGTGCTGAAGTTGTTTCTTCCTGCCTCTCCTAACTCTGGTGCTGTAAAAAGGTAGCCACTTAAAATGGGACCTGGCGGACCAGGGGGGCCTGGGCCTGGTGGTGGACCAGGTTGGGGTCCTGGGCCTGGAGGACCTGGTTGGGGTCCCGGGCCAGGTGGACCAGGTTGGGGTCCCGGGCCTGGTGGACCAGGTTGGGGTCCTGGGCCGGGAGGACCTGGTTTCTTTGGGCCTGGTGGGTTTTTTGGTGGGTGTGCAGATGGTATATGCGGCCTTTTATCTTCATGGTGAGTAGCATTATTCAGAAGAAAAATTATGGTGCATAAAATAATGATAAGCTATGATAGTGTTCATTAATTAATCAATAATGATTTCGTACGTTGTAGTTTATTTCAAATTCTAATCGTAATTCATGGCGACTTGGAAATGCAGCTTCTACTGCTTGTGTTGTTGTTGCTTGTTCCAAGATTGTTTCGGCCGACACGGCCCGGGCCCAGGTATGCCACCTCCGTTTTGAGAAAAAGCCCACGAATTTGCCGAGCCATGCCATGTCCATTGTTCATTTTGGGTTTGTGTTATTGTCTTTCTTATCGGGTTTTATGTCTTAGCCATATTGGAAGTCACTTTTTTACTCTTTGTAATGTAATGTGAATTACTGAAGCTATTGTTATTCTACATGTTTTATTTTTAATAAATCTATAATTTCATTATCATTTAAGAATTTTGGTAATGATAGTGACTTTGAAGGCATTGTTGTTTAGAAAGATTTTGAAGCCACATTCAAATTAATTTTGATCTTATTATTGCTTTCTCTTTCCTTTACATAATCTTAATTAGCGTTATAGTGTTTTCTTTCTTGAATTAAATTGAAATGAATATAAAGATTTTTACAGATCTAATTACAAAATAAAAAAATTTAAACATGATGTTTAATTACTTCAGTGTGTATTAATAATACATATTTTTTTCTACTAATTTCACTTTGTTAAAAGATTTTGTTAGCGGCTACCCATCAGTGAAAACAAAATAATGGTAAAAGGATAATATAATTATTACATCTATTTTTTGGAAAGGTAACTAATATTGAATAAAAGGAACTCATAGAAGGAAGGAGTGTTTAGAATAAGTTTATCCTTTTAAAAAAGCTAAAATTTAATTTAAAAAGTTATTTATTTATAATTGAAACTATTTTAGACATTAATAATTTTTTTAATCTCTAAAATAGTATTTATTTTAATAAATATAATAATTGATAATTTTTGTTTTTAAAATTAATTTTTTAATTAATAATTTTCTTATGTTGATTGTTTAACTTTATTTTTTAACTTTAACAAGTGTATGTAATGTAAAAAAGAGAATGTCGCGAAGTTTTAAAATTAAATAATGTTTTATATATAATTAAAACAAGGCAATTGCTTCATGCACCATAAATCACTGCACCCAATCACAGAAGAAAAACCGAAAATATTCTTAAAAAAATGGGGTACATATAAAATTACATTCTGGACCCTCTTTTCCGAAACACAATAATCTCTTCTGGATAAATTTTCTGGAATGTATTATTTTTAGTTCTGGATTTTTTTATCCGGAATGAGATTTTGATTTTCTTTTTCTGGATTTTTTATCCAAAACACAAAAATCTCTTCCGAATTTATTTTTTCGAAATGCATTATTTTCAATTCTAGATTTTTATTTCCAGATTAAAGGATATTTTTGGAATATTAAAAATTATGTTGAGTGCAGGTTCAAAAGTGTTGGGTGCTCCCATAATTTACGTTTATCCATTAAAAATAAAGGGTACCTAATTAAATATTATTTTAGAATTTTTTATTAATAATAAAAATTATTATATATATATATATTTTTTTTTAATTTATAAAATAATATATATTTTAATGAATATAGTAATTAATTATTTTTGTTTTTAAAAATAATTTGTAATTAATATTTTTCTTGTAAATTCTTTTAAACTTTAAGAAGGGTATGTAATTTTAAAAAGAGAATGTCTGAGAAGTTTTAAAATAAAAGAATGATTTATATATATAATGAAAACAAATGATGTCATTGCAATGTTAGAAATCCTTGAGGAATGCAAGACTAATTACTCTAAAAAAATCAAGTATAAGAATTATATTATTTAAAATTAACATAAAATATTCAAATGTCAAGGATATTTTTTAATTTAATAATTATTTACTTATTATATTGAAAATAAAAGATAGCTATGTCATTATATCTTGAAAAGACTATGAGATGAGAAGTAACTTTTGAGTAGAGATTTAAAATTTGGTTGTGCCCATTTACCATGAATTGTGGGTATAATAGACTGATCAGCCTTACATTAAAAAAAAACAATTTTAGGTTATTTAATGTATTTGGCAAAACATTATACATTTATGGCTTATTATTATTACTCTGACTATAAAATAAAAAATTAATGTAACTGTGGTATTAATATATGCATTTGTAGTTAAAAATGCAAATTTATTTTTTTATTTATCATACATTCTTTCTGTAAAATAATTGAGAAACTAATTTCTTTGAATCAGCATAAACAATAATAGCTTTCATTAATGTGACTTGAAGCTTGTCCAGAACTTGGAATTAAAATTAAAACAGAATCATAATGAGGAAATAAAACATTTGCAGCGTATGGCAGTTTCTGACCGTTGCACCACCAACTTTATTTTTTTTCTTTTCATTTGGTAACTGCACACGCTCCATCATGTTTTCTAATCCTACCCAGATCTTCAAACTCACTTCCATACATTTTTAAATATTATTTAATATTCATAATTATACACCAATAAAATGATGAGTTATTATTAATTTATTATTAACAATGGATAGTCAACTAATTTCAGTTTGATTAATAAGTTCATAATTACAAGTTTGATTATGATAAGACCATCTTTATTAATGGGCCTAAGGCGAGGATTGGGCCCAGACATTTGATACACGTGGGAGACTGTGATAGGTGGAGAGTTCAGAGTGAGACAAAAAAATTCAAAATGAGAAAGAACATGGTCTTTATGTTACAACACTCCCTCCATTGTTACATTTGAGTGGAGGCTACTCCACCACAGTTGCAGAGCAAGGCAGAGTCAAAGAAAGAGACTCAGATTTCAGAGTGGGAGGCTGTTGAGAAGGGAAGAGAAGGAAGCTGTTACCTATTATGCACCTTAAAACAACCACCTAAATCTGGTATCTTTCTTCTTCTTTCTCCGTTTCTAAATCGATTTGTGTAATGGGCATTCTAAAGTTTGAGTCTTTTCTCCCTTTTCTCATGTTTTGTTGCATTTTAATCTACTGGGATAGCCTCAAATATCCACAAGTTGTTGTATTTGTACCCCTCTCTCTGTCTCTGTTTTGATCTCATTTGTCATTTTTTCATCATGTTTCTGTCGAATTTTTTGTCTGCCTTCTTTCTGGTTTCATTTTAGTTCTGGGTTTTGAAAGTTGAATGTTTACTACTGAACAACTCACCAATAATACTACTAAAATACGTTATACAACAGAGTAGCATTTTTTTGAGTTGCTTTTAAGGTTATGTTGAATATATGTTTAAATTGTAAGATGGTATTAATGGTTATTCAAATCCTACAAAACAGATATCTAATCCTAGAGAGAGATTAGGTTAAAGATCTTTGTGATGTGAATAAAATAGTTTATGCTAGCTAGCTTAGTAATGTTAGCAGTTTTGAAATTAAGGAACCACCTCTTGCATCTGAATTTCCATGATCTTCTAGATATAATGTTTGAAGGATTTTTTTTTTCATAAGATAAGATTATTTTCAGGTTAAAATTAGTTTATTATATAAAATTAAAAAGAAGTTATAAGAGAAATTTTCTATAAATTAGTTTATACATTTTAGTTTACAGATAAGATAATTTTAGCATATGGAAAACTTTGTTCAAACAAGTGAATATAATATATTTTGAATTTTCACATTATCTTCTAGTTACAGGCAAATTCCCTTATCAATATTTTATATTTTATTTTCTGTTATCCCATGATTATGGGAAGTGACTTAGATTTTATATTCTGTAACCGCAACACATAACAATCTATTTTAAATCTGTATATCGTACAAATATTTTTGTTTGAGCAAGCAATTTCTGTTACGGGGACAGGTTTTTTTATTGTTGTATTGTGTTTTTTTTATTCACACACAGGTTTTTGGTGGGATAACTAAGAGAAGTAGAATATGGCTGAAACCATGAAGATCCAACCGTCACAGTGGTGGTGGCTTGATAGTCCCTACACTACTAATCGATCCCCATGGCTTCAATCCACGCTCTCTGGTATGAATATCATTATCAATTTGTTACATTCTTTTTTTGTGTTGCAAGTGATAAGTTACAGTGGTAATAGAAAAAGTGGAACATAGCACAAAAGCATAAAAGGGTTATGGGGGCACCCTTATTATCTGAGTATTACTTTTCAACTTCTTTATCTTCTCTACCTTTTTGTCCTGTGGATTTAGCCGTTGGAGTTACCCACGGAACCTTTTTGTGCACATTCTTCTTTTGGATTTGCTAGCACCTCTCTAATAATTAAGAGCATCTCCAATGTTGTTCATAAAGTCAAGTTAACTCATTTATGTGGGTCCTGTCTTACTGTATAGGTTTCAATTTTTGAAAATATTGGTACTCCAAACCCTAATTGCTTCGCTGTTACTGGCAATCAGCGATTGTTGCGAGACTTTGATTTGAAAATTTTGTTCTGTTTTGCGAGACTTCTCATTCTCAGTTAATTTTATAATCTTAAATTAAAAGTATTGTGTCTTCGAAAAGTTTGTCGAACTCTTTTGTTTTTACAATGTCTTTTCACTTTTAATTTCGTAACTAACAACATTGGTCAATATTTCCTTGTTTAGAAGCTATGTTTGGAAAATGTAAAAACAGAGTGATGAGTTCACCAAAACAAGTTGATCCTAAATATGCAATAAATTTATGTGATTATCTGTTGCAGAGCTTAATGAGAAGACAAGGGCAATGCTAAAGCTAATTGAAGAAGATGCAGATTCCTTTGCCAAACGTGCAGAGATGTATTACAAGAAGCGACCAGAGCTTGTGAGCATGGTTGAGGATTTCTACAGGACACACCGCTCCCTAGCTGAACGCTATGATCAAGTCAAACCTGATACCACTGGAATTGGACACCTGGTTACTGTGGGGTCACCTTTTGCTTCAGCCAAGTATCAGATAGAGAAGTTGATGTGTTTTTCAGATAATGGATACGACACCTATTCTGAGCATTGTGATGTGTACGAGTCTGAGGAATCTGAAGTAGATGATCCTAAGCAGGAGGAAGAGGAAGAGGAAGAAGAGGGAACCAAGTTTGTTAACAGCTGCACAGAAAAGGAGAAAGCTTTGTCAGTGGCTGTGAGTGATGATGAGTTGATGAAGCTGAAGGATGAAGTCAGGAGACTCAATGAAGAGAACAATGCTCATAGGGATCAAATCAAGGAGAAGAACACCATTTGTGAAGAAGTGACGATGTTGAGGGAAGAAATAGGAAGGCTTAGAGATGAGAATGAGGGACAGAAGAAACAACTCAAACAGAAGGATGAAGAGAAGATAGAGGTGATAAGACAGTTGAGTTTAGCAATAGATGTGCTGAAGCAGGAGAATGTGAAGATGAGAGACTTCATTGCTAAGGAGTCTACCAAGAAATTGAAGAAACCATTTGGTGAGATCAACAAACTTGTGGGAGCATTTTCGGTGAAGTTGTTCAATGGTGCACCTAGGAATCAGCCCAGCGTTGAGCTCTCTAGATGTGGTTTACAAAGTTTAGCGAATAACTAATCATGTTCTACAATCTTATGAAGATGTATTATGTATATTTATGTTAGGAACTTATTACCCAAAAATCTTACATTTTGTTCCTTGATCTTAGACCCCTAGTATGAGTGCTTAGTCATATTCATTATATTCTTTTATGTACGCATCTTTTCTATAGCGACTTGTATTCATTTCAATCGTTACAAATATGTATTTCTATTCCTTTATATATGCAGTCCACCCGAATTCCCCGTCTGTCTTTTGCACTCTTCTCCCTTTCTCCAATCAGTGATTTATGGTCCTAAGCACCATCAGTGTAAATAGTGGTCCTAGGCAAAAGCACCATCAAAGTTAATATAGGTTGGTGAAGGCAAAGGAAGCAATTCTCTATGTTTCTCTAAATCTGTGATGGGAAAATTTCCCAGCTTTTATTCTCTGTTACGAAAGTTCTCTTTGTTTGTTAAGACAGTATGGAAGATAAAGTTGTCTTTTTGAGTATTTAAAACAATCACTTGTAGAATATGAATGGTCTTTACTGTTTGAGATATTATGCCAACCGTGATCAACCACAACCTAATCGTAAATGTTGAAATAGTATGATTGTAAGAACACAACTACACAAATAGAAACACCAACATCAATGTATTAACAAGACATGAAGCCACATTATGTAAATTACAGGTAAAATGAAACATGACATTGAGTATAAGGGCTGATATGTATTCTGGAAAGCAGGAGCCTCAGATGGCAAAAGATTCAATACAGTGCCTGGAGTGCCCAAGACATCTGGGTTGGGAGGGCTTCGGTTTGAAGGAATTGTGGGCAGTGAGGAATATGATGGAGAATGAGAAACTCCACCTGCAACTGGGGTGGGAAAAAGTGGCTCAGTTTCTGGTGATTGAGTAGGAGAAACAAGAGGATCACTTGCTGGTGCTGCTGAGATGGTGGAAACTTGCACACTTTGTTGTTGGGAACTAGGAGAAGCCAAGGCTAATGAACGATTACATGCCAACATGGCCACCAACGTTGCCCAGATTGACCAAAAGGGAGCCATAAATGATGGTGGAAAAAATAGTTTGCCTTGTGATGAACTGTGTAATAAATATATGTTGATGAGAAAGAGAAAACTGTTCCAGGAGAATCTGTGAAAGTGCATGATTGATGCATAGAACAACATAAAAAAGAATAATGATTCTTGATGAGAAGATAAGTACACCTAATTTTTATTTGATTTGTAAGTAAAGTATTTGAAAAAGTATAGCATCATCCAAATAAAAAGGGTGTAAGAGAAATGGTGGTGGGTTGCAATAGTCAGTGCCACACTTGATGACTGGGACCTACTTGTTACTTTCTGGAGTGAATCCTAGGTGTCCATATACCATATAAATGAAAATAAAAAAGAGGGATAAAATGTTAATCCGCAGGAGAATTGAGGAGAAAACAAAGGGAAATTAAGGCATAAAGTAACCCGGAATTTGCTGTTAACCTTTTCTTAGGATTCACCAATCTTTGTGTTTATATTTAAGCTAACTTTTTTTTGCTTTAGCAATATATTTAAAAACCAATAATATAGACTAAAACATTAAAAACTAATAATGTACGGCCAGAATAAGTATAATTCAAGGATGATGGTATATATATAATCCAACTCTCATTGTCATAAAAAACAATTATGAATAAAATGGTCTCCTAATAAATCTTTACTTATAAACTTATGAAACAATAAATTATTATCATATGTACCGGTACTGGGCGAGGCCGGGACCCACCTGCTTGCCCGACGCCCAGTCAACCCTGACCGAGAGACCGAGAAGCCAAGATCTTCAGAGACCTTTGTACAGTTAGCCGACAGACGAATGGCCGGGACCTTTATATACTTGGCTGACAGACTAGTGGCCGAGACCTTTGTATACTTGGCCAACAGACGAATGGCCGAGACCTTTGTATACTTGGTCGACAGACGAGTGGCTGAGACCTTTGTATACTTGGCTGACAGACGAGTGGCTGAGACCCTTGTATACTTGGCCGACAGACGAGTGGCTGAGACCTTTGCATACTTGGCCGACTGACGAGTGACCAAGACCTTCGGAGACTTAACTGAGACGGTCGAAGACCACATTTATTTGGCCGATGGCCTACCCTCACCGTGAGAATTTGGCCGATGGCCGAACCCCATTACAATTAACGCTCAAACCGAGATCAGTAAAGCTAATCCATCATCAAGAATTAGGTAATGCAACCCTAAGCGGTATCCACCTCGATAAACGGGCCCAACAAGGTAGGCCCATTAGAATAATATAAATAGCACGCATTCCAAGGAGTAAGGTATGTCATTATTACTGTTCACCTACCTGAGAGCTAACCACCCGCTTTACTGACTTGAGCGTCGGAGTGCCTTCGCAGGTACCCCCACCATCCGGTGTTCACCCGACGACCGAGTCCCGAGTGCCGAAGGATAAGCAGGAGGACGAGAAGAATCCCAGTTCATCACCCAGTCACCTGCCCGACCGAAGGAAGAAGAAGAAGACTTCAATAGTTCTCTAGGTTCCATCTCCCTAGCAGGAACAATTGGCACCCACCGTGGGGCCGAGGGAAACTAGCTGAAGGAAAAAAGTAGATGGTTTCGACAAGAAGCATGGAAAGAATGACTGAAGCCGACCAAACAATGCTGCTGTTGTCTCTCCAGAGGGAGATGGCCGAGATGCGAAGAAAGGCCGAGGAGGCCGCTCAGAAAAATGAGCAAGAGCTGCAAGTTCTCCGCAGGGAGAACGAATATATGAGAAAGAAGCTGGGGGAGGGAGGACCCTCTGTCATACCGACGAACGTGGTCAGCAAGTCCTACACCTCTCCCCCCAACCCGGATGTGGCCGAGGGGACGAGAGGCCGACCCCCTCCCCGCGAGACTAAAACGGGCGACGAGTCGTGCCTAATCAGATCCACCCGGCCGACCCTGACGGCCGACCCGAACCGCCGTCACCCCTTTACAAACAACATCATCGAAGTCCCACTTCCTGAGAAGTGGAAGGGTTTCAACCGAGACCGATACGACGGGTCGACCGACCCGGACGAGCATATGGACGCCTACACCACCCATATGAGTCTCTACACCTCGGACGACGCCGTCTTGTGCCGAGTGTTCCCCACATCCTTGAAGGGTGCAGCCCTTAGTTGGTTCACCAAGCTCTCACCCAACTCCATAGATAGCTTTGCCACGCTCGTCGCAAAGTTCGAAACACAGTTCGCGACCAGCCGGCCGCACCATCTGACCTCAATCGCCCTGGTAGGCATCCGCCATGAGAAGGGAGAGTCGCTGAGAGCCTTCGTGGATAGGTTCAGTAAAGTGGCGATGAACATCCGAAATCTGAGTCCGGATGTCGCCATGCACCACATGCTGACAGCCTTGCGCCCGGGGCCCTTTGCCGACAACCTATGCATGCAGCCGGCCGACAGCCTGGACGAGCTGAGAAAGAGAGCCGCTAAGTACATGCAGCTGGAGGAACTAAGAGAGTTCCGCAACCAGGCCCGTGCCGAGGCCGGCGGAGAGAGGAAGGAAGAAAAAGACCGACAGACGCGGCCGATACAGAGAACGGACCGGCGCCGGGAAAACCGAGACCGACCGATCCGTTTCTCGAGGTATACACCCCTAACGGCCGAGCGGGGAAGGATTCTGGACGAAGCCCTTACCGCTGAGCTGATCCCTCCCCCAAGGAAGGTGGCCAGCCCAAATAACGCCGACCGGAGGAAGCAGTGTCGGTACCACCAGAACACCGGACACTCAACCGACGAGTGTCAAGCCCTTAAGGACAAGATAGAGGAACTTATCCAGGCTGGACATCTCCGCCGGTTCGTCAGGAATGGCCGGGACCCACCAGGCCGGGCGGATCCTCCCAGGTGGACGAGGTCACCTCAGCGCGGCCGAGAAAACCAAAACAACAGAGGCGACCGACAACCCGCAAGGGCCGATCCCCCTCGAAGAGACGATCCCCCCAGGGAGGCCGATAGGAGAGGTAACCGAGAGGTTATCAACACTATAGTCGGCGGCTTCGCCGGGGGAGGAAGCACGAACAACGCCCGAAAGAAGCTCCGGGCAGTACATCAGGTAAACGCTGTGGCGTTCCGACCGAGAATGCCACCCATCACATTCACGGACGATGACTTCAAGGGCGTAGACTACCGCCAGCAGGACGACCCGATGGTGATAGCGGTCGACATAGATCGATTCACCATAAGGAAGACCCTCGTAGACCAAGGAAGTTCGGTAGATATCCTCTACTGGAAAACTTTCAAGGCCATGAGAATGACCGAGGCCGAGATGATGCCATACGACGACCACGTGGTAGGATTCTCGGGCGAAAGGGTGGGTACCAAGGGGTATATCGACTTGTACACCACCTTCGGAGAGGGGAAGAACACCAGGACTATCAAAATCCGGTACCTGGTCATCGACGCCAACACCTCCTACAACATCCTCCTCGGCCGACCATCCATCAACCGGCTGATGGCCATGGTATCAACCCCTCATCTCGCAATGAAATTCCCTTCGAAGACAGGAGACATTCTCACGGTCCACGTGGACCAGAAAGAAGCACGGGAGTGCTACGCCGAGAGCCTCCGGGTGGAGCCTCTAAGGACAGACACCTCTCCCCTTCGGGCGAGAAAGTCCTCCCGAAAGGACCGCTCCCCCAGGAAGGACCGGCCTAGGGAGACCCACCCAACCGTGGCACTAGTAGACCTTGATCCCCGGACAACCGAGGACAGGCTAGAGGCAAGAGAGGAGCTGAGGAGAGTCCCCCTCCTCGACGAAGAGCACAGCACGGCTGTAGGGACAGCCTTGGCGGCGGCCGAGGCCGAGGTCATGCACGCCGCGCTAAAAAAGAATGTCGACATGTTCGCATGGACGCCGACCGACATGCCGGGAGTAAGTCCGGATGTCATCACCCATCGGCTGTCCATATTTAAGGAAGCCCGTCCGATCTCCCAAAAGAAGAGGGACTTGGGCGACGAAAAACGACTCGCAGTGAAGGAGGAGGCCGGCAAGCTCCTGTCGGCCGGATTCATAAGGGAGGCCCGATACACGACATGGCTGGCCAACGTCGTCATGGTTACCAAGCCTAACGGTAACTGGATGATGTGCGTCGACTACAGAAACATCAACAGCGCATGCCCGAAGGACACCTACCCCCTCCCGAACATTGACCGACTGGTGGATGGGGCGGCCGGCCACAAAATTATGAGCTTCCTGGACGCTTACTCTGGCTATAACCAGATAAGCATGCACCCGCGGGACAAGGAGAAGACGGCCTTCATGACAACCGATGCCAACTACTACTACGAGGTCATGCCGTTCGGCCTCAAGAACGCCGGGGTGACCTACCAGCGTCTCATGGACAAAATTTTCAAGGGTCTGATAGGCCGGGCGGTAGAAGTCTATGTGGACGACATAGTCGTGAAGTTCGACTCGTTCGAACAACATCTGAAGGATCTGGACGAGGTCTTCAAGACTCTAAGGGGAGTCAACATGAAACTCAACCCCGAAAAATGTACTTTCGGGGTAGAGGGAGGAAAGTTCCTAGGTTTTATGCTCACCCACCGAGGGATAGAGGCCAACCCCGACAAATGTCAGGCCATACTCAGCATGAGAAGCCCGAACACCGTGAAGGAGGGACAACAACTCCTTGGGCGGCTGACCGCCCTCTCTCGGTTCGTCCCCCGCCTGGCCGAGAGGACGAGGCCGATCGTTCAGTTGCTCCGAAAAGGCAAAAAATTCATCTGGGACGACCAATGCGAGGAAATCTTCAAAAAATTTAAGGAGTTCCTCACATCCCCGGCCGTCATCCAGAAGCTGAGACCCGACATCCCAATCCTGGTATATCTAGGAGTCTCGGAAGAAGCAGTCAGCGCTGCCCTAGTGCAGGAAGCCGAGGGCGAGGAGCGATCCATATACTTTGTGAGCCGAACCCTCCACTCGGCCGAGACCCGATATCAAATGATTGAGAAGGTGGCTCTCGCACTCGTCCTCGCGGCAAGACGGATGCGCCCCTACTTCCAAAATCACTCCATAACTGTAAGAACCGACTACCCTATTTTTAAAATTTTATCTAAACCGGACCTTGCAGGGAAGATGATAGGATGGTCGGTCGAACTCTCCGAGTTCGACATACGTTATGAGCCGAGGGGCGCCATCAAGTCTCAATGCTTGGCCGACTTCTCGATCGAGCTAACACCACTGCCCACCCTCTCGGTCGGTTGGACTCTCTACGTGGACGGCTCCTTTAACAAAACAGCGTGTGGAGCGGGAGTTGTCCTGGAAAGGCCGGGCGACCTCCTCCTGGAACAAGCCCTCCAGTTCGGATTTCGGGCGACCAACAACCAGGCCGAGTACGAGGCCTTGCTGGCCGGGTTAAACCTAGCCTACGACATGGGAGCACGCGAGGTTACATGCAAAAGCGACTCCCAGGTGATGGTCGGCCAAATCAATGGAGACTTCGAGGTTAAAGAACCTTTGCTACAGCGATACTACCACGCGGCCAAAAACAGTATCGCCCGCTTCAGCAAAGCACCCTTGCAACACATACCGAGGGAGGACAACAAAAGGGCCGACATCCTGTCCAAGCTCTCGGTCACCAAAAAGAAGAGCCATCAGAGGTCGGTCATACAAATATGGCTAAGACACCCAAGTGTGACGGAAGCCGAGGCCGAGTGTCTAGCTGTAGAAGAAGAAGAGGCTGAGGCCGACTGTTGGATGACACCCGTCATCCGATACCTGACAGACGGCACGTGCGCGGCCGACCAAGAGAAGGCGATGAAGCAACAATGCGCCCGGTACACCTTGATCAACGAGGATTTGTATCGGAGAGGCTACTCAACCCCCCTTCTAAAATGCATAACCAGCAAAAGGGCCGAGTACATCCTGACCGAGATCCATGAAGGAGTCTGCGGAAATCACGCCGGGGCGAGGACCATGGCCGCTAAGGTCTTGAGAGCCGGCTACTACTGGCCGACCGTACGGGGCGACTGTGCCGAATACGTAAAGAAATGTGCCAAGTGCCAAGAATTCGGCCCCCTCCTCCACACCAGGGCGGAAGAACTGCACAGCATCATCTCCCCATGGCCGTTCACCATCTGGGGGATGGACATTATCGGTCCATTCTCTCCGGGGAAAGGGCAGACCAAATTCCTCCTGGTGGGAGTCGACTACTTCACAAAATGGATCGAGGCCGAGCCTCTCGCCTCCATCTCAGCGAAGAATGTACAAAACTTCGTATGGAGGAGCATTGTCTGCCGATTCGGCGTCCCCCACACAATAGTGACTGACAATGGCCGACAGTTCATCGACCGAGGCCTACAGTCCTTCTATGACGACCTGGGCATCAAGTCCATCACGGCCTCGGTAGAACACCCACAAACAAATGGGCAGGCCGAGGCCGCCAACAAGGTCATACTCAATGAGCTGAAGAAGCGGCTGGGCAAGGCAAAAGGACGATGGACCGAGTAACTAATCGAGGTACTTTGGGCGTACAGGTGCACTTCCCAAACTACCACACAGGAAACGCCCTACAGCCTGACATACGGAACCGAGGCCATGATCCCGGTAGAGGTGGCCGAGCCCACCATACGACGACAGATGTTCGATCTCACCCTAAACGAGGAAAGCCTAGCGGTCAACCTCGACCTGGTAAGTGAGCTTCGTGACAAAAGCAAATTCGGGAGGCTGCCTGCAAAGCCCGGGCGTTCAGACGCTACAACACCAAAATCCGGCCTAGAGGTTTCCAGAAGGGCGATCTTGTCTGGAGAATGCGCAGCGACGCAAGAAAAAACGAAGGGAAGTTCTCATCCAACTGGGAGGGGCCTTTCCGAGTCCGAGAAGTCGCACAAGGAGGAGCCTATCATCTAGAATGGCTTTCAGGAAAAATTGTACCGAGGACGTGGAATGTCACGCACCTCAAATTCTATTACAGCTAAAATCAATAAAATCACGCACTCTTTCCTCACCCAATCAGGGAGGTTTTAACGAGGCGTTTTCATCAAAAGTGTTGGAAATATTCTACCGAGAGTACCGGCCGACTGCCCACTTGCTCGATTAACATCGCAAGTGCCGGCCTACCGACTGCCCGCTTGCTCGATTAACATCGCAAGTGCCGGCCTACCGACTGCCCGCTTGCTCGATTAACATCGCAAGTGCCGGCCTACCGACTGCCCACTCGCTCGATTAACATCGCGAATGCCGGCCAACTGATCGCCCACTTGCTCGATTAACATCGCAAGTGTTGGCCACTCAAAATTTAAGGGTCGCAATCAATGGCCGATCGCCCACATTTTACTTGCTCGAGTTTAACACTCGCAACTAATGGCCGATCGCCCATATTTTACGCGCCCGAATACAATATTCGCAATCAATGGCCGATCGCCCACATTTTACTTGCTCAAGTTTAACACTCGCAACTAATGGCCGATCGCCCATATTTTACGCGCTCGAATACAATATTCGCAATTAATGGCCGATCGGCCACATTTTATTTGCTCGAGTTTAACACTCGCAACTAATGGCCGACCGCCCATATTTTACGCACTCGAATACAATATTCGCAATTGAAGGCCGATCGCCCGTATTTACTTGCTCAAGTTTAACACTCGCAACTAATGGCCGATCGCCCATATTTTACGCGCTCGAATACAATATTCGCAATTAATGGCCGATCGCCCACATTTTATTTGCTCGAGTTTAACACTCGCAACTAATGGCCGACCGCCCATATTTTACGCGCTCGAATACAATATTCGCAATTGAAGGCCGATCGCCCGTATTCACTTGCTCGAATCCAACATTCACAAATAACGGCCGATCGCCCATATTTTACC
Source organism: Phaseolus vulgaris (assembly GCF_000499845.2). NCBI lineage: Eukaryota > Viridiplantae > Streptophyta > Magnoliopsida > Fabales > Fabaceae > Phaseolus > Phaseolus vulgaris. Next base: position 46,113,492 of record NC_023759.2, on the reverse strand, counting down.
TACTCAAACTTAATACTCGCAATCACTGGCCGACCGCCAGATTTTACTTGTTCGAATTCACACAATCGCGTTTATGGCCGACCGCCCAAGGTCTAACCTGTTCGAATACATTCGTAAGTTTTGGCCGATCGCCCGAACCAGTGGGAGATCGATTGTTTAACTTATCAATTATTGATACAAAATGATAAAGAAAGAAACTGGACGATATATTAATCAAAGCACCGGGCGATACATCAAAATACAAAATAAGAAGGCCACGCCCCGGCCTTGGAGGATGCTTAAAGAAAGAAGGAAAAAGCCACAACCCGGCCAAAGGTATAAGCCTAGTCCTGCACCTCAACGCACTCACCCTCCTCGGCCTCAGCCTCCTTACCTTGAACATCGGCCTCCCCTCCTTCGGTCCCGGCCGGTTCAACCCCTCGAGCAGTCAAGGCCGCCACTTCAGCACTCGGCATGATCCGACCCTGATAGACTTCACAATCAAGGTCGAACTCCCCAGCAGCCGGCGGCCCTCCATATTGCACGTGCGCTTGACGCACGGCTCTTTCAAAGCACTGCTTCAGTAACTCCTCGGCCTCGTCGTAATTCTCGTCGAGTTCAGCTTCGACTTTGGCCTTGGCAGTTTGGAGGGCAAGTACCTCAGCGGCCGACTCGGCAAGCTTTCTGTCGGCCCATTCCTTCAACTGGGCGACCTCAGCAGCCGCCCTCCTCTTTTCAGCCTCAAGCTGCCGCTTGGCCTCGGCAGCCTCATTCTGAGCCAGCTCCCTGTCGGCCGACTCCTTGGCAATCTTGGTTGTCAAGTCAGCGTTAGCAGCCAAAGATTGATCCAAAGATTGGGTGGCCTCCGAGAGCTGGTGCTCCAAATGTGACACGGTCTCCACGTGTCGGTCTTGCCCCTGGAGACCGTGCTGGAAAAGCACGACCGAGTGGCACACGAGCTCGAGGCCACTCCTGAAGAGCTCTGTCGGGGCGACACCTTGTAGAGACTCCCGAGACTCATCGGGGAGCGCCACACGAACCCTTCGTGTGAACTGATGGCCGCGCCCCAAGAGGTCGAAGGGGGTCGGCCCAGATGAGCCCGGGCGGGAGCGCGGAGAGAGCTGCGCCACTTCGGCCGCCTCTCGACGAGGAGGAGGCGGGATCGGCATCGAGCCGGGCGATCGGACGGTAGTTGCTACGTTACTACCCTCCCTCGGCCTCTTCTTAGACTTCTGGGAAGGACCAGCCCGCTCCCTGGTTGGGGCCGCCACCTCACCGATCGGAGGCATCACCTCCAAGCTGCGGCGACCCTTGCGCTCGGCCGCTTTCTGTCGGTGCTTATCAAGCACACCAACAGCACTTGGCCGCTCGTTCACCATGGTCTCTGCAAAAAGAAAACACAAGTTAATAAAGGCCGAACGATGAAAGATGACGACCAACGGACCGACTAAACTCCAAAACAAAAACCCATACCCCGAACGGCCGCCCAACGCCCAGGCTTGGCATAAGCCTTGACCAGCGTCCGACATGGGAGCCTCCTCGGGAGGGCGTCAAAGAGCGAAAGAATTTCCATCTCATCGGCACCCTCTGTCGGCCTCGGCCATTCTTTGAAGCCGCAGGGCTTGCGAGTCCAGTAGAGAGGGAACCTCGATCTACCGGACTCGTCAAAAAATATGGTTGTCGCCTCCGGCCGAATGATGACTTTAACGAAACGCTCCTTAAATCTTTTGTAGGAGTCGACAAATAGGTCGAACAAAACACTACCCGTCCGCCCAACCAATGAATGCCACGAGGCCTTCTTGGCAGGGTGAGAGGCATAATGACAAAGAAAACAAGAGGGAGAAGGATGAAGGCGCATTACGTCGCACAACAGGCGGAAGGCCTGAAGGGACGCCCAGGTATTCGAATGAACCTGGGTGGGCGCCACGTTGAGCGCTCGAAGAACGCCCATCGTAAACGTGTCAAAAGGCAAAGACACGTGGAGGTCAGAAAAGAAACAAGTGTACATGTAAAAGAAAGGGGGACCGTCACCCGGTCGCCCCATACACACTCTCTCAGTTGGCTCACAAGGCACAACATCGAAATAGCTAGAGTGGCCGCCCGGCTTTAAGACTGGGTTCTTAACAAAGAACTCGGTCACGCACTCCGCAGTACTATATGTGGAAGATTTCTCAACCACGTTAGGATCCACCCAGCTAAAATCCATTAGCGGTATGGCCGAGGGAGGAGAGTCCGAACGGTCACACGCAACCGCTGGATCATCCTCCCTCACAATTTCCACCGGGGACGACCCCTCGGTCAACCCAACGGACTGGGAGCCGGTGGAAGAAGAAGAAGAAGAAGATGAAGAGGAAGACTGTCCGATAGGAGAAATCGAACGGTCAGCGGAACACATTGGACGGGCGGGGGGAGAAGATGTTCGACCGGATGAAGAGGATGTAGGCCGAGACCGGCTCGACATGACTAACCTTTTTGGGAAATGAAGTATAGACGAAGGATCACTCGGCTATCAGAGCTAAGGGCGAGAGTGCGCTCGGCTATCAGTTCGCTCCAATAAAAGTTATAAGAACGCGACGCTGTGGTGGACCCCTATATATAGGGCCCATGGGCCTCGGAATTCGAAACGTCGTATCAATCTCAACCGTTAGATCTAAGAGATCTAACGGTTCACAAATTCCCCGCCCAAAAAAACCCCTCATCAATGCGCGTCACGTCGCGCCGTCTGAGGTCATGTCACGCCGCCTAGTCAAGTCACACCTCGAAAAACGAAACGACCGCACGACCAAGGGAGCCCAACCGACTCCCATTATCAAAGACTCATCGGACATATCTAACACATCTGCCCTTGAGCCTGGGGGGCAAGTGTACCGGTACTGGGCGAGGCCGGGACCCACCTGCTTGCCCGACGCCCAGTCAACCCTGACCGAGAGACCGAGAAGCCAAGATCTTCAGAGACCTTTGTACAGTTAGCCGACAGACGAATGGCCGAGACCTTTATATACTTGGCTGACAGACTAGTGGCCGAGACCTTTGTATACTTGGCCAACAGACGAATGGCCGAGACCTTTGTATACTTGGTCGACAGACGAGTGGCTGAGACCTTTGTATACTTGGCCGACAGACGAGTGGCTGAGACCCTTGTATACTTGGCCGACAGACGAGTGGCTGAGACCTTTGCATACTTGGCCGACTGACGAGTGACCAAGACCTTCGGAGACTTAACTGAGACGGTCGAAGACCACATTTATTTGGCCGATGGCCTACCCTCACCGTGAGAATTTGGCCGATGGCCGAACCCCATTACAATTAACGCTCAAACCGAGATCAGTAAAGCTAATCCATCATCAAGAATTAGGTAATGCAACCCTAAGCAGTATCCACCTCGATAAACGGGCCCAACAAGGTAGGCCCATTAGAATAATATAAATAGCACGCATTCCAAGGAGTAAGGTATGTCATTATTACTGTTCACCTACCTGAGAGCTAACCACCCGCTTTACTGACTTGAGCGTCGGAGTGCCTTCGCAGGTACCCCCACCATCCGGTGTTCACCCGACGACCGAGTCCCGAGTGCCGAAGGATAAGCAGGAGGACGAGAAGAATCCCAGTTCATCACCCAGTCACCTGCCCGACCGAAGGAAGAAGAAGAAGACTTCAATAGTTCTCTAGGTCCCATCTCCCTAGCAGGAACATCATACAACTAGAAACTAACAATAAGTTATAAACAATAAGACTTATGAATTATGTAATCCAGAAGCTAATTACACATTAAAAAAAAAGGATTCTGGATTACATAATTCAAAAACTAATTCTGGATCTAGAAAAAAACTTCCGAATTATGTAATCTGAAATATTAAAAAATAATAATTTTGGAATTAAAAAAACTTATGGGGTAGCACAAGAAGGTATGGAGCTGCAGGAAGAAGCAGCCTCATTTACAAGATAAGAAAAAAAGTTCTGGCCCAAACACTAAAATCAAGAAAAGAAAAAAATTAGGCTTCTTCTTTCTGCACCCCTACATCTTTCTTCCTGCACCCCACAATTTTCTAAATCCCGAAATTGGCCTTAATATTTTATTTGAAAAAGGACACCATGGTTACCGGAAATAGGAATCTGGGAGTGTGCTACGGATTCAGCAATCCAGAACTGAATATTTTTTTTTCCGGATAAGGGGGTGTTCCAGAAGCAATTTTTGCATAAATTATTAATTTCCAGATTGCTGAATCCGGAAGTCTAATTCTATTATGGATTCATGGATCCGAAATGTTTTTTTTTTCAATTACATATTTTTGAATCCTGAATGCATATTTCTGTTACGGATTGGTGGATCCGGAATGTTTTTTTTAAATGATGCATATTTTGAATTACGGATTGGTGGATCCAAAATTTTACCGGAAGTGTCAATCCAAAAAATTTTCGGATTCCATAATTCATAATGCAAAAAATAAATATAGTTGAAGTGCATTTTAGGGTTTTTAAAGAATAATAGGAACAATTTGGTCTGTGCATAACATTGTGGGGGTGCAGGAAGAAACTACCAAAAAATTATTTGTATTGGAATGAGCCACGACTATGATACTTCTTTTATTTCCTACACCCAGTCAATTCTGACCTCCACCCTATCACTAAGTGAAATGACAAAAATACTTTTTTTTTTACTTTCTAAATAGGAGTGTGGGTGCATATTAGAATGCATATTTCGAATTTGATATTTTGGAGTACAATTTTGGATTTGGATTAGAATACCTACCTTTTTTAGGCTTTCCATAACAACTTTTCAAAATATCCTTTATATATTTTTAATGTTTTTTCCAAAATTCTTTTTTTTTAAAATGTATTATTTATATTTTTAATTTTCCTTTTTGGAATAAGACTTTGGTTTTTTTCAAAATTTAATTTCTGTAAAGCAGAAAATTTATTCTAAATTTCTTTTTCTATAATGTATTTTTCAATTCTGAATTCTCAAATTCTGAATGAAGGACAATTCTAGAATTTCATAAATTGATAGGACGCAGGTTAGAATTTATTGGATACAAAAAGAAAAAGTCCCATGAGATTCTTCTAGCCCTTTGTACGGCCAATTACTTCCTGCACCCCATACATTTTTAAATTTCCAAAACGGTATTTCATGAAAATGAAAATCTGAAAGATATTTTTGAATCCATAAGTGTTTTTTAGATTTATAAAATTATTTTTTTTAGATTTCAGATAAGTCTATAGATTATGTAATTAAAAAAAAAATTCAGATTATGTATTTCAAAAGCTAATCACACATTTGAAAAAAAAAATTTATATTACATAATTCAGAAACTATTCTCATATATAAAAAAGACTTCTAGATTATGTAATCTAGAAACTAATAAAAAAAATTCAGATTAAATAATTTGGAAATTAATAAAAATAAATTCCAAATTAAATAATTTAGAAACTAATTACAAATAAAAAAAAACTTTCCGATGTAATTAGAATATTAAAAAGAAAGTTTTGAAATAAAATATTATGGGAATGACACAATAATGTATGGAGGTGCAGGATAAGGCAATATGTTTTCTATTTGCACTTTCTACTCAATTTCTTTATTTTCTTTCATATATCCAAGTTTCTTTTCTTCTCTCAGTGCTTTCTCTAAGGTACTTGAACCTCTCCATCAATTATTAATTTTTTTGTACTAATATTTTTATACTTAAAAGTTTAGACTTTATTTCATATTTTATTTTAATATTTTTATAGTATGTTTACTTATTTTTTATAATATATTTTTTAACTTAAGTTTTTTTCTTTAAATGCCTGATATATTTTAGTAGTAAAATCATTATTCTTTAAAGGAAAAATTCAAACTTTGAACGAAAAAATCGTTATCTCATAAATAGACGAGTAGGCCAACTGCAGACAAAATTCAAAGAGACGAAATGTACGAAGAAGCTTGCATGGCCACAAACAAACGTCTATGTTTTGAAAAGATTGTTATAATATGTTATAATAAACAAATTTGAACATTTATAATTATTTTAAATAATAAATTACAGAAAAAAACAACTGTATATAGAAAAATAGTCTAATTAATTTAGATGCGCCGACAAAATATGTTTTTGCATGTTATTGATTACTAGGTACAGTAAATTATTAGTTTTATAATAATTATATTAATTTTTCATTGACTAATAACATAGTTTTATACTAATAACACATAAAAAATATAGTAACAAGAAAACTCTAAATACAATTTAAGAATCAAGATTTGGAAATACAAAACAAAACTAAAGCCACGACATAACGCTAGAAGCATCGTAATTTAAAAAATATAAATGAAAAAGCAATTAAAACTTTATTAATTATAATAAAAAATATTTCTACTACTAAAAATTAAAATTGTATTCTTTCATTTCATTTAATTAATATAAAAATATGAATTAGTATGATGGTGGTTAGAAAATTTATTAAAAATAATTAAAGTTTTGTTTTGCATGTATTATTTTTTATATATTTATGTAAATGTATCATAGTATCTTATCAAAGTTTTGTTACACAATATTTCAATAAATGACTAATTTTTTAACGAGTATCTTTTTCTCATCTCTAGTCGATGTGGGATAGGCTCGAAATGGCTCTGATACCATATTACAAAGTGGACTTTAAGTCTAACTCAACCCCATAAAACCGGCTCATAGGGTTGAGGTTTGCACCCACTTATATACTATGAAAGGCTCTCATCTCTAGTCGATGTGGGATCTCCAACATAGTAAATTATTATTTTTTCTTAAAGATAGATATATAAAATAAAAAATATATATAACAATAAATATTACTTTTATAATTTTTAATATATTTAATAAATTTATTTCAATTTAACACACAAATATTTTCTATTTTATTTTTAATTTTTTTATTAAAAAATACAAGTAATCAATAAATATTATATATTAAAAAATTTAATTAACTTAAATCTACAACAACAAAAAATATCATAATTCATATTTTTTTAATAATAAAAATAAATTTATAAATTTACATTTTACATATTTAAAATAATTTCTTCCCAACTATTAAATCACTTATAAATTTCAATAATTCATAATCACAGATTCATTTGATAATTTATTAATAAAAAAAGTCTCAAATATCCTCACAATCATCCTAATATTCTAAATCGACTCTGTCCATCCAAACATATAATGAAAACATGTTAGCAACAAGTCTTTCTCTATTCCACCCAAAAGTTGGGTGGAAACCCTTGAACCACAAAACTTAGATGGACTTTAAAGCATTTTGTAGAATATGTGAATTAATTGCGATGCAAAAGCCATTGATTCTATAAAAGAAGAAACCATTTTGAAAATATTAGGAAAAAGTAAATATATATGCAGTATTTAGTATTTTGTTTATGCAGCAGGTAAGGAGAAGAACAGAAAGAGTTTATAAAGAAAATTCAGAATTATTAAAAAAGTAAAAGATATATGTTCAGTATATAAATTCATGCCATAACTTTGAAACAAAAACAAAGGCTGACAGAAGAATAACAGAAGAGAAGGGTGAAACAAAGAACAGACAATGCAGAAAGAGAAGGTGATAATAGTCGGAGCCGGAACTTCTGGCATGGCCATCGCTGCATGCTTAACAAAACAATCAATACCTTACATCATTCTCGAAAGAGAAGATTGTTTGGCTTCCTTGTGGCAAAAGTACACGTACGATCGTCTCCATCTCCATTTGGGGAAGAAAGTGTGCGAGTTGCCGTTCTTTCCGTTTCCCAACTCTTACCCTAACTACGTGCCTCGGAAGCTGTTCTTAGAGTACTTGAGAAGCTACGAGAAGCACTTTGACATGAAGATTTTGTACCACCGTTGCGTGGTGCTGGCGGAGTATGACGAAGGGGAAGAGCTGTGGAGAGTGAAGGCTGAGAACAGAAGTACTGGTGAGGTGGAGGAGTACGGTGGAAGGTTCTTGGTGGTGGCAAGTGGCGAAGATAAACCTCACGTGCCTAGGGTTGAAGGGTTGGAGAGTTTCAGAGGAAAAGTGATTCATTCAACTTTGTACAAAAACGGGAAGGAGTACAGAGACGAACACGTTCTGGTTGTTGGATCTGGGAATTCTGGCATGGAGATTGCGCTTGATTTGGCCAATTTTGGTGCCAAACCTTCCATCATTGCTCGCACTCCGGTACACAATTTTGGATCAAATTCTGTGATTGCTAAATTTTTTTGATACAATTTTATTCACTTATAAGTTGATAAGAATATTATGATTATGTGTACATGAAGGTTCATTTTCTTTCGAGGGATATGATGTATTATGGATCGCTTTTGATGAAGTATTTGTCGCCAAAAATAGTAGAGAAACTGTTGGTGATAGTTAGCAAGATTGTGTATGGTGATCTGAGTAAGTATGGGCTACCGTTTCCCAGTGAGGGTCCTTTCGTATCGAAGCAAAAGTACGGTAAGTTCCCAGTCATTGATTTGGGAACAATCAAGAAAATCAAATTTGGAGAGATACAGGTAAGAGGACTTATCACAGTTTTTACAGTTTTGATCAAGAAAAAGGAAAATAAAATCTCAATTGAAGAGAAATTGTTGAATACAGACACAGAGTAAAGTTCATTGTATGATGCTACATATGCAGGTGTTGCCCATAGAAATAGAGAGTATAAGAGGCAACGAAGTGTTGTTCAGAGATGGCAAATCGCTCACGTTTGATTCAATTATTTTCTGCACAGGCTTCAAGAGAACAACTCAAAAATGGCTCAAGGTATGTATCATATTCATACTTATTTATCTGTTATATATGCCATCTGTTATATATTTATTATTAGTTTCGAGGGATAAAAGATAAAATTTCTTCAAAACTATTTAAATATTGTCGAATTTCAATGTATCTTCCTTCTTGGTTCTTTATGTGTGTAGCAGTAGACAAGTTTGATGGAATAAGGTTTATGATGACAATTTGTTTTAAACAGGGAGGTGATGATCTTCTAAACAAGGATGGTTTTCCTAGTTTGCCAAATCAGTGGAAAGGTAAGAACGGTTTGTATTGCGTTGGAATGGGAAGAAGAGGATTCTTTGGAGCTAATCTTGAGGCTCAAAGCATAGCAAATGATATTGTCTCCATTATTCCTTAAAGAAACAATAAATATTGATATGTCAAGTGCTATATTTTACAATTTACATTCATTTATGAGTTGTATTGTAACATGTTTTTTTTACCTTTTATACTATATAAGATAGGTATATATACAAGGTATTGTGGTCAAAGAAACATAGGTATTGTGGTCAAAGAAACATGAACATTTCCACCTATGGTCAAGCACTTAATATGTACCACTCTTCTTAAATATTTCAATTTTTATTTTATTTTATTTTACTCATATAATAGATTTTCAGATTTTTTTAAAATAAAAACTTTCATATTAGATATCACTATGCAACTTAAGATCTCAGTTAGGTTGACACAACAAACATGAAAAAAAATATTATTGAAAAAAAAAATAAAAATTCAGACTTTTCAATTCAAAAATTTACGAATATTAAGTTTGTGACTTTATATATATATATATATATATATTCTATACTTAGATTCCAACTCATATTTAAAAAACTAATTACGGAAATGTCATCCAACTTTTTATTATGTTAATTTATTTTTGTAGCTTTTTTCTTATGTTATAAACTTAAACACGCAATTTAATAATACTGTTTAATTATTTTTATTGAAATATATTTGTAATATTTTATGTGTATTTTACTCACTATTAACAGTCAAATACAATCAAAACATATTAAAAATGATTGAGAACACAATATCAAATTATAGATAATAGTTAATTTTTAAGAAAAAACAGTAAAACGTAAACTATAAATTACAAGATAATTTACTTAAATAAAGAAAACAAACAATTAAAAGAAAAGGGGTGGTGGGACAAATGTTGTGGGGCTTTGGCAATAATACAAAGCCAAGAGGGCATCCAAAGCAATAGAAGAAGTTAAGGACTAAAAATTGTTATTCTACCACATATGTAAAGTAAGATGATCACCGGTCGGTGAAGCGACGCTGTCAACATGATCGCCGTTTGAGGAACGACGACTCCCACTGTGTAGTCGGTGGTCGTCGAATATGCAAAGGGCAACATGATCGCCGGTCGAGAAAACGGCGATAACAATGCGTGCGTAGTCGGTGGTCGCCGAAGGTATGTAAAGTAAGATGATCACAGGTCGGTGAAGTGGCGCTGTCAACATGATCGCCGTTTGAGGAACGACGACCCCCACTGTGTAGTCGGTGGTCGTCGAATATGCAAAGGGCAACATGATCGCCGGTCGAGGAAACGGCGATCACCATGCGTGCGTAGTCGGTGGTCGCCAAAGGTATGCAAAGATCAACATGAACGCCGGTTGATGAAGCGGCGTTCACCTTAGGTCTCCATGATCGCGATCGATGAAGCGGCGTTCTCCATGTGTGTAGTCGGTGGTCGCCGAAGTATTGTAGAGGTCAACAAGATCGCTGGTCGAGGGAGTGGCGTTCTCCATATGTGGGTAGTCGCGTGGCGAGGTGAAAGTATGTGGCTTGGGTCCTGGGAGGTTCGGTATAGTTGAGTGTTGCTTTGAGGTAACCTGATGGTTATTTTTTTGGGTATGGTTTTCTCTCTTTAAGGTTGTTCTGCTGCAACCATAAAGGAGAGCTTCTTTTGTGGATGATGTAGGAAGTCCACTACTGGTTACTGTATATGGGTTGGGATACCCTTGAAGTATCCCCTTAATTCTATTTATTCATTGCTGATAAAAAAAAAATCTTTATTGTAATAATATATGTTTTATTTTTAAGTTTCTTAAATTATAAACCCTAAACCTAAATCAGTTCACAGTTAAATTTAAAGTCTATTTTTTAAAACAATATAATTTATATTTAAAGTTTCATGAATTTAAAATTTAATACCTGGACATAATTTCGTATTCATAATAGACTATGCAGGTGCAATTGGAACCACAACACTAAGATTTTAACACTTCTTCCATTTATCCATTTCTTATGTCTTTCTTTTTTGCAATCTACAATTAATCTTAATTATTCAAACAATATTATAACATACATCCTTTATGAGCAATTGTTACAAACATAAAAATAAAGGAATATTTTATGAAATAAAAAAACTCAGAAAGTAGTTACAGAATTCACTCTAAAATTTATATCAGTGCCTCCGTAGTATTCACATTTATACTACAATTATACCTTTTACAAACATTTTCCACGTCAATATTAATAATTCCTTTTACCTATAACTCATTTCATATTTATTAATAGGAATCTCATGTAGTTTCATCCTCCATTAACTATGGATAATAATTTTCTTTCACGTTACCTTTAAATGCACTAGTTCTTACTTCATAGCTTTTTCCTCCTCTTCCTATACATTTTATTTAGATAGCACTCCAACCTATTTCTTTAAAAGCCATTCATTAATCTTGCACAACCTTTTAGTATCTAGTAAAGAAGGTAACTTATCTAAAAAATCAAATCTATTCATTATTAACATACTCAAAATCTTACCTAAAAATAAACACTACAATAAAATCATATATAAAAACCAATTTTTAGAAACCAAAATAATTAGTTACTATAATTAGAGACCATTTTAAAAACTAAATAAAAATTTGGTTTCTAAATTAGTTTCTATTATTGTTAAATAGTTTCTAAATTGGTATCTAATTAGCCATCAAGGTTTTAACTACCAATTATTTAGTTTCTAAATTTGGGTTCTAAAACCTTGGTTGCTAATTAGATACCAATTTAGAAACTATTTAACAATAATATAAACTAATTTAGAAACCAATTTTTTTTTAAGTTTCTAAAATGGTCTATAGTTTAATTGCTATTGCAACTAATTATTTTGGTCTCAAAAAATTGGTTTCTATTCCAAGATTTTATAGTAGTGAAAGGGATATCTAATAATAATATTTAAAATTAGTTGAGAAAAATTTATAATATTAATTAATATTTAGATAATAAGATATAAGTAATTGAAGTTTATACTTTTAGTACTTGAAATCAATTGAAAAAAAATTAAAATAAAAAATATTAGTTAAGATCTAAAAATAGATCATGATAAAAATAACCTAACTTATATATATTATGATGTGAAGTCATTTAAATTTTGAACAAAAAGAATAAGTATGATTCTTAAATTTTTGAGAAAAATAGTAATATAGTAACACAAGATTTCTAATTGTGTATCACCATAAAATTCTTAACAATATTTTTTTTTGGTTGCAAATGTGGGAATGCAATAGGGTTTGTGTCGTGATAAACTATTAAATTTGGCAACATGACAACGTTGATTTGCTTTGCATTCATTAATTGACTTCCTATGTTAGGTTGCCTTAAACAGAAACCCAACTACTAATCAAAGCAAAGAATTAAAAAGTTGGAAAATATAGATCCACCCTTTTGTCAAATCTACATTATTTGCTTTTCTTCATAAAACTTTCAAGTTTTTTTCCAAATAATTAACAAATGTCTTTAACTTAATTAAATTAAACACATAAAATTTGTCAATAAATTTCCAATTTTCTTTATTCACGTTTTCCTATTAAATTATCGATTTTCACATGATCTGTTAATTCTTAATGGAATGATGATAGTCACATGAAAAAGTTATAAAAAAAATAAGAAAATATCTTTTGACACTGACTATTTTACCTACATTCATTTGATAACTTATTTTTATAATAAAATATTATATTAAAATAGTAATATAAATATAAATAAAATGTTATAATAAAATAATAACTTATGAGGTTATAATTTAAATAAAAAAGAAAAATGATGGTGTATAATTTATGAAGTTAAAAGGACTTTTTAAATAATAATAATAATTATATGCTATTTTGATCTTTTTTACAGTACATTACCATTTCAGTAAAAGATGTGATATTGAATGGAAAAAAAAAGTTTAAATGGATAAAAAAAATTATGTTTTTCGTTGCTTTTTTTGTTTGTGTACTTGAGAAAATACGGTGTTCGTATTTCGCATTGTGAATTTCGTCATCGGTGGAACCAATGTGAATGTGATAATGGATTAAGCACTACACCAATTACATATTGTGAGTAATATAAAGTTTCGCAATACAAAAGCGACTATTGAGTAAATAATTAAATTACAATTCTTGAAAATCAAATGTATGTTTTTGCGTTTGAGTTTTTGACTTCTGTTTTAACATAAAAAAATTGCAATAAAGAAGAAAGATCATATTTTAGCTGTAAATGATTATTTTAATTATTTTTTCTTTTTTTTTTCTTTCTATCATTCTCTTTTATATATATAGTACAGTTAAATCACATCTTGAGATTCTCTTAATTTTGTGATGTTATGATAAGAGAATTGTATACTTTTAAATAGTTTATGCATTGTAATGCATACAAGAAATATCTCTTTTAGTTGTAAATGATTATTTTAATTATTTTTTCTTCTTTTTTCTTTCGATCATTCTCTTTTATATAGCGTCATATGTTAAATAACATCTTGAGATTCTTTTAATTTTGTGATGTTATGCTATGAGAGGTGTATACTTTTAAATAGTTTATGCATTCTACAAGAAATGTCTTTTTTGAATTTGTAGCGAGTACGAAAAATTGTCGAAATAATAACTTATGATAAACAATATTAATTTCTTGTTGAATAAGCTCGTGAAAGCCAATCTAGATAGAAAAAAATGGATCATAGGATTGTGTTTGATGGGAAAAACACATGTGGAAGCAACATAGACAATCACCAATCAACTACTGAAAATAAACGCCACAAAATTTAATGTATAGTTCGGTCACTAACTGTAACCTACATACAATTATTAAATTTTATTTTTTTCCTGTTGCCTACTAATAAGCTCACTCACTAAAATATGGTGTCTAATCAGTCCAGCAAAATTGGTCATGGCTTCACACCTAACGGTGTTTTGAAGAAGGGTTTTGAGTTGGTGATTATTTGAATTTAGCTAAAGGAGAGACATTGCATAGAGGGAATGAATAGGTTGGGGCTTGAAATTCCAGCATGCGTGCCAGTTTCTGAGGAACTGAGTTAGATAAAAACCTTCACCTGCAAGCAGCATCGAGATTGCTTCACTTTTTAGCTTTTGAGTTGCTTATAAAGGAGCCAGCAAGGAGAATCAGGTTGCTTTTAGTTACTAGCATGCTCTCTGTGTAAGAGACACTTGCTTTCATGGTAACTTTTTTAGGTATCAACATTATTAATTATTGCTATGTCCGTTAAGAACAAAGATCTCAACCACTCAAAACTAAAGGTTTCTATCATCTAACAAACACCTTCCAAGTTAGAATGAGTTTTATATCTATTTATTTTGGATATGCTTAACGTGAACGTCTAATATCCTGAATATAAAGAGTTGTGTTACAAATTTTGCATCCTTTATAAACATAAAATTATAAATCTTACTAAGTTAATTTTAAAAAATTGGATTAGACTTAAACTTCACATTTATAATAACACATGAGTCACACAAAATTTTCCATTTGTGGTGGGTGGATCAATTGAATGGAATTCAATGTATAAACTAATTAACAGAAAACAAATGAATATATGAACTGCAGAAAAATAAACAACACAAAATTTAACGTAGTTCGATCGTCAACTGCAACCTACATCAACCTACATCAACATGGACAACTATTAGATTTACATTATATCATGTTGCGCATCAATTACAAATACAATAATATTTTTAAATAAAAATAATAAAAAAACACGATGATTAAGCTCACTCACTAAAACATGGTGTCTTCGTACCCAATACTTATTTGGAGTTAATTGGCTATCACTATTGACAATTTGTCTAGAAAGTAATTATTGTTTACCACTTTTTTTTTTCAGAACGATAACAAGTTCACATCTTCTTGCCTTGTGAATATCTATCTAATACAGCTAATAGATCGAGACATATTAATTGTACGATATAATATTCGGTAAGAGTTCCCATATTTAATACCAATAAAATAATAATATGATAGAATGATAAAGAAAACATAATATTACAAAAACCATTATATATAAATAATATAACTGTCCATTATATCAGTATCAGATTTATCATTACATTATATTTTTTTATCCTAATATGTTCAACTAGAGGTTTTGTATACGAGTTGAAGTAGCTATAATAGTTCCATTTATATTATTGTTTATTGTTGATTAAAATAAAAAATAATAATATATAAACAACTTCTATTATTTTACTGTTCAAATTGGGCCCCACTAATGGTTTTCTTTTTCAACTTAACTTAAAAAGCTGATTTGAGGTTTAAATCACATATTTGCATAGAAAACCCACACTCCCAAAAATTAAAGGCACAACTTACGTTTCCCAAAAGCAAAGGTGTTTATCATTTATTTCGTTCCTTCGAAGATAACTTGATTAGGTATAGACATGCTCAATAATTGACCACCTCTCTTCTAAATTCTAACCCCAAATGTTGAAAAACTTTCACATACTTTCTCTGCGTCAAATATTTTGTTATTATATGTGTAAGTAATTGCAAAGTATACTTTTAGTAGATTAAAACCAAACAGAAACTCAATAAATTAGTTTCAAATAATTAATAACATGTAGTATAGATGTAGTATAGAGAGAGAATACTTAAGATACTTTTATACTACGTAGTTTGATATAACATAAATTACATATAAATCTTGATCAATCATTACAAAAATTAATATTGTAAATTATAATGTTTAAATTAAGTCTAAGTCGATGTTTTTGTTATTATTGTTATTGTAGTATGTATATGAGAGCATGAGTTGATATTTCTATCATTCTTAGTAGTATCTAAGAACTTCATGAACATAAGCAGTATGGAGAGGATAACTTCCGATTTGATTTACACCCTATTTGTTTCTAGGTAACAATAGAAGAGGAAAGGGCGAACGGGAAGAATTTTTGTTTGGATTGGGAAATGTGAGAGCGTGAAGAAGATTTGTGTGGATTGTAGAAGCATAAATAAACATTTACATTGCTACCCTTCCATCAATTTTAATATTAAACAATGCGGGCATCAATGAGTTTTCAGTTTTCTTCTTCTTTAACAGTTTTCAGTTAACTCATTATTAAAATATTTTTTATTAACAAAGATAAATTTGTAAATTTACATTTTATATTTTTAAAATAATTTCTAAATTATCTCATAATTATCACATCACTCACAAATTTCAGTAAACAATCCTCATAAATCCACTATATTATCCCTCAATCCAAACAACCTCACACATCTCCTCTAATCCTCTCTAATCTACTCTCTCCCCTCCCCACAAATCCCCTCCCCAATTCAAACAGGACATTAGAGTTTAAAGTCCAATAAATATATTACATGAATTAATACGCGTGACTGACTTTTAGAGTCATTACACTACAAGAAAATCATGAAATAGAAACAATTTTTAGAGACCAAAATAATTAGTTGCAATAGTAACTAAATTAGAGACCATTTTAGAAACTAAATAAAAAGTTGGTTTCTAAATTAGTTTCTATTATTGTTAAATAATTTCTAAATTGGTATCTAATTTGCAACCAAAGTTTTAACTACCAATTATTTAGTTTCTAAATTTGGTCTCTAAAACCTTGGTTGCTAATTAGATACCAATTTAGAAACTATTTAACAATAATATAAACTAGTTTTCAAACCAATATTTTTTTTAGTTTCTAAAATGGTCTCTAATTTAGTTACTAGAGCAACTAATTATTTTAGTTTCTAAAAATAGGTTTCTATTTCATGATTTTATTGTAGTGTTACCAAAATAATGAGAAGAGCCACGTATCTTTCAACCAACATTATTTCTTTATTAAAACTAAGTAAGAGTTCTATGTGTTGTTTAAGAAGGTTAAGAAGGATGTTGAGTTTGAGAAACATCAAATGAAGACAGAATATCATTGTTTGAATTCTCAATAAGATAGAATTTTTTATCTTAAGAAATATGGTTGAGTAGTAGACAAGAAATGAAAAATCTGATCTTCACCAACAAGGAATAAACATTATATTAAATGAAAGTCCACCTATGAATGATATTTCAAGCACAAGTCAACATGAAGTAAAAAAAAATACCAAAAAGTAATTATAAGTATTTAAAAGTGTTAATTGAAGTGAGTTCTCAGTTTAGAAATGTTCTTAGAGAGACTTTTATAGTCTTATCTTTTTGCTGATGATATAATTATATTAAAGTTTATGATGTACTTATAATTTAATAGTATTCTGAAGATATAATAAAATAATATTTGTTAGATTTTATCCTCAAGTAGTTATTAACTATTTTATTAAGAATAATTATTTTATAATTTTTTTAATATATCATGCATATTCAAATGTTAAATTTAAAATAAATATATACCAAAAGCTTATTTATAAGAATTCTTTAAAAGTATAGACAACTATATATTTCTTTTATGTTTTACAGAAAAAAAAATGTGCTTGATGATATTAAAAATTGTCTTGACGAAGCATACTAAGATTATAAAAAAAATAACATTCATAATTTATAAAACAAGCATTACCATAATTAATATTATATTATTATTTTTCTAAAATGTAGGGTGTTTTTTAGTGTTGCAATTTTGAAAGCTTTTGTTTCCATTTAATTGTGAAGACAATATTAATTATTTTTTAGTATTAACTATTTGAGTATATCATATACCGTAGATACAAATGTTAAATTTAAAATAAATATATTAAAGTTTTTTTTAAGGAATTCTTTTATAGACAAGCATATATATGCCTTTCATCTTTTACATAAAAATGTGAGGTTCATAATATTAAAAGTTGTTTACATGAGGCAGAGTAAGATTATAAAAAATTAGGGGATAAGATTCAAAATTAAAGCACTGAAATAATATCAGAGAGTGGTAATATTTTTACACCCATTTATATAATTTTTTAAGTTGTCAAAATATTAATTATGTTAAAATTATATTATTCCTTCTCTCAAAAAAAACTAAATGATTTTTTAGTGTTGCAATATTTTAATAGTTTTTTGTTTCTATTTAATTGTCAAGACAACATTAATTATTATTATTTTATTGTACATGTGAAGATGGTGAGGGATTCAGACATGTCGTGTTCTTATCTTTTCGTCAATCTCTTTTCTTCATTGTTGTCACTCAATCGGCTGAGGTAGTTCGATGCTCGCTCTGTTTCAAGTGTGCTATAATAGGATATGAAAAATTTACCTTCCTCCTTTGTCTTGCCCCATTTATATTAATGTTCTTTCTCTATCTGTGTTTGTTACCATTGGAAATATTCTCTTCAATTCATTTAATGTTACTAATTCTTACTAATGACACTTCATAACTGCTAATGATAATTGTTAGCTATTTAATGTTAATGGTAAATGCTAATAATAATAGTTATTATTATACTAATAATAACACTGACACGGATACTCATACGACATGGCACTAGTGCAGAAACATAAAACAAATGCGGCTATTTCGAATTTATAAATGCGGCTTTATAGCCACATTTGATCAACACGCATTTGTAAATCAAGAAATATAAATGCGGCTATATAGTCGCATTTATAAATATCATTTACAAGTGCGGTTATTTGCTTTAACCACACTTGTATATGCCAAATCATTAAAAAAAATTAAAAATTTTAAAACGTGTAAAGCCAACGTTGATGAAGAGTCACGGGAGTGCCAACAACGGTGGCGGCAGCAGAAGCGACGGCGGACAGGGAAGCAGCAACGGAACAAACCAAAAAATCCACAAGAAACCACGAAGACAATGAAAAAGTACTGAGCAATGCGAGAAACCAAACAATGTAAGAAAAACGAATGTCAGCCAACGAAACAGTGTTTCGAGACCACCAATGCAAGGAAAAAAACATATATAAGAAAAACGAAAAACATTTATGCATATATTTGTGAAGATGAAGAAGAAGAAAAATGAAGGAAGTACATGAGGACCAAGTTAAAATGAGAGAAAAAAGAGAGAAAGAAAATGATATAAAAAATTCCAAGAGAAGCCTTCTCATGTCCACACAACAAGTTAAAAGGGTAATAGTTACTCAAAAGCCTATTTTTTTAGCTATTCCTAGGACTATTGACTGTGAGTCGGCTAAGGATAGTCCCACATGTTTGGACAATTTGGTAAAGGACTGTGAAGATGTGATTCAAGATCCTCCTAAAGGCTTACCACCTCTAAGAGGGATTGAACACCAAATAGACTTAATGCCCAGGGTTTCTTTACCACATCGTCTAGCATATAGGACCAATCCCAAAGAAACTCAAAAAGAAAATGAAAAGGAAATTGAAGTACATGATAAACCGAGTCTTAATACCTTCTCAACTCAATCACTTTTGTTGACTCGTGCTACGCCTACAAGGTCTTCTTCTTCTTTGTCATTTTTTCATTACCTAAGGTTCCTACTTCCACACCATATTGGATAAAGAATGTTAAGGATGATTTTTTCATATCTCCTATTTTACCAAATAATATCATTCCTAAACAGTCTTTTCCAACATGGTCTGTGTATAGACCATCTTTTTCTGAACTCCCAACATTTCAAAGTGATAAGTCATGTTTGCCCATTTCTTCTTGTCTTCTCTTATATAATAGCAAACTGACTTTGTTTTATGCAGGAGTACTGAATTCGTGGACGAATTCTCTCCAACTCGGGGAGTATGATGGATATCCACTAGGAGAGGATTTTATTAATGAAGGAAGAGGATTTTCACCTACACATTTGAAGTTCTTCCTTCTAGTCTTCTCACAAATTAAAAGAAGTCAAAGAGAAGATCAAGCCTAAAGATAAAGAAGTCTACAAACTCTCAAATAATAGGCTTCATATTAGATATCTCTCTTTATAGTTTCTTTTAAATTGTAAATAATATAGAATAATGTTTAGAAAGGTGCTTAGAGGGAAACATGAGACACCTTTTTTGTAAAAGCATCTTTAGGCTTTAGTTTAGCAAATTCTAGAAGCTTGGGGAGTGAGCTTAGTAAGGGGGGTGTGATCTTAGGAGTTTTTTGGGTAGCTTAGGGAATAAGTTATGTAAATGACCAGCCCTTACTCCTATAAAAGGAGGGCTTAGGTCCTTCACAATTCAGATTGGAATTTTATAGTAGAGAGACTATACTCAAATTTGGTGAGAATTTGTGAGTTTTTGAGTCTTCTTCTTCTTTGCCTTATCTTGTGAGCTATGGTGAGCTTCAAGTGGTGGCACTCCATCACTTATCTTGGTTCAAGGTTCCAAGTGGCGTGAATGGCTTCTTCCAATTCTCAAAATCCAGCAAGCATCTTCCTATAAGTGTTCTTCTCCCTTTTCTTCAATTTTCCATTCGGTAGTTTTAATTCCTAGTGTTCTTCCTTCATTTTCTACCGTTTACATTTACTTTTCCAGCTTTGTTATTTGTTTCTTTTCGGTTCAGTAGCTAGTTTTTCAATTCTGTCCATTTTTTAATTCCTTGTGTTTGATTCAATTTGACAATACATGGACTTCCATATGAGTCTTGGTTGGTGTTAAGTTTTGGTGAGTTCTTGAATTAGAACATTGATCCAATTCTAAAGTAATGTGCATTGCACAAATGGAATGCAGATGCAGCAGAAGGAGACGAACTCAGAGTGCGAACGCGAAACGAAGGCAAAGACGAGAAATAAAGTTTGAAATTGTGTGTGGCGCGCTTCAAAATTTAGGGTAAAAAAGGATTTACGAATGCGGTTAAAGGTAAAACCGCATTCGTAAATCAAGCGCTTTGATTTACAAGTGCGGTTATACAAATAACCGCATTCGTAAATCAAGTGCTTTGATTTACGAATGCGGCTATTCAAATAACCGCATTCGTAAATCAAAATAATTTCAAAAATGCCACCGCGTTTTTTACGAAAGCGGATAGCGCAAAAGCCGCACTAAATAAAGCGTATTTTTTTCTTCTTTTTGTACTAGTGTAGACACGGACATATAAATACGTATAATCTCTAAAATGTATGACACGGGGACACAAATCTATATATTGTATAATTATGAATTATATAAATTGACAATAAAAATTTATGTGCACAAATATGTTTCAGATATTTTTTGGAGCAAAAAGATGTTCTTCCTAGCTGGTTCAAAAGGATTTGTTTCTTATTTTTATAATTATAATAGAAATTCGTACAAAAAGTTTGAGTTCTAGAAAATTAATGTATTTTTTTTTTCTAAAATTGTGTTAAAATCGTGTTATAATTGTCAAAAATATTTTTTGAATTAGACACTTCACATATACGTATCCTACGAGTGTCGTGTGTAATACGTGTAACACTGAAACGTTATTTAAGAGAAATGTTAACTTGTAATTATTTTGAAAAGAAAAATCAGAAACAGTAAAAGCTCCATAATTCTGTCATGACTCATGTTTATTTCTCTCACCCACTTGGAAACATTTTCAAAGCATCAATGAAAAGCCTGTGTATATATAATACATGACAGGAGATGGAAGCAGAAATAAGTAAGATCGAAAGAAAGAGTGAGAATGCAGGAGGAAGAGAAGGTTGAGAGAGTGATAGTGGTGGGAGCAGGCCCCTCAGGCCTTTCCGCCGCCGCATGTTTCACCAAGCACTCCATTCCGTACATAATCCTTGAGAGAGAAGACTGTTTCGCTTCTCTTTGGAAGAAATACTCCTACGACCGTCTCCACCTCCATCTCAGCAAGCACTTCTGCCAGCTTCCCCACAAGCCATTTCCACCCTCTTTCCCTCAACACGTTCCCAAGAACCAGTTCCTCCAGTACCTCGACGACTACGTCTCCCACTTCGCCATCGCGCCGCTCTATCGGAGGACGGTGGAGCTGGCCCAGTACGACGACTCCCGCCGCTTCTGGAAGGTGGAGGCCCGCAACGGGGACTCCGGCGAGGTGGAGAAGTACTGCGGGAGATTCCTGGTGGTGGCTACTGGGGAAACTAGCGACCCCTTTGTGCCGGAAGTTGAAGGGTTGAGTAGTTTCCCTGGTAAGGTGATTCATTCCACTAGGTTTTCCTCAGGGAAGGAGTTCAAAGACAAGCACGTTCTTGTTGTCGGGTCTGGGAATTCTGGCATGGAAATCGCTTTGGACCTTATCAACCATGGTGCCAAAACCTCCATTCTCGTTAGAAGCCCGGTAATTCTAATACTTATTTAATTACCGTATTTATCGTCTTATGTTTTTGTAGGATTAAGGTTAAATAAGTTTATAGTATATGCCTGCATGTTTTAAGATACGAGATTATGCTTAGTTAACCTCCTTCTTCTCAA
Source organism: Phaseolus vulgaris (assembly GCF_000499845.2). NCBI lineage: Eukaryota > Viridiplantae > Streptophyta > Magnoliopsida > Fabales > Fabaceae > Phaseolus > Phaseolus vulgaris. Next base: position 46,091,260 of record NC_023759.2, on the reverse strand, counting down.
AAAGGAAATAGATTACAAGAAAATGAGAGTGAAAGAAGAAGAAGAAAAATAGGAGATAATTACCATTTATCCCGCAAAAAATCTAATAAAAAGATCTCCAAAATAACCTGGTATAATTTAACTTTTAGATTAGTTAAATTTTGACTTGTTTTCCGGTTCATCATCACAAATCACGCTAAGAATTAGTTTTGTAAGAAATTGAATTTTGATTGTAAAAAAAGCAGGTTCATTTTGCTAAATATTTTAGCACTACGTTGGTTTGGAGAAAAAAAAAGCCAAAAAACTAGAGCGGAGATTAAATTTGTTTGATTGAGAATAAATACGTTAAAAAAATGTGTGTTGTTTAGTTGGAAAGAAATAATTTTGACATTATTTGATTGGAAATATTAGTATGTTTTATTATTATATTGCATTATTTATTATCATATTTTTTGGAAGAGAAACTACAATGCTAATAAAACAAGAAAGAGAAGAATGTGAGAGTAAAAAGAAGCAAGTAACACCCAAAAAAATAAGATAAGGAACGTTTATCAAAGCTATTTCTATAAAAATATAACCCTTACTTCATTGGGTAGAAAATTTGTAAGTTTTGTGTACCTATTTTGTCTCATTATTGTATTTCCATATTTCCAAACACCTTATAGTCTCTTACAAGAATCAGATAAGAAAGATGAGATTTTTTTCATCAAACATGTTACTATGTTAGATTTTTTTCGTAAAAATACTTGACATTAGTTATTTAATTAAAAAAAAAGGTGGACCCAAAGCTTTAATTTTAGTAGACTTGTTTTTAGACCAACTCTACTTTAAATTATAAAGCAATCCGAAACATGAAATAAGTCATACTCCAACCAACCTTTATCTGACATATATATCAATGCATTAATATATATTTGTTAAGAGTTAATGATAATTTTAGAATAAAGCACAAAAAAAGGGAGTTAAAAAGCGAAGTCATTGTTAATTTGATTTTTGTGTGGTGTTGATGTGAAAAGAAAAGCAATTGGTTAGATGTTGTGTTGACTTAAATAAAGAGTGAGTTATGGTTTGGTTGTTACGCATTATTGAATGATAATGGAAGGAACAGGTTCATTTTGTATCAAGGGGAATGGTGAGATTAGGGTTGTTTCTGTTGAAGTATTTGTCGTTGAGCAGCGTGGACTCGTTGATGGTGATGCTGAGCACCATGGTTTACGGTGATGTAACAAAATATGGAGTTAGAAGACCCAATGAGGGTCCCTTTTACATGAAGGTCGAGCATGGAAAGTATCCAGTTATTGACGTTGGAACCTATAAAAAGATAAAGACTCAAGAACTAAAGGTACGTTTTATAGATGGAAATAGACTTTGCTATTTGGTAGGTGAAACATATCAATTTATGTTTAAACCTTTTTTTTAAAGAAAAAATATTATTAAATGTATATTGATAACCACTGTATAAACTCTTGTTGATAATATGAAAAAAAATTAGTATTTTTTTCATTTCATGCAGAAATTAGAATTATAAGAGAAATGGGGTTGTATAATGAAGTAGTTTGTAAATATATCATTTCACTTGTTAAATATATTTATGTATATTTTTTTTCTATTTTTTATATCACTTAATAATCACAATGTTTAGAAAATTGAGATCTAAAATAATTTAAATAAATGTTTGTTCTTTAATTTTCTAAAACATGAACTTGATGTAACACTAAAAAATCATTAAATAAAAACTAATTTTAGATAAAAAAAAATAATTAGTTTCTATAGTGACTAAACTAGAGATCATTTTAAAGACTAAAAAAATAAAAATTTCTAAATTAGTTTCTAATATTGATAAATAGTTTTTAAATTCGTATCTAATTAGCTACCAAAATTTTTAACTACCAATTATTTGGATTCTAAATTTGGTAGAAAAACCTTGGTAGATAATTAGATACCAATTTAGAAACATATTTATAAATAATAAAAACTAATTTAGAAACCAATAACATTTTTAGTCTCTAAAATGATTTCTAGTTTAATTATTATAACAACTAATTTTTATAACAACTAATTTTTATTTTTTCTCAAAAATTAATTTCTATTTAATGATTTTATTGTAGGGTAAAACTTTTATTTAAAATTTACATATTTGTTGATATCTTAACAAGAGAATTAGAAGTTCAAAGTATAGATGATAGGATATTTTATAGTTAAATGAAAATATTCAAAAATATTCTATTTAATAATTTTTTATAGTATAAATTCTAACACAATTCTGTTAAAATATTTTATTATTTATTAAATTTTATTTGAAACTATAAAATCACGAGTAAAATTTATTACATAGTAAAGGTGACCAACTTAATATTGTAAAATTTAATAAATTTCACTGGATCATGAACAACACAGAAAGTATATTACCATCATCAGTTTTCTTTATATAGTTCTTCAATCATACAAGTATATTACTATCATTTAATTTTTGTTATTGTTCTTCTGTATACATGAAATACATTATCATACAAATGAACTACTATCATTTAGTTTTTTTATTCTTGTATGTATATCAAATACATTCTTATACACTTTATAGTTAGGTGAACTGTGTCATTTCCTTGGTATATGAGGAATAAGGATTACATCACATGTTGTTGTTCACCCATTTTTGGCTGCAATTTTACACCATAATGTTTGTTTTTTGTGACGTGACGAAGCAGCATTCTGTATATTGTGTGATATGCAGGTTTTGGCAGCAGAAATAGAAAGCGTAAGAGGCAAGGATGTCCTATTCAAGAGTGGGGAGTTACACACATTTGACTCCATTGTTTTCTGCACCGGCTTCAAGAGATCAACCACCAAGTGGCTCAAGGTTTATAATTCATCCAATATCACTCATCATTGTGTTTTTGTTATGTCATTTTTGAAGAAAAAAATGGATTTATTAACACAAAACACACTAAAATTATGTGAGCATGCAGAGCTTATATGCTCCAAGATTATTATCATTGAAAAAAATCTTATTATCATTCAAAAAAATTGCAGGGAGATGATTACCTTCTGAATGATGATGGTCTTCCAAAGCCAAGTTACCCCATCCATTGGAAGGGAAATAATGGTTTGTACTGTGTTGGGCTATCAAGAAGAGGCTTGTATGGAGCTGCTGCAGATGCTGAAAACATAGCAAATGATATAAGCTTCTTCATGCAACATCCCTGAGAACAAACTATATCCACCACACAGTTTCCCTGTATCATGTTCTTCAAACATAATTATTACAACACATCATGGTTTGGAACATTGTCTTTCTTACTGTTTAGCTCCCATTGGTCTTGTTCAGGGACAAGAGTATAATCTGAAAATAATAATAATGATATGCTTCACTGCATTTTCCTGTAAATCATTCATCTCAATGTGTTCAACAGTTAATTATGGAGTTCAGTGCTTGTTACTATTCTTCTTTCTTTCACTTTTTTTTATCGTTGAGGTGTAGTTGTTATTAAAAAGTGAAAAAACACATTAGTTAAACAAAACTATTGAAAATGTACTGTGATTCTCTTTAATGTAGAAATTTACCTAATACAAATTGCAAAGAAAGGGTCAACTGTATCATATGTTTATATTACAAAGTTTTTTAAATAATTAATAATAATAGGTAATTGTAGTTTTAATAACATTTTATTGTGGTTTTTGTTTATTTATAAAAAATGATTGTGCAACTCAAGGAAAACATATAACAGAAAAGTAGTTATATTTTAAAAGTAATTTCAGATTATTTAATTGATTTTTCTGATAACTAAAATGAACTCAACTTAATAATACACTAAAAAAAATTATTATATAAAAAATAAATTTAAAAACAAAAAATAATTAGTTATTATATTGAAGTTAAATATAATTTAAAAAATAATAAAATTATTGGTATTTATAGTAGTTTTTATTATTAATAAAAAAATTAAATTATTTTATAAATTTTATTAATGATAAAAATTATTTTAGATATCAATGATTTTTTTTTAATTTTTAAAATATTATTTAATTTAAATAATATAATAATTAATTATTTATTATTTTCAAAAATAGTTTTTCTTTAATTATTTTAATCTCATAATATCTTGATTCGAGTGAATTAAACTACAGCTGCTTCTTGTATGAAATTTTTATATAGAAAGTATATATGGCTTTTCGTGTGAAATAATTATTGGAAAAAAATACTTATAGATTGTTATAAAAAAATATTTTGCACATCCAAAGTATTGTGTCAAATATATAATTTTGAGTACTCCTCTTGTTAAAGTAATAAATGTTAAATATTGATTCTAAATTTGTATGTGCAATAATTAAATGTTATGAATTTTATTGAAGAAAGTATTCATATTAAATGTTAACAGTTTGTCAAACCATATTTTCTTTAAAAATAAACTGTGCACTTATCATAACATAATTAATAGGAAAATTAAGTTATTTTCTTGTGGAACCAAACAATTACAAGAGGAAAATAATAGAGATAAATCAGAAGTGTTAATGACATATCTGACCATTATTTGGGAGTTAACAAATTAAGACTTGAAGAAACATAACACACACAAAAAAAAGTCTCATTAAGGTTCCATTCACAACAATTATTGATGAGCAATGAATAGTAACTTATTACGAAATTTTTATATTTTTAATATTTTTAAATTATGAAATGTGAAACTATATTTATATTATTCAAAAATATTTCAAATGATGTAATATGAATATATTTTCGACTACGTAATTTAAAATATAAAATATAATTTTATATTAAATATATTTTAAATTATATAATTGTAAATATTTTAGATTGTTTAAGTCATATTTCTTGGAAAAATCTCTTCAATCATCTAAATTTGTAAATAATTAGTAAAACATTAAATCTGAAACTATCAGAAACACATGGGCCAAGCCCTAATTCCTGCTCCAGATTGGGCTCGATTAGTGTCCCTTCGAATTTGGGACTAGGCAATTGCTTCCTGCACCATATCACTGCACCCAATTACAGGAGAAAAACCGAAAATACCTTTAAAAAAATAGGGTACATATAAAATTACATTCCAGACCTCCTTTTTCGGAATACAATAATCTCTTCCAGATAATTTTTTTCGGAATGTATTATTTTCAGTTCTGGATTTTTTTATCTGGAATGGGATTTTGATTTTCTTTTTCCGGATTTTTATATCCGAAACACAAAAATCTCTTCCAGATTTATTTTTCCATAATGCATTATTTTTAATTTTGGATTTTTATTTCCGGAATAAAGGGTATTTTCGAAATTTTTGAAATTATGTTGGGTGCAGGTTCAAAAGTATTGGGTGCAGGGAGCATTTGCCCCATCCTTATCTCAGTGTCATATTGGGCTCCAATACTCTCTCATAGATAAAATATTCCAGCATGGAAAATTCTCCTTGCACCTTCATCCCTTCTCTCTCCACCTCCATTTTTTTTTTAAATTCCAACTCTACTCTTCTTAGTATATGTTAAGGTTTCCGTATTGCTTGATATTGTAGTGGTTTTTTCTTCATTTTCAATTGGTCTTTTTAGTTGGTTGTGGTAACCAGTGGTGGTTAATAATTAGTAGTGAACGTTGTTGGTTGATATAAGTTGTATTGTGTTTTTAAAATTCGTTTTTTGTTAGCTTATTTTTATTTTTATGTTTTGTGTATATCGAATTGTATAATTCAAAAAATGTAATATTTATTTTGCATTGTACAATTTGAAAGGTAAACTCAAATCCAAAAGTGTCTTTCAAATTTCCAATCCATAACACATTTTGTACTTACAAACCATATTATAAAATCCAGAAGACAATTCAGAATCTGGATTTACCTTTCGAATTGTACAATCTAAAATACAATTATAGCAATGGGTTGTTATGGATTGTACAATTCAGATTATATTTTTGGATTTGGGAAAACCTTCTAGACTCTATAATCTTAAATGTTTTTATTTAAAGAAAAATATTCTAAATATGGAAGGTGTAAATAGAAAGCAATAAATTTCCATGTTGTAGAATCTAAAATGTATTTTTTTTAGAATAAAACGATATTTTTGTTTGATATGTGTGAATCATAGTAGAAGCTAAGAAGAAATCGCCTTAGCATTAACATGATACTAAATAACTAGTTAATTCAATTAAACAATTTAGTAGGGATAAATAATATAAATATGTGTAAATAAAAAAGAAAATATTTTAAGGTTGTAGAATTCAAAATGTATTTTTTTAAGAATAAAATTATCTTTTTGTATGACTTATGAATTATGAATTGTAGAAGTTACGGGGATGCAGGAAGAAACGGCCTCAGCATTAACATGATAATAAATAACTAGTTTAATTCAATTAAATAATTTAGTAGGGATAATTAATAAAAATAAGGAAGAAGACATTGAAATGCCGGAAGAAACGGCTCAACATTAACATGATAATAAATAACTAGTTTAATTCAATTAAACAATTTAGTAGGGATAATTAATAAAAATATGGAATATGTAAATGGAAAATATTACATTTTCATATGGTAGAATTTAAAATGTATTTTTTTTAAGAATAAAATTATCTTTTTGTCTGACCTATGAATTGTAGTAGGAGCCACGGAGATGCAGGAAGAAACGAGCATTAACATGATAATAAATAACTAGTTTAATTCTTGTTGTTAGATGAGAGTTTCCTTCATCAGGTCGGGTTAAAATTAACACGGATGGGGCTGCTAGGGGATATCCTGGTCTTGTTACTTGTGGAAGTATTTCCCGTGGGAGTATGGGAGAGTTTATTGGAGCTTTCTCTGCATTTCTGGAAGTTCAGAATGCTCTTGTTGCTGAGTTTTATGGGGTTATACATGCTATGGAGGAAACTCAAAAGATGGGGCTTACTAATGTCTAGTTGGAATGTGATTCTGTTTTGGTTTGTGTTGTGTTTACTGTTAGGACTAATGTTCCTTGGATGTTTCATAATCGATTGAATATTTTTCTTAATTACTGTGGAAAAATCAGGTTTAGGGTTACTCATATTTTTCGTGAAGGAAATGCGTGTGCTGATAAGTTGGCTAATTTAGGATTTATTCATAGAGAATATTTTCATTGATATAATAGGTTTGCCATCTAGTCTTTTATTAAAATTCTTTATGAATAAATATAGTCTACCTTATGTATCGTTTTTGTTAACATATGGATTTTGATATAGTCCCCCATATTTTTGTATTCTCTTTTTTTTTTCTTTTTTTAATAATTTTTTTTCATGTGATGACAAATGATTGTTGTTACTTAAGGTGTCAACATAGCTGAGATGTCAAGTTGCATAGTGATGTCTAACATGAAAGCTTTTATTTTTAAAAAAATTAGTTTAATTTAATTAAATAATTTAGTATGGATAATTAATAAAAATATGAAAGGTGTAAATAGAAAATAATACATTTCTTGGTTGTAGAATTCAAATGTATTTTTTTAAAGAATAAAATGATTTTTTTTTAGCTGATATGTGAATTGTGGTAAAAGCTACGGAGATGCAGGGAGAACAGAACTTAGATTAACGTAATAATAAATAACTAGTTTAATTCAATTAAACAATTTAGTAGGGATAATTAATAAACATATGGAAGGTGTAAATACAAAATAATACATTTTCAGGTTGTAGAATTCAAAATGTATTTTTTTAAAGAATAAAATGATATTTTTTCTAACCTATGAATTGTAGTAGAAGTTACGAAACGACATCAACAATAACATGATAATAAATAACTAGTTTAATTCAATTAAATAATTTAGTAGGAATAAGTAATAAAAATATGGATGGTGTAATTACAAAATAATACATTTTCAGGTTGTAGAATTCAAAATGTATTTTTTTAAGAAGAAAATGATCTTTTTGTGTGACCTATGAATTGTATTAGGAGCTACTGAGATGGAGGAAGAAACGTCCTCAATATTAACATGATAATAAATAATTAGTTTAATTCAATGAAATGATTTAGTAGGGATAATTAATCAAAACATGAAAGGTGAAAATAGAAAATAATACATTTCTAGGTTGTAAAATTTATAATGTATTTTTTTTAAGAATAAAATGATTTTTTTGTGTGAACTATGAATGGTAGTAAAAGTTACATATATGCAGGAAGAAACGACCCCTACATTAACATGATAATAAATAACTAATTTAACTCAATTAACAATTTTGTAGGGATAGTTAATAAAATTATGGAAGATGTAAATAGAAAATAATGCATTTTCACATTGTAGAATCCAAAATATTTTTTTTTTTAAATAAAATGATATATGTAAAGGTGTAGTCGAAGTTACGTTATGGAAAAAAAAAATCTCAACATTAATATAATAATAAATAACTAATTTAATCCAATGAAACAATTTAGGAGGAATAATTAATAAAAATCTAATGAGTTTGATTTCCCCAATTATCTTTTAACCAACATCATATTTTTCCTCACTCTTTCTTTTTGTTTTATCTGCTGTAAATATAGATTAATACAGGCTTTTCTACAATATGCTTTGATTTTAGCTTAGTACATTGTAACACCTATAATTTACATATAACTATTACAATAAAAGTTATACCAGTTTTTGTACAAACTTGGAGTTTTTCAAAAACATTCCTAATACATGAAACCTCAACTCAAAATAAGACTCTGAAACCTCTAAGGCTCTCCTGCACCTGTATGGTCATCTGCTCGTGTATATAGTACCGTCATCGCAGTTCAAACACAACAAGAAAAAGGGTAAGCTAGTGAAAATAGAATTTTATAATATACACAATTAAATCAAAAAAGAAAACCAAATTACATGATCAATTTCTCAAATTATTCAAATTTCTTCAAATCTCAACAATAAACAATCACATGGATCTACACATCCAAAATATTCAACAAACAACGTCTTCCGGAAGACCCGTATTAAGTAAGTCCTACCAGAGACTAACACCTGATCCAAAGATTACCAGCGAATCCAACAGAAAGGATCAGGGTAAGTTCAATACAACCCAAGTCGTGCATCTCATATGTCACGGTGTGCATGAACTCCCCCATCAGCTTCTCACCACTTGATATCTTAGTTTATGTGACTTAGATCATCTGTGAAGCTCGGAGATCTCTGTTACCACATAGGCATCAATACTTAATACACAGCAAACATCAGTCCATACATTATCCCAAATGTATGAATTCAATTTCATACCATTCTGTCATACAATATCATTCAAAAAGTGATCCACAATATTCAAAAGCATAATTAACATAGAAAAACAACACTTAAATATTAAACCATCAAAATATAATATTTTTACAAATTTAAATAATATATAAACAAACAACCCAATATATAAACACATAACATCCCTGCAAGAAAAATTGAATATTGGGACCACGTCCCTTCCGCATTCAGATTTTCTATCCTAGGGTGCTATTAAAAATTAAATTTAGCTTCCCTTACCTCAATTGTTTGCTTTCCAAGCAACTTTTAGAATTGTATTCCCTACCGTTTGGATAAGTTTCAAGATTTACGGGTCTAATGCAAATTATCCAAACAGAACAAAAATTCAGTATATAATAGAATAAGTTGAGAGGATTAAACTTCCCAACTGACCCCACCAAGATTGATGACTAAATCCTAGGAAAAAACAAAGAACAAAGAATATTTAGAGTAAAAATGAACTTATTCTGTTTGAAAATTTGATCGGGTAGAAATATTCCTTAACTCCTCTGCTACATCGTGGTATGATCAGATTCTAAAATAAATGAAGATTGGGAGAGAAATTAAGAGAGAGGGAGAGAAGAGAATATGAAGAGAGAGAGAAAAAAAAAACTGTGGTGGGGAAGAAGGGGGCTTCTCTGCACCTTTATTCTTTTTTTTTTCTTTTCTTTTTTTGTACGTTCTTACATCCTGTCTTTTATTCCCTCTATAAAGAAAAAAACAGAGAAAGATTAAATTCTCAACCAAATTTATCTGTTTATTACATTTCCTTGTTCAGTGTAAAGCTTGTTGTCAAATAATAAAGTGTTTATCAAGGCCTCAAAACCATTTTTTATTTTGTTAAAATTTTACTTAGACGTGATATTTTCTCAAATCATTGTATAATAAAGGTGTAAAAGAGTTTTAAAAATATGGTTTTGAAATGCATTACATAATAAAATGTACAACTAAACAAATAACATGTCGTTACTATAGTACTGTTACATATACCACAACTTTAACCAAAAAGTATGTTTAAACAAAAAAGTTAATAAAGAAAACATTTTACGTGTTAATATGCAAGTTAATCATATTATATTTTAAGATCTGCAAAAATTAAGTTATGTTTTCACTTTAACAATCTTAATATTCAAATAACGAGCGTGTGTATACAAATCTATATTTCATTATAAGATTTATAAAATTAACATAAACAACTCGATTATTATATATTGCTTATCTTTTTTAACCATTTTAAATAACTTGATTATATTATAAAATTCCAATTCGTCTCTTTTAAATAAAATAGTATTATATAATTTTTACTTCTCCTATTATTACTGTCAACAATAGAAAAAATGGATCGATTGAGGTTTGATGCTTCATTAATCTCATAAACTAATTCTGGGACATTTTGAATTATGATAGCATGGTCCTGGTTTTCTTTTAAATTTAAATTCGAACAATAATAGTTAAAATAAATATTTTCTAAAATGGATAACTACAATGTCTTATTAATCTCATAAAATTAATTTCAGAATATTGAAATTATAAAAATTTGATGGTCTTGAATTTTTTTTAAATTGAATATCTTTTATTGTTGTTGTTATTTTTATTTTAACAAAATTTGTTGAAAATTATTAATCTAATGATCCTAAATTTCTTATAAATTAAACAACAACAATAAATAGTCTCAAAATTAAAATAAATATTATGTTTTTCACACTATCAATAAAGAATGGATGCAAAGGATGAGTGATGTATTTACAATAATGCTAAATATTCAAAGTATACAGTTTCTATTAAAACTATTTTATATTAAAATAAATTCTTATCATCAAATTGAAGGGCATAATATTACGATGTGAACTTTAAGCCTAACTCAATCCCATAAAACCGACTCATAGGATTGAGGTTTGCACCCACTTATATACAACGAAAGGCTATAATCTCTAGTCAATGGGATCTCCAACACATAATAAATTTGGTTTTGTGAGAGGATTAAAGACAAATATGTAATGAAATGGCATATAATTTTATTAAAGTTTAATAGGTTTTTTCTCTCACTCATAATAATTTTTTAATTTGATCTCATTTTAAAAGAAAACAAAATTAATATAATTGCTGACAATATTACAATATTGATTGAAGATACAAGCTTTGATTAAAAAAAATATAGAATGAATTTATTATCTCCCAAAAATTAAAGAAAAAAAATTAGAATGGTAATTAAAAAGACAGAAGATAAACAGTATTTGAGTGGTGAGGATTGCAGTGGAAGTTGACAGTTGTGTGTTGTTCTGAGAAGGAAATGAAGGTCAGAAACGGTCGGGCGGCGAAAGGAAAGAAACAGTGTATGCATGGCTTCTCATTCGCTCACCATTTTTGGTTCTTTTTTTCTTTCTTTCTTTCAAGTTTATACACCAAACCAATGCAAATCAAACTTTTCTTTTTCTCCACTCAATCAGGGAAAAAACAACCACAATTTTAAACTTAACAACAAATTCAAAACTTAACTACCAATTATATATTATCAACATATTTTACTTTAAATATTATTATTTATGTTCAAAAGTTTTTTTTAGGACGTGTGTTCAACCATAGAGTAGGTTTTTTTTTTAAGTGGAGGGACCTAAGTGAGACACCATAAGTTCCTAGCAAACAATTTGGCATATCCTTGTTCGAATTTTAAAATATTTTCTTTCACTTTCTATTTTTCAAATAACTAATTTTGCAACGTTGAATAAAAATGTGGAAAGTGTTTTTATTTGTTTGGTGTACTATAAAAAAATTATTAAATAAAAAATAATTTTAAAAACTAAAATAATTAGTTATTATATTGATTAAATTAGAGACAATTTTATAAACTAAAAAGTTATTGGTATTTAAAATATTTCTATTACTAATAAAAAATTATAAAATAGTTTCTGAATTGGTATCTAATTATTAGCTACTAAAGTTTTAACTATTAACTATTTATATTTTAAATTAGTCTGTATTAGTCTTTTGAAGACTAATTTAGAAACTAAAATAATAGTAACTAAAACTTTGATAACTAATTTAAATATCAATTTAAAAACTATTTTATAATATTTTATTAATAATATAAATCACATTAGATATCAATAGTTTATTAGTCTCTAAATTAGTATTTAATTTAGTCAATATAGTGATTAATTATTTTTTATCTCTAAATTTAATTATTATTTAATGATTTTTTCTTGTGATGGTGTATGTATTTTGGATGTAAATATTACATGTTTGAAATGTATATAGAAATTAATATTGATAATAAATATTGTATTAAAACATGTGTAAAAGGTATGTATAGAATTGATTATAATACCTTATATTGAAAAAAAAGTGTCTTTGGGTTTTATGTCGTGAGTTCCAATGTTATGAGGTTGATGAGATCTCGTTTAGGATTGAAGACAAGTCCTCTTGTGAACCCTAAAACATTAATTTCTTTACCTAAAAACTCCAATCATGTTTCATCCCTCAGTTTCCAGATTGGATATAGTACAAGAGACCTTCATGGCCATTCTTTCATTTTGTTGAGCCTTATTATGTACCATATCAACATTTATTTAATGTTAGATATGAAACCACTCAAGGTACCTATTTCACTTACATAATTTTTTTTCTTTAATTTATATACACATGAACAGTTTTTAATCAATTGATGAGAGTACTTTAGTGCTAGAAAAATCAATCTAAATTTACAAAATATTTTTACAAAAGAAAATAAAAGAAAACATTCACATGAGTGTTTTTCATTATTACAATATTTTAGTACCAAAACAAGAGGATGAGTCCAAATGTGAAAGAATCAAAGAATACTAAATAACGTTCATGAACAAAGTCATTAATTGTCCCTGTAAAAGGGAACTTTGTTCCTATAGAGAAGACACCATTAAACTTAAAAAATCACCAAGTGTATCAACTATTTTTTTAATTATAATATATTATATATGTGCAATTTTAATTAAGAACTAGATGTTTTGTAAGTGAATTGTAATATCGTACTACTTACATTTATATTATTCTTTATTATTGATAAAAAAAAGTAATTATCAACTATTTTTTTATTATAATATATTATATATGTGTATTTTGATTAAGAACTAGATTTTGTAAATGAATTGTAATATCTTACTACTCCATTTATATTGATAAAAAAGTAATGATTTTTTTTTTAAGTTTGTCTTTAAAACACATAATTTTCAAGGTTGTCTATGGAGTTTATAATCTTATTTCAGAATGTGAATATCTTTTATTCAAAGTAAGAAAAAAAATTAGAGACACTAAAAAAAGTAATTATTATTTAAATATCAAAGTAATTAGTTAGTATTTAACTAAATTAAAGACTATTTATAAATTAAAAATATTAATATTTAAAATATTTTTTATAATTAATAAAAATTTATAAAATATTTTTTAAATTGGTATATAACTATTAAATGTCAAGATTTTAGCTACTTACTAATTTATATTTTAAATTACTATATGTTAATGTTTTATAGTCTAATTTAGAATTTAAAATATTAGTATCCAAAATCTTGATAGCTAATTTAGATATCAATTTAAAAATTATTTTATAAATTTTTATTAATAATAGGAATCACTTTATATATTAATAAATTTTAGTTTTAAAAATACTGTTTAATTTAATTAATATATTATTTAATTATTTTTTGTCTCTAAATTTAATTATTATTTAATAATTATTTTATATTGACAGTGAAAAGTTGTGAGAGAATTCACTACAAGAAAATCATGAATTAGAAACCAATTTTTAGAGACCAAAATAATTAGTTACAATAGGAATTAAAATATAGACTATTTTAGAAACTAAAAAAAATTGGTTTCTAAATTAGTTTTTATTATTTTCTATTATTGTTAAATAGTTTCTAAATTGGTATCTAATTAGCAACTATAACTACCAATTATTTAGTTTCTAAATTTGGTAGAAAAACCTTGGTTGCTAATTAGATACCAATTTAGAAACTATTTAACAATAATAGAAAATAATAGAAACTAATTTAGAAACCAATTTTCTTTTTAGTTTCTAAAATGGTCTCTAATTTAGTTACTATTGCAACTAATTATTTTGGTTTCTACAAATTGGTTTCTATTTCATGATTTTCTTGTAGTGATTGTAAGGCAATTTTAAAAAATAACTGAATATTTAAAGTTGAATAAATAGATAGACAAAATTGTTTAAGTTATTTCTATTTTCTAGCACCTTTAACAAATTAATTCAAGTTGGTCCACATAATAAATAGATATTATATTGATCATAATTTGTTTGCATCTAATTTGCATAATCCACGTGTTCTAGACAGGCGAACAGGCGACCTTAACCCAGAACACTCAAGATTGTTAAGAACAAGTGTGCCCTTAACCTGAAACTGTAATCCGTCTATCTGTGAAGTTTTACCTAGTATATATGGAGTCAGTCTTAACCACATACTTAATGTTATGATTCTCTCTTTACTGTCTGGTTAATACTCATTAATCCAAATTATCGATCTGTGTTATTTCCTTTATATCAGTCATTTAAATCGTTCGTCTAGCTAAATGAATCATGGTCGACCCTAAGTCCATAATCCAATACCACCATTAAACTAATCAACTTATAGACTAAAATTAAATATTAGTTGAATGCTTAAACTTTATAAATAACGACTATGATGCTAATGTTTTTAAAAAATAAATAAAATTTACTTCTCACTCAACTTCTCAATTCATCTTCTTTTTCAAGTATTGATTGGATGAGACTGTTTAGTTATAGAATTTTATAAGCGTTAATCTAAAAAAAGAAGAATATGCAATCATAAACAAGCGTGTCATTTTTTACATAGGGAAACACTATTCTTACTACTCTTTTGGAACAATTCCCCTTACATTATTTTTGCATAAGGGAAGGGTAAATTGTATAGAAATGAAGAGTGAAAATTCTTATGGCATTGTGATACATGGTAGTGTGTACTTTATGGAAGAGAATAAAAATTTATAAAATAATTTTTATATTGGTATCTAATTATTAATTACTAAAGTTTTTTTTATTAATTACTTATATTCTAAATTAGTATCTATTAATCTTTTAAAGAGTAATTTATAATTTAAAATATTAGCAATAAAACATTCGTAACTAATTTAGATATTAATTTAAAAATTATTTTATAAATTTTTATTAATAATAAAAATTATTTTAGATACTAATAATTTTTTTAAAATAATATTTAATTTAGTTTATATAGTAATTAATAATTTTTTTAAAATTTAGTTATTATTTAGTGATTGTCTTGT
Source organism: Phaseolus vulgaris (assembly GCF_000499845.2). Classification (NCBI taxonomy): domain Eukaryota; kingdom Viridiplantae; phylum Streptophyta; class Magnoliopsida; order Fabales; family Fabaceae; genus Phaseolus; species Phaseolus vulgaris. The sequence goes on along the minus strand of NC_023759.2, from coordinate 46,075,786 downwards.
TTGATATCACTTAAAATATACAAGAATATTTGTGTGTATTATAAGTTCTACAGTAAAATTATATGAATAAAAAATGAGGAGAATATTAATGTTGAGATTTCTTTGTGCACTTAATTATCAACCAAAATCATAAATCTTATATTAAAATCATTTAAAACCTTATTTCTTTAAATTTTATGCTTTGAAAAGCGTGGGAAACTGAATACAATACATCGTTATAAAATGAGTTCTGGTGTTTTTACTTTATAAGATTTATAGTTTTATTTTCTCTCTCAATTTTGATTGTTTAGTTTGTGATTGCTAATAATATTTTAGTATTTATTATCTCTGCGTGTGTTTGGTTGTCACTTAGAACAACATAAATTTTTGTTTCTTTCATTTCATGCCATGGAAACTGTAAACATGCCATGCATCATTACAACTTATTTTCAAACAAACTTTTTGCCCCTTTCTGTTGTTGACAACTAAGACTTTTATACTCAGTGCAAGCTTCATCACAGTTTCTTAATCTCATGCTTTGAAAAGTGTGAACATCATTCATAATTAGAAATGGATTCTCAAACGTACTTTTTTTGCTTTTTTAAGATTTGCGGTTTTCTTTTCTTTTTCAATGATGATTTTCTATTTTTGTTTCATGGCAATTTTTTTTAGTACATGTCTATATCTGTGACTGTCAGTTAAAACTAAGCAAATTAACGTTACATGTGAACTACACAATTTTTATTTTTATTTTATTTCATTATTTCATGCTTTGAAAATTGTAAACTTCTTGTGCATCATTACAAATGGATTTCCAAACAAAACGTTTACATATTTTTTATTGAAGAGAACTAAGACTCTATATTCAGTGCACGATTCATAACAATTCCTAATTTCATGCTTTCAAAAGTGTGAACACTCAATAAATTATTACAAATTAATTCTTAGCATATTTTTTAATAAGATTTATGGGGTTTTTTTTCTATCTCTCTTTTTTATTTTTTCTAATGTATAATTATCTTCCTGGGCGTGTTTGATTGTTAGTTAAAACTTTGCGAACAAAAACTTAGAAAATAACGACACAAAATTCTATTTTTTGGTTTTGTGTTTTAGAACTTGTAAACATCCATCACTATAAACTAAAAGGAAGAAGATCTTTTGCTTCTTATTTTGTTGTTGTAGATGCTAATACTTTAAACTTGCCTGTTTCATAATAATTTCTTACTAAAATTTAATTGTTCGTTTTTTAAAAAAAAAAACATTCCGAAATAAGTAGTTATTTTCTCTAAGTAAATTGAATAAAATATTTTACTTAAATTACACAAGAATTTCAGTTGAAATACTAAAAAATAAATAACGCTAATATTTATATTTTCAGTCAGATAACATATTTTAAAAAATCATTTAATACTTTTTCTCAATAGTTAAAAGAATTTGATACAGTTACCTGGTTTGTCAGTAAAAAAATTTAAATAGAGATTAAGTTTAGAGAAAAAAAATAGTTATTATATTAATTTAATTATATATTATATTACTAAAATATTATTGATATTTATAGTATTTTTTATTATGAATAAATAATTTTTAATATTTAATCAACTAACAAAGTTTTAACTATTAACTAATTAAATTTTAAAGTTGGTAACTAAAATGTTGGTATTTAATTAGAAACTAATTTATAAACTATTTATTAATAATAAAATTATTTTATATAATAATTTTTTTTAATATCTAAAAGAATATTTAATTTAATTAATATAGTGACTAATTAATTTTTTTCTATAATTTTAGTCTTAATTTAATGATTTTTATTGTCATGTATTTTAGTTGAGTTTTTTTTTAATTAAAAAACATTTTAATTGAGATGAATAAAATATAAACACTAAAAAAAATCATTAAATAGAAACTAATTTTAGAATAGTTAGTCACTATATTGACTAAATTAGAGACCATTTTATAAAGTAAATAATTTCTATTATTAATAAAAATTTATAAAATAGTTTTTAAATTGGTATCTAACTATTAGCTATCAATGTTTTAACTACTAAGTACTTATATTCTAAATTAGTCTCTATTAGTCTTTTAGAGACTAATTTAGAATTTAAATATTAATAGCTAAAACTTTGATAGTTAATGTAAATATTAATTTAGAAACTATTTTATAATACTTTATTAATATTAGAAACCACATTAGATATCAATAATTTTTTAGTCTCTAAATTAATATCTAATTTAGTCAATCTAGTGACTAATTATTTTTGCTTTATAAATTTGGTTACTATTTAATAATTTTCTTATAGTGAAATAACACTTGATAAATTTTAAAATATTTTTCTTACATTTAAATATAAAAAGGAAGTGTAAATCCTAAATTAATAAGATTTTTTTTCTTTATCTCACTTTTTTTGAATTTCTATTTCTTGTTGATAAGATCTCTTTTAGCATATATGTTTTTCCACTCTAGGAGAGGGTTCCCTCTCCACACAAATATTATGTTAAAAAACTCTAGAAGATGAATATGATGATGGAATTGAGGAATGAATATTCATTGTGGTTATTTATGCTTCATGACGTAAGGCAAAAAATTGAGGGGATTTAATTGCTGAGTAAGAAACAGAATAAGAAAGGGTATATATACATAACTAGTTAGCCCATCAGTTAGCATTAGGGTAAATATATTTTTCAAAAATCATATTATTTTTAGTAATAAATATAAATAAATTTTAATTTTAATAAAATAATATTTGATGTGGTTATAAATGTAGTTCTTGACAAAAGAATATCAAATGATCATGACTCTAAATGTTATTATCAATACAATTATAAATAAAAAGAGTTAGCTGTATTAATTGATTTAAATAATTTCCAACATTCAAAATTGATTAATAGTTTTATAACATATTATATATAATTTCGTTTCCAATTCCTGTTTTAAAGTTGAAATTTATTTTATAATTCTGATAAAAATCACATATTTTAATTATATTAAAATTAGTTAGGATGTGTATTTATTTGTAATTCATCTAAGGTGTCATGATTTTATTATTAAAATATAAATACTAAATATTAAATAGTGAGGGTTCCATGAGGTTTATATGATTAAGTTTATAGTTTGAAGGATAACAACTAGTTTGTCATGTCATATAAGATAATTTGGTATTTATATAACATGTGCATTCTCAGAACTTAAATCAATGTAGAGTTTTTTAGAAGTAGAGTCGAGTGTATAGTTATCTTGTTAATGAAATTATGACATGAGTGATATTGATGTTTTACGAGTTAATTATAAACACGTAATTGTTTATTTAAAATGTACTATATGAGATGACTTATATATTTGTGATTATATTTATTGAAAACTATATTTATATTAAATTTTAAAAAATATTAGCTTATTCTACATTTCGTTTTGTATTTATTTTAAGACTTGCGATGATTATATATTACACATAAATGATGCTGCATGTGTTTTAGAATTTCACAATAAATAAACAAATGGAGTGTTATACGCTTCTTTAATTTATATTGGTATATCAAGTAAAGTTACATTATAAAAAAAACCAACAGAACATGTTATGAACATTTATTAAATTGAGATATTAGTAGTATAAAACGTAAAATTATAAAAATATAATAAAAACATGTAATTTGAAATATAATATACATTTGGTATTAAAAAAGGGAGAGAGTGTATATGCATGAACAATGATTTCTCTCATCCTCCTCATATGCAAATATCCTAGGGGAAAGCCACCTAGGATGATGATGTTTTCTCTTTTTTGACATTCTTTTTTACTTTGTCGATCATTTTTTTATTATTATTTTTTGCTTTGTCATTCATGCAATAATATATATAATAATACCCTTTATTTTTATTATTTTTCCATCATAATTATCATATTATGATCTTTCATACTTTATTCTATATATTTTCTCTTCTTTATAAATAAATTTGTTGTACAATTCACTCTATATATAACATTTTTTTATTATAAAATGTTCTCTAAAATATCTACATATATATGTATCTACATACAATCTAAATCAATGAATATAAAAAAACTTTCAAAATGTATAAATAAATATAACAATAAATTTGTATATGCTTAGATAATATTATTTTTATGATTCTTTTTATGTTTTGATAATATTAAGTAATTCGTATTTTTTTCGAAAGTCATTATTTAAGGGTATCAAAATAAATCATTAAATTATACCAAAAATAATTTAAAATATTTCAATTAACTCTAATCTACACAAAAAATACATCATATTTCATTATTTAAAAAATTTTAAACACAAGGATATTTATAAACTTACATTTTACACTTTAAAAAAAATAAAAAATCCCACAGTCATCACATCACTCACAAACTCTAATAAACTTTCCTCACAAATCTACCCTAACATACTTCAATTCAAACACACTCATTTTCTTCACACTTTTCCATCAAATCCTCACACATTCACTCCCTCCAATCCTCACACATTCTCTCCCTAATCTAAACACAATCTAAGGGTGTGTTTGGATTGGGGAGAGGATGTGTAAAAATTTCAGGAAGTGAATGTGTGAGTATGTGAGAGAAAAATGTGAAGAAAGTGAGGATGATCGGATTGAGGTAAGTTAGACTAGATGTATGAGGAAAGTTGATGGGAGTTTGTGAGTGATGTGAGTTGTAAAATGTTAGTTTACAAATTTTTCTTTGCCTATTAAAGAAATTTAATAATGAAATTGAGTTAATTTTGTTTAGAAATAAACAACTTTCACATAGTGAATTTAAAAACTAAAATTAAAAAAAATATATATATATATATATTAAATGTAAATAGGTATAATTTAAAATTTATAATTAGAAAAAAATATATGTATTCAACAAATTAAATAAAAACAAAACTTCAAGTAATTTCTTAAAATATTAAACATGTACTATAAAATTGGAAAATAAAGCTGATCTTATATAAATAAATAAATATTATTTTTTAATATTAAAAACCATATAATAATGAAAATAAAAAAATACTACAACAACAAAAATATAACATAATTAACAATAAAAAAGAATTTCATAAAAAAATATAATTAAATAAATTATAACTCATAAACATAATAATTATAATAAAAATATATTAATATAAACACAACAATAAATTAAATAAAAACCGAACTTCAAGTAATTTTTTAAAATATTAAACATATATTGTAAAATCGAAAAATAAATCACATCTTATATAAATAAATAAAAATATAATAAGAAATACTATAACATAAAAGTAGAATAGATGATGGTAAATTCGAAAATAACACATGCTGACGTGATTTTTCCTTTACATCTCTTCATTTTGAGGGAAAAATATATTTACTGTTCACATATATATCATCTCCTTCTCTTTCCCACAAAACCCTGAATCCAAATAGTTTATATCTTCTCATTTATTTGCCTGTGAAACGTCTGTTTGCTTTAGTGGATGTACTTTTTACAGACAAAAAAGTGAGGATATATCAACTATTTGGATCTAGGATTTTGCGAGGGAGAGAAGGAGAGGATATACTTTTGAATAGTAAATATCCTTTCCCCTAAAAAAGTAGAGATGTAGAGGAAAAAACACATCAGCCTATATTATTTATGAATTTACTCTCATTTATTCTCCTGATATAGTATTGTTTATTTTTCATTACTGCAAGATTTTTTAATATTAAAAATTAATATTTTTATTTATTTATATAAGATGTAATTTATTTTCCAATTTTATAATATATATTTAATATTTTATGAAATTACTTAGAGTTTTTGTTTTTATTTAATTTGTTGCTTTGTTTATATTAATTTATTTTTGTGTATAATTATTATGTTTATGAGTTAAAATTTATTTAATTGTAACATTTTATGAAATTCTTTTCTATTTTAATTACGTTATATTTTTTTATAGTATTTTTTATTTTTCATTATTACAGGATTTTTAACATTAAAAAAGAATATTTTATTTTTATTTTTATTTATTTTCATATATACATGTTTAATATTTTAAGAAATTATGTGAATTCCTATTTTTATTTAATTTATTGAATACATATTTTTTAAATTATATCTATTTAAATTTAATACATATTTATTTTTTAATTATAATTTCTAAATTTATGAATATGTGAAAGTTATTTGTTTTTAACAAAAAAAAAACTCATTCCATTATTAGAAAAAATTAATATGTAAGGGTAAAATTGTAAAGTAACATTTTACACCTTTAAAAAAAACTTTCATAAACTTTCCTCGTACATCCATTCTAACATACTCCAATCCAAACATCATCATTCCAAACAAATGTTTGGATTTAGGAGTGGAAATGAGAAAGTTATGATGTTTGGATTAAGGTAAATAGAGTAGAAAGTGTAGGAAAAGTTTAGGAAAGTTTGTGAGTGATGTCATGGATGTGATTGAAATTATATTTTTTTAAATGATAAAAATATAAGTTTACAAATTTACCCATATATTTAAAAATTGTTAAAAAATTAATTTGATTTATTTATTTATAAATTATAATTATTTTTATTTAAAATATTTATAATTATAAAAATTTGATAAAAACTTATTTTTATATTAAATAACATTATTTTATTTTATCTTTAATTTTTTGTAATTAATATAATTATTATATAAATTTATTTCTTTATTATTAAAAAGTATATTTATTATTATTATTTATTATATATATATATATATATTATGATTAATTATGTTATTTTACAATAATTATTTTTTTATAATCTTAATTATATTTTTATATTTAAATTATAATTCTATTTAAAAAAAATATTTAAAATAAAAATGGTAAAATAGTAAATTATAATATATATATATATATATATATATATATATATATATATATATATATATATATTCAACTTTCTTTGCAAATCAACAAAGAATGTTTAGAGTGCAATTTTTTTTAGGGTTTCCATGCGTTTTACATTGATTTTTGCACTTTTCTTTTGTAGAGTAAAATTGTGTTTTCCTTGTTAAAATGTTACTATCAATATAATTATACATAAAATAAAATATTTCTTAAATACTTTGAAAGATTTTAACGATGTTAATTGATTTAAATAATTTTAAGCATTCAAATTGATTAAGAGTTTTACAACTTATTATACATATAATTTCCTTTATGATCTTTGTTTTTAAGTTGGAATTTGTTTCTATAATTTTGATAAAAAATCATATATTTTAATTATATTAAAATTGGTTAGGATATGCATTGATTTGTGATTGATCTATAAAGAGTTATCCTGACTCTACTTGCATATTGAAATCATATAGATGAAAAATATCAAATAGTGAGAGTTGAATAAGGTTCATATGATTAAATATATAGTTTGTAGGACATTTGGTCTGACAGGTCATATGGATTAACCATTTCATATAAGGTGATTTGGTACTTATATTGCTCTGCACACAACAATGTGAATTTCAAAGTGTGGTAGTATGACATGTTCAATATCTGAGTCTACGTCAATGTATAATATTCTATAAGTAGAGTCATTTATATATATATATATATATATGTTGGATAGTGAAATTATGACATTAGTTATATTGATTACGCATTAATTACACACGTGACTGCTGTATTTATTGAAACTACATTTGTATTTATTGATTTTAGCAATTTTAATTGAATTAAATAATTTCCAACATTCAAATTTTTGTAGTAGTTTTAAAAATTATATATATAATTTTGTTTCTAATCCATGTTTTAAAGTTGGAATTTGTTTCAATAATTTTGATTAAAAAAATCATATATTTTAATTATATTGAAATTGGTTAGGATGTGCATTGATTTTTGATTCATTTAGAATAAGGTATCATGACTTTATTGGTATATTGAAATCATATAAATGAAAATTATGAAACAATGGGGGTTGAATGAGGTTCATATTGAGTTTATAGTTTGAAGGATAACTGGTTTGCTGTGTGAATTTCAAAGTGGTAGAATGACATGTGCAATCTCTGAGTTTGAATCACGGTAGAGTCTTCTAAAAGTAGAGTCAAGTGTCTATGTATGTTTTTATTATAACTTTGACATAATGGATATTGATTACAAGTTAAATATACACATGTGACTGTTTATTTAAATTAGAAGATATAAGAAGTTATGAATTATATGTTTGTGATTGTATTAAAAATATTAGCTTACCCTACCTTCTGTTTTCACTACAAAAAAATATGAAATAGAAACTAATTTTTACAGACCAAAATAATTAGTTGCAATAGTAACTAAATTAGAGACCATTTTAGAAACTAAAACAAAAATTAGTTTTTAAATTAGTTTATATTATTGTTAAATAGTTTCTAAATTGGTATGTAATTAGCAACCAAGGTTTTAACTACCAATTATTTAGTTTCTAAATTTGGTCTACAAAACCTTGGTTGTTAATTAGATACCAATTTAGAAACTATTTAACAATAATAAAAACTAATTTAGAAACCAGTTTTTGTTTTAGTTTATAAAATGGTCTCTAATTTAGTTACTATTGCAACTAATTATTTTAATCTCTAAAAATTGGTTTCTATTTCATGATTTTCTTGTAGTGTTTGTGGTTTGTTTTAAAATTTGTGATGGTTGTATTTTACAAAAAAAATATACGAGGTTGCAGGTGTTAAAACTCCACAATAAGGATATGAAGTGTTTAACATTTTTTTTTATATTTATCTATATTTTAAATTTCCTCCAAAGAGAGATATATTTTTGAAATATGATATATACATAATTACATATTTATATACATGACATAGTCGGTATGTTTTATATCGTTATGAAATATTTAATATATTTATAATAAATAAATAATTAATATACGAGTTAATTGATTATTTATTAAGCAAGGAATTGAGAATTATCTATCAAATAAATTTATATTATATTATTAATATAATTATACATAAAATAAAATATTTCTTTAATACTTTGAAATATTTCAGAGGTATTAATTGATTTAAATAATTTCCAACATTCAAATTGATTAGGAGTTTTACAACTTTATATATATAATTTCGTTTATGATTTTTGTTTTAAAATTAAAATTTGTTTTTATAATTTTGATAACAAAAATAATATATTTTAATTATATTAAAATTGATTAAGATGTGCATTGATTTGTGATTTATCTAGAAAGAGTTATCCTGACTTTATTTGTATATTGAAATCATATAAATGAAAAAATTATTCAATAGTAAAAGATGAATAAGGTTCATATGACTGAATATATAGTTTGAAGGATATTTGGTAAGACAGGTCATATAAATTAACCATGTCACATAAGATGATTTGGTACTTATATTCTTATGCACATAACTATGAGAATTTCAAAGTGTGGTAGTATGATAGGTACAATATCCGAGTCTAAATCAATTAAGAATATTGTATAAGTAGAGTCAAGTGTATATATATGTTGGCTAGTAGAATTATGACATCAGAGATATTGATTACGAGTTAATTACACACGTGACTGTTGTATTTATTGAAAGCTATGTTTGTATTTATTGATTTTAGCAAATGTTAATTGATTTAAATAAGTTTCTAACATTCAAAATTGTTTAGTGGTTTTACAACTTATTTTATATATATATATATATATATATATATATATAATTTTGTTTCTAATCCCTGCTTTAAAGTTTACTACAAGAAAATCATTCAATAGCAACCAAATTTTTAGATTACAAATAATTAGTCACTAAATTGACTAAATTAGATACTATTTTAGAGATTAAAAAATTATTGGTATCTAAAGTGATTTATAAAAACTATTTTTATAAACTAAGTTAGAATATAAAGTAGTAAGTAGTTAAAATCTTGGTAGCTAATGGTTAAATACCAATTTAAAAACTATTTTATAAATTTTTATTAATAATAGAAGTTACCTTAGATACCAATAAATTGTTTAGTTTATAAAATGATTTCTAATTTAGTCAAATAGTAACTAATTATTTTAGTATCTAAATTAGTTCTTATTTGATGAGTCAATATGTGCATGATTTGTGATTCATCTAAAATGAGGTATCATGACCTTATTGTATATTGAAATCATATAAGTGAAAAATATGAAATAGTGAGGGTTGAATGAGGTTCATATGATTGAGTTTATAGTTTGAAGGATACCTGGTTTGCCAGGTCATATAGTTTGGTACTAGTTGTGTGAATTTCATAGTGATAATATAACATATAACAGGTGCAATCTCTAAGTCTAAATCAATGTAGACTCTTCTAAAAGTAGAGTCACTGCAAAAAAATCATGAAATAGAAACCAATTTTTTGTAGTTAAAACTTTGATAGCTAATTAGATACAAATTTAAAAACCATTTAACAATAATAGAAACTAATTTATAAACCAAAAATATTTTAGTCTTTAAAATGATCTCTAATTTAGTCCCTAGCAACTAATTTTTTTTGTCTCTAAAATTGGTTTTTATTTCATGATGATTTTCTTGTAGTGAGTATTCTAAAAGTAATAATCAAGTGTTTAGGTATGTTGTTAGTGAAAAATTGACATAAATGATATTAATTATGAACCAATTATACAAATGTGACTATTTATTTAAATTAGAAGATATAAGAAGTGATGAATTATATGTTTGTGGTTATATTAAAAATATTAGCTTATCCTACCTTCATTTTCGTGTTTGTTTTAAGACATTACAAGAAAATCATAAAATAGAATAGAGACACAAAATAATTAGTTACTATAGTAACTAAATTAGAGGCAATTTTAGAACCTAAAAAATATTTGGTTTCTAAATTAATTTATATTATTGTTAAATGGTTTATAATTTGGTATCTAATTAGCCACCAAGTTTTTGCTACCAAATTTAGAATCTAAATAATTTACAATTAAAAATTGGTAGCTAATTAGATACCAATTTAGAAACCAAACACTTTTTTAGTCTCTAAAATGATCTCTAATTTAGTCATTATATCAACTAATTATTTTGTTCTCTAAAATTAACTTCTATTTCATGATTTTCTTAAAGGGAGATATGTGATAGTGGTGTATTACACAAAAACGCGTGATGTTACAGGTGTTCAAACTCCACAATAAGCCGATGAAACATTTCTCATTCTTTATATTTATCTATATTTTAAATTCCTATAAATAAAGATATATTTTTAAAATATAATATACACATAATTACATATTTATGTACATACGACAAGTTAGCGTTACCGTTATAAAATATTTATTAAATTTATAATAAGTAATTAATTAATACATGAGTTAATTGATTATTTATTGAGTAAAATGAAGAATTAACTATCAAACAAATTTACATTATAAAAAAATTAACACATGTTAAGAACATTTATGAAATTGAAATATCAGTAGTATATAATGTAAAATTGAAATAAAATAAAATATAATATAATATGTAATTTGAAATATAATATACACACTACAATAAAATTATGAAATACAAACAGATTTTTAGTGACAAAAAATAATTAGTTGCTATAGTGACTAAATTAGAGACTAACAGATTTTTGGTTTCTAAATTAGTTTATATTAGTGTTAAATAGTTTTTAAATGGTATCTAATTAGCAACCAAGGTTTTTGTTACCAAATTTAGAATTTAAATAATTTAAAGTTAAAACCTTGATAGCTAATTAGATACCAATTTAGAAACTATTTAACAAAAATAGAAACTAATTTAGAAACCAAACAATTTTTTAGTCTCTAAAATGGTATATAATTTAGTCACTATATCAACTAATTATTTTGGTCTCTAAAATTAATTTTTATTTCATGACTTTCTTAAAGTGAGATATGTGATAGTTGTGTATTACACAAAAACGCGTGATGTTACAGGTGTTCAAACTCCACAATAAGCAGATAAAGCATTTCTCATTCTTTATATTTATCTATATTTTAAATTCCTAATAAATAAAGAATTATTTTTAAAATATAATATACACATAATTACATATTTATGTACATATGACAAGTCGGTACGTTTCATATGTTAGCGTTACCGTTATAAAATATTTATTAAATTTATAATAAATAATTAATTAATACATGAGTTAATTTATTATTTATTGAGTAGAATGAAGAATTAACTATCAAACAAATTTACATTATAAAAAAATTAACACATGTTAAGAACATTTATGAAATTGAATATCAGTAGTATATAATGTAAAATTGAAATAAAATAAAATAAAATATGTAATTTGAAATATAATATACACACTACAAGAAAATTATGAAATACAAACTAATTTTTAGTAACAAAAAATAATTAGTTCCTATAGTGATTAAATTAGAGACTAACAGATTTTTGGTTTCTAAATTAATTTATATTAGTGTTAAATGGTTTCTAAATTGGTATATAATTAGCAACCAAGGTTTTTGTTACCAAATTTAGAATCTAAATAATTTACAGTTAAAACCTTGGTAGCTAATTAGATATCAATTTAGAAACTATATAACAAAAATATAAACTAATTTAGAAACCAAACAATTTTTTAGTCTCTAAAATGGTATCTAATTTAGTCACTATATCAACTAATTATTTTGGTCTCTAAAATTAATTTTTATTTCATGATTTTCTTAAAGTGAGATATGTGATAGTTGTGTATTACACAAAAAAACGCGTGATGTTACAGGTGTTCAAACTCCACAATAAGCAGATAAAGCATTTCTCATTCTTTATATTTATCTATATTTTAAATTCCTAATAAATAAAGAATTATTTTTAAAATATAATATACACATAATTACATATTTATGTACATATGACAATTCGGTACGTTTCATACGTTAGCGTTACCGTTATAAAATATTTATTAAATTTATAATAAATAATTAATTAATACATGAGCTAATTTATTATTTATTGAGTAGAATGAAGAATTAACTATCAAACAAATTTACATTATAAAAAAATTAACACATGTTAAGAACATTTATGAAATTGAAATATCAGTAGTATATAATGTAAAATTGAAATAAAATAAAATAAAATATGTAATTTGAAATATAATATACACACTACAAGAAAATTATGAAATACAAACTAATTTTTAGTAACAAAAAATAATTAGTTGTTATAGTGATTAAATTAGAGACTAACAAATTTTTGGTTTCTAAATTAATTTATATTAGTGTTAAATGGTTTCTAAATTGGTATCTAATTAGCAACCAAGGATTTTGTTACCAAATTTAGAATATAAATAATTTACAGTTAAAACCTTGATAGCTAATTAGATATCAATTTAGAAACTATTTAACAAAAATAGAAACTAATTTAGAAACCAAACAATTTTTTAGTCTCTAAAATGGTATCTAATTTAGTCACTATATCAACTAATTATTTTGGTCTCTAAAATTAATTTTTATTTCATGATTTTCTTAAAGTGAGATATGTGATAGTTGTGTATTACACAAAAACGCGTGATGTTACATGTGTTCAAACTCCACAATAAGCAGATAAAGCATTTCTCATTCTTTATATTTATCTATATTTTAAATTCCTAATAAATAAAGAATTATTTTTAAAATATAATATACACATAATTACATATTTATGTACATATGACAAGTCGGTACGTTTCATAAGTTAGCGTTACCATTATAAAATATTTATTAAATTTATAATAAATAATTAATTAATACATGAGTTAATTTATTATTTATTGAGTAGAATGAAGAATTAACTATCAAACAAATTTACATTATAAAAAAAATTACATTATAAAAAAATTAACACATGTTAAGAACATTTATGAAATTGAAATATCAGTAGTATATAATGTAAAATTGAAATAAAATATGTAATTTAAAATATAATATACACACTACAAGACAATTATGAAATACAAACTAACTTTTAGTGACAAAAAATAATTAGTTGCTATAGTGACTAAATTAGAGACCATTTTAGAGACTAACAAATTTTGGGTTTCTAAATTAGTTTATATTAGTGTTAAATGGTTTCTAAATTGGTATCTAATTAACAACCAAGGGTTTTGCTACCAAATTTAGAAACTAAATAATTGGTATTTAAAACCTTGGTAGCTAATTTGATACCAATTTGAAAACTATTTAACAATAATAGAAACTAATTTAGAAACCAAACATTTTTTTAGTCTATAAAATGGTCTCTAATTTAGTCATTATATGAACTAATTATTTTTTATCTTTAAAATTAATTTCTATTTCATAATTTCCTTATAGTGAGATTTGTGATAGTTATGTATTACACAAAAAAACACATGATGTTGTAGGTGTTCAAACTCCACAATAAGTAGATTTTTATATTTATCTATATTTTAAATTCCCTATAAATAAATAAATATTTTTAAAATATAATATACACATAATTACATATTTATGTACATATGACATAGTCGGTACGTTTTATACGATAGTGTTACCGTTATGAAATATTTATTAAATTTATAATAAATAAATAATTAATACATGCGTTAATTGATTATTTATTAAGTAGAATGAAGAATTAACTATCAAATAATTTACATTATCAAAAAAATTAACACAACATGTTAAGAACATTTATGAAATTGAAATATCAATAGTATATAATGTAATATCATTTAGTGACAAAAAATAATTAGATACCAATTTAGAAACCATTTAACAATAATAGAAATTAATCCAGAAACCAATTTTTTTTTTTAATTTCTAAAATAGTCTATAATTTAGTTACTATAACAACTAATTATTGTTTGTTTCATGTTTTTCTTATAGTGACATTTGGTATAAAGAAAAGTGATCTCATATTGGCTATTCCATTTATAATATATGCTCTAAAGTTCATTACAAGATAATCATTAAATAACAATCAAATTTAGAGACTACAAATAATTAGTCATTATACTTACTAAATTAAATACTATTTTAGAGACTACAAAATTATTGGTATTTAAAGTGGTTTTTATTATTAATAAAAAATTATAAAATGGTTTTTAAATTGGTATTTTTATTAATAATGGATAATTTTTTTAGTTTATAAAATGGTCTCTAATTTTGTTTAGTCTCTAAAATTAGTTCTTATTTAATGTTTTTCTTGTAGTGGTAAATTTAGTCAATATGTGCATAGATTTGTGATTCATCTAGAATGGACTACACTATCATGAAATAGAAACCAATTATAATTAGTTGCTATAGTAACTAAATTAGATACATTTTAGAAACTATAAAAAAAATTTGGTTTCTGAATTAGTTTCTATTATTGTTAAATGGTTTCTAAATTGGTATCTAATTAGCTACCAAGGTTTGAGCTACCAAATTTAGAATCTAAATAATTGGTAGTTAAAACCTTAGTAACTAATTAGATACCAATTTAGAAACTATTTAACAATAATAGAAACTAATTTAAAAATCAAAATTTTTTGTAGTCTCTAAAATGGTTTTTAATTTAGTCACTATAACAACTAATTATTTTCTGTCTCTAAAATTGATTTCTATTTCATGATTTTCTTATAGTGGTATCATGACCTTATTGGTATATTGAAATCATATAAATGAAAAATATGAAATAGTGAGGGTTGAATGAGATTCATATGATTGACTTTATAGTCAGAAGAATAATTGGTTTGTGAGGTCATATAGTTTGGTGCTGACATTTATATGCGCATAACTTTGTGAATTTCATAGTAATAGTACGACAAGTGCAATCTCTGAGTCTAAATAGATGTAAACTCTTCTAAAAGTAGAGTATATTTATGTACATACGGTCAATACGTTTTATACGTTACCATCACCGTTACGAAATATTTAATAAATTTATAATAAATAAATAATTAATACATTGATTATTTATTAAACATGAAGAATTAACTATCAAATAAATTTACATTATAAAAAAAAATTATGAACATTTCTCAAATTGAAATATTAGTAGTATATAATGTAAAATTAAAAAATATATAATAAAATATGTAATTTTGAAATATATACATTTGGTATTAGAAGAGAAGTGATGAGGAAATATTTGATTAATATGATCTATAATTGAAAAAAAAAATGAATAAAGACTTTAAAAGAAATTGTGAATTGTTGTTGAAAAGAAAGGAAAGAGAAATAGTGATAGAGCAGCCAGCCATAATAGCCTGAACGGTGTGAATGGTGTATCCGTACAACCCTTTCTGCAATCACTGACGCTGCCTCTGCATGCAAAGTACCCGCATGCCCTCACTCTCTCTCATATCTTAATTAATTAATCAATCAATTAATTAACCCCAAAACCATTCATCATTATCGTCCAAACCCAATTAACTCAATTAATCAACGGTTACGATCAGGGTGTGGCCATCACAGAGAGAAGCCAACTCAGTAAAAGCAAAGGGGTCTTGCTTTGCAGCTGCACTGTACTGTACACGAACACAAACACAAACATAAAACTCGTAATTTGTCTTCGTCTGTGTTCCACCCTTGTTAAGTTGCACCTGCGCGCACCGGAACACAGGTTGAGTATTACTTTGAAGGTGGACGACAATGGAGGAAGGTGGGAGATCGCATAGTTAACACAACTCTCATGAACCAATGAACAACACTCTGTGAAACGTTTCTTCCTTTTTTTTAATTTTTTTATTATTTTTTTTTTCTGTTTCGACGCCTCCCTCGCTCCTTAAATCTCACGTGTGCTCACTTTCTCCTTCACTCATTCACTCATTCTCCTTTCTTCTTCTCGCTTTCTCCGTTCTCTCGTTCGTTTTCTCCGCCTTTCTTTGCCTTCCATGAGGAGGAGGAGAGAGATGGAGCCTGAACCCAGAGACGGTCTTCCCCGTAACCGAGGTACTGCTACTGCAGTGCTATGCTACTGTTACCACCACAACACCACCATCCATCCTCAATCATTTTCTTTCCTTCAATACAATAGTGCTACTTTACTTTTCTCTTTCTCTCTTTCTTTTTTCTGTGCTTCTGGATTCACCAGGACACATTCTTTTACAATCGCTCCACCAAATCAAAGTCAACAACTGCTAATTATTATGCTGTGTTTTTGTTTTCGTTGCTGTCGGATTAAGGCTGTTTCAAGAATGGTGAACTGAATCAGTACACCAGTCCTTGATTCTCCTCTCTCTTATAAATCCGCGGCCTCGTTTGTTCATGGATCGGTGTTTTGTTTCAATTCTTCAATTTTAATTATTTTCTGTGATGGTTTCGTAGGTCCCGGAGATGATTTGTACACTGAACTGTGGCGTGCATGTGCGGGATATTCCGTTCATGTTCCTCGTGTTGGAGAGTTGGTTTTCTACTTCCCTCAAGGCCACTTGGAGCAGGTTCTTCAATTTTCTCTCTTTCTCTTTTACTCGTGTTCTTCTAATCTGGTCTTTGTCGTTCTCAATTTTACTCATGTTTTGTGTTGACTGTACAACAAAGATGGTAACTTTCCAAGGTTGTCTTGTCATCTATTATTTTTGTTTTTATTATTATTTCAGTTCATTTTATTAGGTCAATTATTGCGCACAAAGTGTTTTTGAAATGCTTAAATCAAACGTTTTTTTTTACCTTTTCTTAAGATTAAATAAGCTCTGCTTTATTTAATGTAAGCAAGTTTATTGATGATGAATGTTGGAAACGGCGATTTGAACTATGCAATTTCCCTGTGTCAACTAATTTTGCTTCACATTGGGGATACCATTGCTTTGTTTTAATTTAATACGTTTTTTCACTTAATATTTTGTAAAACATTATGAACTGGGTGGCATTAATTATTCTTTTCTGAATATTTAATACATTCGTTCTTAATTATTTTTTCATTTACTTAATTTGTGAGATTTAAAGTTTTGTTTTTCTCACTCTCCCAGTTTCGGTTTTATCGTTTCTGTTCAATGTAGTGTCTTCTTTCTTTTTATCATCACCACCAATCCATGCCTTTATACATAGGTTGTTCTGCTCTGGCTGGAGTTCATTTTGTAATAAAAGCTTTTGTGAAATTTATTCTTTTTGGAATTTTTACAAAATACTAAACATTTCAGTTGAAACGATTATGCTAACTTTTTTTTTTTTACATTTAATGCATTTTTCATTTAATATTTTATTAATTACCTATTATTTTATTAACTTATTTTTAAAAAATAAGTGTAACTCTTAAGTGCATGTTTGTTTTTTTCGTCAGAAATTCCGTTTAACGTCAATCCTTGTGTCACGTTTAGGAGCAAATGATAATTCAAACACAGTTTAAATTTATCGGATTAACGTTATTTTTTTCTCTCACCTTGTTCTAATCTTATTGTCTTTGAACGTATCTTTTTTATTATGATTTTCTTATATATATTTTTTATTTGATTACCAATTTAAACTATGGGAAGAAAGCGTTATTTTTTAACAATGAAAAACTTTGTTTCTTAATTTTATGCTTTCAATTTTGCAAACATCATTACTTTTCAAACATACTTTTACATTCAATTTATATAAGATTTACTGTTTTATTTGCTTTGTCGTCAACTTTTGATTTTTCAAGTCTATAGATAGGAATCTCAAATGGCGTATATTTTTGACGTCTTTGTGTTTTCGAAACCAATTATAATTAAGCAAATGAGAGATAGAGATGAATGATGTGTACAAATTTTGTTTCTTGATTTCATGCTTTGGAAGTATCATTAGGAATGAGTTTGCAAATAAACTTTTTGTCACTTTATGTGTAGTACACAACAACTAAGAGTCTAAAGTTAGTGTGTTTCATAACAATTTTTATTAAAAAATAATTGCTTGTTCTTCAAAACAATTGTAAACACAAGTAATATTTTGTTAAAGTAATCTGAATAAAATTTAATTTACTCTAGAGGCTAAATCATCCTTTTCTTAATCTATGATTTAAAATTTTTTGGAACTTAAAAACTACTCAAGAAATTTAATTGAAAACTGAAAAATAGACAACATTAATAATTTTTATTTCAAATATTTATTGTATTTTTAAACATTTTTCATTCAATATCAATAATTAAAACAGTATTATAACCTTGATTTATTTTATGTGACAAGTGCATTTTTGTTAATTTGTAAAATTTATGGGTTTCTCCCATTTTCCAATTTTGTTCATCTTTGTTTATTTGATGGCCATCATCGCTTTAATATACTTGATCACTGTTTTTTTTTTTGTCTTTGACCACCACTTTTATATTTGGATAAAACTTTTTTTTTTAATTCTAATGAACCTTCTTCAATTTCAAGCAAGTATTTTTTGTTCTAGAAAATTAAAATACTGTTAAGCTCTTCATATGACATCTAATTAAATTTTTTTCTTTCTTTTAAATGTTGAAACCTTTTTGAGTTTGGCTTGTAGATTAATGAAGTATACTCAAGTGTTTTGATTGAAACAATTAAAAATAATAATGAAACTAATAATAAAAAATTTCAAATATTTAATATACTTTTGAATTTTCCATTCAATGTTTTATTACCTGTTAAAATACTAATGTGATTAACTTGTTTTAAGAGACAAGTGTGTGTTTGTCAGAGTTATGATGGTCTTTACTCTGTGCTATTTTCCCTTTTTTTAATCTTTGTTTAACTTGGTCTCTCTCACATATCTTAGAGAGTGTTGCTAAATTTCTTTCTCTTTTAATCTTTCGAAATCAATGAGTTCGTGTTTTTTAATTAATAAATCTCAATCACTTCAATTGACAGCATAAACTCAACATTAATAATTACAGATTTTTAATATAGACTGTCTTATGATTACCATTTCATGATCGAATGATTGGCTTGTGGAATAGGTTGCTGCATTTACTCAGCATCAGCAAGATGGACACATGGAAATTCCTGCGTCTGGTTTGCCTTCTAAGATCTTATGCAGGGTTGTGTATGTTCAGTTACAGGTACTGTCATCTTTCTACCCGGGTTGGTATTGTTATTTACATCAAATGTTTAGTGCAAATGGGAAATAATGTAAATATTTGATTTTGCAGGCCGAAATTTACACAGATGAGGTTTTTGCTCAAGTTACATTAGTTCCGGAGGCCAAGGTTGGCTACCTTCACCTTCTTCATTTTTGCTTCTTTAAAGTGCAACCGTTATTGTTATGATATTTTTTTTATAGTATCCATTCAGTATGTGACATTAGTATTCTATAGAATTTAATCTTAAAAGAATGAATGGCAATTTACCTTGTACGACATGCAGACAAGGATAATGTCTTAATAGAATTGGTTATTGCTTGGATCTTTGCAGCAAAATGATTTTGATTTAGAGAACGAGGACAATCATGTTCCTTTAAGAACTGCAACCTACTCCTTCAGTAAGGTACTCACTCCATCAGACACAAGCACACATGGTGGATTCTCTATTCCGAAGAGACATGCTGATGAATGCTTCCGTCCCCTGGTTGGAATCCTTAGCATCTGTCATTTGTGTAGTTTTTTCTTCTTAAGGAATTTGGGTTATTTAAGGTCTTTGTCTCTTTGATATTACAGGACATGACTCATCAAACGCCTGCACAGGAAATTCTTGCGAAGGACTTGCGCGGGTTCGAGTGGCATTTTCGACACATATACCGTGGTGTGTTTAGATTACTTTTATTTTGTCAAATGTTTCTGATTCAGTTGCAACAATGTAGGGAAATTATTGTTAATTACAAGTAAAATAAATCGCATATTTTTTTTGCAAGAAATGCTGGTTTAGTTTCTGGGTTGGATATTTTTTCAAATGAAATGCAGGTCAGCCGAAACGACACTTGCTAACTAGTGGTTGGAGCACGTTCGTGAATGCAAAGAAACTTGTTGCTGGAGATTCATGCATTTTTGTTAGGTACTTTCTGTCTCATTCTTTCCCTCCCCCCATGAATTATGTTTGTGTTATTCCAGAGGAACTCTGGTTAGAATCAAAAGTTTCTTTTTTCAAATGCATTAGGAGAAGTTAATCATTGCCAGTATAGTTTTCAACTTCCATTAAGAGTAAGATTTTCAAGTAATAGTAGAGAATATTAGTAGCTTGTGCTTTTGGCGGCTTGCTATAAAACGTCACAAGAAGAGGAGCTTTGTAATATTATTCTAAATAATTAGGTTTATTTAATAATTCCAATGTTAATAGAAGTGTCAGTAAGAAGGATAGTGCTTGTGTTATTGCAGTGGGGAGTCTGGAGAAGTTCGTGTTGGGATTCGTCGGGCAAATAGACATCCCAGCAATGCATCCCTGTCTTCATCTCTGATATCGGGTCATAGCATGCAACTTGGAATTTTGGCTAGTGCTTCCCATGCTGTTTCCACAGGATCCCTGTTCACTGTCTATTACCACCCTTGGTGAGTTGTTCAGGATTTATCAGATTGAAAATTCAAAAGCACATGTCTATATATACACACACACACACCCTTTGGGCATAAGTTTCAATTGGAATGAGCTATTTGTTACCCACAATTTTGCAGGACGAATCCCTTTGAGTTTATTATTCCTCTGGAAAAATATTTGAAGTCAACTGTTCCCGACTATTCAATTGGAGCGAGAGTACAAATGCAGTGTGATGTTGAAGAGTCTCTAAGAAGGTAATGATGTCAAAGTTTGACCGAGTCATGGATGTTTTATCTTGAAATGAATCTATCTCTATGAAAATAAAAGGAAAACATACAGAAGCTGTTAATGGTAATTATAGTCTCTAACTACAATGAACAATTCGTAATCAGGTCTATTGTCTTTTTGTTTTGAGTAACCAGATATGCAGGTACGATAATTGGTACTGAAGTTATTGACAGCATTAGGTGGCCTGGTTCTGAATGGAGATGTCTCAAGGTAATCAAGCCCTTTCCAAGTCTTTTAGATTTAGTTCTTTGAAGCTATAATGCCTTTATGTTCTATATTACTGGATTCAATTAAATTTATATCTTCTCAGGTGCAATGGGATGCCGCAGTAGATGCCTTCATGCACCCTGAAAGGGTTTGTCCTTGGTGGATTGAGCCATTGGAATCTGCCACGGAGAAGCACTTTCCTGTTCTCCCAAACCCAAAAAGGCCACATCTACTTAACCAGCACCCTTTGCCTGGATTAAGTGTCTTTGGCATGAATGGTCAGTACTTATAAATTCATCTCTAGTTTGAGTTCCCTGTAAAATTCGATTTTAGGAAGCTACAAGATGTTAATGCTATAACTTTCCATGTTTATAAATTAGAATGACATGTTGCCTTTTCTTTAAGCATTATGGACTAGTTGAATTCTCTTTTTATCAGATGCTGGTCAGAGTTCAGCCAGGGCGGCATCTCAGACTCAGAGAACGGATAGGGACTTGCAAGGACAAGATTACAGTGGCCTGAGTACTTCATGGCCATTGCAAAGACCATCATCGAGTGATGTAATCAACCCATCGAAGTTCTCAATCAGTGGCTCACAATTTGGGAAGGAAAATCTGAACCAGCTCCCCTTTCACATGCAAGACATTCTTCATAAATCTCTTGGAAGATCAACGTCATTGGCACATGAAGACTTGTCAATATCAAGTTCAAATTTAGGCTCCATTTGTTCTGACTCCCTGGGATGGCCTCCTTACGAATCTAGAAATGAAAATGATGCTCCATTTGGTCAACTTGGAAGTTGTAGTAGATACAAGCTTTTTGGAGTTAGCTTAATTGACCGCCAACCGGAGCTCCCTTCATCACAACCTTCAAGTCTGCGTTCTACTCCTCCAATGTCTGTTACCTCCGGGAAAACATGTCAGAAGTGTCGCTCTGTCAATCGTAGCTGCACAAAGGTACTAAGCATTTCATATTTAACCTTCACATTGATTTGATTTTCTTGAGTTTGATTTGAACCCTCGATAAATACATTATGATATAAATAAATAATAATATAATGTGAATAATCTAAGTTCTACTATATCATATATACTTTATTGAATGGTTAATACAGCAAGTAGCTGAAACATTTTTAGCTTTTCACATTCAGAGACATTTGAACAAAGGCAACTAACTATTTCAGGTGATTAAGCTGGGAACTGCTCTTGGAAGAGCAGTTGATCTTAGCCGTTTTCGTGGATATGATGAACTCATTGCTGAGCTCGACTCGATGTTTGATTTTGGTGGCGGCTTAGTCAATGGAAGCAGTGGATGGCATGTGACCTGCATAGATGATGATGGAGACATGATGTTCTTGCGAGATTATCCATGGCAGTTAAGTACCGAAACTAAAAATATCATTGAAACATTTACTTATGCACAAACAAGCTGTTAAGCACAAACAAGCAATTTCAATGGTTTTAATAAAAAATAACAGCTGTGGTTGGAATTTTTCATTTACACATTGAAACATTTACTTAAGCAAATTCTGGTAAAAACAAAATTGAGTGGCTTTGTTTTGGCTAGTTACTCTCTTTTCTTTTATTTTTTGTTGCTAACTTTAGTATTTGTACCATCAAACAATGCAGGGATTTCCAGTGTGTGGTGCAAAAGATGATCATATGTCAGAAGGATGGTATTAACAGTCTCAATCCAAGGTCCTCAGCAGATCCTCCAAGCCTTTAGTGATCCGCCCCGTGTCTCTTTCTCCAGCAGCTTGCAGGACTAGTCCATCTATCCATACCTGTTCTCTCTGTGCAACCAATGCCATTTTGTTTCGTTTTTAGTTTCAATACATTTCTTCCCTTTCCCGGCAATTTCGGAGATCCGCAGTATTATATAAGTTTATGTGGATCTGGCTTTAATATTATATAGGAATATAGCAATCATAGTGAAAATATACAGGGTCAAAAGATCGAAAACTGGTTTTGTTGTTATATGAACCTGTGTTCTTGATACTTGTGCAAAGTATCCATGATTGTGATATAATATTTAACAATAATACATGGAAATTGCTTATTTTTATCGTCTTCCAGAATTTTCAGAATTAAGCCTTGGCGCTTGAAATTTAAGCAAATTGAGTTTGATCAAGTTATTTTAGTGCCATAGTGTCTAATGGTCCTCCACAAATGCTTTACGAATAATTTTTTTGGTACCTATAAACTTGCGACTATAATAAAAAATCGTAGAAGTTGAAAAGAACATTGTTCTACAAATTGCGAGAGGTGGGGCATGACCTCATCCCAAAAGGTTTAGTGTATACGAATGAATGGTCGATATTACTAGTTGTGTTTTTTATGTAGAGAAAGCGAGAGGGGACAACAGTGTCCATGATGACAACCTTGAAACTAAATCTGGGTCAGCACATGATCGTGTCGCCTCTCATCCCTTGCACACTCGCATTCACACCATCTTCCATTGCCGTAACTCTGACTAACCAACATGCTTCTTCTTCACTAACTCTATGCTATACTCCAACTCATTTGCTCACACGGGTCAGATCCCATTCTCACCCATTCCCAGAATCCAATGACCAAGTTGAAGACCTTAGAGTCCCTGACCATTGGTTAGACCCAAACATTTCCTTGCAGGTACTCCTTTTTTGTTGCTTTCAAAACCAATTTGATATCAGTTTTCAATTATCAGCAAGTTTAGAGAATAAGTGGTTGGGGATAAATTATAGCATGTTTTTTTTTTCACTTATCAGGAATCAGAATGGCTTAGGGTTACTTTACATAAATGGTTGGATGATGAGTACTGTCCAGAAGAAACCAATGTGGAAATAAGCCGAGTTGCTGCCAACTCATACTACAATTCTTTGCTACAGAAGCAAACAGACCTGGGTGAGATTCTGTTGAAGATGGCCCGTGAACTGGAGTCTATTAACTACAAAGAGAGTTTCCATGGGGCATTCTCATCAGCAAATGCTGCTATTGACCTCATTGCTCAACGGATAGAACAGTTCTGTCAATCAATCTGAATTTGTTGCCTCTAATTTGTTCGTTTTGGTTTGATTTCGTTCTAGTACAATCTTGTATCTTTCTAGGCTTTAACTTTAATCCCTGGAAAATGTTGTAGTGCAGGCCATTTTACGGAATCTTGTGATCTTACTATGGTGTCTATTTCTGAGTTTGCTGAAAAGGAAATGAATCTCATAGGGTTCCTTTCCAGTGAGATTGTGAAAGTCATTATCATGTCAGTATGTCACTGATGAACAACCTTTAAACTATCGAATCTATTCAAGAACTAGTCTTCATCAAGTGAACCAAAAATGTTGTCAACTAATTTTGAAGGAGAAAAGGCAAGAAATTCATATCTTGAGTGGTACTTTCTTATGAATGAAGTCTGCAAGACAAATTGGCACAATAAGTTTATGAGCAGTAATTGAAACACGGGAACCCAAGTTTTTGCATGGGTTTTTTATTCAAACTCGACTGAATTTATTTGTGGTGTATGTCGAAATGATGAGGATTTTGCAAAATGGTTGTTCTTAAGTTTCAATCATCTGACAGGTTCCAGGCTGATTTAAGTTATGTTTTTTTTAGCTTCTTATAAAGTGCGATTCCCTTTGTCAAGTAGTCCACGGGTGCTGTAAAGTTTATAATAAAGAAGGCTATTGATGGAAGCCCGATTGGTTATAATACTCTTTATAATGTTCAATCAAGTTGGCAGAGGATGCAATAGAAAGTGCTCTGAGAATAAAAAGCTTTATCATCATTTCAAGTTGATTATGACTATAGCATATTTTATAATGTTAAAATCTAAAGGTAAACATGAAAGGTTTTATTCTTCTATCATTAGGTAATGAAGGACCTGAAATGGCTGGACCAGCCATCAGAACAGATTCAACAGAAACTCCCACTACAAAGCTTTTCTATCTCTAATTCCTTTTGAATAAAAATATGAAACTATAGAAAAGTATCACTTATAATAGCATCCTTATTTAGGGTGCCTTGAAGCCTTGACTCTCAATGCTTGCATGGCTATCCCAAACTGATATCATTTGGGGTCGCCACTCAAACACTAATTGACTCACTCAATGGAATTATTTATTTAAAATTTCAAATTGGAAGATGGTTTTCCATCATTGTTAGCTTTATCTAAATAAAATTTGAACAAACTTCTACTGAACTTGATCTGGTGCAGGAAAGTCCAAATTCTTAAAAGATGTGAAACCTCCATCCACAACCAAGTTGTGTCCACTAACATACTTGGCATTATCTGACGCAAGAAAAAGTGCAGCTTCAGCAATATCATTGGGTTCACAATAGACACCCTTTAGGACACCAGCATTGTGAATAATATCCGCATGTCTCTGACTATTAACATGAGGATAAATCTGACTCATTTCTCCCAGAACAAAAGGTGTTGGGATGGCAAAAGGTGATATGCAATTGACTCGGATTCCATGCCTGCAGAGCTCTGAAGCCAGCGATTTAACAATGCCTATGATTGCAGACTTAGATATTGAGTAAGTGTGCTGGGCCAAACCTCCCATCACACCTGTGACACTTGCTGTGCAGAGAATAGACCCACTTCCACGTGGGATCATCACACGTGCTGCATGCTTCATGCCTGCCACAGCACCACGAACATTTATGTCCATGATTTTGTCAAACAATGCCATGTCCAGGTCAACAATGCTTTGAGGACTTCTGCAGGGTACCCCTGCATTGTTGTACATGATATCAAGTTGTTTGTATTTAGAAACGGCAAAATCAACAGCATTGGATATGTCTGACTCTTGAGTGACATCACATGTTATGAAAGTAGCATTAGATCCTAGTTCTTTTGCCGTCTCCTCACCAAGCTGTTGATGAATATCAGCAATAATAACCTTAGCTCCATTATTGATAAATTTGGTAGCTGTGGTCTTTCCTATTCCACTAGCTGCTCCAGTGATCAGTGCAACCTTGTCTTGTAGCTTCCTAAACCACCACATCAGAGAGTAAGGCTATATCACCCCACAAATCTTTCTAATACTTTATGAAAATAAAAGAAAAAGTAAATACATTCATCAATATCTTGGAAAGTTAAAAAAGATCAAATACTTCTTGTAGAAGGATTTTGAATTATTTCAACATCAAATGTGAATTAAAAAGCCTCAAGTACAAAGATCCTTGTGATAACATTTGTAGAATGCTGAACATCATATGATACATATCTAATATTTGACGGAATCAGAAATTCATGACTAAAAGATTGTGGAGTCTTTGATGCCCCATCAAAGACTAGTATGTCACCAAAAGATGTATAAGTGTTTCAACAATTGAGTACCTAAACCAAAGTCAAAGGTTCGATCTTAGGTTTGGATATAGGTTGGCAGTTGGAAATACCACTTTATCCTAAAATGGGTCGATCCAATTCGCGGGGGACTAATTAGGTGCCAAATAGAAGCCCCAAATCCCTCCTCTGGTTACATTAAAATAAAAGTCTGGTGTCTCAACTGGGAAATCTATTCATTATCTTCATAGTCCTCTACGCAAACATAGACACCATGACAGGAATATAAACTATAATGCATCTAAGGAAGATAGATACAAGAAGAAAGCTGAAGAAATAGTAAAGCAGCTAATCCAATTCGTATTATGAAAGGAGCTATATCAATTAAAATGCAAGGTCCCAGTCACAAGTCAAAACGGCTAGTGATCTGTGTGATAAAGAAGTGAGTATCTTCATGTAAGACTCCATACATTTATTTAATTAATCCACCAGGTACACATCAAAAGCCTTCGAATTCTGTAAATATGTGAATGGTAGCAGTGAAAATGAAAGGATTGCAAGGAAAATGCTGTAAATTTGAAACCGAGATGCATTGTGGATATGTGCCAGGAGGATACATTATGAACAATCAGCATTCGCCCCTTAGCTTGTTTTCACAAAAATTTCCCCCAATCAACCTTAATGGTTTCAATTAGTCAGATCAGAATAACTGATAGTTTCCAACTGATAAATCAAAGACAGGATAAACTGATGGTTAAGTTTCCATACCCTCCAGCTTGAGTAGACAACAGCCTGTTGAAGCTCTCAGCAAACAAAGCCCTTGAATAGGAAATGTTGCCACTGTTTCTAGCAATTACAGAAACAAAAACTAAGTTGTAGCAGTATTCATAACATAAAAATAATCAAAGAACTGAAAGAAAAATCCACATGCAGGATCAAAGGTTATTATAACAAAAAACAACAGCCATTCATTTCATTAACCTAGATGTTAAATCTACACACAATCCATCCACCTCACAAATTGGACAAGTAAAGAACAATTAACAAAAAGGTGAGTGAGAGGATTCAACAGTGGCTGAATGGAAAATGTGAGCAGAACATCTTATACTTTTTTAATCATCAAAGTGAAAAGATAGTTAAAGGGAATAATTAAAACAGAGAAACACGTGAAAGACATAAAGTGTGAAACCAACCTCAAACCCATTCTTATCATGATTTCTGGCAAAAAAAAGAGCTCAAATGCAGACTCATACACCAGAAGCTCTGAACATTAGCTTTGGATCCCTGTCAGACTAAACAACACTCTTAGTCAATGCTATCTTATAAAATGATGCAAGGGCAATTTCGTCAACATGACTAAAAATATATGTGTGATATAATTATTAAAATAAATAATTCCAATTCGAAAACACAATTTTACAAATAAAAAATTATGTTTCAATTTTTTTTCTTAATTAAGTAACACTACTTTAAATTTATATATATATATATATATATTAAAGTTGTATTTAAAAAATAAATTTTAAATTTTTAGTTTTTTTTTTTAATTTAAATTGAAGTATTGGAAAAACTAAGCCCCATCCCTAGATATTTTTTTGTCATATCTATGAGTTACATTTTTTTTAATTTTTTACTGCCCCCACAAACTTTTTGTGGCACCAACACTGTTGATGTATATAGAATAAAAATTGGGGCATAAGAAAATGATGTATAAAGACACCATTTTAACTTAAATATTAAAAATAAATAAAAATTTAAAGTAATATTTAACATGTTTCAAAACATAATATATATATATATATATATATATATATAAACAGTTGAAGTCTCCCTAAAGATAAAAATGTGAAAAGTTGCTTCCAAATACACTATTTTTTGCAATTTTTTTTTATATTAATCAGTTTTTGATAAATTTGAAAAAAGTTTTATCAGATTGGTCCATAAACCCGATGCTGTTGCATTTAAGTTTCATCCTTAAAAAAAGCCTACACCAATTAATAAAAGAATATAATAAAATAATTAGAGCAGAAAATGGTTTCCCTCCAAAATGAAAAATTATCTTTATTATTTGCATTTGATTTTGATTTTGATTTTGATTTCACCCCAAATAAAGGGCATTTCAATTTGTCAAAGTTAGCATTCTTCGTTGTTAGCACTCTGATCGCAGCATTAGGGTTTTATTTCAACTCCATTGCCACCCAATTCATCATCCATCTATGCCGTGTTTTTCAAGAATATTCAAATTTCATTAGTAAAGATAAACAGTTACCGTTCCAATGGCCAGGGGTTCTTCGCCTCACTCTCTAACTTCATCACCCCCTGCCGGTAATCTTCCATTCTTTTTTGCTTCGTTGTTGACGTTGCTGTCATCATCATCATCTTCATTGTTTGTTGTTTTGTTGTAAACTTAATATCTGTTACTTCGATGATTTTGATCTTTAAAAAGTGGATGACGGCGAGTGGTTTGTTCTTTGATCGTATTGAACTTAATGATTAGGGCGCTTCATCTGATAGTAGATTATATTCCATGATCATTTATAATGGGGCTGATTGTTACTACGCACCAGGTTGAGTTGAAATGTTTTTACAGGGATAGGAAATGCATGCAAGTAATTAACGAGTAACTGCGAAAGTTGTGTTTGTGATTCTGCATGTTAACGATTATGGATTGAGTCATGAACTTGCTTAGACTGATAAGAATGTTGTTTCGCTACAATTAGGATATAAAGTTAAATATGCAAGTGACGACGATCCATCCAGGGAAACTGATCTCTTTCAGGACACCTTAGTGCTCAATAGTCCTTTCACTGAAACGGAGTATGAAAATCTCAATCTGGACACTGAGATTCTAGAGGATTCTGAGCCTGCTGAGGACATGACAACTGGAAAAATGTGCGAGTATGGACAAGTTGTTCTGGATAGCGAGGATGAAGAAATGGATGATAGACATGTTGGCAAAGAATTTCTTGAGGATGAAACTAGTCCAACAGTGAAAATTCCTTCGATTCTCTTCCAGAAAAGACAGCCCAAGCCACCTTGTGAGCAAGTAGAAGCAAGCACCACCACTTTTGGGAGCTCTGCTGCTGGTATGTGTTTGTTATCTAGATTTTAATATTGTTTTTCCTTGTTTCTGTCTTTGTAATAAATTTTTGTACTGTATCTGTATAAATTGTGGAGCACTTCATGATTCATGAATGATTAATTTTTCAAGAACATAATATGCTTGAAGGCGACAAAAGAACTTTAGTTGATTCGGACAGCTTTGATGACGGCAACCGTTTATATCCACCTGCAACCCTAAATCACATTCACTCACCAGAGTTTGGGGATTCAACCCAAGCTGCACTTGGCTTTGTGGATCAGTACTTGTCGTCAAATGATGTGGACTTGTTTCAAGGAGTTCATCGTGGAAAGACCGCTAGGGAGAAATCACCTCATGTCCTGAATGCAAGAGGACCACTAAATCTTGCTAAGAAAATTAAAGCCCGAACTAAAAATGAAGAGAAAGAACCGTTCAAATTGGTTGACAGTTGCCAACATGACAACAGAGGTCGTATGTTTAGTCAAAAAAGTGAAGCATCTTCAAATTTTGGAAGATACAAACAGACATATACGAGAACGAAAAAGGGTGGCCATCTTAACTGTAGTACAAGTAATACATTTGATGGGAAGTTAGGCCAAGGACCAAGAATGGCAATTGAAAATGATAACTCTCTCAAGGAATTTAATGTTCATCCAAGTTCTATAAGAGAGAATGCTGATGTTTATTCCGGTGAAACGCATATAGAGGATATGTCTGATATTGGTTTAGGCACTCAAATAGCTGCTGAAGCAATGAATGCCTTAGCTTTAATGCCCCCTTATGGCTGCCAGTTCAATGATACCCATCAACCAGAGAATGCATTAGATGGCTCTTTGAGCGATTTGACAGAGAATGAAGCTCATCTGAATAATTCTTCAAATATTCAGAATCCTAGTTTACGTTCTATTACAACAAAATCAAATAAGAAAAATGCATCCTCCTCTAGATTTAGTAAAATAACATACAGCTCTTCTTGCAAGGACACTGACAAACAGGAGTCAAATGTTGTCTCTGACAAAATGAAAAAAAGGATGAAAGGCAAGTCAACTGCTGAGGGGCGGTTTGAAAATAATAATAGTTTGCCGGTATGCAGTAAACATGTATTGCTTGAAGAGGTTTGCCCACCGGGAGAATACACAAGTTTCGAACCTGCTGCTGAAGAATCCGAACATAGGAACAATGAGAGTGGACATCAAAGAATCAAAGATCAACCAAGCCTTCGTACTGAGGAGAACAATAATGACAAGGAGAAGGGTATTAAACACAAGAGAAAGGAGACTGGTTTAGAGGCTGATCCAGTGAAGTTGGGGGCTAGGACTAAGCGTCTTAAATTCCTTACCGACTCATGTATACTTTCTAAGAAAGTCAGGTTGAATCATCTTACTGAAGTTAGCCCAGAGTTATCTGCAACCCGCAGTTTTTCATGGACTGATTCTTGGGTTTATCCAAAAAGATCACGAGGGAAGAGAAAGGGGGCTAATATGGGAACCAAGCTCAATGCAACAACTGTTTTGTGTACTGATGGAAAAGAAAACAATGTGTTCTCCACTAGAAGTATAGAGGACCAGGCCAATGCTTCATGTGTTGATGATGGCGGATGCTTGTTACAGGGGGACTTTGTGCCACCAGGCTCATCTGGTGATGCAATGAAGGTACAAAACTGGCCTGATATGCACCCTTTATTTTTGGCACATGTTGAAAGAGCATCAAACAGAAGTGTTGCACAATCAAGATCAGGATTTCGTGCTACAGTTGTGGCAAGTGAAGGCGTAAAAGTTTCAAATGTAAACCATTCATACACTGAGCATCACAAAAAGCTGTGCGTAAAAACCCTGCCTAAGTCTTCACTTTTGAAAGAGCTTATCAGATTAGGAGTTCCTGAGTCCATGTCAGATATGATGTGGAAAGATCTGAGGCATCGAAGAGATATGACAGATGTTCGAGTTCTGTTTAGTCAGCATTTGGATGACAGTATCATTAAGCAGCAAAAAAAGGTTAGCCATGGATTTAAGTTTGTGATAGAAGATGCTAAATTTTATCATCACTGGCTAGTGAATTATTTTCCCTCCTTGCAGATATTGAAGCGTCTCAATATATCTGTTGCATCGTGTTCAATGGAGGCCACACATTTCGTAGCTGACAAATTTACACGCACAAAGAATATGTTGGAAGCCATGGCTCTTGGGAAATTAGTTGTGAATCACTTATGGCTTGAGAGCTGTGGACAAGCCAACTGTTTTATTGACGAGAAAAATTACATTCTGCGGGATATGAAAAAGGAAAAGGAAATAGGCTTCAACATGGCAGTTTCTCTTGCTCGCGCAAGACAAGAGCCACTCCTAAAGGTATTCATGTCAACTTCTATCATGCCCAAATTCATATGCATTTATTATATTTGCTCAAAATCTGGTTTATTGCCTCTACAGGGTAAAAGAGTCTACATCACGCCACATATTAAACCTGATAAGGAAGTGATTGCAAGCTTGGTCACAGCTGTTCATGGCCAGGTATGCATATTCACCTATGCATGCAACTCCACAACTGCACCTTATTTGTGGCTGCAATATCAGTCGTGTTTGGGCTGTTAACATTTGTGATTCCCACCTTTCCCCCATTTAAATTAGTTCATGCATAAATTGTCTTGTATCTTCAGGTAGTAGATCAAAGCGAGGTGTGTGCTGATATGAATGATAAGATCTTAGATGATCTGTTAATTCTTTCTTGTGAAGACGACTATGCAATATGCCATCGTTTATTTAAGAGAGGTTTTGAACTTTACCAACCTTCTTGATAAATGATGAAGATGTTTCATTGTGTATTAATGTATCATAACATAACTCTTATGTGCTACACAAATTTACAGGAACTGCAGTTTACAGTTCAGAGCTTGTTCTGCATGGAATTGTAATCCAAAAATTGGAACTTGAGAGGTATGATGACATTTGGGAGTCATTTTTCCTTCGTATTTGTGTTATTTATTTGTCCGCAACTCTCCAAACACAGAAGGAATTTTGTTCTACTTCATTTTTTATTTTTTTTTGCATTTTTAACCTTGTTTGATTTATTAGCCTAGCTATGTAAATGCCACCTTTGATCTCAACTCAACCACCATGTATAGCTGTTTCCCACAATAATGATTTGCTGGCTTAGAATAAAGTCACGGGAGGATAACTAGAATTGAGTTCAAAAAGATCCCAAAATATTGTGTAAAACGACATTGGGTTGTTGAAATTATTATATGAACCCATGGTTTAAATTACATTCCCTCTTTCATATTATGTCTCAAGTCAAGTTAAGCAGAAGAAAAAGCTCTTATAAAGTGAGACTATCTCAATGGTGAACAAGAAAGGATGTATCTAATACTGACTGACTTTTAGTGGGTTCAGGCTTCAGATCACAATTAATGATTGCACCCTTATTTGTCCACTTTGGAGTTAGTTCACTTGGAAGAGCCTTGTCCATTGTCTCAAGCACAACTTACGATATGCCTTCTAAATGATTATGTTCTAGACAGCTTAGGAATAATCTTTAGATATATTTGCATTTAGCGAGCCTATTGTTTATCCCTGAGGAACAAGTAAAAGCATGTTGTTCCCAGTGAAGATATTAGTATCTCATCATCTCAACAATTTTATCAAAATTTAACCTTATTATGAACTCTGGCAGACATCAACTCTTCATGAGTCAAGTTACAAGGAGTAGCAATTGTCCAAGTACGTCTAATCGGTTTGGGAAGGTTTACAGAAGGCGTCGAGGCCTTATCCTGGATTGTAGCTGATAAAGTGTTATCAAGTCTAAAATGCAACACGTAAAATTAATGGCCATTCTTGTCTCGGATGTTGATTTAACAGCGCTCCTTCTGCAAGTTAACACTGTAGTTAAGAAGAATAAAATGGCGTCAAAGTATACCTACAGAGAGCAGGAATTATTTCCTTTTCAGGGTGCAGGGGCACTGGTTTTAATGTAATATGTAAGTTGGCCAAGGTGTAATGATTCTGACAATTTTTCGATATAAAATGTTTGTATTCTCTCCTCTTTTTTCTGGCTAAATGCACGATTTTTCACCTGGCAGACAATTTAAAAGGCCAGAAAAAATATTCTTGGATGATTTACACCTAATTTCATTGAAGAGTCTTCTAGGTGAGCTTTCTGCGGGAATTTCCATCATGAAGTTGCAACTACCCAACATAACACAAAGTCAAGGTAGCCCTGGTTTATTCACTTATTAACTTCTTGTTAACATAGGAATAGTGCTCTTAACTGTCTTTCTGTAATAGATCAAAATCATTTCAATATTTAAATGATTCATTTTAATTTGATGTTTTTCATCGCTCCATTTACTCTTCTATAGCCAATTTTTTTCATATTCCTCTTCATATAAAATGCTACAATAATTTTTTTAAAATTATCAATAACTTAGTTTTTTAATTATTTTTTTTTCATTAATTTCTATTTTAAGTAAAATTCCGTTATATTGATCTTCATATTAGTTTCACAAAGTGAAAAAAAAATGTCAAATTTAATAAAAACTAAAGTACAAAAAAGTTATTATATTAGTCATTATTGAAAAATAAAATTGTGAAGAAATAATTTATCAATTATTTTAATCACACTTTTTTTGCCTAAAGCTTTTATAAAAATCAACATAGAATAGAACTTTACTTTAAAAAAAAATGTTATTCATAATTTTTAAAGAATTATTGCGGTATTTTATTTGAAGAGGAAAAGAAAGCTACTAATGGAGCAAATGGAATAGAGAAGAATTTAAGCCACATATATTTATATATATATATATATGGAAACTGAGAAATTAGGATGTTAAATCTATCTATTTTATTTATTTGTCATTCAATCTATTCAAAAAATAAATTGATTCTATATATCTATTAAAAAACTAAATTCAATTCATCTATGTATTTAAATTTTATAAATAAGTGTTAATCTGTTTATTTTTTAAAAATGTAACAAATTATGTCATTAATACTTAATAAATAAAAAGTATTTTTATATATTTTTATTTTTTAAAATTTTAATGTTCAGAAAAAATATTTTTAAAACACACGACAAACTTCAAATATATCACACGCACAGTGGATTTTTTTGTTTCAATAACTACATTTGAAGTTATGTATTGCGTGTGATAACTTGTGTTCAATAATACATTTTCTCGTGAGTTACTTTTGTAATTATTGATGTTAAAAAATACTTTTGAAAATGATATTTAAAAAGCAACGTCACTTAAATCATAGAATATCTTTTGAAAAGTCTAAACGCACTCGACAACATGACACTGAAATATTTTCATGTCCCGTAATAACATATTTTAAATAAAATATTAAAAAATTATGGTTAGAGTTTAATCTTTTGATCCATCTCAAAATTAATTACACATTGGATGGTAGTATTTAAAAGCATTTTTCTAGTACATTTATGAATGCATAGACTATGGGCATTTAGGTTGTAAAATTATGAATACATACTCTATTGGTAATGAGTAGGGTTATTATACAAAGAAAAATATAACTCATATATGGACGAATTAACCAATAATAAGATTTAATAAAACCATTAACTAACTGAAAAAATCTAGGAGAAAAACTTGAAATAATTTATTGTAATATTTAAAATCAATTCAAAATAATAGAAGTTTTTAGAAATAAATAATTTCACAATTAAGAATAAATCAATCAAAA
This sequence comes from Phaseolus vulgaris, assembly GCF_000499845.2. Taxonomy (NCBI): domain Eukaryota; kingdom Viridiplantae; phylum Streptophyta; class Magnoliopsida; order Fabales; family Fabaceae; genus Phaseolus; species Phaseolus vulgaris. The sequence continues at coordinate 46,040,031 of NC_023759.2, read as the reverse complement.
TCTATACCTCTCACCCTAAACAAAAATATTTCACTTCAAATATTCTGACTAAAAAATTAGTATAAAATAAAATAAAATGGATTAAATATGTTCTTTTGTCCCTATACTATAATAAAATTAATTTTATGTCTATAATCTAAATTTTAGACTTTTTAAATATTTGTAGTAAAAGAACTATTTGAATGAATCCTTCCAATATAAACGAATTTTTAGTATAAATTATATTATAATATTATAACATTTACTAATCAACTAATTTTTTTTTACATAACAAATAAATTTTCAACATAAATTATATTATAATATTATAATATACGTTAATCATAAATTAACATAGAATATTTTAACATCATAAATTTTATATCTACACTAAAAATTTATTTGTTACATAAAAAAATAATTATTATTTATTCTAATAATTTCCTTATATAAGTACTTAGGAGATCTAGTTATACAAAAAAAAAAAAAAAGTTACAAGAACGAAAAACATGCATATTTAACTCAATCAAATTAGTTTTAGGATATATACCAAATTTGAGGGCTCAGGAGTAAAGCCATTGAAACAGTATGAGCCCAAAAGGACAATCTGACACTGAAAATGTTTGGAACAGACCTTTACTGTTTCAAAGTGGCCCAACTCAGGAATTCCATTTTCCAAATCATCACAACCATCATTCTCTTTCCACCACATTATTTCCCAACGTAGGAATCTCACACAGTAAAAAATCGGTTTCTCTTTTGGTCATAGCTCTCGTTTATATACACAAGTTATTGGGTTGTTTCACAAATATCCAATACCATGCTTTTCTCACTCTCTACCAAAAAGCTAAATTCCCTTTACATTACAATTTGGCACACTTTTTATTGACCCCAAACTCAAATTAGATAAAGTGAAAAGGAACTACCAAGCTATCTTTAGTTTAGTGCGAATGATTATGATTTTCCACTTACGTTTTTGGAGCATTCACATTTTCTAATTTCAATCAAAGATACATCCACTGCCCTTACTTCTTATCTTTGGACCATACCATAAATTCACCATCCACACCAAATGTACGCTGCATATTCTAAATCTTAGCAAAAATACTTCATCAAAAATCAAAGTAATTTTTTCCATCATTTTGTATCTTGCACTATATGGTGATTTGCTGAGAGAAATGATATCAATACAATCATACAAATGAATAGAAAACACCATTCAGAAAAACTTTTTCTACTGAAAGATAATCCTTGTGTTTGCATTCTCAGCCACACACATCATGCAACAATTAGTTTTTGTAGTATTTTTTTCATACAATGTGCATCCTAATTAAGATTCTAACACATAATATAACAGTATAGCAGTTTTTTTTTTCAACTTTATAAAGTGTTCTCATAAAATAACTTGTGTTATGAGATTTAACACAATTAAAATGGGGAATAAATTGAATAAAACCTTGATTGTGGTCTTGAGCAGTGACAGTGGAAGATGTAGATTGGAGTGAAATGGAAGAAGAGCAAAGAAAAGTTGAAAATGATAAACTTGAAGTTGTATAATAGATGTGATAAAGTTAAAAATAAATATATATAACAAAAAATAAATTTATAATTAAATAATATTAAAATATTAAAATAAAAAAAGTATTAAAAATTTAAATATAATTGTATAAAAAATTGGAGTTGTGAAGAGAAAGTAACAGTATCCATTGATACATCAAACATTTGCGCTGTGTTGGCGGGACAGTCTGGCTTCCTTATCTTTCAACCTCGTTTTTGTCGGTTACTACAATATTGCCCCTTCTTTCTTTCTTTTACCTTTCTACCCTTCACGAACAGCTCCCATATTCGTCCCCTTGTTTTGTTTCACATCACCATTTCTAGAAAAATTAACAATAATAATTATTATTATTATTCCACTCCAAAAATGTTAGGTATTAAAAGAGTATTATGATCTACTTAAATCAAGTCTCCAAATAAACTAAGCAGTCAACAAGTTTATTGAAAGACAACTATATTATCATGATTTTGTGAATAATTAACATAATACTTTTATAAAGTTACACATTAAGTAGATTTTCACACTACTAAATAAAAAGTTAAAACACATGACAATCTTGACGTCTATAAATTAAAAAATACATTCACATATAGAAAAAACTTTTTATAAATATTTTGATTTAGATATATGATAATCCTTTGTTATACCAATTACATATTATGTAAATTTATCCCATTTTATTTAATTTCACGTATAATAGACATGACAAACTACCCATAACATATTTATATTTATAATTGAACTATTTATAAAAGTAAAGAAAATTAAACACACTAGTTTATATACTTGGAGTTGTGGAAGAAGTAAGCAAATTCATCATGGCAATTGATCGAAGTTTGATATTATTAATGGAAGATCTTAATATAATTTGAGTTATTTCTTTTTATTTACTTAAAAATAAAGATTTTCATAATATATAAATAAATGAAAATTTTATATTACGAACTCATCTTGCAATGTTAAATTATATTTAAAATTTATTTTTTTATAGAGTTTATCATTATTACTACTATTAGATTACCATTAATATACAGTCTCACAAAATCTAAAAAAAATATATTAAAAATCTTACCTCGAATAATTTTTTTATAATATATAAATAAATACAAACTTTAAGTTGGTTCAAAATCTAAAATTTACTCACTAAATATTTTCTTTAATATCAACTGCTTTTCATGCAGAGTCAAAGGTTTAGAAGGCTTGAAGGTGATGACGGCCACCTATATATAGAATTTTACAGCATACGTGTGTGATGTGGTGTGAACTGTTCCTTCCATCACTCTTACGGCTGTAGTTGGATTTAGCTTCATGTGCTTTTCATCTATGATTGAAACTGGAAATTCGATAGTTTCATATGATTTTATGTTGGAAAAGAGAAACCTGATGTGATCATCGAAAGGGGAAACGTGCCAGACACTATCACTTCTTTCTGTTTAATAATACAATTCCGAAGATGAGGCTCAATTTATATCAACTTCCATGATCATTCAGAGGTTTCAAGCTAGGAACTGAGTACAAAAAAGTAAATAATATTTGGTAATTAAAGATTAATATTTTGGAACATGTACAGTTTGTTGCATGTGGGTAAGTAGTGCTACTATTAGTTTATTTTATCATTTCAAAATAATAATTTTACTTAAAGCAAAAATTTACCTTTTTTTCAAAACATTAAAATTGAATAGTGAAAGCTGCATTCACCAGCCAATAAACAGCAACAAATTAACATGGTTACATTGAAAGGGGAAAAAGACAAAACAAGTGTAAACAAACGGAACAATGAATAAGTCAAACGACATCGTGCATTCCCTGGTTATGCATTTGAATAAGATTGAATTGAATTGACATAATCACTTATTTCACCTTTTTCCAAAACTAAAACAAATTAAACATGTTCTTAATCGCTAGTAATACTTAAAAAGCAGATACAAATTTACGCAACAAACACGGAGATGAACAGGAAATTGGAACCTATGACCCGGTCACAAACATCACAAGTCAAACTACATTCACACACACAAACGACAGTCAACAAAAAACATTCAAGTTGCATCTGCTCACCCTAATCAATCACTACCACCCTACTCCCCAGTACTTTTTATTACTAATATATTCAAATTAAGTTCGTTTACTTTCAATAATTCAACCAACTTAGCTATAAAATTTCAAAATACCAAAAAAAAATTCATTACTCATCATTCTCAACAATATTTACTTTTCCTGTGAAGATAAATATTTCTAGTCTGATGTGGTGCATCAAATAAAGTACATGTAATCGCAATGGAAAAAATGAGATTCTGATGAAACCTACTTGCAAATGAAAAAGAAACCATGACTTAAGCATAAAAAAGAGAAGAATTGAAAAAAAAATACAAAATAAATTCTTATTTAATTCTATATACGAAAATAAATTACATAATATATATAAGAAAAAAATTAAGACTTAGATAAACAGAGAAAAGGAAAAAAATGTTAAATCAAACAAGTAAAATAATTTAAAACAAAACAGAAAATTTTAATAAATATGTTAATACTTTTTCTATATGCATTTTACATATTATAGTAATGTCTAGTAAAATAAAATTCTCTCTCAATAATCTGAATAACTTGATATGATTTTTATTTGTCTGAATTTATATAACCTTTTATTTTTGGTATAAAATAAAAGTGGAGAAATGAAGTGCATGGAAGACAGAAAGGCAGGGAGACAGGACTCCACTAGTAGTAGGAGTACCAGCTGTACGTAGTGGCAAAAGGGTAAATAGGGCGAGAAGCATGTCGTTGGTGGAAGGTTATAATAATTAAAATTGTATTTTATTATTATTATTATTATTATCGTAGTTTTATAGTTTATTTTATGGAAGAAATTGAAGATCGAAGTGGAAGTTTGGCATCTGAGTCCGGAATTGGGGTGTGAGGAAGCCAAAATTAGTTTGGTGAATCGAAATCTGAGAGTGAGAGAAAGAGAAAGACATTGATTGATTGGTAATGGCCGAAGGGAAGGAAGAGAGTAAATCTAGCGAAGAGAGCGTGAAGCTGTTCGTAGGGCAAGTGCCGAAGCACATGACCGAACCCGAACTCCTTGCAATGTTCAAGGAGTTCGCTCTCGTCGACGAGGTCAACATAATCAAGGACAAAGCAACTCGTGTTTCCCGAGGTACTTTTCCAACCTTGTATTCTTCGACATTATTGTTCTTTCTCTCTCTCTCTCTTCCTCGCCACCTGTCTCGCCTCCTTCCAACCCTAATTTTTGCGTTTCCCTCGCAGGTTGTTGTTTCGTCATTTGTCCCTCCAGGGAGGAGGCTGATAAGGCCGTCAATGCGTGTCACAATAAGAAGACGCTACCCGGGGTTGGTACTTGCTGCTAACTGCTTTTCTCTCTTTTTTTTTCTTTTTTAATTAATTAGATTAATAAATTTTATCTGTTCTTTCTTATGTGGTGGTGTTGAATGTGATGGATGGATTCTTTTTTGTGATGTGAATGAGTGCTGCTGCTATAGTAGTTATTGACGCTGACGAGTCTTTGTTAGGAATGAGTGTGTCTTAATTCGGCAAAAACATGTGTTTAATTTTAGCATTTTTTCGCGGTGGTACATACTATATTTGGGTAACCTAATCAACTTGCCCTTCACAGCTTATAAGTTATTTGCATTCTGCTGTTTTTCTCCTGCTCTATTCTATTTTTATGTTTCCATTTTCATGGAAATCAATTTTAGTTGCAATGCAAGCATTTATTTATTATTTAGGTCTGACATTTTTTAGTTTAAAAAGTGTCACTGCTATAGTATGCGTCATAAGCCTGAGATAAGTTATCCTGTGCTCATACAATATACTGTTTTACTTTTTTTCTGTTGTATTCTTAATGTATCTGTCAGCTTTAATATCATTGTGGCCTTAGGTTTTGACCCTTGTTAATATCTGGGAGTATAACAGAAATGAGAATAAAGGAATGAATATATAGTGAAATTTTATGAAGTATTTTTCACTAACATGATGTATCCATATGTTATACTTTTCAGTGTACATTTGACTAGTTGCATATTTTAATCAATTAATTAATCAATAGATGCGTTTCATGTAATGTGAGTGGATGCTTCACGTAATTTTTCTTTAATTTTCAAAGAAGTTAGACTTTGTAATTCTTTTCATCCTTTAAGGTTGAGAATTGAAGGATACTCGTGGTTTGAAAAATGATTTTCCTTTTATACACAATCTTTCTTGCTGTTCTCTGTATAATGTACCTGCCAAAAGGGTACAGTACTAAGCTTCTCGGAATATTTTGTATCTTCCAGTTCTTCTTCAATGGTATGGGTTCTCTGCAAAAGACACTTGAATAACTATATTGTCCTTGTAATAAGGGTAATAAATGTTAACATGAACAGGGTATTCTATCTCAATATTTTAGCTCCTTATATATAGATTTAGACGGGCCACAATGCTATGGGCTTTATCCATGTTTACTAAACTTACCCTTTTAAACACTTCATTAGTTTATCTTGATTGTCTTCCTTAATCTGCCATGCTTGGCTAGGCTGAGAACCTCTTGTCGATTGAATGGTTGGTAGACATTGGTTCAGAAGGCCATGATCCCCTCAGGGATACCTGGTATAATGAGTCCTATTGAGATTGAATGGAGAAAACCATTTAAATTGGAACATAGAAGTTAGAAACCTGCCCAGAAAAAAAGTAGATTGTAGAAGACTATGCAAATAGAAAGCAAATATGTAATAATGGAAGAAATAAAAAAATTCTAAAATTAAAGCGGAAATACTGTACTAAGTTGTTTGACAGAACTGTGGTTTGGAGAACAAGTACATTAGTTATGAATTTAGATTTTTGTAGTCATTTCAATAAAAATTTACTTTGATCGTGGCCTTTTTCTTTTGGCGATGCTTCTATTATTTTGGGGATTCTCTGACCTAGTGATTTATTTACTGGCAGATGTGCTTTTAATATAAAAATCCAGGCCTCTGTTTGCTTGATTAATTGTCTTTGTTGGTTGTTATTTAAATATACATTATGAAAAAGACTAAATACAATTGAAAATTTTGATTATCCATAGCAATATTGTAATGGAAAGTTATTGCTTTAGTAATATTCCCATTATGATATGGAACATAACATCCTGTTTTTGTGTGTCCCATTCAGGCATCCAGTCCATTACAAGTGAAGTATGCAGATGGCGAGTTGGAAAGATTAGGTATTAAATACTCTATTAAATTAAAGATTTTGTTCAGTTGATCAATTTCTGAGAATCATTTATGTGCCATAATTTGTTTGTTATATTGAGGTCAACCCTTGATGAGTAATTTTCTGCTTTCGTTGAATCTAGAACACAAACTCTTTATTGGCATGCTTCCAAAGAATGTTTCCGAAGTCGAAATATCTGCACTTTTCTCCAACTATGGAAATATAAAGGATTTACAGGTTTTAAGAGGTTCTCAGCAAACAAGTAAAGGTACTGATTTCATACCTTAATTCATCCTTTCATTTAGGGATTTGATGTTTCTTAACTGCAAAGTGTTATTTATAGTTGTATTTTGTGGTAGGTTGTGCATTTTTGAAGTATGAAACCAAAGATCAGGCTCTTGCTGCTTTGGAGGCAATCAATGGAAAGCATAAAATGGAGGTTGGTATTTATTTAAACCATCACCAAAAATTTTAACGCCATTTTTTGGTAGTAGTGCAGTTGTTCAAGCAATATGATGAATGTGTTTGAAAATTTCATCTATTGTATATTGTATTGAGGGAAGGAGAGTATTAAATTTTATGTAAAGGATGGAATTATATTGTTATCTGATTGATAACGTTCAGCTGTTTAGCTATTTAGTGGCACCACGTTAATTTTGCTGTTGGAATGTATGAGTAGATATGGCTTTAAAGCTGAAATACCAACTAGATGGCATGATAAATCATAGAAACATACAGACTATTTTAGATTCAATTACATGTTTTTGGTTCAATTTTGTGGTACAATGGAAAAGCGCATGCCTTTAAACTCAATTACAATTTAGTTGTAAATGGTGTTTGCAGTATTTTGGACCTTCAAGCGGCATTTGGCCACAAAATCCTGTTGGTGAGGGACGTGAACATTTAATCATGTGTCTCAGATTTCATTATAGATGCACAAATACTTCAAAAAAATTTATTGTTGTCTCGATTTGGAAATCTAAGACTGCCTTTGTTCCCTACATTGGTTTCCATAAGATAATGTTTCAGGCTAAAGCTTGACTCATTATTTATATAGCAGGCTCAAACTGGATCCAAGCTTAGAAAGGGGAACTCCAGCTATGGCTTGTTCAGCTCATAATGTGATTGCAATAAAATGTGCCCAAGCTGGATAAATCTCAAGATAGGGGATTGTTAAACATGCACAATTTCAGTCAACTTATATAATGTCAATGCGTACGAAACATAAAATATATATATTGCATGCTGGAGTTAAACTAGCATCTCATTTGTTTAGAACCAATTTTATGATTTACTGAAAAATCACATTTTTTCTTGGCAGCTAATCTTCAAGTGAGATTACCCATCAAATACTAAGCTTCATCTAGATACTTTATTTTGTATTTTGTTTGCATAGTGCCATAGTCATATGCTTCTGTTTGCTTGATAGGTACACTACTCATACATGTCAAAACATTATTGATATTGCTAACTTGACAAGTATGTCTATTCAGATAACTGGAATTTCAATGTTTGATGTTGCTTTTGTCTTCCATAGGGTTCAAGTGTCCCCTTAGTTGTTAAATGGGCTGATACTGAAAAGGAAAGGCAAGCTCGAAGAGCTCAGAAAGCACAGTCCCAAGCTTCTAATGCACCACACACTGATTCCCAGCACCCGTCATTGTTTGGAGCCTTGCCTATGAGTTATGTTCCTCCATATAATGGATATGGTTATCAGGTTAGTTCTAACAAGACTATTTTATAGCATATTTCTTTAATTCTTGTAATTTATTGTCTTCAAATCCGAAACCATCACATCTGTGTATTATTGTTAGTTCCCATGCCTAACTTGATGAGATATGTGTGATGATAACCGTTTTCTCTTGATAGGCTCCTGGAGGTTATGGGCTCATGCCCTATCGCATGCCACCGATGCAGAGTCAACACGGTTTCCATAATATGATGCCCCACATGAATCAAGGAAATGCATTACGGCCTGATCTTGGCCCTAATATGAACCCTAGAAATTATCATGTGGCTCCTGCAAGTTATGTTGGTTCTTATCCTGCTGTAACAGGTCCACAACATCCCATGGCATATCCTACAGGAATGATTAGTCCAAGGCCCATGAATGCTTCTCCTGGTTCTGTTTCACCTGCTAGTGGAAATAACAACTCTGCTGCATCTTCAGGTGGCAGCAAAAATTCTGGGGGTCAGGTTGAAGGTTGTTATCTATATCCTATATGTGCTTGGGTATAAAATGATTGTGTTCGTTTATGCTGAATGCATGTATATTTAATTATTTGTTTTACTGTCACTCTTTCCTTACAAAAAGAAAGGTTACTTTGATAACTGTATTTCTACTTATTATTCTATTTCTGACTTAGGACCACCTGGTGCCAACCTATTTATTTATCACATACCTCAAGAATTTGGAGATCAAGAGCTTGCTGATGCTTTTCAACCATTCGGTATAGTCTTGAGTGCTAAAGTTTTTGTGGATAAAGCAACTGGTGCTAGCAAATGTTTTGGTAAGCGTATGCTCCATTTATTAAATAAATTTGATGGGTTTTGTGCTGAGCTTGTGTGTGATGAGCTCGAATTTGCAGGGTTTGTAAGTTATGATTCCCCAGAGGCTGCTCAATCTGCCATCAGTATGATGAATGGATTCCAATTAGGAGGTAAGAAGTTAAAGGTCCAGCTTAAGAGGGATAACAAACAGGGTAAACCTTACTGATGAAGCTGAACAATGGACTTTTGTACAATTCACATTGTAATTCATGACCCATCTGATGTTAATACAATTTGTAATTTTCTGTAACATGAAAGTTCAATTGCACATTGATTATTAATTTATTGATTTTTCCCTCAACGTCCCTTGATTGTATTATCCTTTATAGTTTCATCCAATTCCATGTCCAGGATGAGAGGATAACTTCAAATTTTTTTTTCTCAGATATTAACCAGATTTTCAGGTTTAACATATATTTTCTGAGTACAATTGTACATGTAGTAAGGAAATCTTGTTTACCCTAGCTTCTGTGAACAACATTGATGTATTCTCAAATAAAAGGTAGCATGTGACAGGTAAAATAAGTTGTACTGATAGATTAATTACCTGTTTAATTTTTTGTAACACAATTTGAGAATTAAGTATGCTATTTCAAGGAGCATACAGCAATATATGGCACATCAATTACTTCCGTTGAGAATGGGCAGTGACAAAAGTAGACGGTAGTCTTTGGTTATTAGATTAAAATGGTGGCCAATAGATGCAGAATTAAACTCATGATGTATCTGATTTTTAATTTATGCATGTGCTATTTACAGTTTATGGCTAAAGTTTATTTATGTATTTATTTTTTAAAAGTGTTTATGAATATTTATATAGTCAGACTTGTTATGTATTTTTAAGAGTGCGTTTACATAAAATGTGTTATGAAAATAATTTTTCAGAATGAGAGCGAATTAAATGAAATATTTGATTATTTCACCTATTTGATTGGAGAGTAGGAAGAATTTTGATGGGATGTAGGAAGAAACACCCATATAGGTTTAAATGCAGCCCAAGAAAGTATGTGATGAGTTGTGTAGCATTTATTAGGCTTTTACTTCTACACCACCATATTTTGAACCTGCACCCCCATAAATTTTAAAATCACTATTTTATGGTTTTTCATGGATAGGGTGTAATTTCTTTCATATATTATCGTTCTTCATTTATACGACTTTAGGTCAGAAAGATTTTCACGTAGCAGTCGTACCACAACAAAATAATTTTGATTAAATATAAAATTATATTTTAAGTGAAATTGTACATGATCTACAAGACTTTCAGTGTAAAATAATTTCAATTTACACTAAAATAATAAAATCTCACAAGAATCCAAGACCGAAATTATAGTTTTAACAAGATATTGAGAAAAAAATAAACGAATAAAAGTACTAAAATTGTAGTAAAATATGAAACCAAAAATATAATTAAGCTTACTTGAGATGAGGAAACTCTATTTCATTGGATACCTTATATTTTCTAATTATTCTTTCTATCAACAAAATTTTAAAAAATAATAAAAAATAACTATCATTTTTTTATTTTAATTTAATAAACTTAATAAAATACATACTTTTTTAATTATATAATGAAATATTTGGACAAATGTTTGATTTTTTAATATGAAATATCAATGAATAGCAATGAAAATTAGAAATCATTAACTGGCACTTAGCTATTTTATTCGTTCTAACTTAATGCCTATTTTATTCCTTTATAAATATTTCTATTTTTCTTTTAAGTAAAGTTAATAATACTATGTAATGTGGTGAAAGTAATTCTCATACATAACTTCTTTCAAACAACAATAATTTTCTTAGAGCAAGATATGAAAAAGAAAGTTTTAATTAAGCACTTCTCCATGACTGAGAGTATAATTTACTCTTAATTATAATTATAAGCATACGCATATGCATTATATTTTAAGCATGATATGAAGATATAAACTTGTTTGAGAGATATTAAGTTTTGGTGATGGGAATGAGAATTGGAGGCAGGTTTCATAGATGTATGCTGGCTGCCTAGTGCATTAACAAAAGTCAAACTTTCTCATTATCATAACTGTCCTTTCTTTTTCTTCTAATACAAGTAGCCTCTCACCAACCATGCTCCATTTTTTTTCTAACTTGATTCAATGACCATGCCATGTTTCTTATCTCATATTTTACTAAAATATGTTATTAACAACAAAGTAATAAATTCACAACTAAAAAAATAAAACAAACAATAAATAATAATGTATTCTTATTAAAATAGAAAGAACAACAAAAATTCTCTTCATCAATATATTCTCTTGAAAATATAAAGGTTAACTATAAAGAAAATCTTAAAAGAAAAAATAATTTTTTTAATTTTTCTCTTAAACACTAAAACACTGTAAAACAAAGGTATAATTAAATTTTGGTCTCAACATTAAGGGTCAATAGTCAATTTCGTCCTAATTGTTTTAAAAAATATGCAATTTGGTCCATTTTGTTAGATTGGCAGGAAGAACACTAACTAGTAATCATATGGCACACAGAGTGACAGTTTTATGCATACATGGATTGTGCAGTTGTTAGGTACACATGAGACACATGATGTATATTAAATTTTCTGATGTGGAAGTGCAAATGTTTAGGGTTTAGGGTTACATTTGTCCCTTTTAAGTATGTTGGGATGGATTTTGTCCCCTGCATTGAGTGATTCTTTGAAGTTGTTTTGTGGAGCAATTAGGGATTTGCTTCAATGTGTAAGAATGTCTTATCAATCTTCATCATCATGTAGTTGTAGTTGTAATGGATGCGATCTACATAAACACTGTAAATCTAATCATGGTGGTGTGAGCTGGAGTGCTTTCTTTGCACCCATTTGTGATTGTGGAGATTTACATTGCTACACAAAACAACTTGAACACAGTGAAATTTGATGAGTGTAGGAAGAAATTTGATGCGATATGGAAAGAAACACCCTAATAAAAATTACAAAATTGTCTTCGTTACCTTTTGTTTTCTATATACATTACAAGTGTATTAATATTTTTTTATTTTTAATAAAATTTAATTTTTTTATGTGGGATGGTCTGCAAGCCCGTGGGTCATCCCTTCCCAGGACGACCTAATATGGGACAGGGCGGGTCAATGTGGGACGAACCAATACGAGACAAGTTAACCTGTATTACCAATTGTAGTAACATGTTTGAAAGCAGACGTGACCATAAGCTTCGAACGCTCTTTTTCAACTATGTTGAAAATTTTCATTAGATTGTTGATGCAATATGACACTAATGTGTATTTACTCATTTAATGAACATAGAGTTTTCTTTTCAAGCATAATCTTATGCGAAGTAACTTAACCTTTTATCTTTTATAATTTGATGAGAGTGTTCCAAATGTCTTTCCCAATATTCTTATCTGCAGTGCTAGAAAAAACTGCATCTACCATTATTAAGTGAAAATTTGTTGTCATTAATTTTTTCAATCTTTAACCTGTAATGACAACAAATTATTCTTCAACTTATGCATTTTTCACTATAATAATATTTTCTACTGGAACTAATGATGATAAAATTAACTAGTACACCGAGAAAGTTCTCTAGAAAGAGAGACAATCATTAACGGACACACTTCAAAACCAGGTCTTCTCTTTCACAAAACTTTTCTAGACATGCATTTTCACAATGAATAAAAATAATTCTTTTCTGGTGAGAAAGATTATACTAATTGTAATCACATAGATTTTTTGTCTACATTGTAACTCACAACTAAGATAAAAAATGAAAAAAAGAATAAAATAAACAATAATATAATTTTACTAAAATAAAAGAAAATTACAATACTTCTAAAACAATAATACTCTCCCTTAAAAATGGAAAAAAAAAATATTAGGAAACAATAGAGGAGGAAAAATTTTCCTTAATCTGAAACTTCTCTTACAAAATACTCAACAACACATAAAAGGAGAAAAAAATAAAAATAATAAATATATAGAATATATAATATAATAATAGATAAGAGATAAAAACAAAGAAGAGATATATAATAGATGTTTTTCATAAAAAGGTGTACATATTTAATTTTTTCTTTAGATGTTTTTTTAAAGATTTAGAAAAGGTTGAATATCTCTTTTACTTGTAATAGTAAAAATCTGAAAGTAGCACGTGTGATGCAAGCATGACAACTGGAATATCGCAACTTAATTGAGAGAAGTGGAAGAACTCAACGGTGATGATTTATTTAACAGTTTGTAGGTGAAGCTCAATTGTTCACCGTGACGTGAATCACATGCTGACGCTGTCTTTCTTTTACCTTTGTTTTGTTTTTGTAAATGACCAAATATTTTTCTAAGTTGGCTGCCTCAAGTTTCATGCACCCCATCACGTTTCTCTTCTCATATATATTATCAAATACGATACATTAATAATTCATATTTTTTATACTATTATATTATAACTCTTAATATTATTATTTTAATATTTTAATATTATTTAATTATAAATTTATTTTTTATTATATATATTTATATCTAACTTCATCACATATACAACTCTAATCATTGTCAAAATATAATTTCTTTATCAAGCACCCAACTATTCAGATTTTCATACCAACCTAAGTTTGGAGAATGTCGCAAATAACTTAATGCTTCTTGCTTGCCTTAATTAATCATACCTTAGTTTTTAAACTTCATAACCGAAAAGACAAACAAAATTTGTCTACAAGTGAGTTTATGAAATTTCCAACACTTAAGAATAAAATAAAACAATTTTATAAAAAAAGTCATACATGGAATTGATTTCACTAGAGCCATGAATTTTGACACCTAGAGGCAAGTAGAGTCAAAGGCTAGCTTTGAGGGTTTAAGATCTTTTGTACTAAAATAGAAAAACAAACGTGGCTATTAAGATAGTTCCCATTTATGTTTCATTGTCTTAAATTTGTTCTAGAAGAGTGTTGAAACATGTCCTTATTGCAATGGTATCACTCTAGAAGACCATGACAAATCTGAGGCAAATCCTTCTCCTTTGGAGTAATGAGAATTGACCGGTTCCATATGTTAGAGGCCAAGTCTTAGAAAGATTGCCCCGTCAGTGTCACAAAAAAGTATCCAACAAGACACCACAACTTCTTTCAATCTCACTATTATTTGAGTGGCTTGGAGATGCCCTTGTACTGTGTTGGGTGCAACACTTGCAGAGTTTCAACGCATTAAAACCAAATCGTTGCTTCTTGTTCATACAAGGTCCATGGACATGAACAACCCTTTTGATGTCCCTTCTAATTACATGCTTCTTGAGGCCAGTGGTGACTCTGAAACTGATTGTAGCCCCACTATGGAAGAACATGGTTGTGAAATTGACAGAGAAGAGGATGATGCTCTATCCTGCATCTACGATAGTTCTGAGACGTGTAATGCTGCTGAGATCAATGGAAACGAGTTTTGGAATAATGATCATGTAGATGATGTTGGAGATGAGAAGAAATTTGAGGTTCATGGAACATCATATTGTGATGATGGTGATGATGAGATGCAAGAACACCAGAAGTCCTGTGTGTCTGATGAGTTGGGCCATGAATTGGTGGATGAGATGGAAAGGAACAGGAGGTTCTGGGAAGCTTGCTTGGCATCGTGACTATGTTTGAGGGAGTTTTTTCCTTTTTCTGAATCACACTGCTCTGGCTTCAAGAACATTCATACAAGCATAGGGGCTTAGCTTCACCACTATTTATTCCTTTTTAGCTAAATGGGTCTGTTAAACTTATCTAAAAGATAAAAGCTTTCAATTGTATATGTATCTATGCCTAAACTGCTTTGTTCAGTTTCAAACCACGTTTACTTGTATAAATCATTGATCCTTGCATTTCACACTATTCAACTGTTACCATTTCTTATTATAGCTTAATCATACAGTAATCTTGTTACAGAATTTATTGATTCAGTTATCTTTGAAATTCAGATGATCAGATACAATGGTTAAGGAGATTCAGGGAAATTCTGTTCTGCGAAATACTGTTTCAGACTTTTAGCTGTGAAAGCATGGTTCATGAGTTCAACAGGCTTAATGGAGAGGAAAGTATTTTGGTTTTGTTTAGGTCCACTGATTGAAAATGCTAGCATCTTGATGAATTTCTGAAGTTTGAATGAATAATAAATGCAATGCAACATGTGATCTTGTGAATAATTGAACATCAATTACGGTCCAACTGAGTTAAGTATTTTATTAGTAGTACCAGGTATTATGGAGCATTCAAATTTCAGACATTTTCAAATAGTTTTATGGTCAAATTTCACACTTTTTTGGTCAAGTTGATGGACTTTCATGAATTGGGAATAATAATTTCAACATAACATGTTATCTTCGGACTAATTGAACATCAATTGTTGTGGACTCAGAGTTTAGCATTATAATATTATTATTACTTGGTATTGTGAAATATTAATTTCACCCAACATTAAATACCATTTTGTCTTTAAACGTAAAAAACAAAAGAATATGGTGAAGGCAAGGATCTTTAAAAAAATGTTGCTTTCGTAATGTTTCTTCCAAGAGAAAGATTTTTTTTTTTAATATAGTCTTTACATCATTTAAGAAACTTAAGAATTGAAACTAATGATTAGTTTATATATATATATATATATATATATATATATATATATATATATATTTATTTTTTATTTTTTATTTTTTTTTCTTTAATCTATAAGATGTTTTTTAAGGATAAAACCTTGATGAAACTTCAAACTTCAAAACAAACTATACATCAAATAATATCTCAACAGAGTTGAGATCGGGACATCGACGCCGTATGTGGAATATTCATCTTTGATGAATGAACTAGATATTTCAAAAGTGTTCGAAACTTTGATTAGTAATGAATTGAGACTTATTTATTCTAATTCTAGTGTTGATAAGATTATTTCTAAAATTGATTATCAATTTTGTAAATTTTGGTTGAGATAGATGATATATTTATGAATTTAGTGGTTAAGATTAACCATGTAAATATATTGGTAACCAAAAAAAATTGTAATAAATTCATTGCTTTTAATTATAGTATCGGTACATATTATTCTTTTTTTTTCTTTTTTATATATTGTAATAAGAAATTAAATAATTTTCTCAATTCTAATAAAATAGTTAGAAAAAAATTATTTTATCTTTTTTTTTAATTTCAACTCAGAATAAATAGACAAGTGTAAATTAATTAAATTTAAGTGGAAACTAATAAATATTTTTACAAAAATAATCACTATTATATTGAATTTTGCAAACAATGAAAAAAATAAAACAAAAATCTATTAAAAATATGATTATCGAAATGGAAAAACAGGAGTATATTATTTAAAGTCAATCAACTTAGTCAACCTTTACATGATACATGATTAAACATTATTAAATATTTTATCTTAAATTTAAAAACTTAAATATATGTCACTTTAAAGATTACTTTGGAGAATAGAATGGGTGATGATGGTCCATTGCCGCCTAATATTTTTTTTCAACTTATGAGTAATGATGAGATAATAATAATGTAAAAAATCATTTAAGTAAATCCTTTTCTTTGTATTTATCGAAAGGTTTATAGGTAAGAGACATTGGATCATGGCACACACACATATATATCAGAAATTACCAAAGTAGTAAGTAAACTCATGGGTTAGATCATACCAGAATTGTTGATGAAGATAAAATGATGAGCTTTGTTAGATCTTGCATACTACTGCTACATTACGTAAGGAATATGTCTGAAGTCAATGATAGAAGATGGGGTATCACTTTTGGGCACCAAAACAATATTAGTATCATTTATAGAACAAAAAAATTCACCCAAATGTAGCAATTGTGTACATGCATTAGAAATATCCTCACCACAAACTTTCCACCTTTCATAATCACCATATATAGATGTAAATAAATTTCGAAAGTAATCATCTGCAATATCACGCAAACCCCTGATCTTGAACATAATTATTACGGGCATCTAGCAACTTTTGCATTCGATTTTGTCTTCGTCTAGCAGAAAAACTGTGTATTTGAATCACCATCACGTAGCCAAAATAAATCTTAGACCTTTGCTTCCAGTTTTGTTCTTAAGAGCACCAAACCCACATTCAACTGACTCAACATCGAACCTCCTCTACTCCTCCAGTTTCTGACAATGTGAGTTGAAATTTCTACCCTAAGCATTCAAAATAAACACAATAGGAGTATGATCTGAAATGGGTGCCAAGGCATTAACTAAATGAACATGGTCCTGTGTCGAATTAACCTCTTTGAGATATTGAATAGTGTAGGATTCTAATCTCGATACAGTCGTGAAAGGAGTTCAACATTTAACTACGAGTAATGTTACATTACCAACAAATTTTGATCATGCACAAATACAAACAAAGCAAGCACCATTTCTTGCTGATCCAATCTCCCTATTCCCTAACAAATTCATCAATGCATTCATTCAACACTACCTGTTTAAAATTTGAAAATACACTTGGCTACTCCTTAGATTCTCATCCAATCTAGTAGTGGGACATAGAGAATCAGAATCAGGTCAAATTCAGCCCTAAACTGAACATAACCACTGCCCACATTCCACAACGAAACACCCGTGTACCAATTAACCCTGCTTGTAGGGACAAAATATAAGACAAGGTACTTAAACACCGCTAAAAAAGTTAAAATACACTGAGTTCTTAACTAGATGCAAACAGTGGAACTAGAGAACCAGGATCTGTAAATTTATCGATCATCTCCACGTCATTGGTGCTTGTGCTTCCCATTGATGAACTACTTGTGTCAGCATTTGATTCCTCGGCAGTAAGAGTTGTTCTTGAGTCATCTTCGGAAGAGGAACTTGAGCAGGAATTCTCAGTTTTGATATCAGTAAATGATAAAGCAGATTCCAAGTTATAGACAGAAAAACTCTTGGGGC
This sequence comes from Phaseolus vulgaris, assembly GCF_000499845.2. Taxonomy (NCBI): domain Eukaryota; kingdom Viridiplantae; phylum Streptophyta; class Magnoliopsida; order Fabales; family Fabaceae; genus Phaseolus; species Phaseolus vulgaris. Next base: position 46,021,865 of record NC_023759.2, on the reverse strand, counting down.
TCTCTAACTTCTCTTGCAAATACCCTACAGGTTCTTCCGATAATCTTTTTGTTTTCTCATCCAAACGTTTCAAGAAGCATTCCACTATCTCACTTACTGATGATGCATCACCCTCCCCGTCCTCTTCACTGGTAGGACTATAGTTAACATCATTATGATCATCATCATCATCTTCTTCTTCTGACTTGGTCTCTCTCAATTCATCACCACTAGTATCCATTTCTTGCTGACTATCATAGTCATCCTCTGATTGGCGATCAGATGAACGAAATGACATAGGCGAATATCCTCCTTCGGCTGTTTCTTCACGTTTTCTAAGTGTCTTCAGTATTAGGGTCTTCAGTAAATTCATCACTTGGACCGCATGCATCAGAGCAGTTAATGGATCAGACATCTGTTTCAGGAGACAAAAGTAAAAAATGGAATTTAGAATACTAGGTTTCCAGTTTGCATGCTAATGGAAACAACATAAATTATTTTGTTAAGCATGAATGACTTGTTAATTATAAAAATTAATGATTTAGATTTTAAAATGAAAAGGTGTATGGAAACATACCTGAGTCATATTTGGAGCAAAAACCATTGCAATGTTTCTTGCATCCATTTTGTTGTAATCCTCTTCAGCTACAACATCAGCCATGAGATCAATAGCCCAGTTGAGCAAGGCTGACTCAGTTGGTTTTAGCTGCTTCACAAGCTGAACAGACTCTTCTTCTGTGTTGCACTCAAGAACTTGCTCAGGGGAAAGTCCATCTAGCACTCCTGAAGGAAGCTCTCTGAACCATGCTTTGATTAGGCCTGCCAAGCAGTGGACATCAATGTCATCAGGCACAATACCCTTATTCAACTGCTCCCTTAAATGCTCCTCTTCACTGTTCTCTGGATTTATGCGAAATATACCTTCAGCCTGAAAATTCATCGAGAAGAGACCACACAAATGACAGTCAATGATCCAACCTCGCAAGGTCTTTGTCAATGGTCCAAATGGCAAAGCATATCATAAATTTGGTACCTACCTTTAAGCCACCCTGTGAGTATAATCGCTCTTGCATTAGCAGTAGAATAGTGGGAACACTGTTTCCTTTTGAATCATAGGAACACTGCATTGATTCTGCTGAGACGCCAAACACACTAACACTGCAAGTGTTGACGTTGGCAAATCACATCAGCATACGGATAAAGATATATAATCTGGCTATAGTTGGGATTTATCAAAAAATTATAGGGCGAAGAAAACAGATATGATTCAATAACTGTTTTAAAAATTCAATTGCAACAATTGGAGTTTGACAAAAACACGTAATCGACGTGAACCCCAGATCAAACACTCTCAGGCTCCCCACTTTGCAATTACACAAAAACAAAGAAACTTGCTTCAAACCACGCCGCACAAACGGCTTGATTGCATTTTACAAAAGTACCGAAAAGCCTGAGAAAAAATAGGACAGCTTTTAAATCCTACATTACCGTTAGGTATTTTTTTCAGCAAATAAAGGCAAACCTTAATTCGCTTTTAAATGCAACTATAATAAAGGTAAAGCTTAATCTCCTTTTGAATGCAACTATCTAACTTTTTAGTTTTATATCCTCCTTCTTCCACTTTTCTCCCACGCAACGGACAAAAATCCTTACTGAAGAATATTAACGTACATTCCTCCGTCAAAACACACACACACACTAGAAATGTAGAAGGGTTTATGGCCATAAAACTCTCCACTTCATAAAATCCGAACAAAGTGGATAATTTTCCAGCTTAATCTGTCAATTTTGCAGTTTGGCAAAATACTCCAAAGGAAAACTTCTCCGCACAAAACAGTTACACCGATTTGAACAGGATTATTTTCAGGGAAAAAAACGCAACTTTTGAAAGAGAAAAACTACTTGCTCACATAAAAACAGACCCACCAACAACAAAATCTCTGAGCACCAAAAATGAAACAAAAGAAATAATCTTGGAGCATTTTTAGCAAACCCCATTTTAAACAAGCGAAGAAAGGAGTACCTAGCACTGGGAACAGGAGCGGGGACATGAACCTCCAACTCAAGAGGAAGACCCAGAAACCCATTGAAGCGATCGAAAGTGACATGACTAACATGCTTGACGTTTGTGGGCCATCCGATCTCCATGGGGTGATGGACAGCGGAGATTACATCGTCGGGACTGTCCACACTGCACGCCACCATCGATTTCCTCAGCGCCGCCAACAGAAGCGCAACAGGCGACGCCGGGTTTTGGTCCTCTTCGCCGCCTCTCCGCCCCTTCCCACCACCGCATCCGCCAACGCTGGTGACCACGACCTGCCCCGTCATCCTTATCTTCTTCCACAGAAAACAAACACAAACGACTCTATCTATGCGTCTCTGGGTGCACGAGTGGAGAGAGATTTTTCTTGTTTTTTGTTTGTGTTTATTGGGAGGTGGGAATGGAGACAGATTTGAAATTTGAGGATGAGTTTGGCAATGCGAGTTTTGTTGTGTTGCATTGAAGTTGTTTGCTAGTTATGTTATGTTATGTATGTATTTCCGAACTTTGAACCTCAACGGCCACTCGTTTCAAATTTTGTTTCAGACTTTATCTACCCTTTTCTCTCTCCTTTTTCACCTCACTGTCCGTACTATTAACACCACATGCCACCACACATTATTAACTGCATCTTCCTCTTTAATCAATTCTCACATTGCTCTACACCATCCTTATTACTTCCCATTATCATTATTAATTGTAAAATTAATATTAACACTGTTTAACATTTAAACGCTCTTAAAAAAAACTCAGCAATAAATGTTAAAAAAACGAATTTTTAAGTACGGGCTATTTAGTTCCATTATTACACTGTAAAAAGGGGGCAATTTTGAATAATGGGCTATTTTGTTTTCTTTCGCCTTTCATTTTAGTATAATCATGAACAAAAGAAATATTTTTAAAAACTGAGTGGTTCTTTTTGTTTTGTTACCACTGTGACAAACAAATGCAGTTCGATTCTTAAATAATCTAAGGTAATCGTTTGTTAAACTGTTAAATCTTAAAACGGCCGAACCGTTTATTTAGAATATCGGAATAGTATATTCTTGTAGAAACAATTTATGTTGAACGAAAGTGCCACCATAAAGGACAATAATACGTTGGCGATAAAGTTTTTATCATGAAAAAGTGATCTTATTATTTGCTTCTTGTGTGTGCGAGTCAGCTAAATAAAACAACACACTCATTTGTGAAATTAAGACATCTTCGAGTTTGGACATCAAATCAAATCTATAAACTCGGTTTCATTTAATGCACGAATAATGACTTGTGGTGATTTGATCTGTTTATGGAAATTGTGAAAAATTAGAATCTACGAACATCTACTTTAGTTGGTTGATGAAACTAGGACAATTCACCAAATTCCAATGATCCATATAAAATTCGAATTTTATGGAAGACCGTTGCAAAAGAATATGATCCTTCTTTTATGAACATTTTCAATTGTTATGTAGGATCATCAACTTTTGTATCTCCAACTGCTATGGATCCTTTTTGCCTCATTCTAATTGCTTTATGAGAAACGGGATGCACAAGTAAAATGTATACGTTACAACCTTTACAAAGGAAATAAGTAGAAAAAAAAATATTTCATATTTTACATAATTATTTTCCTTTTATTTTATTATTGTTGTTATTTTGTGGGATACCCCAATGTTGGGTAATTGTGGAGCCATATGGGTGAGATAGATTAACATGGGATTGCGATGAGACTCTTAAAGACTGACATGGAAAGGGCCATTGATAGGGCACAATTCAATGGTAGCATTTTTAGGAATTCAACTCATCTATCATATTGGAGAATCAACACCCAAAAAAAGAAAAACTCATTTATGGTTTCTAACATATTCACTATTCATTTATTCCTATATAAATCATCTAATTTTTGTGAGAGAGATTGATGTTGAATTAAATTAACTTATTTTTTTATTCACCAAAAAACAAACAAGGTTTTTTAGAAGAAATAATAATATATTATTTCTTTTTATATGAACAATAATGGTGATGTCAAATACATACATAATCAGTGACTCAGGTGAATGTTTAGAAATTGGTTGAGTTTAATTTATCTAACTCAAGTTCTCCTTTTGGTCAAAGGTCTCTTCTCGTATACTGAAAAAAAGATTGTGTTTGGTCAATTAAATAAGTATAGGGCCGAGGGAGCGGCACCCCTTGTTACTGGTGGGGGCCCATGGACCCATGGACCTGCCCTAACTTTCTTTCAAATTCAGATTTTTTTTAATTATAATTTTTATTTATCAATTTTATTAATTTTCCCATAACTGTATCATTTTATTTATCGGAAATAAAAAAATGTGTCACGTGTAAGTAAATATTAATATCTTATTAGATTCCTGAACTAAATTTACTGACTTCAAAACTTTAATAAAATTTTGTAATCAAGTATCTCAGGAAGTAAAATTGCAGATTGATTTTTTTTATTTAAGTCTTGAAACAATTTTTTATTTGTAATCAATATATATTAATTTTTATTTAAGTATTGAAACAATTTTTTTCTTTGACCCCAATTTGTTCCTTGGAGAGAGGAGTGGAGAAAGTTGAGATTTTCAGAAACATATATAATTGTACTTGTATAATATTTTTGGAATAATTGGGCCTACTGGGCCCTAAGAATCCGTAATTGGGCATGCATGCAATAATTTATTTTATGTAGCTTAGCTGTATCTCTTTTCAAATATCTGGTAGTGACATTCATTTTATTTGTTTATTTTTTAAATTTCAATACGCGGCTTTCTATCAAAGAGATAAACAATAAAATAAGAGGGAGAAGATGAATTATTTTCTAGCACATTTAGATAACTTTAAATTTATTTTGTTAAATTAAAATATTAGGTAGAAAAAATATTGTTTGACTTTAAATTGTTATAGTTAAAAGTTTAAATGATCTCAAATTAGATTATACAATATGAGTCATACTTTGACAGATGTATTTATAGGTTTGGTTAGTTATCAATTAACTTTTAAATCTTAACTGATTCCAAGTGATATAACTATGTTACTTATTTTTTATTTTTTTATTTTCATTAATGTTATTTAATTATTAAAAAAAATTGATTAATTTTAAGTACTATTATAAATATTCATTTATTATTAACTAAGATTTTGGATAGTTTTATTAAATTTCTCTTGTTAATAATTAATAGGCTCTAAACTAATTTTAGATAAATTATATCCCTTAATCATATTCATTACTTTACACAACTTTCAATCTCAAACTGAGTATACGAAAGACGAAGAGGATTGATAATTAATATATTTTATAATTTACTTTAAATAAGTTACATCACCAACTAACAATCAATAAGATCTTATAGAAAATCAATCAATGATTTAAAATTACTAAAAAATTAAAATTATAATGATTACTTAAAATATATTCTTCAATAAAATGTTAAGTATAAGCTAAATACTTTTTATATATAATTAATTGTTATAAATCATTCATCAAACTATTGATTAATATGACTCCTCCTTTAAATTGATCATTTGATTACTATAGACTTTTGTTATTTGTATTTTAATTTAAATAGATTTTTAGATTGTCACAAAAATCCAAACTGAAAAATGAAATCCATTCGAGAGTATGTGAGAGATAAATAATTCATTGAGAATTTTTTTTTTTAGTTTTGCTCTTTTCATAACAAAAGAGATTTTTTCACAACTAGTTATTTTTTTTATAATTATATTTTTATGTTAAGTATGATATTATCATACAAAACTATAATATATGTGAAGTTCAACAAAATGGCATGTTATTAAGTGAATTTACATCTAAACAAAAAGAATGGAATAATGAAAAAACACATAGTGTAATATTATTATTGATAGGTGATGAGAATATGGAAGAAGTTTATGGAGAAAAGACTACTCACAAGCTTCATGCAAAGATCGAAAGTTGGTACATGATAAAGTTTCTACATATTTGTCTTTGTTTGAAGAAATAATTATATACCATACAAGTGTATGAAGGTGATTTCATCTCCGAACACATTGATAATTTCAACCAAGTTGTTCTTAGTTTAAGAAGCATTTATGTTCTTATTAATGATGATGACCAAGTTCTTCTTCTTAGTTATTTACCAAGATCTTAAAAAAATTATTATGAAATGGATTCAAGCTTCGGACAAAGCTTGAAAGTTGGTACATGATAAAGTCTTTATATAATCGTCTTTACTTGAAGAAACAATTATATACCATGCAAATGTACGAAGGTAATTTCATTCCTAAACATATTGATAATTTCAACTAAGATGTTATTAGTTTAGAAAACATTGATGTTATGATTGATGACGAGGACCCATTTTTTTTTTCTTCTTAATTCTTTATTGAGATCTTGTGAAAATTATTAGGAAGTGAGTTCAAATTTTTATCTCTAACACACCTCCTTCACATGAAAACATGAATATATCGAGCGTGAGACTAAATAATTATGTATGACTTGATAATGAGTAATATAATGAGTTCAACCTCGATAGGTTAAACTCTAATACCATATTAAGAATTGTGTTTAAGTCTTACTCGTCATAAGAAAATCAACTTGTAAGATGAGATTTATCCCAACTTATATATTATAATTTTACATCCTTAATAAAAATAAATAAAACCGTCATTTTTAATAGTAGTTATTGATGGAAGAAGTTAAAACATCGTTACAATATTGAAGATTAAGAAGGTATATTATTGATTTATACAATAGTATCAAGTTAGGCTAGAGATGTGCGAGAAAATTATTCCTAATTAATTCACAATTTTTATTATATAGTCTTAAGTTAAGTATAGTTGTCTGATAAAAAATTATGTAATCATTAATCATAAGTTTTAGTTCTTTAACAATTTATTAACTATACTCTCTTACATCGTTTTGATAGTTAAAACAATGTATTTTTAAGTCCTTAGGTTCCAACTTCCCTTCATTTATGTCAATAAAAATATAATAATTTTTGTTTTATGTCTGGTGTTTTTTACTTTTACTCTTTGCCTTTTTATGTTATAGCAAAAATTCCTTCTTTTAGTTCTTAATGTCATTATAATGAGAAACAAAACAAATGATGTTGGATATTGCACGGGTTGTACCAAAAGAAATTATTAGGGTACAAATAATTGGAAAAAAACTAAGTTACGAGTTTAATTGTTAAGTTAAATAGCTTATAGTAATATTAAATTAATCCAATGTTTATTTATCAAATATCTAATTGCAATTAAACAAAGTTTATGAACAAATTCAGTCAGTTTCAGACTAAATTATTTGACATTATCAGTCAAATATAGTCTAATTTATTACTAAATAATATTGAATTTGACCGAAGTCTTTTATCAAAGTAGTGTGTTTTCAACCAAGAAAATTATCACCCCGTCCCTTGAAGATTCATTTCATTTCGTCTTGTTGACTATATACACAAGATATCAACTATAATGTCGTTTTGCCAAAGCAAATTAACTATGTTTTAAGCCAAAAAAAGAATCACATAGCACTGAATATTATTTATTACGCTTTCATTTCTTATGTAGATATAAAATGATAAATTAAGTAGGAGTGATATAGGTAAAAAAAAAAACTATTAATAAGCAATTATAATAATAAATACTGATCGTAATGGGTGTTAAGTATGATTTCTTTGTAAGTACTAGTAAAAAAATCAACTTACTTTCTAAAATAAAAAAGTATGCATTTAAATTCCACAAAAGTTATTTTTATCTAATTTCTCCAAAACTAAGATGTATAAGTTGATATTAATTTACAGATAAAATCTTAATTTAATTTTTCATTTGTCTCACTTATAAATATTTGTGACAAAAAAATAAAATAACTCCTGCCTTCCTCTTTAATTTTAATTCTAATCATTCAGCAAAAAGAAACTTGGACTTGAATTAATTAAAGGACTTACAAAATTTCTAGGTGGCTACATAATGATAATGATTAAAGATATGAGATAAGAAGTAATCAGCTAGTAATCTCATATTCAATTTTGGAAGAGGGTATAAGCTTTCTCTTAATCTGATTTTTTCTTCATTTACAATAAAATAAAATGAAAGTTCATTGAGAAAAGCAAGGTATAGATGTTGAGAGTTTGTCAATGGATGTGAATTGTGATGGTATCGTTATTTTTATAGTAACAAAAACAAATCCTAAAACCATGTGTTTTTTTTATTAATGAATAAATAAAATAGAATGAAATATTTAAGGAATATTTCAATTTTTATACAAAACTTTCCAATACCTAATCATAGGTTCCAACAAATAAATTTTCTAATTAAAACTATTTTTAAAGCAAAATATTTAATTTTATTTTTTGTTTAAGTTTGATAATATAACTCTTATTTTTGTCTTATTTGAGTCCTTTATCGGTTAGTGTTTTAGTTTTATTCATAAAAATTGTAATTTGAGTGATAAACAAAATTATTAAAAACTAGCTGGAACATAGGTAAACACATCTTTATTCGTATTTTTTTATTTTTGTTATTAACGTATATTTATATTTTTTATTATTATTATGTATTTAATTTTTATATTTTATATTTTTTTATATTTTTTTCTCTCGTAGTTTTCTTATATATTACTCTTTTGCCTAAAAAATAACTATCTACGTAAACTCACATTTTACCCTTGTCTCTCCACTCATCTCTAATATACGTCTCTCAATCCATTTATTTCAAAATTAATTTTAAAACTTTTTTTTTTAAATTTCAATTTAAATTACATTTTTAATTTTACCATTTTAAAATAAATTAAATTTATTATATTTTAATATTGTAAAAGATAAATTTGGAAACAAAATGTATATAGCAAATGACAATTATAAAGCGAAATTATATTTTATATATAGATATAGATAGACAACTTTTGTAAAGAATTTCCACAAATATTAAAAAGAACGAAATTAAAACAGAAAATAAATAACCATGGATTCCAATTTTTTTATTGAAGTCTTAAGCAAGCATGTGGAATGAGACTAGTCATTATATAGAAGACAAGCTTGTGCGGAAACTGAATGTTTGTGATGCCTTTGACATACATAACGTTGACTTCACTTGTTTGCTCATTTTTTCTAATCATTTCCAATACTTTAGCAGTTGACATTCAATCACGATAACAACCACAACAATTTATTCAAAATATTTATAAATATCTTCAAACTTCAAACTTATCGTTGTTGCTTGTTGGACAAAACAACACGAATCTTCTATATTATTTACGTTGAATCTTTTTAATGTCTCCTCCAAAAAAAATTCAACAATACTTTTTAAGTGGTTATTTTATGGTGTAAATAAAAGTAAGTAAAATATTAATGGAATGATAATTCGTCATTATTTTCTGGATTTTGTTTTCTTTTTCCTTTATTCATTAGTTTTATATTATTATTTTTTAGTTTAGAAAATAACACCACATTAAACCTTAAAATTAAATTGTGTGAAACGAACATGATTAAAGAAAGGGAATCGGCCTTCTCAGCAAGACTAATGACACTTTAATGTGATTACATTTTCTTAAAGAATAGATTAGAAGATAAGTAGAAAATTAATGTGTGGAAAAAGAATAAAGAAGTAGCAAAGGATAGATGTTATTATTATTATTATACCATTGTTTTTATTATTCTTATTTATGTATGTAATTATTTGATATTCATTCATAAATAAAATATTAAAATAAACAGATTTAAAAAAGATTATAACAATGAATGGTGGGGATCGTGGGAAAATATGGAATCATAGAAATTTTATTATTTTCAACAGTGGTGTGACTAACACGTATGAAATTTGTACTCTGATGCAAGCAAATGTTTGGTATTGGATTTCTGCAAAATCTCGCACTACTTCGATTTCCTTTTCCAGTTGGTGTTTGGAACCTTTGGAATGTATGTGTTTGGTTATTTGATGTTTTTTAGGTTCTTAGAGTGGACTGTGTTTTTTCCTGTTTGATTTGGAGAGTACACGTTAGATTATGTATTTATTGTATAAGGGTTGATCCACCCCTGAGGTGGTTCACATTTATTTATTTGTTATTGCTAATAAAAAAAATAATAAGATATGGTTGAGATTTACAATACAAGTATTGAATAAGTCTTTTTTATATAACATCTCTTCAACTATTATTCTTGAAATCACATAAATACGATTGTGAATTGTTTAATCGTACATGTTGAAGATGAATTTTTTGATAATATATTAAAATCGTAAAATCATTTTCTATTTTTTTTAAGTGAAGTCATTAATGATAAATATGAATTTAATTAAAAATAAAATAATTAAAGTCATATTTATATTCGACTTCAATTTAAAAATAAATGATTGAAATTGTGTTTATGATGTAAGACTTGAATTAAAAATTTGAAATCATGTTTATTATATATAAACCTTAATAATATATTAGTATAAAATTAATCAAATTAAAAACATTTTCAATATGCACACTTGGGAGAAAAAAAAAATTTATTACACAACTTTTATCTAATAAAATTGAAATTGTATTCTATAAACACGACTTTTTTTTTAATTAGCCTTCGTGAAGCACAAACACAGCTTAATCTATTATTATAACATTTGTTTTACAAAATTGCAGTAACTATTGACGTATTGATTTGTTAATTGGCAATCTTGTAATTTTAGAAAACGGTTTAATATATCAAATTACAACAAAAAGGTTTAATATATCAAATTACAACAAAACGGTAAATTAATTAATAGTTTACAATTTATATATTTTTCTTATTTGAAGTTATCTTATCTTAAAACATGTAGGAGATATATATCTCAGGCATGAGAATAACAATGAAGCAATCGTCTGGTATACTGCATATGCTTGAGGATATGGCTGAAATTTATTATGCTTTGAAGATTCCACATTTTGCATCTATATTTCCTTAAGGAACACTATCTTCTACATTTGTAAAACCACTCAAATTCATCAAAAACTCGCTGGTGGAAGTGTTGTATTTGGTCAAACTGAAAAAAAAAGTTTAGAAAAAGGGTTGAGCAGCGAAGTTATGTTATGACAGTGAAGAACATATGTGCAAAGTGCTGGCAGATTCTAACCAACCACTGTAGAATTGAACAAACTATTCTTTTCACACAAACTTACCACAAATAAAAGAAAAAAAACTGTTCAACACTAACATTATTATAGGCGACAAACTTGAGAAAAAAAAACTTGTATGTTGTTTGGCACATGCATAAGATTAACTTGGTTGCTGAATTTTTCTAAATCCTTTGCACTTGCTTCAAATACTTTAGTCGTTGACATTCCATCACGATAATTGTTCAACTACCTAACGTATGCAAATTACTTAATATACAAACATCGAATTTGTTGTCGTTGATGAATGGGCGAAAACGTGTAGCCCCATCAAATCATTGTTTTTCCCTCAAAGGCTTAAACTATAGTTTTCTCTAATTCGTCTTCCAAAATTTAAGGGACACAATCATGCACATTTAACTTGTAAAACTACACTCACCACTACAAAACTATAGGGTGTTTGGTCAAACCTAAGAGAAAGTCTAAAAATGGTAGACCCGAGAAGCTTATGACAGCAAGGAAAATATGTGCAGAGTGCTGGCATATTAACCACTGTAGAATTCAGCAACTTATTTGTAATAAATACGTAATATTTATTAATAGTTACAAGATAATAAATACGTAATAAAGAGACCGTTACAACTGAAGTTGAATGAGTCAACGGCACTCCGAATACTCGGATAAATATCTCAACACAACGATAAATCAAAAGATACACTCCCATGTGTTCTGGCCAACTGATTATCTAGCTCACATAAATGGAGATCAAAGTCAACCTATAAATAAGACTTCTGAAGGAGAAAAGAGGTACGTTTTTCATATCTTAAGAGAACACACCAAAATACTAGAACTGACTTAAACGTCGGAGTGCAATCACAGATATCCGACCGGCGGAGCACACAGCGAGAAGAAGAACTTCGAATGACTAAGAAACTACCAACACGTCAACGAATTGTGTATCAGTGGATAAATATTACCTAAGTTCCGTCGTTCATACATGTACACTATTCAACTCTTTTAACACAAACACTCAACAAAAAAGAAGAAAACAAACAACTCTTTCGACCACAAACTGACTTTATTATCGAGTGTCAAACCAATTAAGAGAAGTTTTTTTTTTCTAAAAAGTAATAGTTATATCATGTGAAACCAATGGTAGGTGAGATTATCTTAATGCTACTAGATACATACATGCATGCAATGATTGAAGTTGCCATTTAATATATATGTTTGAACCTGGTTTGAGGGCACAAGTTTCCTTCTCGGATTAATATTCTCACACAATTTAATATTATTCTGTATGTAATGCTTAACTGGTTTGATAAACTAAAATGACTTGGAAGGCCTATAAAAGGGAGCAAATGCTGTTTTAATTAAGCACATCACTCACCAATTAAGAGTTAAGACAAGTGCATAGCTTGGAAGTGACACAAAGGGATTAAATTGAAGATTAAGATGAGATTTTTTCTTGTAGCTTGTTTGACAGTGTTCTGTATCCTTGGGGCTTGTCAAGGTGGCAACCTTAGAAAGAATTTCTATAAGCAAACATGTTCTCAAGCCGAGCAGATTGTTAGGACCAAAATCCAGGAACATGTCTCTGCAAGGCCTGATTTGCCTGCCAAGTTGATCAGAATGCATTTTCATGACTGTTTTGTCAGGGTAAACATTCATAGTTCTTGCTCTTTATTAGTATTAATTACACCCTATGTGCATCATTTCAAATTTAAATACAACAGTGTTGATTTCCATGCAACGTAATTTAGAGCTACACGCTGATTCACATGACATGGTTGTGAAAACAACATTTCAGGGTTGTGATGGTTCGGTTTTGCTGGATTCCACTGCCACCAACACAGCAGAGAAGGATTCCATTCCTAACTTATCTTTGTCTGGCTTCGATGTCATTGATGACATAAAAAAAGCATTGGAGGCAAAATGTCCTGGAACTGTATCTTGTGCTGACATACTTACATTGGCTGCAAGGGATGCTGTTTCTGTCCAAGTACGCAGAAGCTAACCATTATATATACTGCAGAACTTGCATATGCTTTCATGTAATCTTGTGTTATGCATGTAACTGACTGGTAATATTTGCAGTTCAACAAGCCTATGTGGGAAGTGCTTACCGGTAGAAGAGATGGGAGAGTATCCATCAGTGGTGAAGCCTTAGCCAATCTACCAGCACCTTTTTTCAACATTAATCAGCTCAGAAAAAGCTTTGAGAGTAAAAAGCTTACAGTGCACGACCTGGTTGTGTTATCAGGTACATTTTTTAATGTAAACTTGTGTTAAATGTACATAATATTAATCATAAATACCAAGGCAAAAGGGGTCACCGAAATCATCACAATCAGCTATTATGACAAACCAAAATTAACCTTTTGGCTATGTGTTTGGATATATATAGGAGCACACACATTTGGAGTTGGTCATTGCAACTTATTCAGTAACAGGATTTTCAACTTCACCGGAAAAGGTGATCAAGATCCTTCTCTGAATCCTACTTATGCCAATATTTTGAAGTCAAAATGCAAAGGTCTCAGTGACACCACCACAGCAGTGGAGATGGATCCTAACAGCCCAATCACCTTCGACAGTGACTATTATTCGATCCTTCTTCAGAACAAGGGTTTATTCCAATCAGATGCTGCCCTTTTAACAGCCAAGGTGTCAAGAAACATTGTGAACGAATTGGTGAAACAAGACAAGTTCTTCACAGAGTTTGGGCAGTCAATGAAGAGAATGGGAGCCATTGAGGTCCTCACAGACTCAGATGGGGAAATTAGGACAAAGTGCTCTGTTGTCAACTCTTAATTAAGACTCGTTACTGCTTTTAATTTCTTGTGTTTCTTATTCTATATTCTTTTTTTTAAGCCATTTAGTTAAATTTGCTCTGTGAGACACCTTCAAAATTAAGAAATAAAGTTTGTGTTAAATTAATTGTACCAATTTGTCTTTATTGACCTCATATTTAGTGTATGGCTTGAGAGATTTTTAGACTAATAATATTATAAATATGGAACAAAATTAGTTGTATGTTTTAATTAAATTATCTTTTTTATTTAATATATTCTCAACTAGTAGTCAAAATCCAATTCTTTTCAGGTATAAAATCATTCATTACATTAGTTGTTGTTTTTTCTGACAAATATTATTCATACGTATAGTCATACAGTTAAACATATATAAAATGTTTTCAAAAAAATAGTTATGTATCATGCTTTTAAACTTCGGTATTATGTGAAACTATAATTTGATGAAAATGAAAAATTATATAGACTATTAACTTGTTTTGTTATTTTATATTTTTACGTTTTGTAATTGTTTTTAATTAATTCAATTCATTATTTATAATAAAAAACTACTTATAATAAAATTATAAAATTTATTTATTTTATAAGCATATTTCCTTAAAAATCTAAGATTTTTTTTATTTTAATTATTATAATAAGAATTTTTATTATTATTATTATTATAATAAAAGAGTGGATCACATGCGTTTTCACTGATGTCAATAAAAAGAATAATACCCTACCAAACCAATTAATATATAAATATATTCTATCAATAAAAAAATACTATAAAATATAATCTTTCAAACGAATATAATAACAAATATCATTAGATCTTAAACAATTACATATACAAAATAATCTGATAAAAATAAATAATGTATATATTCAACATTTAAATATAAATCATTAAATGTAACACCAAACTACTTCAAATTCTTACAATTAAATGATTCAATTTTATAATTAAGTTTTTTTCACCAAAACAACTAAAAAACAGCATTAATTTATACCAGATAACAAAAGTAGCAACTTTTGATTATCCACTTTATATGCAAATCTTCAAATCCAAAAATATTATCAAGTCTTTGTTTAAAGTTTAAATTATAGTTTAAGATTACGTTAAATTCCCTTACATTGAATTTCCTTCGATCTTAAAGAAACCATAAAGTTGTTAACATAAGTCTATTTTTAGAATTCTTTATGAATATGTATAATCTACCTATGTATCATTTTTGTTAACATTTGTGTTTTGGTCTAGTCCCCCGTATTTTTGTATTTTCTTTCTTTTTTTCTTTTGTTCAATAATACTTTTTTCATATGATGGTAAATGATTGTTGTAAATTGAGGTGTCAGCCTAGCTGACATCTTAAGTTGCATAGTGATACCTAACATGGAAACTTTTATTTAAAAAAAAGAAACCATAAAGTTGGAGAGATGATTTGAATCATAACCTTATAAATATAAATTATTTAACTATAAATCATTATATCTGACATTAAACTACTTCAAATTCTTATAATTAAATCACTCAATTTCATAATTAAGTCTTATTTAACCAAAATAACTACATAATAACACTCTTTTATATGAAATGACAAAAATATAAAATTTTGATTATCCACCTCACATACAAATCTCCATATCCATAGTATTTTTACATTAAATTTATTTTGCTATTAAGGAAGCTATAAATTTAAAGAGATAATTTCAATCACAATCTTATAAAAACTCATTTATTACCTTAATATGTTGTAACTTTATCCAACAAACAATTCAAAGTTAAGATAAAAGTTCAAATATCTCTACCATCCCATGATATGAAGTTTTATAAGAAAGATAAGAGATTTAAAGATTGTTCTTGCTTGATATATAAAAGAAGAAGAAAAAAAGAGAAAAGAAAAACCATGAATATTAAATTGGAAAGAGATTTAAAGGATGTTTAAGACGATAGGTGAAAAATAAAGAATGGAAGAAAAAAGAAGAAGAAAAACTATGGATATTGAGGTGGAAAGTTGAATTTTCTCTATATTATTAATATTTTTATTCTTCTTTTAAACTTTTTTATTTATTTAAAATGTAATTTATGTTAATCTTACCACTAAAACCTCAAACTAGACAACTTTTTAGATTTTAATATATGTCTTTTCAAAAATATTAGAATCATAAAACCATATTAATCTTTTGTGTAAAAATATTTTTTAGTAGTATATTTCATATATAAAAATAAAACAACATATTTAATAAAATTCCTAAAACTTTTCTACTTACAAGGATTGATTATCATTTTGGATTGGATTTTAATTAAAAATCCATATTTTTATAAAAAAAATAAATAAATTGTATTTTAAATCAAAATTTATGTTTTCTTACAAAATTAACATAATATTAATATAATAAGATGTAAAAAGTTAGAATATTATATAAATATTAAGAAAATATAATAAAATTATAATTTAATAAAACTAAAAAAATTAAAGATAATATAATATATAAATTCTTAACATTAAAATATACATACCTATAATACTTTAATTAAACTTTAAAAATATTATATCATTTTATTATAAATTTATTTAATAATATTAATTAATTACAATAATAAAATAATAATAATAAATATATTATTTATAATAAAAGATAATTTATATAATAATAGTTTATGAAAATATTTTTATATATATTTATAAAATTTTAATTTGATTTGATTTATGAAAATATGTTTATATATATTTATAAAATTTTAATTAACTAAAATGTATAAAAAAGATAAGTTGGGAATAAAATGATCAAATTGAAATATTGTAGATCAGACAATCAGATTGCAGATATTCTCACTAAGTCATTGAAAATCGATGTTAAGAGATTTGTTTTGTTGGGTACAAAAATTGTTCCAAAACAAAATTAAGAAAGAATGTTGATTATTAATTCAAATTTTATTAACCTTAACTGTTGATTATTAATTCAGATTTTGTTATCTTAAATTATTTACGGGTAATTATTACATTAATGATGAGTTTATAGCTTTCGGTCATTATAATTTTATTACATATTATTTCTTATCTTAAGAACAAGATTTTCCTACGAGTTTTCTCTTCCCTTATACACACATGCCTACTTACTCTTGGTCCGGCCAACTTTATAACAAATGCATTCACACAACATAAATATGCATCCAACAAAAACACCTTTATTATGTTGAGTGGAGCACGGAGCACGGAGCACGGAGCACGGAAAACGAGAAAGAATAAGAGCGAGATTCGTGGGGCAAAGAAAATGTACCGCAACTCAGATGTGATAGTATTTGAACAGTCTAAAATTCTGGAGAGAATAGTGGTATAACAAAAAGTTCATCACCATTAAATTGTTAAATTACTGTCATAAAAGCCTGGGGGAATTCTGGAGATATGGTAACAAAAAAGTTCATCACCATTCAAATTGCTGTCATAAAGACTTTGAGGAATAAAAACTTGAAAACAATAAAGATAGGATAAAAGGTAGGAGTCCCAACGGAAGGACTGTAACACTGCACTGAAAACTTCTTGCCCTCACCCAAAATTAATGAAGTATTTTTGACACATCAAATTGACTTTCTCTGCAAATAATATTGCAGCACCATTGACATTGATAGCATTTAAATTATAACAACGTTGTATCAGAACCTACAAATGTTTTGAAAATAAAATACATATCAAATAACATAATTCCAGGTCGAACAGTATAAAAATTATAGATGTAAAGAATAGAAAAAACATATTAAACTCCAGGTCAAATCTGAGGGCATCTGCATGTTAATAAATTGCTTCTATTATATACTTGTGCATGCATAAAAGCTATAGTTGGAACTAACAAAAGTTGCATATGCATATATTCTGATAAGTCGGTTAATTTATGATTTTTTCATATAAAATCTTTTTTTTTGTTAACATATGAACTTTGGTCTAGTTTCCCCGTATTTTTTATTTTATTTTTTTTTTCTTTTGTTTAATAATATATTTTTCATGTGATGGTAAATGATTGTTGTTACTTGAGGTGTCAACCTAGCTAAGATCGTAAGTGACATAGTGATGTCTAACATGAAAGTTTTTATTTAAAAAAAAATGCAGTTAATAGTATTTAATTGTGGGTTATGGTAATTTTAACCTTGCGGCAAAAATCACCTTCAATAAAATTTTGATTAATGAAGTAGGTAGATTTGTTGAAGGGTAAAAATAATATGACATATGGGTACCTTTGGACTTTTCCAACTGAGTAGGCCTCGAGCTTGTGATTCCATAAGAAACGATGTGTTGATTAAAGGAGTTCCAGTTTCCCTCTTCAATGTATGTATTCGATTGCATCGTCGAACTTGTGGTCTGTTTTCTTCCACTTGAAGAATCTTGCCAAGGTCGCATGGCAGAATCTAAATCCAGAGTACAAGAAGAAAAAACTTCAAGTGATATTACATTTATGAAATAAATTAATATATATTATAAAGTGGACTTTAAGTTTAACTCAATCCCATAAAACCGGTTCATGGGGTGAGGTTTGCACCCACTTATATACAATGAAATGTCATAATTTTTAGTTGATGTGAGATCTCCAACAAGATGTATTTTGGCGCTACCTGATAATCACGAGTGGCTACATTGATTGCAGAACACTACATTAACATTTTTAATATACTGAGCGTCATTGGTATTGTTGAAACTGTAGTAAATTTAGGCTTTAAAATGAACAAAATTGGTTTCCCGAGGCGTGAGTAATCATTGTCCGTAAGGACTTATCCGCGGTGTATTGCGCAAGTCCCCCAGGATACAACAGGATCTTCCCGGTAATTTTCAGGGATCAGAACTAGCAAGTTTTTCTTTAAAAGAGTAATACCCAAATAGAACCCAGAAATATTATAATAATTAAAAGTAAGTGAGGAGAGAGAAAGTGAAAAGTAAAAGAATGTGGGAGGAAGAAGAAGGTGTGAAGAAGATGAAGAAGGTGAAAGTGAGATGCGTTTTCTGAAGGAGGGGAACCCTTGTTTATATAGGGAAAAAGGTAATAGCCCCAAACGGCCACTACCCACGTTCCAACAGCCATTGGTGGCGCGATTCCAGGTTCCAACGACACCACTTCTTCAACCTCCGAAAAACCAGGCATAGCAGGGGCGGAACGACTTCTCCACTGCAACAACGATTCTGAAAGACCAGGTGAAGCAGAACGTGCACTTGCAACGGTAACATTTCAGTTTTGGATTTCGCAACAAAAATCTCAATGCGTTTGATTTTAGGGTTTTCTCGCATGCCCTGTTTTTATTTGCAATACCGGAGCTTCGTTTTACAACAATCCTCCACATATTGCAAAAGATAAAACATAGAGATATTGAAACAAAAAGAATATTCTGGGTTCATCTAAGATGTAATGCATCAGATCTGGTATAGCAAGCTATATGAATGATAAGTGTCTAATTTCAGTAATATTTCATATTAAAATATAGGCACTTATGAGGATTTATTGCTAATTTACATATAAAATAATCCCTAATTTATGAATTTATACCTTTTTACATTTTTTATGATCTTTATTTGAATAAGAGTATTTTATTCCCAAATTTGGTGTTAATTGCAGATTTCTAAGGAAGATTGGAGATTTGGATTAAAGATGAATGATTTGAGCTAAAAAGATAAAGATAGAAGGTCCCAGAATGAAAAAGATGCAAAGAAAGATTGGGCCTTTTTTATGTGTTATCATTTAGCTCATTAGCGCGACACAATAAACAACCTAACCCTAGAAAAGTAGGATAAATAGAGGGCTAGAGGCTCAACCTTAGTGTGCCAGATTTAGAGGAAAACACCATAGAGTGAATTGTAAGCCAATTGGGAGAATGGAAGGTGATAGAAGTATGCGTGGCTAATTCTACCCTTTGGGATTGAGAGTAATCTGCTCAAACTCTTATGTATTGAGGTGATATTTTATATATTAATATTCAGTTCTTGATTGATTATTGGTATTGTTGTTTTACTTTTAATTTTCCGTGACAAATTGAAAATCTTAAATCTGACCGGGAGGTATTTTTAGGGTTCGGACCTAAACAACAATACTTAACATATTTGAGTGCTAGGAATAGATTTGAAATGTTAATTGCTATTAAACGTCTGAGCTTCGTTCTAAGTTGTTCTTATAATTATGCGAGGGATCGATAGTTAGGGGACATTCTTAAGGATTTTATATGCGAGGAATCGATATAAATGATTTTTATACGGGCATCAATTTCAATCAAAGAACTTAATATATTGACATGCTAATCAAAATACATGAGAGTGAGAGAGATGAAACTAATCCTTATTTTTCCAATTGAAACAACTAATTCTTTGTTTGTTTTCTTATTGATCAATGCCAACACAATTAATTCAAAACTCTTTTAATTGTTCTGTTTTTATATTTAGCGATTATTGTACTCGATAATTCACCGTTCCTTGTGGGATCGATATCCGTCCTTAGGGACAATTATTACTTTTGACAAGCGTGCACTTGCCGTAAAAAGTCATCAATGAACCAGTCTTAGATTAATGAACGTAACACATAGTGTAGTTGGTATAGCAAGCTATATGAACCAAGACACTTAGTATGTGTTAGAGGTTTATCAATCACAATACACTCCCACATTACTTGTTGTTATCGCTGTGTTGCGCTACTAGGCCATGCGCGTGCCCGATATTCATGAATGCTATAGAGATCTTGCCAAGATCTCATGCAAGCGGCCCCACTTGACACTCATATAGGTGATTTCATCAAGTGTATGCTGCAAATCACACACCACCCATAAGGGATATGAAAATCATTAAAACTTTGTAAATCG
This sequence comes from Phaseolus vulgaris, assembly GCF_000499845.2. Classification (NCBI taxonomy): domain Eukaryota; kingdom Viridiplantae; phylum Streptophyta; class Magnoliopsida; order Fabales; family Fabaceae; genus Phaseolus; species Phaseolus vulgaris. The sequence goes on along the minus strand of NC_023759.2, from coordinate 46,001,190 downwards.
TTAAAACTCTTTTACCTCAGAATTTTAACCACAAAGTTTATCCTCTTGATAATGCAGTAACTAACACTTTCACACACACCATAAGAATGGACAAAATTGATTTTAAATCAATACCAATGCTAGCAGAACTAACAAGTGACTTGTTTTTACCCATATGAACCTTATTCATGGGATCTCCAATCACAAAGGTTGGGTTTCCATCACTTGTTTGTTTGCAAGTGGCTTAAGTCTCATTCCCCTCGATGTTTTTAAAATCATTTTTCTCCCTAGGGGTTTAGTCAGAGGATCTTCCAGATTCCGTTCTGACTTGACATAGTCAATAGAAATCGTTCCACTCTTTAACAGCTGTTTCACCAAATTATGTCTCAATTGTATATGTCTATTCTTTCCATTGTAGCTTTTATTTTTAGCTATAGCTATTGCCGATTGGCAATCACAATGCATTGATACAAATGGGGTTGGTTTCATTCCTAAAGGAATGTTTGCTAAGAAGTTTTTCAATGACTCAACTTCACTACCAGCCATTTTTAGAGCAACAAACTCAAATTCCATTGTTGATCTTGCAATAATAGTTTGTCTGACTGATCTCCATGTAACTGCACCAACCCCAAGTGTAAATACATAACCACTAGTGGATTTTGTCTCATCTGAATCAGAGATCCAGTTAGCATCACTGTACCCTTATAGCACAGCGGGAAATCCACTATATTCAATGGCATAATCCATTGTACCTCTCAAGTATTTCATGAGTCTCGCAAGTGCATCCCAATGATCCTGACTAGGACATTGAGTGTATCTACTCAATCTACCTACTGCATAAGCAATATCTGGTCTAGAAAAACTCATTAAATGCAATAAGCTCCCAATTATCTGGGCATACTGAGTTTGAGAAATAGATTCTCCTCTGTTCTTCTTTAATTTGGAGTTAGCATCATAAGGGGTACTCACTGACTTAAAGTCATAGTAACCAAACTTCTTTAGAAGTTTCTCAGTGTATTTTTCTTCGGATAGTAATATACTATCTCTCTTCCTTATGATTTTAACTCCTATAATCATACTTGTTTCACCCATGTCTTTCATCTCAAACTTAGATTCAAGAAACAATTTTGTTTGAAAAACTATATCATTGCATGTACCAAAAATTAGCATGTCATCTACATACAAACACATAATGACATATTCACCATTTTCAAATCTAGAATACACACATATAAAACTACAGGTGATATTACATTTATGAGAGAAATCAATATGTATTACAAATAAAACTACAGGTGATATTACATTTATGAGAGAAATCAATATGTATTACAAAGTGGACTTTAAGCCTAACTCAACCCGATAAAACCGGTTCATGGAGTGAAGTTTGCACCCACTTATATACAATGAAATGTCATAATCTTTAGTTGATGTGAGATCTCCAACAAGATGTATTTTGACACTACCTGATAATCCTGAGTGGCTACATTGATTGCAGAACACTACATTAACATTTTTAATATACTGAGCGCCTTTGGTATTGTTGAAACAGCCCTTCATGATAAATTTGACGGTTGGCTTCGTACTGCAAATAGCATGTATTAAAACATCAGCAAGAAAACTCAAAAAACAGAGTGAGAAATTATTGAGATGCCACAGTACCAGTAAGCTAATATAACCATTGTCGTTAGCAGCTGCAGAAAACTTATCAGTAATATAATCATTATGGATTCCTTAGTGGAGCTCAGAGAAAAAAGGATTAGTGAAAAAGAAGAAAAAATTTCCATCTTATGTCTATGGACAATATAGGCAGAAGTCAATTTATAGAGGATTTTGGTACCTTTTTCGGAAGCAAAAGTCGTTACATACGAACTTCTCTTCCTTTCAAAAATATGATTACAAGTTTTTAAGATAAAGTTAGACTATTCTAGATAGCTAAAAGAAGAAAAAGAGATTATTTTCTTCAGCTTGAATTGAATTGCCCATCTTGCATCTCAATTTTAAACTCATAAATCTCCAAAAAAATCAATTTACTAGATATATCATATGGTTATGGAATTGCTTATGAAGTGTATGAATTTTATTAATAACTAACTATAAAAGGCTTATATTTAAAGAAACAAAAAAATAAAAAAGTTCATTGATGCAAAACTTATAAAATGATGCTCTAAAATAAATAGAGGAGAAATGATTTACTTTCTAATTTATTTTTAGATGTTCTTAATACCTATTTAATAGTCATGGTAGAATATGAAGATTTTTTTATTTCAACAAGCCATGGGATTTGATATTTCAGTGAAAACAAAAGTAAAAAAAGTAGGAAAATTTTTTCTTTAAAAAAAATATATTTAAACGCTTATATCTTTTTTATTTAAATAAGTAAGAGGCAAGTTGACATATAAGTATTCCAGTAGTAGTTGAGTATTCAAAATTTTATAAGTTTTTTACTCTAATGATATTAAAACTCATTTTTATATTTCTTATATTAAAAATTTAAAATTAAACTTAATATAAAATTAATTTCTAAATATTAGTTATAAAATGTAAAACTATTTTAAAATGATTTAATTATTAATAAAGTCAATTTAATTAACTTTAAATTGATTTAATATTTTTTAACAAATAAATGGTTGTTGCTGTCTAATTAGAATCGCTTTAGCGACAGTAAAAGAATTTGATTATTATGAAAAGTTAATAAAATCGATTAAATAAATTCTAAGTCAATAATAACTATATTTAATATTTATGTACAATAAATATTTAACAATTATTTATTTGAATTCAATTATTTACTTGGATTTAATTGTTTTTCAGATCACAAATCTATTTTAAGCCATAAGTTCTAGATACAACTTATGTATTTTGTTTCAGCTTTTCTCTCACAATAGTCAATCAAACAATTTCAATTTTTGTATGGTTAAAAATAAAAGTTGATATGATAAGTTTATATTATTTTAAAATAAGAAAACAATTTTTTTTTCTGTTTGCCATCAAATTCGATACTTATATATTTTACCGTAAAAAAAACTTCGCTACAAATTCATCATCATACGGTAACATTATATATTTTGTTCTTCTTTTCTTTTATGAAAGAAAAATAAAGAACCAAAACCAAAAGTTATTATTTGTCAAAGTAATATTATAATTTTTTTTTTATGATTCTGTTTTAAATAAAGGTCACGTTAACATTAGACATGACACTACAAATATCATATATATTACAGAGTAAACATCATTTCATTTGCAAGAAATTAATAATTACGTTGATAGGCTTATATCCTATTCTTTCTATTTTGATGTTGGTTACACTCTCTAGTGGTTTTGTTAAGTGTGCACTTTTTTTGACAACCTTTTTCAGCTGCGCCAAATTATAACCTATTAAAAAAAATCTATATGTTTTAATTGAATCATTTTTAAATTATCTTTTTTATTTAACATATTCTCAACTAGTTGTCAAAATCCAATTCTTTTCAGGTATAACATAATTCATGTTGTTTTTTCTGACAAATATTATTCATACGTATAGTCATACAGTTAAACATATATAAAATGTTTAAAAAAAAATAATTATGTATCATGCGTGATATTACGAAATAGACTTTAAACATAACTCAACCTCATAAAACCGGCATATAGAATTGAGATTTGCATCTACTTATATACAATGAAAGGCTCTAATCACTAGTTGATATGAAATCTCCAACCTGTGAAACTATAATTTGATGAAAAGAAAAAAATTATATAGACTATTAACTTTTTTATTTTATTTTTATCTTTTTACGTCTTGTAATTGTTTTTAAATTAACTCAATTCATTATTTATAATAAAAAACTACTTATAATAAAATTATAAAATTTATTTATTTTATAAGCATATGTTCTTATAAATCTAAGTGTTGGAGATCCACCATCGACTATAAATTATGACATTTCATTGTATATAAGTAGATACAGACCTCATGAGCCAGTTTTATGGGATTGAATTAGGTTTAAATTACACTTTTTAATGTTTTTTTAATACTTATATATCTCTATTAACATATATCACCTCACTTTTTTTCCCTTTCACACCATCTTTACATTCATTTATCATGTTTTCATTTTTATTTTTTTCTCTCTTTGAATTTAGTTGGAGCAAACAAAATCTATCCTCACACATTATCCCACAATACCGCATATAAAATCAAAGGAAGATTGACACTCACCTGAAAACCACCTTTCACGTCCAAAAGCAAAGAAATTACATGTTTGTTATGGTACCGTAACAAACATTGATAGCTATTTTCCATAAAAAATTATAAAACAGTTAATAATAAATATAAAACGACTTCTTAAATTATTCTTTTTACACCAAAGTTATACTGTTTTTTTAAGTTATAAATATCATAAAATTATTTTCTATCTTTTCTAACAAAGTTTTATGCATATAATCGCGAATTGAATTCTTTTTATCAGAAAATACTAAAATTTATATGATTTTCTTTACTTGTTGGTTTCTGTTGGTTTCAAATGGTAGACGAGATGCATTGATAAAAAAAATACCATTCGTACTTACTTTATATTTACTACTGGAAACACAGGCACAACACTTGTGTATTCGTTTTTGTTTTTATTTTTATTATATATATATATATATTATTAATATTAAAATTTAAATAAACGGTATTAGTCTTTGCATATTTATATTATAAGTATAAATTTATAATTTATTTTAAATGTTTATTTTTCTATTTGTATATTCTTATCAAGATTAAAAAAAAAATTAAAAAAATATAGCTATCATGATTGCTAAGTATTATAATTTATTTAATTTTCATCAGAAAAAAAAAATACAATTACGACATGAAATAAATAGAAAAGTAACAAAAAGACAAAAATGTTTGGTGAATCACAAATTTTCAGTAAGAAAAACAGAAAAGTTATATTTTTTTTTAAATTTAAATAGTTATAAAATAATAAAATAATCAAAATACAATATTGATAAGAGGATCAAATAAGAACAAAATTTAAATACACTAAAAATAATTATAATGAGAAATCTTTATATATAAATATATATAAATGCTTCATAAAGAGATGTAAAGTAAGATATTTAGTCATCACATATTGATAGTTGTGAATTGGCGGGAGATTTCTTAACTATTATTTGCAGTGGCCGAGCTCCTCTTTGTAGTTGGTGCTACTTCTTCTATCCACGATGCGAGTGTGAAATCGCTGATTCGCTGTGTTGAAGAAGCATCTTTAGCAGATGGAAGATCCAGCTCCACCTTCTGAAGCTTCCAATCGACCCCCTCGTGTTAGTTTCCATTCTCACACTTAGTGCTCATACTTCTTCTCAATTCTGCACTCATTTGACCTAATTTTATTTCGCTTCTTTCTAATTAAGCAGAAGAGGGGCAGACCTCCCAAACACCTTCCCAAGGACCACGACGCCGACGCCCTTAACCGCGACAGGACCACCCAACACGCTCACCGAGAGAGTTCGCCCGACGATTTCGACGAGCCACGCAACAAATACAGGCGAACTCCCGCTTCGGAAGGAACCTCAAGCGTCGCGCACAAACCCTCTGACCAAACCCTAATTGGTAAACTGAACACTCTCTGCTACTTTTCTCACTGCTCAAATATCTAGGGTTTAGATTTTTAACTTATACATTTCATATCTTCATTTTTTTATACTGTGATTAGCGAAACTATGCTTAGTTGTTTTTTTTTTTTTTGTGTGAATAGTTTTTAATTGCGGTCTCTCTGTAATTAGGTAGATTTTGTTGTGCAGTGACTGGACCGGGGCTAATTTTTATTATGTGATTTTCTGTAGAGCTGATAAAAGGAAATGGCAAGTTGATTCCTCATGCGGTCAAATTTTGGGTTGAGCGCTATGAAAAGGATCCGAAACCTGCAATGGTTGATCTCCTGACAATGCTGTTTGAGGTAATATGAAATTCTCAAACAGTTTCAAAGTATTAAGGACCACTAGCATTAGACATCGTAGTTTTATACATGCAAATAAAAGGTGAAAGGTAGACTTGGAAAAGAACTTGGACACTTTATTATCATCATTACTCATAAATACCCGCTTACGGATAGTAACAAAGTGAAATTTTAAATGTAGGCATGTGGAGCCAAGTATTACGATAAAAGTGATCTCGTGGATGAGACTGATGTTGATGAAGTTGTAATTGCTCTTGTCAATTGTGCTAAAAGGGTATACAACTTGTTCCCTTTTACTTTTGTTTCCTGTTTTCTAACTTATTTTTTAGTAGTGTTAAGGCTAATAGTGTACAATTACCAAGTCTTTGGCATCCTCTATTGTGATATAATAGTCAAATTATGAGTTAGATGTGGACATTTATCCTCTCCTTTTTTACCTTTTGACTTTTTAGGGTGCAGGTGAAGATTATCAGAATTCCAAAAAGAAAGAAATTAAAAACTTCAAAGAGAATCTAGAATCATTCTGGGATAATTTGGTTCGGGAATGTCAGCATGGGCCATTGTTTGATCAAGTTTTATTTGACAAGTGCATGGACTATATCATTGCATTGTCATGGTTAGTATGCTTGCTTCAAACTTCTGAATCTATGAAAATATATATATACCATGACTCAACTGCTGCTGTACCTATGTAGCACCCCTCCAAGAGTTTACCGTCAAATTGCATCGTTGGTGGGTCTTAGGCTGGTCTCATCATTCATAACCATCGCTAATATGCTTGGTGCTCAGAGAGAGACTACTCGTAGACAGTTGGATGCTGAGAAAAAGAAAAGAACTGAGGGGCCTCGAGTTGAGTCGCTAAATAAAAGGTTTTCTGATACTCATGAGAGAATAACATTGTTGGAGGAGATGATGCGCAAGATATTTACTGGGTACGAGTTTGCCAAGCTAAGATTATTTTTAATCAAAGGAAAAGAAAGCAACATTTTACCACCAGTATTGAATTTGTTGTGGCTGTAGATCTAACCTGCCCATTTAATGTTTTTTTGAAGGTTATTTGTGCACCGCTACAGAGACATTGACCCAAATATTAGAATGTCATGCATTGAATCATTGGGTGCATGGATCCTTTCATACCCAACACTTTTTCTGCAGGATTTGTACTTGAAATATCTTGGATGGACGCTAAATGACAAAGTATTGAACATGTTGTTATGTTCTTATCATGCAACTTTTAATTGTTCATGTACTGCACAACTTGCTGTCTTGCTTTAACTTTTTCTCCCACACTCCAATTTGTAGAATGCTGGTGTAAGAAAGTTTTCTATACACGCCCTGCAAAATCTTTATGAGGTGGATGATAATGTACCAACCCTTGGCTTATTTACTGAAAGATTTTCGGGCCGTATGATTGAGCTTGCTGATGACATTGATGTTTCTGTGGCTGTTCATGCCATAGGTCTTGTTAAGCAACTACTAAGGTCTGAATTTCTAACCTTTTTTTAATTCATATATATTAACTGTTTACTTGTGGGTTTTTATGCAATAGATTGTAAATTGATTTTGAATTAATTGATTTTTTGGTTCACTGCAGACATCAACTTATTCCTGAAGATGACTTGGGTCCTTTGTATGATTTGTTGAATGATGAGACCCCAGAAATCAGGCATGCCATAGGAGCATTAGTGTATGATCACTTAATTGCTCAAAATACCTTCCAATCAGGATTTAAAGGTCTTAAGTCAATCCATGTATTTTTCACTTTATATTGGATACCATTATTTTGACTAGGATTAAATTGTGATGAGACAATTTTGTTTTTACAGATGAAACTGTCGATACCTCTGAGGTCCATCTAAAGAGAATGTTGCGAATTCTGGAGGAGTTCTCCCAAGATCCTATTTTGAGTACTTACGTAATTGATGATGTGTGGGAATACATGGCCGCCATAAAGGTATGTAAGCCATGCTAATAATAGGAAAAATATTGAACAAAGTGACGCCTCCTCCTTTTGGCCATCACGTGTTTGATTGTTTGCTCATGCATATCTGAACTGAATATTCCAGTGCTGGCTAGGATGTGCTTTGTTTAAGGTAAATGCAAGGATAGAAGGATTAAAATATTTTGGAGTGTTGCATTCTTATAATAGGTAGCAAATTCTAGAATTCATGCGCAGTTTAGGTTGCTGCTTTGGTGACAAATTTTATGATATTCCAAACCTAGCTAGGACGTGCTTTACCTGGTACTATTGTTAATTAAGAAGTTCTGCAACATATCTAATGAATTTGTTATATATATCTTCCATACAACAATGACATTTCTATTCTCTGAAATATCTTTGGGCTAAAATACAATGTTACCATTTCTTAAAGATTCCACAAATGTAGATTGAGTAGAAATCTAGAGTCCTGGGTATGATCTCACTCTTCTGAATTTTTGTATGATGTATATCTTTTGCAAATCGTCTGTATGTTCATGAATTGCTGCCCTGTGGATATTATGCCAGTGCTGCACCTAAAATTGTTCTGGTCATAGTTATTGTTGTACTGAGTAATATTTAGTGGTTTCTTGATGGTACTTAATGTTTTGTTTGCAGGATTGGAAGTGCATTATAACAATGCTGCTCGATGAAAATCCATCAGTAGAGCTCTCTGACAGTGATGCAACAAACTTGGTGCGGCTCCTGTGTGCATCTGTGAAGAAAGCTGTTGGAGAGAGGATTGTTCCTGCTACGGATAACAGAAAGCAATACTACAGCAAAGCCCAAAAGGTTTGTGTGATCTTGACATTTTAACTTTTTAAATCCAAATATCTCGTATTTGTTTTATTAGCTCCAGCACCCAATGATTTTTTTACTGGTTTTTGATGTGGGTTGCACATGATGTTTAATGTTTATTTTGACAAAAAATTTAGCAGACCATGCTTTCATGGACAGTGTATATGGCTTTATTCTTATTATCATTTCTAATTTATTCTGGATTTTTTTAATTGTGTTTTTGATTTGTAAATATCTGATCACTTCAGGAATTCATTGTGTTAAATTATTTTCGGTAGCAAAGAATGTATTTATTGGATACTTGATCAGTAACAACCCAGTACTATTTGTAAGCATTCATTTTGATGGAAGGCTTGTTTTATTGTTCTTTATGACAGTCTCTAATCTCTTACCTCCTATTAATGACAGGATGTATTTGAAAATAACAAACAGGAAATAACTGTTGCTATGATGAAGTCATACCCATTACTCTTGCGAAAGTACATTTCAGATAAAGCAAAAGTGTCATCACTCGTTGAGATTGTTTTACATATGAACCTTGAATATTATTCCTTGAAGAGGCAGGAACAGGTTGGTGATTTTTTCTGTGTCATTTCAGATTTTCCCTGTTTCTGAAAAAACTGACTAGTGTTTGCTTTTCAGAATTTCAAAAATTTACTCCAGCTCATGAAAGATGCATTTTTTAAGCATGGTGACAAGGACCCTCTTAGGGCTTGTATGAAGGCAATTAATTTTTGTTGCATGGAAAGTCAAGGGGAATTGCAAGATTTTGTTCGTATTAAATTAAAGGAACTTGAAGATGAAATAATTGCTAAGCTGAAATCTGCGATTAAGGAAGTAGTGGTATGTTCTATGCAACTCAAATTTCATAATTTTTGTTACTTTAGTTTCTCGTAGGAGAAACTTAACGTATAGTGAGATGACACTGCAGGATGGTGGTGATGAGTATTCTCTTCTTGTAAACTTGAAAAGGTTGTATGAACTGCAACTGAAAAGATCTGTGCCTATTGATAGCCTGTATGAAGACATTGTCAGTGTACTACGTGGTTCTAGGAATAATATGGAGGATGAGGTGAGTAAGTGGTTTCTCACAACAGGTGTTATGTTTTTATGACATTGTTACTTGTGTTCGATTATTAAATTATCTGGTCATTCACATTCAGGTTGTTGGTTTCCTGCTTCTGAACATGTATTTCCATCTGGTTTGGAGTCTACAGTCTATAACAAATGAAGAAGCTGTTTCTGGCGCATCCTTAGCTTCTCTTTTGTCTAAGCGTGATACCTTGTTGCAAGAACTTGAGTACTTTCTCAACTTGAATGCTGACAACAAGGAAGGGGGTAAACCTGGAAGTGAACTTGCTTGCAGAGTAAGAGAGCTCCAATTTATCTGCCTTTTTCTTTGTGGATTATAAACACATCATGTCTCCATTCTCTTGATTTGATCTAATGAATTATTTATTGCCGAAGGTATGCATCATACTTGCAGAAACATGGTTCTTATTCAGGACAACAAATTTCAGAAAGACACAGCTGGAAACACTAGGATATCAGCCAGATGCAATTATGCTTCGGAAGTTTTGGGAACTTTGCCAACAACAGCTTAATATTTCAGGTGAACATGGACAGATGTTATGGACTCGTACTGAGATTCATCCTATATTTACTAATTAAACTGAAACTATTTTTTTTTCTGTCTGTTTACATTGCTTATGAAATTGTTGTTATTGATTTGGTGATAGATGTCTTTTTCACTTTCCTGTCAATTTTTAGATGAGGCAGAAGATGAAGATGTTAATAAAGAGTATGCTGTGGAGACAAGTAGAGATAATATGATGATTGCTGTTGGAAAGCTGATTGCTAATGATGTTGTTCCAAAGGTGGATTGGTATTTTGTTTAAGTAAAGTTATGACTATTTCCAATTTTTTATAGGGAAACATATTTCTGTTGCTTGTGAAATAATTTATGTCAAAATTGGCTATTCCTGATGTAGGAGGATCTTGCTTCTGAGATTATTTCTCATTTTGTGATGCATGGGACTAGTGTGACTGATATTGTAAAGTATCTGATCACAGTTTTGAAGCAAAAAGAAGTTGATTTGGCTTTCATTTTTCTGGAAGCACTTAAAAAGGTTAGCCTTTTGGCGCTGTTCCTAAATAGTAGATATAGTTGGGTTTTCTTTTGTCTTTACAAGGACTATTTTAGCAACGATAAACAGTTAAATTTCCGCCCTGTGTCCTATTTACTTGAAATCTGATTACTATAGTAACTCATGAGTGTATTATCCTCGGTCAAAACAAATTGACATGATCTCATTTTTTCACCCCATGCATGTGTGATGACATACCTATTTACTTGAAGGATGATGATAGTTTGAGACTCTCATTTTTTCAGATTCCCATTTGACAACCAATAATATTATTATTTTATCTTAAAAAAATTATTTATTTTTATTAGTTAAAAACAATATGTTATTGTTAAAAGGAGTTTTAAAGTGGAGATAAGAGAAAAAAGTGGATGTCAAAGAATTATTATTGTTATTTGAAATCTGAATACAAAAGTTACTTGCAATATTTATATTCAAAGCAAGACATAGAACTAAATATTTACCTCTAATTGGTAAGGAGTATCAGTATCTTAATAAAAAAACAAAATGAATATTATATTTCAGGGTGCTTTCAATTTCAAAACCTTTAATTTCTCAATTTTAGCTTGGGCTCAATGTTGGCATAGTTCAACATAGTATTCACTTCTTTCCTGGAAGAAGCTGTTCAACTGAGCTTGTCTTTGCCGTGCTTTCTGGAATTATAGTTTGCAGTGGTTGGAAATGAGGGTCTGCCTTTTGAGTTTCCACCATTTTTTTTCCGCAGAAAGAACACCATGTTTATATTTCATCCTTCTGACCCTTCTTTTATAGTTCTTTCCGTAAGTCTTCATGAATTTATTTTGGCAGGAATACCATCGCCTTCTGGTCTATATCTCTGGTAGTGAAAATGGTTCTTCAGAAAACAATCCTTTATTAGGATGTAAAGATCTGGCTGCTAAGCTTTCTGGAACATTTACTGGTGCTGCCCGGATCAAATACAGGCCTGAAATTTTAAAAGTTGTCAGGGATGGCATTGAATATGCTTTTATAGATGCTCCAAAACAATTGTCATTTCTTGAAGAGGCAGTGCTTCATTTTTTGTCAAAACTCCCTGCTCCAGATTTAAATGAAATGTAATAGTTTTTTTTTCATTTGTTGGTGTTATTTAGAACTATTTGCAGCAATACACATTTTGATGCATATTCTTTATGAAATAGATTGAATGAGGTTCAACAAAGAGCACAAAATGTCAATACAGAGGAAAATCCCAGTGGATGGCGTCCCTTCCACACATTTATTGCCTACTTACGAGAAAAATGTGCGAAGAATGAGGGATTTCAAGGTAATTTATACATTATTTTTCGTTCTTAGTTATGTTATGTGCCAAACAGTCAAATACTTTGCATAATAAAGCAATCATGGGTTTTATCTGAGTGAAGCATAATATATGAAATAGTGATTATTTATTTTTCAAATTTTGGAAAATTCAAGCCAATATGTAACTAGTGAATAACATTTGCCAAATTATTTTCTCCAGTTGTGACTTGATGAACTAGTTGCCATTTGTAAGTTCACTCTGGATACAATGTGCTTGGCTGGGCTTTGCTGACTCTGTTATTCACCTGTTATTGATTCTTTTTCTTGGTTCTTATTCTTGTTTTTTTTTACGTTTCTCTCTACAAGCACTCTAATCTCATTTTATGTGGTGCAAATTTTTTTATATCCGATACCTTTTCATGTGCTTGTATTTGTTCATGTGGAATATATCCCCTTAGATGGATTTTTTTGTTTCAACGTACAATGAGTGTATTATAAGATATGGTGGTACACTCCAAATTTGGTGGATGGCTTGACCAATGAATTAGGTTGTAGGTTTCAATGCACTGTAGATGCATATTAGAAAAAATACACTTATGATGAGATTGATATTTTTAATTTAACTTTTGAGGCCCTTTTTGGTGAGGATGATGGATGAAGATGGAGAGAAGGGTAAGTAAATTTGGTAGTTTGGTGAAGAGGATAGGCAAAAAACTTTAAAAATACAATTATTATTTTTCCCTTTATGTTTGGTTTGTGTTGCATGAGGTGAGGGGTATAATGATGAGTATTATACTATCTATATAGTTGATCTCTTATCTACGCAATCAAATTGACAACTTTCAAAAAACTTTCTTTCTTTCCTATTTCTACTGTTCATAACAACTTGGACATTCAATTTTATTTCTCACCTATTGCTCTTCTCCCAAATTATTTCTTATCTATTTTCACTTCCTCTATTTCTCTCTTCAGAGCCAAACATGGCATGATTGATAACATTTGCTGGTTAGGGCCCTCTATAAAAGTTATTCTTAACTGAAAAGTGATAGGATCAAGGCACTCGGATATGTTCGTTAGGGGATCCTATAAAGTGCATGAACAGTACATAATTTTATTTCTGTGGCAAATAAAATAGCTGCTACTGTAAGTAGTTGGGATTCTAGATAAGTAAATTTGGTTGGGGCTATAGCGTGACAACAATAAATCAAAGTTAAGTTGCTATTAGATGTTTAGTGATTACTTTGCCACTGTTGTAGCATACTGGCAGTGAAATTGATCATGTGCAGTTGGTGGGTATGAGCTTATTAATGTGTTTGAATATGATTCTATGCTTTTGGTAAATTTGCCGCTAGTTTCAAAACTGTTTACATGTTCATTTCTTTTTGGCTCTAGTTCTCGGGTTTTGTACTTGGGTTAAAATTTCCATGACTAGACGATTGCTTGTGTCTAAAATGTGCTTTATTCAGTGGTAGTCCTTTTGAATTCAATGCCTGCCTGCTCGAGCACAACATATGAAATAAAAGTTTTCCTTTAGCCCTCCAATCTTGCTACGATTTATATTTTTCACGATTTTGATAATATTTTTATGACATCAAACATCTTCCCTTTTCTGTGTGCTACATGATGGGCTTAAGATTACAATGATGGCTATATACATTATGTTTGGTAGGTAATGGCTTTTTTTAAATGAAATAATCATTTTTTACAGTTCTTTGGAAAGCTTTTAATTGCTAACTTTTTTTGGGCACAAATTGCTTAATTCCAAATTCATGTGACTAACTGAGATAATTTCAGATGAAAAAGAAGGGGTTTCGGTTAGGCGCAGGGGCCGGCCACGAAAGAGGCAAAACATACCAGGAAAGAAGCTTTTTGATGACCAGAGTTCAAGTGAAGACGAGGATTCCATTAGTGCATATGAACTAGATGCACAAGATGAAGGGAGAAGACAGGAGGAGGATGATGAAGATGCTCTATTGATAAATTCAATCAGATCATCATCCAAGCTAAGGTCTCTTGGAGTTTCAAGGGAGGAAAACAAAGCTCAGACAGGGAATTCTAGTAGAGCTACCGATAATTTATCTGCTTCGAGAACATCAGGTATCGTGCATTGGCAAATTAAGATTTGGTATCTTCGTGCTGCTAGCGATGAACCGAAGATATTTATACAGACAGCATTTGAAAACAAATTTGCACGTCTGACTTCGGAATTGAATTTTGCTTTTCCTGCCATTATATATATTGGAAGTGCTTGCTTGAGAATTGATATTTTCACCTATTTAAATTTAAAAAGTCATTTGCTCGGGGGGTATATGTGTTGCTGCTTCTCTCTTTATTTTAATTTTTCAAATAAATTGTCTTGGAACCTTTGTGATTCAATCTTGTTTCCTTAAGCTTTTCTGACCGATTTGGAGATTTTACAACCTCTGAATTTCTTTTCCTAAACAAGTTAACTGGTTGTAGCTGTTATTGTGCTGCTTTGGTATTTATAATTTTCTGGTTATTGTTGCCTCTTGTTAATAAATATATATGGTGAACGTTTGGTTTAACTTGTGTCACTTTGTGTTTCATTGTGCAGGCGCATCAAACTAGTCTTCCACGGTTATATGTTGGCAATTGTTTGACACTAATTATTACACTTGGTAAGATTAGGATTACCTGTTTGTAATTCAATTTGTTGAATGTATATATAAATGTATCTTGTTCTACTCAAAGTTGCCGGACTTACTGCTAATAAATTCAGTACAGTGATATGCCTCTTGACGGCCAATTTGAACTGGAAGAGTTGGCGTGGCATTGTCTCGCTTTAAATTTTCACCATGGTGGTCACAACGTTCTTTCATTCTATGCCGATACTCATAAACTTTAAAATCTAACTTCAATTTTTGGCTGTCCATGCTAAAAACCCATTGAATGGAATGAATTTTATTGTGAATTGAAATAGTTCGAATTTTAAAATTACCTGGTTGGTACTTAAAAGTTACTTTTTTTTAACTTTATAATTGGAAAATGTTCGTTAAATATTAAAATAATAAACAAAAGTTAACTCATGAAAAAAAGAAAGAGGAAAAGCAATCATTTTTTAAGTATGGTAATTTTTGTTTAAATCAAGTTTATGCATTTAAATTGTCTCGTTTGAATACACAAGGCATACTTGAGGTTTTTTCTTTTTATATTCTTAATTAATAAAAGGAAAATATTCAAATATTTTAGGTTATAAATAGAGTAGCAAAGTAGACTTGGCCATAATAGCCTGTAAAATTGGTCGCCTTATTTAAATTCAATAATTATAATTATAAAAAAGTTAAATTTTATAAGTCAAATTACTATATTTAAAAGTTGAAATTAATTTTGTGCGACTTATTTTAAAACATAAGTAGTTTATTTATTTTTTAAATTTAGAACTATCTTTAATTTTTTTTTAAATTTAGTCAATTAACCAAAATAATGCTGGACTTTGAACATAAATAATAATAAATTTGTTTGGATAAAAACGTAAAAAAGTACAGAAGTAGTATATTTGTTAATTAGGTAGAATTAATTTATTTTTATAGGTGCAAATATTTGAGGAAATGGCTAAAACGAAAGGCGGTAGAGGCTATGAAGAAATTCGTAGGAAGAACATACACTATAAAAAGGAGTGGAAATAAACCCTAGGTAACACAGAGTAGTGAGAGAGAAAGAAAGCCCTGTAAACCAAAGATGTAAAAATGTATTTAATTTTTAACATAATCATTTAATTTTCTCACAACTCACATGTAAAAATGTAGTTTCTTTACACACTAATTAGTTTAGAAGCCTATTCATTCATATATTATATATCTCAGTATGTATATTATATAAAGTAGGACGAATAACTTTCTCGTACTCGTAATAATTATTCTGCTCATTTTAAAGATCAAACATTGGTTCATTCCATATCAAAATGATTCATTAGCTAACCAACAATTTTCAGTCAAATATAGCATTTGAATAATAAAATTATAATATCTAAACACTTAAAATTAAACACTTTATTCTTAAAATTGATGGCCTCTGGATCAAGGTAAATGAAAAGTCATTTTATTAAAAAAAAAATTATTTCTTTATTCTCATGTTGTTAGTCCATCATGGAATGAGACCGATAAGTATACTTATCTCCTAGGTCCGGATTGTTTCAGCTTGCGAAGATCCTAATCTTAATAAAAAAAATCCTTCTTTTTCTTCCTTCATTAATCCGCGCATCATGGAAATGAAATAAAAATCAAATAACCTTTCAACATTTAAATATAAATCATTAAATCTAACACCAAACCACTTCAAAATCTTACAATTAAATGATTCAATTTTATAATTAAGTTTTTTCACCAAAACAATTAAAAAATAACACTAATCTATACCAAATAACAAAAGTAACAACTTTTGATTATCCACTTTATATGCAAATCTCCAAATCCAAAAATATTATCAAGTTTGTTTAAAGTTTAAATTATAACTTTAGATTATGTTAAATCTTCAAATCCAAAAATATTATCAAGTCTGAATTTCCTTCAATCTTAAGGAAACCATAAAGTTGGAGAGATGATTTGAATTGTAACCTTATAAATATAAATTATTTAATTATAAATCATTAAATCTAACATTAAACTACTTCAAATTCTTATAATCAAATCACTCAATTTCACAATTAAGTCTTATTTAACCAAAATAACTACATAATAACACTGTTTTATATGAAATGACAAAAATACAAAATTTTGATTATCCATTTCACATACAAATCTCCATATCCATAGTATTCACAAGTCTTTATTTATAATTTAAGATACAGCTAGACCTTTACATTAAATTTTATTTTGCTCTTAAGGAAACTATAAATTTAAAGAGATAATTTCAATCACAATCTTATAAAAACTCATTTATTACCTTAATGTGTTGTATAATAGTTTATATAAGATTACAACTCTAATACGAAGTTACGTTCTTGCTAGATATATAAAAGTTTTATAAGACAAGAGATTTAAAGATTGTTCTTGCTTGATATATAAAAAATTTATCAAAAAAGATAAGAGATTTAAAGATTGTTTAAACTATAAGAAAAATAAAGAATAAAAGAAGAAGAAAAAAAGAAAACAAAAACCATGAATATTAAATTGGAAAGAGATTTAAAGGTTGTTTAAGATGAGAGGTGAAAAATAAAGAATGGAAGAAAAGAAGAAGAAGAAAAACTATGGATATTGAGGTGGAAAGTTGAATTTTCTTTATATTATTAATATTTTTATTCTTGTTTTAAACTTTTTTATTTATTAAAATGTAATTTATGTTAATCTACCACTAAAACCTCAAACTAGAGAACTTTTTAGATTTTAATATGTCTTTTAAAAAATATTAGAATCGTAAAACCATATTAATCTTTTGTGTAAAAATATTTTTTAGTAATACATTTCATATATAAAAATAAAACAACATATTTAATAAAATTCCTACAACTTTTCTACTTACAAGGTTGAAAATAAATAGTAATAAAACATTAAAACTTTAAATCAACATTTAATTTTCCTCGTATTCTTATAAATTAATTTGTCTCATTCTTTTATTGTTACGTTTACTTGTTTCACAAGTTTTTTAGTTTCATTCTCTCACACAACGCCATAAGAAATATGAAATTTGATAATAAAAAACTTCAACATTTTCAATTTTTTTTTTCACATGAATGATTATATATTACTATATTTTAACTTTTTTCCGAGTTGGTTTAAAGATACTAATAACTGACAAAGAAAAAAAATAAGTATGTGACTTAAAATTTTTATACAAGAAAAATTTCCAGGATTTAAAATAGTTAAGTTATACTTAATTTTTTATATCTTTAATTCAGTATTATTTTATATCATCGTTAAAGTTTCTTTTAACTATTTTCAATTTTAATTTTTTTCACTCTTATACTGTTATAAATACCTATTCATGTGTACTGCAATATTCATTGTATAGTAACATACAATACAAGAATAGGAAAAAAAAATGTGATAAGATTTAATAGTATGTTTAATTTATACCATGCAATAATATTATGTCATTACATACATATATTTATATATATATATATATATATATATTTCGCAAAAATAAAATAATGACAATGCAATATAAAATATGACAAACTTACCTTTTTAAAAGTCCGTTATAACTTTGACACGTTAAAATTTAATTTCCTTAAAATATTAAAAATATACAAGTTTTCAAAAGACAACATTGTTAATTTAATAATTTAATTAATTAAATATTTAAATATGCATGTAAAAGTTCTTATAATTTATAAATATCTGAAAATATCACGCTGAATACAAATCTTTTGATATAAAAAATTATATAATATAAATTAAAATATATGTATATATATTGTATTATAATCTCTTATCTCAATTATATTTAAGCCACTTTCATAATAAAAAAAAGATACCATGTCAACAAAAACAAGACGAGAATAAAGATTTAGAAGATCCTATATATATCAAATACCTTTTTTTTTTTGTGATTAGATAGTTATTCTATCTTACCGTTATTTACAAATTGATTTTTCTTTAATTTTTATATGTTTGTTTACAATTTTTATTTTTAAAATATATTTTTGGTTCAATTTTCAATTTTTTTATATTTATATTTTAGCTGATTAGTTTTGTAAAATAATATCTTAATCTTCCAAATAACTTTTTAAAATATGTATATTCTTTCAAAAAGAATTATTAATCTATATAGATATACGTTTCTTTGATATTTTTTAATATTTTAATCAAATAACTTTATATTTAATAAATAAATAATAATTAAATAATTTTATACTTAAAGATAAATGCTACATATAACTCTATCATTTTATTATTTTTTAATATTATTCTTAGAAAATTATGTAGATATATATTATATTAAGAAAAGAAATTATAGAGTTTAGAAAAAGATTGATTTGGTAACTGAGAATCCAGAATCTTAACGCATAATTTGGAATTAGTTGTTAGACCCAATATATAAGATAATTGATCACATCTAAGGGCACAAGCTTCTCTTTCTTACTGTGTGTCACTGTCATCATCACCATCGAACCTTTTTCTTTCCCTGCACCTTTTCTACTTCCACAAGCCATCACTCATTCCACATTCTATTCCCAATTCCCACTCCTAATCATCTTCTGCATAACCCTAATTCCACATTCTTAAGCAAATTCCTAACATAAACAACCCTCGATTCTCCACCATGATGCTCAGACTTCGAAGCCGCGACGGCCTGGAGCGAGTCATGGTCGAAAACCCGCACGCCACCACAGTGTTGGGGCTGAAGCGGCTTATCGAAGCCCAATTGAGAATTCCGGTTCAGAACCAAACCCTCTCCACCAACCAGAACCTTCTACTGGCGAAATCGCGTGAAGATCTCCATCGATTCACCGATATGGCCAATCCCGATGTCACTCTCTCGTCTCTCAACCTCGCTCACGGCTCCATCGTCTTTTTGACCTACGAAGGCGAGCGCCACGTGGCGGGCCCCGCCTTCAACCCCGCGGGATCCTTCGGCCGCAAGATGACCATGGACGACCTCATCGCCAAGCAGATGCGCGTCACGCGCCAGGAGAATCCGCACTGCGAGCTCGTGTCGTTCGACCGCGATTGCGCTAACGCGTTCCAGCACTACGTCAACGACACGCTCGCGTTCGCGGTCAAGCGCGGCGGCTTCATGTACGGCAACGTTTCCGAGGAGGGGAAGGTCGAGGTGGACTTCATCTACGAGCCGCCGCAGCAGGGGTCAGAGGAGAATCTCTTGTTTTTCAGGGACCCCGAAGAGGAGAAACTCGTGGAGGCTATTGCGGCGGGGTTGGGGATGAGGAGGGTAGGGTTCATTTTCACGCAGACGATAAGCCAGGACAAGAAGGATTATACTTTGTCGAATAGGGAGGTACTTCAGGCTGCGGAGTACCATGCTGAGAGTGGGTTGAAAGAGTGGGTTACTGCGGTTGTTAAGCTTGAGGTGAATGAAGATATGAGTGCCGATGTGCATTTTGAAGCGTTTCAGATTAGTGATGTGTGCGTGAGATTGTTCAAGGAAGGGTGGTTTGAGACTGAGATAAAGGAGGACGATGATCCCAAGTTGTCTAAGATGAAGAAGGATGTGGTTGTTGGGGTTAAGGATACCAAAGAAGTTGACAATGATTTCTTCTTGGTCGTCGTCAAAATCTCAGATCATCAGGTTGGTTCCTTGTTTATATTCTCTTTTTGCTTGCTCCATGTCAATGTGATTGTGATTGTCTAGTAGAAATTACCATGTTTGCTGAATTATGGTGCACGTCTGCTGTACTTGTGCTCTGTTCTACCCCTAGGCTGTATTTTGGTTCAGTGCCTAAGAGTTATTCGCCGTCTATATCATTTGTTTTCTTTTTAATCTATCTGTTAAAGATTAATTGTTTTTCTCATAACCATTAGAATAAACATCAAAATTGTTTTCATGAGGTGTATACAAATTTTAATTTTTAAACTGTAGAAGTGATGTTTATGCTGCCACAATTGGGTTTGCAGGAACCCCTATTTTCTGGTACTAAATGGTGGCTTACTCAGCTCTGTTGTTGAGTAAGGCTCTTTTTAGGGTATGAATTCATGGTAGTAAAGGAATAGAATAGCTGTTTCAGCATAAAGCTAATTCCATCCATTTGAGGATGTGCCTAATTGGTTTGAATGGACTGTAGTAAAATCAAGAACGCCGATTCAGGATTTTCTTTTGTTCCATAAAACTAGTTTAATAATTTCAAGGAGCATAGACCCCATGGTGATGGATAATTTGAAATAATCCTATTTCTGGACTTTCATTCTTTTAATTGTCTACTGTTGTGAGTGTAAGATTAATATTTGCACTAGAAGTTTCCACAAATTTAGAGAACTTAATACAATTCTGCACATCAAAGTAATAACGGGTAATCACTGTATTTTTTTACCACAAATTTGATCAACAAGGGCTACTTCAATGTAAAATAGTGTTTATGTATACATGTCATTTAGTTCTTCCAGTCTTTAGCCTCTTTAGGGAATCAAGGATTTTTTTCCACCTGTATCATTCTTCCTCCAAACTAGTTAATTCCCTGAACATGTTTTATCTAGAAGGTAGATATTTTGGTTTAAGGAGTCTTCCATGAGAAAAAAAAAGGAAGTTTAAATGACAGTCAATAGTTACATAGCAGGCAAATTTATTTATCCCAAAAGCTTGGGAATTGCTACTTGTTGTGATCGTATTACCAAGATTCTTTGATCATCAAAATGATACATATTTCAGATAACTTAAAATGTTGAAAGAGTATGGAAGGATCATATGATCTTTCTAAGTTGTCAATTGCTACCACAGAGGCTTTCTTTTTTAAATAGTTGTCCTGTGCTTGTTAGGTATAGGATACCAGGTAACGTTTGATTACCCAACTTGTTTTTGGTCATTTTTCTCCTTGATAGGAGAAGATGGACAACTATAATTTTAAGAAAAGGGTCTTTTATAAAATCAACCCTTTTAACAAAAAGAACTTTAAAAAGAAGCAGCTTCTAAAACAGTTGGTCATACGAGCTTTTAAAGGAATTAGTTTTTGTTGTTTTTTACTTCTATCCCTTCTTTTCCTTTTTGTTTAAACTTCAAGTTCCAGTAACTCATTACCCAAAAAATTTAACTTTAAAAAGTATCTTTTAGGCTAAAAAAATTATAGCAATGCTATTTAGTTAAAAAATTTAAGCGCTAAAGAAGACAGCCAAACACTTGATCTCTTTAACCAGGGTTAGCCAAATTTATGTGCTGCAGATTGCTAAATTATTGACTATATTTTCTTTTCTCTCTTTATTTTAAAGTGATAAACTGTCAAATGTTATACAGTTGTCAACCCAAAAGTTTTCTAATCTTTTTTTTGTATACCTGTGACTTGAACCAAGTATATGCTACTAAAATTTCAGTCTTCATAAAAATGTTTCTTTTCTTTTCAAATCATAAAAATCATATAGTTTGCTTTGTAAATTTTAACCGTCAGTAACTTACCAGTGTATTGTCACCAAAATGCAGGGTCCTCTTTCATCAACATTTCCCGTTGAGAACCGGAACACACAGATGACTGTGAAGGCTTTGAAGAATCATCTGGACAGGACGAAAAGTCTTCCATTTGTGAAGCGAATTTCTGATTTTCATCTTCTTCTTGTACTGGCAAGGGTTTTAGACGTAAATGCTGATGTTCCTGCATTGACGGAATGTGTGCAGACACAGACTTCTGTACCAGAAGGTTACCAGATCCTTATTGAGTCAATGGCAAGCACTGCTTGATGCTTTATGCAGGTTGTCTGGGTTCATTTAGAATAGTGTCAAGAGAATTATGCACTCTACATTCAGGTCCTTTGCAGCAACACGGTGCATATTGCTCCATAGCACTCGCAGAATGTTTATGTTGGAGATTTGTACATTGGTTCTTCATAGTATTGCCACTGAAAATCTCGGATCTCTCGTTTTACCGAAAATGAGCTGATGTGGTTCAGTTGTTTTAATGTTTAAATTAATTATAAGTAGTCACTATTTTTAAGTGCGATAATGTTTCAATTTATATAGTATGAATTCAATGTTTTTTAACTCTTTGTGTTCAAGGCTATTGCAATGTCTTTTCACAGACACTGGGTGTTCAGTGGAGTTCTAACTTGTCTACGAACAATTTCGTTAATACTTTGCTCCGTGAAGGTTTCTAGGCACGCATGAAGAAGGCCTTGTCCGGTTACCTCGCCAGTTCTAGTAAAGGACAGGGATTAAGTATTTTCTTGATGATTGGTTGGATTAGTAGAAGGAAAATAAGGAAGGGAGAAAGAAAATAAGAGAAGTGAAAAGGTATGAAAATTGAACTTTTTTAAATTGGTGAAAGATGGTGAAAATAAATGAAAAATAATATAATTTTACCTATTATTAATAAATTTATTTATTATTATAAATTATTTCAATTATTTTTTTATTATAATGATAATAAATCTCCATAATTAATTATAGATGTATATAATAATTCAAAAGTGTTTTTTTATACTTATATATCTCTTATTAACTATGAAGCTCAGACACTACTCTTACATGTTGTGTCGATGTCCGATACTTGTATTAGATACGGACACTTGTATGATACTTGTAGAACACGTATCTATGAAGTGTCCAATTCAAAAAGTATTTGTTAGATTTTTGACAATTCTAGTACGGTTCTAATAAAAACAATTTAAAAAATGAAAAATACATTAATTTTCTAAAAATTCAAATTTTATTATATAAATTGTTATTATGATTATAAAAATAAGAAACAAATTCAGTCATGAAAAACATCTTTCTACTATACTTGTACACATAAAATCTTTTTTGTCAATTTATACTGTTCATAATTATATAATATATACATCTGTGTTCCGTGTCCTAGATTTTAGAAATTTTACATATTTCGGTGTCAGTATCAGTGTCTCTATTATATAGCTTATTAACATATATCACCTCACTTTTTTTCCCTTTCACACCATCTTTACATTCATTTATCATATTTTCATTTTTTTTTCTCTCTTTGAAATTACTAGGAGCAAACAAAATCTATCCTCACACATTATACCATCTTCACACAAGGCCGCATCTCAAAGCAAAGGAAGCTTGAGACTCACCTAAAAATTAGGGTTGGGCAAAAAATCCACTTTTGTCAAATTACTCAATTTCTGCACTGCACTAATCCATTAAAAATCAATTTATTTAAATCCAGTTTTTAGTTTGATCTATATTTTATTATATTTTCAGAACAAATATCCATTTTGTTTATAAAGATCTTCAAATTAGAAAATCCAGATTTCCAATCCAAATTCTCTATTTTATCTAAACCATCTTTCTATACTTTCTCTCATTTGTGGTTTTCTCTCTCTCTTGCACCTCTTATTCACTTTTTAAAATTTTAGTTGCTCTTTCTTGGTTCCACCTCTCTCTCAATCTCCTGCACCTCTTGGTTCCACTTCTTAGTTCCACCTCTTATTCACTTTTTTAATTTTAGTTAGTGTCTCACACACATTACATTATTATGCAATCAAGTTTTATACATTTTTTTATAATTTTATTTGTTCTAATATTTTGTACATAATAAATGGATATAAATATTTTCAAAGTTTAATTAAAGTATTATAGGTAGATATATTTTAATATTAAAAATGTATATATTATGTTATCTTTATTTTTTTTTAGTTTTATTAAATTATAATTTTATTATATTTTCTTAATATTTATATAATATTCTAACTTATTGATATATATTATTATATTAATATTATGTTAATTTTTTAAGAAAACATGATTTTTTATTTAAAATACAATTTTTTTATAAAGATATGAATTTTTACTTAAAATCCAATCCAAATATGTGAATTTGAATATCCAAATTATTTTTATTAAAAATATGGATTTAGATTATAAATATAATCCAAATCTTTGGATTGGATTAAAATTCATGACCACCCTTACTAAAAACCACCTTTCACGTCCAAAAGCAAAGAAATTGCATATTTGTTATGTTACCATAACAAACATTGATAGCTATTTTCCATAAAAAAAAAATATAAAACAGTTAATAATAAATATAAAACGTTGCATGTTTGTTATGGTATCATAACAAACATTGATAGCTATTTTCCATAAAAAAATATAAAACAGTTAATAATAGATATAAAACGACTTCTTAAATTATTCTTTTCACACCAAAGTTATACTGTTTTTTTAAGTCAAAAATATCATAAAATTATTTTCTATCTTTTCTGACAAAGTTTTACACAAGGCATACTTGAGGTTTTTTCTTTTCATATTCTTAATTAATAAAAGGAAAATATTCAAATATTTGAGATTATAAATAGAGTAAGCAAAGTAGACTTGGCCATAACAGCCTGTAAAATGGGTCGCCTTTTTTAAATTCAATAATTATAATTGTTAAAAAGTAAAAACAAGGTTTTACTATATGTTTCTTAAATTTTACAAGTCAAATTACTATATTTAAAAGTTGAAATTAATTTTGTGTGACTTATTTTAAAAAATACGTAGTATATTTATTTTTTAAATTTAGAACTATCTTTAATTTTTTTTTAAATCTAGTCAATTAACCAATATAATGCTGGACTTTGAACATAAAAAATAATAAATTTGTTTGGATAAAAACGTAAAAAAGTACAGAAGTAGTATATTTGTTAATTAAGTAGAATTAATTTATTTTTATAGGTGCAAATATTTGAGGCAAATGGCTAAAACGAAAGGCGGTAGAGGCTATGAAGAAATTCGTAGGAAGAACATACACTATAAAAAGGAGTGGAAATAAACCCTAGGTAACACAGAGTAGTGAGAGAGAAAGAAAGCCCTGTAAACCAAAGATGCCGGCTGGACACGGTTTGAGATCTCGAACCAGAGATTCCTTCTCTCGTCCATTCAGGAAGAAGGGTACCATCGCCCTCACCACCTACCTCCGAACTTACCACATCGGCGATTATGTCGACATTAAGGTAAACGGCGCCGTTCACAAAGGAATGCCCCACAAGTTCTATCATGGCCGCACCGGCCGCGTTTGGAACGTTACCAAACGCGCCATTGGTGTCGAGGTTAACAAGCAGGTATTACGTTCTCCCCTAAACCCTTTCTGCTTCCATTCTTCTAATTTCTTCACTGGCTCATTGTTAGATTCTTCCTAATCTGTGTTATTTCTGCTTTGTGCTTTAAGCGCGTTATTAATATTAAAATTGATGTATCCTAATGGCTTTCTCGATTAGATATATTAGGCTTCTGCTCTGAACTCGTATGCATTTCTTTTTATATGGGAAGTTGATGTAATTGAAATACTTTGTGTAGGTCGGAAACAGAATAATCAGAAAGAGGATTCACGTGCGTGTGGAGCACGTGATGCCCTCGAGGTGCACCGAGGAGTTCCGGCTGAGGAAGATCAAGAATGATCAACTTAAGGCTGATGCCAAAGCTAAGGGAGAGAAAATTAGCACCAAGAGGCAGCCCAAGGGTCCTAAACCTGGTTTCATGGTGGAAGGTGCTACACTGGAGACCGTCACTCCTATTCCGTATGATGTTGTCAACGATCTTAAAGGCGGTTACTAGTTTTGTGTTTTGTTTTTCATTGCTGTTTGTTGGATTGGGTAGTGCTTTTTTGCCACTTTTTTAAGCAAGGATTTGTTCTATTTTTGCTGTCCAGGAAGAATATTCTGCATGTTTCTTTTATTACAATTTGTCATAGATAAACTATGAGTTTACCTGGTTGAACATACAAAGAATATTAGACTGATTAAATTTTGGTTAAGGTTCACTTAAGAGTTATTTATTAATGTAAGCATTGGCAGCTTGATTGGAGCTGTTGGTTTGTTCCAGCATTCTTTTATAATTTTGTGATGGCATTTTAGAGTTAGGAAGCGGATATAATCAGGACTGTTCTCTGAAATAACATGATGAATTACTGTGACTTTTTGCTGACTTTCTCATTGTTGGTTTGGTAAGTGATCATTTTGTTTGTGCTTTAATTCATGTGAAGTTCCATTCAAATGATCTTCGTGATTGCCACAGGGTTTTCTTTTGTGGATAGGTTCGTTCTTTAACAAATGCAATTCGGCCTCATTTGTTGCAACTACTGGTACAAACACCCCACTATACACAATCAACGCCCTCAAAATCTTTAAAGTAAATACGATTGAATATGCTTTTCGTTCTTCAGAATTGTTTTTAATCTTGATTTAGGTCTTTTATTAAAACAATCAACTTTTTGTGTTGTTTTCATCTCTAATTTTGTTTAGGTCATCTTTTAAATAATAAAAAAATCAAACAAAAATTTAATATAAGAATTAAAACAGAATTAAGTCAAATTATAATCCTGTTTAAGCCATTTAATAGCCAAGGATTCTTAAGTACAATTTTTTTTATTCCTTCAAATTTTATTTAACACTTGTATAACTTTTAGTAAACCATTAAACAATAAATACTTGTATTTGTAAATTTCATTTTATGGGTAATACAGATTATAATATGAAGTTATTATTGTTTAGAATCCACTTATTTTTCTCATAAGTGGTTTCAAGGACACTTTTTATATAAATTTCGATGTAAAATATAAAATATCGTTAAATTTTAATTTCTATGATGTAATTTTAATTTTTCTATGTAAAATATGTTTTTCATCAATTCAAAGTAATAAAATAAAGGTATAATAATCTGTTAATACTGTTTATGACCATTTATTTTGTCCTTAATAATTCTTGATTTAAGTTTTAATCCTTGTACATTTTTTTAATAATTTATTACAGTTAGAAAGTATTTTAGTGTTTTTTACATCATAAATTCTTATGTGGTATTGTCGTTGGGATCAAATGCCAAACTTTACAAGGACTATAATTTAAGGTGTCTAAGAATTGGTGTTTTGGCTCCCCAATTACAAAAACAAATGGAGGAAGATTTTGAATTCAAAAATACTGTTCCAAATCTTTTAGTTTACTATGACAGGCCTAGGTTTGATATGACCCAAATCGAACTTAGTTAAGAGTTTTTCTACTAATACACAATCTCATACACAATGGGAAAATTTATTGTGCCACCCTTATATAGTATTCTCCAGATTATATAATCCAGACACGAGTTTGAAAATAGATTTTCAAATTATGTAATTCGGAAGTTAAAAAAGACTATCGGATTATGTAATCCAGAATATTATAGAGAGGTATTTTTGAAAATATAAAAATTTATAGAGATGGAAAAAAAATATATGAAAATGTAAGAACAAATAGCCCTCAGTTAAGTCATAGTTGTCTTGTTGTATTGAGAAAAATCATGTCCTTTTTTTTTAGGATTGCAAGTGTATGATATCAATTATGTTTTTATAACATTTTAAATTCAAATAAATTTTTTTAAAATCCATCACCTCAAACTATTTTTTTATGTTGGTATTTGGTGAGTGTGTTGCACATGATGATGTCTAATGTCTATTTTTGATAAAATCACCAATCCATACTTTCATATTTAGTATACATAATTTTATTCTTAGTATCATTTCTAACTCGTTTTGGAATTTTCTAATTGTGTTTTCAAAGTATAAACATCTTATTACGTCATTCTAGATGGTAAATAATGCGTTTATTTAATTTTTATCAATAACAACTCATGAGTATTATTTGTAAACGTTGATTGTGATAGAAGATTTGTTTCATTGTTCTTTAGGGCAATCTCTTATATATTTTTCTCCAATTAATGACATGAATTACTAAGCTTGAATTCTCAAAAACTCAATTTGGTAGTTTTTGATGGTGAAAAATATTCTCCTTTTTTTTAACTAGGTTTCATGAACTGCAACTCACATTATAATAAGTTTTTTAAGTGAAGAAAAATGAATATATATAACTACCTCCCATCCATACATTTTACCTATATATATATATTTTTTATTTTTATAATTGTTATATATATATATATATTAATTATTTGAATATTTAAATTATAAAATGCAACATAATTAATTTTTTAATATTATTTTGTATGTATTTTTTGAATTGAAATATCATTGATAATTAAGATAAAGATTGCTAAAAATTATATATAAATTAAAATTATAAAAAAACAAAATGATGAATCATCAGCGAATTTATCCAAATGTGATACAACATGATGATGAGAACTGAATTAAATATTACATTTTGGACTTTTATAAGTGATTGATAATTGGTAAAAGAATGACTATTTTAGACTTTTTTTTCAACAATTTATTCTTTTGTTGAAAATTAAATGTATGGAATAATAAAATTAAAATGATATCATCTTACAATCTGAACATTAAAAAAATTACTTTGATAACAAAATTTAGAAAAAGAAACAAAAGTAGCATATTTCTTAGCTATCCACAATTAGAATTATTTTTCTAACACCAAATTTAATATTTTTAAAGCAAAAAATATTTCACTGACTAAATCGTGAATTTTCTTTAATCTCAACTATCATGAAAAAAAAATATTATTAGAATACTCCATAATTTGGAAAATTAATAAAATTATATTTAAGCCACTCCTACCTTATTTATTAAAAAAGGGTGTGTAGTTAAGGGAATTGGATATCATTAAGGCCTGAGATGTACCACATAAGCCCATTTAAAAAAAAAGCCCAATTAAAAGCCGTTGGACATACCAAAACCCTAGCGATCTGCTCCACTATAAAAGAAAATGTAAAGAAGGTTTACGATACTTCCTTCTACCCAAGCCGAGCGCAGAGAGTGAGTGACAAACCCTAGGTAAGCAACCATGCCGGCCGGTCACGGTTTGAGATCTCGCACCAGAGATTCCTTCTCTCGTCCTTTCAGGAAGAAGGGAACCATCGCCCTCACCACTTACCTCCGAACTTACCACATCGGTGATTATGTTGACGTCAAGGTTAACGGCGCCGTCCACAAGGGGATGCCTCATAAGTTCTACCATGGCCGCACCGGTCGCGTCTGGAACGTCACCAAGCGCGCCATTGGTGTAGAGGTTAACAAACAGGTATTACTCTCCCACAAACCTTAATATCGTTTTTATTTTTCTTCTGGATCAGTTATTTCGTGTATGTGTTGGATTATCATTTCCAATGTCAATTATATGCGTTTGGATTTGGCATTTTTTTGTGTCTATTTATGTTATAGGTTTTTCTATCCTCCATATGTTGTTTGTTTGATTTTAGTAGTTTGAAGTTTAATAGTGCTCTCTCTAATTAGTATTTTATGCCTTCAGCGCATTATGGTTTCCCTATTGATGGGTTCTAATGGTGGTTTGATTTCTTGAGGGTGTGTTTTTTGAAATAGGGGATTTTGTGTTGAGTATGTATTGTGTGATGTGCAGGTAGGAAACCGAATTATTAGAAAGAGGATTCATGTGCGTGTTGAGCACGTCATGCCTTCAAGGTGCACCGAGGAGTTCCGCTTGAGGAAGATCAAGAATGATCAACTCAAGGCGGAAGCTAAGGCAAAGGGTGAAAAAATTAGCACCAAGAGACAACCTAAGGGTCCTAAACCAGGTTTCATGGTTGAAGGAGCTACATTGGAGACTGTCACCCCCATTCCTTATGACGTGGTTAATGATCTTAAAGGAGGATATTAGTTTTTTAACTCTTGTTTTGTTTGTCCAGTTGTTTGTTTGTTGGTTTTAGTTTACCCATTATCTGAACAATCGTACTTATTTGAACAATTTTAATTTTGGTCTGAATACAATTATATGGTCTATTTTATTCGGTATTTGTTGAGCTTTACGTATTGTGATTTGCAAATAATGTTTTCATCTTATTTGTTTTCATTGCGAATGAAGGTTATATTTGATTCGTGAAAGCGGTTTGAGCAGTCTTGTTATTTTCATTAGGAATTGTTCAGGACCTCTGGTTAGATTAACGAAAATGATTAAATGTATAATCAATTTCTTTTGTAAAAATTTGTGTTCTGCTTTGTGGTTTTTGGTCAAGCTTCTGGCATCTTTGATCAAGAGAAGGGTTGAAGGTGTATTACCATACCTTCAAAGTATGGTTCTTTGCGTAAAACTACAGGTAGTGACTAGAATAGTCAGTAAAAGATTTATTCTTTGCATTAAGTTGTGCTTAGTCAATTTTATAATATATTTAATCTGTGTTAAAATTTATTTAATTCAAACGATTTAATTTTAACTATTATAGAACTAATATTTTGGATGTTATATTTCTTTTAAGAAATGATAGAGCTGTCTTAGAATGGAAATAGTAGTCTTGTTATTAAAACTTTCTGCCCATCATCAAAACCATTCGTGAGGACAAAATCTGTGAAAAATATCGTGTGACAATGAGAGGGTTAAACAGTTAGTCTTTATGTTGGTATGCAATGAAAAAAATCGCCATATAAGGTTTCTTGATTTTGGAAAACATAGTTATTCTAATTTATAATTTACTGATTATCCATAGGTAGCTCTTGCGTTAATTGAATTTCGCAAAGACGATTATTGAGTAATTTCAAAAGGAGAATAAGTTTCATAGGGAAATTGGATGCATTCATTCGTTAGTATTCTTCATTCCTCAAGTAAAATTGTTTGAGGGATGTAGATGGGGCAAAAGATGGGGTTGGTAACATGCTCGATTTAGACGGTTTTTCAACCTTAAACCTCATCTATATATTCCCACCTCACCTTAAATACCAATCATCCTTCCCCACTTATCTGATCTTGCAGCTTATGTCTGGTTGCACAAGTTGTTGTGCTATATTTCGTTTTCTTTTTCTGTCTTTAATTTACTTTTCTTATTCTAATAGGGAAAGTTCATTGATCGTGATTTTGTTGAGCGAGGACGTGCTTATAACGGGGTGTTGGTGGCACAAGCTCATCCCTTTAAGTAATTGATGTAACTCCCAGTTTTAAATACTTTGAAGAATGAAGGGTTTTCTTTTCCATTAATTCTCTCATTTTTTGTCATCTCTCATATTTCCACATCCATGAATTACATATACATGCGATCCACGATATTCTAACACATATACTTATCCAATTATAAGAGAATCATCATTTCTACTATAACATACTAAATGTGATAAAATTTATCACTTAAGTTGTCAAATTAAAACTATGATTTGATACCATGGTTCGAGTGATAGTAATTTTAGAAGATAAAAAATTGGTTTAGTTTTTTTTTTTTCTTTTAAACGACTACTTATTATTTGAGTGATGAAATTTGTAAAGGATATATTTCTTTTTTGGCATCTCTCAGTCAAACTCCAAACTATAACTTAAGTGAGCATTATTACATGGCCATCATTTGAACAACTATACTGAAGGAGATATATAAAAAACAAAACAAAAACAACAATTCTCATATAAAAATAAACTTTAATTTAACACTTAATTGTTTCTGCATAATTCTATCATATCCAAAAATATCTGCTTTTTACTCAAACTTTCTAATTAACCAAATCAAACTAAAAAAAAAAGAGACTAGTCCAAACTCCTAATTCAATCCAAAACTGATTTATACTAATTAAACCGTAATTTCATGTATCTCAAATTTAAATGAAATCTCACTCTAAACACAACGTATATCACTTGAGAGTGCGTTTAAATTAAACTTAATTAAGTAAATGTAAAAACATTAGTTTGACATATGTTGAACTGGTTTGCTTTCAATAAAAGCAGTTAAAATATCCACAAGCTTTCAAATATGTTTGATATTATTTCCAAAACATCAAGTTACACAACAAACATGTCTACTAATTTAGATTACCATCACACTCTTTTTTCTTAATTGATCACAACAACTTAAGTATATAATTTTTCCAAACTCAAATAATTAAAAAAAAACATTCACATTGATTAACATTTTGATTGATTTATATTTATCTACTTTCTATTGTCTCTTAAAAATGTAATTTGTTGGTAAAATAAATTAACTAATCATCTTAAAATATTAAAGAAATTAGATAATTTA
This sequence comes from Phaseolus vulgaris, assembly GCF_000499845.2. Classification (NCBI taxonomy): domain Eukaryota; kingdom Viridiplantae; phylum Streptophyta; class Magnoliopsida; order Fabales; family Fabaceae; genus Phaseolus; species Phaseolus vulgaris. The sequence continues at coordinate 45,968,659 of NC_023759.2, read as the reverse complement.
ATTATTTTGTTAGAATGAAAAATGAATTTTAAAAAATTATTTACAAAATTTTTCATTCTTTTATTATAAAATCATATATATAATAAAAATATATTCTGCAGTACAATTTGATGAAGGACATTTACTGCATATCTATTTTTATAAATATTTTTTTTATAGGATACAAATTTAACAAAATTATTTTTGGAATCATGTGTTATTATTTGTATGATTTTACATATTAAACGTTGGATAAATCTAATATTTATGCATATACAATATTAGAATATATTAAGGGTTAAAAATGAACTTAACTGGTAAAGAATTAACCAGTTTTTAAATTATACGAAACTTATTAAAATTAATATATTCAAAGAATCTGTCAATGTTCAATTTAATATTCATAAATTTATCAGTATAATAAATTTTATATAACACTGTGTATGTAAGTAAAATTCTTTTCAAAGTTAACATAATATACTTAACTAAAATTTAACTAAATTATGAATTTGAAAAATTATTCCCACGCATCAAAACCCAATCAAGTTATAATTAGGCCATATTTGGTCTTTAAAATAAATTAAAATTAAAGGTTAAAAATCTAAAATAAAATTGTAGGTGGTTGTTGTTGTAAAAGAACCATGATAGTGTTTTTAAAAGCTACTTTGCCCCCTTTTTTTTACATAAAAAATTAACATTTAGTTAATTCTTTTTGTCCAAGTATATTTGACACAAAATTCTTTCTTGAGAATAAAACAAATTATGTATATATACACGTATAATTTAGTATTTATACTTACTTTTTCTACATTCTTGAAAATGTGTATTTTCAGTTTCTACACATGATTTTATTTATTTTTAGTCATTACATTAGAGAATAGAATAAATTAATATGACACTAATAGAGAAAATCACTACAAACTACCCTTAAGAACAATGGTGTATTGAATTATTTACATAAAAAAAATATTAAAGACAATTGAAGTAAAAAAATTGTGGAATGGTTGAGGTTGCAATAATCCGCCTATGAACTCTTCTTCATACGCTTACTCTCTTACCGGAAAGGCAACCCAACGAAAAGAGTCTTAGTCCACCACAGCTTCGTCCCAAAGCTTGGAGGGTAATGGAATAAAGTATGATTGATCTCCCCGATCCCTTGGCTTAATATAATCAGTCATCACTGAGGTACGAAGTTACTGTACCGATAGGGATACTGAATATCACTTGGGACCACTTGGGACAGACTGAAGACTATTTATTTTCATATATGCTCTATGTATCTTGGTGCATCTAAGTTTTTTTTTTTCGTCAAAATAAATAATATTTTTTAGAACTTGTACAGCTAATGAAATGGATTCTGAAGACAATTATTATGAGATAATATTATTTATACAAAAATAATATAATAATATATCTTGGAAACTTTGCAGAATTATGAACATTGTCATCTTTTTGTTTTTTTATCTTTGTTTTTATTCTGTGATTTTATCAAATAACTTGCCTTTAACAGGTATCATTTGTTCCCAAATTTGTGTGTTTTTTTAACTTATTATTGTTATTGTTTACTACATCAATCCATCTCTAGATATGCAACCATAAGATCAAATCAGCTCAAGAATATAATTGACAATATGATAAATATGAATATTTTTTTGTCACAAACTAATGAGTTGATATTATTTGCATCTTTTGAATCAAACTTGTTCAACAATCACATGATATCAACATATATTAGTTAACAAAATAATTTTACTTATAAGTATCCTATATGCTTGATGTACTATTATTATTTATTTGTATTATTGTTATTTGTTTATATGTCATTACTATTTAGTTGTACATTTAAATGTATTTTTTTTACTTTGCTAAATTAAAAACAGTAGTTAATTGTTAGTTTTTAAATATTATTATCAATTCTAAAGTTAAATAATAAAAGGTTATTTCTTGATTGTTTATATTTGTCATTTAATTAGACCAATATTATATAATATTATAGTATCTAAGATTATATTATCTTATTTCATTATCAATACATAATTCAATAATAAATACTAAAATACCAACCAATTTAAGTATTCTGCATTTTATATAAAGAAAAAATTCAGAAATTGAAAGATTCAAGCATAGTGATCAAATGAAAACAATAACTCGGCCATAACATAAACTGAAGAAGAACTTACACATTCTAACATGTAAATATAGGTTTACAAATGGAAAGATTACAGCTTTGAACATAAAACTAGTATTTAAAAATATATCTCTTCATCTTTTGTTTTGATATTGAATTAATTGTGTATAATGTTGAGGTGGAATTCCCTTGAACACAAATAGCCACGTTAACTAAACTTCACTGGAGCATCCTAAATCAAGATCAAAAGAATTAGAGACAAAATGTAGGATTCAACTTAGGTCGACCAATATCATATTAAGGTACGCATTTGTTAAATATTTATTACACTAAACTATCCAAAACTGAACATTAACTTAACCGTCAAATAACATTTTACGATCATCTCTTTTATACAAATAATCTTTCAACGTCTGAATTAATAGTCGATACTACTGAACGAACGACAACAATCGGACGTAATAGGAGAATGAAACCTTCTCAATCCAAACAGAAACAAAATATCCCTACTAGACAAATTAGGGACTACAACCAATATTTTAAATGAAAAGAACAACATATCACAACAAGTCACGTGACATCACTTATTCAAAAACTCACTCAAATGATTGGAATCACAATCTCTAATCCCTTATAATTTTCTTAATTGAAACTTTATTAGTATAATTCTCACAATTTTCTCTTTTCTCTTAAATATATTACTTACATAAATACTCACATACAATAGTAATATTTTTAATAACTAATTGAAATATACCAACTTTGTATTCATATTTATGTGATCAAACTATTATGCTATTTATACATCATGCGATCTCTACACGTACTTCTTAAAAGAAGAAAAGCTCATAAACTAATACTGACGACTAAAAATAATATTTTTTTTAAGAATGGCCAAAAATATATTTTTTTAAAATAAAAACATATTTAAGTATTTTATTTAACTACTAAAACTTCAAAAAAATATTTAGATTACTGATAACCACACTAATTAAAATAACAACAATAACCATCCACAAGCTTTCTAATTTTGTGATTGGTTAAATTCATGTAAGCATTGCCATTGACATTGATACATCCTACATTAATTATTTCAAAGAGTCATCACTTACAACTTATGTAGAACCTAACTCAACAAAAAGCTCAGCAGTTTATACTTATAAAACAAGTATTACAAATATTGTTAAATTTATTATACATATTGATTTATAATTAATGAGTGTAAAAAAAAGTTTATATTGTGAGCATAAGAGAATTTTTTAAAATAATACCTTGTGTTTATCTAACAGTAGCTGAAAATAAAAATAAAAAGAGAAGAAGATGATGGTGAGGGGAAGAATACAAAAAAAATAAAACAGAGAAAGTAGGAAGAAGAGAAAACAAAGTCATAACATATTCATAATATAACCTACAGATCCTCTTTCTCTCTCCCCACACACTCTCAATAATTAAAAAAAGAAAAGAAAAGAGAAACATAGAGGAAGAAGTGGAAGCGATTACTTCCACTTCCCTGTAAAACCCTAATATCTTCAATCCTTTCTTATTTTTTTTCGGTTTTTCTCTCTAAAAACCCGTCTTTCTCTCTCAAGAACATCAAATCTCGATCCCTCCCTTTCCCTGCAAGATCCGCTGGTGGTTCGGATTGCGCAACAGGGTTTGGCTTGGGTGGGTTCGTCAAGGCTGGCGGGTATTCGGGTGAAGTAAATGGCGGATCCGGCCGGAATCCGGCTCCGCGAGAGGTGCGAGCGTGGTGTTGCGGCGGAGGCGTGGTTGATAGGGTTACAGTGTGGTGACGATTGCCAAGAGTGAAGCATGCTGAGCGTGCTACGCGTGCACCTCCCTTCTGATATTCCCATTGTAGGCTGTGAGCTCACGCCTTACGTGCTCCTACGCAGACCTGACAAGACCGTTACCACCGACGATGTCCCCGAAGCATCCCCGTTAGACGGCCATTTCTTGCTCTACAAGTGGTTAGTTCTGCTCTTCTATCATTCCTCTCCCTTTTTATTTCTGAATTCTCTCTCTTTCAATGTCTGCTTGAGTCGTTTTGTTTGTTACCTAAGTGGTTTTGCTTGCCTATCAGGTTTTACTGTTACTTTTAGTTTCAACCGTGTGCATGCTTTGGAATTTTGTGTTACTAAATGCAAAACTGAAGTGTGTATGCTCCTAGTTATTTGTTGTTGAATGTGCAATGGCAGAGTATTTCCTCTCTCTTTCAATGTCTACTTGTATTTTCTACCTATTTGAGTTGATTTTTTTTTTTTTTTAAGTGTATATTCTGTGTTGTTTTGGAATTAAGCACATTATGGTTATCCAGCAGGTTTGATTATTGCCTTATCAATTAAGGGGATTGTTTAAATAGTTGTATTGATTTCGAGTCTTTTGATGTCTCCATGTTGCATCTTGACTGGAGTAGAAGTCCCAGAGAAAAAGAATCAAGACAGTGGTTTATTATTGAAAGAAGTTTTTTTTATTTTTCATTGGTGGTCTCATGGTTACTTGGGTCCTGTCTCCTTTATTATTTTGTGTAAATAATTTTGCTTATTCATTATTGTTTATTGATTTGATTATTCAAATTTTCCAGGCTAGTTCTGAATTGCATTAGGTTGTGATGTATTTGCTTGTTTATCGTTTTTCTTTTTCGGTTCTAGTCTTCAGTAGTATCAGTCTGCACAGGTGCTCATTCACAAACTTGAAGTCTGCACTTCTAATGCTATGACGTATTCCAACTTCTCAATAAATCACTATACATCTAACTTTTAATTCAGAAGCTCCCAAGCTAAATATTGAATTTCACTTCCATCAATTCGAATGTGGTAATTGCAATTCCACGAGTCTAAGAGAGCATAATGCATGTAGGTTTAATCAATCTGTTAGGGATGGCATCTCATCTCTGCCGGTGTCTTGTGCTGATGAATAGACATTGCCTAATGTATCTGGTCGTTATAATGCTAGTCATGCGATTATTCGGTATATGCTTTGGATGTAATTCTAATTCATATTTTGGTATGATGTGTTTGGTGTTATCTGTTTATTCAGCTCTCTTTTGAAGTTTGGACACTGATAGAACTATCAAACTTTTGCCATTATTACCCTAAATTGGATAACTGTTGCAAGAGTTTTGCTAGTGTTATTAAGTTGATTACTTAAATAGTCGCTTGTGGTAATTTTGATTATGAAAATAGCAATTTGATCCATATTTACTACCTTTATGTAATTTTTCGATTGAGCTGATGCAGATATTGAACTTTTTGCATCTATCATTTGACATGTGTTTGGTAATCTATGGAAGGTATCGAGTGCAGAGTGATAAAAAGGTTGCTGTTTGTAGTGTACATCCATCCGAGCAGGCTACACTGCAGTGCCTTGGTTGTTTAAAGGCTAAAATACCTGTTGGCAAAAGTTACCACTGCACTCCAAAGTGTTTTTCAGACGCATGGCAGCATCATCGTGTCTTACATGATCGTGCTGCAAGTTCAGGTAATGAAAATGGAAATGAGGAGGAAGAGTTATTTGGGCGATTTAATAATTCTGGATCTGGATCAATCAATACCACCTTATCTGCCTCTGCATCAAGTGCTAGCTTGACAAATGGGTCTGCACCTGTGTATCCAGCAGCCATTACACAACGAAGTGGTGGTGAAACTTGGTTTGAAGTTGGACGATCTAAGACATATACGCCAACAGCTGATGACATTGGCCATGTCCTTAAATTTGAGTGTGCTGTAGTTGATGCAGAGACTAAACTTACTGTAGGGCACGCTAGCACTCTACTAACTTCCCGTGTCATTCCTGCCCCCTCGCCTAGCCCACGCAGGCTAATACCTGTTGATGGGATGGGTCATTTGGATGCTGATGGGCGTATAACATCGTCAGGAACTTTTACTGTTCTATCATACAACATATTGTCTGATTCATATGCGTCAAGTGATCTATACAATTACTGCCCTTCATGGGCTCTTTCTTGGCTGTATCGCAGGCAAAATTTGTTACGAGAAATAGTCGTTTACCGTGCTGATATTATTTGTCTTCAGGAGGTATGCAAATGCTCTTTTGGCTATGATTTCATTGGCCAAGAATCTTCTTCTAACAACTCTACTGATCTTCAACTCGTTTATTTTCAAGTTTTGTTTTTATAGTCATGTTCAATTTCAAACGGTTATATATAATAAGGCTTTATTATGGACTTGGGGACATGAAACAATGTTGCCACCTGTTGCTCATTCTAATGTTTTATTTTTTAGTGTTGAACTGGTACTGGTTTTGAATGAGCTTTAAACAATTACGACTTAAATTCCGTGCTTTTACATGGGTGGATTTCATTTGGGGGGGGGGGGGGGTCTGTTGCTGGAAGTGGGATGATGTTCAAGTGTACCTTAGCCAGCCTGACTTAGAAACTTAGAATGCATTACTTATCTACTCATTCCGTAATGATTATATTCAGCATTCTAATAATCTCTATTGGATGACTTGCAATCTATATTTTTCCAGGTTCAAAGTGATCATTATGAAGAATTTTTTTCTCCTGAACTGGACAAACATGGCTATTATGGACTTTACAAAAGGAAAACAAATGAGGTTGTTAGAGTATTATGGTTTGACTCATCACTTTTTAAATTCCTTTTTGATGTTAAGATGTTTATGGTGGATTTGCAGGTATATAGTGGCAACATGAATACAATTGATGGGTGTGCAACATTCTTCCGCAGAGACAGATTTTCACACGTGAAAAAATATGAGGTTGAAATTTTTGTGTGTATCAGTGTACGTCAGTTCTCTTTGGTTTGTACACAACATAAAGTGATTTCTGCTTGTGTGCAGGTTGAATTTAATAAGGCTGCACAGTCTTTAACAGATGCTGTGATTCCAACCACTCAGAAGAAAACGGCCTTGAATAGACTGGTTAAGGTAGCTTATTGCACCAAAAATTGCATGTTACTTTAAAATAATGATTCTCTTATTGTGAAGTAGTCCTTACCAAGTTTTCTCTACATTCTTAGGATAATGTTGCATTAATAGTTGTTTTAGAAGCAAAAGTTAACAATCAGCCTGTTGATAATCCTGGGAAGAGACAGCTTCTTTGTGTGGTAAGCTCTTGAATTTCTTTATTTGTTTCAACCAAGATGGTCTTGCATGCTCTTACCTTCAATGTCCATGATGTGTACTTTTATATCTACATTAGATGCCTTTTGTATCTCACATACCTGATCGCACTACAGTATCTGTTTGAATGATGGGGATTTCTCCAGAACCATGTTTCATGGGTGCTCTCTTAGTTATGCATTATAACAGTTCATTTTCTAATATCTGTTTATGGCTTTTTGTCTTAAGCAGCTTTTGAATGGTTGTTTTGATACAGGAGCTTATTATTTTCTTTTTACATAAATTATTTCTAAATGTCTCATGTAACGTGTGTGTTGTTTAGTTTTTTTGTTTAAATCATTATTGGATCTATTTGTTTATTTATTATAAAGATATGCAATATTTCACCCTTGTCCCTTTTTTGTTAGTTTGGGTTAAATTACTTTTTTACTAACACAATCTCTATTAGTAACTCATATATTGCTTGTAATATAGGCAAATACACATGTAAATGTTCATCAAGATTTAAAGGATGTCAAACTCTGGCAGGTAAGTAATTTCTTTTGCTTCATCATATTGAATAGTGTGTTTATTTGGAGCATGATACTTATGAATTTCCTCTTCTTTTTAGGTGCACACTCTTTTGAAAGGATTGGAGAAAATTGCGGCTAGTGCAGACATTCCAATGTTGGTTTGTGGGGACTTTAATTCAGTTCCAGGAAGGTCTGATTACTTTCTGGTTACATTTGGATTTGTTTCTTCTGGAAGGGTCTCTTATTATTGTCAATAATTTTGTTTCTTAAAGTTATATTCTTATTTTGCTGTAGTGCTCCTCATGCACTTCTTGCAATGGGAAAGGTAGATCCATCCCATCCTGATTTAGCAGTTGATCCACTTAATATATTGCGTCCTCACAGCAAGTTGGTTCACCAGTTGCCACTGGTAAAGTGCTAGAGAATTGCTTATATATTCTGTATTTTCCCGGAAATGGTTGTTCCTTATTTTTTTTTTCTGGTTGTGGATTTCTCTCAATTTTAGGTCAGTGCTTATTCTTCCTTTGCAAGAACAGCTGGTCTTGGATTTGAGCAGCATAAACGGAGACTAGACAATGCAACAAATGAACCTTTATTCACTAATGTAACCAGAGATTTTATTGGCTCTCTAGATTACATATTTTACACAGGTGTGGTATCTTGCAATGATGTTATTAATTTGATCAACTTAACATCCTAGTCATTTGTTTATGAAGTGATGTCTTATGTGGTGTCAGCGGATTCATTGGTTGTGGAGTCATTGTTGGAGCTATTGGACGAGGAGAGTTTGCGGAAAGACACCGCACTTCCTTCTCCTGAATGGTCCTCTGATCATATAGCTCTGTTAGCCGAGTTTCGCTGCTGCAAGAATAGATCGAGGCGATGACTCAAGGTGCCATCATCTCTTCCCTTACCCTGTTCTATTATTATTTTATATTTTCTTCTTTTGTGCTTGATTATTGTTAGTGGTTATCATCTTTCTGGAAAGATACTTGGCATTTGTATTTCTGTTATCAATTAATGAACAGCTGAAGTCTCATTTTATGTTACCATTGAAATTCAAAATGTGTATTGGAAGGCCTATTTTCATAATTGTAAATTGAAATAATAGTTTATTACTTAATTTTGATTTCCTTCTTAATTCATAAAAATTTAGGCATAAAGCATGTTGCATCCTGATTTTACATTATTTATTGCGAAGTTCGGTTTTATTACAAAATTAAATTTTATTTAAAAGTGAATGATCTAAATTGTTTGCATTTTATTTTTATTTCTTTCTATTAATTTACATTCTCTTCTAGTAGACATAGCTTCTTTAAGTATCTTAAAGCCTTATTACCAATATATCGTCTCTTGATATGAGGCTGGTCCCAAACACAATTCGACTGCTACATCTGTCTGTCCATCTAAGAACCTTTGCCATTATAGTCTACGGAGTGTAGATAATTACTACTAGGCATATTTGCTGGTTAGCTTCATATTTGTTGTCTTCCATATGTAAGTTTATTAATCCATGTACTTGGCATATTTGTTGTCTTCCACTACGTACAAGACTATTGATTTCAAAGTAAGTCAAGAATGAGATTTACCTTACCACATTGAAGTGTTTTTGGTGTCATGACCTTAGCAACGAAGTAGAGTTAAGTCAAGAATATTAATGAAAACACCACATTGAAGTATTTTTGGTCTCATGACCTTGCTGATTGACACATTGTTGGTTTTGCGGCAACAGGCTTCGACATTGAAGTAATAGATGATTCCATGAGTGAGATTTGGGCAGCAAATGACTTTAGAGGGATGTTTATTTTCGTTAGCTGAGAGATGAGGAAGAGTGAGAATTGTGAAGGAGAGAGCAATTTTTACAATTTAGGGACGTCATGATCCTTGTTACAATTTTCTGAATTGGTTCGAAAACAAATCCTTATGATCTGATTGTGTCAACAATTGCTGAATTGGCGGGGATTTGTAAACGGATTTTTCTTTCATACTCTGGAATAAACCCCAAACCCTTTGTTTTCCTAAATGGGGCCATGTGCTATAGGTGCTTATAATTTATTATGGAAATGGGTGTAATTGATGAGGATTTTTCCAAATTAAATGATGTTTGATGGCAATTTTCACCACAATAAGGAGGATACGTCCTTCATTTGTCTTTGCCTGAGATTAATTGCACCTGCTTTACATACCTTTTGCTGCATTGCTGACTGCACTTTAAGAAGTGCTGGTTGTATGTGGTTGTACAATTAGTCTTCGGTCTTTTGAAGTATTGCTCTGCAGTTTAAGTCGGTGTGTTCTTTTTATGCCTAGACCTTAATGTGCTTTGGTTCTTCATTGACGATGCTCTCATTTTGTGTAGGTCAGATCCAAGAGAGGCACAAAGAAAGGGTCGAAAGAAGCGTTTGATTGATAAGTTATTGTAAAAGTGGTAGATCATACCTTTGTCTTTTTCCCAGGTATCTCCTTGTGGAGGGCCTTGAAATGATCTGCTTTGTATCATGTTACCTTTGTCATAGAAAAATTATGATAATGCCTTACTTATTTTCGCCCATATCTGGCCCAATCGTTTCCTTATAAAGTAAGTTTTCTTCGTACATTTCCACTGGTTATCAATCAACTAATCGCCCCATTCTCAAGCCCCTCCGATCACGTGGCTGATGAGCCTCGGACTTCAATATCTCAAACTGTAGCGATAATCTGTACAGTTTATGTTGTTTTGTATCTGCAATGATCATCATAAAGTTGATAAATTCAAAATGGTACATTGATATAACAAGAGAGTGGTTACGATAATACTAATAACTAAGTTTAGGTTGTTTTGTAACTGCAATGATCATCAGAAAGTTGATAAATTCAAAGTGGTATATTGATATAATAAAGGAAGTGGTTACGAGAATACTAATGTCTACGGAAAGATGTTTGCATGACAAGTAGAATATTTGGCAGTGCTTCTAAAATTTAATTTTTACCGCTTAAGTGTAATTTTTATTCCGTGTTTGACTGTTATATTTGTTACTCAGTAGTATAAGTCTTACGTGAACACCATCTAGAGTGAGTTGTTGATCATTATCTATTCTTCTTAATTTTATTTGTTAAATAATTGGTTATCATTTATTGTGTAGTTTTTATAAAGCTTTCCTTTTTGGATTTTCTAGTTTTAGTTTGGCCTTTTTCTAGCATTGTACTTGTTCTCATTTTTTATATATATCACTGATATTTGGTCATCCTCTAAACCCAAGTTGGTATGAATGGAGGAAGATCTCGTTGTCTTTTGTTATAGCTTGATCGATCGTTATTTGCAGCCTCTAATCATTCTTAGTCTCTGTTTACCATCGTTATTTTCTTCGATGAACTCAGGGTTAGGCGTGCCTTAAGGAGTGTAATTCTACCCAAGAACATGTGTGCCTTAATACTGAATCACAATCTACGTATGTTCATTTTCTGTAGGATTTGTTGTGCACTTGCATCTCGCACCCCACCTTGAGTGGACTTTGTCAACATGTTTCTGCCCTCAGTTCTTGGTTTAACCTAAGTTGTTGGCAATGTTTTGGTTCTTGATTTTCACCCTTGATTTTTAGTTTCTCCCTTCTTGACTTCTCCCTTTACCAACATGTTTTGTGCACTTGAATGGTTTCTATAGGTCATGCCCCCCCTTTTTTATTACTTCTAATATTATAACAATTAAACTCAATTGGAAAGTTTAATTGGAAAAATTACCTGTCTTGGTCTATTTTTGTTGAGTTATGTTTCAAGGCAACCATAACCATTTGGAGAATTATATCACAGTTATAACCACTGAAAATACATTTCACTGGTAACAACTTGACTTCTAACTCTTTGTTGTTCTATTTTAGTGAGATGAACTTAGATACTCATTTCTATCTGATGTAATCCAAAGTGTAGTCCCCTAAAAAAGACTCATTGCAAGATATAAACAAAAACTTGGTAAGTTATGTATGGTCTTGACTATGAGAAAATTACGTTTAGATTTTAATCATGTATGTTTTCAAATCTTAACTGATAATTGTTGATAAGATTAGAGACAAAATAGGTCACCGAGAATATTACCGCTCTCATACCATGTTAAGAATATAGATTTTGATAGAGAAATTGAGAAACCATATAATGAGTTTTGTGTGTTGTGCACCAAATGAATATTTTTATTTATAGTGAAGAAAAGATACAATAACAAGGAACAAAGTTAACACCTTATCATGAGAAATGTTTGGAAAAATATTTTCGCATCAAATTATATCATATCTCTTCCTATTTAATGTAATTAAATCATATGTCACCAGATTTTTTAATGGACAACTTAATCACTAGACATTTTTTTTTTGTATGTATCTCGATAAAAGATAAAAATTTAGCTGAAGTTATTGAAATTTCAGCAATCGCAACACCATGTGGGAGAGAAGAAAATCGTAGCAACCAAGGAGGATGTGATGATTGAAGTTGGTGTTTTCAATTTACATACAGCAAAAGAATGAGTTATGCTTAGAAATTTGATACTCATAGAATAAGTTATACACATGGCAATCCATGTGATGTGTCTTAATTTGGAAGATTCAATTCCAAGTTTTGTGAAGGGGTATGAAGGATATTTGAGAGTTAAATCTAAAAAATCCAACTATCAAACTCAATCTTGTTCACTACCAAGTGTTTTAACATCATGTATTTATCAATTTTTGAAAGGTAATGGCGTCTATGGATACTTGACGATCTTTGATCATATTTGTGATAACATTTATCATTCTCATTCATTTCTTCTCTATAAAATTTCTCACCTTGTTAATGGGTTCAAAGTTGCATCTCAAGGCATTGGTCAGGTGACTTCATCTCCTTTAAATCTAAATTTTGTTTTAATCTTTTCTCATTTTTCTTATAATATAATCCTCTAAGCCAATTGATTATTTCCTAAAATTATTCTTTTACTTAATTAACTTATCCATTTAGTCTTTCAGTAACATATGATGTTAATTGTTTTGTCACATGGAAACATGGTATAGGTTCTCTGATTGGTGAAGTACATGAATCACAAAAGATATCATATTTTAAAAATGAGACTGTCTGTATCTTGTTCTTCAACTTTATCTCTAAAGCTTTTGAATGATCATTTGAGTCACCTAAATTTGATGAAATTGAAGATAATGATTCTGATTCTTAAGCAAATTCAAGTTTTAGATGGTCAATTATGTCAAGAAAACATATTAGGTTGAAAGAAGGTGTAACTCATGTTTCTCTTCCATTTATTTAGGCATTGCAGGGATCAAGTTTCATTTAGATATTTTAAAAAACTTTTTAACACTCTATGATTCAGTGTATTATAACAAATATCATTTTGAGATAACACTATCTTATTGAAAGATTAGACATTTAACATCCTTTATATGTTCGTTAGTTTGTGTTTCAATTTAATTTTTTAATGAAATATTGCATACAAAAAATATGACAGCTAGATTATCAATGTCATAGAAGCAACTTGAAAGTCTATGCAATTATACTATTGTTTTTTCAAACAACATGAAATAATATCTTGTTAATAGTTATTTTTACTAAAAACAAAGTTTAAACATAATTATTTTTACAAAAGATATGATTTCTCCTTATTTAAATACAATAAATTAATTTTATCTTTAGTCGATTTTCAACATATATTTGTATATAAAATTAAATATTTATAATAATTCGATAGTAGGTGAAAAATAAATTTAATCAATTTTAATTTAGTATGATAAATTCTGATATTATTATAACAAAAATTATGAAATCAAATAGTATAAGGATTACTTATATACTAAATTAATTTAGTATTATTTTTAGTGTATGTGACATACAATGGTTTCTTAATATTTGAGCTAGTTGAAATTTTTTGAATTAAAGAGACTGGGGAAGAGAACTTTGTTACAAATACATGGATGAAACACATAATAAAAAAAAGAATGAATTAAAGAAAAGAATGATACTTCATCGCCTGGACTTTAGCCTGCATGCCATGGTATAACTAGGATCTCTTCAATTCCCTCCTTTCATAATATCCCCTTTGGAGAGCTTCAGTTCTTGGCTTTCTACACTGTCATAGCATTTGGCAGCTATTTATAGCAGTAAAGAATGTGAATGAATGAAAACTAGTTTAGCTTATTATATTGCTCAATTCAAACTAAACCATTTTGGATCTTTGTTCCATATCTCTAAATAGTTTGGTGGAACATAAACCAACTAATAAACTATTATTGAGACATGTCTATTATGAGAAGGATATTCCAAGGCAAAATATGTGTTTATTCATAGAGCCTCACACAGCACTGCATTCATATGAATAACCTTTTTTGTTTACCTTAATTTGAGTGCATTGATATAGGAAACCACCACCACCACTGTTCTCTAGTCTTTTCCAACATGGGCTTCATGATCTAAATGATATATATAGATCACAGCAGATAAATAGGACCCAAACTTTCTCCTTCTGTCAACAGCATTTTTATTTTATTTTAGGAAGAAAATGGAATAAGATTAAATATTAAAATATATTGTGTTGTTGGAGTATTGTCGATTGAAAATATCACTTTCGAAATTGATTTTATAAGGTTGAATTAAGTTTAAAGTTTATTTCTTAATATGAGATAAGAGTTTTATCGAGTTCATCAGAATTTGTTAAACTTACGTCATAAATATATAATACGAGTTGGAAGGTCTCAGCGTATGAAGAAAATCTCATATCAACTTAAAATAAATACAATTCATAGTATATTTATCTTAAAAACTAATTTGATAAGATAGAGTTTAGATTTAAAGTTTATTTTTAATAATTTTAGGTTAACAATATAATGGTGGTGATTTGAGTGGGGTGACTTATCAGTAGAATGAAGAATTAATGGAGTATCAGATGAATGAGGAGTGGTGAAAAGGGATATGTCAAATGTTGTTGTTGGGTTGTGTTATTTTTGTGGGAAGAAATTGAAAGGAACATGCATTCATTTATTTATAGTCACAACAACACTGTGAAGATCCCTCATCTTTCTGCAATCAGAAGCATGCATGTATCATAATCATAATGGAATTCAAACTGTTTTTTCAGATAAAGAAAGATATGGGAAAACAGTATTCTATTCATACATGGTCTGAGTAAAATAATCAATATTCGATTCAAATGTTACCACTGTTTAATTAACTGTTTAACAATCATAAATTATTTATTCTTTAAAACCATATATCGTGTTCATCATAAAACTCATCCAAAATATTCACAATCATCTCAATAATCTTGAACCACATTTCAAGATAAAAGACTTCTTTAAGAATTGCAATATTCAAAATCTAAAGTAATATATGACCTAAAAAATCTCAAAATGGATACAATTAATACTACTAGTATATATATTTTGCTTATATATATTAAAGCAAATTCTTTATTCCATTAATTCCTAAGTTATACTTTTGACTAATATTACTCACTTAATTTGTATTAAGTAAATGAATTGCAAAATTTAGCTTCTGTATAATGGATTAGTTAAAAAAAAACTAAAATTGATTTGATTTAATAAGACCTCAGGGCACTAGAACCACATTTATGAGAAGAATAATACTCCTAAGATATGACTCTGTGGGGATCAAATCAAACAAAAAATACTTAAATTTATTAAATAGGATTAGTTGTGGAAAAGATTTCAAATCAACATATTTTCCTGGGTTATTTTTACTTGACTTTTTTTTTTTACTTCAATGGAAAACAATTAACAAGATTTACTTAATACTATTTTTTTAAGAAGTTATTTTAAATTTTATCTTTAATATATTTTTTATTGATTGGTTCACTTGGTTCACAAGTATAATAAAATATAATTTAAAAGTATTCTGGTCACAAGCATTTCTCAAATATTGGTCCACAGATTTTCTAAAAAGTATTGGTCTGAAGATTATTTACATTAATGCATTTAGTCTCTTGTTTATGCCTAATTTAATTTAAGAGGATATAAACTTGAACTAATAGCAGTTATATGATTTACCAGTTTTTTTTTTTCTCACATGAATTTTATTTATGAAAAAGAGAAGTCTAGTGTATTTATTAATACAAGCATAGGAATATTTATAAGATAACCAGACCAAAATATTTAGAAGATAACCAAGACCACATATTTAGAAGCTAAAGAGAAGATTTCAAAATAATCTAAAACTCTACTTTTAAAAATAATTTTATTTCTATAACTCCAAATCTCATTAACCATTGTGATCCAAATGTTCTCCATCCCTAATAAAACCAATTCCAGAGTATTTCATAACCAGAACTGCATAAAATGGGAGTGAGCATGGATGGGGCTACTAACGAAATGTCTAACCAAGCATAACAAAGATTCCACACCAACTAGGATATTCTACAGTCGAAAAACAAATGATTTACCTCCTCCTCTTTAACCCCACAAAAGCAACACAATACACTTTCGACCACAATCCCACATCTATGTAAATTGACCTTAATAACAATACTATTTTTCAACACCCTCCAAGGCGTAACCTGAGCTAAGGACAAAGCCTTAATCCTCCAAAACGAATTAAACATCCTCGACTTGTCCCCCTCATAGACACCTCTAAGAAGCCCATAAGTCGAGTTAATTGAGAACTCTTGAAACTTATTGGCTTTCTAGACCCACCTATCAACTTTCTCCAAGACAAGGCACGAGTCGTGCACTACCTCAAGAAGTTGACAAACCTAGGTCTTCTCCTAGTCAAAAAGACTTCTTCTCTACGCCAGATACTAGTCTCAATCGTTATTTGCCCAAAACCTACTATGAACCAACAACATATATTTCTGGACACTCGATGAAAACAACCTTGGGAACTTAGTCTTCAATGGTTCGTTACCAGCCCACCGATCTTCCCAAAGCTTGATATCATTCCCATTGCCAATTTCCCAATTTAAATAGTATCCGAAATTACTACCCCACTTCTCCATCTTCCAAATCTTTTTCAAATCTTTCCACCAAAGGGAAGCACTGTAAATACACTTGTCCTCCTTCAGATTTCTCGAGTCTCTATACTTATTAGGGCAAAACCACGACATGTAAATTACAATTTCTTCTTTAGAATATATATATATATATATATATATATATATATATATCAAGTTTTATATTTTATTATTAAACTTTTTAAGACATCAAATTCATGGTTAACTATTATGTTGGCTATGTAAATTGCATGACATATGTAAATTACATGATATTTGTAAATTTATAATATTGCATGACATTTGTATATAAAAAAAGCTATGTTTTTCACAATATATCATTTAGATAATTTATGTTTCTTCTCATTTATATCCATATTTATTTAATTATTCCTATTAATATTTAATAAAAATTAATATTAAATATATATATATATATATATATATATTTCTCGAGTATGTATAAAATCACCATTAGTTTTTAAGGTGTGGAACAAACTAACCTTCTTGAACCATAACATAATCCAATATTTCTCCGTTCTTGTTCATATCAACTTATATAGTTTCAAAAGGTGACATAACAACATTCCAGACTTTCTTTTACTCCTTCCCTCATCTTTCTTACATTAACACTACCAAATGTATTATTCCTGAACATAGTTAAATTGAATTGAATTTTCAATGTGATTTGATTTAGAGTTACTTTATAGGAATTTAAGTAAAATTTTATAAATATCTTATTGTAATTTATTTTTTTACAGAATTGAATTTTGAATGTGATACTTTTAATTATCTGAATATATAAGAGGAATTTAAGTAAAATTTTATAAATATCTCATTGCAATTTATTTTTTTATAAAATGAATAAATTTAAAATAGAGTTTTTATTATATAGTGTCATAACAATTTCCATTTCTATTTTTGTTTGTTTACGTTCATTCTTTTATAATAATTTATTATTTACGTCTCTCTCATCTCCAATAACTATAACAATATGAAATTTATATATATTTATTTATATAATTTTATTTTGCAGGATACTTAACTTTTGAAAAACCGTTTTCAAAACAAAACAAAACAAAATTATAATTTTTTTTAAATAAAAGCTTTCATGTTAGGCATCACTATGTAATTTGACATCTCATGCTCACACATCAAGTAACAACAATCATTTGCCATCACATGAAAAAAAAATATTATTAAAAAGGAAAAAAAGAAAGAAAATACAAAAATATAGGAGAACTAGACCAAAGTCCATATGTTAACAAAAACGATCCATAGGTAGACTATACATATTCATAAAGAATTCTAAGAACATTTAGATGGTAGCCTATTATACCAATGAAAAGATTTTCTATTAATAAATACTAAATTAGCCAACTTATCAGCACACGCATTCCCTTCACGAAAAATATAAATAACCCCAAACCTGATTTTTCCACAGTGATTAAGACAAGTAAGTATTCCATCGATTACGAAGCATCTAAGGAACATTGGTCCTAGCAGTAAAAGTAGCATAAACCAAAGCAAAATCACATTCTAGCCAGACATTAGTAAGCCCAATTTTTTGAGCTTCATCCATAGCATGTATAATCCCATAAAACTCAGCAACCAAAGCAGTCTGAATTTCAAAAAACGCAGAGAAAGCTCCAATAAATTCCTCCATACTTCCCCGGAAAATACCTCCACAAATAGCAAGACTAGGATATCTCAACAGTCTCACCAATGTTAATTTTAACCTAATATGGTGAAGGAAACTCTCATCTAGCCGGAAGAGGACGAAAAACTTTACCAGTATGAGTATTAATACCAAAAAACTTGATCACGTTGAAATTCAACATATCATTCTTCATTGAAGCTTTAGACGAATTACCCACTAGACGAGTTAAATATTTAATAATTGAAATAGCCCTAGAAACCTTAGTCTTATCCTGAAAACGAGCATAATTTCTCATACGTCATAACCATTAATATTAATAAAATCAAATTTAAAATTTATTAATTTTATAAAAATTAAATTGTATTGATGAGATATTTATAGAATTTTATTTAAATCCCTATTATATTTTAAAAAAATTAAAGTAATTGCTCATAAAACCACTTTTCAATTCAAAGTTCAATTTGACTATTTTTTAAATAATAAAAATATTAAATGTAGTGCATATTGTCTTTCAATAATAAAATAAAATATTGGTTGAAAGATAAAATATGAAAAAATTTGTATAAAAAAAAAATTATAATGAATTTTTTTTTTATATATAAGTATAGAATAACACAACATCTTTTCTGTATTTTGGATTTTTTTTGAAAATATTAATTTTTTTTCGAGTGATCATTATTAGATATTGTAATTAAAAATTTATAAAAACACAATTTAAAAATATATATTTTAATTTACCTTTTATTTATTTAATATAAAGATATTGAAAAGAAAATGGGAAGGGTTACAGTAATTATTATATATCTAATTAAGAAAAATAATTATATTTAAAAGTAATTTTGGTAAAAAGGTTGAAGAAAATTTTCATTATGTATTATTGTAGATTAATAAGTTGAAGTAACACATATTAAAAGAATAAGTTTAATATTCAGAAGACGGACAACAAATTTAAAATGTGTATGGTTTGACGTTAAAAAAACGTACTTTTCAATATTTTTTTCCTCAACCGTTGTACATTTAATAATTTGTGATTTGTAAGTGTAAATAGTATAAAATAAAGCTGGTTTGTGCTGGAATTTTTTTTCTTATATGATACATTAAAGTATACAGGTATTTCTAAATATATATATATATATATATAATTAAAAATAATTTTAGCTCCGTAAATTGATTATAAGGGTGAATTCAGTAGAAATGAAAAAAATGAGAAAGAAGGTGAGAAAAAAAAGTAGTTTCGTATGTAAGAATAAAAATGGTATGAATCTCACTTTTTATATAAAAAAGTGATGAGAAAAAAATTACTACAACATAATTCATTATGTTTTATATTTTAACCTTCTTTAATATTAAAAACCTTTCATAACAGAGGATGTGGTATTTTTTTCAAATTTGATTTTTAAATATAAAATATCAATTGTAAAAAATAATAGAATAAAATAATATTATAATATTAATACTTTTCCTTAACAAGAAACATAATGTTCACTCTATTTTTCATTTTTTTTCTCGCTTTCTTTTATAGTGTTTTTTATAATTTTTTTCTTCCATGGGACAATCGGTGTTTACAAAGCTTAGATTATTCCAGGAATAAGAAATATTGTTTTGGTTGGGCCGGTATCCCTAAGATTTTGGGCCGATAATTTTATTGGACAGTGGCCCATTGGTAGACGGTGATGATGGCTGAACACGATGGAGGGGTTTGTGGAAGATTGTTGCAGGTTGGGAGATGAACAAAAATGGTGTCATTCCGTGGATGAAGCAGCAATGGCGGGGAATAGTGAAAGTGCGTTTGAAATGGGTGAAGAACCGAAGCCTCGACCACGTCATCGACAAGGAAACCGATCTCAAAGCGGCCTGCCTCCTGAAGGACGCCATTAACCGCTCCTCCACCGCCTTCCTCACGGCGAAATCCGTGGCAGACTGGCAGAAGCTTCTCGGCCTCACCGTCCCTGTCCTCCGCTTCCTCCGCCGCTACCCCACCCTCTTCCACGAGTTCCCGCACCCGCGCTGGCCCTCCCTCTCCTGTTTCCGCCTTACCGATACTGCACTATTCCTACACTCCCAGGAACTCGCCCTCCACCAAACTCACCAAAACGAAGCCGTCAAACGCCTCTCCAAGCTTCTCATGATGACCCGCTCACGCGCCCTATCCCTGTACTCCCTCCAATCGCTCAAGTGGGACCTCGGCTTACCTGACTCCTTCGAGAAAACCCTCGTCCCCAACTTCCCTAACGACTTCGAATTCGTCAAGTCCCCCAACGGCGTCGTTTCGCTCAAACTAGCACGATGGCCGGAGGAATTCGCTGTTTCCGCGCTGCAGGAGAGAAATGAGTGTGGGAGCCACTACCGGGAATTCAAGAGGGGACAATCGGCGTTGGCTTTTCCGATGAGGTTTCCGAGGGGGTACGGGGCGCAGAAGAAGGTGAAGACGTGGATGGAGGAGTTTCAGAAGCTGCCTTATGTTTCCCCCTATGCTGATTCCTCCAAGATTGATCCCAACAGCGATTTGATGGAGAAGCGCGTGGTCGGGGTTCTCCACGAGCTTTTGAGTTTGACTCTGCACAAGAAAACCAAGAGGAACTACTTGAGGAGCTTGAGGGAAGAGTTGAATCTTCCGCACAAGTTTACCCGGATTTTCACCAGGTATCCCGGCATTTTTTACCTCTCATTGAAGTGTAAAACGACCACTATTACTCTCAGGGAAGGGTACCAGAGTGGGAAACTGGTTGACCCGCACCCTCTTGTTCGACACAGAGATAAGTTCTACCGTGTCATGCAGACGGGGCTTCTTTATCGTGGGGATGGGTCATTGAAACACGAGGACAACAGTTCGTTGGTCCAGAATGATGAGCTAAGAAGTGAGGAATCGGAGGAGGAAGAGATTGAAACGAGTGATGAACTCTGTGAGGGTGAATGGAGTGATGAACTCTGCGAGGGTGAAGCGAGTGAATAAGGTTTTTGGTGCAGAATGCTGTTAGTGTGATACAAGCAACAGGGTGTTTTCTTCAAAGATAGTTTGTTTCCTCCCCCGGTTAGTGGCTCTGTTCCTTACTAACTTGTAACTAGCTTGATTGCTTGGTTCTCTTATTATGTATCACACTGTAAGGAACCTTTATTGGCTCTAATATTTGTTTGATATGTCTTGCCCATAACAGTGGAACATTGCTGCTGTTTGCTGTGTTCTTTTTAACTATTTTAACTCATGCCCTCTGGATGTCCCTTTTTATTGTCTATCTGAACCTTGAAAAAAGATTGGATCTGAACTTAAAAGTTCAGTTGTAGAGTGGAAATCCCATTCTGCTTTCTAGCAATGTTTACAGATGGGTCTATTTTCTATATAAGCTATAAAAATCCACGGAAGCCAGATGATGATTTGCAATTGCTTGTCTGCTTTAGGTTGATAGGTAATTGGATGTTCTTTTTGACAAATTTTGAACTCTGATATCCGTCTTGCTATTTTTTAGTGGTTCATTCACATAACTGGGAAAATGGAACAGAGTTCCTTACGTTTTTAAACTTGCAAGTTGCAGATATTAAGTAGCAACCAACTTGGATATTATTAACCATGTCATACCAACAGGCTTCACTATTTTTTGCTAATGTCTACAATATAATAATGTCATTTTGGTGTTACCGTTGCATCTCTTTGAGAGTTGTATAGTAGTAAACTTAATTGATTTACATTTCTGCTCCCTTAAGCCTGGTTCTGCTTTTATGGATGAGTGTGTGTGCTTTTCTTTATTTTTCTGAGAAATAAATCATGTTAGTATGATAGAGAAATGCAGTATTTGGTATTCAATTGCACAGAAGGATTGAAAACAACTAGGATCCATATACCTTTATTGGTAATGCGAATAGCACTCAACATCCACATAATCTGCTTCATTTATGTTTGTAAATATATACCGGTGCTATGTCGGGGAGAAATGGTTAGTCTGCTGAGTATTGCATACATCGTTAAATAAACACTGATGAAAGGAATTTCTGTTTTAGGTTTGCTGGAAATATCATTGGAGTATAAAGAAGATAATTTCAGGGCTAGGAACATGGCCTTCTTTGAGAAATTGTTGCAGCAAATTGTTGTGTACCTGTATGAGCGGCTTTAATCTATCTTGCCCGAGGCCAGTTTGTTGTTGAGTATACTGGAGATCACTTACAGAACTCAAACTCGAAGCTAAAATGAGTCATAGACATTATTTTATCAGCTCTATCCACTAATCATGTTACGGTAATCTTTATTTTTCCCCCACTTTGGGTATATGTCAACCAGCACGTACGTTTTGATTTGAGTGGAAAATTGAGTTAACAGATGACAGAAATTGTAGGATATTTTTTCTCTGTTGAGAATTGTTAACGAAATATTATGGTGCACTCGGTGGTAATATTCTTAGGAAGCTTAAAACAAAACAATTTCCCAATTTCCTCTTAAGATTGATATTCATCTTTGTTTGAGTATCTTTTTGGTATGTAAGGATTGATGCTGATATTATATGAAATTCACATGTTTGGCTACCAATGGATAACATGTGATGCGATACAACTTATCTAAGTTATACTTACTATATGCTCCAAACGGACAAGAAAAATAAAGTTTGACTGAATCTCTTAAAACGTTGAGAAAATTATTAAGATTTCCTCATTGTAAATTTTTCGATGTTACAAGACAAAAGGAGATATGAAATAATCAGTCAGTCTATTGGCCGTACGAAATCTAGTGTAATGCCATCTTTAATTGATTCTGTGGCAATTATGCCACATCCTCCATTTGATCAGTGATTTTAGTGCCAAAGTTATCTTGGGCCTCTTTCTCACCGGAACAAGATTGCTCGGCAGTTTTTTCCTGCAGCCTTACGTTTTTTTTCTTGCATTCCCACAATGATATGCAAAGACAAACTTATCCCTAATATTTCCTAAAAAAACCTAAAATGCATATAAGACCCACACTCTACTCTTTCTTCTTCTTTTTCACAAAGACTGCACACACAAACTCCATTGCTCTCTGAATTGCGACAGTGGTGCTATTCGATCTCTTGGGCATAGGAAGACGTTTATATTGGCAGTGTTTCTCTTGGTGATTCCCTGTTTGGAGAAGAAGGTAAGTGTTGGGCATAGGAAGACGTTTATATTGGCAGTGGTTTCTCTTGGTGATTCCCTGTTTGGAGAAGAAGGTAAGTGTTTTTTTTTTTTTTGCAGATTTCTGTTTGCTCAATTCAAACATAGTGATTCCAAACAATGCAGTTAATTTGCATTTGTTTTTTCGCATTCTGGAATATTGAATCTGCATAAATCCTGGAATGAGGACTTTTGTAAATCTTTCTGATTGGTGAGTCTCATAAGCTTATGGATTGCCAAATCTGTAGTAGGTCCTGTCTTGTCGTTTTCAAATAAATTATTGGTGAGGGTAGCACCAGAGTATTAGCGAATGGAGGAGAAGATGGTATTGTTCGACTATGGTCTCTTAGCTCTAGTGGCAGACGAGGATAAGGTGCTTTGAAGGCTACACTTCATATCTGAAAGACCTATAAATATAATGTGTTGGGTACGTGTTATTCACTGTGCTTTTCTTTCCTTGTTTGTGTTAGGGTAGTGAATTATGGGGTCAAATGTTAGTAAATTGATCAATTAGATCCACTATTTCGTAATTCAAAATATGCACTTTGGATTTAGAAACCCATAACTCATCAATTCGTAACAGAAATTAGGCTTATGGATTACAGCAATTTGTAAGTCAATAATTTATTAAAAAAATTTCTTGTGAAACATTCCCTTGTCAAAAAACAAAATGATTTACTTACCACGTCTCAGATGAACTGAAGAAGAAAAATAATGTCAAACCAACTCACGATGTCCTTTCAAAAATAAAAGATCATGGCCAATTTTTGAATTTTTAAAACTGCGAGTTACAGGAAGAAAAATGTACGGTGCAGAAAGAAACTCCCTAATTGTTCTTTCTTTTATTATTCCCATGGTTTTTTCATGCAACTTTATGGAATGTTGCAAAACTTTAAATTTGCCCATGTGTCAGTTTTTAATTAGGTAACTTGAAAATGTATTTTGACATGTAATCCGAAAATGTATTTTGGATTGTTGTCTGGAAAGTCTTTTAATTGTATAATTCAAAAACGATTCGAAATATATTTTTAGTATGTTGAATTGTATAGTTTAAAATATGTTTTTAGATTATATAATTTAGAATATATTTTTGAATCTGAAAATATATTATATTTAAAATACATTTTTAAATTGTGTAATTTAATATAAATCGTTAATTTTTTTTAATTATAAAATCTAAAATATTTTCAAAATACATGAACTTGTATTTTTGGCGGTGGTCCAGGAAAAAATTATGTGTTGATAAAAAAAGCAGAAATAATTTACCTAACTTCTAGTTCGAGCCTTCTCATTCTCAAACAAAATTCTTCTTCTTTTTCATAACTAGAATGAAGCAGTTATGAAAAGTTTTTCTCTTTTTGTAACTTAGATTGTCAATTTATACTACTATAATCTTATTTGTTTTCTAACTGTATTATTGTGATACAGAGTGATTATTGATTTTTCTAACCATATTTAGTATATATACTTTTTTTCTTAATTCACTAAAATTAAACTCAAAATCTTAACATCGAATTCAGAAACATTTAACCAATAAGTTTTTACTACTCTAAAAATAGAGTCACTTTTTTTTTCCTTAAAACCTTAACTTGATAAAAATAATATTCTCAAACAAAAATTATTCATTTTCCATACCTAGTATCAGGCTTGAGAAAAAAAAAATCATTCCACCGCATTGAAAGAAATTAAAAAAAAAATTGAGAGCGTGAGAAGTTTGATTCGGATGAGCGAGTAAATTCCCGATTCTAAAATTCCAAAATTTGGAAAGTATTTTCTCTATTAAAAAAATATATTTCAAACTTAAAATCTGGAGTAATAATTGTATTTGAAAATTTAGAGTTGGTGATGTATTTTGTTAAAGTTTGACTTGAAACAATTAATATCCTGATAACTTATCTGCACAAAAAATATTGTTTTAATTAAATAATCTGAATAATTAATGTATTATTAACACAAATTTATGAAAAAAATAGTTAAGAAGTCAATTATACCTTAAAAAGAACTACTTTAAATATATTCTATTTGTAAATGATTAAAAGAAATCAATAAATTAAAACGATTAAATATAAAAAAAAGTTTAAATAAAACGAATAAAATAATATTTATAAAACTGTCTCACTCTATAAAACATCGTAGTTTATAATACAATAACAAATTGAAAAAAAATTATTTACAAGATAATAAATAAATCCGAACTCATTGAAAAATAATAAAAATGGGAAGATACGATAAAATTTAATGTGTGTGGGCCACATGTGATAAAAAGTCAGCAATTCTACAGAGTAGAACTACCCTTTTGGTTTATAGTACAAACATATTTAATTCGAATATTCAAAAGAAGAAGAAAAAATATTTTTAATCTGAATTATATTAAAACTTTGAATAAAAATATAAGACACTATTATTAGTCAGTTTAACAATGATATTAAATTTTCATCTGAATATTCATTTATTTGGATTTCTATGGACATTAAAAATATAAAAATTCACTAAAAAAACAAAAAATTTGACCGAAACAAACTTAACTAAATTTTTGGGATATTCATAAGATGTTGAAGTCGCTATCCTGATAGATGAAATGAATGCAGATTTGTCTGTGTTAGTGGGAATTGCATAATCCAAAATATGTATTTGGTGAACAAGTTTGTTCTTCCATTTTAGTGGGAAGTTGTAGCTTGGTAATCCTATGGAGTGAATGTGAAGGATAAATGCAAGCCTATAAGATTAGTGCGTGAGTTGAAGACACTTAAATCTTTGCCAAAAATTAGGAAGCAAAAGAAAGCAAAGAAATGGAAGGGAAGTAGCAGAAAAGGAATTATTGAAAATGGTGGAAGATGTAGACACGTCAACAGCATTGCATTGCATTGCCTTAAAAGTTCCTTCTTCTCCTCAAGGTTACCAAATACACCACCCCACCACTTTCTTACTTCAAATCCCCACGCGCCTACACTATACCTTTCTTTTATTATTCACCAAATTATTTCTTATCATTCGAATCTCTATATACAGCTAAATATCGATTTTACTTTTGTAATATTTTAATATTGTATTAAAACTATTTTGTATATGATTCTGTTTTAAGTTTTTATTCACTACTAAATATTGATTTTTATTAACACAATTTCTTTATTATTCAATTTTTTATGAGATATTTTTCTGAAATTGGTTGTCATGCTATCAAAATCATTCCTAAACAAAATCTATTAATGACACCACAATTTCATTTGGTCATAAGAAAATAATTGTTAAAAATTTTAAATTTTAAAGTTTAGAAATTAGAAAATGTTTGGTTTCCATCGCATTCCATCACTATTGTGAGATAAGATGCAGAATGTTTGGCCATTAAAAATAAAGAAGGTGATGCACTCTAGTCTGGATAAATATCAAATAGTGCTATTATTATTATTATTATTATTAGTGAGTATCATGAGAAGAGTGTGAGGAACGTGGATTTGGTCATAGCATGGTACTTCCTCCAATCAAAAGAAAAAGAAAGCACGGAATAACTGGTAAAAGCTGTTAACCAGCAACAGTTCCACTATGAGTCAAAACCCTTTTGAAGAAGCAGCAGCAACACTTGTTCCAACACTCATTCTATAAATCTTCAAAGAGGACTTCTATTTTCTTTTCCTTCTCAATTTTCTCCTCCTACTTTATGCGTCGCACCACCTAGGATCCTTAATATACACCTTTTCTGTCTGCTGCTACATCGTTACTACTTTAATCATTTAACTAAGTACTTTCTTTTTTCCAATCCATTCATAATAAATTACTTATTTTTATAATAATTATGTTAAACTAATATAATTATATATTTATTGAATATGAAGTCATGATGAATTAGACTGAGACACCATAATTTAGAAAGTTAACTTAATTATTGTATTTTCTCTATAATTTTTATTTAATAGACCTTTGTGTTTATAATAAAATTACAACAAACAAATTGAAAATATAATTAGTTGTCTAAATATAGGTTGCATTATGTCATTTATTTTCAAACGTTGTTGTTTGATAATTATGTGTATTCATTGCGAGTGAGTTTTTTCATCAATATCAATATTAGTGTGAAAGAGTTTATGGTAGCTATATATGTTTAATAATAATTATATTTAGATTTTTTACTAGTAGGGTTGGGTGGATGGTGTGTCAGACACGCACTTGTGATGCGTGTGTTTAGAAGGTGAAGCTGTTGTGTTCCTTTTAAGAAGTGTTTGCATATATATTACATACATTTGCCCATTCCACAGAGTCTGTGTGTGAGAGAGAGAGAAGAGAGAGTGATCTGAGGAAGAAGATGGGTCGTTTAGCGACATTATCGGAAGAGCCCATAAACGAACAAGAGAAGAGAAGCAGCTCGACCAAGAAATGGCGGAACTGGAACTGGATAAAGACGCACTTCTTCCACAAGAAACCGGACCTCAAGATCCTACTCAGCGTCCTCGCTTGCCCTCTCTTCCCTGTCTCTCCCCACCCCAAACCCCAACCCCCCCTCAACCAGCTTTCCTCCTCCGCTCAGTATATTATCCAACACTTCACCGCCGCCACCGGCTGCCGCAACCTCCACGCCACCGTCCGAAACATCTTCGCCACCGGTAAGGTCGAAATGTGGGTCGTGGACGACGTCGGCAACACCGGAGTCTCCGAGAGAGGCTGCTTTGTCATATGGCAAATGCTCCCCGACAAATGGCAGATTGAGCTCGTCGTCGCAGCTCAGAAGGTTGTCGCCGGCAGTGATGGCACCGTCGCTTGGCGCCACACCCCCTGGGTTGGCGCACACGCTGCCAAAGGCGGCGTCCGTCCCCTTCGACGCGCTGTTCAGGCAAGTTCAATCGTTTCTTTTTTTAAGCTTACATGTCTTCCAGTTCTATTTTTTTTTTAAATTAAGGGTTGAGTATGTATTATCAAAATGAATCTGACAAAGATAATCTCTTAAAAATTGGAAAATATGATTTTAATAGTTAAAATACTCAAGTTAAAGGATCAAGAACCACTTTTAAAAATTATTGTAGTGTCTAATATGTAATATTTAAAAATAAAAATCATATTTAGAGAATTAAAATTAAATAAATCTTAAATGACTGAAAGTATAATTAAATCAAAATTTAAATTGGGATCATGCAAAAAGAATAAGTAAAAATTGGCAAGATCATAAACTTTAGTAATCTGATTGGTTCAATAGTTTCATCATGATCTCTTGTTGTAATAAATTATAATCAGTGGAGTGTCCTTAGTTTGACTGTCTATTTATATGTTGATGGTGTTGGTACGCAGTACTTTTTTGTTTTGGGGTAAGCAAGTTTTGTTGATATTTAATTCCGATAGTGTGGTTGGTTGTGTTTATCGGACCTAGTGAGAGAGAATTTGAAATTATGGTGGCTCTTGATCGAGTCTTGACCATGAAATGTTATGAATGTACAAGTCCTTCAGAAATGAGCAATGGCGGTGCATGACAGAAGGGTTAGTGAAATTAAATCTCTGATGCAACTGATTTGCACTCCTAAATAAATTAACGTTTTTTGGATTTTCCTTTCAAAATTCATCAATGCTGGTTGTTGAGGGTTTTGGTTCATTTGGATTAATATTCGAATATAATGGATCTTTGTTTCCCTACTAAATTCCCTTCATTTGTTGGATCAAATCACATTCCTGCGTTTCCTTTTCTTATTTATGGAGGGGCCTACTATATGACCACGTGTGACTATTTTGGCATGACCTACTTATTAAAGATTCTCTTATAAAAAAATACAAATCTTCAAAGATGACTAGGATCTTATTGCTTTAATGACCATATTGCAAAGATGTGGTTCAGATAAGTTCCAAATTAGTTCTGTCATGATCAATTCTATCAAAGCCTAAACCAAAGTTGGGAATGAAGTAAAAAATCAGAGAAAAGTGTTACAGTCTAATAATAAAGTATTTTGTGGGGAAAAGTTGGGTTTGGGGCATGTGGTACCCTCTCTGGTGTGTACCATGAAGAACTACGTGATGTGTAGTATAGTGATTTGACTTGATGAGCATCTAAGGTGGTGGTGGCTTTGCTGTTTACCACTGAGTAGTGATGTGAGTGGCTGTGTGAGTGCCACACCCTTGAACCACAATTTACTTGTACTCTTCCTGTAGGGACTGGACCCATTGGCAGTGTCTGCTGTATTCTGTGAGGCGCAATACATGGGAGAAAAACAAATCTCAGGCATGGATTGTTTCGTGCTAAAGCTTTCAGCAGATCAGAAGGACCTGGTTGAACGGAGTGACAGCACTGCTGAGATGATCAAGCACGTGGCATTTGGTTACTTCAGCCAGAAAAATGGGCTACTGGTGCACCTAGAGGACTCTTACCTCACCAGGATTCAATCCCCTGGGACACACCCCACGTATTGGGAGACCACAATGTCAACAAAAATTGATGATTACCGAATGGTCGATGGTGTGATGATTGCACATTCTGGCCATTCATCCGTGATGATCACAAGGTTTGGGGACAATCTAAAGACAGGCCCTGCCATCACACGGTTGGAAGAGTCATGGACCATTGATGATATTGCATTCAACGTCCAAGGTCTCTCCATGGACTGCTTCATACCCCCCAAGGAACTCCACAAAGACTACCCTCAAGAAGATCTAGATTGGAGATCACCCCTGCACGCATGATCATCCCAAATCTTGGACTACTCCTCTGTATTTTTGCTAAATAACTTGCTCCTCGTAATGCTAACTGTTACTTAACATATAAAATATATGTAGATTGCTTTCTAATTGTGTATTACTGATTTTGGACATATATAACAGATTTCGACTATTAATGGTGTCTCTCTGCCATGTGATTCGGGGCATAATAGATGTCTGTCGGGTATCAGTTGTTGATGGAATATTACTTTTGGGGTTCCTTGTATTGAAATAGCCTGGATTTGTGCCCAGTTTGTTGGCTACCTTTTGGCTGCTTTGGACTGATATAAACAAGTGTAAAACTCACGTTCTTGTGCCACTTGATTGTCTGAATATTATGTGCATCACTTTTTTCTTCTTCACAATTTCATTTGTAAAGTGTTATGTAAGTAGTACAGAACTTGTTATCCATCTACTCTGCGTTGAGTCTGTTTCAAATATTGCTGAACACTGCTACAAATTGGAAATCTTTAAATCATGATCAATTAGTCGCCTCATCAAATTGCAAAATGTTCTTTTCAATGCATTTTAAAGCGATTTTATTTTTCTGTGGAATCGTGATTTTGAAATTTGGCTTTAATGAAACATGTATTTGAGATGTTAAAAGGAGAAAAATATGGTTATATCCAAACAAACATGTAATGAAATTCAAATATATTTTTAGTTAAACTCGTGGCTATTTATGAATTGTCAAACAGCAACACTACTGATATGAGATAGAAATAGAACCAAAATATCATATTATGTTTGAATTTGAATTGATTTTATTTTAAATAGTTCCACTTTTAGATTTTTTTTTGAAAATTCAAATGTAGTAAATTTAATTTTTTTAGATAAAGTGTTTTAATTACAATTAAATTCAAAAATTATTTAAATATTAAATAATTATTAAAATTTAAATTATCAATATTAATAATATTTTATAACATATATTAATAAAATTATTTTATTTTTTATGCAACAGTTAAAAAGTTGATATAGCGAGGTTGATTCAGAATTGCCTTACATTTTGCTTTCACTGATTCAGCGATTCTTGTGTTATGGCGCTTTAAGATCTTTTTATTTTTCGGGCTCAGAAGAACACTTCAAAGGTGTGAAGTGAAACACCGTCAAATATTAGTAACTTATTCTTCCATTAACTTTGAAAAGGTTTAAAATATTTATGTTTTAGAGTTTTTTTAATTTGAATATATATTGAAAATTATATAATTTAAAATATATTTTTAGATTACTTAATCCGAAAATATATTTTTATTTGTAAAATCTAAGATATATAATCAAATTGTATAATTTAAAATATATTTGTAAATTTAGAAAATATTTTCAAATTACGAAATTCCACATTTTTTAATTATGGATTACACTTGTCCAAACCTTCTGCAATTCACAATATTTCCAACATATGGACAATTCAAACTTTTCTCATAAGAAAGTAGGAAGGTGTTAATTTTTTTTTATCAAATATTAATATATGTTAAATTGGATGATACAATACAAAGAAATAGTTACAATAGAAGGTGTGTTAAGTGTAATGTAGATGCAAACTAAGTTGAGTGATGAAGCCCACAGTGGCTATAGATGGAAGCCCACAATGGGTATAGATGGAGGCAATTTCTCCATCCAGCATATTATTTAACACATGCACCCAACATATAATTTAAAACTCAACATTGTCATTGACTTCATTTGCCTATGAATATAGAAATCTGAAAGTGGTTGTTATATATTCTGAATAAAGATATCTGAAAGGTCATTTTATGTTTCATTTAAGCTTATGGATAGTCATATCCGGAAGTGAGTTATGAGTTCTTGATTTTCATGTCCAGAATAGTGTGTTGTAAATAGTGTTGATGATCGAATCCAAAACTCATTATATTTGTTTACGGATCTTGACATCCGAAAAGTCATTTATGTTGTCCAGGTAAGCTTCCAAATGACCAAATCTATAAGTGACATATTAGTTCCATATTTGCATATCCAGAACTTTGTGATTTGACTTATGAATATGAATATTCAAAAGACAAAATCTTTTAAATCATTAAGAACAACAAACATTTCATGTCAATATGTTGGATGCATATTTGAATTGATCTGGTGCATGAAGAATGAACCATAGATGGATAGTTGTATGGTAAAGCCCATTTAGTTATACCACAATCCACTTTCAGAGGTGGATGTGTTTAGATTCATCAATATATTGAATATATTGTTTATGGGAAAAAGGGATGCAAATTCATGGTTTGCATAATAAACAAAAACTTAAGTAAAACCTTAAATACAACAAAGAATGATGATGAACCTGTGCAAGTTGGGAACCTAACTTAGAATGTGAGCCAAATGACCTAACTTGTCTTATCCCACAACTCACATTAATTATTATTTTATTATTATTATATAGTATCGTTTGTATATTGAATATTTCATCAATATCATACAAGTACAAATTTAGATTTGATTGCATGGGTCATTTTAATATTTTTTTTTATAGTATGTTTCCTTATTTATTTATAGTAAATCATGTGTCTACATTTTTATTTTAATTTCTAGTATTTGTAGTAAATGTTTATTTTTATAAGATACTCAAATTTGGAATTAAAAAATTATAAAGGACTTTCTAGATTTTATTTTATTTTTCATTTTGTTTAGTTTATGTGAGTCTATCTTCACACTCGCAGCTATATGACTTAAACCCTAAACCCTAAACCAAACCTATTACTCTGAAAGTCTTATACGAGTCAACCTACTCCAACCCATATTTGTTGGACCAAATGCGAGATTGGTCAAAATTGAGCAGGTTGACCTGTATTGTCACTTGTAACACCAAGTAAAAGAAATTGTGATCTTATCAAAGAGAAAAATAAAGTAGAACAACCACATTTAATCCCTACAAAATGTCATTTATAAAGCTCTTGCATCTTGATATCAAGCATCACTACATTCAAAATTGTTAGATTTTTTTGACCCGACAAATTTTGCTCAAAACATTACCATAAGTGTCAAAATCATTTAACACAATGATGACAACCATTATACAAATGCAAATCCCAATGACAAAAAACACTTAATCAACATAAGTCTCTTCAACTCTAGGATGCTAGTGTATGAAACAAGTGAAGAGGATCTCAAACACAAAAACAAAGTTTATCTAAGACAAAAGAATTCTTCATCAACGCTGGTCTTTACGAATCCATGGTACGAGTCATGAGGATCTCAAATGAAGAAATTAATTTTACTTTTAAAACTTTTACCCACTAAAATTCTTAAAGACATGGGTTAGTCCATGATATTTCAATATTTTCAAAATATAAAAAACAAATAAATAAGAAGAGACAAGATAATAATTACTAAAAGTGAATTAAAAAATAAAATTATTTAATAAAATAAACTAAAAATACTTAAATTATCAGATACTTAAAACTTAACTAAACCTAAAAATAATTTCAAAATAGGTTTTAATATAAACTTTTCAAAAAAATTTTATAATTTTTAGTTATTGCTTCACGTGTAAGTAAAGTGAGTAATAAATACGGTACAACTATATTAGTGGTTGGCGATAGAAGAAATGAGAATATGAAACAAATGTATATATTTTTAGAATAATCTAAATGTAGTAAATAGATTGTTTTTACCAAAAAAAAGAAGAAATAGCAACTAATGTGTATATCATCGTAGTGGAAATTTGCAATATTTGATTTCACTTTTGAAGTAGGGAAACAGAAGGAAACATTGTCTTGTCACTAATTTAACTTTCAATGCATTTATTGCATCCCATGTGTCATCCAATATTAACCAACCAATTTGTTATCAATCACAATCAAAATCTCCTTTTAGCTCTCTCTATTTTTTCCTATTACCAAAACATAAAAGAAAATAAAAACAAATAAAAAGAACAAAGATGAAACTAAATAAAAACGATAATACAAAGCATTTTTTTTTCTATTTGGTGGTGAATCCTCCGATATTTACAATACAGATTAATTATTAATTAATTAATATTTAAAAATATTAAATTGTAGGATCTATTTTTGGACCTATAAAAATCGTTATAAAATTAAGTGAAGTCTTCCACTAAAATAAAGATTGAATGACACGTGGACAAAATTTGCATCATGCATAACATTAACAAGATTAAATAAGATGTTACACGTAAAATATTAAAAGAACTTGAATTTTGAATGATTGGAAAGATTTATATTTTTTTTATCAATGATTATTAATTAAATAATTACTCGTTTGTCATTCCTTAAATAAGTCATAATCATGGAGAGAGTGCTCGTTCTATCCTCTTCATATATAATAAGAAATTAAATAAATAAGTTAGTCACTGTTTTTTTGTTAAAATATTTTCTTTACCCTCTTTTATACTAATAATTAAGAAATTAGGTTATTGTTCCACTTAAAATTAGTTTGCAACTTATAATACACGTAATTATCAAAGAATATTTTCTTTGATTTTTGAATAATAATTTGTGAATATTTATTTAAGATGATATATAAATAAAATTACAATCATTGCATTAAAAGAAATAAATAATAATATTTAAAAAAATGATAGAAAAAAAAACAAATGTTCACACTGTAGAGAGTCTGCTTGAATTCGAGCGAAGGTTCCAATGTTTTATGAAGAAAAACGAATTTGCTGATACATCCAAAATCTCATACTGGGACTTAAATGTAATTTAGTGAAATGATGTTAACGTGTAAGAAATAAAAAAAATCTTAGCTGTTCATTATTTTGTTAATATATCTGACGGTCAATTTGAATGTCTCACCAAAGAACCACCTTTTCAGTGCTTCACAGGATCCATAACCTTTTTCACTTTGCACCAAAGAAAGAAGAAAGAAGACTTTGTTTTTTATAGCGTTGAAATTTGATCCTTCTCCTTCAGGCAACACTGTTCTTCGCCAGCCAAATGCCACCGAATCCGTGGACCATAGTGCAAAGAATATAAAATTCATGGCTCACAAATATCTTCCCTGTTTCTCATATTATTCAAAGCAAATGGAAAATAAATAAAAACAAAGGTTTTCAATTTTTTTTTGGAGGAAAAAAATAAATGAAGTTGAATTGTATGAAGAATACCGTTTCCTCTAACTTCCACGGTCCAATTTGGATTCAGGCATTCCTTTTCCTGCGACCCTCCTTTCTTTTTCTTCCTGGGTTCCTCTCTTCTTCTCTTTCCCCAAACCAACACCCAGAAAGAGGGAGAGAGGGAGAAGAAGAAGAAAAAGAATGGAGGGTGAGGGTGCAGCAGTGTGGCAAGGTGCGGTTTTGGGTGGAATACTTTTCTGGCTTGTTTCTGCTTCATACCTCGACGTTACTCGCAAGCTTAGATCTTTCTTTCAACCTTGGGTTTCTCATCATGTTGACACACAAACCCCTGTTATCCTTAAGATCCAGGTAACTCTCAAATTCCACCCCAATTGCCTTCGATTTCAACATAGTTTTTTGTTCTCCCAAAGCTCTGAGCTTTTTTTCAACCTTTTGGTGTACGAGTTGAATTTTTCTTTCTTGGGTGCAGAGTTACGGGTTTGGGTTCTTGGACGCACTTTTCTCAGGGTTGTCCTGCGTTGTTTCTGTGCCCTTCTACACTGGTTTTCTCCCTCTGCTATTCTGGGTACGAACTACATGTTATGTTGGTGATGTCAGTCACCTGAGAATTTGGGTTTGAAGAATTATATTCTGTTTGTGTAGAGTGGACATGGGAAACTGGCGAGGCAGATGACGTTGTTGATGGCGTTTTGTGATTATCTTGGCAACTGCATAAAGGTATGTGTTGTTTTTGTTCACTTGTATTTAATGTTTTAATTCAATCTTGGATTCGGCCATTTGTTATATTAAATGCTTGTGGTATTTGTTGTGACTCAACAGGATGTGGTTTCAGCTCCAAGACCTGCTTCTCCACCTGTCAAGAGAATAACTGCCACAAAAGATGAGGAAGAGAATGCGTTAGAATATGGATTGCCTTCTTCTCACACGCTCAACACAGTTTGCTTATCTGGGTATTTATTATTCTTTGTTTTTATTTGCTTTTATTTCTATGTCATAGTATCATATTCAGAGGCATGTCCTTAGAGTAAGTGAGTGTTTGTGTCGTATCATAAAGGTTCCTAGTGTGTGGCAAGGTGGCTGTTGGGATGTTAGAAATGTAATCTGACCTGGGGACTGATCAATGCTCAAGTGGCATGCCTTATAAGTCAAGTTAGGTGGTTAAACTTACTTTTCTTCCTATGTATTTTCTGGTCCAAGGAAGGAAAGTAAAAATTAATTGAAAAAGTAAAGAGGTGGAAATGCATTTTCAATGTCAGATTATCTGTTGAGAGAGATGAAACCTTTGCTTTCAACTCTTTGTGCTTCTCATTAATGGATTGTTTTCCTTGGAACGGATGTTTGTCAGCTACCTTCTGCACTATGTCCTGACTCATACTCAAATTCAAGGTGCCTATGTTACTTATCTTGGAGTTTCTCTTGCCTTCATGCTGGTGCTTCTCATTGGTTTGGGTAGGTCTTCTATCGCTTTATTTATAATCATTACTAGCTTCCTCTTGTTGGTCTATTTCACTGCAAAACGATGATGTTTTTTGGTATTTTTGCAGGAAGAATTTATCTTGGCATGCATAGTGTGGTTGATGTTCTTGCTGGCCTTCTTATTGGATTCGTGGTCCTTGCATTTTGGCTTACGGTTCATGAACACATAGACAGCTTTGTGATCTCAGGACAAAATGGTATTCCTACTTCTAATCAATAAATTCAGCAGATGATCATTTCATCCTTTATTATAACCACATCACTTTCTCCACGTTTTAATTTCTGTGATCTTGACGATTACTCTTTGTATTCTATCGAGTTAATCTGTTTTTGTTGCAGTTACATCCTTTTGGGCTGTCTTGAGCTTCCTCTTGGTTTTTGCCTATCCTACACCTGAACTTCCAACTCCAAGCTTTGAGTTTCACACTGCATTCAATGGTGTTGCATTGGGAATTGTAAGCTCTTATCTCACCCTTAGACATCATCTAAATTTGTTTGATTTTTCTTCTTTCATTGTGAATAAAATGTACACAAGAGTAAGTAACATCTTAGTATAAGGATAAACAGTTAAACATAATTAGTGAAAACAGGATTTTGGAATATAAACTCTATTAAAGCCATAGACCTAAAGATGTCCTTGTCTGTTTTAGTTTTTGTAATTGACAAGCTCTGGACAACTTTCATATTAGCATCAACACCAGATCAGAATTTAAAATCTGAGTGAGTTTACTTAAACCAGTCACCTTAAATATAACGTTATTCCCCTGATTGCATATAGTAGTAATGTTTATGCGAAATGCTTCATATAAATGTATGCAGAGTAGCTATAGAATAGAGTCTTTGCAGTTTGATTTGGTGAGGGATAAATGGCAAGTTGATCAGGTTCTTGATGGTGATCCAATTGGACACAAGAAGGGAACCCTTTAACTGTGTCTGAGTCAGCCGTTAGTTAGGAATTCTAGCAGTTTTTAGAAAGGGAATGACTAAATATGTTATAAGTAGGTTCAAATTTCGTCTCACCAAATTATTATTATTCTAAATATGTTATATAAGTAGATGTAAATTTCTTCTCACCAAATATTTTTGGAAGATTGAATCACACTTAAACTTTATTTTCTAAAACACTTCTGTACTATATTACTTCAAATGTTAGTGAGTATAATCATAACATTTAATTTAAACTTGTTAATTTCTCAATAGTAGTTTACTCTTTATTTTTATTAACTACTCAGGAGTAATATTTTAGTTGTTGAATCAGTATTGGGAATATTCTTTTTGAATCATAATGTGGTTTTATGAGTTATTAAAAAGTAGTGTATTTCTAAGAATTTTTCTTGAGTAAAACAATTTTTTGGTTCTAAAGTTATTTTAAACAATATTAATATATTTCAATCACATTAAATAAAATTTTATTTCAATAAAATTAAAATAAATCGGAACTATTTATCTAAAGTGAAAAAGATGATAAATTTTATAATTAATTATAATAATATTGATATTTTAATATTTTTATAATTTATTAAACATAATTTATTTTAGAATAATTTAATTATGAACTTTGATAATTATAAATTTATCTTTTATTGAAGTAATAGAGTATGACATACAAAAATATTAGCAAGTTGTAGAATGAATAAAATAAATAACAAGCTGTGATAAATGAAGATGTATAACATTTGCGATATGTATCATGTAATGACGTGAACGAGAAATAATTGTGCATTAAATATGCCAGTGACTGCACTATTGGTACAATCAGAATAAAATAATTGCATGAGTTTTATAAGTCTCAGAATATTATATTTTGATGGTAGATGTAGTACTTTTGGGAATTCTCAGCCAATTCTGGTAATGAAAAAAGGAAGCAATGAATACATGATATGTCCGTAGCGTTGTTGTTGTAGTTTGTACTGTGTGTCTTACGCAATGCTGGTGTTGTTCAGGTGGCTGGAGTACAGCAAACGTACCATCAATTTCACCATGCCAACGTTCCACGTTTGTTCTCTTCAGAACTGAGTATGCCTGTATTTGCGGGAAGGATGGTGGTGGGCATACCTACAATTCTAACTGTGAAATTCTGCAGTAAGGCTATCGCAAAATGGACCATTCCTATGGTAGCAAACACCTTGGGCATCCCAATAAAATCAACCAGCTATATACCCACATTGAATGGATCTGCAACGGTGAAAAAGACTGATAAGCTCAAACAAGGTTACTTGCAAAAGCTCCTTTCCCGGCATAAGGCATTCGATGTTGATACAGGAATTAGATTTCTTCAGTATGCAGGTCTTGCCTGGTCTGTAGTTGACCTAGTGCCGTCGCTTTTTTCATACATGAGTTTGTGATGACATGCTTACTATTTTTGGAAAACTTTTGTATAGATAAAGATCTTGTCATCGAGGAACATAACACTAGTTTCCACACGGTTAAATTTTAACGTCAGAATCCGTTACACAAGTTTTTGCAATCTTCACATTCTCTTCATACATCAATTCGCCTTCAGATTACTTTTATTTGCACTTAATTCCATGCCTTGCTACTCTTATTTCATGTCCGGAACAATACCTTCGAAGATGTAGTTTTGCACTCTATCCTCCAATAAAACTAGGGACAAACCAAATAAATAGCAAATTCAATTTTATTTTATTTTTACTTTTAATCAGTTCGTAATAAACTGACAATGGCCCCACATCACACCCACTGTTATATTTTACATAAGCACTTTAATTTTAATTTATATCAATATAAACGACAAACATCGTATGACAAGTAGCTTAGCAGAATTAACTTGACATCGTAACAGCAAAATATCACGTAAAAGATAATGAGAAGAAAGACAGCAACCAGTTAGAAGTGCAGGCTAACTTTAGATAAGCGTTAATGATAAGTTGAACATAAGTAAGAACGAAACTGAATCACTATTATCAAGCAACTTTAACTGAAAAATGATAGAACTTAGCAAAAACATCCACGAGACAAAAAAGATCCAGTCATATAGCTTGTAAAGCCACGAATGGGAGTTACTGAACATGAATGAAAAAAAAAAAAAGGCTGGAAAACAAACAAAAAATATCCACATTTTTGCTGGAACGATATGAATTCTGACATAGTCATCATCTTGGCGACATATCCAGATAAAGTGCCCCAGCAAGTTCTCGAGTGTAACAGATCAGTGGAAAGTTACCTGCCTACTATACATCAAAGCAGTCTTTGGACAACCCCAAACGCACGGAACGTGTATATCCATGGATATAAATGCTTACAGCAATCTCATGATGAGGATGCGCGCAACTACCTGAAATTAGTGCAGTAGAGGTAACAATGATATACCGGTATCACATTCAACAGCTACATTATAAGAAGTAATCAGGCGTTCTACGAGTCACATCAGGTTCTCCTCTTCTAGGAGCAGGTTCAAACTGCAAGAAATTCAGACAATCCAACGGTCAAGACTAAAGTTCACAATATGTCACCAGATAAATTATATTTTGGATGACAGAAAAATACCTGGATAAATGTGTGGCCCTTGCAGTCATCAACCTCCAATATGGAAGCCATGTTCCCACATCGATAACAGTAGTTAGGCGCACTAAAAATGGTAACCACCTTTTGTTCCTGTTCCAACAAAAACAATGCACATCCAAGAATTTTATACCTATAATTCTAAAGCAAGCAAATGAAAGAGAATACATCAGAACGATAATTACATGAGCCCAGTTAAATCCATCCATAACCAGCTGATGAGCTCTTGCAATCAACTTGAGGCTGTTTGTGTGATTAAATTGTTCAGATATATCCTGAAAGAAATAATGTCAATTGGAATCAAAATCAAAATAATAACAATAATAGATCTCTCAATGCTTCAAAATAAGATATTCAACAATGTAGAGTAAAAACTCAAAGCTGTGGTTACCTGGCCAAAAGTATATCCAGCACCTCGAGGAGAAATTCCCCAGCCGCATCTGTCATCTGGGTCAGACCACAATAGATCACACATGGGGCCTTCGTGAGGAACTTCTTGAACACGATCAAAGTTCCTTATGTTATCAAGGGTCTCAATTGAAGGTGAAAGTCCACCATGCAAGCAGAATATTTCTGATTCAACCTGGAAGGGAATATAATAAAATAGCACCCGGATGATCAAAAGCCTCCAACTAAAAATTAACTAAGAATTTCTAACCTTAGCCAAAATATGAAAGTTGTTCAATAGTCAATCTAACATTTTAGAGCGTAATAAAGACAAATTATATCTGTTGAGTGAAATTACAAGATAATCATGTCTATTTTTGAAAATTAGAAAGATCTTTTGACGGAAAGTGTTAAAAAACTTCCATATCTAGAAATATAATATTATCATAATCATGCTTAACCAACTACATATATTTGTTAAAAACTTGTCACTTTATATTATATCCTCCCTTAAAAGTTGAAACATTTTAGACACAAATTTAGGCTAGTTTAATCGATTGAGAAATAAGTACAGCTCAGATAAGGTGTACGACATGATAAATAAGGAGAAATGTTAGCATAACGTTGATTTTAACTTCTTGAGGAAACAGTCATGTCATGTTTAAAGATAAATGTCACATGTAAAACAAGTGGACATCAGAGCTCTTTGAACCTTTTGATAAAAAGGCAAATACTTTTAACTCCTCCTATGATATCGCAAAAAGATAATGCAATGCATTCCAAAAATTCCCCCATATTTTAAACATTCAACAGGGTAGGCAAAAGATACTAACCAACGCTGTCAATGGGAAAAAATCAAAAAGGTCTGTAAAGGTCTTCCAAACACTAGCATTACCATACCTGCACATAAATAATAAAAAACAAGAACTGACATGAAAGTGAAA
Organism: Phaseolus vulgaris; assembly: GCF_000499845.2. NCBI lineage: Eukaryota > Viridiplantae > Streptophyta > Magnoliopsida > Fabales > Fabaceae > Phaseolus > Phaseolus vulgaris. Next base: position 45,927,176 of record NC_023759.2, on the reverse strand, counting down.
TAAGAAAATCATATTGTATAAAAGCTAGAAGCCAAGTATCCTTGTTTTGTACTCTCATTTTCAATTTAGACCAAAATTTTCACATTTAATATAATTATATAATTTTTATTTTGGGATAAAGCAGGGGCAGAATTACTTATTCATTACCTATGTTAACAAGAACATAGTACATTAGGCAACAGGATGATATTCTATACCAAACAACAACTATCACGTCACTACTAAGTACTAAGACAACCCCATATCAAACTGTCACACTCATCAATATGTAAAACTGAATTAACAAAAAAATTACAGCTTAAAAAGTTACATGACACTAGATCAACAGCAAGATTCAGATGCTCATCCCAGAATTCCAGTTCAGTACATTAAACTAACAAGAAACTTGCTAAACAAGTTCTCCAGTTGAAAGGAAAAGGAAATTTCTGTACAATTGTATCCAAAACGAAATTTGAGTGATTCCATCATGGTAATAGTGATAATAAAATTGAATCAACTAAAACATCCTACACAAACAAATCTTTCTCTAGATAGAAATATCTCATGTTTATCACTTTTGCTCCATAGAACCTATAAATTAAGGTGTTGAAAACTCACTTTCGAAGGCATTCATCATAAAATCCATATACTTGAGTAATCTGCATTAAAAAGCGATAAAAGGAACAATTAGTTCAACAGATAATGAACAACAAAGGCCAATATAAGTCTTCAATCCCAGATAAAAAAAGTTTAGAAATAATTTATCATCAAACACCCATACAATACTAGCTAATTTCTGTGTCATTCACAAATAACTACGAGATCAGAAAGTAACTTATAGTTTTGAAAGAGTTCAAGCAGAAACCTGACGGCTTTCATGGTTTCCTCTAAGAATAGTAATCCGCTGAGGATACCGCACTTTCAGTGCCACAAGGAGCTGGATAGAATAACAAATTAGTATGTCTAACATACATTGTCAATAAAAAAATTAAGAAACAATAATATGAAACAAAAATAAATATCAATGTAACTTTATCATTTCATTCCACATCCCACCTTATAAGGAAAATTATGTGATCTAAAAACTATCATAGCATAACTGCATAAGTAAACCTGGAGAAACTGTTCAATCCTCTAAACAGATGAGTGTCTTTCTAATGACTGTAAAGAAATTTACTAGATAAATTATCAAGATTTAGAAAATTCTTATGTTGCTTCAACCATCAAAAAACCTCAAAATCAGGAAAATTTAAAGATCAATCCTGAAACATCTCTAAGAAATTCAACTACATACATTAGTTGCAGGTTTGAGATTTCATCAGAATATATGACCTTTTTTAAAACCACTACAATGCCTAAAATTGTATGTGAAACTACTTTATCTATTATTCACAAGTTGAAAAAACTAATCCTGAAAAACGATTGTAAGATAATGCAAACTTGTATATAACTTTAATGCATATAAAACACCTTTCATCTCAGTGAGCCTTCTAAATATTGACAAGTTGAAAAACATTTGCTACTCAATTATCAGGTGCCTTCGGCACATTCTAAACCCTGAATTATTAGCTATTTGGGAATAGTTCCATTTTCTATTTTCAACCTAGTAGAAAGCGCTGTCTAAACTTCATTAAATACCACAAGGGAACAAATTCCCAACCTAATGCATGAATATAAAAAAAATTACGACCCCACAGAGAGGCTTGGGGACAGAGTGAATACCAAATTTTCAATAAAAATAACTATCCAAAAGTTAAGAAAAACAAACAAGTTTATGTTGGTTGTACTTACAGTTACAGTCTCCACTGAATAGTAACCCCGGTCCACATAATCACCCATAAACAAGTAGTTAGTGTCTGGACACTGTAAACAAAACAGGTATACTTACAATCCATACCTAAATAATCAGCAAAATATATTATCCAGAAGCTGACAAAAATATACCTTCACATAATGCATTTGAAAAATTAAAATGTTACGGAACTTTTAACAAAGTATTAGGGTCACAGAGGAGTTAATTAGTAGTTCCTGAATTTTACAATTTCCTCTTCAATACCTCTGATGCACTTCAATCTTCAAAAGCTTTTTCTTTGACAGGTCTCAATTAGTTTATTTAAGACATTCCCCAGCTGAAACAGAAGATTGACAACAGAAACAAATCTATAGTCAGAAATTATACCTTCCCTCCAATTCGAAACAGTTCAGCAAGATCATGAAACTGCCCATGAATATCGCCACAAATTGTCACAGGGCTTTTAACAGGCTGCAATACAGGAGAGACAACCCCAAAAAATAATTAGTGTTCTCTCTATATAACACAAGAAACTAGTAATTAACAGATACACAGAAATACAGAAATACAGTAACGTAAAACATCTAATATAACACAAGAAAAGTAAGCATTTCCTCAAAGGTTGAAGCATTTATGACTTAACAAAAGATACATGCAAGGCAAGCAAGCAGAAGATCAACAACAGCGATGCAACTTAAATCAATATTTAAGAAATAAGAGATAGAAATGACATCGTTGAAAATGAAGACGTAAGTTAAAAGACTGGAGGAAAGAGTTGGCACCTGAACATTACTTTCATCTATTAAAATCTCCTTAGCCTTCTCGCATAAAACTCTGACCTGCAGGCAGAGCAGAAAACACAATTATTATTTATTATTTTATTTCTATTTTCCAAAATGTAAAAATACCAAAAGGAGTAGTTGAAATTTGAGATAGCTCCCCCAAAAAAGGACACGACTGCTTAAAACAAGCAATACATAGACAATAAACATAGAATAAAATGATGGCAAAACCTTTCCTAAGACACATCACTCGGGTAGTAATGAAATCCAGACACTTTTCCTATCTCAGTACATTTCAAGAAAACAAACTTAGTGAGATAAGATCTCTGTAAGGAAAGACAAATGAAGCAATCTTGCTGCCAAAAGACAGACAATCTAGAAAAGACCACTAAAGTAGTACCTCTACAATGCATTAAGCCCCAGCATTCCTTTCCATTAAACAAATCAATCTTCAACCGTAATTAGTGTTACGTTTCATTTGAAACAAAAGCCATAGCAAGCCAACACTCGGTCAACTGGCATGTCAACAAGCCATGTCTCTCTTTAGAAAACCCTCAACAACATGCTACTATATTCAAAAAAGGACAAGTACATTACCGTAGGTGTCTTCGGTGTTGTTATATAATCATAACTGAAATTTCACTCTGATAACCTACAGTGACCTATAAAGCTAACCTTTGTCGTGTGTTTAATTATCAAGATGAAAGTCCAATCCTAATAAGAGAACAGCCCTAATTGCACAAAAATAACTGTCTAAGCTTTGTTCTTCTTAAATTTACCTAATGGGATATTAGGTAAGTAGCAACAGATCACGAAAAATCAAATTTCCAGCAGCGTCGAACAGTTTCAAATACAGATACTTTTTAGTTATGGTCTCCAAACGCTCAACAAAACAAAACATCCATGTAACCTCTAAGAGAACATCGAGATAATCTTCTTCAAACGAAACTCGCTAACAACATGCTAAAACGCCTAAAAGCAGATTCCACATCCCTAAATCGTTTTCCAGTGAACAAGCACCACTAATCTCCAAATCGTTCCGCATCGCGTCAAAACGCGACGAATCATCACATCTGAGTCGCCATTACGTGAAATCAACACACGCGCTGTTAACAGCACTCCTATTGAGCGTGAAAAGGTAACAAGTACACAAATCGAGGAAAATTGGAGACGTGAGTGACGGTTTTTTAGGTAAAAGACACAGATCGAAGGAATGGAAAGGAACCTGTTGCTCGGAGAGTGGCTTGCACTGCATGAGCTGGGAGATCTGATCGTCGACATCGTGAGAGGATTCGGAGAGCATGGAATTGGCGCCCATCGCGGCGGTGGAGAAGAGGAGCGAAGAATCTCCGGCGCTGTTGCAGTGAGTGAGAAGAGAAGGTCCAAATGAAGAGAGAGAGGGCGCGTGAGATAACAAGCAACTAAATGCTTGATTTGCACGGTGTCCAACAATCCTTTTTTCCTTTTTCTTTTTCTTTTTCTTTTTCAGATTTTTTTCTTTCTCAATTTACCTGTGGAGGGAAGGAATTCACACGCACCACAAAAAATTGAAAAAATGTTTATATATTTAGACTAAAATGACTTTACTCAATAGTATTATAACATATATAATTAATTACTTTTTCATTTGTTTATAAGTACTATAGTTATCACAAAGATCAAATTATTTTTTTTAGATGTATATATATATATGAAAATAATAGTTGATGAAATTAATAATTTTAAAAATATTAAAATATTAAAATGTTAATATTTTCTGAATGGAGATAATTTTTAATAAATTAGATAACAATGTAAAAGTTATATATAGTCAATATATTGTAACTAATATATTAAAAACTATAATTGTAATTAATTTAAATATATATATATATATATATTATAATTTAAAAGTTTATTTAATTATTTTCAATTTAGTTTCATCACATAACATTGAATTAATATTTATTATATTTCAATAATATTAGAAAGTCAAATATAAAATATATAATTGTATTGAAAAAATTACTGAGCATCAGATAAACATAAATTATTAAGATCAAGTGTACGCATAATAATGATTATTTCAAAATAAATATATTACGTGAGATTTTAACGTGAAAGCTGATAGTATAACCTTTTATCTTTTTGTAAAATATAAAACTAAAGTGAGTTTTTTTGTTAAGCAGAAGTAAAAATTATAACATTTTTAAATATAAATTACAAACAATACATTTCTTAAGTTATAAATCTATTATAGGACAATGGTTTAACTTAATACTAATGATATAAGAATATAAGAGTAATAATCATGAAAAAAAGATTTATGTATTGAAAATATAAATCTATGTATGATTATTTGATCATAAATAATAAGTTTGTTTATAGATTTATGATAATGATTTAAAAACTATATAGATGATTTTTTTTATTAATTAATAGTATATTTTTAATTGTAATACATAACTATTATTAAATAGGTTAAGGCAACTTAAATTAAGAAAGGTACTTTGTTGACCTAAAATCTAATATTTTATTAAAAATAATATAAATTATCACTAAAATAAATTAATCATTTATTTATCGACTTTTATCTGTGATTTGAATTCATACATTGCATACTGTTACTTATGTACAGTTCCAAATTCGTGTGTAATTTTGTTCAAACTAATTATCTGAAAGAAAAAAAATTGTATGTAATAAATAGTGGTACGTTAATAACTATTTTATTAACTCTTATGACCTCAGTTTATTTACTTTTTTTATGTCAGTTTAATTACTTTATTTTATGTTTGTTTATACAATAAATATATATATATATAGTATTAAAATTAAAAAAGTAAAGCCATTAATGATTCAGTGATAAAAAAAAATAGATATGGTAGATGTATCAGTTGATAAGTTTTCTAAGACAATATTTTCATAACAAGATATTTAAAATAAATCTTGTGGAACAAAGTTTTTGGAATATATGAAATGTTTTTCAGAACAAATTTTTGGAAATAATTTTTTTTAAAACAAGCTAGAATGAGTTTTTAAGAACAACCTTTTTAAAACATGAGATGTTTTTTTGAAACAAACTTTTTTTATGGTACAAATTTAACCATATAATCTCTCACTCTAGTAGCAGTGGAGATTCACTTACATAAAATTTTATGACCCTAAAAATATACTATTATCAGCTAAATTAAATTTGTGCTTAAATCATTTCTAAAGTAGCAAGTATGATGAAATAATAAGATAAGAATGAGGTGTAAACATGATAATTATTCTAAAATCATGTTATTAAATCATAAAAAAAAACAAAATTCAATATATATATATATATATAGGTAAACGTTCTTATTGGTTAGAGTTTTTACCATCTTTGCTTGGAGCATTTAAACATGCCATTTTACAATACCTACACACTTGATTCATATATTTTTCCGACTACAAACATTAAAAGAACTATTATTATACTATTAAAATTTTAATCAATTTTATTTTTTGCCGACTTAAGATTAAAATTTTAACACAATCGTTATTCTATCATGTGCCATTATATACATTGTAACAATCTTTCACAAATTTGCAACTTTGGACTTTTTGCAATCCTCTCAAATTCGTTACTATGTTTAATATGTAAAATAGACATCAGTGTGTGATTCTCCTGAACTTAAGTGTCAATCTCAAACCAATTTTTATTGTTTTTTTTCATTTATTTTCATATTAATTGACATCAATGTATACTTCATTTGTAATTAATATATCACTATCATATTCTAAATATTGATCAAAATTCAAGTGAATTTGTTACAAGTTAATTTTTACAATGGCTACAATTTTATTTTATTTTTATAAAGTTTTCGTGTTAGGCATCACTATGCAACTTGACATCTCAGCTAAGCTGACACCTCAAGTGACAACAATCATCTGCTATCACATGAAAAAAAATATTATTAAAAAAAGAAAAAAGAAAGAAAATACAAAAATATGGGGGGACTAGACCAAAACCCATATGTTAACACAAACGATACATAGGTAGATTATACCTATTCATAAAGAATTCTAAGAACAGACTAGCTAGGAGTCTATTATACCAATGAAAAGATTCTCTATGAATAAATCCTAAATTAGCCAACTTATCAGCACACGCATTCCCTTCACGAAAAATATGAGTTACCCTAAACCTGATTGTCCCACAAAAATTAAGACAAGTATTCCATCGATTCTGAAGCATCCACGGAACATTAGTCCTAGCAGTAAACGCAACACAAACCAAGGCAGAATCACATTCAAGCCAGACATTAGTAAGTCCCATTTTTTGAGCTTCCTCCATAGCATGTATAACTCCATAAAACTTAGCAACCAAAGCAGTTTGAACTTCAAGAAATGCTGAAAAAGCACCAATAAATTCTCCCATACTCCCACGAAAAATACCTCCACAAGTAGCAAGACCAGGATACCCCTAGCAGCCCCATCAGTATTAATTTTGACCCAGCCGGGTGAAGGAAATTCCCATCTAATAGGAAGAGGACGAAGAACTTTACCACTACGAGTCTTAATACCGAAAAACTTAATCACGTTGAAGTCCAACATATAATTCTTCATTGAAGCTTTAGACGAATTTCCCACTAGACAAGTTAAATCTTTAATTATCGAAATAGCCTTAGAAACCCCAATCTTATCCTGAAATCTAGCATAATTCCTCATACGCCATATCATCCATATAGAAAAGGTTATCACCGCAAGCTTAATCAATTTAACCAAAGGACTACCATCACTCTTAATAAAAGAAAGTAGATCATCCTTGTTAGAGAAATGAGAAGTAAGAAAAATTTGTCGTACCCAACTCCAAATATGCAATGCGTTAGAACATTCAAAAAATAGATGTTGAATAGATTCCTCTTGCTTTTCACAAAGCGAACACATAGAACATATATGCAAACCCTTATTCTGAATATGTTGATCTGTAGGAAGTCGCCCATGAAAATTTTTTCAGAGTACTAGAGTTTTGGAAGGAGGAATAGATGAAGACCAAATGAATTTACCCCAACCACCTGGAACTCCTGGTTCCAAGAAAAAAGTCCTAGCCGATTTAAGAGTGAAATGACCAGACTCATTTAGAATCCAATTAGGAATATCCTGTTCCTCTCTAATCATGATATGATTAAAAAAAAGAGGCATCTGCTGTAAAGAGAAGGGAATATTCCAATCACAACCTGTCCAAAATTGAGAGACTGTATCCGGAATGCTAACACCATCAGATAACCCTGCAATATTTGCTAAAGAAGTAGTAGAGCACCATTTATCATTCCAGAAATTAATAAAAGAACCTGTACCAACAGTCCAATAAGTATAGTCAAGTATGGTAGAATAAAATTGCTTAATTCCAGGCCAGAGAGAGGAAGATCTATAAACCGTTCGAAATTCATATTTTGATTTAAGAACCCTGGCTTTCAAGAGTAAAGACCAAGGTTTGTCGCTATAAGCAAAGTTCCAAGCAAGCTTAAGAAGATATGCATTATTTTCATGATGAAGATTAATGATATTCAAGCCTCCATCCTCAAGAGGTGAACAAATTTTCCCCCAATTAACGGTAGCAATACCTTTTTTCAGAATATCACCAGTCCAAATAAAATTCCGACATCACTGCTCAACTTGCTTAATAAGTGAAACAGGCCACTTATACATATTAAAACTATAAGCTAGAGATCCAGTAATCACTGTATTGACCAGCTGAATTCGACCCATCATGCTAAGATATTTACCTTTCCAAGATGCTAGCTTCAATTTAACTTTATTAGCCAAAGGTTGAAGAAACCGACACTTTGGAGCACCAACAAAGATAGGCACTCCTAAATAATGGAAAGGCAAACAATCATGACTACAGGAAAGAATATTTTGAATTTTGGTGACAAATCTTGGAGAATTATCCATGGTGAAGAAACTACTTTTAGAGTTATTAATATATTGACCAAAAAAATCACCATATGTTTTAAGAAAAGAACTCAAATTTCTAAGAGACTTAATATCCCCCTACAAAAAATAAATATGTCATCAGCATACAAAATATGAGAGGGAGTGAGATAACCGTGCGGACTGGCCATATTTAAAATCTTCTTATCATTCACAAGCTTAGAGAGACCTCTACTAAGAACTTCCTCTGCAAGACAGAAAAGTAAATGAGACAATGGATCACCTTGTCTTACCCCTCGACTGCAAGGAAAAAAACCCACCAAACTACCACTTATTCTTATAGAAAGCATAGCTGAACGGAGAATTGTACTAATCCAACCGACAAATGAGGGGTGAAAACCAAAGCGTTTTAAAACTAATAATAAGAACTTCCAACTTAGAGTGTCAAAAGCTTTATGAATATCAACTTTGTAAGTCACATTACCTCCTCTAACCTTTTTAGAAAGCAGGTTAATAGCTTCAGAAGCAATACCAATGCAATCCTGAATCTGTCTACCCTGCACAAATCCATATTGATTAGGAGAAATGATTCTAGCAGCCACAAGTGCAAGCCTATCCGCCAGTATCTTGGAAATAATCTTAAACTTGAAATTAACAACAGCAATTGGCCTGTAATCTTTAATGGAATCAGCACCCTGAACCTTTGGAATAAGAGATACCACATTACTGTTCATTTCAGGGAGAACCCAGTTTTATTTAAAAAACTGTTGAACAGCTTTGCAAACATCTGTCCCAATAATTTCCCAGCAAGAATGATAGAAAACACCACCAAAACCATCAGGACCAGGAGCACTATTACCGTTAAGATTAAAAACAACATTTTTAATTTCAGAGAAATCTGGACACTTAATCAACATCATATTCTCCTCAGAGGAAACCATCGCAGGAATATAAGTACCAATAAAATCTTCCATATTATCAGTATCCAGAACATTAGAAATAGACTCAGCATAAAGATTTTTATAAAAGTCCAAAATATGATCCTCAATGATTTTAGGATCCTCCATAACCTCATTATCAATCCGTAGACGATGAATCCCACTAGAATTATATCTCCTTTTGACCACCGCATGGAAAAAAGCAGTATTTCGATCTCCATCCTTGAACCATAACATCCTAGTCCTTTCTTTCCAAAACAAATATTGACAGTGAAGAGCATGATCAAGCTCCTCCTTAGCAATCTTTTCTTGACAGAGAAGTCCATCACTATCAGACAAACTAGCAGTCTCTAAGCTTTTTTGAATACCAAGAAGGATGTCCTGCTTAAGAAGAACTCCATTATGAACATTACCAAAAGAATTTTTATTCCAGTCTCGGAGCTCAAGTTTCAACCTTTTTAACTTATGTTGCAAGATAAACATAGGACAACCAACAACCTGATTAGCCCAAGAATCATGAATAAGCTTTAGACACGAAGTGTCCTGAAGCCACATTGAAAAGAAACGAAAATTGCTAACCTTCCGCAAAGAATTACTAGCAAGACTAGCAAGAATAGGGGAATGATCAGAACAATTTTTAACAAGAACCTGATAAGAACAAGATTCCCATTCATCCAGACACACTCCATTACATAAAGCCCTATCCAGTCTTCTGTGAATTCTATGCAACCCTCTCCTTCCGTTACACCAAGTATAACAAGATCCAGTAAAAGACATACAAGAAAGATCATTAGTATTAATCCAGTCCAGGAATTCATTACAAGAAACCTGATTAGGAGCCACCCCCCCTTTACAGTCATCCGTCGAGAGCACAATATTAAAATCTCCCAGAATACACCAAGGCCCTGTGAAGAAACTAAGATCCCTCCATAAAAATCGTCTAGACAAGTATGTGTTAGCACCATAAACACCTGCAAAGCTAAAACTCTTATCCTGCAGACGACAAGTTACAGAGATAAATTGATCATTAACCAAGAAATTTTGGACAAGATTAGGAACTGACAAACACCAAAGTTTAGCAACTTTATTAACAATAGGAGACGTAGCCACCAAATGCATATTAACAGATTTGAAAAGGACGTCGAAATCATTAGTGTACGACATCATGGGTTCAACAAGAAAAACCAGGAGAGGTTTATGTAGGTTAAGTAAACTAAGCAACATCTCCACAATTTTGTGATTCCCCAATCCTCTGACATTCCAAAAAAATGAAGAGACCTTCATTGCGACGTTGTAGAGAGAACTGCCTTAGCAGTTTTCCTGGATTTACCAGTCCCCTTAGGTGGTCTCCCTGGTTTTCTTTTAGTGCGAACTGTTTCCTCCCCATTATCACTGTCATCCTCCTCCATGTCATTAGAGTCAGTCCAAAATTTTGAAACAACCTGATTTTCAATATGATCAAAATTAACTCCAACAATGGTAGGCGGAATAGTTGACGCTCCAATATGAGAATCAACTCCCACATCTGTAGTTTCCAAACCATCAAGAGAAGAAAAGTGATTTTGAAGGACCAACGATATTGCTTTAACATCCCCAAGATATTTAGCCTTTCGAGGGGAGGGATGAGGCGACTGAGATGGTACAGTCACAATAGCAGAGACCTCCACATTAGGAACTGGAGCATTAGTATCCGCATGTGATTTAACCCTCTGAGGAGAGGTAGTACACAACGGAGATGGTACAATCACAGGAACAGATACCTCCACATGATGATCATCAATAAAAGTTGTTAAATTTGACTCTGAGTCCTTAGCTTGCATAACAGCAAGTGAATCCAAAGTGGGAGTGAACAACCCTTGCTTGGGTGAATGGCTACAATTATTTTCCCTTAAGTTTAAAATTGTTATATATTGACATATTATCATTGTTTTAAAATTATTATTGGCAAAAACTGTTTTAGTAATGTAAAATAAATATTAAGTTCATTGATTTATTTAATCTTTTTTTTTATCGTACAAACATTCCAGGTTTATTTGTTTAATTTTTCTAGATTATTATTGATATTCTATGAAATATTACATACACACACAACTTATAGTTCTAACTATATATCAACAATTTTTATATACTTCTATTCATAATATTTGTACCTGAATTTAATAATTGTTTAGAACTGATTTTGTTCATATATAATTCAGATTTCAAAATATAGGTGCAACTAATTTCCATTTAACACTTTTAAATATAAACAATTTATATGAGCTTCATCTTATTGAGTATTAATATTTCATAATAAACTTTATCTTTTAAGTTGAAGAATAAAACATTAACCCCAGGCATATCAGAGTGGAAACACTAGTTATCGTACATATTAAGTTTTCTCATTTTGCTCTGTATACTTTTCCGTTTTGTCTTTCTACAGGTACGAGCAATTACAGATCCAACTAAAGATAAAATAACCTTATTTTAAGCAGCAGCACTCTTAAGAAAAATCTCAAGTGGGAATAATGAATAACTATACAAGAACAAGGTCTAAGAAAAAAAACTCACAAAAATGATTTTATTTAATATACAACAATTTTAAAATTTGAACATAATGACTAAGAAAAAAAAAATGCTCCCCTTACTAACTTAATATACAATTTATCGTGCCAAAGATATTTTCCTACAGTGTAATTCATGAAAAGTACAACAGATACAGATACAGAGACTAAGTGATGCTGATGCTGAGCGGGCACCAGTCGTTGAGGACCAGGAATCTTACCACCTGAATTTTGGCTTCACAGACTTGAGGGGGATAACGTGCTCTATATCAGACAACACTTCCTGAGGCAGGTACGCAACTGTTGACGGAAAATATTGTTTAGAACTGCATATGCATGTCCCAATTTCCGCGTACCATTGTAAAAAACCAGTGGGAACAGGGAAGAAAGGTGTATTAGTTCAGAGCATAATGAACTCGTTCAAGAAGTTGAACCACCTGATTTACAGAAACATGGGGGGATAGGAGTGGCTTCAAACTTGGTTTTGCTATATCAGGTGGCTCGGAAGACAAAATCATCTTTTGCTGCATACTTGTCAGCTCCAAAAACTGGGTTAACACGTCACCGTCAAGTATCTTGGGTACTCCACCCTAATATAAAATAGGTGTAAGAAAACAGGCTTGGCAACATATTCTTGTGTTCCTTTTAAAAATGCTTTTTCAGGAAGCAAGTAAAAGGTATTTCCTCCAAATATGCTAAATCAAACATGCATTATAAGAAAAAGAGAACGAATCAAGGATATGAACGGCAAAATCTATTCCATGTAATGCTTGAGTCAACGATATTCAATCAGGAGGAAAAATGAAATGAAATGAAAATGAAACATCACATGATAATAAACTAAAGTGAAGTCCTTACCCGAGTTTCACGACTGCGAAACTCATTATGATCATTTCCTAGAACAGGCGCAGTCAACTGATGGACAACAAGTCTTTCTTGCACTGCTTCTAATAGCTCATATTCTTCCCTGTACACAGAAAAATGATGGTTCTCATACATATCAAAAACTAAAACCTAAGTAAAAAGCACTAGAGCATCGTCTCCCAAAACTCATCAATCCGCTGAAAGTTGATAATTATATATGTTAATAAACAGCATCTAAAATTTTCAACAGTGCTGAAATTATGGGATTTTAGGTACTGAGAAAAGAGACTTCGTATATCATATAATCCGAAAGGATGCTCCAATATTCGATTCATATATTCTAACAAACAGAACAGCACAACAAGTATGGTTTGCTGAAATAACTTTTTTAACATTTCACATCTCCAAAATAAAGCAACGAGCTCGGAAATGACACTGCCAACCAAAATTGGCATATTACACAATCCCTCGTCAATGCAGGAATAAATATTAATTGCTAAGCAATAAATCCGTATATTCAGTTGAACTGAATCCTCGAAGGCCAATCTTATTCTAAGCAGATAACTGGAGCAAGTCAAAATTTAGATGGAACTCGATGTTTCTACTAACTGTTTCATGTAACTTATCAAGGCTAAAACACTAAATGCAATAAAGTTGAAAAAGAAAAAGCTCCTATATTGGAACACATGGTCAACCATATCATCATCAAGACAATAAAATATCTGAGTAGCACAGAATTGCAGCTTCAAAACCTGAAGCATAATTTAAGTTGTTATTATTTTTTATCTTTTAACTCAGAATATTGTTCATTCCAGATATTATGATCCCCTTCCCTCGTATTATTCTCTGCCTCTAATTGTACATATGCAGGTACTTATGACACTACATGCAAATCATGCCATTCAGGGTTCTGATTCCGTGGTCATCCACGTATTTAGAAGGTGACTAACAAGTCTGTGCAGATTTACAATTGCAATTTAATTGTCATAACATCAACGAGGAATAAGTCAATTTAAGAAATAAGAAGAGGTTCTGGTACAATACCAAAAATATAGCTTCAGAAATGGGAATGATATGCCAAAAACATAGTAAGAGTACCAATGATCTTAAAATCACAATTTCTGAGGAAAGCTCTTGGTTTCCCTCAAAAAGTAATAAATGGTTTTCTTCTTAATAAAACTCTTCCATGTTTTTAAAATGGACATTGGACAACAAAACGCTTGGAATACTTATTTGGTAAGACCTGGAAAACTATAAATCTATATCAACCAATATCATGCATGAGAAAAAGTTCTAGAATGACCAAACTCCAACTAATGTTCACCTAGAATTTATTCAGAGTTACTGACAACATATTTTGGTACCTTGATAAAGGGATGAAGATCATTATGCTTCCTAACAGGGTACTGGCAATAATAGTATTTTGTAGTGAATCAACATTTGTCTTGGGGCCATTGCCGCCTTGCAAAACATCATCAGCTGGAAGTCTGTATGAATATGAACCCTGAGTAACAAAAAACATTAATTACGTATAAATTACTATAAAAGCAAATTAAAAGGAGAGAGGGGATGAGTAGATATAAATTGGCAAGTTACAGAACAAGACATCACTAAATCCAAGAACAAAATGATCGATGTGAAAACTTATGCAAAGAAGCTAATCCAAAGTATAGAATCACCAGGATATCATGCCAAAATACATTTAAATAGTAACGAAAGGGGCCTGTGAAACATAGCAGAGTCCTTCTGTTTTAGCTAGTGTAATTGTTTACACGAATCACAAAATATATATAGACCATAAAGTATGAGCTGCCGCACCATGACATTTGACGAGTCATTGCAAATACTCTTTTGGAACTCTTTGCAAAGAGATTAACTTTTTTTTATAGTATATTTACAAACAAAAGTGTAAAAAATAATGCTTTGTAAGCAATAATTTTAGGACCAGTTCATGTATCTGTCTCTACTGGTGTATAGCATTATTTCCATTATCATAGAACCAGAAAACCAGGGAACATTCACCTTTGGTGCATGATGCATCTATCATATAAAGAAAGGACCATAGTTGAAAGAATAAAAACAAAAGGTTTGTTTGGTATTTTGAGCCACTTATGAAAACATGCTCTAGCAACAGTTCACAATTGGAGATAGCAGACAATTATCATTGAACAATTGTTTAAGGATGAGTCTCATGTAACATCAAAACTATCTCTTGCATACTTATTCACATCATCATTACAGTGATTGATCACAACATATTGCATCAAACAAATCAAATTTCTATAAGAGTTATCGAGATTTAATGCATATTAATACCCATTCTTCCAAGACATTTAAAGGATATACCTTCTGGACGCTCAAGGCTATCTCGGCCATGAAATAAGCACAGCTTAGTGTCATGTTGCATTCAGTACTTGCGTTGTCTGATGCAGGTCACCAATAACAAAATAAGGTTAGAATCTTAATTTCAGGGGGAATATAAAAAATGAACAAATAGATTTAAGCTTGGCAATAGCATAAACATAGTTTTTTTTTTTTAAATCTTAACCAGCATTCTCCATTGCAACATGACATGGGATGTTCTTGCAAAATATTTAATGGAAATTGATTGGATGTTCTTGTATTTCATTTAAATGTAACAATCAGAAGTAACAGAAATGGGATATTTTTATTAGTAGCAACTTGCAAAGCATTAAAGTTCATATTTTGAAAACCCAGGTCCCAGAGAAAACAAATTTTCATAGATAAAAGTAAACCCTAGAATTGAATCACACAAGGGAAAGGCTTAGTTGAAGCATACCTTCCAAATGATTTGAACATAAAATAGCAATGCCCCCTTTACGATCCGAAACAACAGCCGTATCAGCATCCATCAAAATGCAATCAGCAACTAACCTTCGTGATGGATCACAGCAAAGTTGCTCCAATTTTCTAGATTCCTAGCATAGAAGATACAAACTAAACAAGTTCAGCAGCACTCTGGCTTTTCTAAAGGAAGAAACGTTATAAAAATAACAAGATATAAATACAGAAGCAGGTCTTAATCTATGGGGCCATAAACGATTAAACAAACAAGATAACTTCTATTTTGTAAACAAAGATTTCATTAAGATAGAAGAGAAAGATACAATTGAAAGAAGATCAGGGAACCTCAAAACTAAAGAATTTGAGACTGAAAAACAAAAAGGAAAGGGGGTTCATAGCACTGAAACATGCAATGCATACCAATGTGTGCTTCTCTTTTTGCACCTCAATCATAAAACAACTTTAATACAGATGAAAATGAAGAGAGGTATAAGATGCACAAAAAATACAAAGTCTTCTAGTTAGAAGGAAAGGAGTACAAAAGATAACTCTAATTTTTAGTCCTTTAATTTAGTTTGAAAAATAAATACACTGCAGACAGCCAACATCACTCACCTCGTGATAAGAAAATAAAATGATTCCATCACGACAATCACCAACTGCAATTCTTGTAAAATGTGCACTCAAAGATGTTATCATGTGGTGCGTCCTTCCCATAGCATACCTTCTCACTCTTTGAGGATTGTCATTAAGGAAACCACAAACATAGAACTGAATGGCAAGAAAGTAACCCAATGAGAAAACTGTATAAACCAAATGTAGACGACAGATACAAAACCTTCTGATTCGGGTCCTTTTTGACAGAATAAACGGAGAAAAAGGCAAGAGATTTGCTACTTACAGTATTGCCAGCAGATGCCAAGAAGTAACGATCAAGATAAGGACAGATTTTAAAAACCACTCCTTGCCATTTTCTTGCATAAGCCAATCGGAACTGCCATACTTCATTTTCATCAAGTTTGATGCCATCAGAACTATTATCATCGGGACTGCTGCCAAGGCTGCTGCTCGATAACTGTTCAGGAGCATATGAAACAATTTCATGGAATGGCGAAGTTTTTTGAGATGATGACCCTGCCTTTGAACAGAATGTCATTGAACCACTATCTGAATTTTGCACATGAACAAGACAAAGAACAAGAAGACGACCCTTGCAACTGTCAAAGAAGCAACCTATTAGAATAGGGTAATCAATAAGAAGGCATAAAATTCAGAAATTATTAACCTTTCACCACCATACATGAATACAGGGTTATCAAAGTAAATATAAACACTGTTTTACAGTCCCACAATCCTGTTGTTCTTCATGCAAAACTAAACACGACATGGGACCTGATATTTTCTTTCTCATGGAGAAAATTCTAAACAAAAAGCTAATTGGTTCAGCATAATCCAACTCTAAATCAGAAGAATGCAGACATTCTGACCAAACCCCTCTCCTCTCTCAGATTATTACATTGATCCTACATGCCTGGTAAAGCTTCTAGGTTCAATGCATCTTGGGAAATATTAGTCTCTTCATTTATCTCTTGAATATAAAAAGACCATTCTGCTGGGAGCAAAATCCGCTCAAGCATAATCAGAAAACTGCGTCTCATTTAGATTCTAGGAGCCCACTGTTGAAATCTGTCTGGAAAAATCTCGTTCAGAAAACTACAGTGTAGTCTTAAGCAAATTTACATCGAGACTATAATGAATAAAAGTTCCAACTGAGTTCTCAAACTGGTTGATGTAAGGGCAGTAAGTCATGTTTTGAGCGGGTGTCTACTGGTTATTACATGAAGCTTTATTAATCAATTATACTGGGTATCTTTTATTCTTAAGCATACAGATTGCAATATTGCACACTTGAGGGACTCAGTTGCCATTAAAGCATGAATGAAACTCTTCTTTTCGAGAGTTGAGATGTGTACACTCCTTGAGAAGGAACTTGCAAGAAGTTTACCAGCAGCTTGGCTTGTTTAAAGTCATAAAAGGCCATGTTCAGTTCAGGGAAAATTGGTAGCTAGCAGTTTCACAATTTGATAGTAAAAAAGGAAAGAAATTACTACCAATTAGCTGGTGATTTTAAAACATAGGAAACCTAAATGTCATACCTTTCAGCTTCACCACTGGGCATTACAGCTGGACCAGAAGACAGACTAGTTCCAACAATAAGCACTTGCTCACTTCCAACTCTTACTAATTCCATGGATTTTCCTGTTTCTCCAAGTTCGAGTCTAAAAGACGACAGTACTGACCCACTTAGGGGATCCACACAACATATGTCAGACAAACATGTACCACAATTCAGTTCAGTCCTCATAACAAGCAACATTTTGCTTTCATCGTGATACAGGACCTTCCTAGGAGTGCCCTCTAAATGAAACTTCTGCATATTAAGTCTCTTGCTGTGAACCATTTCCACCTAAAGTATCAAGTGATAAATACAGTACAAGTCAAAACAGCAAAATCATAAGAACCACAAAAAGCATAAAACAAGGAATGAAAAGAAGTGGTTATTTCTTGGTGAGCAAAGTTAGCAAAATAGGGAAGAGATGTCAGTCATATGACCAAAAAACTATATGTTTCTCATTTTGCATTGAGTATGTAATGTAAACCTAAATCATATTAATAAACGGAACTTATCTGTTTCAGACAGAAAATCAATTAATAATATTTGGAAGAAAAGATCACAGAATGCAGCAGCATCCTCTGGCTTATGGGGATTCAAATGCAGAAAACAATAGAGAAGATAACCAACACAACACAATGGTTTCTCCAGACACCAGAGTATACCACCACCCAAAACTTCTCATAATTTTACATTGAATAATTTTATTTGTAAATCTAATTTTACAACAATGAGAATGAGAAAAAAGAGAGAAGTTTGGGATGAGGTGGGAGATCCAATGGATATAGAAAGAAAAAGTGTTGCATAAATTGTTGTATGAACAACTTTTACCTAACAATTTCCTCCCCTCAGCCCCCACCCATTTCTCATATCCTCCCTCCCTTGCAAGACTCTTGCAAATCTTCCAAATTATTACTCTCCACTCTCCTATTACCAGCTGTCCATCAGCATAACTAATTCCTCATTTGTCTTTCCCCAACCATTCATTTATAATTTGGTTACTACTTTATACTCACCAAAATTATTGCAATATGCACCTTTGGGATATTCTTTGTATCCTACATATACATCAATAAAAGTCGAACCATGTAAGTTGAATACACTGTGTTTTCCGTCCTATCATTTGTTAAAGTGATGTTATATTTAAATGCACAAAAAAATCTTGAAATATATTATGTGTTGTGATTACTATCAATATTTTAACTTGTGTGGTAGTGAATACAACATAATTTTGTTGGATCGTCTCATTTCATTTCTTACATAAGATTTGCTGGTCTTGTTTCTTAATAATGTGCAGTAGGTTATTGTTCCTATTTTTTTGGGAAAATGGAGGATAATGTCACACCCTTGGGTACCTTCAATGCACTATAAGTTACAAAAGAAAGTGCAACCAAAGAAATAAAGGAATAAAAAAATATGGCAGCAAGGGATGCTGTGATGTGATTTTCTTACCAGATGTAAACAGTTTTCTGCAACAAACAATATTCCTTTTGGACACTCAACAGAGCAAACAGGAGTTACATGTGTGGAAGGTTGAAATGAGATAGAAGTATACGAAAGGCTATGTCTTGCACTATGCAACAACCAAGGCCTATCACTAAGAGCAATTATATCAGCATCCAGTGTGTCACCTAGTGGCACCAAGAAAACGGGAGTAATGCCAATGCGCCGAATAGCAATCAATTGAAGTGTTAAAGGAAGGTCATTTCTCATGTCAAAAGCATTACTTGCAGAATTTACCAAATTTATAGAAGATAAAGCAGTATCCACCATATTTATGGGTGATGAAGGACATGGTTCCACCGGCCACTCAAAGCGAAGGAGCATTCCATTCCTTAATCCAGCAACAACATAATACTTATCAACAAATACAAGCCGTACATCTTGAGGTACACAACCACTTATGGCAGTCCCTATTGTATTAGTCAATGAAATTGTCCCACAAGCAACTACTGTAATTCCTCCACCTGGTGAAAAAAACCAAATTTCCACAGAAGGCCTGTGTGTACCGATAACAAAGGTTTTATTGATGTCTACTCCACTTTGGAAAGAAGACATGCTACTATTATTTGATGAAATGGATGAATTTGATGGTTTTTGCTCAATTTCTTGTCCAGGGATGGAAATACATGATAATTCATTCTGCAGTACCAAATGTTGCATTTCATAAATTTCATATTCATAAGATGATAGGAATCTAACCCCAAGGATAAACAGAAAGCACGGGTTAGAGGTTGACACAACTACGAAATTATGCCCAACTGCCCCCAAACTGATACTCACATTATCTGGAGACCAAGATGTGGAAATAGGAGAGGACAAAGGGATACCTTCAGAATGAGCAGCTTTAGTGGGCAAACAAAGCTTAACAGTATATCGGTGGATCTGAACAAGTACACCATCAGTCACAAGGCCACATGCCAAAGTGCAGACATTAGGTTCAAAACCAACTGAATCAGTCACATCAGTAAAACTTAAGCCAACTGACAATATTCTGGTTTCCTCAACAAATGATAGAACTAGAAAAGAATGATGTGAATCAGTAACTTTCATTCTGACAGTCCAAGTACCAGTTACCCCCTGATATATAGAAGCAGTCCTGAGTAGATTTTCCACATTAATACCATTTCGAATTATCCTTAATGACCCCTCTGGAGCCACACCACAGCAAGCAAACATTTGATCATGCTTCTCATCACGATAATCTACAACTGCCATATCCAAGATTGGTGCAATGTTTTGAATAGGGTTTGTATAGCATAGCCTTCCATCTTCCAGTTTCAGGACCACACCATCCCCCATTTCCACAAGCGCAGCTACATATCCACCTTCAACCCACAAAAGTGCTTTACACGGCAGACCTTTATAGAGACACTCAGACAGATTAACTTTAGGGCCTTCAGAATCAAAAAGAACTTCAATCATAAAAAATTCCCCAGTATCTACACAGAAAATCATCCTAGGATCTCTATTATTTTCAGGTTCCCAACTCCATGAGCATATGTATTTGTAACCTGAATTAGCACCACCATTGTCACTGTCTATACACATGGGATCGTAATCACTCAGCTCCAACAAAGCACAGGCAGCAACATTAAAGCGTTCATCGTCAACATCGTGTAATTTACATGAGTCTTCCACATAAGTCTGCTCTTCCATGGCATTTGGTAAAATGTTCAAGTTAGTCTTATAAACACAGGATGGGTTGTGATGATCTCTAAGATCCATTAAGAGAACATCCCCAGTCCTGAACAGAAATGCAAGTCCCCTGGAGTTAGGAACTTCAACAATGTCATATGCTAGAGGCCCAGCCTCGGCATATTGAGAAATAACAAATATTTTGTGTGCTTTAACATTCCATTCCAATAATAGCAATTCATTTTGAAGGGCTCCCCTCCTGTAGTGCAAAAAAATGCATGTTTCAGTGAGTATACATCTTCACAAAGAAAGACAGCAGAAACAGAAGATAACTTCCATTATAGACATGTATTCAAGACAGAATAAACTCCTGACAGTGGGCAACATTGTATCACCATACCTATTTATAATAACAGCTAGTACAGGATTATGCTCCTTGCTAGGTTGTGAAATGAAGCAGATGCTCCAAATAGTACCACGGATATTGGTTCTGTGGATGCTTCTTGAAGAACTTGCAGTTCCATCACTTTCAGAAGGATATACAATTCTCTAGAGTTAAGCAAAAAAGATCACAAGCATATTTCTTCAGACAATAAAATTATCAAAATTAGACAAAATAAAAAATACAAATAAGATACCAATATATACTGTTACAACATGAAAAGAAAGGGAAATGAAAGGTTAGTAAAGGAAACCAATACATTAGAACCTTCAAAAGTTCAATCTCTTCAAAGATCCACCAAAAAATATGCCCTAAATGTATGTCTAGTTTATAGCCTATACCACCAGAAAACTAAAACAGTCCTCTATCATACTCATATACGTATTTTGCTAACACACCAACATGCAGCATTTCTAAAATGAAGGATGGTATAGTAATTTTGGACCTCATCAATGATATCACCACTGGACATTGACATAGAAAACAAGGCCAGCCGATCTTCATATGCACTGGAAGCAATAAAACAACCACTGCAGAAAGAGAAACATAGGAATTAGTAATATACACCAGAAAGCTTACCATGTTTTTTCCGTTTGTCCTTGAGCATTGTTAAATATAAAACTATTCATGAGCCTTCATCCAACAGCTTAAGCTTTTAGATGAGTAGGACCTTCACATGATATCAAACCTCTTTAACCACGAGGTTCAAAGCTCAATCCTTGATGCTTCAAAACTTTTAAATTAGATTTGAATACCAACACAAGGTGGGCCCAAGCAATGCTCATGCTTCAAGCGCAAGGGACTCTTGTATTCTAGACATAAAATCATTCATGACCCTTGACATAACGGTAGTGTTTTAGCTAGTTGGCCTCGAACAAAATGTAATCCCGAAATTACTCTATTGTGTACGCAAGAACATATCTTAGCCCAAAAATTATGAAAATAGATCTCTAGGGTCTAAACAATACATGTCACCCAACCAACAGTGAAATAATTCACTAGCATTAGTGACTGATTTATTGGAAGGATTTAAATTTAACCTACGGGTGTAGTGATAAAGCTTAAAATTATGAATTAGAATTTAGGATAGAGTTTAATTCAACCGTACAAAACAGACTTGTAAGACGATATTTGCACCTCACATATATACTTTTGCTATATTTCCAGAAGATGAGAAATCTCCAACACATCCTTCTCACACCAATAACTAGATATCTCAAGGGACTGGCTGTTTGTGAATGGTCTAATAGCGGCTAGCTAATAAGCCCATCAAACATAGTAAGGGTAAATTTTGATACCATATGAGAATTTAGGATTAAGTCTAACTCAACCCTACAAAATCAACTTATAAAGTGGAGTTTACACCTTACATAGATACTCTATTTAGCCATATCTATAAAGGAGAATCTCCAACACTGAACAAAACATGAAGACAGATGTTTACAAATGGTTAAAAGAATTTAATGGAAATGAAGAATCTAAGTTAGAACAATGATTTGTCACTTTATTATATGCTTATAGTTTCAAATTTCTACTGGATGCAATTTAAAATGTTATTGTAAAACTCTCAGCACATCACAATGGGCCTTAAAGAGTAAGTAGCCATGATAACACACTGTTATTAATTGGTTTGAATTAAATTTTAGTTCTGATCAAACCGTTAGATGGATAACAAAAATCCCTCACGTCCCTTAAATGCTCACTTATGACCCAAAACTCTCAATGTTGTGTTCCAAACATATCAAGAAACCATAAATTTGTTTCCACACAAAAATAAAAAAACAGCCACCAAAGCACAGCAGAAAATGCTGGAGCTGGAATTGCAAAGATAGACTCTTTGGGAACAGAGATGCAGCCAGAGAGAAAGAAGAAAAATCTAGCTCTTGAGCATCATGAAATGAATCATGTCAATTTAAGAGAAAAAAAAAAGTTTACGCATGTAGGTTACCACAGTTATTATCAGCTGATCATGTGCTACGAGTCTCATTGTGTCATGGAAATGGAATACAGCTGTAGCTTCTAGCATTCCAAGCACACTCACAATGCCTCTCCCTCGTTATGTTGTATAAGATCAACTTTTTGTTTACAATAATTTAAAATTTGAAATTCTTTAAAAATAAAGCTGAGAGTAAAAAGGAAAACAATAGAAAATAGTTCAGTTGAAAAAGTATACAATGTAATACTGTAGTTTGAAGTTAAGTGATAAGAGTATTACTAAGAAACCTCCAATTGAGAAGGTTTATGATAGAACGAAAGGGGTAAAACAGGGAAGGACCATGTTCCTTGAATTACATGGAGGATTCTTTCTTTCCTTTTCCTTCTTTTTCTTTCAATAAAAGTTCCCTTATTTTTCTTCCCCTTAAATTAGTTTGTACCATTTAGGGTATGGCACTCAAATACTAAGCAAATTTCAACTCTATATAGCAAACTGGCCATGCCTGCCCTCAATACCACTGTATACCATGAAAAATTCTATTGGGAGCATAGAGTTGGAAAAAGGAATTTTTAGCAGACAAGTGCTTCTTCAATGTTCTTTTTCCAAGTAGCCTACACACTTGGTATAGCTAGGTTCAATACATCTTAAGAACTAGGGGTATTTTAATTCTTCTCTCGTAAATTGTTTTGGCATTAATTATCTTTCTCTTGAATATGAACAATTCCAATTTACTGGGTAGAAAAAACACTTCAGCACAGGCAGAAAATTTTTTTCTTCTCATTTTCTAACATTGTATCAGAGCTTCCAATCCAAGCGGGACTCTGCTTCACAAAAAAAAAAAAAACTTCTGTAGAAGGTCTGACAGTGCTCTTGAAGCTGTCAGACATTAAAAAATTCAACTAGAATTCCAACAACTTCCAGTCACCACAAATTTTCTGGCAGCTGCCTGGCATGTTCTACAGGTAGTTTTGCTCCAATGCCTGTTTGATTTAGGGTGGGTTCAAGTCCAATTAGTATCATTTACTGTTCATTATGAACAGGCACTGAGGCATCCTGCCATACCTACGGTAGCAGAGCTCTGGGTAGTACAGACCTCATTCTACTGAATTTTCCTCAGTCTGAATAATATATACTACATATATCATTTTTCTTATTCATTCCTGCTATATTTTGTTCATTTCTGTTACTATTGGATTCAGTTTTGTATCAAACTGGTCCAATCTGCCAGATTCAAAGAACAGAGAGTAACGAACTAAGGAGAGGAATACAAATAAATGCTAGGCAAGAAGATAGAGGCAGAAGTAGCAGCTCTGGAAAAATAAGTAGCCCTCTGGAGGAAATGGTCTAAAGGCATATGAGCACCAGGAGATGTTAATCGAGATGACAAAGGGTATGGAGAAATTACCTTCTTCATAAGGATGGAAGAAGCTTCAAGGGAATTCTATGGATGAGTTCTTACAATAGGTGAAAAAGATGGAACTACTGATGTTCATCAGAGATTCAACTGGTTGGATAGCTCGAGAAAAGTTTACTACTTCCAAGTGATGGAGATGAGTCTAAATGTTCAAGTGAAATCACATGGCCGTGTATGGAAGGATCCACAATTGCAAAGAAACCTAATATGATTTAGGAACAACTCAAATGTGAACTTCTTGAGACATAGATGGATGAGCAATGGCCACAACTTAGCATCGGGGAGATGGATGAACTTCAGCAAGTAGAGAGTGTATATGAGATGAGTGCATACAGGAGTTTGAACAGTTAACTGTCCAGGTAAAATGGCTGCCCAACAACAAATATTTTGGGTATTTCATTCATGGATTGAAGAGGATATTTGTGGCAGAGGCACAACTTCTGTGCTTTTGGTCTTCTGTCCCATCCAATAAAAATGAATCTAGCAAGGGCGATCAAAAGTGAATTATAGGATCAGCTTGATTAAATCAGGGATGAGACTATCAGGAATAAGAGAAGTTTCGGGTTGGGTTCTGCAACCCAAAATGGGCCATTTAACTCAGGCGGCACACACATTTTAGAAGTATTTAAATATGATTACAGAAGTAGATTTAAGAATCTGGAGATCCTATCAGCCATGTTACCTGTTTATTATCAACCAAAGTAATTTGTGCGGTCAACCTAGAAGTTCATGTAGACCAATTATGAGGACATCCTTATTGTTTTGCAATATGTGAAAGAGTAATGTATGCTTACAGAATGGAACAGAACACGTAACTTAGAGATAAGAATTTGTGACCAGAAAACATATCACCTGGAATCAACTGCTAGCTTTCTTCCAGGAAGATCCATCGGGTTTCCAGGATTAGACATCTGTATATGTGTTACAGAAACAAACCTACAAAGATGCATACATAAATTAAAAAATCATACAAGTTAATTCTTTTTGGGTTAAATAAATTTTTAGTACCTCCAAAATTGGTACCACCAACAAAATTTCAGTATTTTTTATACTCAAAACATTTAATAAATATGTGAATTTGATCTTATTCCCTTACTTTTGAATTAATGGAATTGACATACTAATTTTGAAAGTGTCATGTGTCACATACTTGCAAATAACTTAATAGAATGATTACATGTCAACATTAATAAAGTTACTCAGAAGACCAATTTCAATATGGATCAATTTTGGAGGTACCAAAAACTTCTTAACATACTATTTTTCCACTAAATAAAGTTCCTAACATGTAATGAACATTTATGATGTTCAAAACATGCACTAATGAACCAAAAACTGAGAACACTCGACCATATCATCTTATACCAATCCAGTGAAAAAGAGAAGAGACAAAGACAGGGCAAGCAAACCTGTGCATTTCATTGCAAAACGTGAGCAAGGAAAGCTTCCCAGAATCGGATGTAGCAACCAAAAGGTCTTTACCCCACAGCTACAGAACCAGTATAAAGGACTAAATAAAATCAACCTTAGCATATAAAAATATGCCACCCAAAACAATAAATAACTTCATCGAATCAAAACAGGCAGATACAATGAGTTCCTCACAAAACAGAGAACAGTTAGCCAGAGTAGACAAAAAACGAGCAACACACCTGAGGATCACGTGCACGAAACTTCTCATTCCAAGGCAATATGGCAAGATCTTTGATGGTGCCAAAGACCGGCTGATCACACACAGATTGCACATTCCCATCATCTTCAATGACCACCAATTCAATAGACGTCTCCTGAAATCACAAATAAACAGGAGCAACACAACATGTCGTCCCAGTTCCAGTCCCAATCAAAACAATATAACAAGAGAAACACACTCGGCTCGGCTCAGTTCAGTTAATTACGCCAAATAAAACACCTACTCTATACTGCAGCATGTAGTGGCAACACACCATAAGCTAGATTTTCGATAATGTGAGAAACGAAGAGGAAAAAAAAGGAAAAGAAAGAGAAGAAGCTCACCTTGCCAAAAACGATGTCATTTGAGGAGGGAGAACGGATGTGAGCGTAGAGGACCTGAAGAACGACGCTTCCTCTGAGGACGCATTTGGAGAGGTAGTAGCGCGAGGCGGAGGAAAAAGAAGAAGAGCCAGACTTCGCCGAAGAGCATTCCTCTTCGGAAACCGCCATTTCCTAATAGTTGCCGCTTAGGTTTGAGTTGAGCGATTGATTGAATTTGATTGCTGAGAAATTGGAGAGTCTGAATATCGTGTTCATCAAGAGTTGGATAACATGATGCACGCACAGAAACACACACTTCCAAGTTCAGTAGATGATGAAGATGAAGAAAGAGGAGAAGAAGAAGAAGAGGGCTTCTTTACTTTTGTTTCGTTTTTTCCCTTCATTCATGTCTCAACCATAAACAAAATGGGAACACATACATTTTATATTTATATTTATAATATGTATTTTTTTAATTATATTTCTCTTTATCACCCTTTGCTAAGTTTATTCAAATTTACTGAATATATACTTAAATTTTGTTAATGTGCAAATGGTTAATATTTGATTTTGGTTTTTTATATGCATTATTCATTGAATAATTAAATAGTGTTAAATCTGCAACTTAATTGAGAATTGCAGAACAAAAAATGTTAAATGTTAAATATTAATTTTATATTTTGTTTTCTTTTATTTTAACATTATTTAATTTATTCTTCAAATTTCCTTGATCTTCAACTTACTTTTTTTATATTCTATACACTCAAAACAATCATTAAATAAAAACTAATTTTAAAAACAAAAAATAATTAATTATTATATTAACTAAATTAGATAAATAATAAATAAATAATAAAAAACTAAAAAAACTGCTATAAATAAATTAGATTTAAAAAAAAAATCTTTATGTTATTAGATATTTAAATTCAAAAGAAGTATTAAATACTTAAAATAAAAGTTTATTATATATTAAAAAAAGTATACTTATTTATATTTATGCAAATAATTAATATTTGACGAAGATATTTTTTTTAAATCTCATTGAAATATAAAGACTACTAATAAGAAATAAAATTAGTTACTTATTTTATTTAAAATATATTCTGTGGTTATTATTCTATATATAAATTTATACAGTCCTATTTATTTAATATTTATAAATAATCAATTTATATTAAAGTATTGATTTTAGTATATAGTAAAATAATTTATTTTTTGTTAGGCCGCAACTGTTATACAAAGTCCAAGTTATAATTGAAAATAATTTTCATAAATTTTGCAATATCACCATTAAATTTTACAAATATTTTTAATAAAAAAAAATCAACTGTTAGGTTTAATTGTTAAACTGAATGTAACATGTAACACTTGGATTTTACATAATTATGCAGTTACATGTAGTTATAATTATTATATTTAACATTGTGGAAAATGAATATAGATTTACATGAATAAACACAGATAATCCATTCTATCAAACATGCAATTTTATTTAGTTTTCAAAGTAAAAATTGAAGTTGAATCTTCAAATGGGAGAAAAAAAGATACCATAAAACAAAACTTAACATAGAAAAAAAGAAGTGACATTTTATTCTTAACTTCAAATATACAAACTCACATTTTTATTTTGTTACTCATAACCTTCAACAATTATCAATATCAATATCAGTCTCATCTTATTATGCAAAGTTTAATTGAACTAAAGTTTGTTCATACCTCTATCACTCTACCGTCAACAACATCCAATTATGGTGTGATTATTATCAAATGAAGTATGACATACACTTTTTCATGGATCTTAGTGAAGCAAATTAATTGACTAGGGTCAAGTTTTTTCAATTGATCATTTTTTCCTCTATAACAAAGGTATTTTCTCTCCTTATTCAATAAAAGAAGCGTAAGAAAGTATAATGATATATTATATAATTTTAAATTTTATGTAGTAGGTTAAAAATACATCATTATTAACTTTATATTTATTGATCTTTATTAAAATTATTTTTTTAAAAGTGATATAATCATGATATTAATAAACATATATACATAAAAATAATAAATGTGATTAATAGCACCTGTATAAAAAAAAAGTAAGAATTGGAAGAAGAATAAAGAAGAATTTGTAATGGATAAAACACTTTGATATTTGATACTTCAAAATTCGTGACTTGTGTATTGGTTAGTAGGTTAATTAGTTGATAACATTGTGTTGCTATTAAATTATCATGGAGGTAAGAAACTACATGATTAGACACATAATAAAAACATGTCATTATATGTTAATTAGTAGGATAACTATATTTACTATTATATCAACGATAACACACTTAGACTTTTAAAGGTGTTAAGAAAAATTCACTCCAAGCCACAAAAAGTATAGTACAACAAAACACAAGTCGTGCTTCAAAGAAGATGATGCTTGGTTGTTTTCTTGACAGATAAAGTTTCGGTTTAGGTCAAGGTACAAAGATCCTATTATGGGTAAGGGAGGTTCTCGAGTGATTGGAAATGATTTAGGGTAGGGTTTTGGAGAGTTCTTGAGAGAATCGTGGTGATAGGTGATGGAAGCAAGGTGTTTGGGAGTGGTGATGTTATTGGTTTAGGTCTTTTGTCTTGGTTCTTGGATGGGTTTTGTTGCGGATGAACAAGGGAAAGGGTTAGGCTGAGTGTACTGAATTTTGAACAAAAATTTGAGGTGGAAAACTCAAAAGTCAAAATGTAGGGGATTTTTTTACCTTTATTAGATAAACACATGGGTGCGATTGGGGTTCTAAGGGTGTGACCAAGTTAATTCTTTTAATTTTGGGTGGTTCTTAACAACTTTAGGAGGTGAAAGGGACAAAAGTTTATCAAAAAGACAACTAACATGCAATAAATTAATGGAATAAGACAATGGAAGATAATGAATATGATAAAAAAAATGGAATTGTTAAAGCTGGAGGAAGCTTCTTCCCTACCAAGGCTTGATGTGTGTTTGATGAAGAAAATGGCTTGAGTGCTTTGAAGATTGTAATAGGTTTTTAGGTTCATTTGTAATTAGGCATGTAATTGTGTATGATTGCCTTTTGCTGTATAACCTATCCTAGATGCCTAACCAAGTCTAGATCAAGCACATGATGTGGTTAAATGGGTTTTGAAAAGCTTTTTAAAATGTTTTTAAAAGTTTTAAATCAGTACACAAATAAATCTGTTTTATGGAGAAAGAATCTGTTTATTTCTTCTCTGTTAAAAGGCTTTTCTAAAAGTTCTGTTTGAGACCACATGCAAAGCTTAGTTCGCTATTTCAGTTAAAGCTGAGTTGGCCTATTTGCCTTCATTTAATTTGTTTCACTGTGAAAGAATCGGTTTGCCCTTTGGTCAGTTGAAAGTTTTTCACAAGTTAGTTAGGGCACCAAAGGTACAACTCAGACAGTTATTTCAGTTAGCTGAGTTGGCGGTTTTCACAAAATAAATCTGTTAAGTTCAAAAATGAATCTGTTGTTTCATAACTGCTTTTCAACTGTTTTTTGAAAAGAAGTTAGAAACTGTTTTCTATATAAAGAAAATTCTATCTCACATGAGAGAGGGCTGAGCAATTATGTTTTTGACAGAGATCAAACATTTTCCATGTGAGAAGAAGGATTGAAAGATTTTTTAAAGGTTTTCAAAGAGATTTTCAAGTGTGCTTGTTCTAGGAAACCTTTGATCTTGGTGAAGGTGCTGGTGCAGTTTCTGCAGCAAATTGAACTACTGGTTTTGAGTTCTTGCATCTTCTTTTCAGGTGTAATCTTTCCTTTATTCTGTTTTGTAAAGGTGTAAGTGTTAGTCACTCCTTGATAGGGTTTCTTGGAGTGCAAGGTGTGCTGAAATAGGGTTTTTCAGCATTGTGTGTGTTGTTCTTGTAGTGTTCAAGAACTGCTGTGTTTGTAAGTGATTGGTATTGTTTTTAGTGAATTCCACCTTGGGGTAAGGTGAGACTGGATGTAGCTCTGTATGAGTGAACCAGTATAAAAACTTGTGTGCCTTGTCTTCTCATCCCTGCACTCATTTCTGGTTTTTGCTTAATTCTGTCAAGAACTAAATCTGTTCTTTTGAAATTGAATCTGTTAATTCTGGGTTTAAGTGAAAACTGTTCTTCCTGATTTGTTAATGTTCTCTGATCATAAACAAGGTTGTTGTATATAATGGTTTAAGTGATTTGTGAACAAACTGTTCATTCATTAAAATCTGAGAAAGGATCATTCCTCTTAAAACCTTGTGTTGAGTAATTTTGTTTGATTTCTAAGCATAGCTGTATCCTTCATCCTCACAATATTAAGCTGATCTGATTTTGTTATAATTCTCTGTTGATCACAATTTTACATTGAACAAATTCAAATTGTGCCAAGACTGCTCTGAAGAATCAATCTGTTTCATGTAAAAACAATCTGTTCTTTTTGCCTCTGGAATACTGAAAAATTGTGTGTTCTTGCGAAAATTTTATAAGCTCAATTCACCCCTCCCCTCTTGAACTTAGACACTAATAGACCCAACAATTGGTATCAAGAGCTAGGGCTTGTATTTTGCTCAAGTGTGTGCATGATGTCTGAGTTTAAAATGCCTTTTGCTGAAGGTGCGTCTATTAATATACCTCCTATGTTTGGTGGTGTTAACTATGCTTTCTGGAAAATCATGATGAAGATCTTTATGGAGTCTATTGACATGGGAATCTGGGATGCAGTGGTCAGTGGACCTTTCATACCTATGCAGGTTGTCAAAGATGAAACAATAAAGAAGCCTTGGTCTGAATGGAGTGAAACCGAGAAGAAGAAGGCCCAATATGACTCCTTAACCAAGAATATCATCACCTCTGCACTGAATATGGATGAGTTATTTAGAGTCTCTCAATGTAACTCAGCAAAGGAGATGTGGGATGTACTAGAGGTGACTCATGAAGGGACTGATGATGTGAAACGGGCAAGGAAGCACTCACTGATTCAGGAGTACGAGCTGTTCAGAATGCAATCTGAAGAAAGTATTGCTGATGTGCAGAAACGATTTACACACATTGTAAATCACCTCACTGGCCTTGGTAAAGTCTTTGACAAGGAAGAGCTTAACATAAAGGTACTAAAATGTCTTGATAGGAGCTGGCAGCCTAAGGTAACAGCAATCTCAGAATCCAAATATTTATCCAAGATGTCCACTGCTGCACTTTTTGGAAAGCTGATAGAGCATGAAATTGAGCTGAAAAGATTGAAAGAACAAGAAACAGTGGAGAAGAAGGCCAAAGGAATTGCTCTGAAAACTACCATGGAACATGATACAAGTGAGGAAGAAGGTGATCCAGAACATGATGAGACTGTGAGTCTGCTCACCAGAAAATTCAGCAGGTTTCTTAGAAAGAAAAACCGTGACAGAACTCAGCAAAGAAAGAGGTATTCCAAACAACCTAATGATTCAAATTCTTCCAATTACACGTGCTTTGGATGTGGTAAACCAGGTCATATAAAAGCTGATTGTCCAAACAATCAAAGTAAAGAAAAATCAGCAAGCAAGAGGAGTGACAAAGGCAAAGGTAGAAGAGCATATATCTCATGGGAAGAAAATGATGTATCCTCATCTAGTAATTCCTCAACTGAAAGTGAAGAAGCAAATCTTTGCTTCATGGTGAATGATGAGGGATCCAACTCTGACTCAGTAAGTAATTTCTCCACTGATTCTGAAAACTATGATCAGCTGCTAATAGCCTTTAAGGAAACACATGATGAAGCAAACAGGTTGGCTATAATGTGCAACAGATTGAATAGAGTAAATAGGGTACTTGAACCTAAGGTCAAAGCTCTTGAAGAAGAACTGCACAAAGCTAAAACTGAATTGATTAGTCTTGAATTGACATGTTTGCATGCATCAATTAAAACTTGTGATAATTGTAAAAAGCTGGAAAAACAGGTTGAGTATTTGTTAAAAACACTTTCAAATTTCACTAAAGGAAGAGAAAATCTTGAAACCTTATTAGGTTCACAGAATGTTGTTTTCAATAAAAATGGTTTAGGATATAATCCTGGAATGAAAGGTAATGTGAAAAAGCTGTCCAGTTTCTTTGTTCCTTCCAAAACAGGTTTTTCCTCTTTTAGTTATTAAAAAACAATGCATATTGCAACATGTTTTTATTGTATGAAGTATGGTCATGTATCTAAAAATTGTAAAGCTAGGAGGTACCTTGTTCCTAAAGGATTGGCCAAATGGCTTCCTAAGGAAAGGTATTAATCATGTTGGACCCTAGACTAAAGGGGTACCATAAGTGCTAAAACTGTTTTGTTGCAGAAAAACAGCAGGAGAAACCAGTGGTATCTTGACAGTGGCTGCTCAAAACACATGACTGGTGATGTGACTCAGTTCATAAATTTGAAACTCAAAGCTGAAGGGCATGTCACATATGGAGATAACAATAGAGGAAAAATTCTTGGAAGAGGAGATGTTGGTACTAAAGACTCAACTACTATTAAGAATGTCCTATATGTTGAAGGGCTAAAACATAGTCTTCTAAGCATTAGCCAGCTGTGTGACAAGGGATACAAGGTCAATTTCGAAGCCAATACTTGTACAATTTCAAATGAAAATTCTGGTAAGGTGCTGTTCACTGGAAAAAGGGTAAACAACATTTATCTCCTAGACATTATAAAGAGTTGTTCTGAAAATGAGTGTTTGCTATCTAAAAATGATGAGTCATGGTTGTGGCATAGGAGACTAGCTCACATTCACACAAATCACTTGAATAAGCTAAAACCTAAGGAACTTGTTTCTGGTTTACCAAACATAAAGTTTCAAAATAACAGATTGTGTGATGCCTGTGTAAAGGGAAAACAGATTAGAACTTCTTTTAAATCAAAAGATATGGTTTCTTCAAATAAAGCTTTGGATGTTTTGCATATGGACTTGTTTGGACCATCTAGGACTGCTAGCTTAGCTGGAAATTACTATGCTTTGGTGATTGTTGATGACTTTTCAAGATATACATGGACTTTGTTTCTTGCTTCTAAAAATGATGCATATAAAGCCTTTAAGAAACTTGCTAAGGTTCTGCATAATGAAAATGAAAATAGGATAAAACAGATTCGTAGTGATCATGGGGGAGAATTTCAAAATGCAAAGTTTGATGAATATTGTGAAAAACATGGGATCATACATAGTTATTCTGCTCCTAGGACACCCCAACAAAATGGTGTTGTTGAAAGAAAGAATAGATCACTAGAAGAGTTAGCTAGGACTATGCTAAATGAATCTGGTTTACCTAAATATTTTTGGGCTGATGTTGTATACACTGCTTCTTATGTGCTTAACAGAACATTAATTAGACCAATTCTTAAGAAAACTCCCTATGAATTGTATAAAGGTAGGAAGCCTAGCATTAGTCATCTTAGGGTGTTTGGCTGCAAATGCTTTGTTTTAAATAATGGTAAAGATAATCTGGGGAAGTTTGATCCTAAATCAGATGAAGGAATACATATTGGTTATGCTATAAATGGTCATGCTTATAGAGTGTATAACAAAAGATTGCTTGCAGTTGAAGAATCTATACATGTTGTGTTTGATGAAACAGATTTTTCTGTGCCCAAATCTGTTATGGATGAACCTGGTATGGATGATTTAAGAACAATTATGCAACAGAATCAATCTAGTGAGCTTGATGCTACTAATCCAAATTCTGTCAAAGAATCTACTGTGAATGCAGGACTGCCTAAAGAATGGAAGACACCAAGGGATCTCACTCTTGACAATGTAATTGGTAAAATTGAGAAAGGAGTCTCAACAAGGAATTCACTCAATAATTTCTGCAGAACAGTAGCTTTTGTGTCACAGATTGAGCCTAAAAGCCTGGAAGAAGCACTGCAAGACAACAATTGGATAACAGCAATGCAGGAAGAGCTGAACCAGTTTGAATACAATGAAGTATGGACTTTGGTTCCAAGAAAGCATGAGATGAACATCATAGGAACCAAGTGGGTGTACAGGAACAAGATGGATGAACATGGAGCTATCACTAGAAATAAAGCAAGATTGGTTGCTAAAGGGTATAACCAAGAAGAAGGTATTGATTTTGGTGAAACCTATGCTCTAGTAGCACGTCTTGAAGTTGTCAGACTACTTCTAGCATTTTCCAGCATACAAGGTTTCAAGCTGTTTCAAATGGATGTCAAGAGTGCATTTCTAAATGGCTACATCAATGAAGAGGTGTTTGTATCTCAGCCTCCAGGGTTTGAAGATCACAAAAATCTAGAACATGTGTATATGCTTAAGAAAGTCTTATATGGATTGAAGCAAGCACCTAGGCAATGGTATGAAAGGCTAAGTGAATTTCTGCTGTCTCAAGGTTATAGCCGTGGCAATTCAGATAAAACTCTCTTTCTAAAGAAGAAAAGTGAAGATATCATACTTGTGCAAGTCTATGTAGATGATATTATATTTGGATCCACAAATGAAGAGATGTGTGAAGACTTTGTGAAAACCATGAAAAGTGAGTTTGAGATGTCAATGTTAGGAGAAATGAATTTCTTCCTTGGACTACAAGTTAAGCAACTCAAGGATGGAATTTTCATAAGCCAAGAAAAATACTGCAAGGAACTACTCAAGAAGTTTGATATGAATCAATGCAAAGCAATCAACACTCCTATTTCAACAAGTTGTCAGCTGGATCAAGATGCTGCAGGAAAATCAGTAGATCAAACGAAGTATATGGGATTAATTGGTTCCTTATTATACCTAACTGCCAGCAGGCCTGACATTATGTTTGCTGTATGTTTATGTGCTAGATATCAATCTGATCCAAAGGAATCACACTACAATGCAGCAAAGAGAATTCTGAAATATTTGCAAGGATCTAAGGATGTTGGATTGTGGTATCCTAACAAGGTATCTTTAAATTTGATTGGTTTTTCAAATTCTGATTTTGCAGGCTGCAAAGTTGATAGGAAGAGCACAAGTGGAACTTGTCACATGCTTGGATCAAGTCTAATCTCTTGGCATTGCAAAAAGCAAGCTTGTGTTGTTCTCTCCACAGCAGAAGCAGAATACATAGCTGCTGGAAGTTGTTGTGCTCAAACCTTATGGCTAAGACAACAGCTAAGTGATTTTGGAATTCTGCTAAATAACATACCTATAAATTGTGATAATACTAGTGCCATAAATCTATCTAAGAATCCTATCATGCACTCAAAGACTAAACACATTGAAATTAGACATCACTTTCTAAGAGAACATATAGCTAATGGAACATGTGATATACAATTCATTGGTACTGAATTTCAACTAGCTGATCTATTCACTAAACCACTTGCTAAAGACAGGTTTCACTTTCTTTTAAATGAATTGGATATTATTAGCTTGAATTGTCCTCTGCAGTGAAAATTTCAATCTGTTGTTTTATGTTTTAACATGTTTCGTTCCCTGTTTCAGAAATCACAGATGTGACTAGTAAAGAGAAAGATTTATTTTCTCTCTCTCACTTTATTGTTGACTGCTTTTACGGTTATTGACCAGCAGATCCATGCAAATTAATGTGTGGGTATCCTAACTAATTGGATTTTGTGTAGATGCAACAGATTTGATGTACCAAAATCAGGTTCCAAGATATTCTTACGTGAATCCACACCTGAACCTGCTGCACCATTGGAATAAAATCTGTAGCATATCTGTGGGATTTGATTTTTCTTCAAAATTCATTATTTCCAAAATCTGATCACATTGCCCTAAATTAAAATTTGTGTTTTTCAATTTTGGTTTAATAATCCTATATAAACCTAGCACAATTTAGCTCGTCTTTCACACCCTCTCACTTGTACTATAAGTTGTCCAGGTGCACATTGCTTCACCACAGGTTTTGTTTCTGTTTTGAGTAATAATCTGTAATGTTTTTCTTCTAGAATTGTATGTTAATATATTGGTGCTTGGAAAAACAGATTAAGCATGGCATCCTCTTCACATAGAAAGAAGAAATCCAAGGAGCAATCTCAAAGCAGCCAAGGCATCCTGGAAAACTGGTTTGCTGGAGATTCAGAGGCAATGACAAGGTTCATACATGAGACTGGCATGAAGCAAATCAATGTACCCAAGCTGCTTGAGTTCTCATGGCTGAGAGAGGAGAATCTGATAGAAGCCAAAGATTTGCTCAAGCATCAAAAGCTGAAAGGATTTCTGGAGATGAATGGAAATGTTTATCCAGATCTTGTGAAGGTGTTTTACTGCAACCTTGAACAAGATGGTAAAAATCTGGTTTCCCATGTGAAAGGAGTAAAGCTGAAGATCACTAGGGAAATCTGGAGCAGTGTGGGTGGAATAAAATATTAAGGACTGAAAGTGAGCAAAGGAAACACTGCTGGAATTCAAGGGTTCAACAAATTGCAATTCTATAGAAGCTGTGTGAGGAATCCTACTGAACCAGTAGCTAGGTATCACGCAGGTAGCCTAACTCTAATTCCTATACTCTTAGCTCATATAATTGCTTGGCAGCTTACCCCTAGAGGAAGTAATCATGTTGTACTTCATGAGGAAGATTTGATACTGTTGTATTGCATCATGAACCAGCTTAAGGTAAATTGGGTAAGTACTATGGTTGAACATATGCTGAAATCTGCAAGACTACCTGATTATCGTCTTTCCTATGCAATATTTGTGTCAAAACTAATTGATCATTTTAAAGTGGACACTACCAATGAAAGGAATGACTCTATTAAAGCTCCAAGTGAAATAGATAACTCCACACTCATGAAAATGGGATTCTATAAGGATGAAGATGGCTGGGTTTTTAGAAGAAATGCTGGACAGAGGGCTGAGCAAGAAGCTGCTCCTCAAGGAAAAGAAGAAGAAGCAAATGCTGATGGTGTGCAACACATGGATGAATCACCAATACATTCTGTTGAACATGAAGATGTTGCTGCTACGAGTCAGAATGCAATAGTTGCATATGAGGCACCTGAGTACAGAGGTGAACCTCTGTCTATGTTTGAAAGACAGGTGCTAAGCAGGCTGGACATACTCACAGATGAGCAGAAGGCACACTATGAGATGACTTACGCCAGGTTTCAACACTTGGATGACCAACTTGAAGGAGTTCAAGTGCAGCTAGCTGAGCTCTATTACAACAACAAGTGATCCTATTTCTAAGTCTTTATCTTTTATATGTTGTTGAACAATTTGGGATTAATCTGTATTGTTTTTTATTCTGCACTGGTTTTTAGTTGTTTTGTGGTTTATAATGAACCTCTATGTTGGTTTTATTTGAACTGTTATGTATGGTTATTATTGTTCTTTGGTATTTTGTGCTCCCATTATGTTTGATGAATCCAAAGGGGGAGAAGAATAGCCTGGTACAGGTTCTGCAGTTGTTATTCACAGAGGTTGCTGATATGATTCAGATGTTAAATCTGCAGGTACATCAATTCTAAATCTGTTTGTTCTGCCTTGACACCTGTGTATTTTTTTTTTTGGTATATAGTTCTGTACAGGTTTGGTCATGATCTTTCTTCAAAGCTGTGCAAAGCAAAGGGAATTTGTCTCCATCAAACAGGGGGAGATTGTTAAAGCTGGAGGAAGCTTCTTCCCTACCAAGGCTTGATGTGTGTTTGATGAAGAAAATGGCTTGAGTGCTTTGAAGATTGTAATAGGTTTTTAGATTCATTTGTAATTAGGCATGTAATTGTGTATGATTGCCTTTTGCTGTATAACCTATCCTAGATGCCTAACCAAGTCTAGATCAAGCACATGATGTGGTTAAATGGGTTTTGAAAAGCTTTTTAAAATGTTTTTAAAAGTTTTAAATCAGTACACAAATAAATCTGTTTTATGGAGAAAGAATCTGTTTATTTCTTCTATGTTAAAAGGCTTTTCTAAAAGTTCTGTTTGAGACCACATGCAAAGCTTAGTTCGTTATTTCAGTTAAAGCTGAGTTGGCCTATTTGCCTTCATTTAATTTGTTTCACTGTGAAAGAATCGGTTTGCCCTTTGGTCAGTTGAAAGTTTTTCACAAGTTAGTTAGGGCACCAAAGGTACAACTCAGACAGTTATTTCAGTTAGCTGAGTTGGCGGTTTTCACAAAATAAATCTGTTAAGTTCAAAAATGAATCTGTTGTTTCATAACTGCTTTTCAACTGTTTTTTGAAAAGAAGTTAGAAACTGTTTTCTATATAAAGAAAATTCTATCTCACATGAGAGAGGGCTGAGCAATTATGTTTTTGACAGAGATCAAACATTTTCCATGTGAGAAGAAGGATTGAAAGATTTTTTAAAGGTTTTCAAAGAGATTTTCAAGTGTGCTTGTTCTAGGAAACCTTTGATCTTGGTGAAGGTGCTGGTGCAGTTTTGCAGCAAATTGAACTACTGGTTTTGAGTTCTTGCATCTTCTTTTCAGGTGTAATCTTTCCTTTATTCTATTTTGTAAAGGTGTAAGTGTTAGTCACTCCTTGATAGGGTTTCTTGGAGTGCAAGGTGTGCTGAAATAGGGTTTTTCAGCATTGTGTGTGTTGTTCTTGTAGTGTTCAAGAACTGCTGTGTTTGTAAGTGATTGGTATTGTTTTTAGTGAATTCCACCTTGGGGTAAGGTGAGACTGGATGTAGCTCTGTATGAGTGAACCAGTATAAAAACTTGTGTGCCTTGTCTTCTCATCCCTGCACTCATTTCTGGTTTTTGCTTAATTCTGTCAAGAACTAAATCTGTTCTTTTGAAATTGAATCTGTTAATTCTGGGTTTAAGTGAAAACTGTTCTTCCTGATTTGTTAATGTTCTCTGATCATAAACAAGGTTGTTGTATATAATGGTTTAAGTGATTTGTGAACAAACTGTTCATTCATTAAAATCTGAGAAAGGATCATTCCTCTTAAAACCTTGTGTTGAGTAATTTTGTTTGATTTCTAAGCATAGCTGTATCCTTCATCCTCACAATATTAAGCTGATCTGATTTTGTTATAATTCTCTGTTGATCACAATTTTACATTGAACAAATTCAAATTGTGTCAAGACTGCTCTGAAGAATCAATCTGTTTCATGTAAAAACAATCTGTTTTTTTTGCCTATGGAATACTAAAAAATTGTGTTCTTGCGAAAATTTTATAAGCTCAATTCACCCCTCCCCTCTTGAACTTAGACACTAATAGACCCAACATATAGGTAAGACAAAGTGGTGATTATCTTATCAAGTGTAAGATGGATGACTAAGACCCTTGAATGATCTCTTAAAACTCTTCTTAGTGCTCAAAGAAAATAAGAGAAGAAGATGTCACTTACCAAAACTCAACTAAGTAAGTAACACTCTCACAAAAGAAACACAAAATACTTTTATAGCTTAAATTGATTTCTATTTCAAAAAATAAGAAAAATACTTCTTTATCAATTTCGATAAAGCTTTAAAATTAACAATAACTTTTCATAATTGTTCTACCATTGTTTTATTGTAAATGAATATAAAGAATAAAAGTATATTTCATAGAAAGTTAAGCTATAATTTTAAATGTCATTAACATGATTTAATAAATGAGAAGTTGTGTTTGAAAATCTAAACAAAGTAAACATTTTGTACCTATATTTTTTATAATGTTATAAACTTTATCCTCTAATGATATATCACTTCGTCAATATTATATCATTGCCCCATCCATGTATAATATTAGCATAGCATTTAAAATAAATTTGATTAATAAAAATTAATAATGTTATACAGGTTTAAAATATATATCTTATACATTATATTTTTTTTGTCAAAATACTTAAAATTATGGATTTTTGAAGGTTGGATAAGAATGCAAAATTTTCTAATTTTAAAAAATAAAAAATAGTAAAAGTAAAAGTGTACGGTTAAGACAAATAATAGATATTCAAGGGAATGGAATGAGTCTTTGACATTTCATCACCTAAAAATTTGAATGTTCTTTCAAGATTGAACTCAAACAATCACAATCAGAACCTAACATTTTAGATCTGAACATCTTATGTCGGTATGTTCTGTTCTTATTGTAATATCTTTTAGAACATTCAAAATTTTGTATACGAAAGTTACATTGTTGTGCAATCAGATACATATCTCAACTGGGTTGTATTTTTATAAATTGAGTTGTGAAAACTTTTGTGGTAATCCTTCTGTACCAATGTAATTTCAGCTATGACATTTGGTATTATAATTAACCATGATATATGAAATTCCAATTTATTTAAGTCATATAATCTTCTTTAGTTTGTTAACAGTGATCCTTTCTTAGATTGTAAACAATGGCAAATTTAAAAGTCAAGGATATTAAACAATATATGATAATGATTCATCCTTAAAATTCTTATGTGTAGATATTACCTAGCATGGACATGCCTACCATTGATGTGGACCTTGGACCAGAGAAGTTTGAAGAAGAGAAACAAGGAGGCCCCTTGTTGCATTGTGATCTATGTGATACAGAAGTAGTTCACAAGTTGGCTCAAATGTTCCTTCCAGGTCTAGCTAGTGCTTGTGTTGATAACACAACAGGAGATCTCTTCAAAACTGCAGGTTCAGTAGCTGTTGATTTGAGGAAGGAGATGATAGATTATCTTACCCAAAGAAGTGAATCATTTGTTGCCGAGTCTGTTATATTGGAAGGTGATCCAGATGGTGAAGTATCAGACCATCCTTATGATATCATTTCTAATTTAGTTGATGACTTTGCAAGTTCAAAGAGGAATTTGTTAAGTCGGGTTTCTGGATGGATATTGAGTGAAAAGAGGGAAGATAACATAGAAGATTTTGTTCAAGAGATGGAAGTTAATGGGTTTTGGACACTTGAGAGGAGAGAAAAAATTGCAGAAACTCTATTAAAAAACGTTGACCTTGCAAACTCATATCATTGCAACATGAGTTTTAATTCCGTAGAAGAACTTGCTAATCATATAGATAATTGCAATTTTAGATCTATAATATGTGAAAATGAGGGATGCAATTCTAGATTTTGTGCATCCCATTTGAAGGATCATGATTCAACTTGCCCTTTCAAGATAATTTCATGTGAACAGAAGTGTTCTGCCAACATTATGAGACGTGAGATGGACAGACATTGTATAACTGTTTGTCCAATGAAGGTTGTAAATTGTCCTTTTTATGCTATTGGTTGTCGGTCAGCCGTTTCACAATGTATGATTGAAAAACATCGTTCAGATGATATTGATTCTCATTTGTGGCATTTCCTTAAAGGGATCTACAAAGAAGCATCTGGAGATGATCTTAACAACCGAGTGGAACAAATTATACAGGTTAGTAAACAATAACTATTAGCTAAAGGAGCCTAAAATTGTATTTCACCAAATTTCAATTATGTTTGCAAATTATTTACATCTAAATTTATATTAAGATGGTGATTCTTGACTTTTGGTGATTCTTTTGCTAGATGTAGATGATTATTAAGATGAGTAAAAACAATTTACATTATAAATTATGTGTTTATCTATGGATATGATTAATAATAAAACATTTTGAAGTCCTTTAAACCAAGGTATACCGTAGAGGAATTTAGTGTCATTTATAATTAGGAGTATAATAAAAGAAAGTCATTGTCATTAAATAGAATGAATACAACATATCAATGAAAAAAATATATTAAAAGTTGACTCTTATTCGCGTACATTTTCTTTTTTGTTATATATTCAGAAATTTAAAGTTTTTAATGTTAAGGTTTTTAATTTTCAAATATTGATATAATCCAATACATGTTTATAAATTTTATCACTGGTTGTAGGTTGGAGACATATCTCCATTGAAATAAGCTAGTGGCATAACCTAAATAATATTAAATATTCTACTTGACGTATATTAATTATTTGCGATATATTTGTGCATGCTTCCTATCAATTATAGTAGTATTTTTTATTTTTATCCATATGGATGTGATTGGGACAATGAAGCATTTTAAAAAATACTTATTAAAAGATTGTTTTTGACAAAGTACATTTAATTATTTACAACATAATTGGTGCATGGCCTTCTGCTATAATATTTTTATATAAAATATTTGACTTTTTTCCCACGTGAATTTAGTTTACATAATGAAAAA
The DNA here is from genome assembly GCF_000499845.2 of Phaseolus vulgaris. NCBI lineage: Eukaryota > Viridiplantae > Streptophyta > Magnoliopsida > Fabales > Fabaceae > Phaseolus > Phaseolus vulgaris. Next base: position 45,884,478 of record NC_023759.2, on the reverse strand, counting down.
TTTAAAAGAAAGCATGGTATTGTTGTTTATTTTAAATGTTTTCATATTCTAAATGAAATTTACTTCTAATGTTAAAGAGAAGATGGTAGAGAAACATGAATATCATCTTTTACATTTACATTGTTAGATTTTAAATTAAGCAATAGGTTTTTGCATTATCTATTGAGCACCCATAGAACAATATTAATATTGGTGTTGATATGATTGCACTAGCTTTAATATTTTGACTTATTAATGTTGAAGCACAATTTTAAAAGTTATATTATAACTTGTGATATTATTTTCATTTATAGAATGTTGAAAATCTAATGCTCACAATGTCATCATTTAGAAAATTTATTTACCGAGTTGGTTTAGGATAAAATTTTACATTTTGTCTTGTCATATATTCCATGTATGCATTCATTGTAAGCATTTGATAAACATTAGACATTATATTTTTTTAACCTTAAGAACTAACTTTATGTTGGATAATTAAAGAAAATACTATGATATTGTTTAACATGTCAACAACATAAAATTATTATTATTATTGACTTTCACGGTTAGTTACCAACTATTTTGTCTGGTATTTTTGAAATGGTGTTGTACTTTTATTTTATCATAATGAGTATTTAATTTTTTTTGTTTTTGTGTGATAGGCATCATCAAACAACCGTTTAACAGAGGCTCGTGATGTTAGATCTTTGAACTTCATTGTCAAAGATATTGAAGCTAAGTTAGGACCTTTTAAAGTAACGGTTGTGGATAAAAATATTTTAAAGACAGTTGACAAGAATGGGGAAGGGGAAGGAGGTGAAAATAATATGAACAACAGTGAAAAGAATACAAATAATTTAGATATGACCAATTCATCAGATAAAGTTGAAGTGAGTGATACAGTTAATACAACACAAAATGAAGATAATAAACCTAGTAATGTTGAAATTGAAGATCATGTAGAGAGGACAAAAACTTCAGATATGATAGATTTATCTGATAATGATAAAACTGACCTCTTGGATAATGACAACAAAGATGTTACAACTACTAACTCAACAATTAAGGCCAATGAAGAGAATTCTCAAACAAACAATGAAAAATTATCAAATGCAGAAGTTAGTGTAAAAAATGAGGGTAGTATAGAGGATAACATAAAAAACAAATCTATTGAAGATAACAAACAAATACTTAATGAAGACAATAACTTCAAAGATAAGGACAACGAGCAAAACATCCATGATTCGGAAATGGAAGTCAAAGAAGGTGCAAACATTACTGACCAGATCAAGGATATCAAAGATGACAACTAAAACAAAACACACAAATTTCAAATGTGTGTAAAGCTTATGAAATATAGCTGCATGGTACAAGGTATATATTTTTGAAGAAGGAGATACAATGAGAACTTTTATTCAAATTTCCAATAGTGGTATTTTTACTAAACATATATTTACATGTAGGAAAATTATTTCAATTTTATAATAATTGACAATATGTTGATTTTTGTAAGCTCTGATATCATTTATTGATTATTTTTTTATGGTGACTTACATTTTATTATGTAATTTTTTTTATAATTTTAGTTATGCACTTTGTGTCACAGTGTATTTATTTATATTTGTGTTGCATTTGCTAGCATTATTACTATTTTCCCATTAACTAAATTCATCTTAACTTTCTTACGACAAACATCTACTAAGAGAGTGAAACCATTTAGAAGGAGAATCCTATATCAATTCAATACAAATTTCTTTATTAACAAATTTACAATTTAACTAGATTTTACCTTATGTCTAAACTTATTATTACAACTCCGCTAGAGTTAATGTGATAATGGTTACAGGGTTTTAACTTACCATATCATAGAAACTTCCAAATTTCTCACAACTAGTTAAATTATACAAGACGTTAATTTCAATAGACAACTTTTCATTTTAAAGCAAAATTATAATTTTGTTCACTTTTATATAATTTTCACAATAGCTAATTTTTGTTGGCAAACCATTGAGGTGGAGCACTCGAGCTTTTAGAAGTCAATTTATGTCTAAATGTATACAATACTTACTTAAAAATTAATTGACATGGTAACAGTATCATTGTTTCCTTCTAGTCATTTACTCCACGTAAATAAACGATTCAAAACATAGAAGCAAATTCAAATTTCAAGCAACCTTAATAACCACATTTTTAGTCGAAAATCATTATAAAGAAAATGGACACTTTTAATTAACTTAATAAAATATGAGATTTTACTAATGTAAAAGGACTGGTGAGAGGAGACATCCATATCCTACTAATGTATGATAAAGGAAGCAAGATGAGGTTCTTCCTAAAATTTTATCGATTTTTGCTCTGAATCTATTTTCAGTCGTATCATGGCTTCAATTTTGATGTCTTTAGTTTAAAGCTTCGAGATTGGACTGTGTTTACATTAATATGGAATTTGGCTTTTGTATGATGCTATTCCTTTTCTGCTACATCGTCCCTTGTTGAGTAGTAGTCATATTAAATTTAATCTGGAGTACATAAATGGGTGGCAAATGCAAATCATTACAATCTGATAAATGTTGGTTAATATTTATAGATCTGAAAAAAGGAAAGAGGAGAACAACTCATTCAAGCACTTTGAATCATACAATCAAACATACTTGCATAAACATTTTGCTGTGACACTTATTTTCACACACACACAAAAGAAAATAAAAAATTGAGTAGTATAAGTTTCAACTAAGTAATAATCGTTAGATGCACCAAGCTCTAACTACGGTGTTGAAATTCAGACAAAAATATAATAGAAACCAAGATTTCTATCGCTAGATGTGTCGAAAAGAGCCAAAAAGTTTTAAGTGAAATGCGGCAGGTGAAACATTAAGCATTACACTTTCTTTGCGGATAAAAAATATTGAGTGGAATCTTAATATTTCCGGGTTAGAGTGACATGGGTAAATCTCCTTACCCAATGGGATGTTTCTCATAGGAGATTCTCAAAGGTTGACTCTGAATCAAGCATTTTTTGCAACGCTTGAAGTAGTCAGGTTCATGGGAAAATTACAATGTACTCAAGAATCACAATTTAGATGAATGGACAAGATGGTACTCTATTACTAGCTCTATCTGACTTCTCCTTTAACTTCTATACACCTTCGTTTTTAATACTTGTCCTGTTATGGTAATCAAATTCGAATAGAATAAACCCTGGCGAAAATACGTGCAAAATGAAAGTAAGCTATATGTAACATTATAACAAATCCACAAACATTTCAATGCAATTTCAGAAAAGTCCACAAGAATACAGAAAGTGCATTAGTCAAATCATCAAAACTGACGTACAGAAGATAATTTTAACTTCTTTAAGCTCGAACACCCTTAAGGCTAACCATGCGTGTGGATGTATCGCCATGGGGTCCCCTTAACGCAGAACCCCCTTGAGTCCTCCCATAACCTCCATAAGAGCCATCATGATATCGTCCACTCTGATAGCCACCACCTGTTCCCCGCCCTGTTCGATCCCTGGAACCCATGCCTGCTTGACCTAAAGCCATTGGCCTTCCACCACCATATCCAGCACGTCCACTGCTTTGCCTTGACTGAGAAAAGGACTGGTCTAGCCATCTACCACCCGAAGAGGCATTTCCACTACCACCTGCAGCAGCAGTGGCATAGTCCTGGCCATCTCTACGCCTTAGAGGCAGATCCAATCCACCACCACCTATCCTTGCTTCCGTTGCTCTCTCATTACTCTCTGCAAGGATAGATAATTTCTCTGTCAACTGGAATGCCAATGCCTGCAGCCTAGAGTATTCAACATCTTGGAAAACAACACACCCAGTTGGCTGGTCCCAGCTTGCATGAAGCTCCTCATTGATCATCATCCTACTGACAATACTATGAGTAGAAGAAACAGAGAGATCAAAAATTTTTGTAAGTTGATCCAGGCTCAGGGATTCATAAGAAGAAGAGAAGGTAAAGAGGTATGTCCTCAGTGCCTCCTCCTTGATTTTGTCTTTCAGCATTTCAAGCACGGCATCTCGATTTTTCACAAATTTCCATACATCAAGAGACACAATAATGTCAAAAGCCTTCTGGTAGTCTCCCTTTATGAGAAACCTTGTGGCAGCCATAACATGATCTCTCACATTTTCCGGTGGACCAGTGAATGTTTGCTTCTCGCTTACCTCAAGCAAGCGACGGAAATTCTTAGATATTACCTTGCGTTTAGCATCATGAACATTGGCTGCCATATTAGGAATTTCCAGCAGCATGGCAGATACCAGATGTACTAATTCCAGGAGCTCGAGATTGATGTGCATATGATATGGCATTTGCCTTCTTCTTTCCAACCTTTCCTGAAAGAGGATTGAAAATAGTTAACTGCAATATCAAAATGTAATTCTCACAATAATAAGACATACGACATCTAAAATACATGGGAATTTACTACGCCCCAAAGCTGTATTTATCAGCTACATTAATCAGTCATATAAGACTGAAATAACTAATAACTTTGGACTGTTAAAATGCACAAATGAAAAGTCAGAGTCCATTGACAGTAACTTGACAATTGCAGAACTAAAATAAATACAGATCAGTTTCTCCCAGCAGTTCAATATCATCATGCTGAGCAAATTATTCACATTCCTTCACTTCTGAGTTCTTTTGCAACACATTCTTAACATGATGACAGTTTCTTATGAAAATAGTTTACTATTGAGTTTTTATTGTTGTGAACCTAATCAGTCAAACAAATTCATATAATTTTCTTGTTACTTGATATCCAAGTATATATGAACCTAATTAGTCAAACAAATTCGTATAATTTTCTTGTTACTTGCTATCCACGTATATATGAAACATATGTTTCACCCAACAATTAAAATGTAACACTGAAGTGCCTAACTGATGACTTGGAGAGGGGATCTTGGTATTTAAAAAAATAAAAAAATAAAAAATATATATATATGGTATAAGCAAAATAGCACAAATATAAATGCATTTGTACAACTTTAATCCACTCTCTTAGTCACCCACAATGAATGCATTGAATCTTACGATCAGCACCCAACAAATATCCACCATATCATGACATTTAGTAAAAGGGGAGAGGGAGAAAGTACCTGTTCTGGGGTCTTCTCGTGATAGCGGCTTTGTGACACACCTTGGGCAAGTAACTCTTTTACCCTTCCACCAGAGTACAGTTCAGACAGACAACCATGTGCTTCAGAAATCAGTCCAATCCGAAAAGCACATAAACCTAACTGTGACATAGCCCTGTTAAAAAGTATCTGCGTTGAAATGTCCATATGTTGAACACTATCTTGCAAATGACTCATAAGAAGCAGATCACGGGCAATTGAGAACTCATCAAGAAGAGCATGGTGGTATATATCACAGAGCATAGCACGTGCTTTAGTTCGCTCATCTCCGTACTTGTATATCAATGATACCAATACATCCATTATGGTCCTGCTATTATCAGGGAATGTGGGCTTCCGGGCCACAACCTCTGGGGTAGCAATAAATGCAGTAGGAATTCTTGATTCCTCAAATCCTTTAGACTCCTCACTAGCCTCCCCTTGAACATCTCCATCCTCTGTCAGCTCAGTCAATTTTTTCATTGCATCATAAACTTCTTGCGGTTTGTAGTAAATGAGTTCAACTCTCCTCAAGGACACCTTAGAGGCAGCTTTAAAGTTTCCAACTCTTTCAAGATATTCCTGGACATTTTGAGCTAGAACCAGAAACAAGGGTTCATCCCTGAGTCTCTCAACATAGTCCCGTGTATGAGGATCTATGCACTGCAAGCTCTTGAAAAACTCAACGTCAATTCTTTCTAAGAAAGCAACTAAGTTACCCCAGACCCGAATTGGTCCATTATAGTCAATACCTTTCTGAGTTTCGTTCTCCTCTGGCTCAACCGAATCATCAACCAATATGTTTGGATGCTGCACTAGAATATCAAGGATGGACAGCATGTTTTGCACACATTTTTTCCACACATTTATGGGCATATGCCCATTGAGCCCTGGATTGACATCAAATTGAGCAGAAACCACACTGAACAGAATTTTCAACTTCTGTGCAGGTGTCTTAGCAACCTTCGTTAAGAAAGTAAGCTGCTCAACCTGTTCAAATCTCCCAGTCCCTTTTCTGCCCCTAGCAGCCACGACCTCTTTGAACTTCTTGTTAACCGTGTCCCAAGTGATCTCACTAGGGTCTTTCATAAATTGTCTATCCAATAGCCGATCCTTCTTGCTAAGCTTTTGGTCCCAAGGACCATCACCAGCATCAGCCTTTTCATCATCATACTGAGAGGTTTCAGAATCAGATTTTGCTTCTGGTTTCCGAAGCTGCTCTAGCTCAATAATTTCATCATCGCTCTCATACTCTTCCTCGCTCTCCTCTTCTTCCTTCTCTTCGTCACTCTCGGGATTCTCCCTACACTTGTTAATCAACTCCTCGTACTGCTTATTATTTTTCTTCAGCTTCTGCTTCATGGTGTTCAAAGCCTTAGCATTGCTACTACTCATCTTCTTCTTGGCATCCTTATTAGCCAAAGCCTGAGCCAAGAAATCTTCCAACATCACAAGCGTCTTGATGTAGAGATTCGGAACCTTCACAGACTCAGTGACACGCATAACCTTCTCAAGCTGTTTGTTAATCTTGTCAAAGCTCTCTTGCAAGCTCACCCAATCATTAATCTTCATGGCATTCTTCATCTGGTCAACGGTGGACGCCATCTCCTCGAAACGCTTATCTTTCGCCGACCGCACAACACGCTTCTGCCCATCAGAATCATCACTATCACTAGCATTTTCCTGCAGGTACCTGCTTGTCACTGCTTGACTAGCAGATTCACCCGCCGCGGTTTCAACCTCCTCATCATAATCACTCTCCTCCTCCTCGGAATCACTTCCACCCTACAATTCAGTAAATAACAGTGACAAACATGCTTTCATATAGGATAGTTTCCTCAACCTAAAGGAGCAAACAATTAAAACATATATTGAGAATTTCGTAAATACCTGAGTCCAGAATCTTGAAGCCATCCTTGTGTCAAAAACTTGCGAGTATGGAATCTGCAAATGAACATAACGGTGTTAGATTGTAGCAGAATCATCATGAATTAACAATAAGCATAAATTCAGATAAATTTGTAACTGTTGAGTTGCAACAATCGTAGAAGAAGAACGGATAAGAAACAGCGACGGCGCGTTGAATTTGTGCTTACCGTTTCTGAAACTGGCGTGTGCTCCGACAGAGGAGAGACCAAAGCGGCTATGGATTGAAGTCAGTACGCGAACACCGGGGACTAGGGTTTGCTTTGTAATATTTGGGCCGTTGGGCCGAACCCAATTTTGACATGAATAATAACCAAGTACAAAATAAATTTACAATAAAAAATATATAATTTATCATTTTTATTATTTCAGTATGTTTACAAATTAAAAAAGAATACAATTTAAAACGTATACACATATAATTTTATAAAAATAGTATTAAAAATTATGTAGCTGTTATCTAGTAAATTATTTAATTATTTTGAAATATAAAAGTTATTTAATAATTTATTTATTAAATATATAAATAAATTACTTTTTATTTATTAAAAGGTTAAACTGTGCAATTAAAAAATTATATAAATAAATTATTTTTTATTTATTAAAAGGTTAAACTGTGCAATTAAAAAATGATATAAATATTTTACCAAATAATTTATTTATTTTTAGATAATAGAATAGAGTAATTAATTAAAAATAGGATACTATATGTGTGCGTGTAATTTTATAAAATAGTACTAAAAAATTATATAGTCATTAAAAGATAAATTATTTATTTTGAAATAAATAAAAATATTTACTTATTTTTTTTATTAAATAAATTAATTAATTTTATTTATTTAATGATAAAATTATTCAATTAAAATATAGCATTAAAGAAAACACTAAATGATGTATCCTACAAAAGTATAGATGATATAATGTAATGTTACTTCAAAGAAGATTAAATGAAAATATATAAATTTAAAATTAACATTAATTTTTATCTTTTTTATATTTCTCTTTTCTACTTTGTTTGGGTGGTAAGAAAATAGAAATAAAATAAATAAAATTGGAAAGAGGATAAAAATAAATAAGTATATCCCATTAATTAATTAAATAGAATAAATACGGTATAAGTGTAGAAAATTTATTTACCTTTCTAGAAACGAAAACGTAAGAAAATAGGAAAAGCATTTTCTTGACAAAAAATTGTGTTGATTTAACTTTTTATTTAATGAGTATTGTTTCATGACTTTTGTATTTATCAATATTTTATAAAGTACATTCTTAATTTTTTTGTCATATTTTTTCACTTAATTTATCATATTTTTCCAACCCTGCTTGCCTTCAGTATAATTACCACAAAAATATATTTCAAACACTTTTTGAATAGCTAATTCACTTATTTTTCTCGTGTATTATTTAGCGTGTTTCAATCTATTGTTATAAAACAACTTTCAAAAATGAAATGCATAAATCTATTTTAGTAAGGGTGGCAAAGTGGGGTAGGTTGATCTGCGGGTCCGCATAAAAAAAAACGCAGAACGGGTTGCTTATTTCAGTCTGCTGACCCGTTTAGGCTCATCCTACATAACTCACAACCTATCCGGGTCAAGTGCGGGGCGGGGCGAGTTGGTCCGCATAACCCGCATAACTTTAAAATGTATAAATTTTTTTCTACATCTCCATATTTTCTTCATGTAGTCTCATATTTCACATTTCGAAATTTTTAATAACATCGTATATCTCGTTAAAATAATATTATAAGACTATTTACCTAATGTATTTAAATAATAAAAATTCAAAAATTTTACTTAAAAAATATTATTATTTTTTAAATATTTCTCATGCGAACTGACAGACCTGCGAACCAACCCTTATGCGGAGCGGATTACAAAAATCTTATACGGAACGGATTAAGATTAAGTGTGGGACGACCTATGCAGAATAACTAAACCATGTCGTGTTTATTGAAAATTTGAAATATTAAACAAAAATCTTATATTTTAAAAAAATTGTTATTTAATTGCTTATGAATTTTCTCTACTTTTTCATTTGTATATATAAATATAACTCTCATGAGAGAATTTCATCTAAATATGTGAAACTTTTTTTAATTTATATTTTTTTAAGTGTAGATTTTTTTTTTCCAATTTCAAAAATTGTTTTAAAAAAATTATAGATCTTAGTCTTTTAGTTAAAATAACTCCTTGAAAACCTCAACTTTGTCTTTTAAAAACAGTATTTTAATCTACGCACATGAGTATTCATTTTAAAACTATTTAAACAAATTATTTTCATATGTGTCAACTAATATTCGTATATTTTAAAAGTATTATAAAATTTTAAAAACAAGGAGATTAGTTTGTAGCTTTCGAACAAATAAATATTGGTAATATCACAGATAAGCTCCAAAGTATATTAATTATATTTATGAATTGTATAAGTAGATGAAATTGGTGATGTAAAATTTGTAGTTATAATATGTAACGGTATGGGCGAGACCGATTCCTGGTCTCCCTGCCCGAGACTGGGTCAACCTGACCGAGACCTTGTCAAAGATCTGAGGGACTTGGACGATGACTCACCTGGCCGAGATCTTGGGAGACTTGGCCGAGACCTTGGAAGACCTGGTCGAGACGCTTGAGACCACGGGAATTTGGCCGATGGCCGACCCATACCATTGGAACTTGGCCGACGGCCGATCCCTATTACAGTTAACGCTCAAACCAAAATCAGTAAAGTTAATCCATCATTAGGAATTAGGTAATACAACCCTAAATGGTATCCACCTCGATAAACGGGTCCAACAAGGTAAGCCCATTAGAATAATATAAATAGCACGCATCCCAATGAGTGAGGTACGTCATTTATTACTGTTCACCTACCTGAGAGTTGACCACCCACTTTATTGACTTGAGCGTCAGAGTGCCTTCGCAGGTAACCCCACCATTCGGTGTTCACCCGATACTCAGTCACCTGACCGATCGAATGAAGGAGAAAAAGACTTCAATAGTTCTTTAGGTGCCTCCCTAAGAACATAATAATTAAATCATAATGTGAAAGAAATAACTAATTTAAAAAAATAATATTATCCAAAAGATAATTTAAAATTATGAAATTATAATTTAAACTTAACGAAAAGTAAAATGCGTAATATAATTACAAATTCAGAACATACTTCCAAAAATATACATTATTATTTAGGCAAAGTAGAAATGTATTACATAATAAAAACCTATATTCATGGTAGTCTAATGGTTTATTGGAGTAGGTTTAATTCGTGACAATACATAGATGTTATGTTTTTTTAGCTATTTGACAAAGAAATTTAACAAAATTAGTAATTAATATTTGATATGCATATATTTTGTGGTATAAATGTAACATATAAGAGTATAATATCTAGTTGTGTTTTATTTATAAGATTATAACATATTGTTTCTTGCATGATTTAAATTTAAATTTTTAATGGGCTGTATTTTATAAAGTTTAAATTCATAGTTAAAACAAGGCTATAAATAAACATTTTGATAAAAATAGAAAACTCACTACTAAGTATACTTTGGAAGATGAGTGTATTAATTGTGGTTGTACCATGATTAAGATTAAGAGTTAAATATCTCTTACATAATTTAAAGTTTATACATTATCAATAAAAACTTGAAATATATATTCCAGATTTCAACGTCTGAAAATAAAATTTGAATTCTAATTTCGAAAATATCTATAATCTATAAATAAGGATAAGTTGTTTTGCATATAGAAAATACAGTTTTAATGTGATATATTAAAATGTTAATAAAAAAGGTTTTCAATTTATAGATGATGTAGAAGGCTAAATCTATTTAGTGGACAATGATTATTAGTTCAAAATCAGTAGTAATTGACATTATAATTATATTTTAGATTTTAATATACATAAATTGGTATTAACTTATGATAAATTTTTAATATGTAATTAGTTAAACAAATATGAATATACTTTATTCGGCGTCGTATAGTCAAATTTCAAATAAATAAAATAATAATTTTATTTAACAAACTAACACAAAGAACGATGGTGAAAAGCATTGGAAACCTTGGGCTTTTGTTTGGAGGTTGGTGAGAGACTGTGAAATCGGAACGCGCATGGCAACAAAGTGAAGAAAAGAGAAGTTGTTTCTACGGCTTTCGCGAGTCAAGTGTGGGGTCTGAATTCAGAAGAGAAAAAACCTGAATCAGCAACTCCAATCCAAAACCGGTTATCGTAATTGAAGTTCAAAGATTACCAAATCCGTGACTGGTAATCAGAGCAGTGAGTCAAAGCTGCGAATTTAAATTTGATTTGCATGCGAAGAGCCAGAAATATGAGACCAAACATCGTTTCTGAGGTAGTATAATCCATTTCCCTATTTTCTTCGATCCTCGCTTCGTTTTTGCCGCAATTTTGCGGCACCAGTGTCAACACACTTCACTTAACACTCATCCTAGTAGCTGAACTGAAAATCCTCGTTTCTGGACTGAGATCTCGAAATGAATTTGTTAATTTCGGATATTGGTTCGCTTTAGATTCTGTTTTGTGTGATCATTGTCTGCAAATAAATTGACAAAACTCTTTACTGCTCAATTTAAAGTTCTCTGATTCTATTAAGCGTTGTTGTAGAATGGTTGGTTAGATACTTTCCTTCATTGATGTTATTCTGATTAATTGTCCTTGATGGCTTAATTGGCACAGGCAGGGTTGCCTACTAGGATGAATCAATGGTGGGAAAGCATTCCATTTCTCACTTCTGCAGTGGTGGTTGTCTGTGGAGTCATTTACTTGGTTTGTCTTTTGGTTGGATACGATTCCTTTGCCGAGGTTTGCTTCTTGCCATCTGCTGTTGTGTCACGGTTTCAAGGTATAATTTTTTAACCAAACTTATACACAGTTCTTTTGGGTGTTTCTCTTTAATTAGAATTGCAATGTGTTTGGATTTGCGTGTAAGACGTGGGTAACCTTGAATTTCTGCGTCAATTTCACCGAAGTCGGATATGCTATTACTAGTTGGTTCCAATTTAGGGTTACGCCATTATTGAAGATAGAAACTCCAAATTAGAAAACAATGCTTGTATCATCTAAGGATCTATATCTATGTTTTTTCCTATTTTTTTCACCATCATTAGAATTGCGATAATACTCATAGGATCGGTGTGATTGTACACTTTGTGGTGGCCTATCTGTGCTGGACTGTGAGTATGATTGTTGGGGGTGTAGGATTGTTGTAAGATGACGATTTGTTAGGAGTTCCATATTGAGTAAGATGAGCTACTTATAATTGTGATACTTAAGCCTTAAGACTCTCTCATCTAATGATTAGTTTTTTGGATTTGACTCTCCTTTTGTGCTTAAATCATAACACTTGATGTTTTCATTGAGTTGGGCTACAATTGATACTACCATGTTGATAGAGTGAATACCGTTGTGGACATCTGACCTTAAAGAGGGTGACAATGTTAGGAGTCCTACATTGAGTAGGATGAGCTACTTGAAGTGGTACTTAGTTTTGAGACTCTCCCATTTAATAAGCTCGTATTTTGTGTTGGACTCTTCATTTGTGCTTAAGTCCTAACACAATCATACCCGTGAAACTGTGGGATCTCTGATCCTGTTTAATATTATTTTGGGCAAGACAAAATCTGAGGTTTATCCCATTGACCTGGATTTGAAATCCCTAATGATTTCCTTTCCCCTCTGATTCATACTGTAGTAATCATACACTCTTCCCCAAAGGGCTTGCAACTCCCAAATCTCTAATCAAATTTGACACATCCTTTGCACCTGCCGACACTGTCACCATTGCTCTACAACTGCCAAATGTCGTGGCTCTGTTTTGTGAAGAAGAAAACTCACCCAGCTTCAGCCGCTTCCTTTACTCCTTCTTTTCAAAGTGCAATCATATATTCTTAATATCTCTGTCATTCTAATGTTGTTTTTTATTTTTCTTTCCTGATCCAAGAATTCAAATTTCTTTATTCTTCATTCTTGTATGTACTTATATTGGTGTGCTGCTGCAATTTATCTTCTTGAAGTGGCTGTGCACATGTGCCACCATGACACCCTTTTCTTTTTCATAATTTTTTTGTCTACTTGGGATTCTGTGTTAAAAGCAATGTTGCATGTTTATATGCAAATGATCTTACATGGTTATACGACAAATCAGAGAAATATCCCATTTCTTTAAAATCAACAACTAAAATTTGTTAGAGCATGTTCTCTATTATCTTCGGATCAAACATATAAAAAATTGTTGATTGTTTTAGCTTTTTTATGAATATTTATTATATATTATTATTTTAGGTTGGAATCTAGGATCATATTGTCCCAGTTATGATCTCCAAGTTATGAATTTTCAAACCCCTTCCTAATCCTAAGCAAAATCTTGACTTAAACAACCTTGATATTTTTTTTTTCAAGTAAAATTATATAGTTCAACAATGTAGTTAATACTTTGGACTCTGGACAAGCCTGTACAGACATTATGGTTCTGAAAACTCAAATCATTCATATGTTGAATTGGGTTCCTGTGGTGGCTATTACCTTTTTTTAAGCCCAAACTGGGTTCAAATTAAGCTCACAAATGACTTGGTTCAGATTGTAATTTGATTTGGCTTATTATTTTGATTTATATATATTTATTTCACACACATATATATCATGAACCAAATGAGTCAAACTATACATCGCTCAAGTTCAAGTAATTTTTAACTCAAGTTCATCTCATTCGATTCATGATCCAAGTTCCACAAATCAATTGTCAAATCGAATCTCAACTATTTTTGAGTTGGTTTGGTTGATGGTCAGTTTATTAGAAACTATCCTTTCTAAATATTGCATGCTTCATTTTCTTTTTTTTTCATTATTGCATATTCTTCCGTTTTGTGGTTGACTGGTTTCTCTGCTCAGCATTATTTTTTTCCATGCAGTTTACAGAATTTATACTTCCATTCTTTTCCATGGTTCACTGCTTCATGTTCTCTTCAACATGATGGCTTTAGTTCCCTTGGGGTCTGAGCTGGAGAGGATCATGGGCTCAGTTCGCTTGCTATATGTCATTATTTTGTTGGCTACAAGCAATGCCATATTCCATGTTCTCATAGCACTGCTGGGGGCACACAATCCTGTTCTTACAGATGATTACCTTATGAATGAGTGTGCAATAGGCTTCTCAGGAGTTCTATTTTCAATGATTGTTATAGAGACAAGCTTGAGTGGAGTTCAATCCAGGAGGTTGGCCGTATAAATATTACTGTTGTGCGAGAAATTTACCACTGTTGGGAAAATGCAATTTAATATGTTAATCACCTTTTTCTTCAAGATAATTTAACAGAAACCATGTTTTGGGAGCTATTGAAGATACTGAAATAGTACTATTATTTAATCGAGTTTTCAGAATGATGCTAATGGTTATTTTTGTTTAATCACTGTGCATTGATTTACTTCACAACTTTATTCTGTTTTATTAGTATGCTTTTGCCAACCAATTCACTGTGCAATGGTGTACTTCACTAGTTTTACTGAAAGACACTGTACATTCAATACACCGTGCTATGCTTCATTTAATTATCATCAATTGGTAAGGCTTCACTAATTTGGTAATTTTTTCTATTGGTTGTGCAGTGTTTTTGGATTGTTTAATGTGCCTGCCAAGTGGTGAGTATATTTTTTTTATTGAACTTATTTCTTGAGTTTTTTAACTAGATAATTCCCTTTTGTGATAATTTGACATGTTTTGTTTAGGTATGCATTCTTTTTGTTGGTAGTATTCCAGCTTCTCATGCAAAATGTTTCACTACTTGGACATCTTTGTGGCATTTTATCTGGGTTTGCATGTCAGATTTCATTCCTTTTCCTTCTCTGTTTTCATTTTTGCAAAAATGTTTATGCAATTATCTGTAGTTTCATGATGTTATGCTTGATGTTTCAGATACATATGGATTATTTAATTTCCTCATACCTGGAACCACTTTTTATTCTTCTATTGAATCATCCTCTTGGCTTGTAAGTATCTTTCTATAATAGGCTTTGGTAGTGCACCAGGATGGGAAACATTCCAATTGTTAGTTACATGATATTAGATGAATGCCTAAGGGACTGCCAAATGCATATAAACATGATTGACTGGAATGTGAATTAATATATTTTTATTATAACTTGACAACTTATTTTGTTTTAAAATTAAAAATTAAAATTAGAAAAACATCTTGTAGATATTTATTCTATGTGTTGGACATTCCACATTAACTAGAGATATGGTCAAATTATAATATATAAGGTGGAAGTAAATTTCACATTTCAAGCCGGTTTTATGAAATTGAGTTAGACTTAATTTTCACTTTCTTAATATGGTATTAAAGTCTATCATAGTCAAGTTTGTTGGATTTATCATGTCGGGTTCTGCCTAGTCTTTCGCTCGAGATATCAAGTTCTCAACGTGAGGGAGTGTGTTAGAGATCTCACACTGACTAGAGATATGACCAAATTATAATATATAAGTGAATGCAAACTTTTAAGCCAATTTTGTGAGGTTGAATTAGACTTAAAATTCACTTTTTTAAGACTATGAAAATACATGCATACACTCAAAACACACACACGCACGCACACGCACGCACACGCACGCACACGCACGCACACACACACACACACACACATATATATATATATATCTCATGTGGACCTTTACTAGTGTGTATGTTGGTTCTCTGGACTTTCAGTCATCATGTGTGAGACGACCAAAATTTATTGTTTGCACTGGTGGAAATCCTTCGGGTTATATTCCTACACATACAAGCCAAAACTCAACAAGGTATATACTAAATACTGTGGGTTTCACCCCAAATCATACAGATCACACTAGATATATACTAATCTACATTTTCAAATTTATACTTTCATGGGTTAGTGGATTACTTTCTGGAAATATTTGGAGGAACCTATCTTCATTGATGCCTCAAAGGGAAGTGTCTACTCAGGTATGTAAGCCATTTTTTCTTTTGAGTATACTTTTGGTGGACTCTTAATCATGTACACATTTTTCTGGTGTTATTGTCATTTTTGCTTTGCTCAATATGTGAACAAAAGCAACTGCATTGTTTTGCAATACTCATTCATAACAACTGTATGTGGACCTTGTATATGTGATCTACTGATCATTGAAACTAATCAATGTATGCAGAGTTCATTTTTTTTAATTTTGCTAGTAAGTATCATCCTTGGTTATCTCGCACCAATATGTGAATAATTAATCTTGTGTACATTACCTGTTCATTTTACGTGCAAGTGCAAAGAGTGTGCTTGCATTTAGTCATTTTTAAAATTGTCTGGACTGATATTTATCTCCTGCCATTCGTTTGGCGATTTTTTTTTCTTTCTCTTTTTAATGTACACTCTAGTTCTTTGGGAGTAGATTTGTCTAGAGATTTAAGCAGCTGCCAAGTGTCAAGTGTTTTGACCTGGGATGATTATTTTTATATGAATTATTCTTTTGTCTTCAACAGCTCATTTTTCTTAGAAAAACCTATAATCCATTGGGCTTTGGCATCAGCAATTGCTATCAGAAAAAAATTACGTGCCTTTCTTATCTTTGGAAGTTCACTCATTATTGGGTTGGGAATATGAATAGTCATATCACAGGGTTTTTCCTTTTTACTTGAATGATACATTGGGCCAGTTTGTTACAAATTAAAAAAAAGCGGTTATGTTGCAAATTGTTTCTGAAAGATTTTTAAGAAGCTAATTTTTGTTTTTTTACAATCATAATATCAATTGGTTTTGCATTTTTACGTGAATGATACATTGGGCCAGTTTGTTATTAAAAAGAAGTGATTATGTTGTAAAATTGTTTTTGAAAGATTTTTAAGAAGCTAATTTACGTTTGTTTACAATCATAATATCATTTTTTTTATAGGAAGCAGCTGATTTTATGGGTTGACGATTCAATATAAGTTTTGGTTTTAATAGCATTTTTGTTTTTTTAGCTTCATAGTTCTTATTATGTTGAAAAGCTAAAACAAATAGATGAAAAACTAAAAGAAGTGGTTATTTTCTGAAAAAAAGTTCTTTTACAAAGAGAAGTTGGAACGAATGAGCTCATTATCTTTTCCATTTCAAGCCGTGTTTATTGACTGCCTTTGAATATATTGATTCCTTGACGGTTAACCACAGCTGTTTTGGTTGAGTAGTCACTAAATCATGGTTATTTTGAATTGAACTGAGAAGTTTAAAGTTAAAATTATATCCCTACCTTAATGCAAGTCATTGTCTATTAGTTTCTTTTTTGTATTCATGCCTATATTCTGGTGAGTTGGAGGCTTTAGACTTATACACATTTGATTGTATTATGTGATATCTTACAGTCAACTGAGGACAGTAGGTTCCCTGGGAGGGGAAGGGCCCTTGGTTCTGGTCAAGGTCAGACTGCTTCTCGTCTTCAATCAGATTCAAATCTTCAAGAAAGACTTTTGGAGGATAGTAGTCCCAATAGTACTTTAGTTTCATCCACTCCTAGTAACACTCATCAATTATCAGAAGGAAGGTATGAGAGATGGTTTGAGCATAATTGAAAGCTTATGGTGGTTGCTTATTTAAAGTAAAATTCTAGTATGCTGGCTTCAATCATCTTTTCTTGTAAAGTTTGAACCTAGCATAACACCTACAGTATTAGGCATAGACTGATAAATTCATAGTTTTTTTCCCATACTAGGAATGACAATATTCAACTTAAATGAAGCCAACACAAGTTACATGCTTGTACATGGGTTCCCTGTTTGACATGTAACAATAAGTTTAGGTGGTCAAGTTGATTGTCTAGCCTGAATTAATCAATGTGACACATATTGGTGCAGTTATGTTTAACTTCGAAACTGATATTGAGAAAACATAAAAATGAGAGTGTACTTGTGTAGTTTAAGTTATAAATATGTATCCATAATGCTCTATAAGTATAGCACATACTTTAGCACAATTTTAATTATAAGCTATTTTAAATCTTTTTCTGGCATAAATATGTATTAACATTAGATGAATTGTAAATAAAAGGCTCATAAACAATTTAACTTATATGTCCAAAATTATTGGATAACTATATATATATATATATGCATGTCAAGACATGGCACTGGGGCGGGATTTCCCCCATCCCTGTCCCCAACTCCTTTAATCATTACCAACCCCTGCCGAGGCTACATATTCGGTTCGGTTTCCCTGTTCCCCACCCAGTCTCATTCTTAATAAAGGTATACACAAATTGTAGTAAATTAATTTTAAAGTTATTTCGTTTCATATGGCCTTGAGGCGCTCCACCTTTGGATCCCTGCACAAAGAGAAAGAAATGGTTGAAGAATCTGACTGAAAAGGTTGACAGTTACACTCAAAATAGCAAATAGGTTGAAATCAATGCGCTTCAACTTGAAAGATAATGGCGAAAAATAAAAACAAACACATGATTTTCAATCTTTTACCATATGTCTTAAGATGCAATTCTTCCAAACATATAACACATAATACTGTTCTAAATTTCAATATTTTAAAACAGAGTATAAATAAGTTCCAACTATAAATAATTTAAAACACATAATATGAAAGAAACAAGTTCCAAAGGTGGGTGCGGCTTGGGACTGGCCTGGGATTGCACTATCTATCCCTGACCCTGAACCCAATTCTTTTTATTGGGAAAAACCCGAACCAGAATATCCCTATGCATGTCTAACGTATAAGCTTATAACATCTACAGAATAAAAAATACACATACATATATATATATATATATATATATGTTGTATATGTATATGTATATATAAGATCGTTATAGTCCATTGTCCATGAATCTAACAGTATTTACAAATGGTTTATTTAATCATTGTTTTACTGAAATTAAACTTATTCAGCGATACCAGTAACTTGGTTGTATTAGGTTACCTGTTCAGCAAACATGTGATGCTTGGGCTAGGAGATAACAAGGTCTTACTGATAGTATAACTAGTAATGGGAATTGCACAAAAATGTTGGAATTTTTGAAGAGAAAAGAAAAGCAGAACTTGCTTAACGGAGAAGAGGAACATATATTAAAGGAGAAAGATGAAAAGCTGTTCTATTTAAAAACCCGAAACATTACAATTTATAAACTTAAAGAATAACTGCACACTAACTAACTCAAAGGACAAGATCAGAACGTGATTCATTTTACTAACACTCCTCTTTGCTTTAGGAGCTACAAACGCCAATGTTTTGCCTTAGAAGCTCAAACCTACTGACTGAAAGTGGCTTTGTAAACAAATCTGCGATCTGATTTTCAGACTTGCAGTAAACCAAAGTCACAAATCTTAGTTTTCCCATGAAACACAGGGTTATGGGAATAGCGATAGCAGCTTGGTTGTCAACAAAAATCTTGGTGCTTTCTTTCTGCTCTAGATTTAGATCCATTAAAATCTTTCTGAGCAAATAAAGCTTGATTGACAGCAGTTATTGCCACAATAAATTCTGCTTCAGCAGTGAATTGAGCCACGATTTCTTGCTTTTTTGAGCTCCATGAGGAAACCCTAGATCCAAGAGTAAAATAGTAGCCTGAAGTACTTCTCATATCATCGATGTAGCCTTCCTAGTCATTGTCAGAAACCAACCAGCTTAAATTCCTCGCTCCATATTGAACTTAACACCAAAATCACTTTTGCCTTTGACATATCGCATTATTCTCTTAGCAGCTCTGAGATGTAATTCGCTTGCACAGTGTATAAACACTAGATCCAAGAGTAAATAAGTAGCCTGAAGTACTTCTCATATCAGAGATGGAGCCTCCCCAGTCATTGTCAGAGAAACCAACCAGCTTAAATTCCTTGCTCCGTATGAACTTAACACCAAAATCCCTTGTGCCTTTGACATATCGCATTATTTCTCTTGGCAGCTCTGAGATGTAATTTGCTTGCACAGTGCATAAACCTGGACAAAAGGCTTACAACATTTAAAATATGAAGACGTGTTGCAGTAGATACATCAAGCAACCAATCAAACTTCTGAATCATCCCACATCAATTTTATCAGCTCCATCTTCCTTACTAAGCTTTTCCTTTTGATTCATAGGAGGGCTGGCTTCCTTGCTTTCTTCAAACCTAAACTTTTTCAAAATCTCCTTGGCATACTTCTTCTGGCAGATGAAGATTTCATGCTCAGCCTGCTTAATTTCCATTCCAAGGAAGAAGGTCATTAACCCAAGATCTGTCATCTAAAAAACATCATCATTTATTGTTTTGAATTCCTGAACCATCCCTGCATTATTTCCTGTCATCAAAGGATCATCGACATAAACTGAAACCATCAGAACATCATTGGTCTGTTGTTTAGCATAAAGAGTGGCTCCAGACAAGTTTTTTTTTAAATCAATTCTCAACAAATGGTCATCTATCCTGCTGTACCAAGCTCATGGAACTTGTTTTCAACCCATAAAGATTCTTTTCAAGAAGATACAGCTTGTCCTTTTCTTCATTCTTCACAAAACCTTCAAGCTGTTCAACGTAAATTTCTTCATGTAAAACACCATTTAAAAGTGCTGATTTTACATCAAGTTGATTCGGTATCCAATTCATTTGAGCAGCTAGAGCAAGCAAAATTCTTATGGTGTCCAAACAAGTGCAAAGGTGTTTGAGTAATCCACACCAAAGATTTGAGCATAGCCTTTCACAACAAGTCTTGCCTTGTGTTTGTTGATAGAGCCATCAAAATTTAGCTTGGTTCTATACACCCATTTGACTCCAATCACCTTCCTATCTTGGAGTCGATCAACCAAGTCCCATGTTCTGTTTTTCTTGGTCATAAATATTTCCTCCTTCATTGTAGCCATCCATTTTGATCTCACTCTGCTGCTCCAAAATCTGCATGTTCACAAACAACAATGTTACACCTCTCATAAATATCAGAGAGTGATCTAGTACCTCTTACAGGAGCATCATCTACCAATTCATTCTGTTAATCCTCTTCTTTGTCTTCGGTTTTTGAAGCAGGAGACTTAAACTGCAATTCTGCCACAGTTTGATCCTTCTTCTTTGCCTCATCCCAGTTCTAGTCTTCATCTTCTTTGAAGTGGTCATCTCTGCTAACAACAATGCTTCCAGTTTGCGGCTGAAATATTTGACAGTCTTTACTGACAGTGCTATTGCCTGTAAAAATGCCTAGTGATAACATGAGCAAAACGCAAACATCCAAATATTTTAAGAAAATTTAGAGATGGTTTATAGCCGTACCAAACCTCATATGGTGTCTTATCCTTGACTGCTTTTGTCAGGAGTCTATTTTTCAAGAAAACAGCCGTATGAGCTGCTTCTGCCCAAAACTTCTTGGGTAGATTCTCTCATACAACATGCATCTTGTCATCTTTAAGATGTATTTGTTCCTCCTTTCACTCACCCCATTCTGTTGTGGAGTATAGGATGTGGTTAACTGATGCTCAATGCCAGATTCCTCATAAAATCAATTGATGTTTTCTGAGGTGTTCTTTTTGCCATGATTAGATCTTAGAATCTGAATTTGCTTGCCACTTTGATTCTCTACTAATTTTTTGAACTTCCAGAAAACTCCAGCTACTTTTGACTTGAATTCTAAGAAGAAAATCCAACACATTCTTGTGAAATCATCAATAAAGGCAACATAATATTGATTGCCTACTAATGAAGGAGTTTTTTGAGGTCCAGATATAACGGTGTGGACTAACGGCAGCTTACAAGTGGCTCTTTTTGCTGACTTCGGAAATGACTTCCTTTTTTGCTTTCCAAATAAACAAGCCTTGCATTTTCTTCTTGGACTTCCTTTATAGCAGCCATTGGTGGTGATAAAGCCCGAGCCTCTTGTAATTCTGTTATGTTTTCCTTGATTAGAAAAGCAGCCTGCTCTTCCTCCAATGGATTTAGAGCAACACTTTTCCCTTTGAAGCATCTCTGACTAGCTGCATCTCTAATCAAGCAAAATTGTCTTCAAAAGCAACTGTGAAGCCTCTTTCAATCAATTGGCCAACACTCAACAAATTTTGTTGAATTTCGGGTACAAAAAGGACATCTGAAGTAAACTTTGTGTACTTGAGCAACTTACTATTGCAAGTTGCAACAGTCTCCTTTCCTTTGACTGAGATATAATCACCATTGCCTATTCTGACTTCTGCGATGTTGGTTGGCTTTAAATCTTTGAAAAGTTCCTTGCCATTGGTAGTATGATTTGTGCAACCACTTAATCTGCCAACTCTCACTCTCTTTGCTGCTTGCAAAACATGTGATCACAAATAGTTGATCCTCCTCCTCCTGATCAACAGCGTTAGCTTCTTCCTCTTGCTGCTGATTTTTGCTCATGCATATGACTGCTTCATGGCCCATTTGATTGCACTTGATGCATTTAGCACCAGGTCTCTTCCTTCCAACATCTTAATGAAGATGATCCATTTTGCCACAATGCTGACAAGGTGGGTAACTTATCTTTCCACCCTTTTGCTTGTAACTATTTGCACTGCCCTGACTGCCGGCTGAATGATCCTTCTTTCCACCCTTTCTCAACAATTCTGGAATTTGCAAAATCACTGGCTAATAACTTAATCTTGTTGGCAATACCTAACAATTTGTCTGAGTATTCCTTGATTGTGTTAGACTCTTTCATTCTTTGAAGCTCAAATTCCCTTATTAAGTTAAGTACCTGTATGCTTCAAAGTCTTTCATCTCCAGCATATTTCATCTTTAGATAATCCCAAATTGCTTTTGCCGATTTGAGAGTCATGATCCTGGTAAAGATATTTGTAGAGACACCAGCAAAAAAGTATGACTTTGCCTTTGCTTTTTGGGTTTTTTTCTCCTTACGATTCTTGATCTGGGCCATGGTGGGATTGTCCGGCAGCAGAAGGACTTCATAATCCTCTTCTGCAGCTTCCCAAAGATACAATGCTTCTAGGTAAGCCTCCATTTTGACAGCCCAAAGATCATAGTTTTCCCCATTGAAAACTGGAAGAGCTGTTCGGGAAAAACTTTTTTCAGAATTCCTTCTATAGGTCCTGTAAGAAAAGAGCTCTAGATACCAATTGTTGGAATTTTTCAAGAGCAAGGAAAAGCAGAACTTGCTTAACAGAGGATAGGAACATATATTAAAGGTGAAAGATGAAAAACTGTTTTATTTAAAAACCAGAAACATTACAACTTATAAAACTTAAAGAATAACTGCCCACTAACAACATGGTGCTACAAATAAGCCATGAACAGGGATAACAAAGCACCTAAAACTTCCTAACCGACTCCTTAAAACTTGGAAAACAACATAAAAAGGACATAATGAGAATGTGGAAAGTATAACCATTAATTCC
This sequence comes from Phaseolus vulgaris, assembly GCF_000499845.2. Classification (NCBI taxonomy): domain Eukaryota; kingdom Viridiplantae; phylum Streptophyta; class Magnoliopsida; order Fabales; family Fabaceae; genus Phaseolus; species Phaseolus vulgaris. The sequence goes on along the minus strand of NC_023759.2, from coordinate 45,861,110 downwards.
AAAGTTCAGTAGATGTCATGCATTGATTATTCAAGTCAAATTGCTATATTTCAATAGGATTACAATTATATTATTCAGAAGTTTGTATTTCTGTATTAATGATTTTACTTAATTTTCTAATTCAATTTAGGCATTCAGCTGATAGTGTAGCTACAGCGACTGGTGTTCCACCTCATCAGGTCCCTCTAGATACTACCATGGTTGAAACTCTCATGTTTTCTTTTAGTTAATTTGCATGGTTAATATTTGCTATTTTTTCCCCTTTAAATGCAGGGTGCAGTTGTTTCGGAAGAAGGGATTACTAAACTTGCATCAATGGGATTTGATAGGGTAAAACTCAGCTTCCTTATCTTTTCTATGGTTAGAAAATGGCTTGAAACTTTTACAACTTTCCAGTTTGTTATTGGCTTCTAGCATATTATGCTTGCACTTCTGAGAACGTTTTTCTCACTGAAAGAGATTCCGTGTTTAAAGTTATTGTTGTTTGATCTCCTTATGGGTCCTTCTCTACTGTCTCTTAGGTCTCGCAATGGGGATCCATATAATTTTATAATTTTATAATTTTTAACTTGATTACTGTAGGAGTAAATGTATGTGTGTTAAATTTGGCTGAAGAGATCAAAGTTTGTTTGATAAGTGATATCTGAAATAAAAGATCTCCAAGTCAAATTGTTTTCTCAGATTTAGTGAGATATCTTTCCGATGCTTGTGCATCAAACGTAGATTAAAGCCTACGGCTTAGTTCTATATTTTTAATGCAATTGTGTTGGGCTGTTTCAGACGCAAGTGGAAGTGGCGCTTGCAGCTGCTGATGGTAATCTCAATGTTGCAGTGGAAATACTCATGAGCCAGCAGGTCCTAGTTCTTCATTTTTTTAGTATCTATAATTCTTTACATTTACATGTTTATTTATTTGTTTTTTTCTTCTCTTTTAAAATTCTTGGGCTCTTTTGCAGAGTTAAAAAGAAAGCTTCTGTTGGATTGTCGTAGAGACTTACCTGTCACTGCACTTTGTTCAATCATTGTCTGTTTAATCTTTGGAACCTACGTACCACTAACAGTTGGTCGACACCTCATAGCCATGCTAACTCCAATTAGCCGAATTGAACATATGTAAATTATACAAGCAATATCAAGGAATATGATGTTTAGTTGAAGAAATTTTAAACATTTTGTTGTGCTTTGATTTTTTTTTCCCCTTTTAATTTTTTCTTGAACATGTTTATACACAGATAATGCTTCTAATGCTAGTGGGTGAGCCCGTAAAACTTGTATCCGTTTCTAAATTATTAAAAAACAACTTAATTAATTTGATCATGGATTAAAAAAACAAGACCTGACGACAATGGTTTAATTTATGGAAAAAAAAAATGTTTGTTATGCTAGCTAAGAACTTAGTTTCAATAATTCTTTTTTATCTAGTTAATCACAATCGATATTTAGGGTCCGTGAGACAAAAATTTTGTAACGTTCTTTTTCATATAGTTGTGATTTTTTTTTTAAAATCTATTAATAGATCATATACATAAATATGATAAAATATTTTCTATATGATTAATTATGTATATACATAATTTATTAGGTAAACGCAATAGAATATATAATAAATTTTTATTATATTTACAAATATAATCATTATTTTTTATATAATTAATTCTTATTATTAATTTATTTATATTTATATTATAATGAAATAAATATAATTAATTATATAATATAACATAATAAAAATAAAATAATTACTGTTAAAATAATAATAAATTTAATAAAATAATAAAATATTAATAAAGTAAAAAAATTTAAAATTCTAATAATAAATTTATAAAGTAATAGTAATTGTACGATAATTATAAAATAAAAGCATGAGTAATAAACAATAATAATAAAAATTTAAATAAACTTAAACAATAGTAATAATAGCAATAAAATTTAAATTATTAACTAATAATAAATTTCTAATTTTTATTATTAATTAAAATTAATTTATAATAATAAAAATAACTTTATTATTTTTTATATATTTATTATATCTATCAAATTTCTCAAAAACTTTCCTTGTTATCTTTGCTTTAATCAACAATCTCACTTTCATTTTTGTTTTCCTTCTTTCTTTCACTTTTCCAATATTATCTCTCAATTCAAACATTGATAAAAAATTAACAATATATGACTTTTATAGGGAATGATGTAAGATATATTGAAAATTAAGATCGAATGTGTCCATAATAGTTTTGAGCAATTTAACTTTTAGAGAAAAGTTGAACTATATAAATTAGCTTTAATTTGTTAAAACTAACATTTTATTTTATTTTATAATTTTGTTTAAAACTTTAGCTGATTCTAAACTAAGGACATAACTGTAATTAGTCAATTTGGTTGATTGACATTCTGCATCTTGCACCGTTGACTGAAATTTCAGAGTCTTATTATAGGTTGCAATTTCAGGATGTTTTAAAAAATGAAAACTACTATCAATCAAATAAATTTGCCACTCAATATTCTATACCAGACAATAAATTTAGTAGAGAAGTTGACTCATGAAGAAAATCTAATTTTAGGTGAGACATCAGTTTCATCACTAAAAGACTAATGAGATATTTCAATAAAAAGACTCAAATTCAGAAAATATTGAGTTTTAAACCGATACACAGTATTTTTTTAAAAAACTAAAAAACCTTTTTGAAATTTAACTTAAAATATACAATTTAAATTTGCAAATAAAATGCACGAAATATAAATTATAAAGAAATTTAAAGGTGCATGCATGGCTGAAATTAAATTCATCATGAAATAAATTATCATCTAAATTTTTTTTTTCAACTCATTGTCCTACTTTAATTTTAAAAAGGATCAAAAAGAGTAAAAATGTATGATTGATAAATTGAATGAAATTATTATATATCCTGTTGAATGTTTAAATGAGTTGCATATATATATATATATATATATATTTTGTTGCTGTTGTTATTCAATATATTATTTGTGCTGTTTTTTTTCTTGTGGAGTAAGAAATTTCACTCGGTGCTCATTTGAGTATATTATTGGCAATGGTCTTTTCAAACTATTATTTATATGTCTCTGAAATTTTCTTTTGAAGACAAAAGGGTTGACTTGACTTCACATACATGATTCCATTCTTACTTCTTCTCCCTTTTTTCTCCTTTGGGTTATTCCCTTTTCTCATATGCATAACCCATCAGAACCAGTTTTGGTCATAAAATATTTTTCTGCAGTGTCAGAGTTTACATTCCACTTCAAATTTCAATGGTTTAAGACTTTCACTTCTCTGCACACTTCTTCTCTCTGTGCTTTTGGTGCTTGTCAAGTCAACCCTTTTATTGTTTTCCATCTTCACTTCAACAGTTTTCACCACTTTGTGTGTTTATCTTTTTGTAATGGCAGCTTAGATGTCGCTAGCCACTAGAATGGACAAACAGAAGGGAACTGGTATTGATTTTGAGACATTCACGTGGAAGATTGAAAACTTCTCAAAACAGAACAGGAAGAAACTACAATCCAAGGCCTTCCGAATTCAAGGTTATAAATGGTACTGTCAAATGGATTTTGAAGCCTCAAGTTCTGTGCTATTTACTTTTAGATGGCTCTAAGCTTAATAAAGATGCAATTATGTTAAGATTACTCTTTCTTGCTTTGAACTTAATTTTAGTTTTTAGTTTTCATTATTAACTATGTTATTCCTCTTAATTACCTTTCAGGCGTATTCGTTTGTATCCATTAATGAAAAATGTTGATCATTTCTCGTTATATTTGATGGTTGCGGATTCTTTACCACCTTACGGATGGAGCAGAGATGCATATTTTAAGTTGTCTCTGCTTAATCAATTGGATGGCGATAAGTCAGTTGTAAAGGGTAATTGTTACTTGATTTTATCTTGCAATGATGCTGTTGATACACATGGTAGTGATGGTTTCGTGGTAGAAATTAACATTAATCATTACCACTTTGAGCATTTTTAAGTTCCAAACTTCGAGGAAGCTGTTTAGTCAAACATAGGACACATTTAGATGTTCTGTGTTCAGCTTTTGTTAGTTTGTCCTGAACCAATTGTAGTGATATTTTCAGAGACTCGGCAGAAGTTCAATGGTGGATATCGTAGCTGGGGTTCATTTTTCGTGAACCTAAGTGTCTTCCATGACTCAAAGCAAGGCTATCTTGTGAATGACACATGCATCATTGAAGCTCGTCTCTGTGTCTCTGATCTTAGTACTGTTGAAGCTAACAATTTGAACGCAGTCACTCCAATTAGCTACGCTATGTCGGGTGATCAAGCAAGAAGAAATTCAGAATCCACACAGAAGGAAGATGATAAAGAAACAGAAACAGAAACATCAGATGAGAGTGAGACACATAGTTGGAGCCCCTGTGGGTCTAGTCAAACAGAAGGGGAAGTTCAAAGTTTAGATTTGACACTAAAAGACCTTCTAGATTTGGGGAGTTTAGGGAAAGAAGAAGCAGCTTTTGTTCCACTGTTGGAAGAGGCATGCATATGGCATCCTTCCCTGATAAGGAGCCAGAGGAAAAGTTCTAGATGGTTCAAACTATGGGCATTCACATCATTAGGTCAGGTTCTACATTTACTCAAGACAAGTAAAGCGAAGGATATGAATGAAGATGCATGCAATCGCCTTCATGGTTTATGGGAGGAACTTGTTAAACATTCTGGATTTCAGTTGTCTTGGTTGGAGCCTTATGTTGAATCTGCATTGGGTATGAAAGCTCATTTGGAAAAAACAGAAGAGGTGAACAAACTGAAAGACAGTGTGGTTGCTTTGGAGATCAAAATGAAGAAGCTGAGGGGAGAATTGGAAGCTGCAGAAGCTGAGTTTGAGGTAACAAGGAGGGCCTTGGTTGAGGCCAAAAAAGGTTTCATAGAGTTGGATTTTAATGCTGTATTAGGTTATGCTATGTTTTAGACAAAGTGTGGGATTAACAATAATTAGGGACTTTAGGTTCCTAGTAAAACCCTCAAATATTCCCTCAAACTTAGATTCTTTAGGTGGCTTTTGAAACCAATCTTCATTCTAAAGATATTTTTGTGAAACATTTTCTCATAAACCCTGTTGGTAGATACACTAGTACTAGATTATCTATGTTCTATCTATCTCCTTACAAACTATGGTGCCTCTAATGTATATACTGAAAACTTTTTTGCTTACCCCATTTTTCACATTAAAATCTTGCATGATGATTAGTAGTTATTATATAAAAATACTCAATCACCCTAAGGTATTGATCATGAGTATCTATGTTTTATTTGTAAATAAGAATTTCCAATTAAGGGGTTAACTTACCTCTTTATTTATATTATAATCCAGAATCAACTATTTTAGGATTTAAACTTCTTTACCAATTATCCCTTTTAATCAATTTTTCAAAATTAATTTTCAATTTATTTTAAAAGATAGAGTTTATAGAAATAAATACCTTTATATCACAATTTAAATAGTGTTAGATAATCAAAATTAATTTTTTATTAATTTTAATAATAAAAAACATTGTGTCACGTGAAAACTGAAATACAAGTATAAAAAAATTGCTGTAAATAATGTTGAAGTAGTAAAATAAAAATTCCTCCCATGAAATATATTATAAATTAGAGTACATGTAATTTTATAGTTTGTCCAAGCATGTGGGTTGTAGCACAGATGTCATAGCCTCAAATCAAATACAAGAGGATGGAACATAGAAAGAATTATGAAAGTACAGGATGCCTAACACTAAGAACAATTGCTAACTATATATGCAGTTATTTGCTGTGTTCGAATTTCGGTTCCGTGCTTCTTGCAATATGAATGACAACGAAAAGGTGAATTAGGATATGAAAAACAGTTCTCCATTGGATCTCGTATCTACAATACTCTGTACGATAGTATACCATCAATAGTCTCAACAACCAATCGGTTCATGCGCACGAAAAGTAGCAAATATGATCTTGTTTTAGGCCCTGAATAAACAGATAGCAGCACATTTGAGGTCATACGTTTGATTAAAAGATGACAGAGAGAGATCTTGCACGAGAATAAATCACAAGCAACAAAAATTGCTGTTTTCCATTTGTCGAATCAGAAAAATATAAGAGCATGGATGATACAGTAAGACTACCTAATTCAAATGAGGGAATTTCATCTTGGTGGAAGTAGCTACATCCATTGGTCTTCTTGCTTAGGCTTGAATTAATCTTGTCAACAGCTCCAAGTAGATCCTAGTAGCATAGGTTAGGTACATAACTGAATCAAACCTTAGACCTTAGTATTTTGTCACAATGTCTAGAATCTAAAAGCCGTATATGCTTAAAAAATTAAAACTATATGATACAGTAAAATAAAGTAGCATCTTGTTCTCATCAGAAAAGCACCAAGAAATATGCCAAGATACTTGATGTCTTGGAACTTCAACATGACTAATTTCAGTTATATGTTTAAAACAATAACTAACATTTGTAAGTAAGTTGTTTTTTCCTTGAAAAAAATAAGCTAATTTTATGAATATGAATATTTGTATGTCATGATTATTTTCCAACAACTTTTTTCCAAGTTTTAAACATACATTTTTTTACTTTTTAATATGTAAACAATATTTTTTATCCAAGTAAAATTAATTATTTTAAACAACAAATTTATTTTAAAAAATGTTCTAATGATAATCCATTACAACAATAATTTTTGCAGTTATCTCAAAAGCACCGCATAAAATACCTCACCTCCCATGACGCTAGACCCTTCATGTAAGCAGGAAGACATTCAAATTCGCTCTTCAATATCTGTAACCTGGGACTCGGAACTTCAGCTGACTTTAAATTATCATTCTCTGACACAAAAAATTATTTGGGGTAAAAAAAACTGATAAAAAAACTCCATATGCTGAAACTTAAACCACTTGAAACAGGAAATTATTCAATTACGGATAGGTAAGACCCTGCTTCCTTCAGATGCCACCATTATATGCGCAACAGGTTGATTTTGTTGCCTAAATTCTTGTAATCTGTTCATCCATAGCTTGGGGAATGAGAATCGTGTAGGAACTATCAATAGAAATGCAGAAAATCCCACAACAGCTAAATGATATCCATAATTTTGAACTTACTTCTCAGGTTCATGTGATGCTAAATCACCTGCAAGCGTAGATGAAAAAATAGTGGTAAAAAAATGGAATTAGCAACGCACAATTAATTTGAGAAGCTAAGGTTAGTTTTCATGTAATCAACAATATGACCAGTACTGTTACTGGGAAAAATGGATAAACCTTAACAAACAAAAAAACTTGCAACTAATTAAAAGCTGGGAATGGAATCCTCCTAAATGAACAAGCATGCTTATGGAGACAAGTGGCATTCACTACCTTCAGATGCTAAGGTGGCTAGATATGCATCTGACAGCCCAAACTTTTTCAAACTCAAAGATTCATCAAGTCTGAAGAGAATTAAGGGATGTAAAAAGCAATTATCATAAACTGATCAATGACTACACTAAACCATTATCATATTAATAGTTAACATTGTTCAGAGCCTTAGACACAAATTTCTGGAAATAAAAGTACCAAATAAATAATAATGAATGAAAAATTGAAAAGACAATCGCAAGTGATTCCGAGCCAAAAATCAATCTAATTACAGTACTTCATCTCATTCTAATAAAACCCTTTTCTTCTGTATTTTCATTCCATGTAAAATCTATTTAGAAGCTGAAAATCGTATTAACTTGAGATTTAGTGGAAGAAAATAAATGAGGCATAAAGGATACAGAGCATCTTCTTCGAAACTTTTGAAGCTATGATCAGCCACGGAGAGTGATCCATAGAAAGAAGACGGACTATCCAATTTGTCTTCCGGATCTTGATGTTGCGTATCCTCGGCTTCATCCTCCTCCTCCTCCTCCTCAATATCCGGAACTGAATCAAGAACATAAAAGTTAACAAGAACAGAGAATTATGAAGCAGAAAAAGGTTATATTAGGGGATTTTGTTTTGGAAGTACCGGGAGTGTAACCGAAGCTCTGGAGACGCTCTTGGAGTTGAAGCAGATCGGAGTGGTTCTTCTTGTACAGTTCGCTGCAATGACCTAGGAGCTCTTCGAAAGAGACAGTGCCGAAGGACATGGAATCGAGCATATCCAGGTCGGCGGTGGCGGTGGATACGCGGCGATTGAGGCATTGCATGAAGATAGACGACGCGGAATCTGTTACGATGATGGAAGAATTTGAATTGAATTTGCTGAGCAAGCAGACACGGGAATTAGAAAAAGAGAGAGAAGAGTACCGAGAGGAATAGGTCGGCGATCGATGGATTGCTTGAGGGCATCGGAAGAGGAGTGAAGGTGGTTGCAGAAAGCAGCCAATCCGTTGCAGAAGCTGAAGATCGGATCCTCCGCCATCGTCTTCTTCCTCTCTCCCAATTGCGTTTCCATTTCCACTTTGCACCTGTCATTTCGAATTTTTCACTTCAAAAACAATTAGGCGGGATATCTTTTTATAATTACGTTTTATAATATATTTGATATTTAATTAACATCAAGCGCCTGTAGCTCAGTGGATAGAGCGTCTGTTTCCTAAGCAGAAGGTCGTAGGTTCGACCCCTACCTGGCGCGTTCTTTTTCTTCTTTTATTTAAACTTTACTTAAATATAATGCTTTTTCCTTCAGTTATTTTTTGTTCTTTCTACCGAATTGCCAAATTTTATACTTATCCTCTTCACAGAGAAGGTTCCACTTCAAACTCGCGTAAAGTTCCTCTCAATGTTTTTAAGATGTTAAACAATGTAAACTCTAATCTCCAAATACTAAACCAAAACCAAACATGTATTTAGTTTCTTGAAATATTTGATTTATTTAACACTTTTTCATTTAAAGTCGTAGCTATATTCTTTGGTGCTTTAAACAAATGGAGAAAATGTTGTGCAGATCATTCATCATCTCCTCTTTGAAAACTTAATATACAGTTATATACCTCAAAATGCAACTAACAACTCTGCTCGTGTAACAAACTGAAAGAAACACTAGTAATATTTACACTCAAAACGTATATGTTTTCATCCATCGAGCTTGTGGTTTTAAGTGAATTCTCCTCTGAGTGCAGAAGCAGCTCTGTGAATGGCTCTGGCAACCCTCCAGATCTCATGTTGAATTGATGCTAGCCTTTCTCTTTCAGTTACACCCGTAGAACTAGTAATAGAATCAGAAATCCCAGGGAAGAAATTGAGCCTTTCATGGTCGCTTGAAGGTCCATACACCTGTATATAACAGAAAATGTCAGGTTTTCATTTACAAAATACAACCATGATGACATATTATATTAGTAATTAACATATACACTCACCAGATGCTTGAACCACTGTCTTCCTTGAAGTCCATATGCATCCAAGAACCCTTTTTCAGCAAGCATTAGTCTATCATTCAATGCTCGCCTTTTCATATCTACAGAACAACCTTCCGTTTCTTGCAATCTCAGTTTCTGCAGTTCAAAACAAAGAAAGACAAGCATAAATACATGGCAATAAAGAACAATTTGGAGTGTTTACTGCAAAAGATGTATCATTGAATGAAACCATTGCAGTTATTTTGGTTTTACCTTTACTTCACCATCAACTTCTTTGGCAGCAGAAGCAAATTCTTCAATTGAAAGAGTTAATGGATACAGGGAAATTTTCTGGTCTATGAAGTTGCTCAACATGTTTTTGTACAGCTGCCCAAAGCAGGGAAAGATTACATAATCAATATATGAATGATCTGCAACTAACATACGGTGCAAGTTTTCTATTCGGCGTTATTACAAAAACTTCCATCAATTATTTGTATACAGATTGAGACACCCCTAAAGTATTTCATTTTTTAATTCATTTAATTCTTTGTTGATAAAAAAAAAATTTCTCTAGCTTCAACCCATTAATAATCTTCTATTCTTATTAAATAAAAACCAACGCGTTTTAGGTAAAAAAAAAAGAACAATTTTTAAAATATTTTTATGTTTACCAAGAAAAAATGTTAGCTAACAAGAAGTTAGTTGAAAGAAGAGGTGAACATAAATGAGCACCTGTAACTCATTTGCATATGAAACGTAATTGAAAGGAAGAATGGGATCGCCGGCCAAGTGAAGGGCTAGAAGCCCCCAAACTCCGGTAACTAGTACAACAAAGAACAGAAAAGTTACATCTTATGACTGCCACATGGATTAACAGTTAACTAAAAAATAGAAATGTATACACCATATTATGCAGTTAAAAGAGAAATCTAACCAGCAACATGGCGGTGGAAGAATGGATCTGCATACTCTGCCATCCAGTTATAGGAGTCGAATGCAGTGTGATAGACAGGAAAATCTGGAAATCAGATAGAGATTATTACATCACAAATTATAAGATAACAAAGTCTATGGATATATGTCATATTTATTAGAAGCATTTTGGGCTAGAAATCATTTAATTTCGTATTACAAAACATATATGCTTAAAGAATCTGGAACTGGAGAGTGATAATTATATTTATAGCTCCTGGACGACTTAAATTAGAATTTAATTATTAATCCTAAATGATGAACAATTGATGATAAAAAAAGGTTATATAATGTGACCAACTGGCCTTTATTTGCACAGTAAGAGTTCACATAAATCAGACAGAATCCTCTAGAGATGAGGTACGTACCTCTTCCATAATACATATCAATGGATGGAACCCCTGCGTGCTGCACAAATGGAGCAAAATCAGAATCAACTCCACTCAGCCTCTGAATCTGTAATTGACAAAACAAAAGGTGGTAAGCAATGAGGAGATCACAACAAAATTGAAACTTACTTCAAAAAAGGCATGGCAAAAAGCCCACATTGTCATAATACATAATACAACTACAAAATTCAAGTTTCTTCATTACTAAAAACTCAGATATCATATACTACTAGTAAAACAAATCTGTCATGTAGAGAAAACAAAAGAATGTCAGTCTCCTATAAAGTCGGTTTTAGCTTCAAATACTATAGTTGCCAAAACTCAAGCAACCCTTGAAACCTCAGTTTTAAGTATTCATTACTAAACTAATTTGAGCTATATGCCAGCTCAAAAGCCAAGACAAGTTTGATCGGTTACTAATAGATAATGAGGAACGGTAGGATCTGGTGCATTAAAAAGCAATAAGATAATCAAGAGATCATAGTCTCTGGAACATCATAACAATTATATCATACAAAACATATGTTTGGCAAGTGCAAACAAATACTTGGCCAGCAGTGACAAAAAGCATTACATTATTGCTTCCAGCAGAAGAAGCAGCCCAATTCTCATATAGTGCTACGCCCTCAGAATCAGGATCCTTGACCTGGAATTAAAGCAAAAGCTGATTGATGTTCAAAATTACTGAACTACTAGGAGCAAACATGATACATGTGTTAAGAATTATCTGTATTATGTTTGCACATGCATTAACAACTTCAAAGAAATACCTTTTTTGTGACCTCAAGAATAAGATTGTCTAGCTGAGGAGTTGAACCCACAAAGAAACCCGGGCCTTGAACAGCACAGTCCACATTAAGGTATGCTACAGCTTTGGAACCCAGATTAATAAGGTTTTGTTCAACCCATTCAGTAGATCCTATCTACACAAACAGATAAACTTGATTTAGAGAGAATATTACAGGTAAGGACAACATCATTGAAATAAAGCAAACTGGTTTAATTAGATAGTGAGCATATCTGAACGTTGAAGAAGGCAACTGACAACACATTGAAGAAAACTGGGAAGAAAATATTAATCAGTATCAGGAAGAATTTTGCTATAGCAAGCCAATGGAAGACATTCAATTTGGGCAAAAGAAAACAAACAATAGAATAGTTTCACACTGAATGTCTAAAAATTATTTGTCACTAGCTTATCAACAACCACTGACACCACATTACTATAAAAGCTGTTAGAGCAGATATTAACAAAAATGAAAAAAATAAAATAAAAGCCATAAACCTTGGCCACCTTCCACGTTATTCCTGGAAATACAATTCATATCAGTTGTCAAGAAGGAAAATTTCTTACCATCCCAAATTCCTCTGCATCCCAACTGCAGAGAATTATTGTCCTCCTTGGCTTCCACCCCAAGCCCAATAGAACAGAAAACCGACGAGCAATGTCAAGCAGTGCAGCTGTCCCACTGCTGGGATCAACAGCACCATACGTCCATGCATCTCTGTGGTTCCCAAGCAGAACATATCGATCAGGTTCTTCTGACCCCTTTATGACAGCAAAAACATTTTGAATGGCGGCCACCTTGTTTTCACCCTGAAAAAACGAAAATGGATAAAAACATACACCCCAAACACGATCATAACCTTCAGCTTAACCGTTCCCCTCCCCTCTTCAACTTCTCACTTCCTTTTATCAACTCAGATACTATGAATGCATATCAAACGCAGCTGAACGAAAATGTACAACACAATCTTTAAAACACTTTTGATAACTTAAAACCATAAGTGAAAATCATTAAACAAAAAGTGACACTCACTCGTGTTTATACTTCCAAATAAATTTCAACGTATTAGAAAATTTGAAGGTTCCCCATAAAACAGAAGGAGAACCAGTCAATAAGCATATCATGGTTCGCTTCAAGAATGTCCTGTCTACCATATTTTTCACATTTGAAAAAAAAAAACTTTCAAATTTGCTGACCTTAAAGAAATGCTTGGTTTGTTTCAGCAAGTACAGGTCGGGCCAATAACTTTTACTGACAAAAAATAGAATGTAAAGAAGCAAAAGAAAGCTACTTTTCAAAGCCAAAAACACTGGAAAGCATAAATGAGGCTTTTGGGTTGAGAGAGACACTGCATTACATTCGGCTCACCTGGTAAGTGAAATTGAGGAAGGTGGGGCCAGGACCAACATGCCTGACCTTAGACCTTAGGGTGCCCCTCCATTCAAGGGGCACAGGAGCACCCCCAAGAGAGGACAAAATAGAGTCAGCGACCTCAGCTGACAAGGGCATAGATGGAATTTTGGGGAACTTTTTCAAAACCTCACTATCTTCCAATCCCAGTGTCTCGCCACCCTCAATCCCAGCCCAACCAGGAGTAAGTGGGTCCCCTATTCCTCCCCTCATCACGTGCCCCCTCTCAAACCCCTTCCTCCAGGTATCACCCTCGCCGTAAACCAGCACCGCCGCCGCCCCGTGCGCCTCCGCTTTCTCCACCACCGCGCCGCGACCGATCTCCCCGCCCTTCCGCACCACCACCACGCACCCGCTCACGTTCACTCCCATCGCGCCAAGCACACGGTAGTCCCTCTCCCTCCCGTAGTTCGCGAACACCGCGGGCGCGTGCACCGCACCCGACGGCGAGTACGCGTGGTACGCCGGAACCACGCCCGCGGCGGTCGGCTCTGTGAGACGGAGGCTCACCGAGGTTCCTTCGCTAAAATGAGCTGAGAGGGAGGAGTGCACCGGGAAAGAGAGGAGCGTGGTGTATGTCGCGGTGTGGGCCTTGAGTCCCAATGAAGTGAAGTGGTTGAGGACGTAGCGGGCGATGTCGGAGCCGGGTTTTGTTCCGGCGAGGTGAGGGTGCAGGGTGAGGGCGCGGAGATAGGAAGAAATGGTGGAGTTTGAGGAAGTGGAGAGAAATAGTGTTTCCACCTGAGAGAGGTTTTGGGAGGCGGAGGAAGGTGTAGAAGAGTGAGGGAAATGCATAGCGTAGAAACCCAGAATGCAGAGGATCAGCAGCAGCACCACGGTACTCAAAGGTGAGGGCTTTGTCGTCAAAACGTTCATGGGTTTAGGCATCATTTTGTGAAGAAGAAGAAGAAGAAGAAACAGAGCAGGGTCTACTGAAGGGAGCAAGATGAAAGAATGAGTTGAGTGGTTCACTTTTGATTATTATTATTATTATATTGTTGTTGTTATTATTAATACTACTTGGTGTGGCTTTTTATATAGGAAATGATAGGATGGTGATATTTTCAGTGGGAAAAAGGTGATGCGTTTTGTGATTATTATAAGGCATGGGAAGAGGTGGATGACAGTGAGGGAGGATCCATGCACGTTGCAGGTTTGAGTCAGAATGTCAATTTCTCCCAAGAACAATCCAACTTACTCAAACCACACCACCTTAGTCACTACTCACATCAAAATATTGCTTATCCACAACATCTATTTCTGTAGTAATACCAATATGAATAAAGATTCTTTCACACCACAAACCTTCTAAAGAATTATTAAGGTTCAAACAAGTTTTTAAAGTTCAAAAATATTTATAAAATGACGCGGTATTTTATCAGTTCTTTTTAATTGGACAAACTTTTAAATAAAAATAATATTTTGACAATTTTTTTTATATACAATCAGTTAATTTAACCACTATTTTTAATAAAATGTAATAATATGTTTTTATAAGTAATAATGAAGTAGTTCTAAAAGTAATATCTACCTCAACGATACTCTACTTTATATGTAGAGAGAGATCCTAAGAATATAACCTGAAGTTGTGGCTATAAATAAACAAAAAAAGGTGGAGCAGAAGAAGACATAGACATGAAAGGTTTGCCTTTTTCTTTTGATATAAAGTTTTGAAAATTGATGCAAAGGATGAGAATGAATGTTTTGTTTCTCTTCCACTAGGAGATCCATGGGAAAAGGAGAGTGGATGTCCACGCCTGTGTGAGTGGGAAGAGCATTAGGTGTTGAGAGCATCCATTAATGGGAGATGAGAAGCAATGATTATAAAATGTTTTTTCTTTGGACAGAGGAACTTAGGGAGACCCAGGATGTCCCCTAAGATTCTCCAGAGTCGAAACACAACTCTCTACGTGGGGCCTTTTAAGATTTGAAGCTAGTTAACGGAATTCTGATTTGCTACGTGCCAGCTTACTGAGGTTATCTTATCCGCTAACCGAATGGGGCTTAGAATCAAGTGGGTGGCAGAATTATGGCATTTTTTGGTGCGATCTGCTAAACCTTCGCCGTTAGTCCTTCATATCATCAACATTGCTATACTCAAACAGTTCAAGAAAAGGACTGCATGGCATTACGCGACGGCAGCCTAGGTAGATAAGATTCAGTTAAGATTATTGCAAGTGACAGCCTTTTCAATGTGTCCCAGCCCACTGGCTGACCTCCACACTCAAAAGCAGACAGGACAAAACAACAACCACGTGGCTCCCATAAACGTTAAGGAATTAGCTGTTGCTGTTATCATGTCAGTTTCAGGTCTGGTCTCAGTGATTTTCTTCATCTGTCAGCTTTACAGTTTTTGTGCCCAAGTTGAGTATGTTGCTGAGCCAACACCATCTAACTGCGCGGCTCAATTCATTACTTTATCGTCCTTGATCACGGTCATGAAGCCACTGTCTCACTAGAAGGCAATATGGTATGTAAATTTCACGGAACAAAGTAAATCACTGAAGAAAGTGATGTTATGATCACCCCTTTTTAATTTCTTTCTATATATAAGCTTAAGGATAATTAAGATTCTGTGGAACTGAAAAAAAGCATCGGAAGCACAACTCACTCAAACACGCTGAATTAAACAATTAAACAGAATCCGTTAAATAAATAAAAAAAAGGAGGCCGGGATGAGTAGAGGGTGCAGAGATTCAAGACAGAAACTCCATTAAACCGTATACCAAAATCAAACTCTAGCAAAGTAGAGAACGGCATTACTATTCATTTTTAACCCGTTACCATGAGTGCCTTGAAAGTGTTTAGGATATTCAGTTTGATCAACGAATGATGGATCCAATCGTCCATGAATCCAGGAGACAAAGCACGTTGGACCATTGGCACAACATAACAAGCAAAAGCATCAGCTTAACTACAGACTTTTAAAGAAATGTTAATAAAGACAAAGCTGACAGACCCGCTCTAACATACAGGAATCCAAAACTTCGGATGAAAAGGTAAGTGAAGCTTTCATCTTGCTGCGGCTCTAGCACTCATTGAAGAATGGTAATTGGTGCTTCTCTGCTTCCTGTAAGATGTATATACATCATCATACTGACTTACCTCGTTGGGATTAGCAGTGGCCCCAAGCCCCAACCTGCCTGAGCCACCAGATCCAGGTTTCCGCTCTACTGTCCCATCAACATAGGTTCCAGTCTCTGGATCAACCTGCAAGTTTGGGGGTGGAGGTATACAAGCCCCTCCCTTTCGTACTGCAGACTCCCTCTCAAATTCTCTATCATATTCATCATCTTCATCTCTTGAATCAGAATTCATAGGGCCCTCAGAAGGATTTACCTCTCCAATTTCCTTAAAAAATTTTGACACTCTTTGTAGAATTTCTGATGGTGGCACAGTTGATGGCGGTATGATGGTTGGGATATCCAAAGGGCTCAAAGGAGAATATGGAACCCCACTACCGATCTGCATCTTTCTAACCATTCCAGGAATGAGGCCAGGTGGGAATAATGGATATGGTGGCAATTGTTCACCGGTGCTGGATGATGGAGGGGGCAATAAATGAACACCACCAGGTGCTTGGTTAGCAGGTTGAACAGAAGATGGTATAGCCATGGACCCAGGAAAGGCACTAGGAGGAGCAGGATTTGGAAGGAACTGCTGAGCTGCTAGGGGTACAGATAGTGACTGCGGTGGAGCTGCATGCTTATCATTACGATCTTGATCTAAGACATTTGAACCAGAGCCTAACCTATCAGCCTGCCACTGCTGGGCAACATGGTTAGGTGTCTGCAAAACTCCTGCAACAGGGAGAGAATAAATTATAAATACTTTCCTATATCAAATAATATAAATACTTAGTTATAAATCGCTAGTTAGCATCAAAGAAATGTTAAGAAAACTAAACTAAGTTGTCTCAAGTTCATTGATGGCCAGTGTGAATGAGCATTAATCACAACTTCCTGCTTAATCATTTATTACAAACTAAATGAAAAACATACTAGGAAAAACATACTAGGAAAAAAAATTAGCTTGCAATATTTGAATATAAAAATTTACAGCAGTGGAGACAACAGAAGTTACTGAAATCAACCCCTTCCCGCTCCTAAAAGTCTTTTGAGGGAGTGATATTTCTTAAAGCAAGACGGACATTGTTGTGATCTTTATCCCCACGGGGAAAATGCATTTTCAAACCAATTAATGCCACACATATACGAAATTATCTAGCTCACGAGAGAAGAATTCACTGAATTCTGCAAGCCACGAAACATTCTGGTTAAAAAAGAGAAGCTTACCTGCAACTGATTCTGCTGAAGCAGAAGATAAATCCTTTGATGCCCCAGGAAAAGGATTTGTTTGCAGCCCACCAATCATCTCACCCTTTAGTAAAGATATAGTATCTTGATCGTAAACCTTTTTAGAGGCCCAGAACTCCACCATTTGCTGCAATCTTTTCCTGTATTCCTCATTGCTTTGTGGGTTATGATAAATTCTTGCAAGCATGGAGCCTAAAGCAGGCTTGAAGGCAAGAGCTTCACTGTCAAGTTCATTGCCGTTTGTTCTCCTATTTAAGCTGTGAAACAGTCATGCAAAAGTCAATGATGATGAAAAGTCAATGAGGATTATCTAACCAGGACGAAAATAAGCAAGAGGGCAGAGATCTAGGCGTGCCAAAAACATGCAAAAAAGAACATTAAATGGGAAAAAATGCACTATTTTTATATAGTTAATTAATACAAAAGTATGGAAACAGTTGACGAAACTCCCAGATAAAATACACTAACATATTGTCATGAAAAGTGCTTTCATAGAATGACCACATCTTTTGCCTATTTACATGAGATTTCAGACTATTTTCCAAGAGGTTTGGAGGAAAATAACAATTTTGGAGAAAATGAAATGTGAGTACGGATAGTGTTAGTTAAAAGTTGTAAGTCCTATTAAACACGGTTTTTATTGCATTCTGGTATCAGGAAACTAATCCACCAATCAGACAAAAACTGAAGGTGGCGAAAAAACTATACTAATAACCAAGCTTATTTTGACATGACAACGGAGAGGGAAAATACCATGTACGCACGATTCATAGTTTCTTATTATTAGAAGCACATTACTAAGAATTTATCAGATGCTAACGAACCAAATTATGTTTTTGAAATGGTGGGAGGAAGGAGGAAAAAGAAAAATTAAGCTCAATGCTGAAATGATAGTCCATGCTACCTGTCAAAAAGGATGTCATTGGCAAGGTATATTATGTGTAACTGTCTCTCGACTTCATCCAGTGCAAAGACCCTGTCTCTAAGGGCCTCTGCTAGGGCTGGTGCAAATGGAGATCTCTGCATGAACCAAAGTTTTGCACCTTTGATGGATTCTTTTGTACCATTTAAATTGTTAAGCACATTACTGAGCTCCATTGCGACATCAGATGGAAGTGGCCCAGAGGGTCCTTTGAAAGACTTGGACGACTGGTCATACTCAGGCCGCCCTGGAAGCCCAAAAGATTGAGGATGCTGATGGTGGTGTTGTTGATCATAGAACTGTTGGAAAGGAGGAGGGCCTAGCATTGAAGGTGAAGACCCAATTCCTGCAGGATTCATTGGAGAAGCATTTAGAGGAGATGGATTCATCATTGGATTTGGAGGGGGATGGATCATGGGCATGGAAGATGACGGAAAAGGAGCGTTGAATGGACCACCCGGTGGACGAGTTGATAACCAAAGTTTATAACGGTAGTAACCATGGCCTTCCCCACCAAAGAGGAAACTATATGAAGGATTATCACGTTGCTTTTCACATATCATAGCTTCAAAGTCAGGGCCGTTTTTCACGGCATACTCAACAAGCTTGTCAATTCGCTTGTGGAGTTCGGGATCGGAAGGGGGGGCGACTGGGGGTGGGGCAGAATCATAAAAAGGAGATGGAACCATTGAAGGAGGATAATGTGAAGGGAATGCAGGCGGTCCTTGGTGCTGCTGCTGAAGAAGTAGATGAGGAGGGGGAGGGGCATGAGGGTGTAATTGAGGAAGTGGCTGCTGCTGCTGCAAAGCATGATGATACGGGAATTGTTGCATAGGGGGGTGTGCAGGACCGGGACCTGGGGGTATAAAAGGAGGACCGTGCATTGATGAAGGAAACTGCTGATGCTGGGGATGAAATCCAAATTGTTGCTGTTGTTGTTGTTGTATATTAGCAGCTTGCCTCTGTTGCTGAGCATATGCCATAGCAGATGCAGCTGTATAATCATGACCCTGACGTTCCATAACCTCAACAGCCCTTCACTTCAGAAATATTATCTTAATCAATGTACCTACAGCCAAAGAAAACTTTAAAACTCCTTCACTTTCGTTATTATATTACCATTGATCCCACAAAGATAATCTAAACCTGACATACGCATTGCAGAACTCAAAAAACACTGCAAGACTAGAAATAAAATTAAACAATCACCTCTGAAAAATATAATTGGCACGATAGAATTCATTTGCTTATATTCTAATGACTAACAACTTCAGCTGAAGTTTATTCCTCGCATTGAGCCAAAGCAACGAAATAAATAAAATAAAAAGCAGTCCAAATTCGAAGGATAAACGCTGCCAATTCGGAAAACCTAGCCTGAAGCTTAAAGCGAAATCAAGGGATTTCAAATTCCTGGTTCAAATTAAGAACCCTAATAAGCAAACACATAATATGTACCTGCAAGCAAGTTGCTGAAAATGGCGCAGTAGAGTTTGGGAAAGGGGATCCCCAAGGATGAAACCGCACCGTCGACGAAGCCGAACTGTATTATACACTTGGGCTAAACAAAAAGCCCATTTCATTTTTTCTGCAGCCAATCAAAGCCCATCATGAAGTGTGTGTAAATAGAACTGAATTTTTACACCATTTTTTCCTCCTCACATTCTACATGCATTTTTGTTTATTTTACTAAAATATTAAATATATCCTTCTTTAAATTAATTTTGGGCACATATATTCATAGAAGTGTGTAAAATTCAATCTAATGATAAGTAAAATCTCCATGTATCTCTAATATTTTTTAAAAATTATTTTTTCATTTATTAAATCTTAAATCTTAAACCCTAAACTATTTATACTTTAAATAAGATAAGGGATGATGAAACTAATCAACCAAACCATTTTACAGTTAGCTCACCAAAATATTTTTTAAAAAGTTAAAATAATTTAATATTATTTTTATTCTCTTTTTGTATCCTTTCTTTCTTAATCCAACAGAATATTTTTTTATTATTAACAAACAAAAGTTCCTTATTCAAACTTTTTTTAAGCAAGTCAACTTATATTCCTCTCATAAAACTCTCTTCAACAACTAATAAATTTTAAAATAAAAATTTGCACGAGTCATTAAATTGAATCAAAAAATAAGAAATTTATTCATTATAATTTATTTATTTCAATTTTAAAATGAAAAGCAAATTAACCTAACAAAAATCAATTTAATTGCCTTGATTTATCAAATAAATTTCTGTCATGTTATGAAAAAAAAATATCTTATTTATTAAAAACAAAGAAAAGACAATATACATTGAAGGCTAAAATGTTATTATATCAATGGATACAATTTAAAAAAATTGCGTAAACCAAGCATAGGTATGACATTTATTATTATAGAATATTAATTAATAATTAATACAATAATATTAAAATTTGGTTAACTATTCAATATTTAATATTTACCTGAAATATTTTTTTTCAAGAAAGAATCAAGTATGCATAATACTTACCTAGAGAATATATTTAAAAATATATAGCATTATTTTATATTACTCGCCACAAAAATACACGATGGGCAAAAATGTCATTGTGCGATTAGATGGGCCATATATAAATGTTGGTAAGAGGTAGAAACCTTACTCTGGTTAGCAAGCATCGCAAAACCCTAGCCTACTTTCTTCACTCGTCTTCTATTTCAGGTGCGAACTCAACCTATTGATTTCTATCCCTTTTCTCTAATTAATTTTTTTTTTATGTATTGCTCTCGCTTCGCTAGCTTCCCGTTTGCGCGATTTGAAATTTCTTTTTAAATTGCTTTGCTTTAATTTGAGTTTGGAATGCGGTGAAGTGTATGGTTATTTGTTACTGCGTTTACGACTTCATTCCGGAATTATTGCCTTCTTCGTGACATAGAATTTGTGGTGCGTTTTTTGTTCTTGATTTGGGTTGGATCACATAGCTTTGGCTGACTTTATTGTTTGGTGAATTAGGGTAGACCCGAGTGATTTAACAAATGCTATGTTGGATTTGTACATTTATATTTTTTTTTCTTTTTATATACTCCTTAATCTACTTCATTTGGAATTTTGACCTTCGGAAATCATATACTGATAAACTATTTGGTGGATCTTATACCGAATTTAACATTTATTTAGTCCTCCTCCAAAAGAAAGAATATGATGTTGGTTTTAGTTTATGGAACGATGCTTACATATATTTGTTGAAATTTTGTTATTGGGATTATTGCTGGACTAGGTTTTCATTTTTTTTCCTCCATGTGCGTAATGTTAATATTTATTCATTACCTAATCTCAGAGAGTTGTATGTTTTGTGTGAAACTGTGAATATATTTTTCGCATTTCATGTTGGTTTGTATGTATTCAATTTTTTTTTTTATTTTCTGTTGGGGTGTATTCTATTGAAATTTGAAGTTGAAGAGTTATTATGATTTATGTGTCATACACACACTGATTATATGTGATGCAATAAACCCAATTTTGTCAACTTTCATCTCATACGATGTTTCTGTATGAACAGGATGGACTCTCAGGTGAAGCATGCTCTTGTTGTCAAAGTTATGGGTCGTACTGGATCCAGAGGGCAGGTGACCCAGGTTAGAGTGAAGTTTTTGGATGATCAGAATCGTCACATCATGAGGAATGTGAAAGGACCTGTTAGAGAAGGAGACATTCTCACCCTCCTCGAATCCGAGAGGGAAGCAAGAAGATTGCGCTAGATGGTTTAAATCGAAACAGTGGCTTGATTTTTGTGGTAGTTAGTGGATGCCAAAGGTTATATCAGCCTATCTTGATGTTTTGGATCTATTTTTATTCGAATTATGGACTGAATTTTGTTGTTTTTAGTCTAAGTTTTAAGATTGAAGTATGATTGGCTTGATATATGTATCATGGTTTGAATTTTGGATTATATGATTTGGCTTCTATTAGTAGCTAGCTATTCCTGCTGCATCATTTTCTGTTGACTAATGGTCTACAAGTAAATTAAAATCTTTCAAAAGTTTAATCGGGTGGCGACTGCTTATATTACATTCTGGAAAATGGTGGTGGTAATTAGGGATATATATATATATATATATATATATATATATATATATATAATAAGCTATTGTTGTGAGGTTGGGACTCTTATCTTGATTTGTATTCTAGAAACACTTTAAACAGAAATTATTGACAAAATGTAGTCCAAAAGTTGTTTCTCTTCGGTAGAGTAAGTTTTTTATCTGGGAACAATGATTTTGGATTTTAACTTCGATTAGGTTTATTGCAAACGCCGCGTTGGGGCAGTGATGTAACCCCACTGTGGGAACCAAATTTTTACCATTAAAAATGCATTCATTTTTATATAAACGGATAAGAGTTATCTTTACTCAACTTATCATACTTTATTGTGGTACTCATAATTTACCATAGACCACAATGCCTCGGTCTTTTTCGTGATATTTTTCAAATTATCCTTTATAGAAGAGTTAAATAGACAATTTGTAATTCTAAGGTTGAAAATTTCTAATTTAACTATCTGAAAAAAAGTGTATTCTTTCCAGAATTTAGAGATTACTGTTTTATGGTCAACTTTTAATGAAGAATATTGTAATGCTCTGAAATTCGTTGCCCTTTTACCTGCATTGATTAAAATCTTTTGAAAATTGATTACTTGAACCATTTTTCTGGTTGCGTAAGATGCAATGGATCGGGGAAGTTCTCGACAGTGGTCTGTATTTAATTTTCAGTTCTTTACACGTTTATATTGTAATCTTGCAAATCACTTTTTTACATTAAATATTTAGAAAGTGAACTTTTTAAAATTTTCTTTGGCTAGCCAAAAATATTTCTGCAGCTGTATAATTTAAAAGATTTATTCAACATTTCTAGGAAGTTTAATATATGAAATAGCATAAAAAAATATACTATAGCGTATTTCACAATTAAGGATGCCACAAGAATGTAGGAAAAACAGCCTCTCCCTCTTGTACAACAAAAAAGTTAAAATCCAAATCAAGAGCACCTTCCACTTTCACAAATAAAGAGCAACCGATCATGTGGAAGTTGGCCTTTTTATCATAGGGGGTTGTTTACTGCAACATTTACTTGGGAGTTAATGCCAAACAACTAATATACATAAGTGATGCAATGCAAAGCGTGAGATGGATAAAGATACATTCAATTATCCCTTTTCCTCTTTATAGATTAAAAGAATAACGAATTTTACAATCAGGGTTGTATGGAGCTGAAAAGATCAAAGAGAGGACTCGCTCGAGAACTCTGAATCAGACGATTGAGCAGGCTAGCTGAACAGTAAGCTGCAACGCTTAAAAATAATGAATTGAGAATTATAAGCAAAATACATGTTTATACATCAAACTCCAACTATTGTGTTGTAAGTCCCATAAATAGCAAAAAATAATCCAGAAAATAATACAAGAAAATCTAAGGCTTTACGCCAGAAGGGTAGAGAAGAGCCAAATAGCTTTAGGTGAAATGTGGCTGGCAAAACAAATGAGAGCATTGCACATAAGGTACTCCCCACAAATGAGGCAAATACACCAAATTCTGGCACGAATGAAGCTACCACTGCCAGTCCAACAACCACAATCGCTCGGCTGATATATATGCAAATATTTCCTGGTCCCGTTGATTCATTATTGTTTCTAAGGATGATTTTTAGTTTTCCTTCCACAATCTCATTAATTGGGTGTAACATGATTGGAAGTGTGAATGCAAGCCCCACACATAATCCTACCTGACAGGCACCATATAAAATGTTATGTAAGTACAACAACAAAAATTGAAGATAATGAAGTCTTGGCAAAAGAAACGTAGGTTGGCTTTTCATGCACTTTTATGCAGTTCTTAGAATCTAAAATGGTATTCTGCAAACTCAACTTTGTAGTAGTAGACATGTCTAAGGACAAATTACAATATATGCATGTGCATATGTACTACCCACAACAGCAACTGATACTTCACCAGATATTATAGACAGAACAGACACAATTAAGGAATGATTCTTTGATGTAAAGAAGATTAATTGACACAAACTAAAAGTCATAGTTATATTATATCATCATCAGATGTTATCAAACACCATCACTCCTAGCACTAGGTGTTTCAAGTTAGTCACTAGTACCCTAGTTGGATAGAAAAGGATTTCAAACAGATTCCACAAAGTCATGTTAATTCTATGTTGCTATTCCAAGTGTTTTCTGATGTTCCAATGACAACATGCCCACTGGAATGGTGAGCATATGTGATGTATCCATAGATAAGTTCATGTCACTGACAAGTGCTTTGTATATGAAAACCTTTCACTTACAAACATCTGTTATCGATCTACTAAATTTTATGAACAGTAAAAATAATGATGCGCAGGAATATATCTTAAAGGTGTGGAAACAGATACTTCCTTGCTTTGAAAATTCTATATTAAACTAGTCTAGGAATTGAAAAACAGAGAAAAAAAAAAGAGAGGAAAGAGATCGATATTGATTAGTTAACAGCAAGAAAAGTATTTAAGACTAACTGAAGAGCTTGAGGTATGGATGTCTTCACTACCTGTACTGAAAGAGATGACCAATTCCTTGGGAGATTGAGGGTCACAATGTCTCTGGTTTCTTCACCAAAAGCCATGTAACCACAAAGTCCAAAAAGAATGTACACAAGAGTTATCCCTCCAAAAGTCTGAGCAAGCAACATCGGGAACTTACGTCTATCCTGCATAGAATTCTCTAGGGCTAGTGTCATTCCAAACCCCTCAAAACAAAAAATTGCCATGCCTGCTGCAAATGGCAATCCCCCAATGTTGGATGTGATTGCTGTCCTTTCTCTGAATGAAAACCCTTCCCCTAAGGCCCGTTGTACATCCTCCTTCACCACAATTCCCATAGCTAAGATATTACAAACATCAGCAAAAATGCTGAAAGGAGCCAAAGCAGATAAGCTCCCTATCCAAGACAATCCAATCTCAACAGGTACCAACATAAATATGTAGGAGGCCAATGATAAGCCTTCAAATACAGAATGAAGGTTTTGTCCAATAAATACAAAATAAGCAACAGATCCAGCACATTGTGCCACCACAATTATAACTTCTGTCAGATACCGACCCAGGTTTCCAAAAGACCTATAACCCAAGTCTCCATATGTGTTTGATTCCCCTAGTGGTTCTTCAGACGCCAATTTTTCACGGCAATTAACCTGTGTCCAAACAAAACATGTACAGAGTAACTTTAGCCCTTTATTCCCCTTCCTTTCCTCTCTCCTTTCGGCAAGTCAATGATAGTACATCCCACAATAAAAAAAGTATATAAAAGATAACTATAGTACGAGTAATCAATGGCCAATTTACACTACCATTTAACTCATCTTATCAAATCATATTACTTTCAAGTAATCAGAAAACACGTCATATCACGGGAATTTATCGTATACTATATTTTAACGTATCTTTGTTCAAAGAAAAAAGAATAGATTTTTGTTAAAAGATTGAATCACCCACAAGAAGGAGCATGCAGTAGTAGGTGGATAAGCCGACGACAGCAACCCCGAGCGATCCTGCGACCCAGCCAGCGATCCGAAAAGCAAAGGGTAATCCAAGAACCCCAGTTCCGACAACGGTGACTATGATGTTTCCCAAAGTTTGAAGCTTGGAAGCCCTCTTGGAAGACACAGGCTCCAACAGAGGACGCTCCATGTTTTTTCTCGGTACCCGATCTACCCAGAGTCTAAATGAGTGACTTAAAACTTGTTCAACATTAGGAACACGTGTAACTTCTGATAGAGACAGCACAAACAGGAGAACAGGGACGATAAGAACGAAAATCCGAAAAGAGTTAGGAATTGAGATTTTGGTGATAAAGTGCTATAAATAATGAATGAGTGATCAGTGACAACCATACCTACGTTGTCTGTTTCAAGATAATGGGTCGAGAACGGGGAAAACACCTAATCCATCGCTAAGCAGTGGTTTTGAGCACTGTGCTTGTTAATACCTGCTGTTTGCCAGAGCATGAAACAATATCCTGCAACTGTTGCACACATTAAATAATTCTGTAAAGAGTTTGGTTGCATCTGATTAAGAAATATTTTCAAAGGCTTATGTTATGATTCCAAGTTTGTATTATGTAGTTCGTCATGATAACGAATAATTATATGATATTTAATTTATCATATATACTTATCATAACAAAGCCTCCTTTAAATGTACCGTAATTCATTGGGACAAATTTAAATTTAAAGTAATACAGCAGAACATATTTCAACTTAAAAAATTAAACACTTAACTATTATTTTTACAATTGTTAAGAAAATATAACTAATTATAAAAATAAATAAATAAATTATATTGTACGTTTGACTCTAATTTATGTATAATATAATATATACTAAATGCGTTTTCTTATATGATTAGAGCATATAGAAGAAAACATAATATTGTATAACATTTTGGATAGACTATTACAAGTATTTATTACACTTAATTATTTTAATAATTTTGTTATTTTCTTAATTTACGTTTTATATATAAATATTGTTATGAGTGTAAATATATAACACTTTTAGTTGTTATTAGTATAAAATTTTTTTTTTTTTTTGAAAACTTAATAATTAGTGAAAAACAATTAAGAAGTTGAAAACATGACCACCAAGTTTAATGTTAAGAAACATTTTAAGGAAAACGACTATGCATTATGGAGAATCAAGATGAAGATCATCTTGATACAACAAGGTTATACTGAGGTTGTGACGGATGAGACATAGACATAGACATGTCGGTGTCTATGTCTCAAAATGAAAAAGTTGACCTCATCAATAAAGTCAAAAACACTATAATCATTTTTCTTAATGATAATAAGATATTGAAAAAAGTCACTAAGAAAAAAATTGTTACATTTATGTGTGTGAAACTTAAGTCATTGTATATTTGACTAAATATTTGACACACAATTTTTGTTTGAAAACAATAATTATTTGTCAATGTTTACTGAGACAATAAAGATGGTGGAGTAGTTAGTAGATTTTAACAAAATTATTTTGGACGACTAGAAAATATGAAACAAAATAAATCATTACTATTACTATGGAAAGAAATGCAAACCTAAATAAGTATTAAGAAATTTCATAAAATTGAAAAGTCTAAAAATTATTAGGTTGAATTTGAATATTTCTAAGTAAAAGGGAAATGAAAGAAATTAGTTTAAAGAAAAAGTCTAAGTAATATTTTATACAAGCTACGAAGTACAACAACTTCAATAATTTTATTTTGTAAAATGAAACAATGTGGTTTTTTATAAAGATAATTATGATTTTAGAATTTTATGTGACTCTAATTAATGATATAAACTCAATTAAAAATATAAATATTTTAAATATTCAAAGTAAAATAATTTTTTTAATATAGTCAATTAAAATTACTAAAATTTCTAATGGATATTAAATATAATTAAGTTACACATAAGTAATTAATGACACAAAGTAAAGGTCACCACTCAATTAATAATAATGACTGAACTGAAAAATAAAAATAAAAATAAAAAATCTAAAAATTAATTACAAGTACTAAATTTTATTAAAGAGTTAAAACTTAATTAAATTAATATTAATCAAATAAATTATTTTAAAAAAAATATAAATAAATAAGATAATTAAAATTTAAAATTAAGCATGCACAAATCTTATTATGAACACCTGTCACCCCATTTATTACTGTAAATAGTGGAAACATTTTGTAATAAATTTTATTATTTTTAAAAGTATGCAAACCAGTTCAGCGTATAAACTGATTATTAAAATATTAATTGTATAATACATTATAAAAATACATATAAGCATTAATTGTGTAATCAAAGTATTTAGGTAGGAGGCAGATAGGAAACTTTTATTTTTTATATTATCCTATCATCTATTTGAATAACTTATCCTTTTCAATAAAGCTCAATGTCTAATTATATATTTATTCTCTTTCTAAAAAATATGTTTTTTTTTATAAATATTGTGGTATCATAGTGAGAATTTAATTATAAGCCTTTAGATAAGACTGGATCCGTTTATAAATAATTTTGATAAGATAGGAACTATTTTAAAATTAAATAGTTCATAAAAAAACACTTGTTAACTTTTCATACACATTCAATCAATAATTTTAATGCAAGATTGTTATAAAAGTAAAATTGACATTTAATAATAACTAAAAGCTGAAAGAAAAATCTGACATAAAAGGGAGGAGATCAGTAGAGAATAAAACAGAAAAAACAAAATTTTGAATATATTTTTTAAATTAACAGTATAAAATTAAATAATTTTTATATTTTTGTATGATAATATATATCATAATTTTTTTATTTAACCTACTATCTTTTATGTATGTATATTTATAGTTATTTTGGTACATAAATTTAAATTATATTATTTATTATAATGTTAAATTAAATGATAATTATTTAAATATTTTTAAGGTATTAATTATAATTTTAAAATATTTCATATTTTTTAGAATAACCAAATCTGTTACCTATTTGAAATAATAATTGCAAGAGCCACTAATAATTAGCTACCATCCAATTTTCCCTCAACTAACCTAATTCTCACCATGTACTAAAAAAATCAAGAAAATTGTACTTAATATTACTAAGAATAAAACCTATTCGATTGAGATAATGGTTAATTCTGAGTTCACACATCATCCACCTGTGTTCCATCATATAAAAACCTATTCAACCAATAATGATTACAGTATTACAGCACTGAATTAGTATTTAGATTAATTAGATAAAAGTCATATTAATAGGACAAAAAAAATCTTAAAAGTCATAGTTACACTATTTGGATTATTATATTTCTGAACTACATTTCTATATCTTACATTTGAAAATAAGTGATAGAGGTCAACATACACATTGCATATTTTAATGGAAGTCTTTTTTCTCTTCAATAATGATTTTTAGATTGTGGAATAATGACTTTTAGATTTTCAAATCTTATAATTTGAAAGCTTTATTGTAAAAAAATATTTTTGAATTGTGCAATTTAAGATTAGATTTTGTGCAGTCTAAAAAATATTTCTGAATTCTCTAACCATAAGACATTTCTGATTTCCAAAAAATGATTTTCATATTGTTCAATTTTGAAGTCAAAATAATTTGAAATAGAACAATCTATAAAATGTCAAAAATAACTTTTATATTATGCAATATAAAAAATAATAATAAAATACTTATAAATTGTATAATATGAAAATAAAAAATATATTCTGATTTTTTTAAGTAAAAAAATACTTCTAAATTGTGCAATTTAAAAAAAAAATAGATTGCACGAAAGTTTTCAGACAGTAAGATAAAAAAAAAATTAATTCAAATGAACAAATAAGAATTTTCATATTTATGTAGATAGAGAAGGAAAGTACGGGGCTGCAAAAAAAAATCCACAGAAAGCCTAAGATGGAAGTTCAAAGGTTGTATCCATGGACTGAAATGCAGAGCCGATTAGTATTAAAAGGCTTTTACTTTTCTCACCTCCTTTAAATTTTGACACCTCTCATTTTTACTCTAAAACAAACTTTCAGATATGAAATTTACATTCTGAAAACAAACTTTCGGATTTTCTTTTTCCCATTAACCCATTTCAAAATATATGGGAGGTGCGCACTAAGAATTTTAAGAATCCACACCCCCTCTAAGGAAGGAGTGATATTTGGAGATATCCAATGTTTACTCAAGTTGATACTTGACTTGAGGGGAACAAAACAAAGACAAAACCGAGTTAATTGCAACAGTGCTCGAGTGAGAGAATGCTTTGTGGTGTTGTTCCAAAAGTATAACTACTTACAATAACTAAAGACAGATTGAAGTGAATGGATACACTAATTTAAAAGGAAGCATTCTTTAGAATGCCTCTAAAAGTTTATATACTTAGATGCATAAATCTAAACAAGTACTGTAAACTATAACAACATCCAGAAACAAAAGTTTTGCATCTGTACCAAGTCTGAACATTTTTGTACATAGTTTCAAAATTCTAAAACCTCTTACAAGGCCTCAAAGCAATATGGCTGACAAACACAGTCCATGGCATGGATCAGTTTCCTGCGAGGTCCCACTGCATTGGCACCCATATCCTTGAGTTTTTTCATAGTTAGATTTACCAGCTGATACTTACTGAGACTTTTACCCTGAAACATTCTCACAAACTGCCCCAGTCCAAGTGATATCAGCCACTTGCTCAGTCCACCAGCTCTTTCAAGCTTCCTCTCCAAATTTGATGCTCTCAAGTTTTTATTCAAAATTTCCAGGTTGAAGGGCCTTCTTGGTGCAAGTAGTGTTCTAGGCTGCTTAATAACTTTAGATGTATTGGAAATTCCAAGTAGTTTATGTGAATTCAAACCATTCATTTGATGTAGATTTTCTGATTCTGTTCTCTGATCTGAAGATGGTGAATTGACGACAATTGGTCCAGGTAAAATAGGAGGTGCTCTACTATCGGTATGAGTCTCTTTTTGGACAGCCAATAAAATGGATTTTTCATGTTCATTATCAGAAAGATGTACAGTAGATGTCTCCATGGGAAGCTGCACATGGTTACTTGCCAATTCAGGAGGCATAAGTTGAGTGTGATTTGGTCCTTGGTTTGCTGTTAACGATCTCTCGTTGAGAGGCACACCAGGCACAAGAATGGTTACTCTCTGTTTTTTCACTATAACCCAATCACTATCCTCATGCTCCTTGTCACAGTTTTGAGAATCAACAGGGTCATGTGAAGAAATGCAGCTTTTTTGACTAGGAACTTTTCCTGTGCGCTTCTGCTTTGTTTTCACCATCAGTCAAGAACCTGCGTGTCATTAGTAGGAAGTATAGCATTAAATCACTAACAAACCTCTATGTTCATTTGATCAAAAGTCAAAATATAAATGGAAAAAATTACTTTAAAAATAAGAACGCATAGTTTATTCATGTAAAGGATGTTTATAATGACATCCAATACAAATTGTTATGCACATAAAGTTTGTTAAGTGATACATTAAAAATCATATCAGCATATTAACTATTACTTCAGATTAAGTGAAAATGCTAAATTTGTTTAACACCAGTAATGGGTAGTAACTAAGGTAATCATTTCAAGCACATAATACAAATAACTCTATACATAATAGATACTCTAATTGTATCCACTTTGGGATTCAATTGTGTGTGTAAGAAACTTGATCCGGATTCAGACAAGCACACAGATCAAACTGCAAAGTTAATCATATCCTCTTTGGAATTCAAATTCAGACGGAGAATAATAACCTAGTCCATAAGGTGCAGATGCAAATGAAATGCAGCAAAATTTTCAAAAGTATCAGAAAAACTCTCTCTGCAATAAGTTACAAACAAACAAATAGATTGACAGGTCTTTTTATCAACCAAGAAACAAAAAGCTATCATGCCTTTGTCCTCAAAAACCTGTAGCACAAACTAAAACATATTTATTATCAACTAACTAACAACAAGGAAGGCTTGAATTTCTTGCATGTATTACGAATCGCATCAATGCGACAGCGCGAGTAAGTATCACACGGCTTTCAAAGCCATATTCTATTGCAGCGAAATACAAAACCCCACAACTTAGAAATCCCAACCCTACCTATGGATAGAGAAGAATGAAAAGAAGAATAAAAAATCGCACACAAACATTCAAAAATTGGGTGAAATTTAGATAGAGGAAAAGAAGAAAGGGTAAAAACCTGGAACAAAGTCTTTGAAAGAAAACAGCACTATCTCTTCCTTCTTCTCTTTCCTCCTCAGTTTGAAAACTTGCTTGCCCTAATATTCCCTTCAGAACTCTGACAATTTGGGAATCAGACGCATCTGTGGAGAAAGAAATTAGGGCTTATAACAAAATTACATCTTTTGTCCTGTTGGAGTAAGGAGAGATGAATTTTATAATTATATATAAAATTCTCAATGAAAAAATATATATAAAAACTAATAGTCTGTGATTGCGTAAAATATATTTATTTAAGGCAATTAAAATTTATAATAAATATTTTTTATATATACAAAAAGTAATTGTAATTAAAGTATAGATTACATAAATATTTTTAATATGTACATTATATTTTAGATTTTGATAAGTAATTTATGTTGTGAAATGTTTTTATTTTAACAATTAATAATTCCTTTTTTCTATAATAATAACCAACATATTAGTATAATAATACTATATTAGTATAGTAATACTAAGAGGCAAAATTTAATTTAGTAGTTTTTTTTAAAAAAATGATTAAATATAGTCATTTATGTTAATTTGTTTTAAATGAAGTTAAATGTACGATGACTTCACACATAAAGTGATATAAAGTGGTATACATGGATAGTGTAGAGTTTCATTTGTAACACATTATTTGTAGGCATTCGTTGAGGTGAAAATTATGCATGTTTTGTAAACATTGAAGAAGAAGGAAATTAGGAGTTGCTTTGGAATGACTGTGATATTTGGAGTTTAATCTTGTGCATTATAGTATGAAGATTGCATTATTGATGTTGACATTGTTGACTCATATAACTAGTGAATTTCTATTGACTTTATAAGGTGGGTCTGACTTGATTTGACATTGATTGTATAGAGATACCTTGGATTAGGGGTTTATAGCGGGATTAAAATATTATTTTTTGAGTTATTGTTTGTTTATATGCAATTAATTGTGTAAGTTATTAATTTGATTGCACTTTCTTAGTTAATTATGGTTTAGAGTCTCACCACATGCAAATTTTTATTGTATATGGTCCACCATTTCCTTTTAAGTGTATTAAAATGATTGCTTTGTAATTTGTTTGGTATTTGTGTGCATATTCATATTTGACAATGATAGGTTTATTTGATATATTGCTTTGTAATCATGCATGGAGGGTTTTTTGACGTTATGGTCCACCATGGGGTAGTTTATAAATATTGACAAATTAAAATATGTTGGTAAGACAAGTGGATGATGATGTGAGTCAGATGAATGAAGTTATTTTGAAATAATAAGCATTTATTAATGAAATGGGATATGTGACAATAAATGAGTTGTGGTATTCTCCTAGTGAGTGTTTTTGTGTTAGAAGATAGGTTGCACTTGTTGTTTGAAAACATTGGTATAATTAATATGATCAACATTGCAAACCGATATGGTAAAATACATTTATTTGTGGTACATAATGTGTTTGAACCCCACATTATTAACAATCTTTTGGGATATAAGGTTAAGAGTGGTGATCTGGGTGGGGGTGGGATGGAGAATGGGAATGAAGTTGAGAGTGTTAATATGGATGATGCTGAGGTGGCTAGGGGGAATGAGGGAGGGGTTCAAAGTAAGGTTGAGAATGGTAACGTGGGTGACGTCGAGTGGAAAGGGAAAATGAGGGAGGGATTTAGAGTGAGGCTACATTGAAAATGAGGGTGAGTGACATAATGAGTTTGTGCAGTTTGAGGATGAGGATGATGTTGAGATGATTACTGTGGAGGATTCTAATAATCGGGATTTGAAGGAAGTTGATAATGAGTCAACAGATTCTTATTGGTTAAGGGATCCCAATAAAGAACTTGTGTATGTGGAAGTTGATATTGAGTTTGACAACGAAAGGAGTAAGGAATTATATCTGAAGAAAATACTGATGAATATGTGTGTGAGGTTAATTATAGTTCTCAAATAAAAAGAAAAATAAGTAGAGGGCAACAAAAACATCCATGGGAGATTCTAAATCACATTGTGAGGATGATTTGCAATCATTGAGTGATGATGATAACCCAAGTAATGACATACACGTCAAGAGTAGAAGATTATCATATATTGAGTGGTGTAGAGAATGGGAATGAAAGTGAAGAAGATGAAGATTGCCCATGCAGTAGTGGTAATTTTGCTACTTTTGCATTGCCTAAAGACATTGTTGATTTCAAGTGGGAATTAGAGACATATTTTATTACCAAAAAATAGTTTAAAAATGCAATAATGGCTAATTTGTAACTTGTATATGTGTATAGTTCTTCTGCATGCCACTTATTTGAGGTCAAACTTGTCTCCATAATTGGAGACAAATTTGATGTGAATTTGAATAAAAAGGAGGGTAGCTATAGAAAGTGGATGGTCACAAACATCCTTTGTTGTCATTAGTTGGCTGCAATGAAGATTATGAGTATGAATGGAGTTGACGTCATCCCATATTACTTTAAGAATAGGATATATGAAGCAACATGTGACCCAACTATCTATCCAGTTAATGGTCAACATGTGTCATAGAAAATTGAATGACCTAATGTTCTCCCACCAACCTAAGAAGAGGCTGCTTGAAAAACCTAAAAAGAATAGAAGGTTGAAACCAACAAAATTAAAAAAGAGCAATACCAATTAGGTCAAATAAGTATGTGCAAAAAAGTGTGATATTTTGGAACATTCCAGATACAGTCTCTCAATTTGCAGGGTTATCTGATAAGTATGTCCTAAGGTTAGAGTTAGGACAATCCTAAAAATTGTTTCCCATGGTTCTTAACAATTGTTATGTTTTTCTCAATATAAAAAATCTCTATAACGATAAATGGGTGTAACAAATAAACTTCTACTCCCACCACAATAAACTAATTTACACTGGTTTTGCAAACCCGTCCATTACAATTACAGGATGATGAAGACTTGTACTGATGACCATCGAAGCAAACCCCTTCACCCACCACAACAGAAGAAAAACACATTCAACCAAAGGGAAAATGACCCAGACAACTAAATAAAATGGATAATCTCACACTTATGCCATTGTATAGTTCATTATGTGCTACTCTGTGCACCAAGTCATCATACACTTAATGGTTGTTGAAAACAATATAACAAAATGGATTATTTTAATGAAAGTTGAGACCATATTTAACTTTTTAAAAATAGTGGGACCAAATTAAATTTTGCCTCTTAACAGGAATAAATTGACTTTTAACTTTTTACAACCATTATTCATTGTTTTAAAATAATAATAATATTATTTATTATTTATTATTTTATTTTTATATCATATTATATTATGTCTATTATATATTTATGTATATAACACATTGTCGACATATAGTTAATTATGTTATTTTTATAATTAATTATGTATTCGAATAAATCATATGAGTTTCACAATAATATAAAAAATGTAATATATAAAATAAGGATAAATGTGTAAATTTGTCTTCTTTTTTACATATATTTTGTCTCTGCCTTTTTTTTTTATAGTGAACTTAAACATTATTCTCTCACAAATTCATTAGTTTTTTTTTCTCAAATTAGTGGATATAAAGTGGAGGAGTATTTGTTTTTCTTTTAGCAGAAAAAATTATAATTAATAACTGGAATTTAATCTGTAAGTACTTATGATTTAAACTATAATATTATTATATATTTTTATCATTTAAACTACATAATACACATTTTTTAAAATTTTAATTTTTTTTTTATTTTAAAAAGGGTCAAGTGGATATGATGTAGTTCACTTAAAAATGTAAACCTACCACATCAAATTAGTGGTGGATAGGTTATTTTGGATGACTCTCTTTTGTCATCTTTATAATCAAGGAACTAAATTTATAAAATAAAATAATATATTCACAATACAGTGCCTAAGAGTATCTTTAATCTCAGTAGATCTTAAAAAAATATTTATAAAAAATATATTATTTACAATATGGATAATTAGAGATATAATATTTTCATTTATAAAAATGACTTCTTTTACAAAGTTAAAATCTCTAAAATTATAAAAAGTATTATATTTAAAATTATATAAGATGCTAGACAAAAATCTAACAAATATTTTAAGTATAAAAATCTATTATTTACAATATTTTTCATTTGAGAAATAAAATTTCCATTATAAAAAAATAGTTTTTTTACAAAATTTTAAAATCTCTAAAATGATAAAAAAATTATTGCATTTAAAATTAGCTAAGATGCTGTAGAGAGATATAGTATTAGAATAAAAATTGAATGAAATTTTACATTTTATTTGATATAGAAGGATCTATAAAAAAAAGTAATATAAAATCTCAAAATAAAATTTTACACTATATTTACTCTAATAAAGTTGTGCTATAGAAAAATATGCAAGTAAACCTTTCATCAGATATAAGTTATATTGGATGTTTTATATTACAATATTCTTCTAATTTTTAGTGATACAAAAGGAAAGCATACTAACTTTAAAAGTTGCTTTTTAATATATATATATAAATTTATGGTCAACATTATTATTAATTAAATTACCTTTCTTAATATTAACAAATTAGACAATTAATCTTATACATGGAAAACATTAAATATTTAAAAAGTGAGGGGAAAGTTTAATAATGAGGTAATTAAGATCATATTCAATGTAATGTTTATATCATTTAAGCTTATTTTACTTTTTCCATGACATTTTTTAAATCTTCCTATAAATTTTGTTTACTGCAACAATTCTATAAAATCTACAATTTTTTATGTATATTTTAACATAAATATAAACTTTTCCAAATAAAAGTAATTTTTTATATTTATAATAAAAAAATTATGTAATCCCGATTCTCTTTAAATCCTTCCATCTTATTTAAAATTTTTTATATGACTTGTTAACTTGGGTTAGAAAGAGATATTTTCTTTTATAGGATATAGATATCAAGTTTAACATTTTTACTCAATATTATTTATTTATTCTCCTTTGAGTTTTTTTTTTTTTTACTTTTGAATTTGGGTGAATATTCTTTATCTAAATTGTTTTGCGCAATTAAATACGTTTGTATCAAATTTGTGTGGATTTAGAGACGTAGAAATGGAAAGACGATTTTTCCATTTTTGTATGTAACACGATGTTCATGTAAACATTTTTTCTATCTATACTTATCTAACGTACTTGACATAAAAAAAAAAAACTCTAAATGAGGTAAGTACTTAATTCATGATTTAAATTTATGTTAATATCCACTAATAAAAAAAATTAAATTGTAAGTTTTTTTTGTCAAAAGCTAAAGAAAATTAAAATTCAAGAGTCCATAATAAATATTTCCAACTTTTGAAGAATTTTATACTAACACGGAACTAGTGCATTCAATAAAGCATTCATTAAAGTCACACACACTTTGAAGAAAGAAATTAATATTATATATAATCATAATCACACTTAATGATGATGTTAGTAATCTAGTTTTGTTTGCTAATTAAATAATTGAAGTTTAGTAGTAACAAACTTATTTAAAATTAAAAAAAAATAAGTTTGTTAGACTGTTTAATTAAAGAAATTATTTTATGGGATTTAATTTATTTTTTTAATTTACCGTGCCGCGTAATTTTGAAGATCTTTCTCAATACGAAAGTTAATTAATGTTTAATTAGATTATTTATAGTAAAAAATATTTCTTATTTTTATGAGATCCAGGTTTTAAATTTTATCTAATATTAATATATTTTAATAAAAAAATTAACATTCAGATCTAAGTGTTTACTTTATATAACTGTGATTGAGATGATTTGACTAGTGTTGTAATGATTATGACTAATAAACGAAAATATAAAATTTGATCGACCATCACAGTAAGAAAATCTAATGGAAAATGTTTATCGGAAAGACTGAATAAAGAAGAGATATTTGACGCAAATACAGGGTTGTTTTGGTGGGCCAGGAAGATAGAAAAGCACAAATTCCTATATATGCGCGGGTCGCGGTGGCTTCAAACTCACGTTTTTGTTCTCGATCCAGCCCGAGACGCCGCATGATTCCTCCTCTGTTTGATTCTCGTACTCACAACATAAACTTCATCTGCTCTCGGAAAACACCAGGTAACCGGAATCCACACCAACAAACAACAAAATTCACCACCGGTTATCTCTCTGTTACCTTCTTATTTGGCTACTCACCACCAACAATTAATATCATTCTATTCTTTATGTTTTCTCTCTCTCAAATTTCTCAGTCATCGTCCAATCAGCTCCCCCTGGTTCGCTGTAAAATCAACGATACGTATTTTCCACAATCACTGTTCTTGATTAATTAATTGTTATGTGAATTTTCTTTATTGGATTAGGATTTGGAAGTGGGAAAAGGGAGAATGAAATTCGGGTGTGCATTCAGAGAGTATCTGCAGGAGGAGCGGGAGTGGTTCCTGGGCGAGAAATGTGCTCACGTTGAATATATCCGGTTGAAGAAAGTGTTGAAGAGTTGCCAGAAAGACACCTCTTCCGATAAGGACCTGCTGTGTCAGTGTCAGTCTTGTCCATGTAAGTGTTTCTTTCGGTTTTGCTTTGTACTTTGTGCTTGGGGCCACCAAATTGAATGAAGTACTTCGTTTATTTGTGAGTTTTCTATTGTTATGTGAAACAGACTTGTTTGGCGTCATGTTAGTTCACGGGGTAGGGCACATGCTTATGTCGTTAATGGGACCAAATCGAGGGTTGATTTTTATTTGGGGCTGGCGAAAAATTAATATATTAGATCGTTAGGTTAAGGAATCAAAAAATATATTTGAAAGTTTAATTGTGACTTTTTTTTGAAGAGAAAGAAGGGAGCGGATATTTAATGTTTTTCCTGTTTTCTGAAGATCCAAGAACAAGTAAGAGATACTACTGGTTCTGACATTTTATAATAGGGATGGCTGTGGGAGAGTGTTAATGCTGTCAATGGTTGAAAGTTACTTTTGTTATAAAATTGATGGTTGAGGAATGTTAGCAACATTCTCTGTGTTTCTGGTACACTATTTACCATTGGCTAAAATTAGTTGGAAATTACCAATTTGTATGGATTTAAAATCCTTAATTAACAAACCCCATTCTTGATTTTGTAGTTTTTAATAAGCATTGAATAATAGGAGAAAGTGTGCTAGAAGAGTATGTTGGAGAATGTGTTGTTGACCCTCCTCTAATGTTTATTGTGTTCTTTTAATTTTGAGTGAAATTGTTTACTTAGAGCTTATGTTTGCTGAGTTTAGTATTATTCACTGAATACGATTTTACTATTAGTCTCCTCTAATGTTTTTGAATATTCTTTGCAATTGATCAGAGGTTAGGTTATTTGCAACTAGAGTTATAGCTTGAATATTTTGATGTGTCTTGTATTTTAACCAAACTGTATTACTTTCTGCAGTCTAATTATGAACCTTTTTGTTTCCCACCTGTAGTATGTGACCAACAGTTCTTCTCTGAGTTGATGAAGGAAGCATCAGATGTGGTAGGGTACTTTAGTTCAAGAGTTAAGCATCTCCTTCATCTTCACATTTCTCCAGGACTACACAGATATGTATTGCGTTTGGGCCAGTGCTTTAGAAGTGATAGGCAAACACTCACTCAAGAAGGGAGGATTCTAATTGAGTACATTGCAATGAATGCTATTGCAATGAGGAAAATACTTAAGAAATATGATAAAGTATGCAACATCTGAGATGATTGCCTGATGTTAACTGTTTTCATTTATACTTCCCTGGTTTAGTTTTTGGGTTCACTCTGTCCTTTTCTATTCTGCTTCAGGTACACAGCTCTGTTAATGGGGAGAACTTCAAATCTAGGATGCATGCTGAACACATTGAACTTTTGCACTCTCCTTGGATAATTGAATTGGGTGCTTTTTATCTGAATTCTACTGAACTAGATAGTTGTGAGCTTGATGGAGTCTATGGTCACTTTTCTTGTCATCTAAACATGAATAAAGATGTAATGACATTGATTCTTCCCGATTCTATTAAGCTCGAGTATGCTCTAACTTGTGCAATTTGTCTGGTAAGTTCCTTATTGTATGCTACACTGGAAATGAAGGTATTACATACATCAGTACCTCTAATATAAATGTTTGGATTGTGATATGATAGGATTTTGTTTTCAACCCTTATGCTTTGAGTTGTGGTCATATCTTCTGTAAGTCATGTGCTTGCTCAGCTGCCTCTGTGATGAATTTTCAAGGCCTTAAAGCAGCCAGTCCAGAGTCGAAGTGTCCTATATGCAGAGAGGTGTGTATTTTGTACTCAGCAAGCATTGTTATATCTGATTAAAAAATAAAACTCATGACAGTTTACATCACCCTTGGTACTCAATTCAAGCCAGCATAGAAGTCTATGATGCAATTATGCAACTCGATAGGGGTCAGTTTGTTGAAGGCTCTTTATGGACCTTGCTTTCCTTTTCTAAATAACTGTCATTAATTGTTTTTTCAAACTTAATTATCTTCATTTTAAGAGGATATGACTACAAGATAAATAGATGCGTTGTAGCCTATCTTGGAAACATTGATACAGCAAATTCTATTCTGTCTTGTCAAAACATAGAATATTTCCATTTTTCCCTTATGCAGAAGGCCATGGCTTCCTTATGACAAAAGTATAGTGATTATGTCATTTATCCTATTCTTTGGAGCTTTAAAGCATATTCTGATTTGCTTTTTATTTTTAAAATTTTCAATTATAAAAACTTTCTTTTATAAAGGACAAATGCTCTTCTTAATGCAGGTTGGCGTTTATTCTAAGGCTGTGCGTATGCTAGAACTTGATCTACTTATGAAAAGAAGGTATTACATGATAACATTATCTTTCTTATTCTTATGCCAATCAAGGGCATCGCATTAATTTTCAAGATTTTTTTGGCAGGTGCAAAGATTACTGGAGAGAGAGGCTAGCTAGTGAACGAGTTGAGACATTGAAGCAATCCAAGGAATACTGGAATTTACAGTCCACATATGCAATTGGATTGCTGTAGGCTTTTATACTTGAGCAATGGAAACATCTGAGTAGAATACTGTTAACAAAAATAGAAATCCCTGGAAGGATTACATGACTTTGAGTTTGTCGTTTGGCCTTGACTGAACTGTTAGGTGAGGTAGGATTTATATAGCTAGTTCGTAACACCTTCTCCATCAGCATGAAGCAGCATGAAGAGGGAAATAGTAAATAAAAACAAAGTGGCATCCTAATCTGTCACTTATAAGGCAAAGCCTGTTACAGTCTAATTGATAGTCAATTTTTTTCATGTCAAAGGAAGTTATCAAGTAAATGTTATTCTTATTATATTTAAACTTGAAATTTCATATAAACATTTCTTAGAGTAATGAAGATCAGTGTTTGGATTGTTTGTTTGTTTAGAATTGAAATTGAATCTTAGAACTTTAATTATGACATTTAAAAATCCTTTAGATTTGAATCTCTCGATTTCTAA
Source organism: Phaseolus vulgaris (assembly GCF_000499845.2). Classification (NCBI taxonomy): domain Eukaryota; kingdom Viridiplantae; phylum Streptophyta; class Magnoliopsida; order Fabales; family Fabaceae; genus Phaseolus; species Phaseolus vulgaris. The sequence goes on along the minus strand of NC_023759.2, from coordinate 45,819,847 downwards.
TCTCTACCTTAATCACAGTGCCTAGCTTTAAACTTGTATTGCTTGATTGCTCTTCATCTCTTTGCTGCTTCCACCTCCATCTTAATATATGTTTGGTTTTGTTTTAAGTTGGAAAAAACTTACAGCAAAGCTATTCTGTAATACCTTTCATCATTTCATGTTTCTTATGCGTTTTTCTTTTAACTGTGGCAATCGTTATTTTGGTCATTGTTGCCACACTGGTGTTTGAAATTATGTAAAAAAACACGTGCTCACAATGATAAGAAATATTATCCTTGAAAAGAAAATTCTCTCGTTCAATGAATAAGAAAGAAGATGCTTAAACGAAAGAATAGAAGAATCTTTCACTATAAAGGGAGACTTGGTACAGATTTCATTTGACACATCATTTTTCTTCATTGGTGGGAAAATATTGGCTTCAACGGACCTGATAAGTAGGGTAACAGTATAACTGGGAATTGTGTTTTTCTAAAACTATATTTATCATTTTTCTTCTTAAAAAATATCGTAATTTGTGTAAAATTTACATATGAGTTGTTTCATAAAGAGATAAATTATTTAAATCGTGATTCATTAATTCTGTTTGTCTCAAATTTTAATTTCTCAATTTCTTGTAATTGTCTTTTTTAGCTCTTAAAAAGTATTTGCAAAGTGTCTTTTATGAGATAAAAGAAGGACACGCCATCAACTATAATCTATTATTAATTAATTCATTGTAAAATAACATTAATATTGAACATGTTAGTTTTGTTGTATAAAATCTTAATGTTTGCTAGAAAATTTTACCAGTTTGTTCCTCGAACAAGAAGACTAGTTGACCCAGTGAGAGAATGTGAAAAATTATATTTCTTTGTTGCTAGACTGTGTTTGTCCAGAAGATTATTAGTTTTTATCTCTAATAAGAAGTGAAATTAATTCAATGAGTGAAAATGTTGATCTGTTTTAAGGATTGATTTTTTAAAGATTAAAAATAATAAATGCTTTTTTTGAAAGGCTAATTTTTTTATGAACTAAAAGTATATTCAAGTTTTATCATTAATGTGTCGTAAATTTGAACTAAAATTAAAACTTGAATAATGAAAACGAGTTTATGTGAAATGATTCATTAAATTTCCTTAAATTTGAAGGACAATTTTTTATTAGTAGAGTTCTAACGTTGGATAATAGATAAGTATCAGTAACATGACTTTAACTTGATTTACTATTTGATTACTTTTAAACGGAAAGTTATTTGTAAATTTAAAAACTTTTAAGAGTTAAGTTTTGAAAATTAACTTTAATATTAGTAAGAGCAGCAGAGACCATAGATCCGATGAAGATAGTAAACTGTAGCTAAATATTAGAGTATATAGTTGGGAAGAAAAGGTTGAGCTACCCTTAGCCTTAGCCTTACCAGTTGCCACCATTCATCAGCATGTCAAATTTCTCGTCATGGCTCTTTCGCTTACGTTCTTCTTCCTCCAAGTTCTTCTACCGCTACCGCACTCTCCACAATAAATACGCACCCACCGTCTTCAACAACCATTCTACCAGGAACGCAAGCTTAACCTCTCTGCTTCCTCTCGCTCTCGCTCTTTCCGCTGGATCACTCGCTCTTCATCCACACTTCAGTCCTTCCTTCTGCGACACCGAGAGGTTCTCTTCTCCCAATTTTTCATGCCTCAATTTGAATTCACCGATTATTACTCGTTCGTCGCTTATGAATTCATACGACACTGTGCTGTGAAAACCTAACTCGATTTAGTGATATGATATTATATGTGCTTATTCTCGTCTTTTCTTACGAGATTATAGAGTTACGGCCGTAGGTTTTCTTTCAAGGATATGTTACTAGGAACTTCTAAGCATGCACGAACTGATTCTGCTACTTCCGTAGATACTAGAACAGTTATATTTTGTAATGGTTTAAAGAGTAATTAGTTGTGATACGAAGCTTAATGTTTCAATCGAAGTATGAGTCTATCTGAATAGTCTCGATGAATCAACTAATTGTCTGATCATGCGATGTCTTGTAATGGATGTTAGAGGTGTGAACATTGGGGGCAAAGGTAGCACGCAATTCGTTGTTAAGGGATCACACAAGGAATTTCCGCAGGAGCTTCTTGAGGAGTTGAAAATCATCTGTCAGGTACGGCATAATGTTGGCTTATCTGAATATTTTGTAAATATGCACAGAGGAAAGACAGACTTTCAAATCCTTCGGCCGGTTCTAATTTGACGATCAATTATATTTGAAAGTTTCTTTTAGTTCTTGCTATTTATTCTCCGGTGGATTAGTTACAACTTACAACTTACAATTTATTGTATGTGTTTTGGAATGCAGACTAGTTTTACTTTTCATTGGTTGGTTGTTAGTTAGCGTTCACGAATACTTTTAGTGTTCGGAATGAAGTCAAACTAAATGAGCAAATTGTTTTGGAACTTCTACCTTGTGATCGTCAGCCTGAATTGTTATAATTTTCATTCATACAGGATAACATATCTGTTGATTATGACGAAAGATATATCCATGGAAAACCACAAAACAGCTTTCACAAGGCTGTTAATATCCCAGATGTGATTGTTTATCCGAGGTGACACATACTGTGAACTGAAGCTTTGGCTGAAAGATGTTTACTTCCTCGTTCATCTGATCATAGTTTTTGCAATGTTGCAGTGATTGCATTTTCCTCTTAACTTTTAACTATATCACATTTGGTACTTGCATTGAGAAAGACATTGGAAGTTTCTTTTGCAGTGGTTTTCCAAATATTATAGTTTTGAAGAGACTTAAATTATGTTACTCTCTCTTTCCATTATGATTTTCAAAATAAAACTATTCAAAATACTTGCTGCTAAGCCATGTTGTATTTCTCAAGTGGAGTTGTAATATTGTGAGAATTATAATGTAGTAGTAAAATGGTTATGGTGATCATCAGAGCAATTGGACCCAGTGATGTTTTGTTAGATACCTTTATTTTGAATACCACTTTGATATATCATACGCTGACGCAGCCAATGTCCTATCATTTTTTGCTTGCGGTGTATTTATACCTTAGAACAAGCATTTTTTTTTCTACATTTGACCTGAATGCTTTTGCAAACGGACAGTTCTCGTATAACGAGGTTAATTTCTTTATTTATTAAAATAATTTTCTACACAACATTGGTCAATCTGGATATTTGCAGATTGGTATTTTGGTTCATTTCGATCAGGTCTCCAAACCCTTGCAGAACTATCTATTTTTTTTTATTTACGTGCATTTAGTGCTTTATGTCTAATATCCCATTTTATTAAGAGATTCTGTGACATTTGTTACGTACATTGGAATATTAAAATCTTAATCATGCTTTGCTGGGTCGCAAATGCTTACGTGAGATGTATGACTTTCTGATGTGTCTTATTGTTGATTACAAAATATTTTTCTACCTTGTCTATCATTTTTTACATACAATTACAAATTACAATATATAAGAAAGACTTCTCATATTTTAAATAGTTAATACTTGGATGAGGATGAACAAGGGAGAGCAGGACAGGTTTTTAAAATATTGTGGATACATTATTGTGGTAGAAGTTAAAGCATCCACATGTATTTATTTTTGCATTGTACTCTTATTTGCAGATCTGAAGAGGAGGTATCTAAGATTGTCAGTTTATGTAACATGCATAAGGTTTGAGTTGTTCTAACTCAGCAAACATTGTTTAGCATGTTCTAGGTGATTGCTTTGCCGTAACATTTTATTATAAAGGCATTTGAATCAAACCAAATCTATATATTTCTTTTGATCCTGCATTTTTCATCCCAATATTTGTGTTTATTTTTCTCCCTTAAAAAGAAACCTTTATTTCTCCTGTCCCTTCATACTTAAATGTTTTTGCATTTGGAATTTATTTCTATTTTCATCATAAAAAAATTGGTCCAGTCTGTTTTCTTTTGTCTAGTCCTCAAACAAGACTATCGTCTTTCACAAATACATATATTTTTCTTTCACCTTATATTCAATTATCAATTTATCTTCTTTATCTTTGTTGCAACCATACATGTCTATTGTGATAGCCCAGCAATTTTTCTAAGGCATAATGGGTCTCATAGGAACTGGAGCAGCCTATGATCACAATCAAAAAGTTTAATTCTTTTTTTTTAGCCATCCAACTAATTCATCAAGATGGTTCCTCTGATTTAGCTGTTGCTGAACTTTGAGTAACCTGCACAATGTTTCTACTACATTTATCATTTCTTCGGTTTACTTGTATTAAACCATCTGCAAATGGTTTAAACCTTGTCATTTGTTTCTTCTAGTAGTATTGAGTTCTTTTATTACTAAGTTAGACATATTATTTGAACTTACATTATAATGACCAAAAGTCCATGCCATGACCACTACCTAACAATTTAAATTTTAAATCAAGCAGTTATATGGCACGTTAATAGAGTTCCTTTTGATCAATAAAGTTAACAATAAATAATGATTGTGATATTGAGAAACTGATAGCTGTAATTTAGTTTTTTTTTTTTTTAATGTTTTATTTAAAAAAACTTTTGGTAACAGGTTCCTATTGTACCATATGGTGGAGCTACATCAATCGAGGGTCACACCTTATCCCCTCATGGAGGGGTTTGCATTGACATGTCATTAATGAAAGTATGTACATGTTCAATTATGATAGTATAATATAATGATATAATTGTTAGTAGTATATTATGATTATGAACTATGAAGTATATATTTGGTCCCATGTCTGCTTTAGAGTTACTGAACACAACTTGTCTTTGACATGTTTGAGATTAAATCAGGCACAATACACTTGTAGAAAGTTGAAGGCATCTTTATCGGCTTGGAATGGGTGTTAAATCCATAGTTTTCCATTTTACGTACCCCTTTTGATCCTCATTGTGTTTCTGGAAGAAATCTTATTCTTCCTTTTCCTTTTCATTCCAAACCTTCGTGAAAAATTCCACTCCTCCTACGAACAAATAAGATGTCCTTTGTTGGAATTGAGCATGTTCTTTCTAATGCTAGACTGTAAGTACTTACCCAACCATTCTCCTCAAGGTAAAATACAAAGATGATGAGTTTGTTTATGGAAAGTGCATTATTGTACCTGCCTGTGGAGTTGTCTTCAGTCTGCTAATCAGGAAGCAATTTTACACACACCTGTATTTACTTCTAAGAAGTGCTTTTTCCCCTCTGTAATAAAATTTAAGGCTTGTATTGAATTGATGTGTGTGATGTATTCTTAATTTTCATGCCTTTAAGGTAGAGTGTTGAGAGCTCGCAGAGGTTATATGACTATTCTTTTTGGCCTAAATATCTTCTTGCTATATCATAATTTTTGTCACAGATGCCACGTAAAACCATTTATGGGACTCACCTAATAGCTTAAAACTTTTGGGATTTTGGGTTCAATACAATCTGTACTGTTACATATTTTCAAATGTTATTTTTTTATGCTTCCTTTTCTATTTTAGGAATTATACTTGTCAACACATGGAATACAGAATTTTAATGTAGTGAGAATTGCCATTGTAGAATGCTAGAGGCTTTTCTATAAGCACATTAATCAATGCATTATTGTTTAATTGTTATTGAAAATTATGAAAATACTTTTTGTTTCATCATCACAAAACTCTAAAGCCATTCTGTTGCATATATTTCTTACTATAGTTAATTGAATTTGGAGTACAGAAGTTTCTGTTAGCGTCAGCAACTGTTTTTTTTTTATGATTATTGTAGTATCATTAGAATAATATTGTTTATTGTGCTTGTACGGTTATTTAGACTGTACACTTAATCATGTATTTACTCATGCAGAATGCAGAATATAGATCATGTGTGTATATAGGTACTGAGTGGGATGAGTGAACTTCACTTTAGCTGTTATACTTACATTGTATACTGGTATAATCTAGACAGTGAAAGCATTACATGTTGATGACATGGATGTTGTTGTTGAGCCTGGCATTGGATGGATGGAGCTTAATGAGTATTTGGAACCTTATGGACTATTTTTTCCACTTGATCCAGGTTAGTTGGTTATGACCTGGGAATATCTCTGATAGTTGAAGGTCAAAGAGGCTTAATATTTTAAGTTAATTTTTTACTGGTTACAAGCAGGTCCTGGTGCTAGCATTGGAGGCATGTGTGCTACACGTTGCTCTGGTTCATTAGCTGTAAGGTAGTCACTCTGATGTATATTATCATTTGTCATTGACACACACTGATACATGCTGATTTAAATGTTTCATCTTGGTTGTTGCCAATCGTCTGCTTATAAGGTCAAATATTTTGTTTTAAGGTATTTTACTTGAGGCTTATTGCGTAAGATATTAATATTTATGTAATTCTGTAATTCAACATGTCTGATCTTATGGAAACCCGTTAAAAAAAGTTGTAAAAATGTTCCATCTTACTGAGCATGATGGTTCCCCTTAAAATTTTGTAGGTATGGAACTATGCGTGATAATGTCATCAGTCTCAAGGTTTGTTAATCCCAATTTTTGGTCTCTAATGCATTGATGTGATGCCGTATTTATTTTACTATTTGTATTCCAGGTGGTTCTTGCCAACGGAGACATTGTGAAGACTGCATCACGGGCCAGGAAGAGTGCTGCAGGGTTTGTTTTATTTAGTTCCCTTTAGCTATTAATTCATTTCACTCATAATTTTTCTCTTTCTTTTGCTTTTCAAGAGGTCGGGTTAGTGTGATTGACCTACGAAGGGAAAAAAAACATTTGGTAAATTCTATCAACAATACAATAAATTGACCAAGACACTTCTCTACTTCATTTATCCTTCTCTAGTATTTGATGATGACATAAAATCATTAAATTTTTTCTGATGTTCTCAATTGAAATCCTTTGTCTCCAAAGCATTTCCCTGCAACTCCAACTCTAGCACCCATCCTCCAAACAATATCATTAACAAAACAATCCGGCAAGACACTTAATCTTGAGTATGCTTAGCATATTTGTTCACTAGGAATCAGAAAATCTGCAGAGTTAAATGTCAAACCTGGATATAAACTGCATTGAAAAAGTTCACTTATACCTTCCTATGTCCAACATTTATTACTGATTCAACTTTTATAATATGGGTTTAAGGTTTAACTTAATCTCACAAAATCAGCTTGTAAAATGAAGAATATCCAAACCTTATAATGATTACATTGATCATATCTTTAGGTGATGTGAGATCTTAATATCAGCAAACATATCCCTTTTCACATGGATGCAAGCAACAGAACTCCCTTGCTTTACATTGCAAAATTCTTCAAAGAATCCCTCTTGGGACTGATGTAATGACAAAGCTAAGCTACTGAATTTTTTCTTCAAATTATACAATATAGGTATGACTTGACCCGCTTGATGATTGGAAGTGAAGGAACACTTGGTCTTATAACAGAAGTGACCCTGCGGCTTCAGAAAATTCCTCAGCATTCAGTGGTACATTGATTAACTTTATCCTTTTCTCAAGTTTGATATGGTACTTACATTGTACTTTGTTACGTTGTGATGAACATACTAAATTGATATTACATTCTTTTTTCAGTTAAACTAATTAAAATACATTAGTTTTTTTGGTTGGTTTTGATCCTTGACATTTGTCAATGCACGCTTGTATGTTCTAAATTCTAAATTTGGATAGTAATGTTGTGTGTTTCTAATTTCTATCCTGGAATGTATTTAATATACAAACAGCAGTTCATGATAAAGTAGTGCAGCATCCAATATTTAGATGTCTCTCCCCCTCTTACCCCACTATAGATTCCTCTGAAAATTGCTGTATACCTTTTCCACTGCCTTTGTTTCTTCCTCCTGCAATTTTCCTTTCATCTGAGGAGTGGAAAAGGAAAGAAAGAAGAGGAAGAGAGTGGAAATTGATAAGAAATGGATTATTTGATTGATGTGATAAATTACAAAATTTATAAATTGATACATTTAGAAAATGACCAAAGTGCTCATATGTTAAAAATGAAATATAATTAAATATTAACAAATATTTAAATATCTACCACTCGCTCCAAGTTAAAAGTCTCTTCTATTACAAATTGAGTATCCACTTGTAAAATAATCTTCAATTGTTTAATACATCTTAGTATCTGTAATTTTGTAAAATAATTTAATGTAAGAAAATAATTTATAGAATTATAAATTTGAATTAAAATAGAAAAATCATTACAAAATCTTAATAAAAAAAATTATATTTATAGTAACAAATTAAAATTATATTACAACATATTAAAATTTAAATTATTTTATTTTATTATTATTGTAATTTGTTTGTTATTTATTTATTATATTATAAAAATATATATTTATAAAATATTAATGATTATTAAAAATTATAAATTTGAATTGATTATGTTATTTATCATAATTGATTATATATATATATATATATAATCAACTTTCAAAATAAGGGTAAAGACGAACTTTTATGGCCAGCTGTCTTGAATCTTTGCATTTTAGGGGAGGACCAGCAAACTATAAGCGGCAGCTTTCTTTTGTCGCAAATCTGCACCCATCAGAAACAAACGCATACGTTCCTCACTTTTCATTCCTCACCAAAAATACATATATGGAAACACAGTGTACATGGCCAGTCTAAGCTCTTGGAAGAATACACATTCGCTCTTTCAAATACCTAGAGTTATATAAAAGTAATACAACTATTTATTTAAATGTTTAATTTATTCATGTTATTTTTTTAAGTTAAGTTTCTATGAGTTCATTTTCCATATCAATTTCAAATTTTGGGAAATCTGAGCAGTTGATCCACTCGTATTATGAGATAAATTTCCATTTTCTCACTTATTATCTATTGATACTTGCCTATTGCATTTCTTAAAATTTTGAAATTGGCAATTAGAGATATAAAAACATAAGGTCAGTTTATTTGAACAATCTTGTCATATAACCATAGGGTGAAAAATGCTTTTGAACCATGGTTCTTTATTTTCACTGTCGGTGACTTTTTATTTAGATCGTGCATGAGGGGATATTTTTCCAGATAACTTCTGTATGTTTTATTTTGCAAGAATACATTTGTATTTGGTGCTATCTGTAGCTATTTGGAATCATATGGATTATTTGACTAATCAAAATGCACAGGTTGCAATGTGCAATTTTCCTTCTGTGAAGGATGCAGCAGATGTTGCTATTGCCACAATGAGGTCTGGTGTACAGGTAGGATTCTCGATTCAAATATCAATATTTCTATCTACCAAATTATGAATTGCTGTTTATGTGGGTTAGGTGTCAAGGGTAGAGCTATTGGATGAAGTTCAAGTGAAAGCTATCAATATTGCTAATGGGAAAAATTTACCTGAATGTCCAACCTTAATGTTTGAATTTATAGGAACAGGTTAGTCCTTTCATATTCTTCCTATGCTACTTCAAATTGTTGCTTAGCATAGAATGTATTATCTGGATATATTAAAATATCATAGATAAAAATTCATGGCATTTCAAATCACATTCTTCAAATATGAGAAAATTCAGAATTTTCTTGGAAGATTTGATAGTGTTAGGATCCAATTGCAAGGTATAAGATTTTACTCCCACATAGGAAATATGGGATTCCAATGTGAGGTTCATATGGCCTTGGGTTCTTCCACCGTAATAATTGGCTTAGTGAAAAATATTAAGGGCAAAGCAAATCTTGTAGCATGATAAGTTTAATAGTTATGACATAGTATGAAAGAAAAAAAAGTTGAAAGTTGTATATTGGAATAAGCTAAATACAGTATCCACCTCAATAATAATGTAGTGTCCTTTAAATTGGATGCTCCACACTTTCATAAATGTAATGCCTAACTTAGTATGTGTGTATATATATATTCTTCAGAGGCATATGCACGTGAGCAAACTCAAATTGTTCGGAAACTTGTTTCTGAGCACAATGGCTCAGATTTTGTATTTGCAGAAGAACCTGAAGCAAAAAAAGAACTTTGGAAGGTAGTAGTTTATTCCTTTATTATGGTTAGCATCCTCCACCTCCACCTCCATCCCCTGAACCCAATGTTTGTGTAAATGTTGGTTTATTGATATTGTTTTCATATCCCAAGACGTCCATCCACAGCTAGCTAACTCAGTTTTTTGTATGGAATCTTTCCAAGTTACTCTGCTGCCAACCTGATTCATAGTTTGTACTGTCTTATTCTTTGAGGCGTGTTGTAAATGACCTCGACTTCATTATCAATTAGTATTAATATTTACTTGTACATTTAGGTCAACTTCTTCTGTTCTCGTACAGGTACGGAAAGAGGCACTCTGGGCTTGCTTTGCAATGGAACCTAATCTGGAGGCAATGATTTCAGTGAGTTAGTAATCAAATATTATACATTTTAATTTATTTTTACACTGTTTAGTTATATGCTAATTTATAGGAAACAACTAAAGAATTTCATACTATATACTTTGATCTAATTTCAATTGAAGATTACATATCAACAACTGTTCTAGACTTCCAATTGCATTTATGTTTTTCTGAGGACCTTTTTTTTCTTTTTGTGTGGGTGGGGTGGTAATTTAACTCCCGCAGGATGTATGTGTTCCTTTATCTCACCTTGGTGATTTAATTTCAAGGTCTAAAAAGGAGCTGGATGCATCACCACTAGTTTGGTAAGTCTGATCAGGGTTATTGATTCTGGAGTTAGATTCTATTGGTCATAATTCATGTTACGTGATGATGGTGGATGATAAAAAACAGACTAATGCTCAATGCGTATATGTATTGTTTCCCTTGCCAGCACAGTAATTGCTCATGCTGGTGATGGTAATTTCCACACGGTTATTCTATTTGATCCTAGCCAAGAAGAACAGCGGCGGGAGGCAGAGAGACTCAACCAATTTATGGTTTATGCTGCCTTGTCATTCGAAGGTATTATTATTAACTTGTTGACTCTTGCTGTTGCCTGTTAGTCTGGTATTTCGAGTCCTTTTAATATTCTGTGTTTTTCTTCTCAAAATCATAATGTAAGCAAAGTAGTTGTGATTTTGAAATTGGCTTATGCTTCTTCCAAACAGGAACTTGTACTGGTGAACACGGTGTTGGCACTGGAAAAATGAAGGTACTGCACTAGTATCTGTGATTCTTTAATGATCTATACGTGATGTCAGTTACTCGTGAAATTTTATAATGTTGCATAATCTAACAAATCTTAAAAACTATATGGTGTCTTTAGGCTAGCTTTAGAAAACAATCTTTGACAGTAGTCTGACTGCTCGGTGGCAGCAGAATGCCTTATTTTATGAAGATAAACAAGAAATAAGCCGATCATCTGTTACGCATTGGTTGTTATTAATAATCATAATTTACACAGAAAGATTGTCGAGAGACAGTCATGTTTCGATGGTTTATGGTTCTTTAAGATGGTATTCCATATATTTTATAATTATGAGTTTCTCTCTGAAAATGTACATTATGCAGTATCTTGAAGAAGAACTCGGAGTGGAAGCATTGAGGACAATGAAAAAAATAAAATCAGTCCTGGATCCCAACAATATCATGAATCCAGGAAAGCTCATTCCTCCCCATATTTGTTTCTAGTAGTACCGTCCCTCCAAGAAGCAAGTTCGTAGTACAGAGATCATGGATAAATTCACAAAATCAACGTATTGCTGCTTCTAGCATCAAGTCATATTTGTAGAATGTATTTTTTACTATATAAGGCCATTGTTGAGGAGTTGTTCCCAATACCTACCCAAAAAGGAACCATAGTCATTCATTGTTCCCTTTTCATTGACACAACTTCGTTTTTTTCACAAATTAAATAAAGTCAAACTTAACTTTAGTTCGTATAGTTTTTCTCATGAGCATTTGTTTGAATGAGACGAGGAAAAATGAAAGAGAGAAATAAAGTGGGAAATGATTTTGTTTGAATTTGGTGAAAAAGAGTTGAAATAGATGAGAAATGAGTAAAAAGTTTATAACTTTACGGAAATTATTTGAATAAATAAAAATGAGTTGGTAAATTTTTTATAGTTACCATAATAACTACGTGTTATATATTACAACTTAAATTAAAGAATACTGTGATATATTCTGACATCATCGTGAATGAGTTTCCATGCAAGAAACAAAACTAATTTACATGTATAAAAAAGAGTGCAAAAAGTTTTATCCAGAGTAAAGAATTCACACGGGTTTTGTTTCTATCTTCCGAGCAATATCACCATACAAATTAGAAGGAAGGCGTAATTCACACATTTTTAAGCTTATTTTTTTCCCTTCAAATCTCATCATTACGATAAAGGAGAAAATAAATTTTCGTCAGACCAACTTCCCATTCCACATAAATCTTTCTACTTATCTTAATTCAAACTCACTTTCACTCTAATATCTTTTTTGTCATTCTTTCTCCCTCACTTTGAATCTATCTAAACTTATACTTAAAAACCTTTTAGATTCAATTATTTTATAAGATTTGTTAGTTAACATGTTATTTGAATTTCTTAGAAGTTCTTGTACGTCGATCTTTCAATAATTTAATTAGATAGATTGAAGTTTTAGCTTGTCATTCCGTCCTAATCCATCAATCTAATAGTCAGATGAAATAAGCAGACCTGCTAACTCGTTTTTTAATTAAAAATTAAAATAAAAAAATTAAGAAAACCAACTTTTTTATATTGTGTTATTTAAAATTTACAAACATATAATGATATTGTAATTTAAATATTTGACACCTACATATTAAGTTTCAAATATTAATTATAATAAAATAATTTAATATATAAAAGTAATAATCTTTTTAATTTATCCAGTTAAAAATATTAATTAATCAATTAAAGACTTAAAAGATATATTAATTTAAAAAATATATATATGATTCAATGTGCTTTTTAAATATATATGTATATTAAATAAATAATAATAAAATTATATTAAAAGAAACTGGCAGGTCAAGACTTTTCGCCTACCTCGTCATTTTTGCAAGCTAATGAATCAAAATAGGACAAATTCACCCATTTTACCCCCTTAAATTTTTCTATATGAATCTCATTAACAAAGCTGATTTAATAGTATAGATTAAAAGTTCTATTTTAATAAAATTAAGAATTAAATATGATTTTTTTATTATGATTTTTTTTTATCTTTCATATTGTTTCAATCTCAAGTTTAAAAAAGTATTTTTAAATTCCATTCTTTAAGTGATATGAAACTATTAGATTTACAAGTATGAGGATATGTTTTCAATTTGATTGCACGTGGTGTGAGGAGATGAAGTGTTTGACGAAATGATTGTATCATAATGTTGTCACCAATAGATACTCTTCTCGCATGGCTTGGTTTTATGGCTAATTACATCTTTCATTAGCATATGATGTTCATTCCAATAGCGACACATGTTCCTTCCACTTTTCCAATACGATTCATACGTCACAAGGAAAAGTATCGTAAAGGGTAGGCACCTACTTGGTTCTTCCCCTATTTCTTTTGTTACTCAAAAAAGGTGTGGTGCATGCAAGTAAAATAGTAGAACACTATTTTTATTGCGACTCAGAATATGGCCCATTGACCACTGGAATGGGTGAGCTGTGATATGAGGATGAGGGACATTGATAACGATGAAAAACAAGTAGACAAAACAAAAAATTTGAGGAGGTTGACTCCAAAAGTTAAAGATTCTCTTCAGACTTATTTTCCTGTTACAGAATTTTATCTGCAGAAACTATCTTTGTATAATTTGGTATAATTGAGGATTCTTGATTGGGATGAATCATAACAGGGTACGCATTATCTGCAATAGAATGAGCAAATCATTGACAGGGAGTAAAACTCTGGCCACTTATTGATTCTGAAATAACACTCAATAAATTCAACAAGGAAAGAAGTTTTTAATGTCAACTAGATTCTTGTGTTTGTTCAAATAAGAGTTAGGCATCATGACAAGTGAACAATGATTTTAGAAGAAAAGTTGTGTAGGAAGAAAACTTAAGCTTATCTTAGAGAAAGTTATTGTTTGAAACATATCTAAATCATAACAGTATCCGAATCTCAGAACAATTTCTGGCGATATTTAATAAAGAAACAAAATTGTTTTATTTGTCTTGTTGCTTGTCTACTACTTGTAAAGTTAACCATCATGGTTGGCCTTCAAATGGACACACATGTCATTGCTACAAGATGGAGAAATAATTTAAATTTCTTATCATCACTAAAAACTATACCAAGAGATGGTGTGTGGTATTTTATGTTAATAATAGATTACATTGAACCGGTAAAACCATAACTTAGCACCAGTAAGGTATTAATGTGAGCATTAAGTCATTAATGTCATTGAGTATAGGAAAAAGTTATAATGAAGAAAGTGATTAGCATTTTTGAAACATGAAAAGATAATTTATAGTAAGAAACACATGCCACTAAAGACTTAACCCACATCTTAAGATGTAATGTATTATAATGGATTATTTCATTATTATATGTACCACCCTCTAATACCAAGATAAGCCATTTTCATGGCTTCTTTTGGCCCACCACTAACACTAGGAGCTGTGTTGTGTTGTGTTGTGTTGTACTACATCCATATAAATTTAAATAGACATACACCTACATGGATCCAACTTCAAGTGCCAAACCACCAATCACCACCACTTTTAATTGCCTTCTGATATTTATCTATTCATTGGTTGCAGCCTCACAATTTTCAATTCAACACTTCTGCTAATTAACATCTTATAGAGACGTGACATTTTTTTCTTCTTCGCCAGAGAATCACTATGCCCAAAAACTAAAGTGAAAACTCAATTCATCTAACGATACATTCTAAATATTATATGAAAAACAACGTTTTTAGAACAAAAAACCACACACGTATCACTGTTCTAGTGGATATGTACCAACGATATCACAAAACATGCCGTTTTACACATTTTGAGAGTCAAAGAAACAAAATGAATGCTATCTTCTCTATGAACAGAGTCTTATTTTTGGGTCCGTAAATTATCGTTTATACTTAATTTTTTAAAATGAAAAATAATAATAAGTTATGTAGAAAATAAAGGCAAAACCATTTTTATGAAATGATAATATGCCCAATGAATTTGTTACTTGGTTTGGACAGTTGTATTGTTATATAAAAGAGAAAATGAAATCTGAAAAGTTGTGGTCAATCTCATGCTACATGCATACATCCAATTTGCTCAGCATGCCAATTATGAACATCAATTTATATATATAATCATGTCTATCCGAATCAGTAGCCACTATCCCTTTTATTTTTCTGCCAATTTTAACTTTACTATTTCATCCCAAACACAAGATGTTCCAATCATGTTAAGCGCCAATCCAAATCGTATCTCCACTTTAAATTAACTATAATAATCCATCTTACATATATACTTATTATATCTTCTTATTTTACCTTTCGATCTTACCGGTTTGAATTTGAAGTAGAAAATATTAATTATTGATTATTGTAGATTTAGCATTAATACGTCTCATAATGTTTATTTGATGTCGTTATTATAGTCGACTACTATATTAAAAATATTTTTTATTTTAAAATTTAAAATTTCGTCACATTAGTCACAATGTTTAATGTGTATAAAATGTAAGATATATTTAAATTATCATTAATTTCGATGCTTTCAGATTTGGCGAATTATATAAATTCCTATGCATTGTTAAAAATTGTAATTACTATTAAGTTGTTGAATTTTTGAGACATGAAAAATGAAATATAAATTATCCATCATAAAAAACTAACCCTATTTGCAATAATATGATAATAATAAGTTTATTGAATTTGAAGAGAAAAGAAATGAAATAGAAATGAATGAAGAGTTACATAAAGTGGTGTATAACATGGGAGTGTGGAGTTGTATATATATGGACACGAAGAAAAGAAAGTGAAAAACAGAGAAGCAAAGTGTAATTACTAGCTAGAATCAATGGGTTCTCTCCCCCACGTAGTAGAGGACTGTTTGGGGTTCCTCCAACTTTTCAGCGACGGTTCTGTTTTCCGTTCCAACGATATAGACTTCAAAATTTCAGCCGTTCAAGATCACTCCGTAACCTTCAAGGACTATCTCTTCAACAAGAGATTCAACCTTTCTCTTCGCTTCTACAAACCCAAACACGTAACACTCAACACCAAGAACATTCCTATTGTCATTTTCCTTCACGGTGGAGGCTTCTGCTTCGGTTCGCGCACGTGGCCCCATATTCACAACTGTTGCACGCGCCTCGCTTCGGGGCTCCAAGCGGCCGTCCTCTCGCCGGACTACCGCCTGGCGCCCGAGCACCGCCTTCCGTCTGCGGTGGAAGACGCGGTGGAGGCGGTGAGGTGGCTCCAGAGGCAGGGACTGAGGCAGAAGGAAGATGAAAACGGTGGGGACGAGTGGTTGAGTGGTGACGTTGACTTTGACCGCGTGTTTGTCGTCGGTGACTCCTCTGGCGGGAACATTGCGCACCACCTCGCGGTTCGGTTGGGGTCCGGTTCGAGTGAGATGGACCCGGTTCGGGTACGAGGTTACGTGTTGTTTGCGCCGTTTTTTGGCGGGGAGGTTCGGACCAAGTCCGAGGAAGGTCCAGCAGAGCACATGTTGAACCTTGAGTTATTGGACAGGTGAGGCTAACCACTTTTTTCTCCCTTAATTCCAACCTAATCATATATATCACTTTACATTCTTTTTCGTTACCAACACTTTAATCTATAATATTAAACTTTAGTTAATTTATTAAGAAATTTCTATTTCATTATGAAAAGATTAAATTTCGAATAAATGTTTCACATTATCATACAATGCTGGCTCAAAATATTCTCTATAAAATGTTTTTAAATTGATGAAATAATATGGGAATAGCATGAGGATGAGAAGTAGTAGATTGGAAGTGGTGTGTAAGTAAATTAAATGAAGAAATAATGGTAATGAAGTGGTTCCACTGGTGTGTGTGAATTGGCTCTCATAGTTAATGAATATGCCTCTGAATGAATAAACCCACTAAGGAATATGCGATGATTAAGACTTGTACAATTCTCAATCACTTTAATATTTTTTGCTGCTCCTTTCACATTATAATATATATCTTTTTTTTATATATTTACGAGTAATATTACTCAAGATTATTTCATTCAACGAAACAACTACAACTTTTATGCTAAGAATAATATGCATAAGCTTGCTCTCTGCATAAGTCACTTTTTTCCACTGATGCTGTCTTTTATTAAATCACCTTATAAATATTAAATTATTTTCTCTTTATGTGACCAAATATGAAAAATGCAGAACAATAGTTATGAACATTATAATATCTTAAATATATTAAATTAAAATTTTAAAATAAAGATATTAACATATTTCATTATTAAAAACATTTGAATGCATTTTAAAAAAAATATGTTAGTTTGATCTGCATGTTGTTGGTCTGTAAAAAATGAAGTGAGCCACAAAAATGAGATGGGATGGTCGGAACAAACCGTAATTAAAATATATTTAAAACCTCAATCTACTTCATTAAAAAATAGTCACTAGTCAACTCTTTTTTTTTGTGAATTTAAGATGTAAAAAAATTGAAAACATAGCATACTCAACATATTTTATTAAATAAATAATTTCACCACATTATAAATACTTATACAATATTAATTTTATACCTAAAAAATTTGGAGATCCCACGTCGACTAGAGATGATGACATTTCATTGTATATAAGTGAGTGCAAATCTTACCTTACGAATCGATTTTATAGAGTTGAATTAAACTTAAAATTTACTTCTTAAAAAAAATTTAAAAAATTAATATGACCATATTATAGTATAAAGTGTGAAAACGAAACTTACAAACGCATTTTGATCTTGAAATGGTGTCTTTTTGTCTCTGTTCCAACAGATTTTGGAGATTGTCGATGCCTTTTGGAGAATCAAGAGACCACCCATTGGCGAATCCGTTTGGACCAGGAAGCCCAAATCTTGAAGAAGTGAAGCTTGATCCTATTTTGGTGATAGTTGGTAGCAATGAATTGCTTAAGGATAGAGCAGAAGAGTATGCTAGGAGGTTAAAAGAACTGGGCAAAGACATTGAATACCTCGAGTTTGAGGGGTGCGAGCATGGCTTTTTCACGCATCATTCATACTCATCAAAACTTGCAGAAGAGGTCATCCAAATCCTTAAGCGATTCATGCTTCAAACTTCCACTTTATTAGAACCCACATGCCTCAAAAATATCAATGGGTAGAAAGAGACTTATATAATTAGGTTAATTAGTGTGTGTTGTTTTTAGCCCACTAAACTAGTTATGGTAAAGAGTTATATCTCTCAATTTTATATGGTGTGTACGTGTAGTTGTTATTGGAGCTTGTAGTCAATTAAGTACCTTTCTTAGCTATTAGTGCTATTACTTTTTAAGAGTGAAAGATTTCACTTAACCTAAGAATAATAAATTTAGGGTTTATTATTTTCAAATTAATCAAATTTGTGTGTTATTCTAATAAAAAAAAACAAAAAAAAAAGTAGAAAAAAAAATAGTAATCTTTATTTTTAGCATTATTGAGTGATAATATATTGACAATCATTCATTATATTACAATTTAAAATAAAAATATTTTTTCACTGAAATAGAACAATTTAAATATATTGATCAAGTCATAATTGTAAAATGGTGTGTTTTGATTTGTAATTATCAAATTAATATTTTTCGAACTAATTATGTCAGTTTTATGTTGTACATGTAGTTTTTGGTTGGAGATTGTGTTCAACTACTATACTCCCACCTATTAGTTCTCTAACTTTTGAATTGTATGAGTAGTTTTCAAAGTAAAAAATTATTAATCATACAATATTTAGGGTTTAATACATATACATAGAAGTATATTTGAACGTATCTTAATTTAATATAAGATGAAACAACATGTGTTTGATATAGTGATGGTTAGAGACTAACTCTGTTTATATGGGATGATGGAGAGATTAATGAAGAAGCTTATAGTGAGGAAATAGTGGGAGTAGGATAGAGGTGGAAAGGCAGAGTGGGCCATATGGGTCGATTTGTGGCTCGCTAGTAAAAAACGCGGGACAGACTTAGATTTTCATTCCGTCAACTCGCTTAAGTCCATCTTGCCTAACTCGCAGCTCGTGTAGGTCAACAACGAGGCAGGACGGGCTGGTCCGCTAGCCTGAAAAAAAAAAATTTGTGTGTTGACTTGGATTGGATTTGACAGTGATAACTTGGACTGGAAAAAAAATATTAATGTTTTTTAAATCAACTATGTTAATTGTAGTGGTGTTTATGTTTAATGTTTCTGAATTAGCAATTTTTAATGTTTTTGAAATGAAAGAATATTGATATTTGATTTTTATCTTAATTTAATTATCAACGTTTGACTATGTCTAGAATGGAAGAAAAAAATATTAATGTTTGATAATAACAAATAAATAGGTTTAATTTGACAAATTTTCAATACCAAAAAATAAAAAAACATTTTCATTGAATTTCTAAAAAAATAAAATAAAAAACTCAAATGTGGACTAACTCACAAACTCGCAGAATAGTCATTATATAGTAAAGAATTTAGCTCGCATTCATTATGCGGAACGAGTCAACCCAATCCATATTTTACAGATGAAGTATAAAACGGACCAATATAGGATCATTAATCATACATTTTTGACACAGATAGAGTAAGTATTAAAAATAACAGCAGTTTAGTTTATGGATTTCAGTGTTTCAAACAAGATGACATATGCCACTGAACACTCAATTTATTCTGTCCTCCGTTTTAGTGGGTTGGGAATGTATTTTATGGTTAAGGTGGATCACCGAATCTTTTGTGACATTGAAAGACATGTTTTAAAATCAATTTTCAGTTTTTAGCAAATAAATGCTTCTGATGTTTTATCTTTTCTTAATCAATTGCAAAATCGTCACTGGTCATCAAACTCTGTTAAATTTCTGGTGATGTGTGTATGATTAAGTGTGTAGTGGGAATTATGGGAGGTGTTGAAGATAATAAAGGAAATGGGGTATCTTGAAACCATTATAATTAGTAGATAGCAAGTCACACTTACATTTCTTCTCCATGCTATCTCAATCAAAAATAATTTCTCATACTAATTGCTCATGTGTATTTTAGGTCTAAAATGCAAATCAATGTTGTTGTGGTGCCAATTCTCTAAACCAGAAAATTTTATCATTTCTACAAAATTATAATATCTTAATTTTCTTTTTAACCTTATAAATATATTTTTATATTAAATAATTCAAATTTATTAAATTTTAAATTTTTAGATAAATGTATTTCAATTACATGTCGAAAAAAAAAACAATAATTATAAACATTGACAAAAAAAAATATAAGTACAAATTTCTGCCAGAAATATCTAGTTAATATTTTTTTAAAAATAGTTTCACTAACATACTTAAAAAACTCATACAAAATTCAATCGGGAAATAATCTTATCTTATATCAACAAGTAAATAATTATAACAAGAAAATAAAAGGTTATCAATATGTCGATAAAAAATCTTAACTGAAATCGTTGTTGGTCAATAAATAACTTTGATTTACACTCTTTGACGTTGGTCGAAAAACAACCTCAAATCATATAAATTAAAAATAATTTCAACTAACGCAATGCAAAAATTGTGTTTGACATCAATAAAAAAAATACCACTAGACTCAATTGAGCCAATGATGGTTCAACCTTAATGAAATTAACAACATTCAACCAAAGCTCAACCATGTAAAAAAAATCTAAAATCTAAAATTATCTAATTTTTAATAATCAAAACAATATGTTTTATCGAAAAATATAAAATTCCTATAATTTTAATTTATTTTAAAAATATTTATCCAAAAAATATAAAATTTTATATAATAATAAATTATTCTCTAAAAAATTAAGATCCAAAAACACATAAAAATATTCTATAAACATTATATTTTATTCTTAAATTTGTAATTAAGAATGTATTTAAAAAAATACTTATAATTTATGTTTTAATAAAGAGACATTTATCTCTCTTATTTTATTTATAAAAAAAAATAACTGTTTATAAATTTTTTCTAAATTTTGTATTTAAAACTTTAACTTTTTACCTTATTTTTTATTTACATTTTAATTAATATAATATTTTTATAAGATAAGATAAGTAAATGTCACTTATCTAATGCAAACTTTTCTAATATCATTTTATAGCATATAAGTGAATGCAAACTTATCTAATGTCTTTATTTATACAATTTATAATAATAAACTTTATCACTTTGATGAGTCATATTTCATATATATAATCATAAAAATAAATTTCCTTATTTTTCACATATCTATTTTTACCTTAAAATTTCTACAACTATCCGTTCAGTCAAATAGTCTCTAGTTTTTGAGCTACAAATATTATTTTTACTGATATTATACTAATGAAAAACAAATAAAAACTTATAGGAGAACGCATGTGTATGCCTCTCACTGAAAAACATTTGAAGTCTTTAACAATTGTGTGTTACCAAACTTTTCTTTCATTTGATAATTGCAATATCTTTTGTTGAGTAATGTGCTTTATCTCAACATCAACATTTTTTATGAGTGGATCTGTGGGTCCGCTCCAGAAACCAGGGTATCCCCGACTCCAAGATACATGCACAAATCTTATCTCCAATTATATTTATAAAATACATAATAAATTAAATTAAATAATATTAATTTTTAAAATCTCATTTTCTCTTTTGAATTTAATTTCTTTATTTGGAATGTTTAAGAATGATTGGACATTTTCAATTAAAAAATAATAATAATAATAATAATCTAGCTAGAGTAGTGGACAATCCATATTTCCCACTGCAAAGCCCATATGATGGCTTAAAAAGTTTGGAATATAAATAGTTTTCCTTATTTAATTGTTGATCACAGTTTTGCAGCATTTTAGAGAGTGCTAAAATAATTTCGTTGCCACTGAGGAGTTAACAGACCAAAAGGTTAAGACAAGGAATGCAAACTCTTTACAGATGCAATCTTTGAATTCAAAAAAGATAAATTAATGAATTAATTAAATAATTGTTGTTGCGCCACTTTATGATTGTGGATCATGACTATGGATGCTTGAGCTAAGTCTCAGAACTTCTAGAAATGAAAACAAATGGGGAAATTAATCAGTTTCGACTTTTTCCGGCACTAAAAGGAAGATGATAAGTATCCAAGATTAGTTGATAATGATGATAGGGTGTTATAGTGTGCTGTAATTATAGCACTGGAGTCAATTTTTTGGTGATTATGCATCTATGATTGGAAATAAAATGTCCTTAAATTAGTGGAGGAGAAGATATATAATGTTTTAAGGCATTCACAAGTTAATATATTAAATTATACAATTTAATATATTTTTAATAAGGATGACAAAATAAACAATTTAAGTATTTTTGTCCATTAGATTATTGTTCTGTTAAAAGTGGGATAAGATAGGTTGATTCGTCAAGTAGGCTGAAATTGATAAATTATTCCGTATGATAATTTAGCGTTTGGTTTGTCATTTTCTTATTTTTTTTAATTTTTAATTTTTATTTATTTATTTGATTGTAGTTATTGATATAATTTTTAAAAAAAAATTAAATCAAATTTTAATATTCTAATATGGTTTAATACTTAACAAAATAAAATAAATATTAAAAATAAATCAAATAATGTATAAATAAATTAATCTAAATAAATTTTTAAATAAAACATTCATCACAATCAATTTTAATTTATTTTTCAAAAAAATATCAATACAGATTGATGAGTTGTGTGAACCCGACTAATACAAACTAACGTGCTCAAAAGATTCAACTGTCTCATTTAAATGAGATGATTTACTATCCCTGATTTTAATTCATAAACAATTTTTTTTTTTTTTGCAACATTTAAAAATAAAAGATATGTAAATCCATATACCGAAATAAACAGTGAAGTATAAAATTACTCTATCTTTATAAAAGTTTACTCGGGCTTGTATAAAAACAAATATACAAATTAGACTGTTTCTTCCTGCACCTCCTATCTTCTTCTGACACCTCCATATACAACATGAAAATATATTTTTATCCTTCTTATGCCACCCCCATAAAATAATTTCTGGATTATGTAATCCAGAAACGCATTTGGAAAAAGACTTTCGAATTACATAATCTGGAAGTTAAAAAAGACTTCCAGATTATGTAATCTGTAAAGTAATCATGCATCTGAAAAAAGACTTCTAGATTATATAATCCGGAAGCTAATTACAAATTTGAAAAATGACTTCCGGATTATGTAATCCAAAATATTACAGAGGGGTAATTTTGGAAATACGAAAATCTATGGAGGTGAGAGAAGAAGGTATGGAGGTGCAGGAAGAAGCAGCCCACAAACTATGATAAAAAGAAAAGAAGCCCAGTCCACTTTTATCACTAGATCCTTTACTTGGCTTAGGTGTGTTTATTCTAAACTTTAATAAAAAATATTATAGGATATTAATATACTTTTTTATTCCAAAAAGACTTGGAAAAAAAGTTTAAAATATTTAATTTAATTCAAATAATTAAATTAAGTTAAGAATAAATTAAATTGTATATAAGATTTAATCTCTCCCCACACAAATATTGTATGTGTTGACATTTGTTACAGTACTCTTACAATTTTAGTTTTTTATATTATTTGTCGACTTTTCCAAGTTATAAAATAGAAAAGGTATATTGTTACTTTTGTTGTAATAAAATAGACATAAATAGGTGAAACATGTAGTAAAATCGTATCACGTGATGAAGAAAGATAAAAAGATAAAATAAAAAACATAAGGAAAAATATAAAAATAATATAAATTTATGAAGTAGTAAAGAGAAAATAGTAGATACCGTGAATGATATTACAGAAAAATAAATAAATAAATTGTTAGAAAAAAATGGATGAAAATGAAATGAATGTTAGAAATATAATTACTCTTTCTATTATTTTGAAGTAATCATCATCAATTTATTTTACAATTCATAAAATGTGGTTCAATGGAAGGAGGCAAGAATAAGATGTATAATTATATTAGTATGTATAGTATGAAATATTTATCTATGATAGTATATTAATGTGATATACTCATAAATACCAATACAACAATATTCATTTGATTACTTGTAAAAAAATTCATATGAAGTTCGTTATTCATTTATTATAGGTTTTAATTGAGTTAATTCATTTGTAATTAAATATGTTAAATAAAATTAATTTAATCCAACAACAAAAATTAATAATTTGTTTGGATTGGATAAAACATTGGTAGATGTGATGCAACATGCTAACACCCATGTTAAAAGGGATAGGTTTTAGGTTTTCATGGCTGCACTTAATGATGGCATTTAAGCAAGTTCATGTAAACTAAATTGGAAGGTTTCATTTCATTGCCATAATAAATAACGTATCCATTAAATAATTAAATAATAATATAACAAATAAGACTACAATAATAATAATTGGCAAACAAATAAATACTATAGTAGATAAAAAAAACACCATAACATAAATTTCTATCAAAATAGTACCATAAGTAAATAATGAATATTAACATAAATAAACAGCATCACAGTAACCAATAAAAATATATCTAACATTATTAAATAAATAAATTCCATAACCATAGTACCATAATACAACAAACATCGATAAATTAGTAAATGCACATAAATAAATAAATAAAATGTAAAATTAAACGAAGAACCACGTAAATAAGTGAAATACATGAACATGAATAGCTAAAATATTAAATAAAATAAATACATAATAAATAAATAAACACAAATAAGTTAATTAAGTAACAAATACATCTATATACAAAATACATATTTAATAAAAGTAACCCACAACAAAAAGGAAAATAATAATGTAGAGAAAAAAATGAGCAAAGAAATTGAGAGATTTGGAACGGAGTAGGAGTTTGTATATGAAACAAAAAAAATATTTTGTTTTTATTTGTATATTTGAATGCTGCCATGTGTTAAACATAATTTGGATCTTCCATGAAAAACATTCTTCTCTTTTTCTCTAAAATATATGTCAATCTATTACTTCAAGGAGTGTCACGTATCATGCAACCAATTCCAACACATGACACGTTGACATTTTTTTTAAATAATAAAACATCATATATTTAGTAATATTATTATTTTAACTATTTTTCACATCATTTAATTATAAATTAATCTTTTATTATATATATTTTTTTAAGTTGTATATAATTTCCTGAACTGTGAAAATATATTTTTTCATTTTTTTAAGAGGTAAAAAAAATCATGTGATAATAACTTATTTTATAAACCTACTTCAATAAATAAAGATGTAATTTTACCTTTATTTGTTGGTCAACCAACCCTAATGAATTATGAAGAAGTGACATAAGTACTGAAGTAACCGTAAGTACTGAAGTAACCGCCGTGTCATGCCAGTTTCAAAATGAATGAAAAGTGAGTGAAAGTTGCATTTAGCTAACGCAAGCCATAAATCATAGCTAACAAAACACTCAAAGTGTTAATTTTAAGACCCTAAACCTACCCTAAAGCATCCCTTAAAAGTCCTTAATAAATTATAAGTTCAAATGTCTTATCCTAACATGTAGTTTTTTAAAATATTCACGAAATTAACCTAAATTAAAAAAGTTTAATGATAGTAATTTGAATTTACTTCAACAACATACTATAAGAAAATGAAAAAAATATTATAAACTCGTGACATGGATTCTTCAGTTAAATTTTAACGGGAATTCTTACTTTTTATAGGGCAGTGCAGGTATGAAAATGGAAGATGAAACATATCCATGGTCATCACAACACTAAAATTGGCACGGTCAAATTTGTGTATAACTAACAAAAGTGAATACAGTTGAGAAGTTGTACGTGGCTTCTAACAAAACCTTAAAATTTGAGTTGGTGATGATACAACCTGGGTCACAATGTTGGTATTTCGCGGTCCATTGTTGGTGTTGTATCATGACGAAAATGAGTAGTTTTAATTTGAAAAAAAAATGATATATTATTGTATATTAAAATTTGAGAAGAGTAATTAAATTTGAATAAAGATGGTAAGAGAAAATGAAGATTATAAAAATGTAGAATGATGATGAGGGAGGAGGAGTATATATAGTACTAAAACGGGAAGAGGAGAAAGAAACCGTTCATTTGCATAGGGTTGTGGGGACGAGAGAAAGAGAGGGTTGAGGTGAACCAGAAGAAACATCAGAAAGCATAGAGAGTAATAAAATTGTAAAAATTTTAAAAGAGAAGAGCTAATAACAAATTCTAGGGTTTCCAAATCATTCTTCCCTCCAAACCAAACACCCGCATTCTTTCCTCCCAAGAAAGCGGGTTCAACCTTTTCTCCGTTCCTCAACCGCATTTCTTCCAGGTTAATCTTCCTCTTTCATTCTTTTTTTTTTTTTTTTTCTTCAAGGTCACATCTGAGTGATCATATTTCGGGTGTGTGTTGCTTGGAATGGGTGTCCTTTTTCCGTTAAGCACTCATTGTAAATTTGTTTTCGTTATTCATTTATTGTTATTATGATAACGTAATGACATCACTTGATTGTTGTTTTATACTTTTGTTAGCAGGTCTGTCTCTGATTGGGTGATTGATCCAAGGGAGAAGGTGCTTGGCACGGAGGGAGGGGAAGAGAGTGGTTGTGTGAAATGAAACAATGAAGGGATGTTGCAGATCTTTCCTTACAGTATTCTGCGTTTGTTAAAATCTTCGATGAATTTTGTTTTACTTTTGAAAAAGATTGAATGAGTTTAGTTTGAATTATGGATTTGGAATCTTCTGGGGATTCGGTGAAATGTTGCAAGCACTGCGAATGTGGGTGTATTGATTGCTCCATGGCAGCTCGATCTTCAGGGAATTGGTCCCGTTCTGTGAAAAGAAAACACAAGGAGTTTGAACGGGGCGGGCAAATCTGTGTGGCGGGGCTGGATTGCGATCCAGTGGCGCGTGTCGAGATTGGAAATGAATGTGAAGCCTTACGGGAGGCTGTGAGCAGCCAACAACAATCAATACAGGATTTGTATGCTGAATTGGAGGAGGAGAGGAGTGCTGCCTCCTCGGCCGCCAATGAGACCATGTCAATGATATTGAGATTGCAGAGGGAGAAGGCGGAGCTTCAGATGGAAGCGCGGCAGTTCAAGAGATTTGTTGAGGAGAGGACGGTTTACGATCAGCAGGAAGTTTTATTGTTGGAGGATATGTTGTATAAGAGGGAACAGGCAATTCACTCGCTCACCTGTGAGGTACAGGCTTATAAGCACAGGTTGTTGAGTTTTGGCCTCACTGAATCCGAGGCAGAAGGTGATCAGGATGAATTTCCCCCTTATGATTACCCTCCTTTGAGATGTAAGGCAATGCATGCTTGTGCTGATACAGACATTGATGACATAGACATTGATAAATATGCTTTTGGAGAAACTCCGAAGGACCGATTGAGGAACTTAGAAAGTAGGATATCTCAAATGGAGAGAAGCCCCACTTATAGCCAGGTAGATGGGGAATTCAGTGGAAAAAATATTCTAGAGAAGGTGATAGTTGGACAGTCTCCAAGATGGACTAAACATTCCAGGAAATTTTCTTGTGATTCATCTTCACTGTGTCCTGAGTATATGATGGATTCTCCCAGCTTTAGGAAGATGGATTGTCTCTCAGAATCAGGGGACCTTCCCAACTTGAAGAAGATGGATAATGTATCAGAAGCTGGTGATGATATCATTGATAAAGTCTATACAATTGACTCAGAGTTCAAAACTGGAGTTAGTGTTTGCGATGATTATGCAGGCACTCCAAGGGACTTTGTTAATAATGCGGATTTTGAAGATCCATACGTAAAGAAGCTTTGCATGAGGCTTCAAGCACTTGAGGCTGATAGGGAATCAATGAGGCAGGCAATCATTTCAATGCGCACTGATAAAGCACAGCTTGTTTTACTGAGAGAAATCGCTCAAGAATTGTGCAAGGAGATGTCAGAGCAAAAAAGAATGACAGCAAGGTCCTTTATTAGCAGCTTCTCATTCTTGACAGTTTTCAAGGTGATTAGAAACAATTGGTGTCTGCAAATTATTTGATAATCTGGAATCGTATCCTATTTCATTAAATTGTACCTTTTTTGTTCAAGTTTCTTTTGATATAATCTGTATCCATCTCATGATTGAAGATTTTGTTAGGAGCCACACTTATTCTATTTCATCTTCTTTTTATGTTCAGTGGATTGCATCAATTGTTTTCTGGAGAAAGGAAGCTCATAAAATCAAGTAAGCAGTTCTTAGCTTTTGTCTTTGTGTCAGAATTTGTATACCACAGCAACTAGTGTCTAGAGTGATGGTGCCTGGTTGTTTAGTTGTTGAAAGGCGTAGTCTCCTAGAGTTAGCATAATGAGCCGTTATTCTCAACCACCTTAGCAACATCATTTATAGAGAACAGTTGTGAAGAATTCAATTAGTCTTATTATGCATAATGCATTAAAAGGGTGCTAAAGTTGATCCAGGCATTCTGGATTCTTTATTTTCCTTTGAAATTTCACTGGCTGGCCTTTGATGTTCAATGTGATAAATATAATTGTAATGAATTGTATTAAATGCTTGACATAAACATAATCTCTTAAAAGATTAAAAAATTACGTTTGTAGTTTGCAACACGACCATCATTGAATGTGAAAACCTTTGATTATAAATTAATTCCTCATTAACTGCCTTTTTATATATAGTCCTCTCGAAGCAGACTACTTAGTATAACAAATTTAGTGTGTTGTGGTGTGTATTAGTTATCACAGTATTTCTTACAAGTGATTTTAGCGGGTCCATTTGTTTTATCCGGATGCAAAGAGAATTTTGTTTAAGTGGATCCTAGAGTGATTGCTTGACCAGAAATTATCCATCATGTCAACTGCTTATGATTGTAGGTACATGTTCGGGCTACCGTCTGACAGCGTGGGCTTGCTAATGCTGCTTGACAAAGGACCCCATGTAAGGTCATGGAGATATCTTCAAAGTACACAAGTGGGAGAGTAGTTCTCCAATTATTGTTTTAGCTTACAGGGTAGGCTCATATGTGGGGGTGGAAGCACCAACTGAGTCTTAATTACACTACAGTATTTTGTTTTTCTTTAGATTTTTCTTGCCAAAACAGTGGTGACTTGTGCAGTATTCTTTTATTTCTTTTGTATGAAATAAAATGTAATTTTGTTGGTTGATTGGTGAAACTTGCATTCGACAAGACATTTGAGCATTCTCCCTAGAATTTGCCGACGTTGTGTCGAGGTACATGTCTTTAGACATTGTAAGTTTTCTCCCATGCAGTTTCTATTCGATTTTCAAGTTCAATCCTAGTGAGTAGGAAAGAAATTACTATGACGGAAACAAGTCTTTGAGAAGGTGAAGTTCGTGAGTTGGAATTTTATTAAAAGGTATAAAGAATGGTGAAATAGTTGATAACTAAATAATTCTTCAAAGATTTTGTTGAATTTAGCACTTGAAAACGTAACCTTTTAGCCCTAAATTAATTACAGTTAATATCATAAAACTGGGTAGGTTGTTTGTAATTTAAAACATTGGGTAGCCTCATCATTTGTCATAGAATAAAGCATATTAGTTTGGTGTCATTTTTGCATTTTCAGCCATACCTTTAAGGTAGGGGGTGTTTTGAGTGTATATGCAGCAACTCGTTAACTTGACGAGGAAGGACAGAGTTTAATGTATGACTACGTTTTTTCTTTGACTGACTGAAGTAAAGATTATACGAAATAAACTGAAAAAATCCTCAAAGGTAATTTTATGAGTTCTATTCTGTTGTAACAGTAGTCTTCAGATTTGGACGCTTTGTCTGCTTTTGAAAACATTACAGAACATTAAAATTGTTTTCAAGGTTCTCCTTTAAAAATCAAACATTAAAGATGACGACGAAAACAGAATAAAAATAGAAGTAAATTTTGATCATCTTTCATCTCTGTTTCGTATTATGAGGTAACATCTTCAATGTGACAAAGCACCAAACCCCAAGAGGAAGATGAATTTGTGGTAGTCTGATTCGTATCTGCTAATCATGATTCATGAGCTGTCTGCTAGAAAGATCGAGTCCTCTCTTAGATTTTGCTGTGGTTTAGGATGTGAAGAAAGTTAGAGAGAAATTATAAATAGTAGTGTGTTATCTTTTATTTAATTGAAAAGAAAAAAAAAATAATTAAAACGTTTTTAATGGCTCAAATATATTTGTAACTTTTGTAGAATGAAGAAGTTTTGATTTTGATTTTTATAAAAAATGCTTTCATACATATAAATTTTGAAAAATAATGTTTTTAATCCTAATAAAATTATAGATTTTAGTTTAAATCAATGTAAAATAATTTTCTTTATTTTTTTCATGTTATATATTTGAAATGGTTGATTTTGGTCCTAATATTTAATTTAGAATAGAGAATAAATAACCTATACAAATCTTAATGTCATTCATTGTTATTATATTAATATAATAAATATTATTTGAAATAGTCAATTTTTCGTTTAAACAAACAGTTAACATATGTCATATAATATTGCAAATAAATAATAATAATAATAATTGTAGAACATTTATTTTATATAAAATAAGAACACATTTATATAATTTTTAGAGTGGTTTTTTTATATTTCATGTTTGATTCTCTTATATAAAATGGTAATTTTGAAGTTGTTTATAACTCGAGTTATATATATATATATATATATATATATATATTCTAAGTTCATATTTTCATTTTCATGTTATCAATCAAAAAACTCCTGCTTTTTAATTTGTTTTTTGGATTATATGTGATTCTATTTCTAATTTCATTTAGATTTTTAATTATTTTATCATTCAAATTTTATATTATATTGTTAATTTTATAATTATTATTACAAAACATTGCAAGAAAAAAATTATGAACTTTTTGAATAAAACATATTGAGATTTAAAAAATACTGAGACTCACTCAATTCATCTTTATTTTATTTCTACAAATGAGTGCAACGATATATATTTTTTTATGATTGTGGTTGTGCTCGAAATTAATATAATTTTGATGAAAATTATAAATAATTAATTTTTCTCACCAAATAAAAAAAGTTGAGAAAAATGATATATTATATGATTTTTATATAATTATTTTAGTGTTAAAGAATATTAGTATCATATTTTTTGCAAATCCGAAACTTACTAAAACAAAATACAGAAACACGTTTTGCTTATGATAATAGTAATTTTGATTGATTATATAAACATTATTCACTTTGGTTTTGTTGATTTCTTTTACTGTCTAGATAAAAAAATTGTTCACCTAATAAATTATATAAATATTGAAAAATAAAGTGTGAGGAGAATCTTATCAAACAAAAGGTGATATGAAATTGTTAAAAAATAAAACATTATCACACAATTTTTTTATTTTTTTTTTGCATTTTATGATTATGAAAATGACTCATATTTTAATATTATTATATTTTATGTAAATTTTCTAAGGTGGGAAATATATAATCTATGAATTGGAGGTGTATTTAAATTGAATTGAGAATGGTTATTATACATGTATTCAAATATAAAACTTGTTTACCTTGATTTTTAAAAAATTTAATATCAAAATATTAAAAATCATTTGTTTCATTTTTAATTAAATTGGAATATAACACTTCATTGTAATAAAGAGTTAGAAGTAATGTAATTTTTGTGGGTTTTGGGTTGTGGGTTTTGGTAGGCTCCGGCGGCGCAAATTCAGACCAATAATCTGGTCATCAGTTTCCACCATGCGGAGCTTCAGGATGAGAAACCTATTGTGCCGTGTAAAGAGAAGAACAAAGAAAACCATTAGAAACAGAAAAACAACCACAGGAAACTGCATTTCCATATCAAAAGAGCTAGCACGTCTAGTGGAACAACAGCATGAAGAAGAAGTTGTTGAGGATGGTTTCAGCATCAAAAGTTCTGCTCCATCGCACACTCACGGTGTTCAACCCTTGGGAAATCTCTATCTGAACCCCCGTTCCATTAACTCTAGAGACACCGGCTTAGGTAATCTTCATACTCTTTCGGATGAGCTTGTTCTTGACATGCTCGGGTTTTTGGATGCTTCTTCCTTAGGGGTTTTGGCCGCTGTGAGCAAGTCTTTCTACGTGTTCACCAACCATGAACCCCTTTGGAAGAATCTCGTGTTGGAAAACCTTCTTTCTGGGTTTCAGTACAAAGGGTCTTGGAAATCCACCTATGTTTCTGCCTGTTACCCTTCATTTGGTAACTCCGATATTGCTCTTGGGGGTCTCAAAGTTAGAGACTTTTTCTCGGATTATCTTTTCCAGAGTTGGCTCTGTGCTAACCTTGAAATGAAGCCTGAGTGGTTGGAGAGGGATAATGTGGTTCGGAAGAGGGGAATTTCGGTTGAGGAGTTTGTGCTGAATTTTGAGGAGCCTAATAAGCCGGTGTTGTTGGAAGGGTGTATTGATAATTGGGGTGCGTTGGGAAATTGGGATAGGGATTATTTGGAAAGATTGTGTGGTGATGTTAAGTTTTCAGTTGGGCCAGTGGAGATGAAGCTTGGAGACTACTTTGGGTACTCGGATCAGGTTAGAGAGGAAAGGCCTTTATATTTGTTTGATCCTAAGTTTGCTGAAAAAGTTCCACAATTGGGTGATGAATATGAAGTTCCAGTGTACTTTAGGGAAGACTTGTTTGGTGTTTTGGGCAATGAGAGGCCAGACTACAGGTGGATTATTATTGGACCTGCAGGGTCTGGATCCTCTTTCCATGTTGATCCGAATTCGACCTCGGCTTGGAATGCAGTGATCAAGGGGTCCAAGAAATGGATTTTGTTTCCTCCTGATGTGATTCCACCTGGTGTTCATCCCAGTCCTGATGGGGCCGATGTCGCATCTCCTGTTTCAATAATTGAATGGTTCATGAACTTCTATGGTGCAACCAAAAATTGGAAAAAGAAACCAATTGAGTGTGTGTGTAAAGCTGGAGAGCTCATCTTTGTGCCTAGTGGGTGGTGGCATTTGGTGATCAACCTGGAGGAATCTATAGCCATAACCCAAAACTATGTTAGTAGGTGAGGTCTTTTATCGATGTCTGTGGATTTTATGTTGTTTGATTAATGAAATAGTTATCATCGAGCTTCTAGTGACAGTGAATTTTCGGCTCATTGAGCCTAAACTAATTGTTACTCTGTGCTTTTTTAAGCTAATAGTTGAGGACAGCTTGATAGAGTTATGGCTAACTTCATTTGACTGTGTCTGAATGAACCTGTGCTGGTCATGTTTTATACCCTAGTTGTAGTTTGATACATCTTCAACTTTTGTAGGTACGATGGATTGACTATTCTGTTTTTGTTCTGTTGAGTAGTCGCGTGCCTGATTTACTAGTATTCATTGGTATTATATGAAATCAAAATCGTTAATCTTGAAGGAAGCATATATTTTGATAGACACATTTTCTCGGAATACTCATTATTTGTTTGGTTTTTATGTTAACTCAGAATTTGGCCCTATAGAGTTCACCCTTTAGGCTAGTCATGTGAAAATTTATATTGACAAATTTTTCGGTTATAAAGGAGGGGCAGTGAATGGTTATTGCCTGGTTTGTAATAACATGGTCAACATATACATCTACTCATTTTATGTTCAGGTGTATTGCAGTTTGTATGACTTATCCTTTATATCTGAAGATGAGGGTGACTGAAGAATTTCATTTGTTTGTCACTGATATGATATTTTTTTATTTAAACTATTATAACATCTAATCTTACAACACAGTTATTAGTAAGCAGATGATGAGCATAATGTATAGCTCAACAATAACAGCATGTTTGTTTGTGTCTTGAAACCTGAATACTTATTGAAACTCCTTAATATTAAATTACTAATAATTTAATCTTGCTTGTGAAAATGATAGTCTAATATCAAATGTATTTGTTGCAGGAGAAATTTGGTAAATGTCTTGGATTTTCTTAGAAGGCCAAATGCTAGCACACTGGTATCTGGAACAAGGGATCGAGTGAATTTGTACGATAAGTTTAAGAATGCTATCGAGGCTTCTTTTCCAGGAGAAATTGATGAATTGACTCGGAAAGAAGAAGAGAGAAAGATCCAGCAGAGGAAACTTCCCTTCTGGGATTCTGTCACAGATGCTAATGCAGGAGCTTTCAAGTTCTCTTTCTAGAGAAATTCACTGTAACTAACGAAATTGCTGATCCTTAGTTCAGAAAGATGTTGTGCATCAATTTTGACATTTTGATTACTTTTTCATTGATTGTTTTTGTACTCTTTATATTCCTTTTTCTACATGCATTCCCTTGACACATGGAATTGTATTTGATAAGTTTGTCAACAAGTACTTCAAGAAAAGAAATTAAGAAAAAAATTATATAAACTTGTTGATAAATTTGAAAAAATTCCCTCATTTAACTTCTTCAAAAAGTTGGTTTTGATTTATACAGCAGTTAATTTGAACTGTTGAGAGGAATTTAGTTTTTTTTTTCCTAGTTATAAATATTTATGGAAGTTCCATTAGAACAAAAACAAACAATATTAAACAGAGGTTAGTTCAAAAGAATAATAATTAATAAATAAATGGTGTTCTCATCCATTGCAGATTAACGTGCCTGAACTGATACATAGGTATTTCTAGAAAATAATAATAATAATACTAAAAACAACGTTTAAAAGGTTGATAAACTTTTTGCCATTATAAAATGTTTTTATTATTATTTAGTGACAGATTATGTGCATCGAAATATGTGATAAGTGTGCCTGTTGTGAAATGGTTTGTGATATAACATGTCTAGTTATATTTCACATCATTATTAAATGGTTAAAGTTAATATGAATTAAAAACCTTGAAAAAATTTAAAAAATGTAGAGTATTATAACATGAATATTACACTCTTTGTTTTCGCTAGTAAAACTTAACATAGATATAGCATGTGTTTAGCAATGAGCATAATGATAATAATATGATTTGTCGTTGCATCATGTTTTTTGCAGAAGATGAGCTACAGCAGTGGTAGCAACTTAATTCTGAAAACGCTGAGGCTGAAGAATCCGAAACTTGTGCTGTTGGAGCGTTGTTGCAATGTTGGGGACCTGAAAATCGTCCATGCCCATTTCTTAAGAACACATCTTTTCTTCGACGTCTTTGTAGCCAGTCGCCTCGTTGCTTTCTGCATAGAATCAACTACCAACTTGCTTCATTACGCCTTAAGGGTCGTCTCCCAAATAAAAAATCCCAACCTTTTCATCTACAATGCACTCATCCGAGGCTGTTCCACCAGCCAAAACCCACAAAATTCTTTTCACTATTACATCAAAGCTCTACGCTTTGGTGTCGTACCTGATAATATCACTCACCCTTTTTTGGTTAAAGCGTGTACCCAGCTTGAGTCTGCACCTATGGGCATGCAAGCACATGGTCAAATTATTAAGCATGGATTTGAACTTGATTTTTTCGCTCGAAACTCCCTTCTTCATATGTATGCAACTGTTGGGGACATAAAAGCTGCAAGGAGCATTTTTCAGAGGATTGGTCGGTTTGACGTAGTTTCATGGACTAGCATGATTGGAGGGTATCATCGATGTGGAGATGTTGAATCTGCACGTCAACTATTTGATAGAATGCCCGAGAGGAATTTAGTGACGTGGAGCACGATGATTAGTGGTTATGCTCGGAACAATTATTTTGACAAAGCGGTTGAGATGTTTGGGGCTCTTCAGGCAGAAGGGGTGGTGGCTAATGAGACTGTTATGGTGGGTGTTATATCTTCTTGTGCTCATTTGGGGGCTCTTGCAATGGGGGAGAAAGCTCATGACTATGTGATGAGAAATAACTTACGTTTGAATCTGATTCTTGGGACAGCCGTGGTTGATATGTATGCAAGATGTGGGGACCTTGGGAAAGCTGTTCAGGTTTTTGAGCTACTGCCGGAAAAGGATGTGCTTTGTTGGACAGCTTTGATTGCTGGACTGGCCATGCATGGTTATGCAGAGAAAGTACTCTGGTATTTTTCAGAAATGCTGAAAACGGGGGTAGTTCCAAGGGACATTACGTTTACTGCAGTGTTGTCAGCTTGCAGCCATGCAGGAATGGTTGAAAGGGGTTTGGAAATATTTGAAAGCATGAAAGAAGATCATGGAGTGGAGCCAAGATTGGAGCACTATGGATGTATGGTTGATCTTCTTGGTCGAGCAGGGAAGTTGGGAGAGGCAGAGAAGTTTGTTCTTGAAATGCCTGTGAAGCCAAATGCTCCAATATGGAGAGCACTGCTAGGAGCATGCAGAATTCACAAGAATGTACAAGTTGGGGAAAGGGTGGGGAAAATTTTGTTAGAGATGCAACCAGAACATAGTGGTCATTATGTGCTACTCTCGAACATATACGCTCGCGCAAATAAGTGGAAAGATGTTACTATTATGAGGCAGATGATGAAGGAGAAAGGAGTAAGAAAGAGACCTGGATACAGTCTCATTGAGGTAGATGGAAAGATTCACGAATTTACAGTTGGAGATAAAACACACCCGGAAATAGAGAAAATAGAAAGAATGTGGGAAGATATAATACTGAAAAAAATACAACTAGTTGGGTATGTTGGAAATACAGGTGAGACATTGTTTGACATTGATGAAGAGGAAAAGGAAGGTGCACTTCACAGGCATAGTGAGAAGCTGGCCATTGCATATGGAATTATGAAGATTCGAGCTCCTACACCCATTAGGGTTGTTAAAAACTTGCGTGTCTGTGAAGATTGTCACACAGCTACCAAGTTGATTTCGAAGGTTTTCCAAGTAGAGTTGATAGTGAGAGATCGAAACCGATTCCATCATTTTAAAGAAGGCACGTGTTCTTGTAAGGATTACTGGTGAAACAACAATCTCACTATTTACAGATTACGGCTATGGTTTTAGATATAGAACACCCGGATCGGATTGACCCATTATCTCAATAATTAAAATCAAATTATGTTTCTTCAAATTATTAAATCTGAACTTAAACTAATCTGATTATACATCCACTTTTCATTAATTTTTAAACTTTTTAAATTGAAAACCTTTCTATTTAAACATCTACTTTTAATCTATTGTTTTAGTCAGGTCTACATGTTATATTTATCACCCGACCTATATATTTTAGGTTAAGAAATTAATGCAATGCTGTGTAAGAAGTATATATTTATATAAAAAAAAATTATTTTTATACTGTCAACTGGTAAAGAAATTATTTCCCTTTTCTTTCAGTTTATCGTTATTCAAATATTATTTTTTTTATAAAATTGCATCTCAATAAAAACACAATTTCTTCCCTTAATATAGTGAACTAAATCAAAGCAATCCAACCTTAGATCAAATTGATTTGATTTGAAATATTTAAGAAAATAAATCAAATCAACTAAGTCAACTCCTCAAGACAACCATTTGTAAATGCATGACAAATTGAAGGCATCTATTAAGGATAGTTCAAAATGAACTTTAAAGCAGCCAGAACTTTTACACCTTCTTGATCATCCCCCTAAGGTGTAGAGTTCCAAGATTATTTTATACTCTTATTCAGAACAGATGACTCAAATAAATAAAGTAACCCTAAAATTGTTGTGCTTTTGCATGGATCGACTAAATCCTTATCAGATTTATGGACACATACATAAATTTGCAGTGTTGAGTAACTTCGTGAATTACATGTTCTTGAGTACAAAACTTTGAATGTACGTCAGGCACAATGAGTTCGACAGTTCGAAACTCAAGGACATAGGTTGGCAACATGTTACAGTAGTTT
This sequence comes from Phaseolus vulgaris, assembly GCF_000499845.2. Taxonomy (NCBI): domain Eukaryota; kingdom Viridiplantae; phylum Streptophyta; class Magnoliopsida; order Fabales; family Fabaceae; genus Phaseolus; species Phaseolus vulgaris. The sequence continues at coordinate 45,782,124 of NC_023759.2, read as the reverse complement.
TGGATTTAAAAGTACAACACCCCGTTAATTTTTTATCGGGCCTAGGAACGGATAGCCATTTAAATAAATTAACGTGACGAATACAGGTTCCTTGTTTTGACAACATTATACAGGGGATAACGATGCTGTATAAGAACCATCACTGTACCTTACGCCTTTTAATGAAGATGAACACATTAGAGAAGTGACTACAGCTTCTGGAATGCCAAAAGTATTTATGTGGTCTTGTCCGCTTTCACTATCAGCAGCTTTGGATTCCGACTTCTCACAAATTGATTTCAAGGCAACATTTAACCCAATTGAGTTAAAATCCGTCGAAAAACTGTAAGGCATATGATGAACAAACATCGTTTAGGTTTTATGTATAGTACAACTAGATTATGTGCCGCAGAAATTTATGACATCGCATAAATGCTCATGAAATTCTACTTATTAGATGCACTGTCACTCGAAACAATTGGCAATTTATTAAAAATAGGAAAAGATGGAAATGTTTTCTCAAACTAAAATATCCTAATTGTTCCTAAATCCTTATATAAAATTTCATTGGACATATTCCCAAGTTTTCTGATTCACATATAAGAAAGCTTCATTACCAAAGCTCAACCATAAACAATATTGAAAATAGCCGTGGTTATAAAATATAAGCAGGACCAATTGACAATTTTTATAATAACTGGTTGAAGTTGGTTATAAAATTTGAATATTTTATTTCTTGTAAGAAAATGGTTTGGCTGGTTAACAATTACCAAAACCAAGACCCTGAGTCCAGTCAACCAACCACAATCACAAGAGTCTGGGCTCTGCTTTATTTGTTTTCAAAACAATGGCTCATTACCAACTAAATAAAGTTAAGTCCGGGTGATTTGAATTCGCTTGTATACCCCACATTATCATTCATTAACCCTCCAGCAGGTCCACAATCCTAACTGTTTGCATGCACAGCTATAGATGACTGTATTGACCACATGAAATTATCCAATCGAAAAAGCTCAAATTTATGCAAAAAGTATGACCAAATAAAGGCTATTCATACCTTGCCTCAAAGCTACTTCCTTCGAAGGCCATCAAAGCACATATACGAGAAATAATCCAAGGTGGAAGAAGTGCATCCTTAATTTCAATGGTACAAAGGCCATCTGAAGATCCTTGTATAGACTCCCCATCTTTCCATATCGACCCATTATAAGAAGCAGCGATGTCCTCAGCTCTTCTTGTCTCCGTGCATTTAATCTGAGAAACAGAAGTATATGAAATCCAATTATTTAAATAGCTAGCATAACTAGAATAATTACTGCAGTTTCAAACAAACTGGTCACAGAATTAAATTTGCATATGGATTCCTCCACGTGGTTTTCTAGAAGATAACACGTTATTGACACTACCCTAATGGACAAATCTGAAAATTAGAACAGCTAGTAAAAATAACATTCGGCACCTATAAAGATTGGGACGATAGTTCAATGATCAACTTAAATTTCACAATTATAGAAACAAAGTACAGGAAAAATAAAAAGGAAAGAAAATTAAGTGAAGGACATACATCAGGATAAGACAAAGCAGAATTTCGAAATGGCACAGGGGAGCACAAGACAGGTATGTCCATACTAGACAGTGAAGTCAAGAGAAATCTGCAAGTTGCAGGCAATAAACATGTTAGACAGCAACAAAATTAAAAATATAGGAGTAAACATCAAATAAGTCTGATTTAATATAGATTAATGAAGCAGACCAATGAACCTCCTATAAGCAAGATTAGCTTATTTCAATGTGGTTCATGGTAAAACTTTCCAAAATAATATTCATTTTTCAGCAAACTTCACACTCAAGCTTACAAATAAGCTCTCATTGGACAAGAACTTACATATCAAAAGCTCAGTTAAGTTGTTTATCAAAACATGCCATAAGTCTGATACAAAAACTGAAATTTACAAGTAAAAGGCCGGTCACCTGTAATTTAGTAAAAGGTCATATAAAGCATGTACATTGTTGTTTCCACGAAATACCAGCAAAGATTCTGGACTATTATCAACTTCAGAGAATGACCTTAATCGCCTGATCTGCATTATTTCAGATAACAAGCACCATTTAATATAATTTATTATTCACTATAAAAATAAATACAGAATTGGAGTTGGAGATAAATCAGTTAATTGGTAGACAAACTCTGAACACCATAATATACACCAAAGGGAAGGCCAACCAGTAATAAGAAGTGAAAGACAATTATGAATTTAAATAATACATTTTATTAATGAATCTTTTATCCATAAACTAGTTGACTTTAATTTAGATATGCAAGTAAAAAGTAAAACTTTTAGTAATTTAATAACACTAGGAGAGCATAAAAACATTTTTACAATCAATTATAAATTAAACTCCAAAGCAGTGACAGAAGTTTTGTTTTAATATTCAGTACAAATTTATCAATAGAATCACAAAACAATGAGCATGCTATGAATGAACTGATCATTTCAATCATTCACATATATTAATACAAACATCACCAGGAAAACAAGTATTGTATAAGTAGCATATAGATACAAACCTGTCCTAAGTTTTGCTTTTCTATCTCTGACAACTCAACTAGATCCTCAGTTGCAACCTGTTCCACTTTGGAATGGCAAAGAGGCATGGAGAAACAGACATCCTAATAAAGGGTATAGAGCCAAAATAAAATTCAGATATCATCAACAAATTAAATATTAATGCCAAAAATATAGTTTTATAATATTAATAGTAACAACAACAATAACAATGTAATGATTAAGAGGTTTTACTAAACAAACAATACAGACAAAGCCATAAAATAGCACGAGTACTTATATGGAAAACTACACTTGAAGTTCAAATTCTAGTAGCAGCAAAGTCATAAAAAAAAGCACATTCCTTGTTAAGTTGTTACTCGTATGGTTATAGCCATGATCCACTTGAACACAGATATTATTCGCAAAGGACAATTACAACGAGACTACTATTCTTTGACAAAAAACCTAGTTAGAGAAATAAAATAAAATTCCCTGTACCAACCAACATCACTTTCACTGAGAATTTCCTAGAAACCAGAAATACAGCATCAATGAAATATAACTCTTTGGCCTTAGCCAAACAATACCACCTCCCCGCACCACCACCCAAAAAAGGCAAAAGAAAAGAGTGACAATAGGAAAATTAGTAACCCATAAATAACACATGATACTTAATATGAGTATCTTACATGCTCTCTTAGCAATGATCTTAAACCTTGGGTTGACTGTGAGATATAAGCATTGCAAGAACATTTGGATTTCCCAGAGCTGTCACCACCAGTAAACATCACAACAAACTGAGCACTGCAAACTACAAAAGAAAAAAAAAAAAAATAACAAACACAACATCCAATATAAAAATGTAATTATGCTAATATAAAATAATGCATGATGAAGTTGGAAGGTTCAAACAATAGCAAAATTAAGAATGCATAATAATACCATAAGAAGTCATTAACCTACTTCAAAACAAACAAAAAAATGTTCTTTAAGCACAAACAGATTAAATTACATCCCACAAGCGGACAAATAAAATTCCAGAATAGAAAAGGCATCACATAAACATATTTCTATAATCATTACAAAATAAGCTGACAAAAGAAAATGAAGATAATGTGTAATTACCATAGAAAAGGCCACAAATGTCCTTTCGAAGCATGTAATAAAGGTCCCGAAAGGATTCTTCCCAAGCTACTTGTCGTTTCCTTAAGAAATCCAAGTCTATTGTATAAGAAGGCAGAGGAAAGAACACAAGAAACATTGAGAAAGGAAAAGTAGAAAGAAGAAACCATAAATAGGCATGCTGAAAACTAATTCACAACCTCCATCTGATGTTGATGAGCTCAACACTGATATCAGAGCAGGCGGTAGAGTGGATTGAGGATACATCCATGAATGTAAGCCCTCGGAACCTCTCACATTTTGACTCTTGAAATAACTATGCTGAAAGGCTAACTTAGGCATGGTGCCACGCATAACTGACCTGTATTGAGAAATTTGGAACTCAAAATAACTTTCACAAAAAAAAGGACCTCAAGGATAGTTGCCACCAAAGTAAACAAGAAATGAAAACACTAAACAAATACCATAAAAATAGGTGCTGCAACTTCAAAACTCATTAGATAAACTGAAGAGACTAGTTTCCTGTTCAAGCTATCAATCTAAGCCAAACAAGCTCTCTATACGCGGACAAAACAGTTTTTTATGAATGAAATACAAAATAACTAATGTTAAGATCTGAGAGAAACAAAAGGGATTATACAAGCACTATGTAACCTGGTTTATACAAATAATGAAAATCTTGAAATTATAAAAAATATATGCCAGTCATGGCATACCATATGCATGATAAATGTCTTAGTTCTATGAAGGACTCTATTATAGCATCAAAAATAGTATTTTTCTTAACAATTTCTGAAATGTCATGAAACTAGCCTCCTATCATATAGCTCAACCTGATCATTATATAAACTATTAAGGAAACCTAAATACATCATCTTTTCAATATATAAACTACATATCCCAGTATAAAAGCTTATTAATTCAGTCCATTTCATCTTATTTCTACAAGCCTTGATGCCAATGCATTACTCCGTCATATGCACTCATGACTCACCAGTTCACAGACGAGGATACAATCCGTATACTGGTTTTTAGAGTAAGATCCAAAGGGACCTTCTGGCCAGGTAAATGGCATTCAGATAAGAAATTTCCTAAAACAGGGTGTCCTTCATCCAAATCAGCAGTTTTGTCATTAGCATAATGTTCTTCATGTGCAGCTAGTCCTCTTAATGCTTTTCCCTAGAATTTATTATTGTTAGTAATAATAACCTGGTTGTGAGAATCAAAACTGCAAGTAAACAGTTAAGAAAAGGTAAAATGCAGTCTTTGTATACCAGGTCAATAGCACCTGAGCCACAAGATGTCTCGACAGCTGTTGAAAGTTCAGAAACACTGAGAAATTTCCCTTGGCTGCACTTTTCAAATATTAGACAAGATTGTAAGCCACTATCTTTGCTGGCCTGACCAGAAACAACAGAAGTCTCCAAGCTGACAACAAATTTGGAACAAAATCAGCATTGTAAAAATTAGCTATGGGATCAAGCAAACATAAAAACTATGAGGCAAACCATGAATTTTCCTGCTGTCTCTTAGCCTCCAAAGTCGAAAAAACTGAAAGATTTTTCAGATTACTTGTTTGTCCCAAAGATGAAATTTCCTGAGCACAATAACAACATTGCATTGTTCAATATCAACAACATTAACATCTTGGGATCAATGATTTAATGAAGATGTTAATTGAATAAACTAAATGAGCCATAAGTCGAGCAAACAAAATAGTAACCTTTGCATTTTCCTTTCCAGATGCAATTTTAAACCTGGGCTTTTTTACAGCAAATACTTCATCAACCCGTGTGTCAGTGTATCTAGGGGCCCTCCACAACCCTGTTTTCTTTAATCCATTGCTCACCTCAGTGGTCCTGCAAACATAAATCAAGCAAGTTCTCAGCAAATTATGAAAAAATAGATTGAAAGAGATACAGAAGCTTACTTAGAAGGATCAGCCAAGGGGGATGGAGATTCAGCAGTATTATCCAGAAAGCTTGCCCGCTTCAGTAGCTCTCCCTGTCAAGAATTACAGTATGATAATGATAATTATACTGTTTGCTCCACCACAATGAAATCCTAGTTATCAATATGGACAGAAAGAGATTGTTGTATGAATCTTAAATTGAAATTATGCTATGACTATACGTGGAGGGGGCAGGGCAGCAACAACATAAAAAACTCCATTTTGGTTGAAATGAGAAATGAACATAAATAATTACATGATGAATAATAGATATGTAACTTGCCACAAACTATAATTCTAAAGTTCACTTTAAGACAACCAAGTGTACATTAGCTACATAATGCAAACACCTTGAGAGCATGCGCCAAGTCAAGCAAAAACCACGCATACAACTCACCCTTGCACTGGTAAGAATGAATTATATATTACAAAGTGTACAGCAATTGGTGTAGAAGTCATGCTAGGACATAGATAATGAACAAGCATAACTTGAACAGTTTCCATTATAATAATCACAGAAACTGAAAGCTAGAATCAAAGTCCAAACAAACACTAAATTGAGGTACGAGCTCCGCAACCTACCCTAAGTTCGGAAGGTGTCTTCTTTTTAACCATAGATCCACTTTTCAAAGGCCCCGAGCCAATTCGATGAGAACCCGGTTTAGCTACTTTTGCCATGCCTCGTTCCGCTGCGCGTACTTTTACCTACCAAGCATCATCGAGATTAATCTGTAAGTGCAGATTCAGTGAGCAAGAAAGAATTTGCAATAGAATTCGGAAATTGCACAATGAGAGAGCAAGTTTAGTGCACTGAAAAATAGTGGTATTAGTTCTTGACTAATAGCGAGAGGAAAAGTAGAAAGATAACTTAGGTTTTCAATTTTGAATTGAATAAACGCGAATCAGAAGCAGGAGGAAAAGGAAGAAACCGAATGGAGAGGTGAATCGTGGCGTGCGAGACTCGACGGCGAACGGTGTCGTATCGGTTCCGGCGCATCAGAGGATGAGGGAGGAAGGGAGCGAAGCGGGGCCTAGTTGAGAACGAATGGTTAATTCTCTATGTCCTTTTACATTTTAAAACGAAAAATTTGGTTTCCCTCCTATTTGTGACGCGTTACTTCAGCGTTCACAACCGTTTGAACTTTTACAATTTAGATTGGGCTGGCCTGCCTAGTACGTACTTGGGCCAAGAATATGTACTTATCCCAATCGACTGCTTCTTCCTGCACCTCCATACTTTCTTTTCTCAACCCCATAAATTTTTGTATTCCAAAAATATCCTTCTGAAAATACCAAAACTACTTTTTTTATATTTTAATTTTGGAATGTGAAATTTGCAGATTTTTTTATTATAAAATTTGAAAGTTAATATTTGTATTTTTTTTTTACATTCTAAATTACATAATAAGAAATACAAATTTTGTATCTTAAAATAAAATTCATAATACAAATTTTATATTTTAAATTATGCAATTTGAAATTCAACTAATAAATTATTGTATACTATTTAGATTTATTTACTTTGTTTATTACATTAGTTATTACTATCAAACATATTACATATCATCTATTCTTTTACATATATTTATACGTAATTGAAAATAAACATTATTAAAAAAAATAAAAATAGCACAATTAAATAAAAATGTGTCATAAAAAGACGTTAAATTATTTCATAAATTTTAAACATAGATAGAAATAGTATATAATATAAAATATAATATTTAAAAATATATTTTTCAAATTGTATAATTCAAATGTATTTTAGAATATAATATTTTTTTATTATATAATTCAAAAACTTATTGGATGATCTAATTTGAATGATTTTTTTTTTTATTGAGAGTGAAATTGTACTTTTCACCCTAGAAGTGCAGGATGAAAATATGAGGTGGAGGAAGAACTTGCTACGTGATCTTCTTATTTCTCTATTCTTCTACCAATAATTTATTTAACCCACTAAAAAGAGTATTTCATCCTATAGTGTGAAAAAACAAATGTTCTATAAAAATTATTTTAGTTGATAATCTTTACTTTTTTAGATAAAAAAAATATTCAAGAATAAAACAAAATAAAATGTACAAAACTATAAAATATAGTATTTACTAAAAAATGCGTTAAATAAATTATTACATTAAAGAGGACTTTCTTTTACTATCAAATTCGATAGCTAAAATATGCTTAAATTTAGTTGTTTATAATGAAGGATCTTTTTAATATGTTTTTTATTTATTAAAAATTAGTTAAATATAGCCTTTAGTTATATAATATCACTGAAAATGTAAGAATTAGTAGAACCAACTTATAAAATAGGTTAAAAGAAAAAGATTTAAAAGATATTAAAAAATATATATATTTACTCCAGATTTAATTCTCATCGAAAAATAATAGTCTATAATTATAGGTGATCTTTATTTACAATATACGAGGTAAGAATTGGAGTTAAAAATCAAATTAAAAAATATAGAAGGTTAACTGCATATGATCATGAAAGAGAAGAAAACAAAATAGGGAGAAAAAGAAAAAAGAATGAAATTGAATCTTAGTCTTACACGTATTTTACCAGTGTTTTCTTTGGAAATAATATTAATATTATCCATTAATTACTTTCTTTGGAAATAATATATATATATATATATATATATATCAACAAATTATTACACAGGCTTACGGGATTTCACTATTTCACGTATATAAATAGATATTAGAGTATATAAATATATAAAGTAACAAATATTTATAGTCCACGATAATGTATACTGGAATATCTCGATTTTGTCCACATTTTTCATGTTTCTATTTTGTTATTAATTATATTTTAAAAAATTAATATATCTAACCTTTAAATTATTTTGTTGCATATACAACAATAACAAAATATTGGAGACAGACTACTCTTTGATTTTAAAAAATATTGGAGACAAACTACTCTTTAATTTTTAAAAATTTAGATGAGTGACTCGTGAATATAATACATAGTATTAAGTAATTTGTTATTTTTAATATTTATATCACTGATTGATGTGTGATTCTATTAACAAATATTTACTATAAAATTTATATAAATAAAAAAATAGAAAGTTTATAAATAGATTATAGATTTATATATTTTATTTTTATTAGAATTTACCTCTTTAAATAATTTAAGGTTTTTTAAATTTTCTATTGTGTCGTATTCAATCTGAGGTGACAAGGTCAAGTAATTTGTTAAGCTTTTTTATCTTCTTCTTTCAAAGTTAACGGACTATGTATTATCATGAATTTGAGGCAACATGATCGAGTACTTTGTTAAGTTTTTTTGCCTCTTGATTTAAGCCTAGGTGTTGTGTATCGTTTTCGATCTCACGACTGAGTCGAATAATGTGATTGAGATCGTCCCTTGACAACGTATATGTTGAGTATAGGGATACCATGTTCTCTAACTCAAACGAAATTAGTGAGGACAATTGTTCTAAACCCTAATTTTAAGGATAACTAAATCATTAGATAGGAAATTCAATTTATTTAGTACAATAACTTTTTTTATTTTAGTTAGAGGGAAATAACTAAAAAAATGAGAAAGACGGAGAGGGAGAATGGGACATAACACAAGGTACAAAACAATAACACCTATAACACTATAATATAATTAATAAGTATCGTAGTAATTTGTTTTGTTGTAATTAACCTCTCTATATGTATTTATGTTATATTTTTTTTCTAATTTGTGTTAAAAATACTAGTTTAACATTTTGGATTATAAAAATTAATTACTAGTCAATTTCTTACAATTTTGTAAAGAAATTAAAACTTGAAATCATGAAAGAAGAAAGTTTTATTAGAGGTTTTAACTCATCGACCGGAAGCCTCGTCTTACTAGTGTATTTTTCAAGTTAGCAAATACATTAGTTAAACACCATCTAAAAGTTAACACTTGTTATAACTTTGACTCACATGAGGCATAACATTACCTCTCCTACTAAAAAATCACCTTTTAAACAAAGTTCAAACAAAAAGAGCTTTATATGTTGGGGTTTTTGCATGAAAAAAAAAAAAAACATAACACATGTTTTTTTGACATTGCTTTAGGCAAGAAGACTTATAGAAAATACTTTTAACTTAAACTTTGTCATTGTGTTTGTCATTTTTGCAAAAATGTGTTAGAGTGGATAACCTCACATTTTACTGGGGTTGAATGTAATTATTTTCTTCCTATGTAGTTTATTTATTTCAATATATTATCTTTATTGTAATATATATAATAATTCTTGTACTTTATCTTATTGCTTAATTGTTTGATCATTCGTACTTTTAGTTGTCTCTAAACATTGAAAAATAACTTTTAAATTTTACTATTTAAATTGAACAACTTATAGGTTTAATATTAGATATTATATTTTTGTCTTTTTATCACAACATTCGAATTTAATGTTAACTATGTGCAAAGAATTAAGGAATTGGCGGTTTTACTTTAGGCTTTAGAATTTTACCTTTAGGAAATTAGGGTTTAGTGAAACATTGGTGTAAATGTTATAATTGTTTAAAAAAGTTATAAGATTAAGAAAATGTATGGAATAAGTTCATAAAGTCCAACTATGATGAATTTGTTATCTTATTAAAAATACCAGTTATGAAAATGACTCTTCCTGCTTAATTTGGTGTAAGAATTAAATGTGAAACCTAGTTTTTATGAAACTATGTTTTTAAGTTGTTATTCCTAGTTATAAAAAACATATATGATCTAAACAAACACAAATCTATTGGAAAAACGATTCTCAAACTTTTTCAATTTTACTACTTGCCCAATTTGGTGCACTTGTCGATGAGTTAACAGTAATCAATATATTATTGTGTTCTCGAGCACTACAAGAAAATCATGAAATAGAAATCAATTTTATAAACAAAAATTAATTAGTTGTTATAATAACTAAATTAGAGACCATTTTAGAAACTAACAAAAATTGGTTTTTAAATTAGTTTCTATTATTATTAAATGGTTTCTAAATTGGTATCTAATTAGTTACCAAGGTTTTTGCCACCAAATTTAGAATCTAAATAATTATTAGTTAAAACCTTGGTAGCTAATTAGATACCAATTTAGAAATCATTTAACAATAATATAAACTAATTTAGAAACCAAAATTTTTGTAGTCTCTGAAATGGTCTCTAATTTAGTCACTACATCAACTAATTATTTTTTGTTTTTGAAATTGGTTTCTATTTCATGATTTTCTTGTAGTGGAGGTACAATTTTGAGAAGGTAGAAAACTCAAAATCAAGCTTGGTTTGATTTAGGTAAGTAACTTGTTCCATATTGAGGACTCAATATCTATTATTCTCTTTTAGCATTTTCGTACAAGAGATATGTTGAGGTTTGGTATTTCAAACATACCAAAAGCTTGATAAGATTTATGGAAGTGTAAAATGAAGGTTTTATATGTAAACACACAACCTCTATGTGAGGATATTCAATGTTAGTCTATTCAATTTGATATTGTTTAAATGTGTAAAAGATATGTTGACAATATAGATATGTTGATATATACATATGGAATAGAGTGTATATTAGTTGTGGAAATTAGTGTAGTCAAGTTTACGGTATTCATGATAGAGTTGCATGTTATTTCATTATCATTTTAAAAATATTTTTTGTATAGCATGGTGTTTGAAAAAAATATATAACTATTACGTGAATGTTGCTATTTAGATTGATATTGATTAAGTGGTGACATGCCACTTAAGCAATTAATAATTATTACATGTATCACTTATTATTATTTGAGCAACAACGTATACGCTTAAGTGATCAGATGTATAACTCAGACAAATGATTGTTGTTCAAACATTGAATATTTACAATAGTACATGAATTTCTAAATGTGAGGTCATGCAACTACATTTCAAATCTCAAGTGACAATGTGGTCGCTTAATTGTTAATGACATGATGAGTTTGTTACTTCTGAAAATTTGTTGTGCAAAATACGATAAGCATGACACCCAAGCCTTACAATACATTTAACGATTTCAAGCATGGAGTGAAAATTTGGGCAAGGTAAACACACATTAATTATGCTATTTGGGGTCACATTGCTTAAGCAATATGAAATTGCTCAAACAATAAAAAAAATTCATTTACAAAAAATAAAGTTCCTCAAGAGACACCCACCTGATGGTGATATTGATGATTCATATGTATATGATTAATGCGTGATGTCTCTTTTATATGTGATGAAATTCATATATTAATACGACATATAAAATGATGTATGTTACGTGATACTTGTATTATATGTTGCTTTGTATGTATGTGTTGTTTTTTATGAGTTTGTGTATGATGAATATATAAATTCTAATGGTCGTGTTATTAAACACAAAACTTGAAATATCATATGTTTCACTAGTAATATAACCACGGACAATAATGGTATAAATGATGAAATAATCACTATCATATAAGGAATTGAGGTATGTTTTTACTAGTGATATTTTTTTATAGGTTAAGTTTGTTATTTTATAGTAGGATATATTTAATATTAGTATTATATAAGGTGTTAATTGTTACAAATATGAGTGGTTGGAATTTATACATTGGTTGAAAGTGATTAAATTTTAATTTGTTATATGTATTGTGTTAATGGTGTGATGTGATTGACAATATGACAATGACATGCATATAATATCCTGTGATGTTTTCTTTTATATTAGCTTATCCTTATTTGGATTTGTGTAAATTAATATGACCGTAATATGGTAGACAGTACACTACAAGAAAAAAAGGTTTTAATAGAGGTTAATATAACCTTAGGAATTGATTTAATTAATGGAGGTTTTTTCTAAAACCTCAACAAAATAACGGAGGTTTTTTAACCTTAGCTAAATTCCAAAGGTTTATTCTAAAACCTCAGTAAAATAACAGAGGTTTTTTTAATCTTTATTAATTTCCAAAGGTTTATTTTAAAACCTCCGCAAAATAACGAAGGTTTTTTTAACCTTCGTTAATTTCCAAAGGTTTATTTTAAAACCTCCACAAAATAATGAAGGTTTTTTTAACCTTTGTTAATTTACAAAGGTTTATTTTAAAACCTCCATAAAATAACAAAGATTTTTTTAACCTTCGTTAATTTCCAAAGGTTTATTTTAAAACCTTCGTTAAATTCTAAATATTTATTCTAAAATCTCATCAAAATAATAGAGTTTTTTAATTTTTTTTAAGTGTCAAAAATTTAATGTAAAACATCAATAAAATATATTTTCTCAATTCTTAATAAATAGATATAATTAATTTTTTTAGTGAGTTTAGCCTAAACTGGTATACATATTTAAATATGCTTTGAACTTAGGTCTTAGAGGTTGATTCATTAATTGAAGTTAGAAGACACTTCATTAATTGAAATTATTATTCAATTCTTAAAGATTGTTTTTATGAATTTCAATAAGTAAAAATAAGTTGTGTGTGAAGTGACATTAACTTATCACATATATACATCATCATAATTTATTTTTTGGTTACATTTGCAGTATCAAATTTTGAAGAATCATACACTGGAAACTATTCATTATAATAATATTAATAATAATATTTATAATAATATTTATAATAATATTAATAATAATATTTATACTAATATTAATAATAATATTAATAATAATATTTAATAATAATATTTATAATAATATTAATAATAATATTTATATTAATAATAATATTAATAATAATATTAATAATAATATTTATAATAATATTTATAATAATGTTAATAATAATATTTATACTAATATTAATAATAATATTAATAATAATATTAATAATATTAATAATAATATTTATAATAATATTAATAATAATAATATTAATAATATGAATAATATTAATAAATATTAATAATATGAATAATATTAATAAATATTAATAATATGAATAATATTAATAATATGAATAATATTAATAATATAAATATAATATTAATTATAATAATAATATTAATAATAATGTTAATATAATATTAATATGTATAAATTATGTTAATAATAATAAGTAAAATAAAAATGATAATATGACCGAAGAACTTCTCTGGTCTAGTGGTTAACCCTTCCCTCGTTAAAACCATTTTTTCTTGTAGTGGTAGTAGTATTGAGACATATAAAGTAATCTAGACATTTTTATTTTTTGTAAACACAAAAAGTTATATATATATACATATATATATATATTTTATTTTTTTAAAAAGTAAAAGAAAAACACAACAAATTCATAAGCAAATTAAGCACAACATTAATTGCGACCATTTATGATTTTTTTTCTACTTTTAATCATTGTTTTTATTCAGCGCACTTCATTAATTATTACCTTTTATAGATTTAAATTTCCAAGTCAAAATTTGGATCGACTTAAGTCATTTAAAATTTGACATGTTCAACTTTTTTTTATATAGAAAAATGAACTCAAGTAATATCTCTTTTAAAGAAAATTGAATTAGTCTTAAATACACATTTCATTCTCCCCATCATAAAATAAACGTACTGAGATTTCACTACTCTTGATTAATTTTAGGACATATTTCCCTTTTTAATTTAATGGTTTTAAAGAATAATTCCTATTTAATTACTAAATTGCGAGAGAAAATGATAAAATTAATATTATACAAAAAAATTCACGAGAAAGAGAAAAAGAATGTGAACTATATTTCATTGTTATCTTTTTTTTTATTTCATTTTCTTAAATTTAATAGTTATTAAAGGTGAATTATTCATAAAAGTTATTCAACTAAAGGAAACTAAAATAAGAAATAATACTTGCAAATCCTGACATGATTTGATTTTTCTTTTATTAACAAATATTTTGAATTTAAAAACTGCATTTTATAATAATCTTACATTGGATCGAGCTTATATAATATGACTGAAGTCTTATGTAAAATCATGGGTATTAAGAATTAATATAAAATAATGATTACATTAATTTCAAATTTTACGTCTTCTGATTAATTGTAATAAAAAATATTAATATATATATATATATATTTTAACATAGATTAAGATTTAAAATATTTTATGTTAAATAATCATTAACAAAAATATTATTAATAATTATTTCAATAATTTTTTTACTATAAAATTTTAAAAAATCTAAAATTTGAAGTAAAAATCAAAATTAATTTCACAACAGACAAAAAAAAACTTAAATTTTTTAAAAATTTGTTAAAAGTGATGTGATATCGATGGGAAGCATGTAAAGTATATATAGTAAGTTTCTTAAATGTGTGAAAGGCCAGAAAGTAGGGGGACCAGAGAAAGAAAGTGACGATCCGTGGTCCACGTGGAATTGAAGGAGGAACAGAAGCCATACAAAAGCCACGTGTCAGGGGCCTACAGTGACACCTCTGAGGTGTCCACAGTGAATTGTGGGCTACACACCTGGCGATATACGACGGCTCAACTCATACTTTTGTTTTGACATATTAATTATCGGTACTAAATAAATTGCAATAATAAAAATAATTTAATTTGTGAATTTAAAAAAAGTTATTAAACCTTTAAGTGGATGGACCTGATTCATACACACAGTGTCGAAGTAAGCATCACGTCCTTGTCACGTGAGATGCCCCTCCACTAAGGGCACCGCCCCTATCAGCTGAACGAAAGCTTTTATGAACAGTGTTCACTAGTGCAGTGTAATGACCAGTAGTCATATAAAGGGAGAACAACCTTCCACTGCTTATTTATTCTCTCTTAATTCCATCCTTATCATCACTTCTAACTCTTCTATGCTTCACAAATGTTCACCCAATTATCCAAATTCAGATAAATAAATCAAGACACACTGTATACAGTATGCATTATTCATTAAGGTCAAAGATAAATAGTTTGAGAAGTGTCTATCTTCAAAATGAATGATTGAATTTGAAGGGTTGGTTAATCATAAACAGATATTTGCTACATCACATCCGAATAATTGAAGTGGAGCATTATTTGATAGAAAGTTGGTTCATTTATGAAGCACATATACTGTTGTTGAACTTTTATTTGATTAATCATGTCAGAAAATTGAATTGGCAAATGGTAAGTAAGTAATTAACAGTGTTTGGAATATAATACTGGGATGGTTTAAATGCACATTTGGAGTGGAGTGATACGTGGTGAGTTGTTGTGAAAGGATTGCGACCAACCATGGACAGGAAAAAGATATAGGGACAGCTCCTTATCGTCAGTAACCACCAAACAACACCTTTTGGGCCACCCTTTTTCTCCACACCTTTCTCTGCACTACACCTATTCCCTATTCTCGCCACCAATCTTAATTTTCATTACTGCATATGACAATGACCTCTTTTTTCTTCAACGTAGAAACCGTGTTCTCTTCACCAAATTCCCAGCCATTCATAGATAACGAAAGCATGCCAGAACATGAAAGCATCCCAGTCAGACATATATGTTTACGATCTTTATCTTTAGTAGAAACAAAAGATCGACAAAACATTTTTGTTTATTAGTTTATGTGCAGGATATTTCCAAGTTTCTAGTAATATCCTCAACCCAAAACTTATCCATCAAGAAGGAATATCAGCATCTACATGCGAGTGTGCGATCTGAATTATTTCCACGCCATAAATATTTAAAGAAAGTAAAATATCATATCGATCGATACCTATCACCAAATCTTATATAGCTGATTATGGAACAGTAAGTTACATATGTAGCTTCTTCTACATATATATATATATATATATATATATATATATATATTTGGGATGATATTCATTGTTGACGTTTTTTTTTCAATATCTTTATATGTATTTCTCATCTCAAATAATGTTTTTTTTTTCTCTGGTACAGATAATTAGTTTAACCAAATATCACGCAAAGTTAACGTACAAAGAAAAAAAACGGTGAGAAAGAAAAGAAGCACAGCCTTTTGTAATGAAAAATTCCAAAACTCTGGGTTGCCTCTGGTGCAGGTAATCTTGGTCGGATGCAAGCAAGAGCTTTAAGCTTGTACGCATGCAGAGGTCCCTCCAAGCCAACACAAGTTCAGTGAAACTACATGGTATTTGTTCTTATTAGGTGTACTTGATTAGCACACACATCAGTGATGATAAGGCATACCATATAACGTTAAACCTTCATTAATATATCCCAAAAGCCCTAGCCTTGTCCTTGACCTGCATTACATCAAAATTCCAACCAGTTCACACACATCCTCGATCTGTCCAAACCCTCCGAATTTCATGGAAAATGAGAAAAAAATATTCAATTTCAATGGTCTCTTTTTTTTAACCATATAAAAACAAACTTGCTCACCATGACGCCACTCTCATGTAATAATTCAATAATCTTAATACTCCTATTTGGAGTAATGATAAAAAGAATAAAATGTGAGATAAGATGAGGTGTGGGAGAAAGATGGAAAGAAATGTAATTGTAAATTAGATGGAGTGTTATGAAGACTTTAATTTAATAGTTGGATTACGTACAAGATGGAACTAGGATCAAAGGCTAGGAGGTGTTATTAAAAAAAATACTTTATAAAAGTTAAATACAAGTTTTACTTGTGATAAAAAAAATGTTCATCCAAGTCTTTTAAGTAGTTCTGTCTCTGAATGCACGTGTCATGAGTGTGGTTACTTTTTCAGGCAAGGAGTAAATTTCATTAATACTAATGGCAAATTGAAAGCTGAAGAAGACTAAACATTCCCTTGGGAACAATAAAAAAAATCCCTTGGTTTTAGACGCTATTTTTAAATTTTAATAAAAATTTTCATTTTTTTTTGCATTAACTAAAATATCCGTAATTGTTTTATTTCACAAATAAAAAGTATTGTGAATTGTCTCTTTTGTGAAGACGAATGAAATTAAGAGCTTAATTTTAAAATTTAAATCTCTACTACTATTATCTGTAAACATTAATCATTAAAAGATAATTTTTTAAAATACTATAATTGCATATAGATTTATTTAATTTTAATTAAATTAAACGATTTCTAAATAAGATCGTTGTAACATATAAATGCTTTTTTACACTTTTTTTCATAAAATCTCCTTTATACTCATAAAACTAAGCTTTTGATACGGAAACAAGCATCAGCTAACAGACATCGAATACACGCAATTGAAAAGGTACAATGAATTTTGAGAATTAATTAATGAAAGACAGGTTAAGACCGTGTTTAAATAAAAGTTTAAAACATGTTTTGATAGCTGAGAATTCTAATGTACGTCCTTGAATTTCAAAACAAAACGTCAAAAGAAAATTATTATTTCCAAATTAGAAGTTTTTTAAATTTCTGAAATTTATCTAAATATGGAGTGCAGTGAAATTGTTTTGTCTGTTGCCCTCCACACTCAACGCCTTAAATTCTCCCTTACTGTAGCGTCTTCTTCAGTACAAGTGAAGAAATGTCCCTGCTTGAAAAAAAATCACTTTTAGATCAGAAGAAGTTATATGAATGCTCGTAAGAGGAAATGTTAAGTTAGCAATCAAGAAACATTTAATGAATATAAATTAAAAATACATTTTTAATATTTTAACTATTATCCTATTTTTTTTCAATGTAAATGTACCGACCAGTCCTCGGTCATCGACTCTAATGATTGACCTCAAACATCGCTCACCGGTGCCTGATAGTAAAGATAGGTCACGTAAGGTGGGTCCCAGATACACATATCAGAGTGTTGGTCAATCTTTAGACATCGGTACCATGGACCTCGACGTCGGAGATCGACATCAGATCTCGCCAGAAGAGGGAGAGATCGGACGTCGACGATCTGAACAGTTATATTGGGCCACGTAAGGTGGGCTCCAAAATTACACTAGTTACCAGTTAAACATCAATAATGGAAAAAAGCCCTAAGACGTGAGGGATCCATGCATGTGGTGTGTATAGCGCATTCAGTGGTGTGTATAGCGCATTCAGGCGCGACACGAGTAAATAGTCATTGGAGACGCTAAAGCTCGTTAGGGTTAGGGTTTCCAAGGGAAGCTGCATGCATGACACGTGAATACTTAGGGCACCCGCGGAACAGATGGCCCCAGAGATTTGGTACACGAGTTGGTACCCAAGCGACCATTTTGTTAGTTGTTGCACTCCAGTTAAGGGAAATTCTATATATGTGTCAGATTACGCTAAGATTGTGTAATAGCGGCGCAGGGACATTCTCCAAGGAACCCTATACATGGGTAACAAAACAAAGGTAAACCCTAGCTTCAACCTATATAAAGGGTGTCAAAAACCCTAGCAAGGTACACAGTTTTTAAGACTGAAACGTACTTTATACACTTGGTATTTCTTTGTCCTAATACTAACTTGAGCGTCGGAGTACAAACGGACGTCAAGGCGCCCTTTGTCTTTGTAAGTGAAAGATTCTTCGACCAAGGAAGTTCGATTCTCAGACAGAGATAGGAAGGACAGAGACTACCGTTCGAGTCAACCAGCGACAACAATAAATAATATCATACATATTAATTTATTTTGATTATATATTGTACATATTATGAATATAGGTGTCCTAAATGACGACATGAAGATCATTATAATTATAGATTACTAATAAGATAATTAAAACACTTCATGACTGAACCACTGATCAACAACAAATAACAAACGGTTAATTAATAGTTATAATAAATTATTTAAACAATGATTAATTACTACCACACTATAAATAAAAATGATTAGTAGGAAGTATGAATAATTTTTTTACTCATATTATTACACACTATTATTCTCAGTATTTAAAATATCACTGAAACATTTTTCCTCCTTTTGATGATCGAACAACTTAGCATCACTGAAATCATAGAAGAATAATCTCTTATCCACCTTGGAATTCTTGAGGTTGTTTTTTGTAGGAACATATTATACAAAAGTGTTGTTTACAAAACTTGAAAAAAAGAAAAAAATGTTTATAAAAAAGATAGGGAGTTATAATAACATAAAAAAGTGACTAATGGAGTAGCAACAGGAATTGTGTGTGGAGGGTGACTTTTATGACCATATTACAACTCATTGCAAATTCTCTTCACCAGTCACCATATTTAATATTTTCTTTTTTTACAAGAAGACCCTGGAGCAACTGATATTAGTAAGGAAAGAGGAGGGTAGTTTAGTAGTTTTCTTTCCGTCTCTTAAACTGGTCGTTGTGCTATAAAAAGAATGAATACTTCACATCTGACTGTTATGGCACTGAACCCGCGAATTTCTTCTCGCTCTCTTCTTCTGATTTTACTCTCTTCGGTAATCCTTCTTCTCAGAAAAAATAAATCATAGGGTAAGATGAAATCCGAAACGATCTTCTCATATTTATCATCTCTATACTTCAATTATTTAATTTATCTTCTCATACAATCTTCTCCTTCTCCAACAAGATGAACGCTCTTTCAACTTCGCAAATTTCTTTAGTCTAAAATCAGTTGCCTCAAGATGAACATATAATAGGAAAATGTACAGTACATTCATAAATAAGTTTGTTCGTTCACATAACTTCGTTTTTTTTTGGGTATAATTGTAAGTGTTTATTTAGTTAATTGATTTTTTCTATTCAATCGACAGATATATACACTGGCGGTGAGCATGGAAAATGCAAGTACATCCAGCTTGGCGAGAACGCAATCGGAGGATATGGCGGAGACGGTGGCAACGGCATGTGTGAAGTCGCCGCCGTTGGCGGAGGGTGGCGGACTGCTGTCGAGGAAACCGAGCCAGAGGATGACGACGGCCTCACCGAGTGGCGGCGGAGTAAGAAACTCACGCATAAGGAGGGCGAGGAGCGCTCAGTTGAAGGTGGAGGTGGATGAGGTTGGCAGCGGCGTGGCTCTGAGCCGAGCTTCCAGCGCCAGCTTGGGCCTCTCATTCTCCTTTACTGGCTTCACTCTTCCTCCCGATGAAATCGCCGATTCAAAACCTTTCAGCGACGATGATATCCGTAAGTAAATTCACACACTCATAAGCATTGAATTATTATTTTATTTTTAGTTTCATCAACAATTTCACACTTATCGTACAATATAATCTACCAATTAACAATTAGTAATATCCATTTTTGTGCATTTAAATACTTCCCCATTTTTAAAAAATAGAATGCACTTTTAGGGTTATATTACTTTTTCTTACTCATGATTATATTCATATATCCTTTCTAAAATGTTCACGAGTGTGATACGCTACGTTTTCTGAGTTTAATTTCCCTCCTTTAACAACGAACGGATAGGAATGCATAAAAAAATTTGTCTTCTGTGTCGTTACGGTAACCACAGAAATATTTTAGGATGCTCTGTATTAATATATAAATTATAATAATATTATATATGATAATACAAATGGAATCCATGCAGTTCATTTCAAACATCAGGGAGGAATGTGGAGTTCACCTTGTCACCACTAGATTTTATTAAATTTCACTATATAAGATAATTATTATTTAATAAAACTTATCTAAGTCTAAATTAATTCAAAGCTGTAAAAAATCTCAACCATTGAGGATAATACTTTAATTTTGCTGTATTGCTAGTATTTTTTACTAACATACTTAGTTTGGGTGAGTTATTGTAACGTAAAGTATCAATATTTTTTTTCTATTACTAAAATTTATAATACACGTAAGTATTTTTACAGTATAATTTTAAAATTCATAAATAAATAAATAATTTTAAATATATAAATTGTATTTTTAACACCCATTCGAAGCGTATTAGTTAAATACATACCAGTCATAAAAGCTAAAAACGGTCACAGGAATCCGACATACTTGTGATTCACATAATTTGACTGGCATTGTCGCTTGGTACTACGAAGAAGAGACGTTAAGCTAATTAGTCCTTTCCAATCATTCCCACTATGTTTGAATTATAAGTAGAACACAGAAAATAAATGAAAAAAGAGTAAAAGAAAATTGATATTTTCTTTATTTGAAAAACAAAGTAAAAAATAAATGTTATGCGAAAAAGTATCTTTTTTTTTTTACTTTTACTCCTTCCAAATTATCCTAAATAAATATAGTGTAAAAAGACGTCTTCTTTCTGCTTCACAGCTTCGCTTTTGAACTTACATTTCCGCACAAACAAACTCAAGAACATATTTTATAACATTTTGATTAACTTAACAAAAAATCTAGTGAAAGATGAAATAACTGGGTTTAAAATAGTCCAAAATTGATGCTGTTTTAAAAAGGGTTTCGTTATTTGTATTTTCATACATTAGTTCTGCACATTTATTGATAGAAAAATGAAAAATAGTACACATTTTAGTGTTTGCACTTTACATCTTTTATAAAACGAAAACAATGTAAAAAAATAATATACAAATAATAATATTATAAATATTAATGACGTAATCTCATAAAGTTTTACTTGGTTTATAATATTTGCATGTTAGTTATAACTAAAGTTTTTCCTTCCCCTATCCAATGCTTATTAGTTTTTTTTTTTTTTGTGTCGGTGTGAGGGTGTCAATATTATAATGCTTCCTATAGTAAAAATATCATTAACATCTCCCTTTTTCCTTTTAAACACCGTTACTTTCGGTATACAATTTTTTGATACGATGGATTTAAAAATAAATATATATAATAAAAAATAAATTTATAATTAAATAATATAAAAAAATATTAAAATACTAGTATTGAAAATTATAATGTCAATGTATAAAAAATTGGAATTGATATATATCCTACCTCTTATTCCATTACCTATTTTCAGTTACGTGGACTTGTCTTGTCGGGTCCAATCCAAACCAACAAAAACCTCTTCGCCGTAGCGGTCCAATTCAAACAATTTGACTCAGTTATTTCCCGAACCGAAAATAGTGGTACATGTCCAATATTGTGGTTGTCTTTATGAGCCACTGGCATCTACTATCTATGCCAAAGAATGGTCCCCCCCTCCACATAACTACATAGTAACGACGTTCTAATTAATTACGATAATGATCATTTCATGCATCCTCCTCTACGTGTATTTTTCCATAGCGTGCCATTCATTATGGTACTGTTTTGTGTTGCTTGAACTAATGCTCCAATTAAAATTCTTGAATATGTCCAAAATGTGTAACATTCGTTTAAGAAGCATTATTGATATGTTACACTCTTGCATTAGCCCAATGTTTTTTTAATCTAGTGGATTAATAGCCTGTAATTTCACATTTAGGACGTCATTTTTTCGTTTTGAGAACTTTCGCGTTTAAAACATGATTCTTTACATTTCAACAATACTTTAACCTCGATAAAATCCTTTTCAAGTTATTTAATGACGTTAGATTGTTCTAGCAGGCAGATTTATATTTGCTTAATTTTTATGTTTCTGTCTTAAAATGAAACAGAATTAATCTAATTATTTTCAACTAAAAACATAATTATGATATGTATCAAATCTTATATAATCGTATATTCCAGTAAAATAAAACTCTGATGTTTTGTCACAAACCGAAACTTAATTATATTCACCACATATATATTTTTCCAAACTTGTTGACTATCTTTTTCACATCTTTTATAACTAGAATGCGTGGAATATGACCCATCTTTATAACTTGTGGACTAACGACAATTAGCTAGGTTGGCCTGGATCCAGTCTTCCTTTATTGTGGGAGAGCACACTGTCTCATTCTTGGGGGGGCCTTCATTAAATTGGCTTGACTTTTATTCTCGACTGCGTGGAGTTGGTTTGACTTACTTTGTCAGTTGTCATGACTAACTTGTCTTGTATGCCTTAATTTTTAGGATCATGTATTACAAATGATATGATTCCTCTGAAACTTCTTCGGGCATCCATGTGTATGGTCTTAAAAATCCACTTCAGTATTATTTTTGTCCTACCAATCAAACTCTACAATGGGTTTTGTTTGAGCAAAACATACTCATAAACATGCATTTTCTAATTTATTGCACACAACTACTCTACGTACTAATTAACTGATTGGTGCTCTTGCATGAAGGACATTCTATTCCTCTCATTGTGATTTCTATAAAAAAGAGTTACTATGTATATTGCAGCGGAGGATATTGAAGCCGGAACTCATAAGCCTAAGTTTCAGACAGAACATACTCTGCCAATATATCTGAAGGTAATACACATTCTATGTATAAAAAATAAAGTATGTTCCTCTTCAATATTCCTTGCCTGCACCTACCGCTGCCGGTACTACTGTTCAAACCTTCAATAGAGCATGAGTTTGATTTAGTGCTGTATATGTATTTGGGCAGGCAACGGTGAAGCTTCATTTAGCGATCAAGGCTACCAATAGAACATGTTACATGGCTATCAATATAGCATGGTCAGGTTCAGTCTTGTACAAAGTTTCATTTCATGTGATGCCAATGTACAAGACTACCCCTTCTTTCTAGTTAACTAGATAAATGATTAGTAATACAGCAGATACAAGTACAACATCTGCTAGCTAACTTGTTACTAAAATTTTTCTGAATTTCTTTTTGATGCCTCCTACAGGGCATCAACAAATTAGTTTTATTTCTCATACGCTTGAAAGACCTAGGTTCAGGATTGGAACCTTTCTGGCTTCGAGGCTTTAGCTATATGTGAGGCTTAATAACATGGTTTGGCTGAGAAAGAAGGGTATGAGTATGAATAGATAGACACAAAATTTTATGAAAAAAATGCCTTCGTGCATTGAGCTTCTTTTGTGCTTTATTTTATGTTTAACTGTGTTTGTGATGGGTCTCACTAAATTAGATAAGTTCTTATTTTGGAATGTGCAGTTCACCGATGTGACCTACAAGGTAGTGATTAAAGGCATAACTACAACTAAGGAGAAGGATATCTTGAAGGGGATCACTGGTTCTGTTAATCCTGGGGAGGTTCTGGCATTAATGGGTCCTTCAGGCAGTGGAAAGACATCTTTGTTAAATCTGCTAGGAGGAAGGTTAATTCAGTCCACAATTGGTGGCTCTATTACTTACAATGACCAACCTTATTCCAAGTTTCTAAAGAGCAGGTAAAAATCCTACTAATTACTATCAGCATTGAAACTGGGAAGTTACTTAAAACACAAATTGAATCCTTAACAAGATAAATGTAAATGTAGGGGAAAACTCCAAGCTTTTTACTATCAAAGTTGTTTTTATAATAATTTTTTTATAAGATGGAAGCTGTGGTCATGATAGCCCACAAAATTAGATAGTCAGAATTTATTTTTTAAACTCTGACGGTCAATATATGTCTTAGACCATGTAAAAGGTTATCTTAGTTGATACAATACTTACACCAAGTATGCATTTTTCAGGATTGGATTCGTGACACAAGACGATGTTCTGTTTCCACACCTTACTGTTAAAGAAACATTGACCTATGCTGCCCGCTTAAGATTGCCAAATATGTTAACGAAAGAGCAAAAGGAAAAACGAGCTTTAGATGTCATCGAAGAGCTGGGATTAGAGAGGTAAATTTCATCCATGACAATGAGCGTCTCAATATAAAAGTCATAATCATCGAAAGAGCATAAGCATGGTGAAAATATAGCCTTGTGATAAATTTAATATGGGTTATGAACCCTTGTGAGTGATAAATATTTTATATTAATTATAAAAGTCAATCAATATAATTTAGGTGTATGAAAACAGGTGCCAAGACACTATGATAGGAGGTTCCTATGTTCGAGGAGTATCTGGTGGAGAGAGGAAGAGGGTTTGTATTGGAAGTGAGATCATAATCAACCCTTCTCTTCTGTTTCTTGATGAACCAACTTCTGGTTTGGATTCTACAACAGCTTTAAGGATAGTTCAGGTTCTACAAGACATAGCAGAGGTGTTTGTTCTCATTCATCCCTTTGAGTTTAAAAACATTATATCAAATGAATAAGTCTTAGATAACTCAGAAAGAATTAAACTAACATAATTAGTTCTTAAGCGTGTTAGTATTAGAGTCTATTTGACCATCTTGATGATAGCACCCTTTACAAACTAAATTCTTGTCGCCAATGCTACATGTAAGTGGCACGAGATGTCTAGACTCTGGTTTTGTCCAATTTGAATTCATCCAAGTACAGGAATATTTACTTGTATGCACGATTTAGTAATAACTGACAGGGCCGCTGAGCTTAGTTACAATGTGCCATGGCCTGGGGTCTCCCAATTGGAGGGTCCCAAAAATGAATATGCTTTAATATTTTAAGAAAAAAAATGCTTATTTTCTTACTTTAATTATGTAATTTAATCATTTAATTATAGATTCTAACTTTTTATCTGACTTTTGCACATTTAATTTTGGAAAGCTATACTTCTTTCAAAACAATAAAGTATCTTTCACTTTTTATATGTTTAAGGAATTTTTTTATATTAAAAGATCCTTACATATTCTTTCTCCAGTGGGTAAAATGTTATGGCAAAACTAGTTAGATATTTTCATCATATCTCAAATCTTTATCACAGCTAACCTTTGTCTTTGTACCAGGCTGGTAAAACCGTAGTGATAACAATCCATCAACCATCTAGCAGACTCTTCCATAAATTTGATAAGTTGATCCTTCTAGGAAAAGGGAGTTTGCTTTACTTTGGAAAAGCATCTGAAGCAATGGACTATTTCCAGTTTATAGGGTGTGCACCCCTTATTACCATGAACCCAGCTGAGTTTTTATTAGACCTTGCAAATGGAAACGTAAATGATATTTCTGTACCATCAGAGTTAAAAGATAGAGTGCAGATGGGAAATGCTGAAGTTGAAACATGCAATGGCAAACCATCTGCTTCCGTTGTACAGGAGGTATTATTAATTTTGATTTCATTTAATTAGGAAAAAGACCTGTTAGCAAAATTTTCACATCCAATTGCATTTGAACTTTAACAGTATCTGGAAGAGGCATATGATTCTCGAGTGGCAGAAATAGAGAAGACAAAGTTAATGGTTCCTGTCCCTCTTGATGAAGAACTGAAGTCTAAAATTTATTCTTGTAAAAGACAGTGGGGGACAAGTTGGGTTGAACAATTTTCAATATTATTTTCAAGAGGATTCAAAGAGAGGAAGCATGACTATTTTAGCTGGTTGAGAATTACCCAAGTTCTTTCAACTGCAGTCATCTTAGGATTACTTTGGTGGCAGTCAGATGCTAACAACCCAAAAGGTTTGCAAGATCAGGTAAACTATTTCTGTCAAAAACTTAATCCCTACTCTTGGATCATAAAGAAACGTGAAAGGAGTAAAGTTCATAATCAGATTCTAACATCAAACATTAGCATATCCTAAGCTAACATTTTCATTCTTCGCCGCAGGCAGGACTTCTCTTCTTTATTGCTGTGTTTTGGGGATTTTTTCCCGTCTTCACTGCAATATTCACATTTCCTCAAGAGAGGGCCATGCTGACTAAGGAACGAACAACGGATATGTACAGACTAAGTGCATATTTTGTGGCCAGAACTACAAGTGACCTTCTACTGGACTTAGTGTTACCAATCTTTTTCCTCCTTGTTGTTTATTTCATGGCCAGTTTGAGACTCAGTGCAGGGCGTTTTTTCCTTAGTATTCTTACAGTTTTTCTCTGCATCATAGCAGCTCAGGTATGCATTGTGTTTTATAATCCAACTACTGAGCAAATAACATAAACCAAAGTGACATAATTCTAATTGCGACTGATTGTGAAACAGGGACTTGGACTTGCAATTGGGGCTACACTAATGGACTTGAAAAGGGCCACGACTTTGGCTTCAGTAACTGTGATGACTTTCATGCTGGCTGGAGGATTTTTTGTGCAGGTAAATTTAATTAAGAAACTTCAATGAACACAAAAATCCTTATTTCCTGACACAAGCCCAATAACATTCTCATTTAATTATTGAACAATAAAAACATGTCACATCAATAAGAGAACTTGATGACAACGAATACGAGAAACTTCATCTAAATTTTCCTAATGTTAAATGCTTAAAATGCAACTGACTTGTGCTTCTAAATTTGACAGAAAGTCCCAATATTCATATCTTGGATTCGCTACCTCTCTTTCAACTACCATACGTATAAACTTTTGCTTAAGGTTCAATATGAACACGTTACACGGACCATAAATGGGATCACACTTGACAGTGGATTCACAGAGGTTGCTGCTCTGCTAGCCATGGTTTTTGGTTACCGTCTGCTGGCATATATCTCCTTGCGGCGGATGAAACTTCAAGGTGGAAATTAAGACCATCCACATGAAGGCATATATAGCAGGTCTGAGTTAGAAATACACATTTAGCATGTTAAGCATGCATATGTTATCACAGGCACATAAATATGAGGAGAGTTCAGAGACGATGCTTTTTGAAATTATTACACCCTTAGGATGTACAACCCTTCTTATTCGATCTGTTTCATTAAATCAAGCTCGGAACTGTGTTATTTAATAATTAAAAGGTGATTGTGCAACTTTTGATTTGTTTTAGTTTGAGTTGATTATGCCACCTACTATATATACTAGTTAAGTTTCCGGAATAAATATTAACCAACAAAATCTACTTTTTATCTGTGTTATCAATTAAAATTTAGTATGGGTTCAACACATCGATAGTTGAGATTTCACCACCAAATGTACGATCAATGGATTTCTTATGAAGTGTGGCCAATCTGTATACTGTAGCTTAATTATATGAAAATCAATTAAATTCAAAGTGTAAATTCTAAGAAGATATTAGAATTTAATATAATTTTGTTACTGTCTAAGGTTTCGTATAGAGCAACATTAATAGTATTTTTTTAGTTAAATATGTTTTTGGTAACTCTATAATTGATTCTATTGAATTTGGTACTTCTAATTTTTTTTAATGTTAATTTAGTTTTGATAGTTTTTGTTAATTTAAAAATAACATGCTAATGGAACCAGATTACATATTTATTAGATACTAAGATTAAGAACACTTATTTTTTTTTGCAAATAATAGTTTTTGTATGGAATAACTGTGGAGAAAGCAAGCTTATTAGTTTTAGCTATTATATAGTCTATATTTTTCCTCACATTTTCTAAATTATATATTTTTTAAGAAATCTTATAGGTTGATATATTTAATAAAATAGTTAAATATATTGCTTCCCACTTGGTTAACCTGACTATGTTGCCTTCTTACTAAATTGCCTTCTGAGTTTGGTTGAATCTGATGGAGGAACACGTGAACGAGATCAGTTCTCTAACTTCATTTATCACATGGCTAACTTTGTTAACACTGTCTATTGCGATGATGATGTATTATATGACTCTATAAACAAAATACAAGAATGATATAGGTCTACATTTTCATTAAGGCAAGAAACACAATATTTGAAAATAGTTGAAGAACAAAAATATATTTAACACTTAATAAAATTTAGTTATTGTATAATAAGTTTGTATTCTTAATTTTGTTCTAAATTATAAAATTAATAGTAGTCTTATATTTTTCCAGAAATCCTGCATAAATGTGTTATTTATCAAGTTTTGAGTCATTATTAAATCAGTTTTAATTTTCAGATTTGATAAACTCTAACTGAGTTTTTTTATAACCATTAACTTAGTTATATTTTTAAATTTTATATACATACATACATACATATATATATATATATAGTGTGAGAGTGTGCTTTTTATTTTTTTTAATTATATTTGTTTTATAAGTTTTTGAAGATGATAAAAATCATCTAAAATTAACAACATTCTTTAGAACAAAAGTTGTTGAAATTAATGAAAATAATAAAATAAATTGAGTTTTAAAAACTTCTTTAAATAAACAAACATGCATGTAAAGTTTTGTCTGAAAATAATATTTACACAGTGAACAAATAAAGTATATGTGCCAAATAATTGAAATGACCTTGACTAAAATGTTCTATATAGGTATAGACCATAACTTAATAAATATAAATGGAGTGCATAATTAAATAATCACGACGTAATATAGGATTAAGACCATATTAGAGATAACATAGGGCATGAAAGTAAACTCATTAAAATGATATCAATAAGTAAATATTTTAAAGTATGATCACCATTCATTTATTATAATAATAATAATAATAATATTATTATTATTATTATTATTATTATATATTAACTAAATTAATAGAAGAAGAATCTCGTTATATAAGACTGGTTGAATGTTGTTAAAGTGATGAATATTAAGATTGAGACCTAATTTAAATCTAAGATTTATAATATATTTTGAATATGTAAACAATTTATATATTTACTTGATAAAAGTATTATATTTACAAATCAATTTATGATGAAAGTATTTAGAGTAATGAAAGCAGTGTCCAAAGAAAAAAACTAATGATTTTAGGATTAAATTCCTAGAACTTAGAATTCTGTAACTTATATAACTTTATATTTAAATAAAAATTGATTTATGTTTTAGTATTTGAATAATATAGTTATTTATATACGTTTTAATGTTTATTTATAAGTGTGTTTAATTTTAAACTATATAGCTATTTATTTGAGATTAAAATTAAAATTTTATAGGTTAGTAATTTTTTAAAAAAAAAGTATATTTTAAAAAACCTACTTCCTATGTCTATTTTGTTCATACATAATTAAAGTCAATTAGAGCATAACTAAAGTTGAATTATGAGTATTTTCATATTGGTTAAATATATAACAACCAATATTGAATTGTGAAGTTTTCACATTCGTATATACATCTCATGATATATATATATATATATATATATATATATATATATATATATATATATTAATCATGAAGGTGTATCTTTTAAGTTAATAAAATATTTGTTGTATCTTCGTGTATAAAGAGAATGCTTATTTGCAAGAGTATATTTCATTTCATGTGTAGTGGTTGTCTTTTTGTAAAATGCAGTATGAAATATATAAAAGAAAATTTCATTTTTGCAAGAATGAAATTAAAGAAAAACTCATTAAATATACAACAAATTTAGAAATATATAATTGAAAAGCATGACGAGGTTCAAAAAAATTATATTAAAAAAGTTTTTATATTAAAACTATTGTTGGATGAAAGTTAGTTAAAATACTTCGAATATTAAAACATACATTATTTTAGAAATGAAAGTGAGCTAATTTTAAAAAATAGATTTTAGATAATGAAAACAAATTTCAATCCTAAAATAATTATATTATGCGTTAAATGATAAATTATATCAAAACATTAGAAATAAAAACGAAATGACTAATTTTCTCACATAGTGAGTTATATAGTATTAGTAAGCCGCGAAACTGCTGGTGAATCATCCCCAATTTACCCCTATTACAAAACGACGTCAATTACATGTGAAGGGTAGTTTCGTCATACCACTCTCAACGGATACTTTTCGCTATAAAAGGAAACTGATTTCGATTCTTGCGTATAGTTCTTCTTCTTCTTCTACTTCTCCTGTTCATTCGTCTCTTTCTCTCTGATCTGAACGTCGCGTACTCTGATCTGCAATTCAATTCAACCACCACAACTACCACCACCTCCTTCTTCCACCGCTCACACAATTCTCATTTTCATTCTCATTGTTTTTCCATTTTATTTCTTATCCCTCTCCATTTACTTGTTTCTCTGTTTTTTTTTGCAAGGTTTCTAACAATGGACACTGGACCGTGGAATTCTTCTTCCTCCAAGATCAAGTCCAGATCCCCCTTCCAAGTTCGCCCCTTCCGCACTAAGAATTCTCAAGAAAACGTAAACCCTGGCCTCTTTATTTCATGTTCTCAAAAACAAAAACCCTTGATCAATAGTTTTTTGTTAACATTTTTTGTGAAACAGCTGGACAGGTTCATTCCCAATCGGTCGGCGATGGATTTCGGCTATGCGCACTACATGCTCACGGAGGGTAACAAGAAGGGCAGGGAGAAAGAGAACGGTGTGGTGACGTCACCATCTCGAGAAGCATACCAGAAGCATCTCGCCGAGGCTTTCAACATGAATCGCACTCGAATCTTGGCCTTCAAGAACAAACCTCCAACGCCGGTTGAACTCATCCCCAAGTGCATCCTTTCGCCTCCTCCCCCATCCAAATCCTCTAAGCCCAGACGTCACATTCCTCAGGTATGTAAATTGAATTCAAAATTCTGCACGTGTACTGATCAGACACTTGAAAATTGAAATTCTGTTGTGACTGTTTTTGAAAATGGCTATCAGAGTTCTGAGAGAACGTTGGATGCTCCAGATATACTGGATGACTTTTATTTGAACCTATTGGATTGGGGTAGCGGCAATGTTCTTAGTATTGCCCTTGGGAACACTGTGTATCTATGGAACGCCGATGATAGCTCCACTTCTGAACTTGTCACTGTGGATGAGGAAGATGGTCCTGTTACAAGTGTTGCCTGGGCTCCCGATGGACGCCATTTAGCCATTGGTTTGAACAATTTTCATGTCCAGCTCTGGGATTCTCATTCTTCTAGGATGGTAAATTTGATTCCTTTTAAGCACTTTTGTGAAATTTTATTGGAATAGGCTAATTGACATTGCAAAGGTTCTTGTCAAAGGTTTTTATAGCGTCGTCTAATCATGGATTGTCAAATAGTTGATAATTTGTTTGCTTTTGTAATAATTATTTGGGTTTAATTTCTACACTAACAATGGCAACCTTTTAGAACTGAAGATAGCACAGGTATGATTGAATGACACAGGATAAGTCATTATATTTAAATCAAATTGTACTTAAAAAAAAGTCATATCTACCAAGGTGTTTGTGTGAAAATTAAACTTTTTGTTTTGTGTTCTTGTTAAATTGAAAACTTCTATGCATTGTGATGTATAATGGTTTTGATTTGGTGACTGCAGGTAAGAACATTAAGAGGTGGACATCAAGCACGAGTAGGTTCACTGTGTTGGAACAATCATATCCTCACAACAGGAGGGATGGATGGTAGAATCGTTAACAACGATGTTAGAGTGAGGTCTCATATTGTTGAATCTTATAGAGGACATCAGCAGGAGGTTTGTGGGCTTAAGTGGTCTCCCTCAGGACAACAATTGGCGAGCGGGGGCAACGATAATGTTATTCACATATGGGACAGGGCTAGTGCCTCTTCAAATTCAGCAACCCGTTGGCTTCACAGATTTGAGGAACATAGAGCTGCTGTGAAGGCACTAGCTTGGTGTCCATTCCAAGCAAATCTGCTTGCTTCAGGTGGAGGTGGGGGCGATCACTGCATCAAGTTCTGGAACGCGCATACAGGGGTGTGCTTGAACTCTGTCAACACAGGCTCACAAGTGTGCTCTCTGCTGTGGAACAAGAATGAGCGTGAGTTGCTTAGCTCTCATGGTTTCACCCAGAACCAGCTTACTCTTTGGAAATATCCTTCAATGCTTAAGATGGGAGAGCTCAAGGGTCATACCTCCAGGGTGTTGTATATGACGCAAAGTCCAGATGGGTGTACTGTGGCTTCTGCAGCAGGGGACGAGACTCTGAGATTTTGGAATGTTTTTGGAACTCCACAAGCTTCCAAACCAGCGCCAAAAGCCAATACTATTACTGAGCCCTTTGCTCATGTGAATCGTATTCGCTGAAGATGCATGTAGAACTTTCTGCGAGCCTGAGAACTTAAGTTTTAGATATTGTGGAGGTTATATTAAATAAATATTTAGTTTTGTAGTATTATCCTGATCATTCTTTCATTTCTTTGTCAATTTATACTATTACACATAAGCATACATGTACTTATATAATGGCCTTTGTTGTCTATTGGTAAGAAAGAAATCATAATAAATATGTCTGACCGGAACTTTTCAATTTATTGTTGATCTGATCTTTATTGTTCTATTTTTACTGTTTTTTGAGAGCCCCACCACCCGATTTGGGTGTCAACGAAAACTGTTAACAGTGAAACAGTATCGCTCTGCTTGCTTACACTCAAATTCTGAGAAAGAAAAATATTTAGTGAGTTTCACGATTCCATTGTTTAACTTTAAGTAATATGCATTAAGAACAACTTTAGGGTGGTTCTTTTCTTGTTTTTTCAGAGTAAGAATTCACGTTCTTAATATCGATCATTTGAGAGTTACGACGGGATTTGCCAAGAAAAGAGCACGATCAATGAGTAAGATTAGATGACAAAATGGGTTCATCCGCGGCCATCATCATTTAGTGTGTGACGGATTAACTTTTTAAATCTATTAATTCATATTGGTTTGGTTTGGTCTGTTTTATTGAAACAAGAAAATTAAATTTAAGAGAGGATGAATTGTATTTAAAAAGATTTTGGAAAATAATTATAAATTAGAAATACAGTTTTGAAAGATTTAAATCTATTTTAATAAACAAATATCTAAATTAATTTTAATAGGTTATTTTTTTAATTTAAAATATTGTTTTTATGATCAACAATAGAGTAAAAATACTATAAAATTCAAAATTATCAATCAATATTTTTAAGAAAATCTTTGTTTCAATTTATCTTGTTAACAAGTAAACAAATACAAATTGATACAAAATATCTCAATGTTCAATATAACACTTAATATCTCAATGTTCATACATTCTACATCAAGGTTGGTCTTTAGAATACTGGGCTTGCATATGTCTCATCCCTATAGACGGGAAATGCTCATAAATCCAACCCTGCAACAATGTCGCATAACCAATTAGTTGCCTAGTCTTTGCATAACTACAATCTCCTAGCACACATGTGAGTTAATGCAATTGTCGCCCAAGCATATCCCCCAGTCAGCCTCAGATTGACAAAAAACCCAAGATAAATCACACTAATCGAAGTAGCACTCTTGTCGGCGAAGATAGTGCAACCAACAAGGTGAATTAAATAAGCTCTAGCAGTTACAATTCACTGTCTCATTGAACATGCGTCTTCATACACATCTCTTAACCAACTGAGGCGCACATTAGCTCCTCGATAGTGTCTTGTCTCTCCAGATACAACTCCACGATCAACACGGAGAAATTCTACCAATAAATCATTCGCTGAATCTGCATCTAAGGTCTGGTGCGTGTAAAATTGACCAACAATGGACAAATGCAACAAATTTGACACATCATCAAGAGTGATGGTCATCTCCTTGATGGGTAAATGAAATGTGTGTGTGTGTTTGCATGCCACCTCTCTACAAAAGCACAAAGCAATCATCGATCTAAATTCTCATAACTAGCATGAACCAAACCACCTAAGCCAGACATGTCTACTGCAGCCTCTATGCGCTCATGAGGTGCTCCTAACTTCTTTATCTTTCTCCCATCAGAAACAACCTTCAGCTCACTACGATCCTACAATAATCAAGATATATCATCAATTAATGTTCATTAATTACCAAACCATCTCATAACTGTCTAGCCACATGATCTTCATAATTAACCAGTAATGACTTATTCACTAACCCTCCTGGATAGCCTTCATTATCAATTTCAACTTCTTATTGTTCAATATAATCTTCAAAATCCTCATTTGGAATTGAAGTACTAGGACTACCACACCTTCTTCTCACAAATACAGTTGGTCGCATATGGTTCGAATTAGAATATTTTCCTCCTCTAGTCCTGACCATCTTATTATTCATAAAAAATAGACAGCTTGTTAAGGGTAATTTGACGAACTAATCGTTCCAAACTAAACACCAAATAAAACACTTATTCATTGATAAATAGCTAAGTGCACTAATATTATAAGGCCAATTTTAAGGGCAGAGATAGTAGGAACATCATTGAGGGCAGAAAAAACGCACCTAATAAATACATTTCGGATTTCCAAATCCAAACCTAATAAAAAAGCCTTCTGGGTCTGCTCATTCGTGGTGCATACGGATATTAATATCCAGAACAAAGCAATGAAAAACATTCATTTGGACATAAGCATCAGAAACCCAACTGGATATATACATCTGAAACTCAAAACACACTTTCAAATAAAAATATCAGAACCCACAAGAAACGCAAAAACTCACAGTTTTGTGACGCGTCTCCTTCTCCGGTGCCTTCGCTCTTTGTCGCAGTAGAAGTGCCTCAAAAATGCTGCCTAAACGATGGCTTCGTGTGTGTAAGAGTTTCGCTGCCTCAATGTCTATAACAATGAACGAAAGTGTGCTTGGCAGATGGGTTGGGTGCACTTAAGTGTAACCTAATTTTTACTTCATTAAGAGTGTTTTGGTCTTTTCGCAGGAACATGTGTAGGGAGAATCTACCTAAGACATATAACTATTTCTAACCTGCACAACTTTGATGGGCCAGCTTACTCCGTCCCACTTTTGGCGAACCAAAATGGACCCATTTTAGCACCCCTAACTAAGATATGTTTGCATTGAAAGTAGAGGAAGAAAGAAATAAGTGCAAAGTAAAAAGAAAAGAGATATAAATATATTAAAAAATACAAAAACTATAAAATAAATTAGAATGCTAATATGAGTCAGTTTAAATTTAGCATTGTCTAATTTCACCCATCTTACAATGATAAATATGTCAGAATGGTTGATTAGAAACACTTCTTCTGCACATAAATTGATATATTTAAGATAGAAAAACCCAAAGATAAATCCAGCCACCATTCCTTGGGACCAAAATTAACAAATTATAAATGGAACATTCTTCAATTTCACTGTTTAAAGGCTTTCCAAACTTGGCATCAGTGCATTGTTGGATTTTCGTGTTTAAAATAGTTACCCAAAAAAGATTCTTGTGTTGTGTCGTCAAAATGGTCGATTTCCACCTAAAGTAACCATCCTTTCCATGTTCCGTATATAAGCACCAACAACCATCGATCATTATACACATCTTTTCTTCATTATTCCTTTCTTTTTTTCCCTTTATCATTCCATCACCTCGTTCTTTCTATCATTCTTCTTACCTACCAGTATGCATGTTCATTTTTGGGATGAGACTCACAAATGCCTATGTTTACATCCACATAAACTTTGATTGTCAAATAACAAAAGAAAGATGAACAACTCCATGAGATTAGGGTTCATGGCTGTGGTTGCTGTATCTGGAAGCATGGCCTTCGTGGTTCACCAAGTCCATAAACGTTTACTATCTAACTTCATGGAGAAAATTGAGCATGAAATGGGTGGTATCTTATGTGCACACGGCCAAAAGAATTTGTGTGGTACCATTTCCTTCAAATTTAGTTTCCATTACTCTTAAATTCCTTTTATGATTGAAAATTTTAAATCAAAAGCTAATTCATAAAGGGTTTGTTGTTTCTTGTGTTTGAAAGGCTCGGAGAAACATCAAGCGAAGAAGAAGGTGCGATTTTCAAAAGAAGCATTGGAAGAGAAGAGTTATGGTAGAAGCAGTAAAATGATTAGTACAAGGGTAGGACGAATGAAGGTTGAAGAAATTTGGAAGATGAAGAATGTTGAAAGATGGAGCAACAAGCCCAAATTAGAAGAGATGATGCCTCCTAACAGGAAAGTTCTATACAAGGGAATTATGAAATATAGAAATAACACTATTTGTGGGAGACTTCCATTTTAGTTTTTTTTTTCTTTTCTAGAAAATAACATTTTTATATCCTTATGCATATATACTCACTAACTTTTCTTAATATAAAAGTTTTGATCAACTCACTTTAAAGTAATTTTGATGTTGAATTAGTAGAGAGAGAAATATATATATATATATATATATATATATATATTCGATGAAAATAAGTAGTATAAATAAATAAAAATTAAAAGTATTTGATAGAAAGAAATAGAGAAAAGATGAAGAGGGAGAGAAAATGATGAATAAAAATATCTAAGAAAATAGTAGAATGTATTATCTTTTTCTAAATTTTTTTATCTTATACTAATTATAGGCTAAACTATTTTTTTTTTAAGTTTTTATGAAATTGTGTTATTTAAACCACTTTATTCCATTATTCCAAATGTTACTAAAGTGCTTTTGAGACCAAAAATAAAACAAAAAGCTATTAAAGACAAGGAAGCTTTTAAAAAATATACTCAAAAATAAATAAAAAAGCCAGTATTTTATTAGAAAGAATAATATATTTAAATCTTAATTGTATTTATAACCATTATCTCAACCAAACTCATCTAAAGAATTGTCCCTTCTTATCTTATTTGTATTTATCTGTTAATTTTAATGAGTAATTTGTAAAAGTCATTAATTAAGAAATTAACAATAATTAAATATATAAAATAATTTCACTAAAGTTGTTTTTGAAATAATTTAACTTCTCAGAATATTTTAGATTTTTCCTTTTATTTTTCTATAAAATCACATCATATATCATATTTTAATTGTATCTTTAATGTATATGGAATTTCAACCACTTTATAGTTATGAAAATAATTTGCTTTATTTTTTTTATCACTAAATGTATAGTGTAATGTCATAACAATTTTATTTTATATAGTTTTATATGACATTTGAGATTTATATACATAGTCTTATTGATATTTTTGTTTTAATAATACACTATCTAAGTATGCTATAGTGTTATTCAATATAATAACATCTTATCCATATTTTTCTATGTATTTTATTGTTGTTGCAAAATCTAACAAATATATTGATCAACTTGTTATTTTTGTTACAATTTAAAATTTTAATCACATTTGAACTTCAACATCATGAATATGTAAAATTTTAATCCACATTTGAACTTCAACATCATGAATATGTAAAGAGTAAGACGTAATTTTATCTGAACTGGTGATATTCTGAAAAAAGGTATAGCTACTGTTAAATGGGATACGATTTGTTCTCCCCTTGAGAATGGAGGTTTGAAAATTATTAACCTTCATCATGAAAATAATGCTTATCTTCTTAAGCTTGCTTGGAACTTTGCTTATAGCAACAAGCCTTGGTCTCTGCTCTTGAAAGCTAGGGTCCTTAAATCAAAATATGAGTTTCGAATGGTTTATAGATCGTCATCTCTTTGGCCTGGAATTAAGCAGTTTTATTCTACTATACTTGATTATACTTCTTGGACTGTTGGTACAGGTTCTCTTATTAATTTTTGGAATGATAAATGGTGTGCTACTTCTTCTTTAGCAAATATTGCAGGATTATCTGATGGTGCTAGTATTCCGGATACAGTCTCTCAGTTTTGGACAGGTAGTGATTGGAGTATTCCATTGTCTTTACAGCAGATGCCTCATCTTTTTAGTCATATCATGGTTAGGGCGGTACAGGATATTCCTAATTGGATTCTAGATGAGTCTGGTAGTCTCACTCTTAAATCAGCTAGGACTTTTTTCTTGGATCCAGGGGTTTCTTGTGGTTGGGGTAAATTTATTTGGTCTTCATATATTCCGCCTTCCAAAACTCTTGTCCTTTGGAAAGTTTTTCATGGGCGGCTTCCTACAGATCAGCATATTCAGAATAAAGGTTTGCATATTTGTTCTATGTGTACGCTTTGTGAAAAGCACGAGGAATCTATTCAACATTTATTTTTTGAATGTGCTAATGCTTTGCGTATTTGGAGTTGGGTTCAACACATTTTTCCTACTTATCATTTCTCTAATAAGGATGATCTTCTTTCTTTTATTAAGAGTGATGGTAGTCCGTTGGTTAAATTAATTAAGCTAGCTGTGATAACTTTTTCTATTTGGATGATATGGCGTATGAGGAATTATGCTCGTTTTCAGGATAAGATTGAGGTTTCTAGGGCTATTTTGGTTATTAAAGACTTAACTTGTCTAGTGGGTAATTCGTCTAAAGCTTCAATGAAGAATGATATGTTTGATTTCAATGTGCTAAAGTTTTTTGGTATTAACACTCGTACTGGTAAAGTTCTACGTCCTCTTCCTGTTAGATGGGAGTTTCCTTCACCAGGCTGGGTAAAAATTAACACTGATGGGGCTGCTAGGGGATATCCTGGTCTTGCTACTTGCGGAGGTATTTTTCGTGGGAGTATGGGGGAATTTATTGGAGCTTTTTCTGCGTTTCTTGAAGTTCAGACTGCTCTGGTTGCTGAGTTTTATGGGGTTATACATGCTATGGAGGAAGCTCAAAAGATGGGGCTTACTAATGTCTGGCTGGAATGTGATTCTGCTTTGGTTTGTGCTGCGTTTACTGCTAGGACAAATGTTCCTTGGATGCTTCGTAATCGATGGAATGTTTGTCTTAATTACTGTGGGAAAATTAGGTTTACAGTTACTCATATTTTTCGTGAAGGAAATGTGTGTGCTGATAAGTTGGCTAATTTAGGATTTTTTCATAGAGAACCTTTTCTTTGGTATAATAGGCTTCCACCTTGTCTGTTCTTAGAATTCTTTATGAATAGGTATAGTCTACCTATGTATCGTTTTTGTTAACATATGAGTTTTGGTCTAGTCCCCCCGTATTTTTGTATTTTTTTTTCTTTTGTTTAATAATATTTTTTTTTTCATGTGATGGTAAATGATTGTTGTTACTTGAGGTGTCAGCCTAGCTGAGATCTTAAGTGGCATAATGATACCTAACATGAAAGCTTTTATTTAAAAAAAAAAAAAAGAGTAAGACGTAAATGAAAAATAAAAGTTAAACAAACTAGACACTGTAACAACATTAGGTTCACAATATTCTAATTACTAAAATATGACGATCGAATATTTAATCCATATAAAAAATTTCTTGTGGTATCGTATAATTGTTTATATTTTTTTTCTAAAATATTTTAACGTATTTATCATTTTATGGAGCGGTGCCCACGTCTTTATTATTTTAATTCTAATCTGAAGACATATAAATGTTTTCACTATTTTGATAATTTGGTTGTTAGTTATTTCGCTTTCAATTAGAAGAAAAAAAAAATGACACCATATTAATTGAAATATATGACTGCATAAAAACAAATAAAACATAAATAAGAGAATTAAGAAAAATATAGGAATACATAAGAGGACTTATTATACGGGTATTAAATAAAAAATGTTATCTTGCACTATTTATATAAATAAATTTTTTAAGCATTATTCCATCTTCCAATTGAAACAGAAATAAAAAGCTTAGATTAAGCAAGTTTTTACTAATTTTAAGATTAGTCTTTATTGAAATTGATACCTCCAACAAAATTTCAGTGCTTTTGGCATTATGGATTTAATAAATATATAAATTTGATTTTGTTGATAATTTTATTTTATAAAAGGTATAAAGACAAAATGGCATGCCAATAAGATTGATACCTGAAATGTCAACAATTATATATTTTTTAGATAATATGTATATAGAAACCATAAAAACAATACAAACATATGGGACCTCAAAATTCTTATAATTAAATATTCAGATAAAGCAAATTTAATCATAAAAAATACCTTTTGACTTAATACAAAGAGGAAACAACTCAAACCATTTTTTTTCATTTTAATGGATAAATGTCCAGTAAATTGTTTATAATTGACAGATACTGCGATAAACATATTATATTGCTATTTTCTTTGTTTGATTTTTTTTTGTTTGATCTCATGATTAAAAAATAACTAATATTGCTCTTAGAATGCTCAATCAACATCACCAGAAGTGAAAATTAGTGAGACATAACATCATGGGAAGATCCAAATTACTGCATTGCTAAAATTCCCAGTCTCTTCGAAGGATTTTCTTAGTTCAAGAAGATGATCATATAAGACCTCCACAGTGCTTCGTCTTTTTGTTTTCCATTTTTATGGCGTTTTCAGTGCTTTGCAGTGTACTTGTATTTAGAGATTTGGTTTTGTTTTATACTGAAAACGAGTTGGATAATTTGTATTATCACGAAGATATGTATTATGAATAAAAAAAAACTAAATACATTAGTTTATTAAAAAATAATTTTTTTCAAAACAAAAATATGATCTTTTATTTGATAAAAGGATTTCAAAAAATATAATTTATTTAATATAAAACAATTATATGAAGAAATATTGAACTAGACATAATAATACATATAAAAAATTAATATTTTTTTAAAAAAATTGGGTTTGGTCTATAAAATGAAACAATAATTTTCCAACACTAAAAAAACATTTTAACATTTAAAATTCTACATATTTAAGCCACTAAAATATATTTTTTTTCAAAACCGCTTTTAGTTTTTTTTATACCGTAAATTTCGAGCAATGAAACTGACAAAATTGCCATCAGTCCAAATTTTAGGAATTGACCGTTAAATGTATAATAATCTTGATATTTCAAAATTACAATGAAGGCGTAATATAGAGGTGGTAATTCATTTCACACTCAAACAATAATGTTATAATTATCCTTTAAGGTATAAGTTTAATTTTAATTCCTTTTTTACAAAATAAAAATAATCATATAATTATGATTATTGTGTAAAAAATTCAATGAATGTATCCAGTCAACTGGAATTCTTGTTATGTTAATAAATATTAATTCCATTATTTGTAATTCATCATACTTAATTATGTCTATATTCATAAAGTAACATTTTGATCAGTGAAGAATTCATTATAGATAATAAATATAATAGTTCTAGTTAGACAATATAAACATAAAGTTAATATAAGAGTATGATGAAGGTTGGAGTTATAATAATCAGTATTAATTTTTTTAATTAATTAATTAATATAATCTTAATGACACCTTAGCCTATTAAATATCACAACTATAATTTTGGTCATATTCTCAATATTCTATTTAGAGGGATTTCAACCTCCACCCAAGAACATCACCATTAAAACAGTCAAAGTATTACTTCAATATTTATTAAATGGCACACGAAAATTGCACATATATTGTTATTACTAAATAAGTATTTGTTTAGTGATATTATTTTAAATGTTAAAAAATTAAATATTAAATATAATAAGTTAACAATCATTCAATAATCTTCCTATATGACATCCAGAAAAGAAGTTATAAAGGTTCTTGCATTTGATTTAAGAGTTAAACGGAACGGAAGTGGAGTTGGATAAAACGGTTAAAAATGTGTTTAGAAATGAAACTCCGGTGGCGACGGTGGCGAGTGGATGAGGTGGAAAGGAAAATGACGTTATTTGTTAGAGTCCACCTCCACGCCTCTTCTTTTAGCCTTTCACTTCTTCACGTAACACTTAAATATTAACAAAAAAAAAAAGATTTTTTATTTGCAAATTTTATGTGACTCCTTGTAATGCCCCTCACATCACACCCAAACCCCAACTCACAACTCCGTATACCTCAAAACCCCGTTCTCATTCTTCTTCCATCCCTTATTTCTAGGACGCCACGTCCGTTCCAACCCTTAACAGCCACTTCAAAACGTCCCTAGTACCCTCAAATTTCTTAAGCCCTCACGCTTTCTTCCATCTTCACCATTCTTTCAACACTGTTCAAGATTCAACAAGAACCTGCCACGGGCTCCAAGCCCAATACCCACATCCCATTTTTCCTTAAAGTCTCAATCTTTCGGCCATGTCCAACAGGATGATGCTCCGGGCATCGAACCGCCGTCAGCCCCTGCTGCAGCGGCGGCCATCGAAGCTGGCGACGCGCGTGGGAGAGGTCGTCGGGGGCACGGCGGCGGAGTGCGTGGCGGTGTGCTGCTGCATCCCCTGCGGCGTGGCGAATTTCCTGGTGCTGGCAATCTACAAGGTGCCGGCGGCCTTGTGCCGGCGAATGCTGAGGCAACGGCGGCACCGGAAGATTGCGAAGGAGGGGCTGCTGAAACCCACGCGCCGCCACTGCTCGTGCGGGTGCTGCGAGGACGTTAACGGGTCGCGGATATTCCCCATGTGCGCGAACGACGCGTTTGACATCAAACGCCTCCACTCGCCGGAGCCCGATAGTGACGACGAGACACTCGCTCTGGAGAAAGAGATGTGGGACCAGTTTTACAGCACTGGGTTTTGGAGAAGCTCTTCTAACAGAGAACGGAGAGAATCCTCGCAAACGCAAACGCAAACGCTCTCTTCCAATGTTGTTCCCCAACCGAACATCTTCGCTTGAACCCTCTCTTCATAATATAAGTACATACACAATTTGTATGCGCAATTTTTTATTTATATTAATGAGAATGCAGCTCTTCGTTTTGGGTCTTATAAGTGGTTATTTGGTTTTTTCGATACTTGTTTTGTTCGTGTATTGCGTTTTCCGCTGGAGTTTTTCAGGTTGTGTGAAATTATGTGCCAGGTTTCCTCTGTGTAAGGTATGGTGCACACGATTTTCTGCTGCTA
This sequence comes from Phaseolus vulgaris, assembly GCF_000499845.2. Classification (NCBI taxonomy): domain Eukaryota; kingdom Viridiplantae; phylum Streptophyta; class Magnoliopsida; order Fabales; family Fabaceae; genus Phaseolus; species Phaseolus vulgaris. The sequence continues at coordinate 45,738,593 of NC_023759.2, read as the reverse complement.
CTTGATAATCTTTGCTTCAAATTCCTTGTTGAACCTGTGCTGATTGAAATTTCTTTCTACTGTTGTGTTCTTTACACAGGAACAAGAAAATATGGATTTTCATTGATTGCTTTTAATTTATCAACTCTTCCCTCCTCCCATTTGAAATTTAACATTTCAATTTAATCTCTTAAATCATTTGTGTTAGTTGCTAAATTATATTCAACACCAAAAGTTGTGATATACATCTAGGGAGAGAAAAAAGAAAAGAAAAAGTTTATAATATATATGATCGGATAAGAGAAAAGAAATAGAGAGAGGTTTTAATAAAATAGTTTCGTGTAGGTTAGTGTTAACTAGTGATTTAAATTAACTTGAGTTGATATTATAGATGATGAGAATTGAGAAATAAATTGTAGTTTGAAGTAAATTGAGAAATAAATTGAGAAGTAAAAGTTATGTAGTTTGAATGTCCGGAGATGTGATGAAATGAAAGAAGGGTAAATTTATTGGACTAAGAAGTTTTTTACACCAACCTACCTTTGGCGCAACAGCACAACCACAACCACAAACATGCATGTGAGTTGGCGAACTCTTGTCTACTAGAATAAATTTGTAACATATTTTTGTTTTCATTCATCTTGCAATGAAACACGAATGACATGAAGAATTAAAACGAAACCTAGAAAAAGGAGAGGAGAGAGTAAAATGGTACTTATAAATGATGATTTAATTATAGTGGGCCATGAGGTTTTGATTTTACAATTACACCTACGTACTACACACACACACACACACCCCCTTTACCTGCATCGAAGAGTCGCAGGTAGATTGTGGCACTGGTAAGTCATAAGCATGAGACAGAAAGAAAAGAAAGGCGTTTTGAAGATTATAGATATTGTAAGTTGTGAAGAAAAAGTGAGTTTGAGAAATGGAGAGAATCACGAGCATGTTGCAGTTTTTGTTGTGTTGAATGGTGTGTGGATGAAGTGAGAGAGAGAGAGAGAGAGAGAGCTAGAAATAATGTGTCACTTTCGAATGGAAGCTAAGGTGAGTAGGGTGGAGTGAGTACAGTGTGCAGATGGTTCAGAAGCACCAAATGGGGGGTCCGGGCGTGGTAAACATCCACGTTATGCCATTTGTCTCCCTTTGAAGTTTTCTCCACACATGGATAGCACATTTTCTTTGTATCATTCCAAATCTTCTTTCTTTGTTATCCCCTTGTTCTTCTTCATTTCACCACCCTAATTTTTCTGACACATTATTTTGGAGCGTACCAGTTAGGGGCCAATGTCCTGGGGTTGAGCTGAAACAATAATACTAAGAATAACAAAGATAGGTGAATGACAGATCTTGTGGAAATGATTCAGAGATTGTTGCCATCCATGTACTTGGATATTTATTTGATGGATGGATCCTAGTTCATTCATTCATAATGGTCTCAGAGATGCCAAGTACACGGGTCCACGTACTTCTCCAAACTTACCACTCAACATTTAATGCCTCAAAACTCAAATTTCAAACATCATTCACTTTTCTCCCAATATTACCTCATCCCTTTCTTCTCCCCCCTTCTCTTACAATTTTAACTTATCTCAGGTGCTGCTGCAATCCATCTTCTTTCTTCACTTTTATCAAAACTCCATTTTAAACAACTTATATGTTTATGACCCAATAATACGTGAGAATCAGTGAGACACACTGTTTTCAAATCTTATGCACAATAATAGATTCTCAAGGAAGACAAAATACCACCATGTCAATATCTCAATACTATTTATGCACGCTTTTTCTTTCTCTCTTATACACGCATCCGATTGCAAGCCTAACAACGCTCTGCCAAAACTGTATCTTGCTGTGTCAACAAACATCAAGGATATCTACAAGTGGAACCTTTTACAACCATTTATTTTTTTCAAAATTGTTAATTCAAAAACTGCACGTAAAAAAATACTAATTTATAATTCTGGTGTGATATTTCATAATAGAATTTGAGGTATTGTCTGCTTTAGAGGTTGGTGTTCTATCACAATTTTGTCTTTAAAAAGCACATCGATGAGTTGAGAGAGGAGGGAGTATATAAACTATCATTGACCTCGACTTCTTAACGATGTGAGACTATATTGGTGTACGAGAACAATCAACATTTTATCTATTTTTGATGAAAAGTGATAAAGATGTAATTTTAAGTAAAATAAAAATAAGTAGAGCTCTCAAAATCATATTTTTAAAAAAATTATATTTTACTGATAAAATTAAATAAATTAATAATGCAAATTTAGAAACTATAGGCAAAGTAGGAGAAGTCATTTCTGGAAGGAAATGGTATATATTTTACTTAACCTTATTTAAAAAAAACAATTGGATAAAATTAATTATTTCTGTAAAATAAATTCAACCGAGTGTGAACTTAATTAGTCCGATTTAGAAAAATTAACTGAGTGTCTAATTGTCATTATACTTTAATTGAATTGTATTTTGAATGGATTGCAAGTTTTTGTCGTGTGAATTTATGAATGGATAGTTTACAACCGGTGATGCAATTGGAATTGATATTTGAACAATTTGTGTGTGTCAAACTCATCCACGAAATCATATTCAATGCATTTTAAATAATTTATTGACACATGATATGTTATAATATCACTGGATAATATGATCTGCCACTACCACTAGTATAATAATCAATCAAGTAAATGGGAATTTGACCCATTCAATTTATTTCAGAATTATATAATATGGTCAACATTTCCAGAAGTATTTTCTGTAAATAGAGTGTTGGAGACTTTTTTTTTTGGCTTAATTTGGTTTTCTTAAAAGTTGTACCTCACCTGTGTGAATCTATTAATTAAAATTTTTTTTTTCATGTTAATAGTTGTTTATAGGTCTAAAGCTAACATGTTTAATTAACTAAATTTTTTCATAAACCCATGTTTAATTGATTTAATTAATTAGACATTTTAAAAGACAAACCCTAACTTTTCTTTTATTAAATAAAGTAGGCAATCAAAATTTAAACGGGAGCTCTTACTTATCTATTTCTAGCCACATATTTGAACCAAATAAAAAATCTTACGGAAACTAAAATTTTCACGAGATTTTTGCTTCTTTATGAATTGATTTTATGCGATCATTCTAGTTCTAGAAAACTCGATTACTTAAAACATAACTACCAAAACCAATGGCATAAAATAAAAATAAAAAGCATAATTAACAAATGACCAAGAGAATAATGAAGAAGACAGCATTTCGAAAGAGAAACCATGGAAAGGGACATGGATTGATTTTTAAATAAAATAACTTCATTTGTAAAAAATATTTTTAATCAAAATTAAGTTTTGTAAAATTAAAAGGAGCACTGAATTAAATTAATTTGTTAATGTTGAGACTTGAATAAAACAATGTAAAAAAAATCAATTTATTAATTATTTACCTTTTTCCACTGGTTTGGTAGTTGTAGTGATACATCGTTGTAGTTGTGTATTTATTTATTTAGTTTTAAAAAAATGCAGAGATTGGTGTTTTTACTTTATTATTTATTATTTATGAGGTGACCTCTATTTGATATAGACCAATATGACACAAAAACCCATCAATAATATTTAAAACTTTTGGCTATTTCTGTTATCAACCTTTGTCTTTCTCTTTCAACTTTTGTGCGTATTGATTCTAATTCATAATTTTATTCACAAGCAAAAAGCATAATTTAGTTGCTGAAAGAGACATGTGAGGTTTTCTCTCTTCTCTGTTATCACTTTAGGTTGCCTTTTGAAGAAGAGAATAAAGTTGAGAGAGAGGAATTATAAATATATGCATACATCATCCTCTTTCACCAAATAAAATAATTCACATTAAAAGAATAGTACATTCAAATAATCTTAAATTTTAATATTAGAGATCCCACAGCGATTAGAGATGAGGACAATTTATGAGGTTTGCACCCACTTATATATTAACGTACCTCTCACACCGAGAGTGACAGCAACTCGTGCGTGGAATAACATATTATGGGTGGTGGCATGATAAACTCAACAAATATTTGCTAAGATAGGCTCGAAATAGTTTTGATACCATATTACAGAGTGGACTTTAAGTCTAACTCAACCCATAAAACCGGCTCATGAGGTTAAGGTTTGCACCCACTTATATACAATAGATTGTTATCATCTATAGTCGATGTGAGGTATCCAACATTTAGTTTATTTTAAGATTAAAGTATATAATTTGATTTTAGTACACAATGATTGTAAACACATGTATTCCTTTATAATAAAAATAAATAATTTACAAAAAAAAGTATGTTTTTATTGTTATACTTTTTTAAAAAAAAAATTGGTACTTGTATTTTCAAATGAATTCTGTCTTTTTAACTTTAGAAAACCTGTGATTTTATTTTCTTTTTTCTCGAATTTAATATTTAATAATGATATTTAACAATCTATTATATGCTAGCATTGTTTATTTAAATCTATTTACTTGTTATATATGTTTATTAGTGATTCAATATTTGTGTTTATATGAGTGGATAATATTAATTTGAACCTTGAAAAGGTAAAGTATACGATGACTTATTAGTGAACGTGGGGGTTTCGACGGATATAAAAGTGGAAGGCCCAACTTATTTTGGTAAATTTTGTTGGCCCGTGTTCAGATACTCTCTACCCTGATATTATTAAGCTATAAAAGAAGCCTCGTTATTAAACTAACTCGTGTAAGTATGTACTAGATAAAATGTTAGAAACATATTAAACCAATAATATTAAATATATCTATTCAGTATAATATATTATCCATAAATTTTAATTATGACAAATGTTAATAATATCTTTCTCACAGGAAATCATATTATATATAATAACTTAAAAAAATAAAAAAAATAAAAAAAAATATAAACATGTAATTTCCTTAATTTATATTTATTGAAATTGTTTCATGTTTCCTTATCTTATATTTATTGAAATTGTCGTAATATCTTTTGTCTTTATAATATTCTTTGTCTTTGTGTAACACATGATATTCAAAATTGATAAATAATATATAAATATATAAAAGATGGTAAGTTAGAGTTTTAAAAACAAACTTACATATACATTTATTGGGATCATATAAATAGATTGATGAACAAATTTATACAATTTATGTGTATCTCATTCATATATTTTCATGGATATAATCTTAATTCATTAATTAAATATATATTATAAATCAAGAGTTTATTTCTCACTAAAAAATATCACCAATTAATACATTTTCGTCCAATAAGAGTTGGTTCATCAAATGACAAAACCATTGGGAGTTTTTATTTTAAACAACTCGTCCAACAACAAAAACTCTCGAGTTTTCAATTAATTAAATTTCATCCAACGAGATTTTTTTCTCACCTACTCTGTATAATTTAAAAACTCTAAAGAATATATCAAGTGATCCAATTGGTTCAAATTTATTTTTGTCTTTATTTCTTATGCCTAACATGAAATATTTTGTTTTCGAATAACAACATTTTAACCAATTTGACTCAATTGAAATATTTCAACTTTTTACTACCGAAATATAAAACATAACTCATTTATAATCTGTTCATTAAAACTATACAAATTTTATCTCAAACACTCCAAAAATATTTAATATCTAAAACATACCATACACAACTAACCAAAATGTTTACAATAAGCATTTTATCATATTACAGCGTGAACATTTTCACCATATCACCAAACATTCATCTCAAGATTCAAACAACACGCAATTCTTAAGATACAATCAAATATTGTGACAATGTCACCTTCACATCTAAATCATCTACCCAGATACTATAAAAAAACATAACTAGTTTTCCCTTACCTTATTAGGAGTTGTTTACTCAAACTTAAGCTCCAAAGTCAAACATGTACATAAACGTCTTTGATCAACAATCTAAACATATATTCATGTTCTTAGAAAAACCTAGGCATACAACCAATTCCAAAATTCAGTTCAAGAAAAGAAGACTTAAAAAACCTTACTCAAAACACATGATCGGACAAAAAATGTTCTACTCTCTACTAGAATATCTAAGGTAAATTTTGATCTAACAAAAAATAATTTTTTTTGTTTAGAATTTTAAAGATAAATAAGAGAAAATGTATTTTTTTGAGAATTGATGATTTTTAAAAAATAAAGATTGAATAATCTAAAAAAAAAGAATAATATACTAAATTTAGTGAACTATCTTCTCATTGATGTATTGTTTTCATCGAAATCAAAGCTCAATCACAATGTAATTTTCTTGTTTCGACTTTTTCAATTCTTTTAGGTTTCTTTTCTACTCTAAGTAAAGATCTGCCCAATTTACATTTGCAAACAATTATTCCAAAACTATGTCTTTTATTAGAACTTTAATAACTATTTTTTTCTTTTATTTATAAGTTTTTTTAACTTATATGATAAAGTATTTATACTCTTGAACAAATTAATTGGGTCCTTAACCTAATTAAATAATATTATTATATGTTATATTTATTAAATATAAATTTTGTTTGACACACAAATTACATCTATTAAATATATATATATATATATATACATATATACATATATATATAAATATATTAAAAATGTATGAAATAAAAGGTAATTATTATCGAAACTAATATAGTATTTATTTATTTTATAATATTATATAAATAACTAATAATTTATTTCTCAATATTTGTATTTATTATTTTAACTAAATATTATATTAATAATATAATATTGACGTTTTTTTAGTATTTAATTTTTCTAATAATATATTTCCTATTATATTTATTAAAATAAAATATTCGTGCATAAATAATTGATTTATTAATAATATAAATTATTTTGACATTTATTCAATAAAAATAATCATATATGATAAATCTCTTAAGTTTTATGTTAACTAATGTAGAAATCATGTAAAGGATAATTTATAACTGGTCAGTGAAAATCATGCCTTTTAGACCTTTCATTTACGAAATGTAATATATTATTTAAAAATTATTATTTTTTATTCTCAATATAGATTAAAATAATAACAATATTTAATTCTACCCTAGTGTTAATGACTGCAACGCGTGTAAGAAAAGAGAATGTGGTGGATATATAAAGGTGAAGAAAGTGAGGTGTTTGTTTTTGTATTGGTTGTTCCTCTCCGATGCGGTGGGGACAACTCCCATTCCTTTAATTTCATGATTTCCCCTTATCTCTGATCTCTCTGCAACAATGGATCTCTAGCATTCACCCCTCTTTCTCTCCCCTCCATGCCATGCCTCTGTCCTTACCCTTCTTCTCTTTTCCTCTATGCGTTCTCAGGTATATTTTTATCTATTCTTTTCCTCAATTTCTTATATACATCTTCTTGCTTTTAAATTTTACGCTTTTTCATTTTATTTTTATGAATCTATAGAATGAACAGCGAAAAAACTTTATGCTGCCTCTGATTATCATCTTATATTTGAAGGGCGATTGTTAAATTATCGAATAGATCAAATGTTTGACGCATGGGCATAGCCAGTTTTTAGATTGTGAACTAAATTCGGTCTGTAAGAAACTGCATTTATATTTATTGTTATTATGTTTTGTTTTGTTTTAACATCAGTTGTTTTTGTTGGACCTTTTTTTTCTGGTGTTTTTTACTGTCATTTGTGTTGGGGACTGTGGTTGGAATAAATAATTGAAAGAGAGAAATTGTTTGGAAAAGTAGAGTAGTAATGTCATGCATTATTTCCTTGTCAGCTTCCTGGTTTACTAGGTGACTTTTGGGTGCAATTTGGATTTTACATTTACTTCTTGAAATGAATTTTGAACAGAGATAAAATGAATTTCCTTTTGTGTTTGTTCACAATATTATGAATTCAAGAGCACCACGTGAACATGCAAAGTATTGCTTCTGACTCTAAGGTTATAGGGTGATATGTAGAAGGTTTTAGAGATGGAAGACAATAAAGAAAGTAAAATGATATCTGCTGCGGCCTTTGTAGAAGGGGGGATTCAGGACTCCTGTGATGATGCTTGCAGCATATGTCTTGAGGATTTTTGTGCAAGTGATCCTTCAACGGTAATACCCACTTCTGTGTACGTTGAAAAGCAAATACGACTTATATGAAAAATAAATTTGCTTACATATTTTTTTATCTCCTGTTTCTTTTCCAGCTCACTAATTGCAAGCATGAGTTTCACCTACACTGCATTCTCGAATGGTTGGTACATAATATCCATTAATTTTTCATATGTCTCTGTGTCAAAATTAGGACTTCTATTTGTGTATATTTTTCTCAAATCCATCTAACACAGATTTTACTTTTATCAATGTCCGATGTGTTAATCTCCTTCAATTTTAATTTATATTTTGAATTTCTTCTTATGCTTAAAGCTCCCCTCCTTTTTCTACCATATTCACACCAAGCTCCGTAAAATATATCCTAGAACCTTCACATTTATCTTCACCTACTGGCATGGATGCTAGGAGGTATGATTTCCAGTTCCTGCATGAAAACTTCATCTCCGATAGCTTATAGTGATGGAGCATTTTCGGAAATCATAACTTAATTGACTTCATTGGTAGTATGAATAGGAATGTTTTGGTTCTCCTGACTTTTACCAATGTTAAGGACATTCGCGCTAGTTATGGCTGGAAAACCAATTATCTGGCCTATAATTTTGTTGTCTGGATTTGAGTGGGAGGAGGGTCTTTTAAGTGTAGAAGATATTCTTGTTATATACACATACACATGTCTTAATAGTTACACTAAAAGTTCTTGTTCTTATAAACAAAAAAAATGTGAGAATATAATAGCAATTGTTGTTACTGGCTTTTGTTTCTAGGTGTCAGAGAAGCGCCCAGTGTCCTATGTGTTGGCAATCTATTAGCTTGAAGGATCCTACTAGGTTGGTTACGAATTTGCTTGGAGGATATGTGTTATCATTCTTTTGTTGACTGTATTATTAAACTTGTATGCATTTTGTGGCAGTCAGGAATTGTTTGAGGCAGTAGAGCAAGAGAGGAAGTTGAGGGCTATCCCATCAAGAAATGCTACTATTTTTCATCACCCTGCATTTAGTGATTTTGAATTGCAGCATGTTAGTTACCAGTCTGAGTGCTGTTTGATTGCCTTATATCTTAAGCACGTAATAGTTCTTTCATATGTTTATGTTAGTCTTTTCTTTTTATCATTTTGCAGTTGCGCATGAGTATAAATGATAGTGAGCTTCAAGACCGAATTCTTCAACATTTAGCTGTTGCTGCAGCGATGAGGAGAGCAAACCAACATGGTCGTAGGGCAGGACAACGAACTCGTTCATCAGCTCATGGTCATCCACAGTCTTTAGTGTTATCTAATCAGACTATAGCACCTGCATTGAGTCCTGATTCAGCTGCTGAAGAGGAAAATGATCAAACGAGAATTCATAATGCAATTCCATCTACCCCAATAAAATCTGAGAGAAATGAAGCATTGCAACGGATCCTGCACGTTCAAACTCAAAGCTCTTCTTCAGCTTCTGGATCTAGCATCACAAGTCGCCAAAGAATTTACTCCAATGATAGGTCAATATGGCCATCTTATTTATTTGCTTAACTCATTCTCTTATCCTTGTTGTTATGTTTTAGAATTTAGGGTTAAGGCCTAACTCAATTCACAAAGATGACTTGTAAGACAAGGATTGCTCTTATCTTATAAGGACTACATTGACCATATTTCTAGTTGTTGTGACACTTCACGTCTAAGAACGAACATATACAATTTGGAGTGTGGACAATGTGGGTGGCCAAATGACAACAATGCATTTGTGCTTAGTAATAGAGCCTGTTAATGAATCTAAGATAGATTCTTATATGCTCTTAGAATTTGAACTTAGGGCCTAACATGCAGTGATGAAATAAAACAATGTAGAATAGACTCCTGTACTGTCTTAGAATTTTTGGTTTAGGACCTCAAACTAGGCTTATAAGATAACGATTGTTCACACCTTATAAGGATTACTTTCGTCATATCTATAGTCAATGTGTTATCCTAAAAACATGTTTATGTGGCACACCTTCTCTCTATCTTGAAAAGATAATAAAATTTCATTTGTATTTGTATAAAAAGGCCCCAACCAAATCCAAACTTTTGTCATGCCCAATTGATTCATTATATTAATTTTAAACTGTTGATTTTTTTAACACAATTAAAGATTATATAGGAGCGCTTAGTCTCTAACAGTATTCTGGATTTCAGTATAATATATTTCTGTAAATAAAATACAATTTTTATGTATATTTTCATAAAAGAGTTGAGGTATGCACAATAAACATAAGCAAGGTAGAGTAATTTACTCAATTTATTTCTTGGGTCATCATTTGTTGCGTGGTCTAGTGAAATTATACCCAGTGCATTTATTTGCTTGCAGAGGCTCTACTACTCGCGCATCATCAGTAAACGAAGATAGAGCAGAGCCATCAGAATTGCAGCCACATTCTGATTCGCTGCGGTCCAGACTCAATGCGGTGTCCACGAGGTATGATTTTCTAAAATATAATGGATGTGCAAACTGTATTTTTGGAATCAACTTATTTGATATTAACTTATCTTGTGACTTAGATACAAAGAATCATTCTCAAAGGGCGCAAGGGGATGGAAAGAAAGGTTGTTCTGTCGTAGTTGTTCCATGTCAGAACTTGGTTCAGAAACAAGGAGGAGAGAGATGAATGCTGAGATTGCTAGTGTATCCGGATTAAAGGAATCCCGTGAATGTAGTGAAAATAGTAAATCTGTGGTGGGTACTTCTTTGTCTAGTCATATGGAGGAATGTTCCATTCAAGAGGTGAGCAACCAGAACGATGTTGAAGCTAGCGGGGAGACCTCTTCACATGATGACAATACATCATCTGCTTGTTTTCCTACCTCACATTTAAATTGAGCATTTCTTTGTTTCTGTTAATGTATCTTTCCTCAGCATCTCACATTTGAAGGTAAGCTTTGATATTTGTTTAAAATCTTTCATAAAAGAATTAACTGATCCTACCTTCTGTATATTAACTGAATAACTGCTTTGGTTATTATTATAAATCTCACCAATTACTAGGGGATACCTTTTGTACATAGAAGGAGGAGCGAGTGTGCCTGGTACAAGTGGCATTAGTACTTACGAATGTGTTCAGTAATATTGAAACTCTGGATGTCATTTTAATTTTCTCCTGTAAGGAATCTAACATAAGATATATTAGTGAGGTAATAATGGGGAGTGAGGGGGTAACAAGCATTGTTTGGTACAAATAATTTTTAACTCCTTTTTTAAAAACACTTTTATTATAAATGTTTTGTATGCTATGGTTATTAGATGAAGATGAAAAGAGAAAACAAAAATGCAAGGAACTGTTTATTATTACACTAAGACTCTTGGAAATATTTCCTTGGGAGGAAAGAATAAGATACAACTCTGGGATGTTCTCTCCTTCCTGATCACCTCCCCGACTGTCGAAACTAATCCCATCTCCACATCACAGCAAGGTTTCTACAAATTTATTTCCTCCTCCTTTTGTAAATAACCGGCCTCCCTTTCTATATTCTTTATTCAATAGTCAGATGGTAAAACAAACTTGGGCAACCAAAAGTCTCCCATAAATGACTAGCCTTTGTCCCCATGGTGAAAGTTTAGGAACTGCCGTTGTATGAGATTGAATAAATCTCAAGAACCCTCGCCAGTGGGCATATCATGCCAATGAATGAGGATTTCTACTTCCTGATTTGTTTTTCATGGGCAATTAGGACTTGTTCAGGGTGACTTGTAATTCCATGTCTTCTGTCAATGACAAAGGTAAGAGGTTGAACTACCGAGGAAGGGGCAATTGATCTCTAAAGTGTATATATGAAACTGTTCATTTTACCCTACTTGGTGCGCATTATATTGTATTTGGTCTCAGTTTTTTAACCCAAAGGTAACTTTCTTCAAACATGACAACCGAGGAGAATACGCCATGGAAATAGTGGTAGCACTTATGTGGGGCTTGCAATAAAAATTACCATCAGAAAAACAGTTGTGCTTATAGGTAAAAGTTATTGTTTCTACTTGTATATTTTTTGCCAAACACAGTGAAGAGTTGAACGTGTCTTAGTTTGTGGTGGATGAAATTTTAAATGGACATGTATTTTACACATCAATGTACCTATGGAAGAAAAATGTTTTAAAATTAAAGGGAATTTGTCCTGAATATATTACTTTTTGCTTATCAACAATCGGTGTATGGATGGAGGTGGCAACTACATAACATGTTGTTTCTGCAAACATTCCAACCTCTTCACATGCATGGTTACTTGCAGTTGCAGTGAAGAAATGTCTGAACAAATTTGTTGTTACAGTTTGAAACCATGGGCCAAGGAGTAACAAAGTAGAAAATCATCTCAATTTTGGAGATTTTCTTAAATAATTTTTACAGTTTTTTAAAATAGATATTCCATTTCATCATACATTTGAAAGAATATTGTCTATAAAATGTGAGTGATTTTAGATCTTATGAGCTTAATTGTATTTGTTTTTCATATAAACAATGGAGTGCATGAAGAATCCCTATCATGTGTTTTAATCGATTTTCTTCAAACGTAATAGATTACCTAAAACATAATTAATTATTTAGTCTATTATAAATGGGGCAATTGTTCACTTCTTTTGATGGAGTCCAGCAGGGTTATTGACAGTTTAGTTTCTGTGGCTAATGGATTTATAGAGAGTCTTTCTGACTCCAGTACATTATGATTATGTGATTATGTAAAACAATATATAATTGATTGATATTTTGTTTACTTTCTTTATATATAAATCCATCATGAGAAACGTGCACTTGTTTAATCTAAACAAACATTCAAAAAAATCTTTCATATTTTTATTATTCTTTTTTTAAACAAATAATATATAAATATATAAAAGAATTATTAGGGATAAATTCTCTATCTAGTACCATTTACATTTTTATTTCCCTAACTAACATCATTTTGTTTTTATTTCCCAATCTAGCACCATTTTGTTTTTATTTCCCTCTCTAGCACCCTTTTATTTTTTATTTCCCTATCTAGCACCATTTCAAAAATAAATAAATAATAATTTATTTATTTTTTGATAATTTTAATTTTGAATGTGTACCGCCCTGGTGGTCGGGTGTGATGACGTGGCATCCTGCCACAGTGTAGGCGTGTTGACAAGGCGCCAGGTTGGCAGAAAGGAAGGAAGTCGGGAGGCACGTGTGGTCGCCAGTTGTTAAGTCGGCGTGTTCCGATTTCCAGCTTACTAGGATAGGCGATCGCCAGGTTAAAGATCAAGTCGCCAGATGTAGATTCAGGTGACCTAGGCGTTGGAGATCGCCAGAGCAAGCACATCGCCGAAGATGAAGGAGAAGCAGCAGGTTATGAAGGCGGCCGGCGAGACCACAGGGAAGGTGTATGAAAGCCCCTAACTCGCCAGTTCCAGTAAAGATCGCACTCCTAAGTTAGCTATGCACTGGGCAGTACCATGCATAAGTAACTTAGCCAAAATGAGAGTAGGAGCAGCGCCAAGTCAGGGAGCCTCCAGATGATGGCACGTGTACAGTTGGATACGAGCCACGTGTCCAAGTCTGTAACTGCCAGGAGAGAGAAAGCCACCAGGTATATAAGAGCTCTTAACAAACTTTCTGAGGTACGCACGTTCAGTTCATACACTTTACGCTTGCGAGTGACAGAGCTGATTGTGAGAGAGGATTTGCACGGTTCTTGTTCTTAGTATTTGGTGATACCGCCACTGACTTGAGCGTCGGAATGCGATCGGCCGCAGCGGCGCCGTGTTGTTCCTTTGCAGGTTCTTGAAGCAGATCCCGGAAAGGAACGGAGGTGAGAAGCGGTGCGCACGTCGATCCCTTGACGAGGCATTCTCCAGCGTTCCGGTCAACAGGCAGGATCATCAGGCGCCCACCGTGGGGTCGTGTAAAACTTGCTCCCATCCACAGCGTGGGTTCTTGGAGGTTTACGAAGTTTTCTGCGTGGTTGTGTGCTGGTGCAACCATCGTTCACGGTTTGTCTGAATTTCGTTCGGTGAGTTTGCGTTTGTACCGTTTGTTTTGACTTTCGATCGGTGGAGTGAGGTCTTCTGTTGCTTGCGCGCAATCTGTTTGGTGGAAATTCGAGTTCTTTCGTTTGTTTGGTTGTCCGCGGGGAAACGGTGGTTTCTGTCGAAGTTGTGGTTTTCTTTGAAGGTTTGCGGTGTTCTTGAGAGTTCTTGCGCAGTTTCTTGAGTTTTCTCCAATTGATCGCTGATTCGATCGTGGTTGAAGTGTTGTTTGCTGTATTCCTGTGGTTCGCTGAAGTTAATGAGAAAAATGAGAAGCAATCGTTCCAGTCCCGTGGCGCCTGTCGCTGCTGAAGGCGACGCCGCCATGACCATGGCGCAGATGGCAGAGATGATGCGCTCGTTGCAGGCAACTGTGGAAGCCTCGCGCGTAGAGCAGGCAAGGATACATGAGGACCTGGTCGCCTCTCGCGCCAGAAACGAGGAGCTCAGCAAGGTGGCTGAAGAGCTGCGTCGAGCTCTTCAGGAGCAACAAGGACGTTCCTCTGTTGAAGAGGCGGCGCCGTCGACGCCACCTCGTGTTTTCCCAATGCCTTTCGTTCAGGCGATTACCGACACGCCTATTCCCACGAGCGTGGTTCCGGTTAAGGCTGTCTTTACCGGCGTGGAGGATCCAAAGGCTCATCTGACCACGTTCCATACGCAGATGATGCTGTCGGGAGGGTCAGACGCCGTCTACTGCAAGATGTTCGTGAGTACGCTCCAGGGAACGACGATGGAGTGGTTTGTGAGCCTGCCTAACGGCCACATAACCAATTTTCAACAATTCTCAAAAATCTTTGTCGAGCAGTACATTGTGAATAAGGCACCGCCCAGGGTGTCCTATGATCTGTTTGATATAAGGCAGTACCATGGGGAGTCCCTCAGAGACTACCTCAATCCCTTCGGAGCGCAGATGGTCAGATCGCCGGCCAAGGATGAAGAAATGCTGGTCTATGCCTTCAAGAAAGGCGTGCAGCCAGGGCCATTCTGCGAGGCCTTGATCAGGGCCCATCCAGCGACGTTTGCTGAAGTCAGGCGACTTGCGGTGGCCCACATCGCCGACGAGAGTGAAGTCGCCGAGAAGAGAGGCAGCGTGGCTCCCGCCAGGCCACGCGCCCAGACCAGGATCCAGCCGCAGAGGGTGCTGGAAATGGCGGCGACGGTCAGAAAGGACCAGAGGACTCGCCATCCTTACGACAGGAGAAACAAGGGAAGAAGCCAAGCGCGCCAGCACGCCAGCACGCCAGCAACCAGCACGCCGGGAGTACAATCGCCCGCCTAAGCACAAATTTGTCATGGGACTAGCGGACCTGATCGCTATCCCTAATATATCTGCTAGGTTGAAGGCGCCTGAGAAGGTAGGCGACAAGGTGCTGGGGTCAAAGCCAGACGCCTGGTGCGAGTTCCACCAATGTTTTGGCCACACCTTGGACTCGTGTTTGTCTTTGGGGTATCAGCTCGACGATCTGGTTAAGAGCGGGTTCCTAAATGACTATCTGCTGGATAGAAGGACGGGGGGAGCATCGAGTTCCCAGCCAGTAGGTGAAGAAGCCCAGCAACACGAGATGCCCATCCACGGGGAGATCCACACCATTGCAAGGGGTTTCTCAGGTGGTGGATGCACCGCATCGCAGAGGAAAAAGTATGCGCGATCGGTGATGACAGTGGACATGTTTGAAGATCACTCGCCGGAAGTGGACATTACGTTCACCAAGCAGGATCTTCGGGACGTTGTGCCTCATGACAACGATCCCATAGTCATTTCGTTGGTCACAGCAGGGAGGAAGGTCCACAGGGTTCTGGTGGACCAAGGAAGCTCGACAGACGTGATGTTCTGGCCGACTTTCACGCAGCTGGAGTTGCCCCTTGACCAGCTAAGGCCCTATGGAGGGTGCTTATATGGGTTCGCTGGTGACCAGGTGGAGGTCACGGGGTACATTGAGCTGAGAACCACGTTTACAGATGAGGCTGGGTCGAGGACGGAGAAAATCAAGTACCTCATCGTAAACGCCCCTTCAGCATATAACATCCTGTTGGGAAGGCCCACTCTTAACAGGATAGGCGCCATTCCATCGACTCGGCACATGAAGGTGAAGCTGCCGTCCATGGAAGGGGTGGTGATCACGATCAAGTCTGATCAGAAAGAAGCGAAAAGGTGCTATGAGAATAGCCTGAAAAATAAAAGATCAGTGAGTTATGTAACAACCACCCCACCTCCCGGTGTGAGGCCCAGATCGACGGTAACAGAGGAGGCCGCCGGAAGGGATGTAGAGATGGTAGACGCTGAGCTAGGGGAGAGGAATGCTGGCCTGGAGGAGGAAGAGGCGCGGAATCGCCCCGAGGAAGCGAGAGAACTGGGAATCGCCAAGGCGGTGATCGCCAGAGAATCCAGGCCCAAACCCGTTGAGCAGTGGCTCGAGAAGGAGATCGGGGGAAAAATCTTCAAGCTCGGAAGATCTCTGGAGGTCGATCTCCAGGACCAGATCGCCAAGGTAATTGAGCGGCATCTGGACGCGTTCGCTTGGTCCGCTTCAGACATGCCCGGGATCGATCCCGACTTCTTGTGCCATCATCTGGCGATGGACAACATGGTGAGACCGGTGCGACAAAGGAGAAGAAAATTCAATGAAGAGAGAAGGCTGAACCTGGATCTGCTGGATGAGGTCAGGGAGGAGGCGAGGCTGAAGGCTGAGGCGGTGAAGAGGAGGATCGAGCGAAGATACAACTCAAAGGTGATGCCAAGGCAGTTTAGAGAAGGCGATCTGGTGATGAGGAAGGCCCACCAGTACGAGATGGAGAATAAACTATCACCCAAGTGGACCGGACCGTTCAGAATAACCGAGACACTCGGGAACGGAGCCTACCGCTTAGAAACGATGGAAGGAGGGGCGATTCCTCGCACCTGGAATGCCACACACCTGAAGTTGTACTATAGTTAAGAGCTTTGTAAGTAAAGACAAACACAATGTTATATTACGATGTTTCTGCTAAAACAGTTGAAGGGGGCACTCTTTTTTCCCTAAGGAGGGTTTATAATGAGGCCACCCAATAAAAGAAGAGTTTTCGAAGTATAAGGTGTTTTCAGATTGCATGTGTGCCATTTTCAAAAGTTTTGAAGAAAGACCTTCTTGTCATTTGTACATGATTTAAGGCAAGAAAAGATATATCGCGTGCTTTCTAAAAAGTTTTAAGTCCTCATCGTTTTTCGGCGATTGGAGGCACCAGTTAAGTTTTAAGTCCTCATCGTTTTTCGGCGATTGGAGGCACCAGTTAAGTTTTAAAGTCCTCATCGTCTTTCGGCGATCGGAGGCACCAGATGAAAGACCTCAACGCTCTCGCGCGTCCTGAGGTAAGTAAAAGACCTCCTCACCGTCGAGCGAGTGCAGGCGAGAAAGAGTAAAAAGTCCTCCATGTTTCTGGGGCGAGAAGATGGAACCCCTGGGGCAATGTAGAGGCAAGTTAAAAGACCTCCCCGCCGTCGAGCGAGTGCAGGCGAGAGAAAGAAAAGGTCCTCAGTGCATCCAGGGGGGAGGAGATGTACACCCTGGGCAAGTTGAGGCACCAGATAAAGTCCTTATCGCCGTTGTGCGAGCTAAGGCCAGTTAAAGACCTCCTCGCCGTCGAGTGAGTGCAGAAAAGAAAGAGAAAGGGTCCTCAGTGCATCCAGGGGGGAGGAGATGTACACCCTGGGCAAGTTGAGGCACCATACAAAGTCCTTCTCGCCGTTGAGCGAGTTCAGGCGAGTTAAAGACCTTCTCGCCGATGAGCGAGTTCAGGCGAGTTAAAGACCTTCTCGCTTATGTGCGAGCATAGGCAAGATAAAATCCTTCTCGTCTCGAACGAGTTCAGGTATGGCGCAGAGGGTGGAAGAAGCTTGGAAGGTGGCTAAGGTAAGTTCGAAGAGAACGCCTGGTCAGCCGGTCTTTTGCTCTGAAGTTCAGGGGGGCAAAGGAAGAGCCCAAAGGGCGTTTCTACCCCAGATAAAGAAACGATTGCCAAAGCATGAGGCTAGGAAAAACTGATGTTACTAAGAGGTCTTGGCGATCGGGAAGAGCTTAAAAACGGCGAGAAGGTTGAAAGACTTGTTTGACAAAGCAGGTCGAGTGAGACGTTGTTTGGGCCAATGATTGAGTTACAGTTCGTTGCTTGAAGGGTATTCTTGTGATAAGGTTAGTGCCTCAAGAGTACAAGTTGTTTAAAGTGATTATTGCTTAAGTTTGAATTGGCTCGAGGCAGTTACGTCAGAAGTCGCATTTGCAAAATCATTAAGTTAAGACCGACAAAGTTAAACATGCAAAGAAGGTTAAAGCGCTTAAAAGGAGTCAGGAGAGAGAATATCCAAGCTTTGTCATAAGATAAGTATCAGTGTAAAACACATATGCGCAAGTTTTTATTACAAGGTATATACAAGGGAAATCATAAAGTAGCAGATGGGGTGGGGTTGATTAGTCTTCAGCGGGAACGACCTTTCCATCTACTACTTCGTTGTTCAACGACACCATGCTGAGGTCGAGATCGGGGAATAGGCATGCAAATTGTTCCCGAGCGGCTTCGAATCCAGCAGCCAGAATCTGAGCAGAATTTAGCTTAAGTTCTTCAATTTGCCCTTGAAGTTCTTCAACCTGCTTTTTGAGCTCTTTGTTCTGCTGCTCCAGCTCTTCAACCTGCTTTCTGAGTTGTTCGTTGGTCTCTTGAGCATGGAGAAGGTCGTTAGTAACCTTCTTGGATTCCGTTTGAGCTTGGGCCAACTCAGCAGCCATCTTCCCTTTTTCCTTGTTTGCCTCGGCGAGATCAGCCATGGCGTCGCCCCTCGCTTTTTCTACTTGCCCAAGTAGCTTCTCGCGATCGACCGACCTTTGCTCCAGTTTTTGTACCTTAGCGGCGTCAGCTTGAATGTGAGCCTCCAGGTCAATCGCCTTGGCGCGAAGAGGTACGATTTTGCTTTCCAACTCGACTTTCTCTTGGGCAAGATCGTGGACTTTGCGGCGAAGGTCAACAGCTTCCTTGCGCGCCAGCCTGAGCTCGGTATTCATGGCATCCTCCACTCGGGAGTGTTCGATTTCTGCGAGCGTCAGGCTGAATGACATCTTCTCCACCTCGACCTTCATAGTGCTATTTTCAGTCCTGAGGTTGAAGAGATTGTCTTGAAGCCTCCTGGTGGAGCTCTCCACAGCCCTCGTTATAATCGATGGGATATCCTCTGCTATGGTTTTCAGTTTGGCAGTCAGAGGTTCCCACATCCTTGTGACCTCAAGGGGAAGGTTTGCTGCTTGGAGAGGCGCCAGGGGGGCTTGTTGAGGGTTCTCGCCGCCACCTTCCTTAGCAGGATCTTCAGTGTTTGCTTCCTGGCGTGGCGACGGGATCGGGGATTCGGTGATTAGAATCGGAGAGGTATGAGCAACCTCATCCCCGATTGGAACGTTTCCTGCAGCTGAAGTGTTTGAAGGGGGGCCCCCTCCTGCTGACACATGTGGCGTAGAGGCGCTTGGGGGGTCCTCCAAGAAATTTGGCTCTTGGGCCTCAGCTGCAGGTGGCGCGGTGGCCAGTGGAACTGCTTGGACTGGAGAGGGAGGAGCCTGCGGCGTTGGCGATGATGGAGGAGGAGTAGGCGTCGACGGTGGTGTGGAAGTTGGAAGAGGGGGTGGAGCAGGTGGAGAAGAAGGTGCCACCCTCTTCCTTTTCGTGATGAGGCCATCCTCTGTGACCTCGTCATCTTCTTCTTCCTCCTCATGGACGATTTGAGGAGCTTTTCGCTTGGGTCTCTTAAGGACCAGTTTCTTGCGCTGGGTGGGTTCCTTGGGCGGTGATCGCCCATGAGCAATGGCCTTCTCGACCGCCGAGTTGGGCACCGTTTGGGAACCGGTCGCCAACCCGTGGTTTCGGGCGAGCGCCTTTAATTCGGCGAGCATGTTTCTGCCCAACATGTTGTCTGCATGAAACGAAAATGCATGAGTTAGCTCAAAGAAGAAAAAGGTAAGTGTATAAGGTAATAAGCAGCAGAGCAGATATGTGCAGGAAAGGTAAAACCAAAGTCTTGTGCATATCGCACAAGACGCCCAGAAGCAGTATCAGAAGCAGAATCAAAGCGACAAGTTTGGATGTCCTAACCTATTTGGAATTCTAGCTGATCTTCAAAGAATTCGAAGGAGATCAAGGTGGTGGTCAGGAATGTTATGTTGGCGTCCGCCACCCTCTTCCAGAAAAGACAGAGATCTCTGTCCAATGCTCCCATGCTATCAGGACTTCTGGGCCTCCTAAAGCAGCTCTTGGACTCCTTTTTTCCCTTGTCCACCCAGTACAAGGGGAAGCCATCAAGAAGGGAGGTGTCCTTGTCGTTTGCACGTACTTGGACGAATCTCCCCTTCCAGTCTTTGTACGATTGCTGGAAGATGGTAAAAATGGATCTCCCAGCAATCGCATTCAAGCTAACCCACAGGCGGTCTCCTGGGTGCTTGGCCTCGAAAAGGAACAAAAACACGTCCACCGACGCGGGCAAACCCAGGTGGTCGCATGTTATTTGGAAGGCTCGAACAAACGCCCAGCTGTTGGGGTGGAGCTGGGCGGTAGCAATGTTGAGCTCGGTTAGAAGCTCCCTCTCGAATCGGGTGAGAGGGAACCTGAGCTTGACCTTCTTGAAGTAAGTTGTGTAGACAAAGCAGAAGGGCCCGTCGGCACTTACTTTGTCATCGGCACACACTGGCAGAGCGGCGGGACAAGGCAGCACCATCATCCTCTCGTCGTGCTCCTTGTGAAACGATTGATGGACCTCGTCCCCCTTTGTCAGCCGCAAAATTGCTCCCGCAGTGTTCACCGACGAGGTCTCCTTCAGAAGGGTTGAGTTAGCCCAGGGGTATAGAGTTTTGAAGTCTGGCAAAAGGACGGGGGCTCCCCCAGCGTTAGATGGAGTCGCCTGGGCCACGACAGGTTGGGAAGACGCAGGCCTCACAGCCTGCGAAGACGAAGCGCCACAGACTTGTGTTGAGTCGTGTGCTTGTGAAGGAAGGTTTCGCGCTGAAGGAGGTGGGTTCGGGGTAATCTTTGTGCGAGTCATGATAGCAGCTGCAAAGGAAGAAGAAAGGAAAAATGGTCAGGGGGTTACAGAGGCTAACTCGATCATAGAAGGAAGGAGAAGAACGAACGAGTGAAGGTTCGTTGCGACGATTGACGAAGCCCTAAGTTGCGCAGAATGAGAAATGGAAAGAACAACCCACAACGTATGCACCAGGCAGTTACAGGATGATGCAAATCAGTGAAAATGCAAGGAAACCCAGCAGATGAAGGAAAGTAGTTACCTTTCGATGATCAGGAAGACGGTGAAGGAAGATGGTGATCTAGAGCGTTGAAGAGCGTCGAGAGTTTTCGCAGAGGGAAGTGAGAGCGTTTGCAAGCACGAAGAAAGTGATGGAACAGTGGAGCGTAATGGGTTTAAGGGTTTTCGAAATGTTTTTAGGAAGCGCTAACGGCAGATGAAGAGAGCCGTTGATGAAGCCACGTGTCGAACGATGAGTGAAGGGTTTGGTGGAGCGTCAGAGCAGCAGAAAGTACAATCGCTTGGAATTCCGCGTCAGTGCCACGCAGATCGGTGTTAACGAAGGCTCTTTCAGTCTTTTCGCTAGACAAGTCTTCGCTTAAGACTGGGGGGCTTGTGTACCGCCCTGGTGGTCGAGTGTGATGACGTGGCATCCTGCTATAGTGTAGGCGTGTTGACAAGGCGCCAGGTTGGCAGAAAGGAAGGAAGTCGGGAGGCACGTGTGGTCGCCAGTTGTTAAGTTGGCGTGTTCCGATTTCCAGCTTACCAGGATAGGCGATCGCCAGGTTAAAGATCAAGTCGCCAGATGTAGATTCAGGCGACCTAGGCGTTGGAGATCGCCAGAGCAAGCACATCGCCGAAGATGAAGGAGAAGCAGCAGGTTATGAAGGCGGTCGGCGAGACCACAGGGAAGGTGTATGAAAGCTCCTAACTCGCCAGTTCCAGTAGAGATCGCACTCCTAAGTTAGTTATGCACTGGGCAGTACCATGCATAAGTAACTTAGCCAAAATGAGAGTAGAAGCAGCGCCAAGTCAGGGAGCCTCCAGATGATGGCACGTGTACAGTTGGATACGAGCCACGTGTCCAAGTCTGTAACTGCCAGGAGAGAGAAAGCCACCAGGTATATAAGAGCTCTTAACAAACTTTCTGAGGTACGCACGTTCAGTTCATACACTTTACGCTTGCGAGTGACAGAGCTGATTGTGAGAGAGGATTTGCACGGTTCTTGTTCTTAGTATTTGGTGATACCGCCACTGACTTGAGCGTCGGAGTGCGATCGGCCGCAGCGGCGCCGTGTTGTTCCTTTGCAGGTTCTTGAAGCAGATCCCGGAAAGGAACGGAGGTGAGAAGCGGTGCGCACGTCGATCCCTTGACGAGGCATTCTCCAGCGTTCCGGTCAACAGGCAGATCAGAATGCATTAAAAAATAAATATTTTTAATGTTTAAAATAGTTAGAAATATAATTAATGAATAAAGAAATGAGTTTTTATAAAATAAATTAAAATGTTTAGTTTAAAATTATTTTTTTTAAGAATGAAGAAAATAAAAAATTAAACGCTACAACAACATAAAAGTTGAATCTATAAATATAAATTACTATTTATTTTTATTATTATTGACATAATTACAAAAAAATACAAGACATAGTTACAAAAAAAAATCAAAGTCAATTAGTATTAATTAATAGTGGATACACAAGTAATATTGAAGTGCCTACCCTAAATGCAAAATCCTAAAAAAAAATAATGCAAATGTTAAACTTAATGCTTAAAAATGAGAAGCAAAAAATGAAAAAAAAAGTCTAGAAAAAAAAAATAATGGTAGAAAAAAAATAATAACTAAAAACATAAAAGATATAAAATAAAAACAAAACAAATTAAGATAAAGATAAAAGATATAAAAATAAATCCAAATAAGATAAATATAAGAGATATAAGGCGATACTAAATAAATATATGTTGATCATAAAAATGAAAATAAATGAAAGATGATAATTCATTTAATATTTTCTTCAATGGTACATTAAATTGTTTGTGCGAAATGAAATATAATTAATGATGAGAAGTGTACAATCCAGTAATGTTGGGACATATTCTTTATGTGTGTCTTGGTGTTTGACAATATGAACATTTTTTTTCGATCATGATGTTCTTTTATGTCCATATCAGTCTTTATTTAACTTTATTTTTTTTATAATTATGTCCTGTATTTTTTACTTAAAATTAACATAATTACATCATCAATAATAATAAAAATAAATACTAATTTATGTTTATATGTTTAACTTTTATGTTGTTGTAGAGTTTAATTTTTTATTTTATTCATTCTTAAAAAAATAATTTTTAAACTAAACATTTTAAAATTATTACTTTTTTATTTTTATTTTGTAAAAACACATTTATTTATTCATTAATTATATTTCTAACTATTTTAAACATTAAAAATATTTATTTTTAATGCATTCAAAATTAAAATTATAAAAAAAAAATTATTATTTTTTAATTTATTTTTGAAATGGTACTAGATAGGTAAATAAAAAATAAAAGGGTGCTAGATAGAGAAATAAAAACAAAAGAGTGCTAGATAAGAAAATAAAAACAAAAGGGTGCTAGTTAGGGAAATAAAAGTGTAAATGGTGCTAGATAGGGAATTTACCCGAATTATTAGACATTCATTATAAATAAAAATATTTTGTATTATATAATTGGATAGAAATTTTATTAATTATAATTATTCATAAATATAGTTTCATATGAAGGGTCATATATAATATGTATCACATAAACGAATATACAGACACACGGAGATACGTAAAATCTATATAAAAACATGAATTTATATATTATATATATTATGAATAATAAAAATTTGTGTATAGAAGTATGTTTTAGATTTTTTTAGAGTATGAAGATGTTATTCATGACCGGTTCAAAATGATTTGTTCCTTATTTTTATAATCATAATAAAAATTATACAATAAATATGAATTTTTAGAAAATTAATGTATTTTTTATAAAGTTGTGTTACAACTGTACTATAATTGTAAGATATTCAACAAATACTTTTTGAATTGGACACTTCAAGGATTACAAATGTTGATGTTCGATATGTGTATTCATTTAAGAGGGGTGTCTGAGTCTCATAAAATATATATATATATATATATATAATAAATGTGTTAAAAATCTCACATTTATTGAGTTAAATTAGACTTAATTTTTTTTTTATATTTTCCTTTTTCTTTAGCAAACTCATTCTTTGAAAGATGAGAAAAAGAAGTAAGCATGATGTTTTCAAGAAAATATGGTCAGATGAGATTTTCGTGAATAAGAAATTGTGCAAGCGCCTTGCACACGAGTGATTGTTGTGAGGAGGAGAAATTTGGGAAACGAAAAGCATGTGAAAATTAGATTCGATATAAAGAGTAATGTTAAATCGAGACGTAATTATTTGGCAAAATGAGAAAGTTGATGATGCAATTGGATGTGAAGGCACCTAGGAAAAGATAGAGGAGAAAAATTGATAGAAAAGGAAGCAGAAAGAGATGGTGGGAGGTGGATGCAGTATTATTATAGTAATTTGTTAGTGTGTTGCTTTAGATTTTGTGAATTTTGCAATGCAAGAAAGTTGTAAGATGAGGGGAGATGAGGTGGTTTAATGGGAGGCAAGAGAGGCGGTAGAAGGGGGATTGAAGTGGAAGTGAAAAGGAAATGTGGAGGTGAAACTGTGTGTGTGTGAGAAGTGAAGATTAAAATTGACAGAAGAACCAACGGCGGACGGTAAGTCAGCGTCAGCGTTGTAGGAAGCTGGAGAGTTAAAAACGTAATGGCAGAATGAGAGTCACGGTTGAAATTGAAACATGGAGCGTACAAATTAAATGAACTTTAACCCAGCTCTATTCATTTCCCCGACACCGACACTTTGCCAGACTGCTTCCTTTATCAACCCTTTAACACACATCACTCACAATATTCACGTTTCCCCTCTCCTCCTTTTATTTCTTCATTAATCATTTAAGATGGAACACCAACAACAATTATAATTAAAAAAGTTGGATCATTAGACTGATAAAAAATAATAATAATAATAATAATTAGAAGAAGAATGAAATTGGAAAGTAGTTAGTAAAAAAGAAAATGGAGAGGCAGGCACAGCACATGAGTTGCCGTGTGGTCCCCACAGACAGGCTGTCAAAGAATAGTATGCTTATGGTTGTGCTATTCTGTATTCCAGAGTATTGGTACGGTTCATTTCAGAGTTCTCATCTTTCTAACCTCAACAATTAAGCAAAGGGGAAAAGCATTGAAAGGTGAGGGAGAGAGACTGACAGAGACTCACCAACCATACCCCACTTCCACGCCTCTTCCTCTTCTTCTCTCTTCTCACTCTTTCTCTCAGTATCATATCCCCACAAAACACAAACATACGCACTTTCTCTCTTCCTCTCCCTCTACCTCCACCACCGCCATGGATTCCCCTTCCATCTATGGCGTCACCCACATCTTCACCCTCTTCATCGTCTTCCTTCTACCATTCCCTTCCCTCTCCGCATTCCCTCACAACTCTTCAACCACCCCTCAGGTTAACTCCAACTCCATCCTCGTTGCGCTTCTCGATTCCCATTACACCGAACTAGCCGAGCTCGTCGACAAAGCACTTCTTCTCCAGCAACTTGAAGATGCCGTCGGCAACCACAACATCACCGTCTTCGCGCCGCGAAACCAGGCCCTCGAACGCGACCTCGACCCCGAGTTCAAGCGCTTCCTCCTTGAGCCCCGCAATCTCCGCTCCCTTCAGACGCTCCTCATGTCCCACATTCTCCCCACGCGAATCTCCTCTCGCCACTGGCCCGCCGCCGACCGCCGCCACGCCACGCTCGGAAACCACCACCACTTGCATTTGGCCACCAAGCCCTCCGGTCAGATGACTGTCGACGCCGCCGAGATCCTCCGCGCTGACGACATCGTCCGTCCCGACGGCGTCATCCACGGCATTGAGCGTCTCCTAGTTCCCCGATCCGTCCAGGAGGACTTCAACCGCCGTCGAAACCTCGCCGCTATCTCCGCCGTCATCCCGGAGGGCGCGCCGGAAATCGATCCCCGCACCCACCGCCTCAAGAAGTCCGCCCCCGTCCCCGCCGGCGCCCCACCCGTGCTTCCAATCTACGACGCCATGGCGCCGGGACCGTCCATCGCGCCAGCACCTGCTCCAGGACCCGGAGGTGCGAAGCACCACTATAACGGCGAGCGGCAGGTGAAGGACTTCATCCACACGCTCTTGCATTACGGAGGGTACAACGAAATGGCCGATATTCTCGTTAACCTAACGTCTCTGGCCACCGAAATGGGAAGGCTCGTTTCGGAGGGTTATGTTCTGACCGTTTTGGCCCCAAACGACGAAGCCATGGCGAAGTTAACGACGGATCAGTTGAGCGAACCTGGCGCGCCGGAGCAGATTATGTACTATCACATTATTCCCGAGTACCAAACCGAAGAGAGTATGTACAATGCCGTTAGAAGGTTCGGTAAGGTCAGTTACGATACGCTGCGCTTACCCCATAAGGTTCTCGCTCAGGAGTCTGACGGTTCCGTTAAATTCGGGCACGGCGATTCCTCCGCTTACTTGTTCGATCCTGATATTCACACCGATGGAAGGATCTCCGTC
Organism: Phaseolus vulgaris; assembly: GCF_000499845.2. NCBI lineage: Eukaryota > Viridiplantae > Streptophyta > Magnoliopsida > Fabales > Fabaceae > Phaseolus > Phaseolus vulgaris. The sequence goes on along the minus strand of NC_023759.2, from coordinate 45,711,864 downwards.
CAGGGAATTGACGGCGTTCTTTTCCCCCCGGAGGAATTGGAAGAACGCACCCGCCGCACCACTCCACTTGTCAAGGTTGCCGCTAAACCAAGGAGAGGTATTCTCTTTTTTTCCCTTTTCTTTTTAATTTATTTTAGTTTTGCTTGCTTGGGTTTATTCGTGCATTTTATTATAATTATTATCTGTGATGTCTTTTATTATAACCATTATTAGTGAGAGAATAATAGGGATTGATTTAGTTTTAGGTAGTCGGTGAGTAGTGTTGGGTTGGAGTGAGTATAGGGTAAAGGTAATTGAGTTAAGCACTTTTTATTTTGTGTTAGCTAGCAATTGGGTTGGGAAGGGAAGGGGATCGTGTTTATATTTATGGCATTAAGCTTTCTGGAAAGGGCACCACGTGTGAAACCATGGTTGTGTTTTACTTTTTAAGAAGGGAGTTTTAGTGGATCGCTTGTACAGTGAGTCTTCTCTTTTTCTATTGATTTATGTTTTGGCTAGCTAGGTTTATCTGGTTTTGGTTTCCACTTTGCACGGATCAACTATTTTGAGTGAAAATAGAAGAGAAAATTTGTACTATGTATGAATGTGGTAGTTTTTTTTGGTAGTAAGAGGAGCTTGGGTTAACACTTTATTTTGTTATATGAGAGATGGTGACAAAAAGGGTTGTGTCTATAGTCCCTCGACTAGTCCATGTCCATGTGATTGATCAATAAATCATATAAAAATAATTGTGTGTGCCAAGCTGTAAGCCACATTCATCTATTTTATTTACACTGTATTATAATTGTAGTCAACCAAGGTATTGGTTGGATTCCCTTCCTTTTTTACAATTACATAATGGTTTGATATGAATTTAGGTGGGATATAAAATTCATTTATTTCATTCACTCTCTCAATAATAAATAACTTGTTTTCTTTTTATTGTTTGCATGTGAAAATGAAATGGTATTGCCTGGCTAGTAGTTGACTTAACATTTTATTTTACCTAAACTCGTGTGACAGGGAAGTTAATGGAAGTGGCCTGTAGCATGCTTGGAGCTTTTGGACAAGTCTGCCAATGAAATCGTTCTCTCAACTAATCACAAAAACAATAAAAGAGTTAATGTATGTAAACTCCATGAATGGTAAGTGTGATTCATTGCTTTGGTGTGTTTTATTTTCTTGGATAACATAACATGACAGTGTGTTGTGATTCCATGAATTATGCAGTTGTAGAGTAATGATTTGAATACAAAGGAAGCATGGTCAGTCTATAAGCGGAGAGCGATGCGATTACACGGAAGATAACAAAAACAAATTTTCTGTCATTTTGTTTCATACTGTAATTACATACCATTTTTTTATTAAATTTTTATTTTATGTTGATTCTCCGTCTCTATGCGTAAATAACCGACGCCCCTTCTTGGTTGCCTTTTTTTGTTTATTGTATGTATGTGAATCAAGTCATACATAATCTACTTTATTATTCTCATGCCTTCCAAATCATTATTATTATTATTATAATATTATGCCTTCCAATTCCCAACTCGTTTTCTTTGGCAGAGTTTTAGAAGAAAGAAAAACAAAGAAGCGATGAAGTGATCTCAGCATGATAATATTTTTATTGAACTGAAGTGACTTCTGAACTGAAGTATTTTTTCTTCTAAACAAAGAAAGTAAAATGAATGCAGCTGTAGTTGAGGGCTTTATTTGATGGAGTCGCTCATTAATTGCAATATTAAATAAAAGTAAATACAGAAGAAATGAATTGCAGAAAGACAAATAAATAAAGCATTGATACTGCAAATAAATAATGAGAAATTACCAACAAAGAAAACAAGAACGTATAAATCGTAGTAAACAAATGTAGCCGTCTGAGTTTTGGGGTTTAGTGTTTTTCTTATTAAGACACACAGCTACTTCTTTTCGTAACTTATATCATTCTATGGCTTTACATAACTCTTCTCTCTCCACGATCTTCTTAATAATTTCTACTTCCATGAACTATTCTTCTCTTCATTCTACTTGTTCTATTTATATCCTACATAAATATCCATCAATGCAATTTTCTTAACAATAACACCTACCTTCAAATTATTCTCTACATTTCATATTTTTAAAATCATTAAATCATCAACTCATTATCAAATACATTGTCAAATAGATAGAGATCACTCTGTGTTAGTAAAATATCACCTTATGTGAGAGAGAAAATTGCAAATATCTAATCAATAAGTTTGACACAAATTCTATTACAATTGTTTCATCTATGAAAATTTATTGTTTTTTTTTTTTTTCATTTTGGAATCCATTGATGAAAGTCACTGCAAAGTTATTGTCTTCTTAACTCTAAAAATGGACTGAGATTTTTAATTAGATTAAGTTTGCGATCGTATTTATAACATCATAAAAATTAAGTACTTTGTTTATTGTAATTATATTTGTTAGACTTAATATTTTTAATATAGTTTTCTTAAATATATATAATATGAGCATGTAATGAATCTCATATTTATTAACTATATTTATTTCTATAAGGTAGCATTTGTATTATTGTTGATGTTTGTGCACTTCTTTTGACCAAACCATGTATGTTCTATAAGCTTATATGTCTTTATGACTTGACCTTTTTGTGTTTACAAGTGACTTTGAGATTTAACACCCTAAACCTCTTTTAATGTTTTTTTCCTTATTACCAAAACAATTTGATTCCTAAGTTACTAAATAAAGAAAATGTTGGTTGCATCAAAGGGGATAGAAATTTTAGCCATACTTGGGTGGTTCCTACTATCATAATAACTTAACTTTTCTCCAAAAAAATGAATTCCTTGGTTTAAGATCATGAAAATCTTCTCAAATTACCATCCACAACATATATTTTTAAAAATCTCAATCACCAAAGCTTAAAAGCAAATATTTTCCTAGGAAAAAAAGAGAGAATAAGCACACCTTTCATCTCTTCCCAGATTTTGACATATTCTCTTGAATTATTGATTCATCATCTTGTGCACTCTAATATTCTTGCCGCCTGTATTCTTTTAGGTCATTTTCAATAAGTGAATGTTTCTTTTCATAATTTACCTTACCTTCTTAACCTAAATATATTCTAAAGGAAGTTCATTGTTATACATATTTCCTTTGATTTGAGTTTAATAAAGTAAACAAAAAACACGAATCTTTTATCAAGTTATAATTTTTTTAAAACGAAGAATATAAAGTCTGGCATTTTTTCAACGATGAACTATTTTTATTCATAGTATTATGATATATAATTTTTTCATAAAAAATATCACACGCCTTACTCTAAAATATCAAATTTTTTAACTGATTTATGAGATATTAAAACAAGAGAGGGATATATAAATTAGAGAAAATAAAATATACAAAAACAGCTTTAGACTATCATTTAATCACAAATATTCATTTGATAAGTTTCTTAACTTTCAAAATAGTTATTTAAAAAAATTATACCAAATTTTTTTTTTTACATTAATAATGTTTTTTTTACTGAACTTATATCATAAAGCTCCAAATCAATTTATTGAGGATAGTGTAGGAAAAAAACAACAAGAAACAAACATAAAATATTGTCATTAGAAGCCGAAGACGGCAAATAATAAAGTGTAAATCATAAATATTAAAAATATGTGCATACACAAAACTGTAAACAATATATTTGATTTTTTTTTAAATTATATAATAATATTTGGAAAATAAAAAGAGAGGAAGAATATAGGATAATGCAAGGGAAAAATTACTAAAAAAAGGTAGCGAATCAAAATAAATTTTCTATTTTAAAAACTGAAAAAGGGATATATTTTTTTAAAAGAGTTTTTAGAAAATAATTAATGATCATGCATTGACAGAGTAAACACTATCATCATCCATAATAAATGAATATCGGTGTGATTTTTTAAAGTGATTATATGTCAATAAATTTATATGGTGATCTGTGACCAAACATCAAAGTGAAATTATTTGGCATTGTTAGTGTTTTTTATTTCTCCTTAAAGCTTGTTATTATTTTTCTTTGTTCTTTAAAGAAATACATTGAAGAAGAAAAAATGTTTCTTCCTGAGAATCCATATATTTTTCTCCCACTTTCATAAATTTTCATATTTTTGAAAATATTTATATGTAATATTTCAGATTACGTAATTTAGAAGTCATTTTTTAAATTCATAATTATCTTATGGATTACATAATCTAGAAGTATTTTTTTGATGCATAATTAGTTTATGGATTACATAATCCGAAAACTACTATGAAATACAAACTTCTGAACTTTATAATCCGAATACCATTCTGAATTATATAATCCGAATACCATTTTGAATTATGTAATTCAAAGCAAAAAGATGATACAAAAAGAATAAAAAAGTATTTTTATGTTTTGTATGAGGGTGCCAGAAGAACATATGGGGTGCAGGAACTAACAGTCAAGAAGAAACAATCAGGTCCAAAACATTGTTTCTTTATTTCATTTGATCCACTAATGATAGTATGGGTCACGACTATTGTTGAGCCCAATAACTAAATACAAATTTCAATCCAATGCATCACAATTTTTTGCCATGGTGTTGCTAATTAATATTTACATACTTAAAAGATGTATTTATTTATCTGGCTATTTGATTTTTTTAAAGTAATATTAATTGAAGGGACAGGATCTTATTCAGCACTTGAGATAGTCAAGTGTGATGATCTCCGCCATTTATTTTTTAAAACTATTACTTCATATAGAAAATATATTATACTAATAAGGGTTATAATCTCGTCATAGTTTCATAAAAGAAGATTCATTCCTATTATACAAAAAGATAAAAAAAAAATGAGTATTTAAGCATAATATTAACTAAGCATGTATATGATTTTAAGAACTAACATTTTTTTTTTAAAATCTTAACTTGAGTTTCAAAATATATTCTATAAAAGAATAAATATAATATATTAAAAGGTAAGTCTAATTTAATCTTATCAAATCAGTTTATCAAATAAGTTTATAAGATAAATTAAATTATATATTATGAAATATTTTTGTCATAAGATTAATATGAGATCTCTAACATAACATTAAAAAAATAATAAAAATAATTATGAGAACGAAAATATGTTCAATTTTATCATACTATCTTATTTTATTTTATTGAGTTACTGTTTAATAGTATTAATAATTTTTATTATTTTATATATTAAAGGATATATTACTTTTAAATTTAATATATTTTCATTTCATTTATTTAAATTGATGTTGTTTTGTTTAAATTTGAGATATTATTTAAGATATTTAAATTTAAAATAGAAAGAATTTGAAACCATGAATTGGGGAGAAAAAGAAAATAAGTTTTGACGATTGTTTGGAAGGGGATATACACTAAAAACTTCTTTCTAAAGCCAAATGTATTATCTATTTTGGTAAATACAAGAGAAAAAATAAAAATAAAATATTTTGTTAAAATTAGTTTATGTATAAACTAACTTGTAATTTTTTCTCCTATTAGGATTTTTTGAAATATTTTTTAATTAATACAAGAGCTAACTTTAATTTGTAAAGAAATATAATTTATTTTTCTTTTGATTTTCTCTCTTAAAAATATCAATGAAAAAGTTTAGCATGCCCCTAGACACCTTACCATGATACATTAATTAACAGAGCTAAGAAGGTCAAAGGTCTGTGTGTCTTTAATCATACGTTAATCTAAATCAAATCAATTGTATCAAGTGCAAAGTTTTGTTCTTTCAATAAAAAAAAAACTACAACTATTAAAAAGCTGTCATGCAGAAGAAAGAATATATTTTTCTAGTGTCATTTTCCAATTGAAGAATAAGGGACAATTTTAAGTGTCAAATGCACTAATGAATTGCTAAATAATGAATTAATAAGGAATTTTAAAGTACATCACAGAGGGCAACAGCTCAACATAAAAAAGACAACTCTTATTTGCAATAATACTGGTTTATGATGAACATGAACCAACCTCTGTCTGTATTCACAATGATAACGAAATAATTAACAACACAGAACTCTAATCTTATATAATTATAAAGTTCGATGATATTAATCTACACTCCAACAATAACCTCATATGATGACACAGGCTCCGATGTAGTCGAATTTAGAAGCAGTGGACTATTTGATGGTTCAGATTGTAACTCCATCTCATTTTTGCTTTCAGAATTGTTATCATGTGGAACTTGGAATTCTTTGTTTTTCTCAGACTTCAGTTTGGCCTGGTTTTTTTGGATTGGTTTCTTTGAAATCACATCCTTATGACCCTTATTACCCTTGTTTGAATCATTCTGCTGTTGTTTCCCACCTGGACTGGAGCAAGACTTATCTTCTCCTGAATTGTTGTTCACTGCAGGTTCTTTGTGCCTTCCAAGCTTTGGGGATTTTGGGCGTGTTGTTGGTATCTAATTAGTAGATAAAATACATCAGAATACGTAAAGAGACAGAAAGAATGTCAAAAGATCAAGCCCCTTGAAAGAAGTACAAAAGAAGAGAGATTAAAAACATTGTAGCACCATAAACTGGCTTTTGTAATACCATCAAGATGAGAATCTATTACCATAGAAAGATTAAGGAGAAAAGATAGATCATAGATTATGAATGTTGGCAAACATTTCATAATCCCAATTGGAAGTTAAGTTTTATTTTAGATTAGTTACCTTCTTCAGCTCAACTTTTGGAGGTGGTTCCTTGTAGAAATTTGGCATTGGAGTGGCTTTGAATGTCAGGCTCTTCCTCAATAGCTTGATCTCTGCCTCTTGATTTTCCTGGTGGAAATCCAGAACAAAACATGGAGAGGGGGGAATAAGCTTAAAGCAGGCAGATAAGCTGTTGTGAAAACTTAAACCAGAATGTGCATGCATTTTTCAACATGTACTTGTGAGAGAGATAAAAATAGAATCAATTCATGCATTTCAACCTTTAAAAAGTTTAGATTAGAGATATAAAGAAAGTGTTGTATCATATAATTTAATTTTAATTTAAAAAAAAAGTTTGATTTATTCTATCTTTTTTATTTTTTCTATATAAGTAGTTATTGATAAGTTTATCTAAAATATTTCCATGTTAGTTAAGTTATTGTGATGATATATACCTTTGATTTTGCTTGTAGGTTAGTTTTCTCTGCTTCCTTGGCTATAGTTTTTTCCTCCAACTTAGAGAAAAACTGAGTAAAAAGGGATAAATTAGGATTAATATCTGGTTCTGGCATTGGCAATATAACATCAACTGGGTGTAAGGTTTAAGCAACTACCTCCTTCCGCTTTTCAGCTCTTTCTTCCAATCGAAAGGAAAATCCAGTTCCACTGCTTCTCAGACGAGGAGTAGCACTTCTGACACACATGTACAAGAAAGTTTTTTTAACATTTTAGCTAAAAGTAGAAGAGAAAAGGTACCCTATAAGAAATAGAAGAGAAAGGATGAGAATATATCCTCAGAGTTATAGGTTATAAATCATACGAAGTTGTGGAGTGACAATCATCATCATCCTTATTTGCTTTTGCAGTTTTTGCTGTGTTTGACACATGGTCATCAAGTCTGCAACAGTGTAAAAACCATAACGTGATAATTTCATGATTCCATTCAGCAATCTTCTGAACATAAATTTTCCAATACATGCACAAGAATTGAGTTACCTCAAACTAAAAATGATTGATACCAACACTATAAACCTAATACTGAAGCAAAAATGTATAGAAGGATTTAGTAAATCTTGGCTAAAAAATGTATAGAAGGTTGTAACTTACAACGATGCCTCAGAAATTTGGCTCTTGGTGGCTGGAGAAACAGGAGTAGTCCTTCCAAACTGGTAGACAGAAACTAAAGTCATGAACATAGAAACCAATGATAAGAGGCAATGAAGTTATGCAAAGAAATTCAATGAGGAATTGAAAATCTCTACCGCAGAGCGTTTCAAACCAGACATGCCAGCAATGGTTTTTGCGAGTGAGTTCACTCCAGAGTTTGTGGACTTGTTTAAATCACGAACGGGGGCCTCACCTCTAATCCCATTATTACCTTGAACGTGTTTAACTTTTGTCTTCACAATATACCCATTAAAGCTTTTCTGCATAACATCTTCACCAGATGATTTGGCTGGGAAAGAAATGCTCTGGGAAAGGGATGGCCTTTGTTTTTGAGATATTGAGATTAGACTCTTCAAATTATCTTTGGCATATTTTTTGCTCTTGGAAGCAACACTTGCTCTACCACCAGTTTCCTAACCACGTTAACTTAATTAGTAAGAGCCTTCTACTGTGAGTTACGTGTTGTAACTGAAAACACCACCGATAGTTTAGTTTAAACAAATAATAATTCAGATACGTTCTGTATGATACCTTAGTAGCACCTTTTGAGTTTTTATTTGCAGAAGAAGTTTTGGAGGCTTCAACAGCAGCAGAAATGGGGTCTTTAGCCTCCACCATGGGTTTAGATACTTCATTCTTTGTCTGAATCTCTGCACCGTTACAGTCCTTTTCCTCTTCTTTCTTTATATTCTCCACCTTGGTTGTTACCCCGATGACACGTTTCTCTTCCTCCACAGCAATCCCGTTTTCAGATTCCATTGTGCTGTTAACAATTTCGCAAAAATGAAAGTCGAGTTGAAGGATGATCCTCCTTAAAAAAAAGAATTATTTTTCCTTGTTTCTGGTGCACACAACTGAATAGTACTATGATTATTGATATAGAACCAAATATAAAATAAACTATGAGTGGCCCAACAAAAACAAAAGAGTAAACGGTTGTGTAAGGATTAGTCTCATGGCAAACTTAATACACAGAAAAGATTGAGTTGATCTGAATGTAGAACACACAGAATTGAATAACAGAAGCAGTTGTAGAATCAAATAAGAGCAGGAAGGTGAAAAATAAGGAAGTGAGATGTAAAATATTGAGCATGAATAATACCTTAAAGGATGAAGAGAGGAGAAAAGAGAAGTGGATGGTGGTTTGGATTAGTTGGAAAGAAAAGTGAAGTGAGAGGAGGTTTCTAATAGGAAGTGGCAGGAAGACAGAACACAATGACTTTTCTACCACTCCTAACTCCCTAACTCCCTAACTCTGTAACTGTCACTGGAAGCAAACTTCTTTTCTTATCTTGTTTAACTGTCACTCCTCTTTCCTTCTTTCTTAATCACCTCAGTTCTAATAATCCATCATTTCCCTCACATCACTTCTTTCATAATAATTATTATCGTTTCCTAAAGGAAGCTTTCTTTATAATATTTTTGGTTTCCAGATTTTGGCACAGACAAATCTACGTGCCTGTCTGTCCACAAAATGCTCACCATGGTTCAACCAAGTTGACCCCAGTAATGAAGACAACCTAAACATTAATTCTTACCATTTATCTTATTTTTTTATATTGAATGGATGGTAGAAGAATTGGTGATAGAAGAAATGATGAAGAGTAATTGGAATGGGAAGTGCAGTGTTGGGGTTGAGAACATGGGAATGGTGACAAGTGAGTGTTGTTGGATGACATGGCAGGAGGAAGGAACATGACTGGTGGCACGTTAGGCCAACCTTGACAACTACCCCACCACCTCCCACCAACCGCGCTTCAGCTGTCACAACTTCCACTCTTCCCTTCTTTCTTTCATTATATTTTCTGGGATCCAATTTCTTAGATCATATAACATTCATAGCTAAATAATTATATTTTCAGCTATGGTTAGTTTTTAAACTTTCAACTCAGTTACAAATTTATTAAAGAAGAAGGTTTTTGTAAATTGTCATGACTTTAACTCTATATAAAGACCATATTCATCAAACAACACTTAATATTTTTTAAAGGATTTTTCATAACAGTTAATAAGAAATTATTTAAAAATAATTCTTTTACTCTGAAACAAAATATATTTGTATATTATTCAACTATTTTTGCAAATTTTTTTTTCATTTTTTCACAATTCAAGATTGTTTAAACATTTTTTTTTTTGACTCTTCTATTTACTTAGTGTGTTTTATTCTTTGTCATCTATACTGAATAATGTTGGCTTGATTCTTTATCTTTGAGATACTATTCTCTCCATGAAATAATGTTAAAATTTGTGATACTAACCAGGTTTTGTAATATGTGTACTCTTCATCCATATTTTGGAACAAAAGAGAATTAACACTACGTTTGCTTCTAGGGGTATATTGTTGATAAAGACTGAAGTGACGATGCACCTCATGTTTGTTTTTGTGAATGTGGAGGGATCTGGGGACGTGGAAATGGAGGGATGAGGGTTAGCGAAGGTGAATGAAGCACTAAAAAGAAAATCACGTGGACACTGTGAAGATTACATCTTTGCCTACCAAACTTCATGATTTGATCATTCGATGACATTCTTTTTGCTCTCTGCATGCATGCACATATATCTTCAAAGAGAGTGAAGTATGTTTTTACATATTCAAAATAACATAATTGATTAACCATATGAAAATACATGTAACATAATTGATTAACCCATAAAAAACAGTTCATAATCGATTATCCACAATGTATATCCGATTATTTTCTTTTTTTAACATAATTGATCATGTGGTATGTTAATGAAAACATAATCAATTATGTTGTTATAAATATGTATATAATTAATTATGATTATTTTTGGAGGCGAAATATAATCTATTATGTTCTTTTTCTTTCTAGATTTCCCACTTTCAGGTTTTGAATAGTTTTTGTTTGGTTTTTTAATTTTATGTGGGTGTTTTGAGGTCTTTTCTTGATGCGAATTCTTATTTTTTAGGGATATAATTTTTTTAAAAAAACTATATTTTTGTTTGTGTATTAGTGGGGTTTCACCAGTGTTTATGCATGTGTTTATTTATTATGTATTTAAGTTATTTTATTTGTTTTATAGTTGGTTAATTTGAATGAATTGATTATGGGTTACTTGAAATTAATTTGAAGAAATTGTTATATTTATATTTTAGTTTATATTTTGATTAATAAACTAACCTTAATACTTACCTTATTATTTATAAGTATTGAAGGAAATCATAATATTAAGTTATTATATATTTTAAAAATTATTAATTTATATGTAAGAAATTGTATTTAATTTCTATTAGGAGTTATTGTCAGATATTTATGTATAAGGGTTTGATCACCCTGAAGTGGTTCATATTTATTTATTTATTTTATTGTTGACAAAAAAAATATGTAAGAAATTGTTGTGAATAATTATAATATAAAAGATTGTATTACATAATTTAAATTTAAAGTTATATTTATGTACATAAATTGGTTATAATTTAAATTAATTATCAAATGTGAATAAAAGAAGTAAATATATGATTTCAAATTGAATAGTTATATTAACAAATTAATTATCCCTACTTTAAAAACTGTTACCTATAATTTTCAATAGATTTTTCTTACAAATTCATTCTAAAATACCTAAATCAAAAAATAATAACTTTTCTCACACTTTTTTTTATCAAATTCTCACACACCAGTTCTTCAAATACTCAAATTTTCTCAATTAACATATCAGAGTTTCCCAATTAACATAGCATAAGTTTTGAATCACATCATCTTAACCTATCTTCATGTGATCGTGTCGTGATTATGCACCTGGTAGGGTCACATCTCCAACTAACTACTCAATACAACATACAAATAATATTGAAAAAGGAATCATATATTTAAATTTTAATATATTGAATTTAATATTAAATAAATTTATACAATGTATTAAATCAGTGCATGCTTGATTATAGTTATATTAATTAACTTAAGTTTTCTTTCCCTGTGAGAATTTGGCCGGAGGTGGAACGTTGCTTTCTAGACAAGAACAAATCTAGCCACCTCCTTTTATAGTTAGACTTCTATTCTGTCTCTTAGTTTTTTTTTTTGATCGGCAATAATTCTGTCTCTTAGTAAATTGCAAAAAACGATACAATTATTTTCTTTACTGTTTGTTGTTTAATGTAAATCAATTAGATAATTGAGTATCATAAATATCAGCAAACCATTTTTTTTAAAGGAATGCCATCAGAATATTTATTAAAAATTAGAGTAAAATGTAATATACAGTAAAAACGTCGATAATATCTTTTATAAACGTATTCAATTTTGTATTTAATATTTTAAATGCACTGCTCGTCTTATTTATTTTTTATTCCATTTTTTTTATAATTTGTTTCTATTTATTACATTACTCATTTCATATTATTTATCTTGTATTATGTGCTAAATTCGATTTCAATCTTGTGAGCTATTTGTGTGGCAGGCAGTGCGTGCGCTCTACGCGCAAACATGTCATTATGATTTGCATGGCTCCAACAGGTGGACCTCCATCCATTCAATCTCTTGGTAACATGCACGTGCCCTAGGACGCATTTTATGTTATGTTATTATTCTTATTGTTATTATTATATTAAAAATTAATATTTAAAAAAAAATAGAATTACATCGACTAGGTTATTGAGTTTTTAATTAATCGAATAATTTGACTAAAATGGTTAGAAATCCAAATGAGTGCAATCATCACCATATAAACTGGTTTTATGGGTTTTAGATAAACTTAAAGTTTATTTTGTAATAAAAATCAATTACATTTTAAAAAACAAGCCAATAAAAAAGAAAAAAAAAGAGTGGAGATAATGAGGAGAGAAAATAAGGGATTAGTTGATTAGGTGAACTCACCTTTAACAGCTAACCATGAAAGTAACAAGTGTAGTGACAACATTCCTCATACATCTGATTGGATTGTGAAATTATTTGACCAAGTGATAGACAACAGTCACCAAATTCATTAAATACTTGAAGACAAAATGGCCTAGTTTGAACTGAAAAGAGAATGTTAATCTTAATTGGTGTAATGAACCCCCTCTTAATGTAAGAATTTGATGATGAGTTTAACAGCCAAATCCCACTCATTGATATGCCAGAACTTATGTTATGACCCATGACAATTACACTCAAGCCAACTTCTGGATGATGAAATGGGGTACATATGCACTATCACTCAACCATCTTGTAGGCATCATGTTTTTAATAAATGACCATGTCCACATTATTTCTCTCATTATGTAATCCAATTAATGACAAACTTTGTACATTCAAAGGATTTCACTGTATCTTAAATAATTTTCCAATTACCGAAGCCCAAAAAGAAAGAGAAAGATTTGTTTAGGTTGCATTAGATTCTCGATTTAAAAGTCTTGATTTTCATTGTACATAACATGAGACAGAAAGAGACGAGGCAATGATAATTTAAAGAACAGCATATAGCCAGCCATATGCATACCCCCACAAATTCAGACCCTTATGAGAGGCACTGACTTAGTTCAGAGCATCTTGCATTCTCCACCTCAAAATGCTTCAGGAATAGTTCAAAGCAAACAAACTAGTCAAAAACACGTAACGAATGAAGGAATTTTGCTCCCATTTTAGCATTTTTCCTATGTCTTCTTCTCAGTCACACACACACACTCACATGAGGAGATATATAATGAAAAGCAATTCTAATTTCTAAATTGGGGGAAGAATAAGTCTTCAGTGAAATGTTACGTGTATGTAGTGTTCGTTGTTCTCATTTTTGTTTATAATAGTAAAGTATTTTCACCTCATAATGTTTTCTTCTGTTTATTTTCTGAGTTATCAGCATTTCTCCAAATTCTTACTTGGGTTATTCTTGAGTACCACAAACAATTGTCAGTATCATTGCATTTCTATTTATATTTTTCTTCAGATCCCAACTCCATAGTTTTATGCATTTTCTTGATGATGTTTTTGAATGGGAGTGAGAGGTTGTGAGACTGGTGAGAATCTGTATAGTCATTTAGTATACTCAATGAAGTCACCTATCAGATTAAAATAACAAAATCTTGATCTTTAGATTAGGGTAGAAGAATGGAAGGATAGAATGTGGTGTGTTTCTTATCTAAAAGGTCGATGAGATGATGACACTTAGCGATTGATGGAGGATCAATAAAGTTTGTTTGAATAATTTGGGAAGTTTGCAAGTTTTCTAAACTTTGGCCTCAGATTTTAAATGTTAAATTGCAAAGATTTAGAATTGAATTGAGTTATCCCCTTCTATATGTAGACTGTTTCACATTATAGTTCATATCTAAAACATTCATAGGCGAGACAGAAATAAAACTCAGATAGTGATATCTTTGACATTAGGCAAGTCATCACAATCCTTTGAACCCTTAGTGTTAAGCATGACAAACACCGCTTGAAAAGCTCCCTCTACCAACTCCATTATCAAGTCTCATCAGTTCATGTTAAACTTCATATGAATTGTCCTACCCATAATGATGCATTCATTACTGTTAAATAAATGCTGGTTTGGCTCAATTTTAGATGTCACCGAGTCCGAACTCGAGAGAATTGCCAACATAGTGTTTTCCTCCATAATGTACATATATATAACTTTGGAAAACCAAGATAACTTATCAACATTTTTACAGAATAATAGCCCCTTACTTAGCTTTTCAAAAGAACTTAATTTCACCACACTGTGGGAGAAAAAAAAAAGTATTTCCACTTTTTTTCAACACACTGATAGTGCCTCCCTAAATCCAATGCTAAAATCAGTGCCACCCTTTATCCTGTTTCTACCTAAATCTGCATTGCCTTGCAGCATCATAGCCACGAATTCATCGTAGTCTATTCGGCCATCCTGAAAGGGTAAAACATGAACATAACCTCGTCATAAAAGAGTAATCAAAATTGGAATACCTTTACAGCATAAATAAAAAATTATGAAGGCTACTCATTACGTAACAGCAAAGAGAGCAATGTTGGGAGTGTTAATTTACTTTTCATTCAACTGGTAGAAAAACACAAGTTTCAATTTGATCAGAGGGAACTCCAAGTCACCAACACATTACTCACAACACTATTCTTTAAGAAGTATGGTGTCATTTATCAGATACCAAACATTAGATTGCATTACTGTAAAATATACTCACGTTATTCTGATCAGCTTCTTGGATCATTTCCTCGAAGCATACATTCTCGATACCAAATTCTTCACAAGCTTTTTGAAGCTCATCTTGAGTGATGTAGCCGCTTCCACTTCTATCAAAAAATGAAAAGGCTGCTACTAAAAGATCTTCTCTGTCAACTTTGTTTAAATGCAATGTTGCAGCTATGAATTCTCCATAGTCAATTGTGCCACTGTTATCAACATCTGCCTGCAATCAAAAACAAAATTGAGAGATGGATTCTAAGAATGTGCTACTAAAAATGAGCAACACTACCTTTACTATCTTGACTGTTATTTACTATTTTACTTTTCCCTACTTGCATAAGAATATTTCACTAAATGATACTCAAAGAGCTTTCCCGTGTAAGATTAATTACAATGAATGGAAGCAGAAAAATTAATCATATTCTAAGCCAAGTTACAACTTGAATACATGAAATCCATTAGGACTACTACAGTTCTACTCAATAATGAGTCCTAACTCCTAAAACAATAAGAATCCTACTGTACTATCTGGAGAAATTGGTTGGCTAAACTAGAAAAAAAGGACAAAATGTAGGTTTATTTAGTAACTTTAAGGAAATTGTAAGATTATTCTGTACTAATACTTACAGCTTGCATTAGATCCAAAATTTCTGGTTCACTGAGATTATTACCAAGCCTTTTCAATCCAGCCTTGAGCTTTTCTAACGTAATTTGACCACTGTTGTCTGTGTCTATCATCTTAAACGTTACTTTCAGTTCAGAAATTTCTTCTTCTGAGAGATTCTCTGCAATAACCTGTAGAGAGCAACATTGAAAATATTATGAGGACACGACAATTTCAAATACAAGTTTGTTGATATATTCTATTTTACTAATAGTTATGGTGCAGAGTTATATGCTAGAAAGATTACTCACTCTAAGAGCCATTTTCTTTAGCTTGTTCATTACAGAAAATTGCTTCAGGCGACTCAAAACTGCAGAATCAAGAGGCATGTCTGGAGCAACTCCATCCACTTGAATCCAAGGGTGACCTGCAAAGAATCAGCACGTTATCATCTAGAAGGTGATAACATAACTTCAACTCCTATGATCTTGTGACCATGACAATTAGTACTCACTCACTACTCAGAAAGTCTGATGAAATGCCTAATATTTTGTCCAAAATCTAAGAAATTCCTTCTTAGAACATGTTTGATAAAATTGGAAAGACGTGATAGTACAGTAACCAGTGACGAAAAATCATGCATTTGGTTTTTTAAAATATTTTCACTGTAACTTTGTATGCGATCAAAGGAAACTATCGGCTATTAAAAGAATAACAAGGCCATGCCAGAGAAAACATGACATGTGTAATGTGATGCCTAATGTGGTATTGAAATGTCATTCACTAGCATCTAAATGGAATACTGGTAAAGAAACTTACGAAGAACCTCTTGTGCTGTTATCCGTTTTCTAGGATCTCTAACAAGCATCTTCCTAACCAAGTCTCGAGCACTTTCAGAGATATTCGGCCAAGGATCTGAAGTGAAATCGATATCACCATGCAAAACCTCTTCAAATATCTCTTGCTCCGATTCTATTACCAAGGAAAATACAAAATTAAGCTAAATGATTGGATCATTGAAGGGCTAGAAATCTTAATGAAGGAGTCTTACCACCCCAAAATGGAGCTGTACCACATAAAAGAATGTATATGATCACACCTGCACTCCACACATCAGCTTCTGGACCATAATGTCTTCGTAGAACTTCAGGTGCGATATAATAAGGACTTCCAACCACGTCCCTAAAAATGTCACCTGTAACTGAAGAATGTCAGTGAAAAGCACTCAGAAATAATGTAATTAGAACATTGCAGAAAATTTATAGTTTTTCAACTAATTCTATTGTATCAGGGGAAGCATGAGGAAGCATTCTCTAGCTCATATCAAACTATGTGGTTGATTGATTTTAAAGGGACGCAAATTAATTTTAGTTTAGTTTCATGAAGAATTGTAAACTTTAGATGCATTAAAATATCTCTAATTCAAGAGTATTACAAAATCTTCTAATGAAGCTTTATTTTACTGAGTTCTATCATATCATAGCATTCTTAGAGACCACTTTATTAAGTTTCTAAAGTCTTGCAGTTATACTTTTATAATTTTCTATTTTTTTCAACCTGAAAAATAATTTAATTGTTATAATTAAGTAATTTTGTATTCTTAAAATCCAAATTCTTATACAAGACTTCCAGGGCCAACATAGTTTAAACCAATTTTCATGGAAACAAAGTCAACATAGTTAAAACCAATTTTAATAAAAAGACATAATTATGTTCTATATATGTGTGTTAGTTAGGTATATCACATAAAGCCTGAATAGTTTTGGTTGTCTAGAAGGAGGGAAAAAGGAAACGAACATTTTATCCAAACCTGGTTTGAAGAAAACAGACATTCCAAAATCTATGGCCTTTAGTGTGGAGTCTTCATTGACATCAACAAAAAGAAAATTCTCAGGCTTAAGATCACGATGCATCACCCCAAGGGAGTGGCACCCCTCTATAATACTAATTATAGTCCTTGCAAGTTTAGCTGCTTTTCTCTCTGTGTAATGCCCCCTTTCCACAATCCTATCAAAAAGTTCACCCCCTTCACATAACTCCATCACAACAAAAACTGCAACACCATCCTCATAAGCCCCTTTAATTGATATCACATTAGGACACCCCTCCAAGTGATGCATTATCTCAATCTCCCTCCTCACATCTTCCACGTCTTCATCTATCAACAGTTTCACTTTTGGAATGGACTTGCAAGCGTACTTTTTCCCAGTTGCTTTCTCAGTACAAAGGAATGTTGTTCCGTACTGTCCCTTTCCAAGCTCTTCTCCCAAATTATAGTACTCCTTAAAGTGACCACTTTTTCTCTTCAAAATTGACTCTTCTTGAAGCCCTATTGCTACCCTCTTCACTTTAAAGGCTAATTTTTTAATTGCAGGCTCTGAAGGCATGTTACTCTCTTTGCTAATTTTCACCACTCGTGGAGCCTTTTCCTGAACATTCTCTAGAGCATTTGTGTCTTCAATTTTAGTCACAAGTGAAGTGGCATCAGAAATTTCTGTGACCACCCTCGTTTGATGATGATGAAGCCACACGAATGAACTCGGAAGAACACAGGAAAGCAGTGCATAATCCGAGATTTTTGACCCGACACAATTGTTTCCCATCCTGCACTTGTTACTTCCTGTCTGTGACTTGCATGTAAGAAGCAAGAAGCAAGTGAAGCCCAAAATCACATTCGATTTTCTGCACCAACCCCACTATAGCCTAAAGCGTGCACGTGAACATGAAAAGAAGAATCAGTGGAGATTTGAAGAAAAGGAAGAATAAGAAGGTGAATGATTCGCATTAATGAATCAAACCTTTTATGGAAACAGAAGTGAACGAGAAAAAACGATGTAAAGGGATGATAATGAAGGCGTGAAAGTGGAAATTTTCAAAGGAGTGGAAAGTGTAAACTGGAAAAAAAAATGACACTTGTGACAGAGTCCAAGTGGGAATAGATTGCATTGAAGTGGGAAAACGAAAAGAGAAAATTTTGATGTTACATAGATGGAAAAGATAGTGTATAATCTATAGACAGTGGAAATGATCCTTTCATGATGACTCGGGAGAAAGAACATTTCATCGTTACTTTTTAAATATGAAAAAATTGTGCGTGTATCTCTTTTCTCTTCTCTTAGAAGTTAAATTAATGAGATTATGTTAAAATTTGTGTTATATACACAGAGACACACAAAAGGTTCGTGAATGGAATGATTAGGTTGGACAAAAACGAAGAAAAATGGAGGGAGGACAAGTGACAGTTACCAGTTTTTTTTTTTTGTTTGGGTTGTGTAAACGGAGAATGTTCCAAATGTTGGAGAAAACGCGTGTGGCAAAATCCAATGGTAATAAAGGAATGCCACCTGTTCACTGGACGGTTCAGATTTCTTTATTCAATAATGCTGGCTGCATAATTTCTAATATATATTATTAGTATTTTAACAAAAATATTTTATACTACCAAAATACATCCATTCACATTTTTATTACATCAAAATATATACAGTTTAATAATTTTATTATTTTATGAATAATTAATTAAAAGATAGAAAATAAAAATATATGTAATTTTGTAAAAGTAATATTAAAAAAATTATATAATTATTATTTTAAAGGAGGAAAATTATTTATTTTATTGAATAAATAAATAAATATTTTTTTTATTAAAAGATAAAATTAAATAACTAAAAGATGACATTAAAATGGTATATTCTCTTTGTATAATAATATGAATAGCTAAATTTTTTAAGAAATTACAATATAATTAAAAATTGTGTAAATATTATTTATTTTTAAATAATTGTATTGAAATAAACTCTTTGGTTCAATTTCTGCAGATAAAAAAATGTATTGAAATAAAATAATATTTTTATCAATTAAATATGTAAAAAAAAATGATTTAATAATAAGGGAATTGAAAATGATAATTTGAAGACATAGAGATCAGGAAGATTACATAAACTTCTAAAAATATTCTGACTAACGAGGGAGACCTCACACGAAGCCTCTAATCCTCCGGCCATAGCCGGTGTTTTTTTTTTAACGTGTACTTAAAATATAAAATTAAACAATTTTTAGTATTTAAATTTTAAAAAATTATTTTCAAAATTAAAGTGAGATGGTAAATTTTATTTTATTTAAAACGTAATATAAGTAAGTATTATTTATTAAAAAGATGAAAAATGTGACTCTATGCTTATGCTTAAAAATGATAAGCAATGCAAGTCTCATTTTATTAAAAAACATAAAAGAGATCAATATTAGTTTTAAAAATAAAAATATTTACAATTTAATATAACCGGGAGAAGAAATAATCTCTCTTTATTATTTTAAAGTAGTTTGTTTTCTTTTTAAGTAAGTTTAGAAGCTAATAGACACGTAATATTTTATTAAAAGATAATTATATAATAAGCTGGATAAGTGTCCTGCTTTTAACTTTTAAGCTTCATATTTTTCACAATTATATGCGTAATATTTATGAGTTGTTAAGAAAATGTAAAGATTTACTTGGTCCTCATTGTTCAATTTGATAAATTCAAATATAGTGATGAGAGAAAGTGACAAATCCATCTGGGTCTACTTTTGCAAGTGACCCATTCAGCATTAGTAAGTAGGGGAGACTTCACATATTCAATTTGGTTAATAAATCAGCATTGAAAACAAATAATGAACTCATAGTTGAATACTTCCATTTCTAGAAATAATGGCTTAAAAGGGTAGAGGAAGAGGATTTCACCAGAAAGCAGAAAAGAGGTGCGGCAGTAATAAATTAAACCCTTGAGAATAAGGAACAGTTTAATTTGATTAACATAAAAAGAAAAAGGTTAATGAACATGAATTTCACTACTAACTTCCATTATAGACCCGACCCAACTTCTCAACGTGCTTTTTTCAGAGGAAGAAGAATGTAAGGGTGGTTCATTCGAATTTTATTATCTTATTATTACTATTCTGGCTTCTAATCCTACTCTTCATCTTGAAGACAGAAATAGAAATGCTTTAGGCTTCGTTTGGATCCAGGGGTGTCACTGTTGGCGACGACGGAAGTCACAACAGCACCCGTTTGGATCCATGCATTATTGTGGGTGAGGGTGCAGCGAAAGAGAAAGTTGAGTGAATTGTGTTTCTTCTGAAAGATGAAGAGAAAGTTTCACGGTGCAGTGCAAGTGCCAAGTCATCACCATGAATTTTCAATGTTGCCTTACTTTTATGTGAAATCAAGTGTGAAACTAATTTTAATTAAAAATATATAAGTTAGATTGCGTTGGAAAATATTTAACTTTAAATTGATTTTAAAGTAATGAATATAATTTAGATAACATTCATAAAGTTTACTATCGAATATATAATTATTGAATAGAATCATTTAAATTGGTATCATAAACCTTTTGTCAATGACTCATTCCCCCCTTCAAATCAAACAAGACATTACAACTTGTAAATATTTTATTTTAACAATCACAAAATCAAATAACACCTTGGTTTTGTTTATTTATTTTTAAAATTTATGCTACAAACGGAGTAGAATGAACACATGATAAACTTTCATCCACGCGAGGGGAACAAATTTCACTTTCTACTGTTTCAATTAACCAAGAATTTTCCCTAAATAATTAATCCAATCTTCCATTATATTAGGGATGGTTAAAGAAATGAATGTAAATGCAAATATATTTCCATCAAATCCACCCGCTATAACTTATCTAAAAATGGACTCGCTTTTCGTATTGGCTATAATTGAGTGAAGGGAAAAGATAAAAAAGTTGGTCACACGCTTCATAAGCCACAGCTTAAAAGAAAAGAAAACATGTTAAACAGCTTCCAAAAATGCAGAGAAACATGTTATTACAGGACTTGGTTGTGGTCCAGATGTCCACGTTCAAAGTTTAAACATCTTGAGCCAGTGAAACATAATCAGTATCTCCTGATTCCTTCTCCTGGGTTTTAGAAGCTTCTGGGCGCCGAGCATTAGGGATCCCTCGCCTCACTGAGGGTGAGGACGACTCTGCATCAAAGATCCTTGGAGACTTACCAAAAGCATCAAAAAAGTCATTCGTCATTTCTTCAGCTGATTCCAGAAAACGACTAAGACCACCGAACAGGTTACGTTCCATGACTTCCATATCATTTCGTAGCCCTGGGAAGTCAAACATACCACGGTCTGATGAGCTATATGGAACAGACCTACCTTTAAGTACCTCATCTGTGATATCCTCTTCGGTATACTCTTTGTTAGATTGCAACACTTCAACAGGCCTGCAAAGTGTGAAGGTAAAAAATAAGATAAAAGTTTCAGTCACATTTTGAAGAGACTCGGAGAGTAATATGACTGCAACAAAGAGAGGGTAACTGGATAGTCCACCCATATTCCTAAATAATATAATGCCCAAATATTTGAAACTGAAATCTATTAAAGCATAAGCACTTCTGCCTTTCTGTGCGCTTGTCAGTGTGTCAACTCACCTATTATCTCTGGTTTGTCTAGCATGATAGAAAAACTTGCAATCTAATTTTAGCTTAAAAAGCCTAAACAAACTAGATTTTAAAAACCAGTATGATCATTACATCTTATGTCTCACCCACTTTCAACCCGTTTACTGTAGTCATATCATACAAAGCTATTTTACACCTGGTTTTGCATTAATGCAGATAGATGATAAGAAATAGGTCGGAGAGAAGTAGGATATGATGATGCAGGGCAAAGGAGGGTCATTAGTATTATTTATATTGATTTTAGTTTTATAACAATCTAAACTACCCACTTTTGTGTGATAGAACAGGATTCAAATACAAGGTCAAAGATACATACCATTCCCACGGATTTTAAAACTCAGTACATCTTAGCATTAGAGAAATAACTGGCTTTTAGTTATTCTAGTATGCTTGTTACTCACTCTTGTTATTTGGTCAGACAACAATAGCATACATACACCCAAAAATGAAAGTCTGGATCTCTCCAAAGCAATAATACTAATCTTCTATCCCAGCCCAGCATTATATTCTTTTCTAATACAGTATAAGATTTGATTATTTTCTAACCAGAATGACTTTCTATCTCTCTTTATCTTCTCCTTCGCATATATGCATTCATTGCTGTCATGGACGATGCTCTGATTCCTTCTTCATTTATCCCTCTGATAATCCCGGTTCTTTATCAGTTTCTCAGCCTCTAAATGGTGAGAACTACACACCTTGGTGCTGGGCCATGAAAATGATACTCGTCGGGGAAAACAAGTTCGGGCTTGTTCACAGTTTTATACTAGAACCAGGTGAAGACAATACATTTCTTTAGGAAATAATAGCACTGTTGCTCCTTGGCTCCTCAATTTCATTTCAAAGGACATCACATAAATTGTGATGTATTCATCCTCCACCAAATTATTTTGGCGTGGAAGTGAGATTCCAACAACAAAATGGCCGACGAATTTTTCAATTAATGTGTGAACAGGTGAATCTCAAACAACGAAGTCTCTATGTGAGTTAGTGCTCAGCATTTTGCAAGTCTCTATCAGAGGGGCTAGGTGAATACAAAACCTGCCCAATCATGCAACTGCGGACGTATTCAACCTTGGATGGAATATACCGATATGGAGCATGTCATGCAATTCTTGATGGGTTTGAATGACTCTCTTCCGTGTGTGCTCCTCGCATCTATCACCACGTGAGTAATCTACCTATCAGAACCCCTTCAGACAAGGATATGACATATCCATACATAGCTCTATAATGTTTTTCCTGATTCACGGCTTTCACTTTTTCATGTACCAGAATTTTCGGATATAATTTTCACTTTAAAAAATACATACCTCCAGTCTCCAGACTTTTTACCCTAATTCTTAAACGAAGCAAAGATGTCACCGCAATCGTTAACAATTGTCTTCCAAATACTCCAGATTTTGAATCATAACACCATCAAATTTGTTCGTGAATGAGAAAAATAAATAAATAAATAAATTCCACACACTGTATGCAGGAATTCAAAGCAAACCTCTTCCTAACACCGAATCAATCAAGCAATCAATCGTATTTTCTACAGCGTCACATTTGAGAGTATAGTAAAAAATCATTAAAAAAAATCATAATAAGTGACAGAGAACATGAATAAAAAGAGTATTACTTTCCGATGCAATTCCTGAGAAGCTCTTCTGTTTTCTCGCACTTTCTGATGAACTTTCCAGATTCGACCTCCTCTGTTCTGCACTGAGATTTGACGACCTTCGTGGTGGAGCACCCTTCCGAAGAGTTATCGCGTCGAAGATCGTCGCTGTTGTCATCCCTCCAAACCCACCCCATCTTCGTGTTTGCAGCTTCAGCACTAAAATTCCCTCTCCTTATGGTTGCGTTTGCAACTTGTGCCCCAAGACTTCCGTTTCCAACGCTGCGTTTTGGGTTCTGCCTTCTTTAGATGGATCATCATAACTTATATACAATATAAATACTCCCTCCAAAACTATTCCACTCTATAAGAAAAATAATAAATATATTATTCATAAAAAATATCATCTTTCTATAAATATATTACTTTTGAAGCAGTTTATTTATAAGTAAAATTTAAATAAACAAAAAGTAGTATATCATTGAATTAAAAGCATCAATCAGTTTAAAAACAATATTGATTAAAATTGTAGTTATTTTGAGATATTTTATCAAAGAAAGTAATAAATCATATTAAAAAAAATAATCAATAAAATCATTTTATTATCAGTTTTTTGAAATTTTAGTTTTGAGCTATATTAATTTTTTAATGATACATTATAACAATAGTATTTATAGTAGAGTTATATACGCTTTTAACAATGTTAACGAGTTACTTAGATTATTAGTTAAAAAGTAAAAAAAAAATGTTAAAATACATAAAAATGTGTGTTTTTATGATTTTTAATGCATTCTTCTATATTTTCATGAAAATATTTTCCTCTTTTAAACTAATTAACAAGATTCAATGTTTGTAGACTCTTAAAATTAAAGTTAAATTATTTTTATTTTTTTGCTTAAAAATTAATATTATATATATATATATATATATATATATATATATAAACTATTTCCCACCTTAGCATCCAAATGTCATTAAAGACATTTATTTTATTCTATTTTCTAAGTTAAATGACAGAAACTCATTTATAACTTTTTACTTTTTTTGTTCATTATTTTGATCAGTTTCCCTTGACAAAGTAATATGAGACAATTGTTATAAAATAAAATGATAACGATTTAAATAAAACGTTAATGCAATAATCATTTTTTTATATTTGAAAATATGCAATAGGCTATATTTATATATTAGACTTTTACACGAATCTTTATTAAATAAAAGCAAAAAATCGTTGTCCAATTCGTACTTTTCTTTAGCTAATTGAGCAGAGATTAATTATTACGTAAATATAAAATTATTCATAAATGGATTTAATTCAATATAAGTTATAAAATTTGAGCTGAAAGGTCAAATGTTAAAAATAAAACATTAGATTGAATATTTTGAATGTGATCTTCAAAATCAAAACCAAACTTACGCACGCGAATTTTTATTTAAAAGATCCATTTAATCTCTACTTTTTGAAAAAAATACAATAAGTTAGTCTTTTGATTTGAACAAATTGTTATATAGAAATAAATAATTTAAATATCCATAAATTTAAAATTAATTAAAAAATAATTTTCTATTAATATTAAATATAAACAGTATTATTATATTTATAATAATTATTATTATATAATTTGTTTATTATAAATAACTATATATTTTTGTGTTAAAATTGTATTTTATTATTAATTTTATTAATTATTAATATATTATTTTATTAAAATATTTGTGTTAGTTAAATTTATATAATAATTAATATATGTAAAAAATGTAAAATTAAAAAAAACTACATTAATGAACTGACCTTCTCTTCATTTTAGGAAGAAATGATACATGAATCCAAATGAGTGATATGACCCTAATCACTGCTTGGAAACACTGCAACACTGTAAACATGTTCTAAGAGATTGATTGAGCAGCATGAATTGTAATAATATGACATTAATTACATTATTATACTTGAGGTGGACAAAATTAGTCCAACATATGTGACCAATATACAAGTGATCTTCGGATAAATATGCATCAAACCTTGAGTCACAAGTTGATCATATAAATACGCTATGGCTCACATAAAACAACAGTATCTATACTTCATCTCCTTGGTTGACTTTTTCAAGTCCTCTGAACACATATCTTGGACTGCATAATTGTTTAATTGCATATTATCACTTATTGTCTGCTCCACTATTCTCCCATTTTTCAAAGAAAATGAATCAACCTTCCTTTCTTCCATCGCTTTTGAAAGATTATGCTTTGGTGAAGCTGGTGCAACTTTCTTATAGTTAACTTCCTTCAAGTTTAGATTTGTTCCTGTGTGCCTTATGGGACCAAAAATAGTAAATAAACAAACCAATTATTAGTTAGCTTATATTTCCAAACAAATAATCTTGAAGGATAACACACAACCCAAAAACAAAAGTAATGTCACTCATTTAACTCCTTTTATATATTATTTTTCTCTTCATACCATATTATATTAGATATCATCTTATCACTTCTCTCTCTTCTATCATCCCTCTCAAAGTGCAACTAGCATTAGATAACATTACTCAAAAAAACAAGAGAATGAGTAAAATAAATCACCTGAAGCTTTGTGTCGTCGCAGGTTCTTCTGAAGTTTCCTCCCGTATATTGCTGTTTGATTCTTTGACACTAACCTCGTCTTTCAAACATACTTGAATAGGTTTTGCAGAACTTGGGTCAACTGTGCCACCTTTTTCCATGTTGTGGAACTCTTGCTCAGCAGAGTTTGAAGTAGACGTTCGGGAATGAAATTTAACCATTGAAATGACCCTCTCTATTGTTTCTAGAGCCTTTCTCACATCTGAGCGTACATATCCATTCATCTTATCCTTCAGTACACTCCTTGTATCATCTTCTTCAACTGGAATGTCACTCACTTTGTTCACATTCTTCTCAATCTCAACAATCTCTTCCTTATCTGCACCTTCAATCTCACCATTCCCCTTGCCATTCAGCACACTCCATGAATCACCTTCCTCAATTGGAACTTCAAGTACCTTGTTTACATCTTCCTCAACTGGAATGTCACTCACTTTGTTCACATTATTCTCAATCTCAACAATCACTTCATTACCTGCACCTTCAATCTCACCATTCCCCTTGCCATTCAGCACACTCCATGAATCACATTCCTCAATTGGAACTTCAAGTACCTTGTTTACATCTTCCTCAACTGGAATGTCACTCACTTTGTTCACATTCTTCACAATATCAACAATCACTTCATTATCTGCACCTTCAATCTCACCATTCCCCTTGCCATTCAGCACACTCCACGAATCACCTTCCTCGATTGGAACTTCAAGTACCTTGTTTACATCTTCCTGAACTTCTACAGTCTCTTTACAACCTGCTTCTACAACTTGTTCAGCACCTGCACATTGGTTGCTCGTAGACTCACAGGATATATCTTTTAACCCATTTTGCTCATTTTGAATAGGTTCTTCAGCTGGAACAAAGCTTGCATCTTGCTTAAGCTCTTCCGCAGTTAGTAGAGCCTTGCGTATTTTAACATACAATGAGTCCTCCAAGGCCTTGCTGATGTCTTTATCTTTATTATTGCCCATCATCGAAGCCACAGCCTGAAATATAACAATTTGAGAAATTGATTAATGTCAAACAAGTATGTTTTATATACATGAGCAACAGATAATGATAAATAAGCTCAAACCAATACTTGCAAATAAAGTGACAGTAAGTTCATGAGCAGGGCAAACCCTCCTAGAGAACTTAACAGTTCCCTTACAATACCAGTTAAAAAAACAAAATTAGAGAGTATTTATTTAATGAAAAGAAAAGCTTTATCATTAAAAAAGCATAAATACTATCTATTTCTTCATTTTTAAGTAATAAGAAGTATTTAATAGAGTGTGTCAAACACTGCTTAACAAGAGTCTTTCGGAGAAGCATTAGCAAGATTCTGGTTAAATACACAATTAATGAGTACAAATGTTGTAGTTTATTCTTAGTAAATCATTAATAATTTCAAAAGTTTTGTGAAATTTCACAAATATTTCTGTTTTTTAAGATACATAAGATGTAATATTTTATAATCAGTTAAAAGAGTCGGTGTAAGGTATAAAGGATATTAGTGTAATGCTTTTAAACAATTAATATAGAGATAAATAGTTTGTAAAATTTATTCTTTAATTTTTTTCTCCTATGATTTCCTTGGGATAAAAAACAACTCTTATATCAAATAGTATTAAAAACAATAACCATAACAATAAAAAATTTATGAAGCTAATGTTCCGTACAGAATTTAAAACATAATGATGATTTCCCCATATCTAATTGGTATTAGACGCCATAAAATAGAAACAAAGTCAATATTGATTGATGAAAACAAAATAAATTTGAAAAGAACATACAACCTTCTGATAAAGTCTGAAACCACTGCCGATGAGCTGCCTTGAAATGAAATTTATGAGGGTTGGAGGTACGAAATCCAGCTTTAGATCCAAATTTCCTATTATCCTACAAAATTTGACACAATTTAAGCCTTGGAACCAAAACCATTTTTCATTTTCCACCACACATGTTGAAAGTAATTCAATGTAAAAGCAAGACACTACCTTCTTCCAAAAATACTAAAACAACAGGTTTGTAAATTTTTATTTACTTAACTTTCTCATTTCTACTCAATATAAAATAATTTTAAGCCTAAAAGCAAAAACTCTTAGATTTCTCAGGTTTCATAGCAATTCTCAATGTATACCCTATTCAATACTTGCACTCATTTTTGTGCAGGTTACTTCTAAGTTTTTAGTGCTGACTTAAAACTCACCGAAAATAACTTCTTTCTGGTGTCACCTTTTGCATAGCATAGCCTCCCACCAAACCAATTCTCACAGCATCCTTTGCCTCAGGAATTGCGTCCATGTTGAAATTGTCAATGCTCGTGGACTCAGGGACCTGAAAGCAAATTAAACATGCATTTCTCGAAGCTTGGAAGATCTGACTTAGAATTAACTTTCTAGAGAAAAAGAAAGATGGGACCAGGGGAGTACCGTATTCAAAAGAACAACTACTAAATCATCTTGAAAGTACTCAAAAAGATAATAATGCACTATAGCATCCCTTGTAGATAGGGGCCATGGAACCTTCATCCTTTCTTCCACAATCAGCAGTATAATAAGCATTCAAAAATGAAGGTTTTATTTAGCATGGTCAGTGATACACACTACAATGTAAATTTTCTTAATTGATGCAGCCAATACACACCTAATTAGTGAGATATGTTCCCCAATCTGGACCCTCTGCAAACGTTCAGCTACTAGAACTTTGAAACTGGGAATAGTAAACTGAGGCCACCTGGAAAAATTGAAAATTGTGAAAAGGGTATATACCCCAACACAGAATCAAATAACTGGTATGCTATAGAAAAATATAATGTCAAATAGATGCAAAGGCACGTATTGCAAATATGATTTTCACCATTTCTTGTAGAGGAAGGGCTCCCATGAAAGGCACAAAGCTGTTAATGTAACAAAGGTTAAATTTCACATGTTAAGATCATAATGACCTTTGTTGTTAAATTAATTAAAAGGGCGATGCTAAAATTTTTGGCTCATCGTAGCATGACTCACAGAGATCTAGAGGCCCATCCACAAAGCCTTCAACTAGCAATGTATGAAAGGGAGTTCCCTCTGGTCCTTCGCGATACATAACTCGAAAATCTTCAGTATCCTGTTTTAACTGTTTAAAAGCAAGAAGTTTATCAGACAATGTAAATTCCTGATTTCTATGAAAACAAGTCTCCAATAAAATAAAATTTAGATATAGTTTAACATGTGTTTTGACTTTTTTCTTACAAGAATTACCATTTCACCTTAATATTTCATGTGATAAAAGTTTATGTTAAATGTCAACATAAGTTAAGGAAATAAAATTTCAAACCAGAAATACAAAAAAAAACCGTGCCTGTGTTTGCATGTCAACAACATACAAAGTTCAAGATCTAAATCAACCGAGTATGATCTAAATAAGCAATTGAAAGATGAAGAAAACAAAAACGTTTATAGCTTACTTTCCAATCAGAGTGTGATGTACTAGATCTTCCACTGTTGTCTCCAGAAGCACTTCTCAACATATCAAGAAAATTATACATCTGTTTGGTTTTGGTTTCTACTAATTCCTCATTAGATCCTGCAAAAACCAAATTTATAAACAGATAAAAGAAGATAAACACAACTACCTAAAATAATAACATCTGTCAGCTAGTACCTTTTCTGCAAAATAGCTCAAAGCAAACTAGGGAATGCTATTACCTTCCATTTCCACTTTTGAAGAACGTTGGAGTTGACTTTTGACAAGGGTTTTGAGTATCTGGTCATTTGTCAGATCAGGTAAGGCAAGGGTCTTGTCCAACCTCTCCCTATACTGCACAATGTTTCCTTTTTTCACCATCTCTATATCTCTGAGGAAAGAAGAACCAGCCTTCTATCAGCAAGTCATGTGCTAAACAGCCACTTATAATTATAAGATTCTAAACTGAATATTCTTCAAAATCATAGAACTCCAATGATGAGGGTAAACAGAACAAAATTAGCATATTGTAACAAGTAATTGGTCCCAGAAGGTTTCTCCCACTAGCCCCACTGATGTTAACAAAATAGAAAAAAAAGCCAAAGAGGGTGGTTATATGTATAACAAAGACACATCCATTTGAAGCTGAGTTTGAGCTAACTAACAAGTTGCGCCAATAAAACTCAAAAATATTGAAAATTCTGTGACACTTGGCAAGAAAATTTGGATACACAGGTCCCCAATAAAAACGGGTGACAAAATTTAATGAAACCACGTGAATAGAGGTATTAATCATTTCCATTTCATAGCTAAAACAGAGGCCTTAACATCAACCCAAGAAGGAAATCTTATTAAAAACAAACTCCACTTGAACGAAACATTCGGTTGAATAAGCTCTGGTTTTTAATACAAAAAAATCTGAAATTTGCATCGACCCAAGAATCAGTGAATGATTGTAACCATACAGAGAAGAGACAGAGTCGTTTCAAGCGAACACCCATGCGGTGGTCAGCAGACATGGGAACAACTAAACCTGACCAAGCTTATAATTACGAAGAAAACTTTCTTTCTTTAATTACTATCACTATTGCTTAATATTCACATGATTATGACGTATGTAGTACATTGATATTATATACATGAAGTTTAAAATTAGAATATATATATATTATATAATTATGCATTATATAAATAAATAATAAATATCTGTATAAGTGTATTTTATTTTATTTATTTTTAAATAAATTTGTGAAATTTAAATTTTAAAATTAATGTTTTTTTTTAAAAAATTGTGTTAGAATTGTACTACATTGATTTAATAAATATTTTTTAAATTAAATATTTTATTAATACATGTGTCGGATACGTATGGACGAGGAGTATACTAACGTCATATATTATTATCATGCAATATTATATATATATATATATATATATATATATATATATATATATATATATTATAAAAAAAATTGTATTTATTTGAAAAATTGACTTTAAATACTTCTAATTCTAAAATACTTTTAATAAATGTTACTCACAATTTTTTATATTTTAATAAAATGATACTTTAATATAAAAAAATGACGTTAGTCGCTTTTATTTCATTTGAAACTAAAATTAAAATAAAATTAAAATGAAAGAGTTATAAAAAAAATTAAATAGTTTAATTAATATATATTAAAAATATCATAGAGGTTATACTCTTATTAAATTAAAAATTGTCTTATAAATATATAAAAGTTATATTTTGGAGAAAATATTATTTCAATGTTAAAAAAACAATGGTAAAATATACGAATAATTTTTAATTTTATTTATAAATAATATTAATGTAAAAAAATAGGGCTGATATTATATATGAGTCTGATGTTTATTTGCGTGATATTTGGATATTGGTGAAAAGTGTTATAGTGGTTTTTTTTCCAATATTTTTACGAATTTCTAAAAATGGGTAACTTTTTTTTTTAAAATGGATAAAGCACTAACCTAAAATAGTTTTGTTTATTCTAAATTTACCCATCTAAAATGCGATTTAAAAAAAAACAAATTTATATATAGAATATATGAGTTCTTTATTTTTTTTAATATAGAATTGTATATAAAATATACGAATTTAGTTTTTTTTAATCGCATTTAGGAAGTTTAAGATATATATAGTATTTTAAGTTGAAAATATTTTTCCATTTCCAAAAAAAAATGACCTATTTTAGGAAATTTGTAAAAAAATGACCCTAGATTGAAGAAAAAGGTGTTGTATAGATAGATTTGGAGAAGAGAAGCATTTTGATGCCTCTTGTTATTAAAAAAAATTGTGTTGTTAAGAAAGAAAGAATGGTAAAATGAAAGAAGAAGGAGAAGAGAGAGAAATATGCAGTGAATGGTTGTAAGAGATGACACATGATAGTTAATGAAAGATGATGAAGTTAGGTTAGGTTAGTTATTACAAGTTAATGAGCATGTGTCTCATCAATTATCATTACACTACTTTACACCATCTTGCTGCTTCCAAATCACAATTTATAAAACATTTAAATATACTAAATTTTAATTATTTCATTTTTCAATTTCTCTCAATAACATCATTTTAACTTATAATTTTACTCCTTTTATTTTCATAAATGTTTTAATTATCATAAAATTTAAAAAATATTTAAATATTAAATAATTATTAAAAATTACAATTATTATTGTTCACAATCTTTTTGTAGTTAATTTTGTTTGATACTTTATTTCAGTTTAATTACAACTAATTTAAGCTAATCGATCAAAATTATTTCTACTCTAGCATTGATCAAAATTAATTTTATAATAATAACGGTTGGAGTTTTTTGTTAACTTTTCTTATCACATTAACAACTTCTTTCAATTGACATTGGTAAAAAGAATAATGTTGGCTTAATTTTTTTTACTTAACATCACAGAAAAATTCTAACAAACTATTAATAAAAAAACATTTTTAATAATAATAAAAATATTACATGCATAAAAAAAAAAACCACAACCGATGGTCTACTAAAAGAATCTAATTCATATTAAAAAAATAGTTTTTTTATCATTGATTGAAAAGCTTCTAATTAGTATTGAAAAAAAATATTGGTCTACTAACAATAATAATATTCTAATAACTTAAAATCGCAAATTAACTTCCATTAATATTAATAAAAAATATTAATTGACACAACTGTTGAAAAGGTTTGAAATTTTTTACCTTTAATGCTTTTTATGAAATTGGGAAGAATGTGAAGATAAGTACATTTGAGAAGGGACAGGTCCCAGAAAATTGGGACAGGTCTACAGACATGGCCAGCGTGGGCAAGCAGCTAAACTTTTTCATCTGTTTTTTATATTTTAGTTTTTGTTATTTATTTTTTAATAATTTAGTTCTCAATTTTTATAAATTCATAATTTTGATTTAATTAAATTATAAACAATTAGTTGAAAAGATAGGAAGTGTAAGACTTAGACCTGTTTATTCTCTATATATAGTGTTGACAAGCAAATGTGAGAATATATTTTTTAATTGAATTCATGATTTTGTGAAAAATAAAATGAGAGAATATAAATATAAATAGTAAATTTATTTTCTCCTTAACAAGAAAAAATCAGCTAAACATTGGATTTCCAAATTTTTTTATTTTATTTTAGAGTTTCACATTTTTTTTTACATTTTTTATTAATAAAAAGTGGACTTCATTACCAATATTAGTTATTAAATAAATTTAACTAACATAGATATATTAATAAAATAAAATAATTAAATTAAATTTTAATAAAAAATATTTTATTTATAATAAAAAAATTACATAATAATAATTATTATTATAAATATAATAATACTATTTATATTTAAAAAAATATTTTTAACTAAAAAATTTAAATTTATGAATATTTAAATTATTTATTTTCATATAATAATTTACAAGTTTTACTCATATTTAAAATTTTACATCTAAATTATTTTTATAAATAATTGTGTTTTATTCCAAAATTAATTATTCAACTACATCAAATTATATTACTAATAATTTCAATAATATAGATAAAAATATCTAATATCTTATTATTTTATTTTTTAAAATATAAAGATAAATTTGTAATTTTATATTGTACACTTTTAAAAAATATTAAAAATATTTTTATAACTATCAAATCACGTTACTTATAAACTTTAGTAAATTTTTCTCACAAATTCACTTTAAGATAGTTCAATCTAAATAGATTTATTTACTTCATACTTCCCTACCAAATCTTCATACTTTCCTTTTAAACCTTACACTCTTAATCCAAACACAACTTTATGGAAGATAGATATTTTTTTATTGATATACAATAATAAACGAGTAATTTTTAAAATTAATTTACTTTTCATGTCTTTATAATTTTTTTATACTGTAAAAAAATAAATAAAACCATTTTTATTAATATAATTGAAATACTTTAATATCTTAAATCGTAAACCCTGGTTGATTCACCTCTTTTTTTTTCTTTCAAGCCCTTTCATATCTTTTTTGTTCTTCTTTAACCTTTTATACAGATTCTGCCATTATTCTAAAACAAGTTTTGTTTTAGTACTTTATATCCAATCCTATCTTCTTTTCTCTCTTTTTTAACTTTTTTTATACATTAAATAAGTTTAATTCATATGAGTAACTTATTTGTACGAATCATTTTTTTATGGTTTATTATATAAATATGGGATCAAAACATAAATGATAAGCATGTTTTAACCTTAAAAAAGTACCAGCTTAGAAAAAAATATAAACCATGATTTTATTTATGATAAAAAGAAATCTTAGTTTTTAAAATACATTGAAATGACATATTTTTTTAATAATTAGATTGAGGTGGATAATTTATTATTGAACATAACGATTTATACTGTGAGAATCTTCAATGTCACAAAGTAAATATAACTGACTTAAAATAATATTAGGAAATTCAAATTTTGAACTACTTAATTAAGAAACAGTTGTTATAAACTTCATAAATTGTTTGAAAAGCAATTTCATAACTACTTAAAATGGGTCATAAATGGCTTTGAAAAGTATACTCTTTTTTAACTTGTAGAGATAGTAAATTTTTAATGTCACCACCAGTAAAATTTAATTGTATCTTTGTTTTTTATTTTTTTAAAAACTTATTTTGAAACTAATTTTTGTTGAGAAAGTACCCTCAAATCATTGATTTTATTATATCTTAATTTAATTATTGTGATTTTACTATATTATATTATTTTTAAGAACCTTTTTATCATTTTTACTTTAATATAAGAGTTTTATCTTTTTTTATTTTATTTTATTATTGATAGAATTATGAATTTTAAAAAATATTATGACGTATAATTTCATTTAAGACTCTGGGTCTTTTTCTTAAATGTAATTTTTTTTAATATTATGTCATCATACTAATAAGAAAGTCAAATAATACTCACGTGTTAATATTATGAGAATTTAAACGAGATGTTATAATACTTTACACAAATATTTCAAAAAATATTTATTAACTTAGTTTTTGTTTTTCAATAAGAGTAAATATTTACTTACTCTAAGAGTAATAGGAATAAGTTAAATATTAATATTTGTTTTGTAGACTCTTTCTTTCCTATTCACTAATATGTATTTAATAATTATTTTAATATGAAAAATTTCCTTAAAAAAGTAAAACTTCGCAAAAAAAAATTATGAAAAAACTTGTTTTATTTTAATATATATAAATAAATCAGATATAATTATATTATAAATAATTAAATACATGTGGATGTACCTATATATGACATCGTCGCTGGTTATAATAATTTAATATATTAAAATTATTAACGTCTATAATACTTATTTATATTTTAATTAGCTTTTTAATAATATAAATTTAATTCTTTAAAATATTAATTGATTTTAATAGATAATTATACAATAAATAATCAAACGTATTTTTATGCCATTAATTTTAAATGCATAATTTTAGTTTTTATTCGGTATGCTCTAAATAATATAATTATATATTTTTTTAAATGTAGTTATAATATAAATAAATTTATTTATCATTTACTCTAACTGAATAGAAATATATTTAATTTTTCATTTCATTTTATTAATATTTTTAACAATTAATAAATATAATATTTTATAATATGTTATTCATAGTTTTTTTGTAAAAGTTACTTTTTACACCGAGAGGCAGTACTAAGTACTGGTACTATAAATTGCTGCAGGGCACTCACCACCCACCCACTTCCAATTATTGCTTTTAGATAGGTACGCCTTTAGATAAATTAGGGAAAACATTAAAAAAAATAAGAATAGTTGTTATTGTTATCATTAAAAAAGTTATTAAATATTATAGATAAATAAATTTTAATTTTATTTTGAAATATTAAAAAATAAAAACTGAATAAGACGATAATAAGAAAGTTATGGACTATGTGTTATGATATGAAGTAAATAATTATACTTAAAATAATGTTAAAATATAATACTAGTAAAAAAAGTAATACATGTTTTTATACTTTATAAAAAATAACGATCATGATTATATAATGCATAATCAGTGGTTTATAATTTATATTGTTACAGAATTTAAGTAATTTGTAAAGTGTCGAAAAGAGTATAAAATAAAATTAATATATAACATGCAAAATATAGTTATAAATTATTGTAGATTATACATGAGGTAGATGGGCTATTATATAATATGAATATTGAGGCTATTTGTTTAATTAAAAATATTTTTTAGAAAGATTTAATTCAGTTTTAATTTTTTATAAATTTAAATATTTTTACTATAAATTATATTTATAAAGTTTATATTTTTTAATTGACTCATTGTCGTATAATTTGTCTATTAATTAGATTAATGTAACCATATATGTCATCTTGTTAATTTGATGAATGCAACTATACATGTTATCTCACTTATTTATCTCCACTTGTTAAAAAATATGTGAGATATTTTGTGGTTAATATATTATTTTCAAATGATAAAAATTATAAAAAAAAAAATAATAATTTTCTATTTTGTTTTTATTTGATGGAGACTTTCTCTCTTAAAATGTTATTGTTTGAGTAATAAATTGTGGCTTGAATGAGAAAATAACCAAAAACAATATTATCTTTCTCCCATTTTTTCTTTGAATAATAACTCGTTCCAGTGAAAATATATAAGAAATAAAGTTATGGCACAACTAAATTTTTTTCCACAATTTATAAAAAAAAACCTTTTCTACCAATTCCAATTACTTTAAACACATAATTTGATGAATAAAAATCCTCTAAATTCTAATAACTTTCCATTTTTAAGTCTTGATATATAATTATGTTAATAATAACTTCGTTAATGTAACGGTAAAAATTTTTATGTGTACTCATAGAACTTATAAATAAAATGTTAATAATAAATAAATCTTAGTGTATAATTACGTTAACATAGTTACAACTCAACAATAATAAAAATTTATAAGCTCCTTTTACCTATGTTTACGTAGCCCTTAAATAAAGGTAAAAATAAACAAAGTTTAGAAAATCTTTACTTAAAGAATATTAATTTATAAATAAATTATATCACTACAAATCTAGACTAAAAAAAAATTTACGGCTAAAATCTCACATGCATGTATACAATCTTATACATGTAAATTAATTATTCAAGAATTTTGAAAACTAAATATTTAAGGAAAATAAAAAAATAGAGACATTTTTTAAGAAAAAAAATGAGGTTTTATAAATGAAGATAAACATAAGATACTTTTTTTTTTAAATCATGTCAACTGAACATGAAAAACTGAGTATTATAAAAAAATTATGTATATTGGTGAAGAATCGAAAAGAAAATAATAAAAATAAATAGTTTGGTATGATAAAAATGAAGAAAATTGTTAAATGAAAATATATGAATGAGAAAAAAAATTCATGCAGGAAAGACATAATCTTTTTTTTTTTTTTAAATATATATTTTTGTTATGTTTGAACAAACATAAGACTCTTGATTTCTTTTATAGTTTTTTTTTCTTATAATAGTAAATAAAAATAACATATTATTTTCATATAAAATACTTTTAAAATGTATTTTTCTTTCTTTTTTCTCCCTTATTAATTTCCTTAACAAAATAATTTATTTTATATACTTATATATATATATATATTTATAAAGTATGATTGGATGACATTTAATGTTGGCAGCATAAACAAACAAATAAAGCGATTGGACAGATGCCTCAACTACATGGACCCACATATCATAAATTAAAATTTAATGACGTGCCTTGCATTGTTTGGAACTATCTAGTGTTAATGTGTATAATTTTTGTAAGAAACTTTAACTTGTGAATAATAAAACATTTCAACAAATTATTTTAATAGTATTTAACGAAGAATGAATAAGGCCAGTCATTTTTCAGAGCTGTGTAGATTTTATGCCATGAATTCATCACAGTTGGGAACAGAATAAACAAGGTTGGTAATAAGTTCAAAACACTTAAATATTTAAAATAGATTATGAATTTATCTTCTCAAAATCTAATACGAAATCTAGCTATTATTAACTGTCCAGTAAAAAAAAGAAAGGACTACAATACAAAACAACTACGAAATTAATACGTAGACCTTTTTTGAGGCGTAAATAAGAAATATGTCAGGTATTGGTCCAAAGTCATAAAACCATACAAGGAACCATTTCCGAAATTCTTAATAAAATTTCCCTCTTGAACCATAAAAATCACGAGTGCTGGTCTAGCTATAAATGATATTGTGTCAGACATCAGAATAATCTTGAAAATTATAGTGTAGGAATTTAAATGATCTTGAGAAGGTATTGAGATAATATAGGGATTGTTTGTAATATTCGAAAGTTAAGACTTTGAGAATCTTAACTTTATTGGTACTGTGAGTAATCTATATTGTGAAAAAGGATGAACTATAGAATGCCCAGATTTTCAAGGCATCTTCAGAAGGGTATTGCATAGATGAGGAAAAATATATCGAGGATTTCTATAGGGACCATTCTGTTTCAAGGATTAGTATGGTTTTCCATGATAAAGTTGTTGCTCAGGTTTCTGAGGTGATTGGGAGACAAGCCAGAGACTGTGACTCAGAAGACTCTGAACTGCAGGATTTTATTTACGTAGGGGTGGTGGTCCTTGTTGAATAATTTGTAGATTGACTATTCATAATCTATTTTACTACCAATCTTTGATAATAAATTTCTTTGGGTCGGATGTCAGATAGAACTATAAGATATGTCTTTGAGAAAAGTGAATATATTGCAAGTCAAATATATAAAGGGGATGAAGGGCTCTACTCTAGATTCTTGGCCACTTCGTGTGGTTAAAAGAAACTATACACAGCTATACCCAACTCTCTTCCCTGCACAATAACCAATAATAATGCAGATAAAGGAGCATTTCACATGGGTGGGCCAAACAAGGATCTGGTCACCAATAACTGCTTCAGCCTAATTTGCTCCAAACCTTGGTGGAGGCAGGGATACAACCAGGGCACAGCACTAAACAAGAAGAAAAACAGAGATACTATTATGAGCATTTCTGCCGGCCATACCAAACATGTTTGAATGATGACGATGTTACATTGGATGTCTAAATTTTGGAAGATGAGAAAAACAATACTTAGGCAACTCAATAACTCTTACTGCAATTTCTTTCTGTTTTGGAGGGACCAAATTATTTATATAGTTTATTTCGTATGTCTAACTTTTTAACTTCTAATTTTATCAGCAAGAATGATGGATAACAGAGAAAAGACTAATGGCGTGATACAAGGGAAATAGTTACATTACTTTTGCATCAAATGGAACATGAAAATATAAAAACTCTGCAGCAGTAAACATGACAGTGGAACCAAAACAAATATGAAAGTTTAGCTTGAAAAATCGCTTCTCCGTCTATGAATCTCGACGCCTAAGTAATCAACTGGACCTCGAACTGCCACATGAGGCTTTCCAACCTTCACTCGAACAGCAAAAATTTCTTTATGATTTGTCAGTGTAGTAATTGCAATTTTTTGGGCCACTGATTCCAGAAGGTTCTGAGGTGACCCTTCAAGAACTTCCTTGGCTATACTGCATCACCAATTATTGAAATGTGAATAAGATTACAGCTACTAAATTAGCACATTCACCAATATGAAGAATGGCACTAGAAGTTTATGCAATCAAATGATGAAAGCAGAACAAAGACGTTCTAAATTTGTTGGTCGCTCACTCATATATTGCGGTGTAACTAACAGTATCTGATAAGTGATCAGTTTTTCCAGCAGGTGTGAGATCCATCCAAGCATCTATATCTACAACGAACTTCTGGCCCAGACTCCTTTCTTCTGGCTTTGCTCCATGAAAACCATAGAATGATAATCCCCTCAGCACGAGTTTGTCTCCCCATGTCAGCGCATCAGATTC
The DNA here is from genome assembly GCF_000499845.2 of Phaseolus vulgaris. Taxonomy (NCBI): domain Eukaryota; kingdom Viridiplantae; phylum Streptophyta; class Magnoliopsida; order Fabales; family Fabaceae; genus Phaseolus; species Phaseolus vulgaris. Next base: position 45,671,827 of record NC_023759.2, on the reverse strand, counting down.
CATTTTTGCTAAATAATCGCCAAATAGAAATATAAAGGCGTATTTGATTTAAAAAAAATAAAAATATAAAGTGTTCTTTGTTAACAAATAGTGAACCATGTAATGCCAAGGCAGTAGTAAACCAAAGCAGTAGTAAATCAAACAAGAACAAAATTAAAGTATAAAACATGTACATTGAATCGCTCAACAGAAAATGCTTTAGCTGATAGTCATATCTGAAACATGGAACCTTGACTTGCTCAGTATCATGCACGTGTACAACATGTACATTCGAGTCCAGAATGTAGATAGAATGTAGATTGTTAACTACACAAGTATATAATAAAAACACAAGTTATCATCGTTTAGCACCTCTGTGCTATTAGGGGAATCCCAGGTTCAGTACCTGAAAAGGTCTTTTATCTGAATTTTGTAAGACTTAACCCAAAACAGAAACAATAAACTCCAAAAAAAACCTTCTAGAGATTCAATCAGATCAACTTTCTTCCAGCCAAACCAAAACATACCAAAAGCATATAGTTTTAATTGTAATAACTAAAATCAAAATCTATACAGATAACATGATTATGGTGAGTAGAATAAAGGGCTAAAGGCATCTTGGTTATATCCATGAAAAGTATAAAAAAATCCGATATCTAGAAAAGAGCATCTCTTAATAACCGAGAACTTCCAAAATTATTGCATAGTATGACAACATCCATTACTGATATAAGTTCTATGCAGAACATCAATCACTTCCCAATTTTCTTTTCTCCATTATGATATAAAAAAACATTTATAATAAACTACAGTTCTATGTAGTATGTAATTTCAGTTAGTACCATTCACAAAACAACAAACAATAAAGCAAATTTTGGACCCACTTGTTCTACCAAGAGAGGCTCAACATGCTACCAATAAGTGAAAATAAATGCAGATCCTAATAAATTGCAATAGATAGGCATCTGAGTATATTTATTTAATCTCTTTCAAAAGACTTACCTCTCAGAAATTCTTTCAACTAGTATGATAAAATTTCATCAACATTTACAAAATTTCATCAACATGATTGAAAATTAGTTCAGTACTCATTTAAAAGTATTAAGAAGTGATAATGATCCTGAGTTTCTTATGATTGATTTCTTTAATAGAAAATGGATTGTTCATAGGGTGTGGAAGCACCACAACAGAACAATGTTGTTGAATGCAAATATCAACATATTTTGAATGGTACTTGTGCACTGATTTTTCAGTCTCAATTGCCTCTTTCTTTCTGGTCATATACTGTCAAACACTCGGCTCATTTGATCAATAGCACTGACCAAACCTTGCATTCTCGGTATTTCATGAAAACTTATCCAAGCTTAACATGACAAATATTCATGTTTCAGTCTGTGGGAGCCTTATTAGATCATAAATCTAATCTCATGAATTTTTCAGTTATAACTGTATTTGTTTGCCTAGTTATAACTACATCTGTTTGCTGTATTAGTTGTAATATAATATGATCTGTTTGCTCTATTAGTTGTAATATAATATGTTTGCTCTATTAGTTGTAACTGAATCTGTTTGTTATATTAGATGTAACTTTGCTTTTTTTTTATTTGCTCTATAAATAGAGTAGTCAATAACCATAATAGACAAGTGACAGTTATCTGATTAATGAAACAATCTGATTAATAAAACAATAAATGTGTCAAAAATTTGGAATCAAACATATATTTATTTTTGGAAAATCGGGCATACAGTTAAACATGTAAAGAACGAATGAGGGCATGTCTACTCCAGACAATTAGATCGAGTTCAGTAAAACATTATTCATTCACTTCGTACATTTGATTCATCAAGCATTTTCATTATTTCCCCCAACAGTCCTTCAAATCTTTAATCCGAAAACTCCACCCAAGTGCATGTCAAATCCAGAACACTTCTTAACATATAACCTATCCAGCACACACAAAGAATTAAGCACCAAAATGTCAGCCCTGCATTCACACTCCTAAACTACTCAAATAAAGGCAAAGGATAATGAAACACCAGCAACATTAGCATAAAATACAATAACAAAATGAAAACAGAACATTTCAACTTAAATTTTCAAAACAATTCTCCCATGTAAACTCAAATTCCATTCACCACCCAACAAACTGAAAATACAAACAGCAGAGAATAACATATGAGAGACAAATTCAACCAGAGAAGCACTTTCTAAAACATACATCAAGATACGCATTAATGCATTTCTCGCTTTAGTTGGATAGTTAGATGAAATTTTTTATTAAGTTTTTAACACCTATGAGGTCATTTCCATGTACCCACATGCTCCATTTCAGGTTCAAAAAAGCCCTAACAGATGGGAAATTGATATTTCCTACTATAGATGAACAAAAAATTCATGTACGTTATATGCTTTTGTGAATAGAACACGAAAGGGATTGAGAGAGAAAAAAGAACCTGGACCTCGCTTCTAGAGAATGGTTTGGTGCACGAGATTTCGTCGACCTCTGAGAGTACGGTCACAATTTGGAGGTGTGTTGCCAGAAAAAGTTTCAGCAGCTGCGCAGTGAAAATGGTTCTTCCTCGTTTGGATAAACTTTTCCTTTTATGCTAACAGATTAGTGCTCTCTCACTCCCAACCATACTCATATTTTTCTCACCCAAACAACTAGATTCAGAACTTATTTTTACCAATAATGTGATTGTTAAATAAATGATTTTTTATGATATAAAAAAAATAGTGAAATAGTAAGTGTTAACTACTTCTATAAATTTGTTGCATGTTAAAGAATCATTGTGCTTCTAAATTATCATTATTGTCTATCCAAATATTTCTATTCATGTACAGAAATAGATTTTGTATATTCCACTCCCAAAATTAGATTATTTTGATTAATAATGTTATAACTTTTTAAAAGTAAATAATTTAAGTGATAGTCATGTTTAACTATATGATTTATAATTTGAAAAGTTATAGTTAATCACTATTATATATATTGTTAATAAGGATACCATCACATCTTTATTTATTTTTTTTTAAAACCTATAATTTGTTTTCATATTATAGTTTATTTTTTATGTAATTATTATTTAACCATAATTACTTGTATTAGGTTTATTATATTATTCAATAATTTTGTTTTAGATTATATATTTATTTCGGATTGATTTATTTATAAATTTTCTCTATATTTATGTAAGATGGATATTTTCCAACAATCATTTATTGGTAATCAGATTCTCAATTTCCTAATTAGTCTTAAATGATGGGTATGAATCCTGTTTACCACTCTCATTCTCTTAATTTTTTAAACGATAAAATTTGCTTTAAGTTAAGTCGGAACCTTACCTACAACTACAAGTATATTTCAACTTTTTTATAATTATACTGAAGAGAAATAATAAAAAATAGAATTAATTTTTTTGAAAGCTAAAATAAAATAAGTTTTTACAAGTTAGAAATACAAAATTAAATAAACTATGTAAAAGAAATTTATAAAAAGTTAATTTAAATTTTTTCTTTTAAAAGAAATTTATGAAAATCATCATAAATATGGCCTAAACTTCATCATTCGAATACATATTGAATTAAGGTTAGGAATAGGTGGAAGTTGAATATTTTATTTAACCGAAGCAGAAGCTACATATATTTTACAAACGTAAATAAGTCATTTCCACGACAAACTTCATTGGGAAAGCATTAAAAAAATACCAGTAGTGACCTATCTATCTATATAAAATTGATACAAATTTCATCTTATAATATACTTTTATAAAGTTAAATAAGTATAAATTCATTTTAAAATGGGATTATAATATATTTTAATAGAGTTTGTTTCATATATAGTGCTAATATTAACCTGCTATCAAACCAGTGATAAGTATCTATTTTTACTCTATATAATAAAATAATGATAATATATAAATAGATATAAATCTTACCTAATTAGACAATGTCACAAAATAAAATGAGACGTAAATCTAAATTCATTTTCTAAGATAAAATCATAAATATTTCTAAAACATTTTTATCATCATGATATATTGATTGTTACATAAAATTAAAAAGCTTATAGTTGACGACATATCAGAAAAATAAACAAGGGAAAAAAAAGTAATTTTCCATTTATAATCATGGTTTAATTTAAACTACATCTGCTAAAAAAAATCGGTTAAACATTTTTAGGATGCATATGTACATGCGAACTTGTGTAATTAATCTAACCTCAGGGTTTAAAAATTTAAGTGCTACCCTGTTTTACCTGTAGCTTCTAAAAGCTGTACAATATTAAATTCTTTGCATTTCTCTTCACTTCTATCAGTAAAATCCAACCGATGCCGCTTAAGCAGCAATTTAGAGGAAATCAGACAACCACATGTATAGGTCTGAAAAGCCTCCAGCATTCCATGTTGCTGTAACTAAATTACACAATTGCCTCCAAAGTTTTCATCTAAACTTTCCTGTAGAAAAGAACATAAGCAGCAGGAGTCTTTATCATCTCCTCGTTAACAGATTCGACTCTGCTGTCATCAAAATCATACCATTTATCATAGCCATACTGCAAGAAAATAAAAACACTAGGATAAGCCTATTTATATAATGTGTAGAATAAAATAACCTTTGAAAAACAATGGCGAAAAAACACAAAAAAACTCATTGTATCAACTAAAATAAATCAATGTGATTAACAATGTCAGATAAAAACTAATTGTACTGCATGTGTAACTATAGACAAAGATTTATTTACTACATGAATATTATAAAGCTATATGAACAGCTTATGTGCTCTAACACACTCTGGTGGAGCGAACTTCTAAAAAGCTAAACTAAAAAAAATATTTCACCGTCTCAGGAAATCTGCCAAAGCTTTTCTACCACTCACTGGCCAAACCTATCATAAAATTGTTTGTCATTGTCCATTAAGGGAATACATGGGACCTGTTTGATTTGAAAAATGTTTTTGTTACATTATGTTACAGACACTTTGTTTGATGATTATAAATATTTGAACTAGAAATGGTGCAAACAGGAAATTTAGGGAATAATTAGTACATAAAAACAAACAAAAGTCTTCTCAAACCAACCAAGCTTAGTTCTTCTATGGATACATAGTTACACCCTAATATTGTAAAAAAGAAGAATTCACTCTAATGTTTCAACGGAGCTAGAGACATTACAAATTGTAAGGTACTTACTCGGACAAATGCTGTATAGTGGCCTCCTCCTAACCCTCCATAATGACAACTAATAGCATACAACACATAGCGGTTGGTAGATTGACTATTCCCATATGCTACATATGTTGATAAGTCCAGATTATTAATTGGGAAATCAACAAATGTTTCCAGCTTGTTCTTTAAGTATCGGCTGTATGAGAACCTCTTCAAATGAACAACAAGAATCTCCGGCAATCTCCAAAGATCTAGTTTTTTAGTTGCCTGCTGAGGTTTTTTGCAGGTAGGACAGTACCTTGTGTACACCAAATTGCAAGATTAAACATCAGAACGACTGTAATATACACCTTGCCTTCAGAATACAGGACATTGATTTTGATGAACATATAAAAACGTGATGCCAGTAGTATGGAAGATGTTATGTTCTCAAACATAAAAGAAGAAATCTCCAAAGATAAAATAACAGAAACGATATACTATATATCAACTAACCACATGTCTTCTGGTCCAAGAGGTTCCTCTTTCAAGAAGGCTTCAAGGCACTTGTAAATAGAAACTGATTCTTGTATTCTCTTGGCGAATAGCTGGGACTTGAAAACCTCGGGCAGTGAGTCAAGCAAAGATGTATTATACATTTTAAGCATCTTATCCGACCACAAGACAACTACCTCAGGCCCCTTTCTGGAAAATGTTGTGACTGTCAACGGTTCGTCCAATATTATCTTGACATTCTCCATTCCATGTAAGTAGAATTCAAAGTCAGTCGACAAATGTATGCCATCATCTGTTCCAATGATTGAGTCAGCATCATTTCCTATTGCGGAAGTAGTATCCCCCAATTCATCATCTTCAATTGGTCTTTCACTAATACCATCATTATTTTCATAATCATCCGATACATCTTTAGTGCGCATCAAAAATGGATGGATTAACTTCAGAAACTCCCTTTGAATATCATATCCACAAGAAATATTGGACAACCTTGTAACAAGGGGAATACCAAACAACCTGCTGTCAAACCTTTCCTTCCCAGAACTGTAATAGATACATGATAAAATAAATTTAGTGCACCAAATAAAAACACAAAGGTATTAATGTAAGCAAATTGAGAAACGACGGACAGAATAATTTCAAAAACCAGACTCACCTAACAAATACGCATGACATTTAACACCAAAATTTGCTAACGTAAGCATTTCAGAAACAAAAGCTATTGTAGAAGACCCGAAAAATGTGTATGCTCTACACTCAGGGCATATCAGCCCGACTCTTATAAACCAACCATTAGCATTCTTAGACAACTCGGTAGGTTGTTTGGGTATTTGCAAAAATTTATGACGACAAAGTCTAAAGATTTTCTAATCAAAATCTTGGAGTGGTGAGAAATGTGAAATTATTAAATGCTTGAAGGGGTCCCCACTAACATTTTAGGTTCTATAAATATAATAGATATGCATATAATTATTAATTTAAAATGTAAAAATTAGTTGTATCCTAACGAACTATTTACAGTTTTAGCTTTTTATTTTTTGAAATAAAAATTCATAATATTTTTTATTTTTATATATTGTATATCTTTGTAATTAACACACAAAATTCTATCAGTTTTTTTCAATTATCTTTACATATGTATATATAATTTTTAATTATCTATCATCATTTATCGACATTCTTTTATCTCCACCATTAAATTAAACTTCAATTGTTTTCTTCAAAATAAGTTATCAATAACAAATAATAGTGTTTCCCAATATTTAAATTGTTGATTTTTCATTAAAATAGAAATTTTATATTTAAATACATTTATTTTATATAACTTTATTTATAATATAGGTTATATATTAAAATTTTCATTATATAATAAAACATTTATTATTTTGTGATCCATTATATATCTATATATATTACCCCCAACTTCTAAACATTTCTGGATATGTCACTGCTTTAGGAGTATGTGCTCCCAATAATTGAGGTCATGCCGTGAGGCAAAAATATTCTATCATATCATGATGGCCATAGTGGGAACAGTATGTACTTCTGGTCCTAGGGTACATGATAGTTATTCATGACATACACAGAAGGACATTGCAGGGATGAAACAAATTACTTCTCTGTAAAGGATTGGAATGGAAGCATAAAGAAACTTACTTTTCCACCGAACGTTCATGGACAAAAACAGCCAAGGGAGTTGCTTCAGTATCCTTCTGCATTCGGTATGCAACAACTTTATCTTGATCTCTAATATCACCTAATGAATCAGAAAGATTCTCGAATGTTCGAATAATTTTATTCCTGTATATCTGTATAAAACTCCATAAAGTCATAATTTTAACAAGAATACAAACAAAAATGTTTGCAAAGCCTAATAAATTATAATTAAGACATCTCAAACATCGTTTTTATTTAATTTCTAAATTTTGCAACATACCTCAGCCACCAAGAGGGTTTCATCTTCTCTCAGAGAACAAGAAGTACTTAAAGCCCCAATAAGATCATTCACTGTTCCACAGTTAGGTACTGTTACTGTAATTGTAGAAGGCAATGTAATCCCGTCGGTGCTTATGACCGTCAAAGTCATGGTCCGTATCGTTGTAGAAGGTAAAGGCAGAGATAGATACATAAAAGGGTCAAATGTGATAGAAACCTTCTTGCAAATAGGGCAAACTAGTGTTGACCGAAACTGACCCTACAAGATAGGGGAACAAAGTATAGATTTGTTATAGCTTCCTATGAACTGTATTGCTTTTATTTCAGTATAAAACTAAAGACAAATTAGTTATAAATCTCATACTTAATGTGATTGTCAACCAGTCATTGAGTTCTGTGCCAACTAGTAGCCAGTTCACCATAACAATAACTTCTATAATGAAAATCCCCTTTTCAATAATAATCTCATTATCTGATTTGCAACAAATTAAAATATCTCTGAGATATCTATTTGATTGATTGCATCAAATTTCTGATGCGTCTCTGGTAAAAGAAACACAGGGGATACCGAAACCAAAATTACGTTAAAAATTTATAGAAGAGATTCTCACTTGGCACAAATCAACTACTATGGAGTCATTGCGAGCAAGGTGATTTCGCCAATACTCTTCTGCCACTTCTTCATCTGGACGACCGTCTGCATCCTTGACTTCATGATATGGCTTGCGTTTCACTCGATTAAGGTCTTCATGCAATCCATCCAACAAAAAAGCAAGAAGTTCCTGCATGCAGGAAACTTCAATGTTCTATAAAATTATTTCCTCTCATGTCAAAACAAAAGACAATTCATCAATGCTAGGAGATGCCCATGGAAACTACAACTGTTTTAACACATTTTTTCATTAATAAAAAATATAATATTACTACTACTACTATTATAGTAATAAATAAACAAAAATAATATACAATAATATTATTACTACTACTACTATTATAAGAAGAAAAAGATGAAGGTATACTTGAGAGTCATGCTGGCTATAACCACTAAACTGAGGAGCAAAATTAGCCAGTTTCATCTTGAACGTTCTTGGTGCAATGGGCATAGCTCTAGGAACCCACAGCTTTCTAAGCAAGTCTCCAAAAGCTAGGGCTAGTTCTCCCTGAAACAATCTCACAGAAAGAAAGAGAAAAATAAACAACGTAAATTAACTAAAATATTGCAAGAAAATTCTGTTTACAAATGAGACTACGACTTAAAAACAGAACATAAACAGCTTACATTCATTCCCAACGGATTTTCATAATTAATCTCTTTATGATAATCTCCAAGGAAAAAATCAACGAGCTTTGGGGTGTGAGCCAGACATTGAATAGCACTATTCATAAAACATGTATTTCCAAGATTTTGTAATCCTGTCAAGCCCAAAGATCGAATTGCTCTACAACTACTACCTCGAAAACAGTTGGCTGTTATGCAGGGGGGCACATTGTCAGTGCTTCCATTCATTGAAACAGAACCACTGCGTGAACATTCTATCTGAGACTTATCGAAAATCATCCCATTGCCCCCCATAGAATCTGGAAGTCCATGTACTTGTAACTCCAAAGCAACCTGAATAGACATGAAGCAGCTGAAATGCTATAAACAGACAGAATATCCGTAACTGGTACTTTCAAACTTCATAACTAAACAATAGAATATATAGATTAAAAACAAATGTGAATAAAATTTGAATTTATCAAGTACATAAAGATTGATTTCAATATTCCCCAATTGGTTATCAAACATTTATTTCCTTGCTAGACCACAGCAAAATTGAAATTTCTTTAACAAACTTCTATCAAAAGAATACACGGAAGAAAAAAGATGGACCACCAACTACCTCTTTTACAGATTGACCAGAAGAATCATTTGGCAATCTTGATTTGTCATTCACAAAAAACTGTGTCGTCTGCCCTGAAAAGTCCCAAATATGCACCTGCAACATCAATAAAATAGAGTTATATAATACCATATATCATATAAAAAACTATAAAACAATAAAATCAATAGATGACTAACTCACGGGGATATATGCAGAATTGAAAATGTCACATGCTTTCTCATAGAAGTCAGCCACATTTTCCTGAAATCATGCCACCTATTATCAATTACTGATTGTAAAAATCTACTTTAAATAAAATAGAAAATACAATTCAAACAGAAGGAAAGTCATTAATTAAACCTTTTGGCTTATTTTTGCCACCAGTGAACTGGTTTCCCATGAAACAAATATCTTAATTTGCAAGGGGAACAATTCAGGCAAACAATCCTCTGCATTGGAGAGGCTTCCAACATCTTTCGCTGCATTATTAAAATCATTATACCTACAAAAAGAGTGAGATAAACGATGAACCAATTTTATGCATCTTTATGTCATATGTTCTTGTAAGAACCATCTAGAAATGTTTTCTAGCTTGAAATGGAAATAATCTGGCGGAAGAACATTATTCAGTAGAAGACTTATAATATTGTTCACTGCTGTAAAATCATTTTGCCAGCGGAAAAGCAGCAACAAAATACATATCAATGTTGAATTTCTATAATTACGCATAGAATGATCCAGAAAAGTGAATTGTGGCAACACAGACACAATGAGAGGGAAGGGGCCAGAATAAATGGCATAAAAGGACGTAGCTTCCCATTCTTAATACAACCAGATGGCTGGTGCATTTATTGTCACTCTGGCACTAAAGAAAGACAAGCACACGAAGCGGGATACTCCTAACAAACAGGGTACCTTATTGCTCCACAACTCATTAACTGCACCCACAACAGGTTGTATTAGAAGAACATTTATAAGCATCACCGTCTGATCTTTAAATAATTATCCACCACTTGAATTTTTCAGGCTCTTAGTATTTGCTTACCAGCTTCAGAAGCAAGAGCAGGTGAAGGATGTGATTGTGAACTATTATGTCTTTGCAGCTCCTAGACTTGACTTAATATCAGACAGGCCTGATGTTATTTCAACTAAGGTCTCTAATGAAACCTTAATATAGTGGGTACAGCCTGGGAATACACATTTTGGCCTTATGGATGGAGACTGCATCTTAGAGCTGAAATTGCAATAATATGAGAATGGTGGCACAGTCACACCAACACCCCGATGGACTTCCTCAATAATACCACAAACAGACAATTATCTAGACTATTCCATTAGCCAACTTCCAATCCAAAAAACGAATGAATAAGCAAATAGTACAAAAATAGACACCATGCCTAAAACACACACACAAAAAACACAATCCCTATAAACACATCAAAACATCGCTTAATCTTAATAAAAACAGCACCTCCAAGTAAAAACCGCACCATTACGGTAACTCACCGTTTGAGTGTTCGCAACCAAACTCCCTCGGGAACCAACGCATACTGACGACTAGAAACCCCAATCTTGTGACGCTCCTCCTCCTTCCTCAGATGAAGCAAAATCTCGGAGTCGGAATCGGAATTACAACTCACCGTATAAAGCACACCCTCTCTCCGATCAGCTTCACCTTCCGCTTCCACCAACCACCTTCACTCCGCCAAAACAACAAAATCAAATTCCCACAGGAAAGAACAAAATACATTCCAATGCAAGCAATTGAGAGAATCCGAAAGACATTTTTGGTCCATGAAACAAAAAATGAAAGGAATTATTGAGTGCGGGTGGTACCTGTAGGGGAGGAGGTAGACCCTCTCGTGGGCGAAATCGTGGTCGTGGTCGTGGAGGAAGCGGCGGTGGGAACGGTAAGGGGAGGAATCGAAGTCGTCGGAAAGGTAGTCGGAGAAGAAGTTGTCCATAGCGAGGAAAGGTAGGGTTTGGTAGAGTAGGAAGCGAACGAGAGACTTGCAGAGATGATGGAGAGTGGAGAGAGAAACAAGAGCGAGAAAACGGGTCGGTTTCGGAAACAACCAGCGCAAACGGAGCCTCTCGGAAAAACGGGTCATAGAATTGCGCTCCCTTTAACTCCTTTGCGGTCCCTCGAACTCACCATTATCACGTTTTAAAACAACAATCACACAATTCTAATTTTTCGCCCTCCCAAACAAAAATAAAATTAATCTTAATATTAATTGATAAATCCATTAATCTGTTAAGATTTTTTACGGGAAGATAAAAGAAGAGTGAAACACACTATATTCAACTCAAGCTCAAAACGGTTGTTACACTTTTAAATAAAATAAAAATATTGCATTTACATCTCAACTATTTTAATTTGAAATTTCAAAAGTAGTGCAGTTTTCTGTTAACATATTTAAAGATTAAATTGATATAAAGAATAATATTTATTAATTATTTGTGTACTTAAAACTGAATGAACCACATAATTGATGTAAAAATCGACTAAACAAATAAATTGATTACAATAATAAAAAAAATAAAGAGATACGCGATAATGATATATTATAAATCTGATAAACAAGTAATATTGTTTCAAGTTAATATGATTTATAAATAAATAATCAAGTATTAACACTATAAATAAATATTGTATAAAATATATTTTTATTAATATATTATTTATTTTAGTATATAATAGTCATTTAATGGTCGGATAATTTTACAGTAAATAAAAAAAATGAAAGAGGAGAAACTGAGAAAAGAGAAACTAAGTAATATTTTATATTTCCTTTTATATGTAACCGCACTTAAGTTAAGTTAATAGTACCTTTTATTGACTTTTTTTATACAAGGGAAATAAAATAAAATAAAAATCTAAATAAGCAATAATTCATTATCCAACACTTCATTAAAAAAAAAATTAGGACGACTTATTTTGACTCCAATTCTAATTAGTTAAAATGTGTATGATAAAATTTATCTATTTTAAAAACTTATTATTTTTCTTCTTTTAACGTCATAGTTTTTTTATTAGTGATTGTATATGCATGCAATCCTATTTTTGAGTCTCTCATTGGTAGACTTTGTCATTAAAAGGTGTTGATATTCATAACTAAAATTTCTAAAACTAGGCTAAACTATGAATATGAATTCCTTCAGTATCAAAGCATGAAAATTTATGAATTCATTTTCATATGTGTGTTAAGAACAATATCTCTAAAGTTCATGTTTCTTATTTCTAATACCAACTTTTATCTACATTTATCTTAACATCCATATTAGAAGAATATTAATACTTTGTCATCTAAAATCTAAAATGAGGTTATTTCTCTTAAATAATCTATTTTTAGGAATTTAGCTTATAATCCTTTTTCACAATATTTAATTTTGAAAAAGTCAAAAATTTGAAATAAAATTTCCAGTAGTAAAATATAATTTAATTTACATATATTTACTTTAAAAAACTTACAAGAAAAGTTTGGGGGGAATCATTTCCCTTCAGCCTCTTGAAAAATAGTATTATTTGTATGTTAAATGTGATTAACTATTTTTTTCATTATTTTATCAATATTATATATTTATAAATATAAATCTATATTTTATTTCATTGTTCATTTAATATATTTTTTTTTCTAATATGCTTTCTTATTTACTTGTTGTACTCAATAGTAATTTAATAATCTTTAATTTTATCTTATAATTATTATATTTTGGGTATATCCTACTTTTTATTAAATACTTAAATTTGAGATTCAAAATTAAAAATATTTTTTGGATATATTTTATTTTTAAAAATTTATGTAAGTCGCATGTTCACAAACTCATAATTATACAAGCAAGTCAAACTTATTTATCTACATGTCTTACTCAGATCAACTTTCGGTATCATTTTTTTTGATAAAATATGGGATAAGTCATGATTAAAGATATATTAGACATACTTAGAACTAGATTAATTGTTTGTGGTATAAATAGATGTATGTTTTAAGAAAAATGATAACGGCCATTTGAGAACTTAATCACTATTATTTTAAGCACAAGAGTATAATCGTAATACTTGTTTGAGACTAAGACGTTGACCAAAAACTAAAACTGATAATTAAAGATAAAAAAAGAAAAATCAAAGTTGTGGTAATTACATAAGTTAATTTGACTTTGCGTTCTTAAGTTCCAAAAGATAAATAATTCATAGTTTATTTGAGGCAAAATTTGATAATATGAGCCAAAGAGCTGCATTAGTTGTTTCATTATGTTTTATCTATTTTTTTTCTTTTAAACGAGAAAGTGAAATTTGGAGTAAATTTTGTAAAAGGACTTTTAAGGAAAAAATATTTTTTTTTTCTAAATTAAGATGAGTTTGGGTATAATTTTATTTTAATTTATATAAATTAATTTTAATTTAAAGGAGTTAATTCTTTTTTCTTCATATTTTTCCCTTGGAAAATTTTATTTTGATGAAAAAACTCCTAAAAAAGACGAAGTGCATTACTGACGTAAAGTTTGGATGTTTGAGCGTGAAATTTGTGGAAATATCTGGTTGAAAAGACACATACTCAAACACCTCTTTCTCCTTATAATAACTATCGAAAACATGTGATAAAAATATATATAATTTTATTATTTTATGAATAATTAATTAAAAGATATCATTTAAATTCTGCATATATAAATAATTATAGTTATTATTTAAAATAAATAAAAACTATTTAATTATTTATTTTATTAAATAAATAAGTAAATTATTTTTTATTTATTCAAAAATAAAATTATTCAATTAAAAAATATGATATGAAAGAAAGTTACCAAATGATATACATTCTTTATATAATGGTATATAAAAATACGCATTTAAATTTAACGTGATTAAAATTAATTTATTATATCCATCCTAATTATATTTAAGGTTTAAAATTTTATCTTTAATAGCATAAACTACCTTTAACTTAATATATTTTATATATATTTTTATATTTTTTGACCATTATATTTCTTCTAAGATTTTATAAATTTTATTCTAACTAAAACATTGATGTAACTTGATGTCAAAAAACTTAAAATTGAATGAATACAAAACTATATGAAAGTTCACATCTTGATATACAATTTTACAGTCTAAAATATTGAAAAAAGTTTTGTAGAACCTAGTTTATGATAAAAAAATTATTTGGTAAAGAAATATAAAATTTGTAGAATTAGTATCATTGTCTAAAATTGTAGAATTGAGAATGTCAAATTGAGACACTTAGAATTGCAATTAGAAAAGAAAGAAAAAAAAACATAAACTCCGATAATTATATTTGATAAGCTGTTGCGTTTTTTTTTTTTCAAATGCGATGTACTGCTAATAAAAAAGTTAAAAAAAACACATAAAGTGAGATAGAATAAACACACAAAACAAAAATATTCAATTTAAAGTAGGGTGACAAAGTAGGCATTCCACCCGTACTTGCGCCGCAAAAATGCGAGTTGGGTTGGCCCATTCTGTAAGTTATTGTGGGTTAAAATTTTCAATCCGTCCCGTATAAGAGTTGACTGTGGATTTGCGGACCAGTTCGTGTTTTTTTTTTAAATTAAATATTTATGTTTTTTACATTTTGTTCTTAAAAAATTTAAAATTAAATTTTTTTGTTACTATCAAACCTAAATTATTTTTCTTTCTTTTCAAACATAGTCAACCATCAAAACATTAAACATTAAGATAAATATTAAATATCACTATTCTTCCACTTCCAAAACATTAAAAATACATAATTCCAAAACATTAAACATAAACATTATTGACGCGATTGTGTTGTGTTTCTTTCTTTGAAATTTTGTAAAAACTAATTATGTTGCCTTGCTGCTGCTAAGTGCCAATTTTTTTTTTCTTGCAGGTTAGCGGGTCAGCTTGCCCCGCCCCGCTGCTGGCCCGCGCGGGTTGCGCACTAATGCGGGTTAGCAGATTGAAAAGGTTAGTCCGCCTCGCGTTTTTTACTAGTGGGTCGCGGGTTGGCCCGCACGGCCACCTCGCTTTGCCATCCCTAATTTAAAGTTTTTATACAAAATTAAGAAGATTTGAAGAGAAAATTATGTATACAAGATTTAGTATTTTATTAATGTTTATTTTTTTCAATAAATAATTAAAACAATAAATAAAATAAAATAATTTAATTTTTAATAATGTCTAAAGTAATTCATTTCAACATATTATTATTTTAAATATAAATTTTTATTTGTTAAATTTTACAAATATTTTTATTTCCATTTAAAATTTATTTTAAATATAATTTATACTTTTAAAAATAATTTTTATATTAAATTGCTTTTAATTTTTATTTTTATTTTTTAAATATATCAAGATAAAAATAATGTTGTTTTTATTACGTCAATCAAATAAACTATAATCTTTTTATTTATTTATGTTCTTTCTCTATCCTTCACATTTTCTATTCTGTTTATATTTTGATTTGTTCTCTTTGTCACTTTCACCATTACTTCCAAATATATGCTAAAGATCACTATAAACATTAAACTTTCCTTTATGATAACAAATTTCACTCTCAAAATAATAATAAAAATATTTTATTTATTCCATTTATTTCTAAATAATTTATATAATTTAGTTCTCTCGTACTTAGAAGTAGATAATTTATGTCTTTGTGATTAAGGGAGACATACTTAAAGTAGAGTTGAATATTAAAATTCTAGTAATTGACCTTATCATTCCAAGTGGTCATGAATCCTCTTAAGTCTAGTGGATCTTAGACTTCCATGTGGCCGTGGACCTGAACTTGATGGATCTCATGGACTCTATAGCATTCATCTTTTATCTCCATATCATATGACCTAATTTCATATCTTTCTTTTCTTCTCTTCTTCATTTTGGATTCTGTAGTACATAGCCTAAATCCTCGTAGTGACATATTCCAAAATCACTAAATTTTTATCCATCTACTTTTTTAATACATATGGCCAAGAGTTTTATGATGCTTGAGGAATCTTGAATTATAGAGTGGAAATGAAAGAGTGAATTGAAGATGATTTGAAGAAAAAGTGTAAAGAAAGATAGAGTGTTTAGATTAAGGTAAATAAAGTGAAAAATGTGGAGAAAATTTATAAAAATTTGTGAATGATGTGATGGGTGTGATTGAAATTATATATTTTTTAATTGATAAAAAATTAAGTTTTCATATTTATCCTTATATTTAAAATTGGTTAAAAAATTAATTTGATATATTTATTTATAAATTATAATTATTTTTAATTAAAATATTTATAATTATTAATATTTGATAAAAAAGATATATTAAATAAAATTTTATTTTTATCTTTACTTTTTTTAATTAATATTTTTTTAAATTATTAAAAAATATATTATTTTTATTATTATTTATATTTATAATTTATTATATATAATATGATTAATTATTTTTTTTATAATAATAATTTTTTATAATTTTGATTATATTTAAATTATAATTCTATTTTAAATAATAATAATAATTTAAGTTTAAAATAAAAGGGTAAAAAAGTAAATTAAAATTAATTAATTCAATTTACGTGTTTTTTGTGTGTGTGTTTTATTAGGTGGATTTCTATAGTTTTCTTTGCACAGTAAATCTTTCTCTTTCTTCGTAGGAAACAAACGCACCTCTTAAGGTGGAAAATATCTCAACAAATTAGAAGTATGGATTTAGGTCGTTGAGATATCTCAACCTAAAATATCTCAACAACCTAAAATTTAGATTTTCACAAATTAAAAATGAATTGTAGTATATTTGTCAATTTGGACCCATCAGTAAAATATAACACGTCTCTGTAAATAAGTTGACAATTGAGATTAGAAAATCTTTTGCAAGGACTTCACACACTCTAGTTAAAGACTGAAAATTACTGAGACTAAGAATGAAAATTACTGAGACCAAGAATATTGACAAGGACGAAACCTTCCCAATTCATAAAAGAATAAAAATTAATAAGTTAATTTCTAATTAGAGATTTACAAATAATATAATATTATAAAAATGAGAAAAAAATTCTCACTACATACTAATCACTTATAAAATTAATAAGTTATTACTTTTAAGAAATTTAGTTTCAACTTTTGCCGACTTCAAATTATTATTATTTTTTTCTGAAAACATGATACTCAATTTTTCCATTCAAACTCACTGTACAACCTACTAATAACCGAGTGACATCTTTACTTGTCACACTACACAGTTTCTACATCTGATAGTACGAGTTTCATACAATGTCCATTTCTAAGGAACCAGATGGACAAGGCTAAAGAAAAATGACATAAACTGAATATAGTACTAAGACTAAAGAGCAAAAAAAATATCAATAATATAGTACAAGAAGAATGATATAAAACTTATTTGGTTACCTTGGTTTGTTTTTTCTTTTCATTTTTAATTGATGCCAATAATTATTAAAACATCTCTTTATTTTTACTTCTACTTCTCATTTTCACAAATTTATAAAGAAATCGGTGAGAACAACTGAGCTAGATTTGTTGACACCTTTTTCCTTAACAAATTTTTGAAAACAAAATATAGAGTGAAAATAAAAATGATGCTTGTAATTAAAAGATATCAACTGAAAAATGAAAACAAACGCACCAAGTTTGGATAAATCTCTAGCAGCAAACCAGGCATTTGACAAGGCCATTCTCGTTGCAATCAGGACATCTAACGAAGCATTCATCGTTGCTGTCCCTGTTGCCAGTGAACACTTTGCAACTTCCACAACAGTTGGAACAAATAGCGAATCCCATGTTGGCGCAGCCAGTGCAAGGAGCATTACTACAGTGAGTTGGTGCTCCTTCTAGAAACTTCCCAAGCCACCCCGTCTCATGCAACCCAACCACTTCATCAGCTCCTCCAATGTACCTTCCCCTGATGAAAAGCTTTGGAGGAATCACTTTCCCTCCCAAGATTTTCCACAACTCCTCTCTGAACTCCAAGTGCAGAGATACATCCCTCTCATGGTACATTATTCTGAAGCTCCTCAACAAGAAACGGATCGTGTTACAGTCATGAAACGTTTTCCTTATCCCTCTCAAGCTTGTTGTGTAGAGAATGATTGAGTGGTTCCCCCCTGGTGGACATAACTCTTTGAAATCACGGAGAGATGGGTATTGATTGTTGCATGATGCCATGTTGTTAGTAGCAGCCACTGATAACTTTTGTTCCGAAAGTTGTGTGATTTCTTTGGACCCCACGGTGGCTTCTTCCTCCTCAAACTCAAGCACTAGCTCAGATAGGTTGTTTTCTTTGTAGTCATGATATGGGGTTGGAAACCTTTTTTGTAGAACTAGGTCTTGTTTCTTGAAGTTGGTTATGGTTGGGACGAGTTTCAGTTTTGTCACAAACCTTCCTCTCACCATTATTCCTGTTGTGTCTTGTAGCTCCAGAAAATTGGATGGCATGTGATTGGTGTTGGAGACTGAAAGATTGAAGAAAAGAAGAGGGTGAGAATGACTGAGGCAATACAGTGGGGTTGACGATAAGTTTTCTCTTATGGTTTGAAGAGAGTATTATATAAAGTGGAGATTCTAAAGCAGTGCGATGTTGGGTTTGGTTTTGAATGATCAGTGGATGGTGTGGGGGCAAGGCCATACCCACTCCTCATCTTTTATCAGATTAGAGTGGGACTGACCCTTTACCTACCATTTGGTGCCTCAATCATGGTGTGGAATATGAGGGATATTTGTTAATTGAAAACCATAAAGTGGCTAATATTCCCCAAAATCATTTGCCTATTTGATTGGGAAACTATGCCAGCCTTATGCAATCTCAATGTGGCACATGATTTAGTTGGTTTCATACCAATTTCACTGGTGGTGCCCTTGGACCACACCTATTCATTTGCCCAATGCGAAGGAGACAAAGTGTGCCGATGATCATGATTCGACATATTTCGGGTAAAAGCCGCGTTGTCCTCAAACTGTAACCTTTGGGATAAAATAAAGTTGTATGCAATGCTGCAATACCACCCTCCTCAAATTTGTCATCTCACTTTTGAAAGATTCCACAATATCACAATTCTTAAGAACTGCTGTTTATATAAAAACTTGTACATCAATTTCTTATATAGAACCAACTCTCATTACATATACTCTCACAGATAATCTTGTAGTCACTCACTCCATCTATTTTGTTCTTTTAGTAACTTGTTGCGAACTGCAGGGAGAAAAAGACACAAATAGTCGAAAAAGATTGACTATAAAGTAAGTTCTCAAATTTGTCGATTGAAATTTAGTGACCGACATGTTAGTTAGTAACATTGTAAACGACAGATTGATGACTACAGACCTTTTCGAGAGACTAATGTGATTGATATGACCAATATCTAGTATCGGTGGTCCCTGATCGATCATGACTGAGGTTTTGCCTTAACCTCAATGTCTATTGTGAAATTTCACGTAGACAAGTTTAAAGATGTTTTCATGATTTTAGTGAGATTAAGTTTACAATTTCTTTGCAGTACCTTTCACCCTTCTCAACTTTAATCATCATTTCTCTATTTTATTACACCCAAGTCAATCTCTGTTAGTTTCATCTCCCCATCAAACGAAGTTTACATGACCTGACCAAACCATATTTTAGTCCTTCCCCATCCGCAATCAAATGCCGTTATCACGCACATAAAGCGGCACACTGGAAAGACCTAAAAAGATTAATTGTAGCAAGCAAAAATTAAGAAAAGCACTAGACACTGCAACCATTAAATGTCTATTTCAAAAAAGTGAATCAATAATTTGTCCACCAAACATGTTCAATGTTGAAACACGTCCGTGGCTAACCATATGCATCACATACACACCCTTAAGCCCTTGTACGATGTGTAGACACAAGTATACCATTTTGGATACATTTCATAATCAAGCACATGAATGCAACTCACCTACATTCTCAGGTCAGATCATTGAATCACCTGAAAATTTGAAAGCAGAGTTCAGGGTACGCGTTTGCCAACTTTTTCATGCTCCCAGTATCCCTCCTGCAAAGGCTAGTGATTGCTTGTGGCTGTATTTATTATACGCAGTACAAGTTTCTACTAAACTGATGAAACAAAGCATATGCATTCATGGTATCACATATCAGTTCGTATGGACACAACTTATATCGCACCGTACCTAAACCTTATAATGATTAACACATACCAATAATTAAAGAAGTACCAACTTAGTTTGTACAGTTTATTCTCTACAAGTACTAGAGAGAGAGAGAGAGATGATTTGTGTACTGGTGAAGTTGGTACAATAGAAGGAACTGAGTATTATAAAGTCTTTTGGCATTTTAAGATGTATGCAGAAAAAGATAATGATATGAGCTAGGAATTCGTCAACTAAGATTTGACATATGAAAAAAACATGCTTATATGGTTGTTGCTGCCTTGCCGGATTAGGAAACAAAACTGCGATACCAACAAAATAATTAATGCAGTTTTCTGATGGCAGTAAGCTCTGTTTCAACACAATAATAGTGTCAATTTTGTATTGATTATAGTACTACTCCTTGCATTATTATCACAAAGTTAGTAAAACTTGTGTATGAGCAAACACAAAGTCACCGATCGAAACAGGGCAAGATAGGGTTTTTATAAAAATAAATAATAGTATTAAAAATACTATTGGCAAGATAGGTTTCTTATCATGTACCGATTTCCGTATTTAAAGACATGTATAAACACGAATCAAAAGATCTCTAAAAAAATAACCTTAAATAAAAAGTAATATTAATTATTGAAATAGACCGATAACAAGATTAAGACTAGATACAGACATAAAGTAAATTACATATAATGAAGAGTGTATGAAGAAGAGAAACAAATGACACAATAACTATAAATCCTTATATTTATAGTTATTGAGTGTTGGAGGCTTAGATCGTTTATTCTTTTATGGAACACAACCATTACAATTTAACATACTAAATCACTCAACAACTTCATTTTATTTCAATCTGATAGATTTTATTTCACTTATCATTAAATTTCTAGAAATAGCTTTTAGCGTGTCGTTAAATATATGTTCAGCGATAGTTTTATACTCTTGCCGTTGGCTTTTCGTAGTCTTTGGATGATTGCGTTTTTTCTTTGTTCTGTCACTTTTGTTTTTTTGGCTGAAGTTTTGTTAACTAATTATTGGAGCATTATGAAATAATTAAGCAGAGGTTGAACTTGATCCTGGATCACATAATTTTAAGATGTCTTTGAATTTTTTTTGGTTGTTTTTGGCTTTGAATTAACATTAGGACATGACTTTTCAATTATTGGCACCAGTTTTCGTGAGCCTTTTTTTTTCTCTTCAGTTACTTGACATTATTATTTTTAGTGATGGGTGATGGAAGGTTTTTAGTCAAGTTGACATTTTTAATATTTGAATTTGTTTTGAATTAAAAATGATTCTTTCTAATCCACCTACGTACCTCTTCTAAAATTGATATAAAGATAATTTAAAAATTAGATTTTTTATATTATGTTTATTTGATAAAAATATAATAATATTATAACTTAAATAATTAATATTTATCAATTAAGTTTTAGTTATTGAAAGTACTAAAATAATTTAAGATATAAAGGTGAAAGTATTTTTAATCTTTCCAATTAAAAATATTAATTAACTAGTTAAATATTTAATAGATATTTTATACTATTATATATATATATATATATATATATATTATGAAACATGTTAAAATTATAAAAAAAAACTAGTAGATTATCTTACTAATTCGCTTTTAGGTGATGTAGATTTTCAGTTCACCGTAACCCTAACACTACAAGAAAATCATGAAATAAAAATTAATTGTTAGAGACCAAAATAATTAGTTATAATAGTAATTAAATTAGAAACCATTTTAGAAACTAAAAAATAATTAGTTTTTAAATTAGTTTCTATTATTGTTAGATAGTTTCTAAATTGATATATAATTAGCAACAAAATTTTAACTACCAATTATTTAGTTTCTAAATTTGGTAGCAAAAACCTTGGTTGCTAATTAGATACTAATTTAGAAATTATCTAACAATAATATAAACTAATTTAGAAACCAATTTTTTTTTTAGTTTTTAAAATAGTCTCTGATTTAGTTACTATTGTAACTAATTATTTTGGTATCTAAAAATTGGTTTCTATTTCATGATTTTCTTGTAGTGTACAGTGAACTAGTTTGTCCTAATAATTTTTCATGAAAGTTGTTATAGTCTTATCTTCTAAGCTTTCAAATTTCTAGTTAATGATTAACATATCATGTATCAAGGTTTAAAAGAGACAATAACAAAAATGGATCTAATTAACATTTAGTAATGAGTTAATTTAGGAAGGTAGATCCTAAAATCAAGAGAGATACATCATACAGTTCTTCATTGTAAAAAGTTAACAAGACTTAAAAAGATAGAAAATAATAATTAAGTTTAACCTAAAATTAGGAAAGTACACACAAATTTGGGATAAATCTTATAAGAAGTCCAAAATTTGTGGAAAGATAATATGATATTTTGAAACTTTTCTTCTCT
Organism: Phaseolus vulgaris; assembly: GCF_000499845.2. NCBI lineage: Eukaryota > Viridiplantae > Streptophyta > Magnoliopsida > Fabales > Fabaceae > Phaseolus > Phaseolus vulgaris. The sequence continues at coordinate 45,648,872 of NC_023759.2, read as the reverse complement.
TAATCTTCCCACTAGTTCAATTTAGATGGTCTGCTGAGTTGCTGGAAAAGAAAATGGATAAAATAAGATGGTAGGATACACTATATATATGCTAAATATTTATGATTAATAAAAGGTGAAGAGGTGAAAAAGTAAAGGAAGAAAATTATTTACATGTGAAAAAAAGTGAATAGGAATAAAATATAGAATTATTTTATTTTTCATTAATACTTGTATCTATTATATTTTAGTTAATTATTATTATGAAAACAAAAAAAATCATCCACAATTAATTATTATGTTTTCCATTTCGGAACAAATCTTTTTAAAATCTGTGTAACATAATTCATTAAATAAGGAACATAATTGAATATATAGACACTTTGGATACTTTCCGCTTCTTTCTCTTTATTTTTGCATAAAATAGATTTTGTAATCAAACTTTTTTTCTATTTTTTGCAACTTTAACTAGAAGTAAAAAATTTGTCCCGCACCTTGCGGCTAGAACCAAAAGAAACATTGAAGAGTTTAGTATATGATGAAAAAGAGGAAAATATGAAGCCAAACTATAAAAAAAAAAACGAAAGGTAGGAATATAATTCAATCTAAATAATGACATTAATGTATGTGCAACATATATTATAGTACTTTCCACTTGTGTTTAATTCTTTATATCCACTATGAGAGGTGCAACCGTAAATTTGCAATGAACGAAAATTATTGATTTTATAAGGTTGTTCTTCTTTCGAGATAGAACAGATACAAAGTGGCTTTTAAGTCTAACTCAATCCCATAAAACCAACTCATGGGGTGATGTTTGCACTCACTTATATACAATGAAATGTCCTAATCTCTAGTCGATGTGGGATTTTCAACACACCCTCACGCCGAGAGTGACAGCTCGTGCGTGGGATAACATATTATGGGTGGTCCGATAGCGGGTGACCTGATAAGTCCAACAAACACTTACTAGAATAGACTCAAAATTATTCTGATAACATATTACGAAATAAAACAGAGATGAATAAAAAAGAACAACTGATAATTGGAAAAGACATCCAATTAATATTAGGATCCTTCTATAAGAGTTGGTATCCGTATTCTTTAATATTCTCTTCTTAGAAACCTTCTAAAAGGAACAAGATTAAGAAACTTGTGTAAAATTAGTGATAAGAACGTCTTGAACGAGAGTCCAATTTATTAATTCTGTCAAGGTAAATAAATTTGAGGTTTGCACTAGCGCATGAGAAACAAAATCGATTCATGGATACACACTTGCATAATTGAATAATTCAGTTTTTGATAGTTTGAAACAACTTTATTTTTTGGTATACAAGGAAGGACACACATACAAGTAAAAAATGAAGTAAAGGATGAAGGAATAAGTATTGAAAAAACAAGAATCTTGTATGGATACATAAATGGGTCTTTATTAGCATTTGAATTGCCATGTGATGGATTTGTGAATGAATGAGACTGAGAGTTAAAATCATGGTCTTGCTCTACCTATGAATCCTGTCTGCTAGCCAATGGAACCACTTCAGCCAGAGGAGTTGAGAGGGGTGTTGGAATTGGAGATGTTCTACAAACTGGACAAGTGGGATGCAATCTCAACCATGGATCTATGCACTTGAGGTGGAATTGGTGTTCACAATCAGGTAGCACGCGAAGCATATCAGTACCCTTGTAATCTGCCAAACAAATGGAGCAACATGTTGCAGTGGAATCAGACTTCTGGACCTTAGCTTCAGAGTACAGCAGAGTTGGATAACTCAGAATCGTGGCTTCATCTAAACTTACATCAACTATAGAGTGGTGTGGTTGAAGAACATTCGGGGTGAGTCTCCTGTTCCTAGGTGCTGCAGCAAATGAGACATGTGTTCTGGTGCAGAAGTAGGAAGTTAGAGTGATGGTTATGATGAGCAAGAGAATTCCAACAGAGATTCCTATGCCATAACTATAGCCACTGATGTTGCTTGAGGAAAGGAATCCAGGGGAACTAATAGCACTGTTGCTGCTCATCCTATGTATAAAATAGTAGTGACTTGTTCTGGAGTTGAGATATAATAGAAATGGTTATGTCATGGTGAAGGTTAGCGGTTTGGAACATTATATTGAAGTCAACGATAACATGAAACAGGAACAGAAATAGAGATTAGAAGGGTGTTGTTGTAAGCTTACGTATGAATCAAGAAAATATGCATTTGAAACTGCTGCGCCAAATATGTCAAGACAAGGCAATTAGGCATTACATGTGCAATTCAAACTAATTATGTTATTTATACTAACCCTTATTATGGTTACTTGGAACCTCTCTGATTTGGTTACCTCTTCACAAGTTTGTGCAGGTCAATGATCCTGGTAATAAGCCATTTTACTGTATGCGTGCTGATTTCATGATTTGAGGTTGACGCCTTTCTTTCAGCTAATGTTACTAAATTTGATGATGATGTGGGGACTTCACATGATGCGCCATCACATTTTTCACTCAACATGAAATCATATGAACTAACAAAACTATAATGTTTTCTAACAAAAAATATATACATCATCATATAGTTAGTTAGTTACACTCACAGTGTGATGCATTGTATTACCAACAACTCTGTTATTTGAAATTGAAATATACGTAATTAATTAATGTATCATATTATTAGCATGACATGACCCAGCCTAAATTATAGTTTACTCATGTTAATAATGTGTACCAAATATTTGGACACAACTTATTGTATTTTATTTAAATAAGTTAGCTAAAGAAGTTTTTTTTTTTTTTATTAATGAATTGCTAAGAAAAAGTTGCTTTTTTATGTCTTATTTGTTTTTTCACCTTGTCCCTTTAGTTTTTCTTTCTCTTTTTTTTTTCTATTATTTTGGTCTATTTGGTTTTATCTCTCTTTATTTTTTTTATCAAATCAATCAAATTATACAACTTCAAAAAACAATCTTGAAAGCTTGAAAATTTATTTAAGGAGATTGATTCTATTATTACTGGGACCAACAATTTGATATTATAAAATTTAATATAAGTAATATACTTGTGATATAGACTCGTATTTTAATGATTGAATCCATGGAAATTACATTTTATATAAAAATAATGATGATGATAATAAGAGTAACACCACTTGTATAAATTAATTCTTCTTCTATTTTGTATCAACACATTTAATATTATAACTACCAGAAGAATCCAAAATAAAATATGTAAGAATTTTTCTACCCCATATGGTAAGTGTATTTGTCCACTTCACTCTTTCTCACTCTGAGACACACAAACAGACATACAAGGAAACTAATTAACATGATTTGTCTGCATTCACCTGTTTCTCTGTTGAAGCCGCCACCAAAAGGTTTGAATTATAGTGTTTAATTATGTAATCAATTTTAAAATATGTATGAAAAGTCATATTATCTTAAACCCACTTGAGATTAAATAAAATCGTACAAGCTCTTGTATTTTAAATTAAATTACTGAAAAACCTTGCTAATTAATTATAGTTTGAGTTTATCAATTTTGAATCAAATTTTGATGTTTTTAAGAAGTTGATTTACTATTCCGGAGCTTGGAATATTCAAGGAGATAAGGATCTTACAAGTAATTTGGTTTATACGAAAATCACTAATTAAAAATTAGTATTAAAGACAAAAAAAATTAATTATTATATTTGATTAAATTATATACTATTTTATAAATTAACAAATTAATATAATATTTGGTTAAATTTCATCGAATTATTTGATTAATCTTTCAAGTTCATATCAAGGTCCAATTGAGATCCAAATAAAGCTTTCCTAAAAATCTTACAAAAATGTAAAGAAGAATGTATGACTATACAATTTATACAAGATTAAGAAGAAAGAAAAAAATCCAGTAGTTTACACTTTAAAGTAAGAGAGTCTTCTTCTTTGAGACTTCTTCTTATCTTTCCGACCATAGACTTTGTTAAGGACCCAATATGTCGTCTCCTAGATGATTCTCTATCACAGAGACTTTCATAGATGTTTAAACAAGCTTGAAAAGAAAGTAAAAAGCTTGAATGTATTAGAAATAATGTTTGGAATAGTCTCCTGGAAAAGTGAAGCATGTCTATGTATCAGTCAAAATGTGATACAACTAAGAAAAATCGTGCATTTAGAGTTTGCATATGAGAGAATCCATTAACGTGTACAAACACGTCATTCGTTTGGTATGACTTCTTTTCATATTAATTTATGAAGTAATACTAATTGCTTACTTTATTAATTGAATTGGAGTGGAATACTCTAATATATTTTTTTTTATAATTTTTTTTAACAAAAAACATGAATAATAAAGAATAAAAACAAATAAAATTGAGAAGAAGCAAAAAATAAATAGAGAAAACAAAAATATACTTCTTTTTACAAAGACATAATTTATTATGAAAATTTTACAAAATAGTATATTTATATAATAATACATTATAATATTATTATCAACTCATATATTAAAATTATTAATATATTTTATTTAAAAATTTCAATAAATATAACATGTTTATATAAATCTTACGCATTAAACACTTACATTTATGCACAAATATAATGAACAAATGGATCCAATATTTTTTTTATTGCCAAAAATAGAAAAATAATACAGTATACTACTTTCTATTTGAATAATAAAGTGTAATAAATTATACATAATTGAAGTAATAATAATTATTTAATTAAAAATTTAGGATATATAGAAAACAATAAATAATTGCAATTCTTATCTCAAATTTCTATATTAAATTATTAGTAATTAATTACTGTTTGTTTAATATGTATTTATTCACAGGGAAAGTTTCATATTCAATAAACAAGAATTACATTTATCAAATATCTTAAATATATTATATTAATATAATTATTATTAGTATTTAAATATTATATATTCTATAATTTCTAATTTCTAAAAATGCAGTATATTGACATACATATTACACTAATAGCATTAAATACACATATACCCATTACGTATATGTTATATTTAATAAATTGAATAAATAAAATATATTTATACAAATATTAATGTATATGTAATAAATATATATACATATATCAAATAAAAAATATTGTTAAAAAGGAAAAATAAATATAAATTATTAAATTTTATTGATTAATGACATTTTCTAATATTTTTTCAATTATATTTTGTTTTAAAATGGTCTTCTTTACTAGGATGCACAAGTATAATTTTTTTTAAAACTTAAAAGAAGTATATGTGTGATGTAATAATCTAATGTTTTAGAATAAAGGAAAAGTTCACAAAATAAAAAAAAGAATGTAATTCATTGAATAATTTTATTTACGTAATGCAATAATATAATTTTTTAAAATCAAATAAAAGTTTGTACCAAAAAAAAAAAAAACCGGAATGTAACATTAATGTTAATGTAATTTACTCAATTTTATTTGGATGATAGGATTTAAAAGTTACACACAATTTGATTAATAATGTATTTAATTAATAATTTAGGATAGAAAATAATAAATAAGTCATTGTATTTATATATTTAAATGTATTTATTAAATTATTAGTAATTAATTAAAATTGATTTAATACAATATTGAATATGTATTAATTTTACAGTTATATATTTAATAAGCATAAGTTACATTTGTGAATTGTGTAAAATACATTGTATTGAATAATTATAATAATTAATATTATTAAAATATTATTTATGTCTTATATTTAATAATTTCTATAAATATAATATACTCATAAATATTACAGTAATAACATGCAATGCATGTTATGTTTAGTACATTCAATAAATATAATATACTTAAAAAATATTACATTATAGTAACATTAAAAACACATGTATATATAATAATAATAATAGTATATATATAATGGTAAGATTAAAGAATACACATTTTGCAATACTAATTAATGTGAACACCAAATAACTTTTAATTTAAACCATAAAATATTCAGTTATGGGATGATTAAAAATATTCGGTGAACATAGAGTTTTATATATAGTAAAGTAATTAAAAACTACCTTACGATTGTGAGGTAATCATATAAAAGTTAATAAATTTATTGTATGTATATTATTATATATTATGTGTGAGTTATATTGGATTAACTATCTATTAATTTTTTGAATAACTAAATATATAATTTCAACCCTCAAACATAAATATATAATTTCAACCCTCAAACATTTGATAGATTTTTTCAATTAGTTTTTGAAATATTTCAAAGTTGTTCAAATTAAAAGAAAAAGGTAATACATTTTCTGTAAAAATTGTTTGATATATAAAAGGGTTACTTTTTTTTTAATTTATGCATATCTCCACCAATTTGATTTTGTTTTCTTATAAAAGTGAAAGACAATAACAACAATCTTAGTTTTAGAATGAGAAAGTAAGCCCAATTAGTTTATAATAATGGATATAATTCCACTAAATTTTAAGTAAAAACAAATCATGATGAAAAATGTTTGCATGATTAATGTTACAATCATAATGAAATACAACATTCAACACAACTTCTTCCATTCAAAGACTTAGAAATTCTCATCCAATCAAACATATCAAGTTCATCATAGTAATTATCAGCGATGACTCAGTCATATAGTAGGAAAATGAAGCAAAGACACCACTTAAATATTTTAATTTATTTAATTTTATTATTGATAAAAAATAATTGATAATAAATTTAATATGACGAAAACATATACAACACACAATACATATTTTTATTGAAGAAAAAAATATTTTTTTTGTCAATCGTGATGTAAAATGTGCACTGCAATTTTTTTTCCCAATAAAATGTGGTTTTAATAATATTGGAAAAAAAGTGGTGAAGTTATGAATGAATCTGATTAATTTGTTTTTGCTTTATGATATATGTTCTATAGCCTACATTATTAAAGGCTTGACAATTTTTTAACATATTAATTTCATAATTTTAATCATAATATCAACCTTACATTTAACAACATTTTAAAATTAGTCAAATTAGTGCAACATTAACACAGTAAAAACTTTCACACAGGAAGACAAAATATCCATAAAAATGAATAATCAGCATTCACTATGGTTATATAGCAGTAATTTTATCATATTCAAAAAGGGTATGATGGACACGTCTGAAGTGTTTGTTTTAGTGCAAGTAAAGGTTTAGTCTTGGATTTCGGTAAAAATTTGCTCTGCTTCGTTTTTCTACTCTAAATGGTGTTTGGAACCTTTGGTGTGTGTGAGAATGATTTCTTGAAATTTTTTTTTTCAGGATTTATTTTAATGGGTAGGACTTTTGTTAGTTAGTTTGGTGGTATTTGTTAGAAGTTGGTTTCTCTATAAGAGTTGAACTATATCTGAAATGATTTCCATTTATTTATTTTTTATTGATGATAAAAAATATGATGATTATGGAAGGTGAAGTACTGTATCCCATGAAACAGTGCTATGCTTAGGTACATGGATTTTTTTATTTATCTCTCAAATACTCTATTTTATTCATTTAATTTATTATCGATAAAAATAGTTTAGGATTATCAGTTAATAAGATCATGAAACAGTGGAGACAGAAACAGTGGATAGTTGGGTTTGGAAGGATAGCGATTCAACTGAGTTTTCAGTTAAGTCCGCTTATGGGTTTTTAAGGGGAGAAGGTAGTGAGGAAGACTTAAGAAGGTATAAATTTTTCTGGAAAATTAAGGCGCTTCCCTCAGCTCAAGTCACAGCTTGGAGAGTGATTGAAAACAAGGTTGCTTGTAGGGTTAATATAGAGAGAAGAGGAATTGAGATCGAGAGTAATTTGTGTTGCTTGTGTAGGAGGTCAGAGGAGACAACAAATCATTTGTTTTGCGAATGCAGAGTTGCTTGGCTAATTTGGAATCTCTGTTATAACTGGTTAGGAATAAGATCAGTGGATTGTATGGATCCTGGGTCTCATTTTGAACATTTTAAGATTCTGGATGCACCTATTTCAGTTAATCTTATTATGGGAAACCTGTGGATTGCGTTGGTTAGTGAGATATGGAGGCACAGGAATAATTGTTTATTTAAAGGTGGAGTGGTTGATCACACTGAAATTTTCTCTCTAACACAGATTAAGGTTTGGTCATGGATCTCATCAAAGATACCGTCAGCTAATTTCTCATTCTCTGATTGGTGTCTTGAACCCTTGGTATGTATGTATTCTGTTTAGTTTTTATGTAAAAGGTTGTTTCTTGGGTTTCTTTTATTATTGATTGAGATGGGAAAGAGAGTAGGAGGTCTTTTGGTTGATATGTAGATGGAAAGGCTCTTTGAGAAAATCTGTTTTGTTGTATAAGGGTTGGACCACCCCTGAAGTGGTCTTATTTAATTTCATTGCTATTTGCTGATAAAAAAAAAAAGATCATGAAACATGTAATTCCAACTAATGATAAATATTTCTATAGAAATGTGAATGTGAAGGACCATGGCATGACCAAAACTAGTCATAATTGTGATCTCCATGTCCATCTATAATAAAAACGAATCATATCACAGAATATGTGTTTTAGAAAATTAAACATTCTTGAGAAAAACCACAACATAATCGAGGAAAGAAAAAGAGTTTCACAATTACTGTGAAAGAAAGATGAAACATACTGTATTATAAGTTGTCAAATAAAATTCATAACATAAAAAAAAAAAAACGCTTTCAAACAAACACATATTCATGGGAAGGGGTTTGATTATGTCTTTAACATATACACTAGGTAGCATATCTATCAATAGGAAACAAATTATGCAAATATCTGGTCATTAATATCAGTTCCTTCATTAGTACTGGAAGATTTGCATGAGAAGAAAATCAAGAGTTGAAGTTTCCTCCACTGGTGGTGCTAACAAAGTTTGTACTGGATTTCCCCAAGATAGCTCCATCATTGTTGGCTCCAAAGGTGCTTTGATCACCCGATAACTCTATATTGTTAATGGAAACACCTTGATTTTCAACATCTGTTCCCATGAAAGTTCCATTAATGTTGTCTTGCACATTATTGTTGAAGGGCAACATCATATCACTCTCACTTATGTCTCCAAAACTTCCATAAGATGACCATATGTCATTGCCTGTAATTTCACCTGAAGAACTCCCATAAAATGGCCCTAAATCACCATTATCACAAAGACCTATAAAATTATCTTGAGGCAACATCCCAAACCCTAAGTCATTATCATCAATCACATCATTAAAATTTCCTGAAGGTAACACCATATCAATATCATCCAAATTCAAACTTTCAAAATTAACTTGAGACAACGCCATAATATCATCACTAAGATGTGTTTGTGGTTGTAGTGGTGGAAGTCCCGTATTGCTGGCCATATTATTATCAGAATCACTTTTCATTGGATCAGTTTCTTTCATTGAATCTAAGGATGGTTGTTGTGGAAAAACTTGTTCATCTATGTCAGCACAAGAAACAATATCATTCTGCAGAGGAAAAGAAAGTAGTGGCGTTGGAGGTTTAGTTGATGACTGTTGTTTAGAAATGTCAACTTTTCCTCCAGCACACTTCAGTTTTCCCTCCACATAGCAAAGTAAACGACATATATCAGTAGCATCAAGATCTGATAAAGACTTACCATCATGTATTTTATGCATGAAATTTGACATGTCTTTCTCATCGTTCTTCTTCTTGAGTTTCACGAGTTGATTTTCAATCTTTTTATTCATCTGCTCAATATAAACTTGTGGGGTAACATTTTTTCTTACCCGATCTGGCAATGGGGCATTCTCAAACTTGGTGAGCAACTCGTTAGCAATCTCATGGGATGGCCACACAGTTGGCACGTTATCCCCTGGACCATAGATGATTACACATGCATTCACATCACAAAGGGTGGTAAGATCTTCCACCTTCTTCAATAAATTTTCTCGATTTCTTTTGTAACGAGCTTTTCTTGCCACAAAATTCTCAATCAGTTTTAGTGTCACTTTCCTTCTCCTAGGCATGGTTATGTCTTGGATGGGGGTGATGATTTTTTTCGCTCTAAACTTATAGATATATAACAAATGTATACATCTCTATTGTCACTTTGTTCATCTCGTATCTTTTTAACAACGAAACTCAAAAGAGGTGTTAATACAAAAAATGAGTAAATTGATTTAAGTCTCCTACGTTTCTGGAAATTGCACTTAAACCCTCCATTTTTTTTAACGTTTATAACAATCTCCTTATAGGGATATACAATATAATATTTTCCATAAGCTAAGGGGTTTTGTGTAATATATAAGAGTTTAAGTGTAAGAATGTTAAAAGGGAGAGACAACAAGGGTTGGCGTGGAAAAATTAAAGTGGAAAGCAGAAAAGGAAATATGAAATTTGAGTTAATAATATACTAAAACTAATAAATAAATATTAATAATTAAATTTTAATTATTTGGTAAGTCATAAATAAATTCTTTAAATGCAAGATCGATGCACCGAATTTTGAACAACATACCTGAAGTATCGGTTTTCGGCCAAAAAAGTTAAATTAATATTAATTTGTCCAAATCACTTGGGAATAATTCAAATACTATTGATACTTTTATCTGTACATCCTAATTAGAAAATGGACACAAATAATGGCTGTTAAATATCAAATCCATATGTCATTTATTAAAAATATTGCTCAAATGCTAATCAAGTTTGAATTTACTGTATAAAATATCTCTATTTGTTGAGATTATTTTTTAGAAAGTGAACACAACATTCACCAAAATTCAAACAAACTCCTTATATATGTCATTTTTTGCCTTCATCATTGAAAGAGTGTAAGAATTAATCCTTCCCAAATCAACAACTTGTAGTGTAGTCCATTCATTCCACCACCATTATGGTTTGCATCAGTTCCTTGCTTAATATTCTTTCCTTTAGTTTTTATATGCTTAATCTTGCTTAATATTCTTTATTAGTAGAAGATAATTTGTAGGTTACAATCATAAAAGGTATTTTTAAAATAAAAACGTTTTCTTAAACTTGTTAAGATATAAAAATCTAAAAGTTTTATTTTTGATAATTACAATAAAAACACTTCAATCGGAACTATGGTTTAGGTGCACCAGCAGTAGCTTTTATAATTAAAAAAGGTGAGTACTTCAAAATAAATAACAAAAAGGATTGTTAAGCCCTTAAGTCTTAATTTCTCTCTACTCATTCCCGAAACCTACATCAACAATCCAAATCTGAAAAATCCAAATGATTATAATTCAAATATATTAAATTTAAAATACTTACATTTCAATTTATTTTAATTTTTATATTAAAATAAATAGTTAAATTAATTAAATTTTTTAATACAATATTTTAATTATTAGCAATATACAAATTATTTTAACTTAATGTGTATAAAAAAAATCGCTGCACACTTCAATAATAAAAATTACTTTTTTTTATCAACAATAACAAATTAATTAATATTATATGAAGTATTTATATACTTCAACCCATATAAAAAAATATATAAAAGTTTTGTCAAAGTATTCATGCTTCACGTGTGTTGATAAAACAAATGTCTGTACAAGTGCCTAAATGAAAATAAGATACACACTTAGGCATCCTACTCTTATACATATAAAAAAAAAATAGAACTGTTGGTTAACCAATGCGTGTTCATTTATGATATATGTATCCAAACTTGCATTGATGCCCTCATAGAGATACACATGTGCCGATTAAAGTGATAGTTGATATATGTTGAATTAGATTGTGCACTTTGGACTCACACACTTCTAGTAAAATTTCGGATTAGCAATCTTTAATTCAAAATATGTATTTTATGTTAAAAAATTCATCTTTCAAAAAAATAAATTCATCTTTCAAAAAAATATTCTGATTTAGTAATCCGTAATAAAATTAGGCTTTCAGATTCAACAATCCGAAAATCAATAATTTATGCAAAATTTGCTTTCGGAACACCCCATCATCCAAAAAAAAAAAATATCCAGTTCTGGATTGATGAATCCACACTCCCAGGTCCCAATTTCCGATAATCACAGTGTCCTTTTTCAAATAAAAGGTTAAGATCAGTTTCGGAATTTAGAAAATTGTGAGAGTGCAGGAAGAAAAACGTAGGAGCGTAGGAAGAAGAAGCCAAAAAAAAGTAGTTTTTAAATCACAGAATTTTAAAGTTTTATAATAAAACTAAAATTGATTTACTTATTAACATTATTAATTAACTTGTTGTTTTATTATTTGCATACAATGTTTTTTTTATGTAAAAATAAAAAATATACATTAATTAGTTTTAACTTTATATATTATAGAAAATTGTTAAAAGTGTTGAAATGTTACATACATGTATAATTCTAACATGAAACAACACTTAATTATTATGAAACATCAAATAATTTTGCTCAATAAATAATAATTTAACTTAAAAAAAATATATCAAGTGGATCATAGTTGCTATATCCCAAACATCTAAATTATGAAGCAGCCACATCTTAAGTGAAAAATTATTTCATTCCACTATTTGTGAATTGGGTATAAGGATCAATAAAGGCCCACTATTATAACTTGTATGTATGGGTCCCTATTTTTAGTCGGTGTGTCCGCAGACTAGATTAATTTCTTGAGAAAAAATAATTATAAAATTGTTAAAAACTAAAACTTAATTTTTAATTATTAAAATAAGAATTTACAGACTAATTTGTTAAATATATTTATTGGTTCATCATAAAAATGAAAATATCAGTAAATCTGTTTAGTATATATATATATATATTATATAGAGAATAAATAAAATTAGCTAAAACAATTCAAATATTAAATATAACATTAATTGATTTCTTTAATTTAAAAATATATATTGAATGGATTAAATGAATTTATTGACAACTACGTGCTACGAAGCTCTACGTGATGTGTAATAATAAATTGATCATTTAAAACAGGATCAAATAATTAATAAATTTATACATAAATATTGAAGCAATTACATAAAAAAATTATACTTATTACATAAAACATTAGTTATTGTAGTCATAATTAAATAATTTTCTTATCTTAAAATTTATTGAAATCTTTATTACTAAGAATCATTTTACAATTGAATAAACAGTAATTGTAAAAAAAAATGTATTATTCAATTTTATTTGTTTTAAGTTTTTTTTTTCAATTTAAATTCGCTAAAAGTACTTGACAGTGCAGTGCAGTTTAAGAAAAAAAAAATCTTTTGTAATTTTTTATTTTATTTTTATTTTTAATTTTAAATTAAATTGATTCTGTTTTTAAATATTTTTTTAAGTATCTCTTTATATTTCGAAAGGTGTTATTATATTTTAGTTATTTAAAGGTCATTAATATAAATATATTTGTTATTAGTTTAACTTCTTTAACTTGCTTTAATTATCATTTATACTATTTTAATATAAATACTTTATTACATTTGTACTTGTTTTAATAGGGAGTTATTCCATTCTAAATAATATTTGATTTAGTTTCGAATAATTGTGTTAAAAAAAATACTACATTCAATTAAGAGTGAAGAGAGATTATGTTCTAACAAATACTCATATAAGTTTATCTGATTACAAGCTAAAAAATATTCAATAGTTAATTAAGAGTGATTATGTTTCCAAATAATACTAATTAGGGTTTAGCTAGAAGTGACTATTGCCTAAATAATATTAAAGGGATTAGCCAATAATAACTACGAACACAAAAAACTCTCAATGAGTTAGCGATGAGTGATTGAGTACTCTAAAAGTTAGTAAGAGCTCAAAAAATATTTTTTTGTAATTTGTATCATTAGTCTCCCCGGAGGATCTAAATTTGTTGCTTGAAAATTAGACGCAATCTATTTTGATATATGAAACAAGAAAAAAATATTGTGTGTATTTATTTCTTTTTTTCCTTATCTCTTTTACTTCACATGTTATTAATGTTTGTACTAAATATAAGATGAAAAATCACCATAAAAACTAAGTTTGAAAACTAATTTAAACAATAAAGTCTTTTTTAAACTCTAAAGTTATGTCTATCACATTTCATCTTACAAAATAGAGGTTATAAAGATACTAAATATCACTTGTCATACAAAATTATCTTTAAGTAATCTATGATGATATTTATGATTTTTTTAAAAATAAGTGTTTTTATGATTTTAATTTTTAAGTGTATAATTATGTGTGAATCTTTTTGTTACTATTTTTTGAGTGCACCATTCTATTTAATTTTGTCAAAGTGGGTTAGTGTTTATCTTACTAAGTATATTTAAATGTGTCAATGTTTATGTTTAATATTTATGTGTATTTAGGGTGTAGAGTGTGTTTGTGTATATAATTTTCTCTATACTAAATGTGCCTCACTAGTTAAGTGTGTGTAAAATTCTCTTTATATTTAGTAAAATGTTTGTAATGTATTTTAATTTAATTTAAATTAAAAAACAATCAAACTAGTAAGAAAATGTACATTGAAACAAGACAAGAATCATCAAAACTAAATGAAGTTAATTTTTTTTTATTTTTTTTTTATGATGAGCTAATGTCTTAAGTTGTTTTTATTTTATCTATATATACCTACCTAACAACGTGTGTTGGGAGTGTTTGTTTAGAATAACTATATGTGTTGTGAGTGAAAAACCCTACAACGAAAGTGTACGACGTCAGGGAAGGTATGTTAAAATAATCGTTTGTGAAAAGTTTTGCAGTAGAGTATGGCGTTGTGGAAGCTAGGTTAAATAATCGAGCTTTTGAAAAGCTCTGCATTAGAGGGAGTAAGTGACGGCGTGGAAACTAGGTTAAAGTAATAGAGCTTTTGAAAAACTCTACAGTGCAGTACAATACAATATAGTGCAGTGCAGTGCACTGTGGAACTTAGGTTAAAGTAGTTGAACGTAGGTTGCTTGTGTGGATACGTATTTAGGTTAATTAAATTTCGTCTAATTTTAGGATTTTTTAACTACTTTGAGAAATATGCTTAACACGTGCAAGTTGATCATTCGCCCTTAAGAAATAGGCAACATCGGTTCGAATCCAATACCGATAAAGGGTTTTTTCCTTTTTCTACCTGCCTAGTGTGACTTAAAAGCTCTACAATGAAGTTGCGACTGTGTAAAGTAGGTGAAAGGTTTTTGTGTAAAGTAGGTGAAATTGTTTCTGTGCATATATAATTAAGTTTATTATTTTTGACCGATTTTGTAGTGTTTTTGTTTCGATAACTCTGTCTTTTGTGACTGAAAAGACTTTTAATACAGTGTAATACTCACCTCTCCTTACTTTCTTCCCAACTGATTTTCACCCAGTTTTTTGTTTGGATAACAATGTGTGGTGGGAGTGTTTGTCTAGATAACCATTTGTGTTGTGAGTGAAAAACTCTACAACGAAAGTGTACGACGTCGTGGAATGTATGTTAAAATAATCGTTTGTGAAAAGTTCTACAGTGGAGTACGACGTTGTGGATGTTAGGTTAAATAATCGAGTTTTTGAAAAACTTTGTTGTAGAGAGAGTGTGTGACGGCGTGGAAACTACGTTAAAGTAATAAAACTTTTGAAAAGCTCTACAGTGCAGTACAATTTAGTGCACTGCAGTTCAGTGTGGAACTTAGGTTAACATAGTTGAACATAGGTTGCTTGTGTAAATACATGTTTAGGTTTATTAACTTTCGTCTAGTTTTAGGATTTTTTTTCTTCTACCTGCCTGTTGTGACTTAAAAGGCTCTAAGTGAAGTTGCGACTGTGTAAAGTAGCTGAAATGTTTTTGTGTAATGTAGGTGAAAGTGTTTCTATGCATATGTAGTTAGGTTTATTATTTTTGACCCATTTTTTAGGGTTTTTGTTTCAATAACTCTGTCTGTTGTAATTGAAAAGACTTTTAATACAATGTAATACTCACCTTCCCTTACTTCCTTCCCAACTGATTTTCACCCAATTTTTTTGTTTGGATAACAATGTGAGCTGAGAGTGTTTATCTAAATAACTATTTGTGTTGTGAGTGAAAATCTCAACAACGAAAGTGTACGGCGGTCGTGAAATGTATGTTAAAATAATCGCTTGTGAAAAGTTCAGTAGTGGTGTACGATGCTGTGGAAGCTAGGTTAAATAATTGTGTTTTTGAAAAGCTCTGCAGTAGAGGGAGTGTGTGGTGGCGTGAAAATTAGGTTAAAGTAATAAAGCTTTTGAAAAGCTCTACAGTGCAGTATGGAACTTATGTTAAAGTAATTGAACGTAGGTTGCTTGTGTGAATATGTGTTTAGGTTTATTAACTTTCGTCTAGTTTTCGGATTTTTATTTTTTTCTTCTACCTACCTACTGTGACTTAAAAAGCTCTACAGTGTAAAGTAGGTGGAAAGTTTTTTGTGTAAGCTAGGTGAAAGTGTTTGTGTGCATATGTAGTTAAGTTTATTATTTTTTATCCATTTTAGGGTTTTTGTTTCGATAACTCTGTCTGTTGTGACTGAAAAGACTTTTAATACCGTATACGATTTTTAGGTTTTATAGCATGTAGTTCAAACATTATTAGGGTTTTTAAATGGTTCTTGAATGATTAAACTGTGTTTATGGTTTATTTGTTTATTTATAGTCATTGTTCGACCTATTTAGATTTTATAGTGTGTAATTAAAGTAAGTGTAAGATTTTTAAGTGTTTATATGACTAATTGTACGCAAGATTTGTTAGTGTGTGATTAAAAGGAGTTTAGAGTTTTTATTAATTTTAAAGTGTGTTTATAATTTTTGAATGTGTGGATTCAGTGTCTTTGTGTGTACTGTTTAAATTTTATTTTTATTGTGTTTCACTTTTAAAATGTATCTAAATATTTACACGTTTATCCTAATTATGAATATCTATTTATTTAAGTTTATTTATGTGTAAGGGTTTCTTGGATTAAGCAATCTTAAAGTTATTTTTTTAATTATATAATTTGAGAGTTATTTTCTTTAAAATAAAATTTATGAGTTATGCAAACTGAAAAGTCATTTTTTTTACTTCAGATGGCTTTCATAATTTTAGTTGTTTTCTTTAACAGTATTGGTCATAAAAAAAAATATCACTGACGTAAACTTTTCATTAATAAAATTGTCATCACGACTTCCGATAATGAGACCACAAGCATCAAGAATAATTTCAGTCACCGTTAGTTGATTTTGGACGAAGAAAAGACATTTAATTTTTAGATTCTACAATTCAAAAATTATTTTTAACTTTCAAAATTTGCAATCTAAAAGTCATATATGGAATCTGAAAACTAAAAGTAATTTTTGAACTAAACAATTTAAAAATATTCTTTTAAAAAAAATAACTTTTTGATGTTATAATTTAGAAGTAAAAAATAACTTCCAAATCTTGTAATCCAATTTTTGTTTTCAGATAAAGACACTTTTAAGTTTAAAATTGTATAATTCAAATAAAAGTAAATGGTCCTCGTTCTTCTTACGCTCTTACGGTGGAACAACTCACATTGTTAAACGATAATTGAAGTTCGGTTCCTATGATTGTAAGAACTAATTGTTTTTGTTTTCCTCTATTATTTTATCCTGCATTTATACATCTTTTTTGTCATTCACAGTTTGCTATTTTGGTTACAAAAGATTCTTTGTTATGTTGACAAGATAACAGCTAATTGGACTAGTAGATGCATATATAATAGTTTATTTGTTCTAATAATAAATGCATTCAACTTGTGTTACGTGGGCATGTAATCTAATTGAAATATACTAAGTGATTCTTAGTAGAATTCAAGTCTCTCTGTTGCTAAATCTTAAGAATTTGTTGAAGATTATCTATTAATAAAGAAATAATCAATGAATTTCTCTTACTAAAAAAAGTAAGAAAAAATTTATAGTAACTATTTCATTAATTATTTTAAAGATGTTAAATTGTTTCTTGACATATTGGTTTATCATATTTAATAACCTTTCTTTTGTACCCGATTTTGCCAAAACCCAAAATCCTAAACCAAAATAAAATAAAATAGTTTATTGTGACATATATTTTACGAAAACTTATTAAAAAAAGCTAAAAAAATCAATATAAGAAATTGTGTTTTTAAATGACATATATGTCTGGAATTTAGTTGGGCAATCACCAACGTTAATTTCAAACTTCCACTTAAAATCTGTGTCAAAAATTGACTTAGTTTGTGTTCTTTTTGTACCTGTTCCAGCATTGCTAGGGTTTTGATTCCAAACTCCACTGCCTCTTTACATTTTTTATTCATAACACAAAAATAGTAGTGAACATGCACAAGAGTTACTTTCACCTTCTTATTAAACAATCATTAACACATGACATGGTCTTTACATCAACATGTCCCCTTTTATCATCGCGTTGTAAATTTACTTGCCAGTAATTAATATCTATATATCAATCACATGATATCATGCTTGCTAACCAAGTGAATAGTTCTAAACTGAACCCACTATGGCATTAATTATAATTATAAATTTGCTAATGTGTGGATATTTCTCGTGTAGTTTAACTTTATAGGTATTCATGCATGCATTATTTTTTTGAAAGTACTTTACTTAAAAATGAAATGAAAAAGTTGAAGCTATTCACTTTTCTCTCCTATTGTTCTTGATGGAGGTTGATGATTCGAGCCTTGCACTACATATATGACCTCATCCAACTAGCATTAACGAACACCCAGAAACCATGGTTAGGGAGAGAGGGTAGCCAAGGTTACAAATTTGGGTTGTGCTTTTCATATGATCACTTTTAGTAGAAAAGGAAACCAAACAATTTGATTTAGGCTTAAAATATTACCCAGGTTTTTTCCCTTCTCACGTCTCAAGATAATCTTCGAGTGCTACCAAAGGTTGATGTTAGACCTCAACGTAATAAAGTAGAAAATGATTCACAATATCGTGGTAATTGCTTTAAATTATAAGTTTAACCACGAATGGGCAATAATCACACACAGTACCTTCTACCTCCTCTTAGGGATTATATAAGAAACTTAGGGAACAAGATTACTTCTCACATCATCAATATTATGTTCTCTTTTCCAGTTAAATAAAAAAATTATATAAGGTAGTAATGAATCATCATTACACATCACAAAAAGTCAACATCCCATCAAATGAGAGAAACTATTTATTTAAGAGTTCATAAGATACTTCTTTAATTATATTTACTGATTAATTCATTTTAATAAATATTTCTACGAGGTCACGAACGAGTTCAATAATGTAGTAAAATGATATTAATGTCGATCTTTGAAGTTAATGGTTATGAACGTATCAACTTCATTGACTTATGTCTGAGGTTGGAGGGTTATGAGGTCATGAACTGAACCCAACAGTCTTAATGCTAATCTAAAAAAATAATGAAAAATCCATTTTATTTCGTGATTGGGGGTGATGATTGCAGAAATTAACTGAATATACAGAATTGTAATTAATTTGTAAATATAACTCATATTAGAACCATGTAAAAGAAATATGGGGATGAGCATTTCTATAAATAAGAAAAAAAAATGACTTAATCAAGAAAGAACAACAACTTAACTAGGAACCACTTAAACGCTCAAGTTGGAAAAAAAAAATTTAGAAGAATTTATATTTGTGAATTAGTAACTATTTCAAAAAAACTAATATAATTTCCATTTCATTGTAAATATACAAATTTAATGATTATATTTAAATGAGAATTTACTCTAATCATTTATTAAATATTATTTTTGTTATAATGTGAGTTTCCTCGCATCCATCTGAATAAAAGAGTAGTTAAACAATTTCACTTGCGGTGCTTGTGATTATCCTTGATTCTATACGTTTTTATATATAATGAGAATTGAATATGAATTTTCTACCATATGAATCCTCTATACTTTTCACTCACATATACAATTAGTAAAATTTAGAGTTATATTATTTGTAATCTAACAAACTTTTTTCATCACATTATTTGTCATGCATTTTGTTTCTCTCTTTTTTTTCCGTGGAATGTCATACAAAAGTAAAGTACAGCTAACATTTAATGTTGCGCAATATAAGATAACAAATATAAAGCAAAAAAAAACAAACTATTATACATATATATACAACGTATGATTTTAGAGATAGAAACAAAAAGAAACAGAACAAAAATAATAGAAGCAACATTATCCATTTTGTTGATGAATGGTGTATCCCAACTGTTTTCATCTCCTTATATTAAAGTTTTTTTTTTTTTATAGATGGTTGATGGAATAAATAATTATGAATGGTGAAAATAATATGAATACTTTTGTATATAAAAGTTGAAAAGTCAGATGTACGGGTAGGGACAAACTAAACGTAGAAACAAAAATGTGATGAGCATGTTGTATATATATGTCCACTTGAAGCCAAAACTTTTAGAAATGGAAGTCTCTTTCTTTCTCCACGCCACAATCTGTTTTGGATTTTATTTGAAGGAAGAAAAAAAAGTATGAAAAGGTATCATAATGGTAATCTTTTAGGAAGTGCAATAGCTGTGGATCCACATCCCATAATGTAATACCCAAACTAAAAACAC
This sequence comes from Phaseolus vulgaris, assembly GCF_000499845.2. Taxonomy (NCBI): domain Eukaryota; kingdom Viridiplantae; phylum Streptophyta; class Magnoliopsida; order Fabales; family Fabaceae; genus Phaseolus; species Phaseolus vulgaris. Next base: position 45,628,467 of record NC_023759.2, on the reverse strand, counting down.
CCTTCTCTTTTTTCTACGTGCCCTTACATTAGATTTCCACTTGGAACTTCATTGTGCTTTTGCCTTACCACACCTTCTTCATACCACTTCATTTTAATACACTTTTTTTTTCTGTAATCTAGTGTTAAGTGTAATAATCTACTACTTTTTTTATAACTATGTTATTTGCCACAATATCTACCAACTTTTTTGGTCAATAATACATTGTTTATAAGAGTTTATATTTAGATATAGAATTCTTAAATGCCCACCAAACACTACTCAATAAATGAAAAGGTTTAGACAGAATTAATTTATTATTTTAGTAGCAGTATCTGATGATATTAAAGATCCGTATTGATTGGATTAGGTATAATAACATTTCATAAATTGATAAATTAATTGCATTATTCTTAAAATCTAATTTTTAATATTGTACTAAAGTGGTAGAAACTTTATCACATAAACTAGAAATAGTATATATAACTGAATAGAATCTTCAGTTGGATTATAGTTAAATATGTATGTTAATAAAAATAGGTAGGTAGATTTGGAAGTTGAAAAATGAATTGCTCTAATTACTGGATTGATGAATATTCGTTTTTTGTCGTGGGCAGTTGGGAAAGTGTGATTGGGTGTTGAACTCTATAATTGGCTTTTCATCATAAGTAAAAGATCTAGTAGATCTTCCTAAATAATGAAAATATAATAATATATTACATGCAAATGCATAAAAGGGATGAATATGAAACAGCAATCACTACCAACAACAATGTTCTTCGTTCGGTTCAATATTGGATCTAACAACGCAATCACTTCTTTCTGTAAAGTTATTGCACACACATCTCTACTTCATCAACTCTTCTTCTCCTATCCACGTCCTTTTTTTTTCATGCTTATCTTTCTTAATATAATTTTCTCACTTATATATTTAACTTTTTTACCAAATAATGATACGTTAAAAGCAACATCATTTTAATACTTTTTTGGTAAATTTAACTTGTTTTGATTTTTTTTTTTTAAAAATCCTTACATGTTATCATTCTATTAAAAAATTAAATGGTTGTACAGATTTAAAAAATAATAGAAAATACGTGGAAAAAAGTAAACTTGGATAGTAAAATTTAAAAAATATGACAATTTAATGATAAAATATGTAATTAAATTTACTTGTTTGGAGAAATTAAACTGAGTATAATGATACTGTAATAATAAGCCATAGACACTAGCGTTTTGTCTTATTTGTTAAAACACTATTTTAAACATTCCAAAAGACAATTTACACTAATATGAAAGAAAAGGAAAAACAGCCTTTTGATATCATGTACGCAATCAGTTCCACGACTGTTGTATTTTAATTATGTTGATAAAGACTTGATTTTACATTACATCTAATTTTACTTCTGTCTTGTTTTTTTATTTATTTTTATTTTATCACTTCACTTGTTTGTTTATAATTAAAGGTTGTAATTAGTTTGTGTAGTTTGATTTAAGCAAAAACTAAGAATATGAAAGGAATGTAAAAAGATATACTTGTAAAAACTTGTATATTGTAATCTTCTAATATTTTTATATGGATAATTACCTCAAACACTAAAAAAAAACAATCTTTTATAATTATCAAAATTAGTCGTGAAAGTTAAAAAATAGTAGCTAAATTGATTTGCAATCAAAATAGTAACCAAACACAGGTAATAAAAAAAATTATAGTCGAAAACTATCTACCTATCACTTTTTTTTATTGGTAGCAAGATTGCTATCGAAAAATTCAGTCGCAATTTTGATCGTAATTTGGTACCCCAATTCTAAAAAACCAATTTAACAACGAAAAATTGTTAAAAATTTAATTGTTAAATCGATCGCTAATGAGATTAAAATTAATAATTATTAAAATAAAATAAGTTTTAGTAACTAATTCGATATTGTTATTATTATTATTAATAATAATGGTGTTTTCATTATTATTAACTTTAACAAATTTTTCAGAGGGAATCAAACCAATATAATGTGAGGGTAAACATAGAAATCTATAACCATTAATTACGATAATAATAATAAATATTTTACAATTAATATTATTATTAATATTAATAATAATAATAAAAATAGTAATCATAATAATAATAATAAATAATTATAATCGTAATAATAAAATAATTATAATCATAATTATAGTTGAATATAATATATATGTTAACTAAAGTCGTATGTGGTCTTTATACACTGAAGTCGTATAGAGGTGGTACGACTTTGATTGTATTGTTTTACAATGAAATTATACATGCTACATAAGATTTCACTTAAAATTAATTTCAAATTTAATCAAAATTGTCAAAATGTCATACAATTTATGTTTAACAAAATTGACAAAGTCATACATTTTGAGTACGACTTTCACATAATTTCTTTTCCAACCTAAATCATATCCATAGAGTACGACTTTCACTCTAAAAATTTTCCTATAGTATACAACTCGCCGATTTTCATAAAAAAAAAAATCACCCAAAATTGTAATTTGTAAAAAAATTACATTATTTTCCTGAAAAACCCAAAAACAAAATAGAAACAACAGAACACACTGAGATGATAAGAGAGATAATTTATTGACTAAAAGGAGAACAGAATAAAGATAATTTGTATTATTTTCATTGATTCGCTCTTAAAACTAATAAAAAAAATAAAAGTAATAACTGAATATTCTTTTAGGGAGGGGGAATGAGCCAACCCCAACAAAAGGATATAATTTGTGGTCCTTTCCTGTACTTGGTTTCTGTATGATTTTTTCCCTCCTTTCCGCTTCTCTTCACATGTGTCTTTTTAGTGAGTGGTTCGCTTAAATAGTGTACAATTATTTGTTGACAAACCTCTTATCATAAAAGAAGGGAAAAGTAATGAAAAAGGAGGTCTTGGTCTTCCTAAGTAACAGTTATCTTAGAGAGCTACCTAAATTAGAACATAGGTTTCCATGGAACATGTTCAAAATAAACATTATAGCCGGCTAATGAAAATGAAGTTAAATAGATTGGAGACAACAGAATCTACACATGTACCTAAGATTCATCTGGACTCTTAAGTATATTATAAACCTTTATTTTCTCTTTACTATATTTTAACACTATAAATAAACTTCATGTACTTAGGCTAAAGAAGATTACGGATTGAGTGTTCAAAGAACTAATATAGTGTCAATAGTCAAATATTCATCATCACTATTTCATCATGAAATCCTGATAAGAAGAAGAAAATCAAATGCATATTTCTCTCATGCTTTCCAAATTAATTTACTTCTATAACACTTGGTGGTTGTTTCAGCAGTGGCAGCTAAGCAAATTACAATAGTTTCTATCTAAAAATTTATTGAAAATGTAACAATGGTGGTACGAATGTGTTATGGTGAAAGCTAAATCCAAAGAGATAAGAAAACTGGGGGAATATCCAGTGTAAATAGTATTATGCCTTGTTCGCGTTGTAGGCGGATTTCTAGATGTGTAAATGTTTTCTTTTTTAATGACACTCTGTTCATAACATACTATTTCTGAACCATCTAGTTTCATCACTGAAATCGAAGTTTTATCTACTGATCTGATCTCTGTTATTTCTAAAAACGTAGACCATAATATAATGGAATTTGTCAAATCAGTAAAAAAACTTAGTTTGAACAATATTTTTTAGACTAAGATAAGATAAAAGGAGATATTTGCAGATATGCTAACATGCTATACTATCAAAATTACCGTGCCAATAACCTTAATTCAATAGTAATAGACTGTCATGAATAAATTTATATATTTATTAAAATGTTTGGTATAACAATCACTGATTTTTTTTAAAGTACCAATTAATATTGGCAAATTAATATAACATAGGTATTATTCGATTCCTTCCATGTCATAATGGTTATGCATAAGCAACTCTTGAACTGGAGAGGGTAGGGGAAGACCAGAAAAGGGTGATATATGGTTTGGTGTCCCACAAATATGTATAAAAGTAGTGCAACAAACAACGAAAGTGATAGATAACTTTAAGGTAGTTAAATGAATTTAATTTTTAAAGGGCGTGAACGGTTAAACTTTTTGAGTGTTGGAAACAACAATTCTATTCACGTATACAGTAAAGAAAAATGGGAGATCTAGACAATTTTCTTGAGCAACCAAATTTTGTAAATACGAAAATGGGGCAATCAAAGGGTATGTGTGTAACTAAAATAGTATAATGCTACCGACCCCTCTCATCATCTAATGGACCAAACCAAAGGCTAATAAGCAAGCATGCAGACTTGAGAACTCAAGACAGGACCACATTTTCTTTCTAATATCTATAAACTTAGCATAAGGTGCCTCCTCAACTTGCAGTAGTGAGAATATAAAATTAGAAAACAATCAAAGGGCATTGCCACAAATAGAGAGGGTGGTGGTTAAAATATTGGCACAGCTTGGCCACCATCCTTGATTTGCACCATCCTATTTTGGGTTTTAGAGATGAAGGGGAGAGTGAGAGAGGTAGAAAAGCAAGTATAATCAATGTAAGATACTTGAAAAGATTAGATCAGTGGCAATTAGTGATGTTATAATTCATTCAAAAATAAAATAATATTAAAGAAGGGGTCACATAGTACTAAAAGGAGTTGGTGGAGGGACCTTGGTGTGCATGAAAACCAAACCTCATTGGAGTGTTATTTTCCATTACACTTGTACGCTTTCATCTCCCTTCTTTCCCTTCACTTCAACTTTCTCTCTCCTTTCCTTTGCTCTTGTCTACCGACATCGCTCCAATCTAATGGGGTTAGTTCTATTTCTGCGTAGGATTCGATGCTGCTACTCTTTCTTCAGTCTCTCTAATCACTGAGTTTCATATGTTAGTGCTCTCCCTTTTGGTCTCTTCTCCTTCTTGGAGTTAACGGTTATTGTCAACTTACTCCTTGGAACTTGATGCTGACATAAGAAAAACTCCTTGGAACTTGACTTTTCTATTTCATGGTGTGTGTGTGTGTTTTATTTTGTTTTTTTGGTTCTTCTTGTATCTCTAGCTTGGGTTCCTGGCTCTGTTGGTTTATGTATCTTAGTTTTGTACTTCGTATGTATGCTCATATCTGGTTTATTGTTTTTCTGTTGGGATAGTTGTTGGGGTGTGTTTTTCTTGATTGTAATTCCCATCTCACTTTTGTCTTCTTCTAATTGTCTTCACTTTTGTGTCACTTTTCAAGCTCTAAGGTCTTCTGATTATTGCTTTGGCTTTCTAGAATAGTCTAATTAACTTATTTTGTGTGTTATTAGTTAGTATTATAGTTGATTATTGGCAAGGCATGGAAATTGAAATTGTCTTTTGATGTATATTTCAATTCAGCTCCTCTCTGTTGATGTTTATGCTGAAGACTGAATAAAAATCTGAGGTACATGCCATTTATGTACTGATTCTCCCCTCTTTTCTTTTTCTTTCTTGGAAAATTTGATATTTTGTATCTTCCCCTTGGCCTTATTAGTTGTCTTGCTTTGATGGTTGTTATTCCATCCTTGCTTACAGGAACTTTTTTTCTACGCACCAATACCATTAACTTAGAAATCATCTTTTGGAGGGCGTATATGGCGATGCAAACTGTTTATCTTAAAGAACATGAAGGAAATGCACCCAATTTTGTGGGGGCCTTGTCATCTGCAGCTTCAGCACCCTGGTGGAGTGCTTTTGGATCTCAAGCTGTTCATGGGGGTGAGTCTTGTGTACAAATGAAACCCTTTTCATTGGAGCTTCCTAACTGCATAGACCAGCATGCTGTCAATAAGCCTTCGGCAAGAGGAGCTGAACATGTGTTGGGCAAAGGACATACAACTCAGTTTACCATCTTTCCAGGTATTTAATTTTGGATGTATCTCTCTGGTTAAGTTGTACAATTTAGTTCAATGCGTTTTCACCAAAATAGTAATTGAAATTAACTATTGATGGAGTTATGAGTAATATTTCTAGTAAGGTTTGATTCCTAAAAATGTCCTTCTTGGGTGGGAAATGCCTATACAAACACATACTAACTGCACATAGTTTGAGAAAATCAAAGAAAAAGCAAAAAAGTTATTTATTTCTTCTTAAACTTTGGATGGCTAAAAAAACTATCTTGCAACAAATATTCTGGCCCTTTGTTTTCGGACTTATTTTCATTTGAAAGAAGAATGATATGCAAACAAGGGAAGCTTGATGTTCAGAATGGTGGGTCACCTCACCATCACCACAAGGAAATAAATTATACATATGAACGATCTAAGGACTTCAACTTAATTTTTCTTCTTGATTTACTAACGTTAGAGTGTGACTAATTGTGCTTATTGACCTGAACTGGTGAAAGTAAAATAAAAAATTACTTCACTGAAAACATTGCAGACGACACTTTAGAGTTTACCCCTTTTGTCAATGAAATAAAAAGGTTAACGTACTCACATCGTCTCTGTAGTATCTCTCCAAACTCAATTAAGTTTCTACAGTCCAAAACCCTTTAAAAAGTCCCTTATAATTTTCAAACAATGCAAAAATGGTCCATATTGTAGTTCAATACTTTCACTCTAAACAGAGAATAAATCCAATAAACATGGTTGATTACCATTGTTGGAAAACTGTAGGGATTTTCTCAAAATGGTTTTAAAATTTAAACTCGGTAGGGACATAATTGAATTTTGAGTGAAAACTATAGGGAACAAAATTTGATTTAAAAAAAATCCGTGGACAGTATTTCAGTACTTAATTAGCTTGAATTTTGAGGAAACTGCTTTCCATAATCACCTCAAAAGACTGTCATTATTGAACGGATACTGATACGAATATGGATATGACATGGACACAAACACTTCAACAAATATAATTTCTAAAATGTAAACACGAAGACATGAATCTATATGTTATTATTATGAATCATATAAATTGACAATTATGTGAAAAAGATTAGTCAAATATAATAAAAATGAATCTAATTCATTTATCTAAAATCCAAAAAGTGAAAAAAATATAATTTATTTAAGGGATTTCATCCCTTTCTTGATTATCATTATTGAAAACAACACTTTAGCTTAAATTCATTTAAAAACAAATTAACAATTTAAAGAAAATTCACATTGTATTGAAGATATGATAAGAAAATAAAAAAAAAACATTTTCAATAATTCATATATAATCTAAATATTTCTGATCATGAGTAGGTTTTGTTTTTTCTTTCAAGTCATAATTATACAAAAGTTTGAGATTTTAAAATTATTGTATTTTTTTTTTAAGATTGTGTTAAAATAATGTTAAAATGGTTAGATATTCATTTGAATTGAACATTTATGTGTATCTCCTTATACGTTTCAGACACATGTGTGTCATATGCTGTAATTAAGCTAAGATAGTCAATAAATTTAGCTGAGGGTTGAAACTCGAAACATTCTACCAACTGATAACCTTCAGAAGTAAGACCATTAATAAGATATATCATCTCACACTTTCACACACACTAGCAGAAACACATTCATCCACAGAGAGTATTAAACTACTGTTTTAAAAAAAAATTGGTATTATTGATGAAGCCAATTCCTACTGTCTTCTCACGCTGTGTTCCAAAATTCCATAAAGATTGCTCATCAAAATGCTGTTTATCAGTTTTAAGACAGATAAAATGAGATTATCCTTTTAGGCCCATGTGCTAGCTTCCAAAACACTTGAAACTGATTTTTTCGTGGATTGAGTTCTGAATCTAAAATCCCATCGCAGACTCCCGTAGAATTGTTGATTGTTTAGAAAACTACTCTGCTTTTGTTTTTCATTTGTTAGAAGTGACAGTGTTTGCTGTACTTGACACATCAACTTTCCTGTGGTAACCATTAAGACGTTTCTTCTTCAGATGATTGTAAAATGTCAGATGAAGCGCAAACGCTTCAGACAACCATATCACTGCAGCCATCACTAGCTGACTCCCATTCTCGTTTTGAGATAGGATTTAGTCAGCCCATGGTAAAATCTTCTCTCAAAAGTAACCACTTTGATGTTTTAGCATTTTTTATTTGTGTGATTAAACATGTTTTACTTTTTCTTGGTACCCTTCTCTTTGTAGATATGTGCAAAATATCCCTATACGGATCAATTTTATGGGCTCTTCTCAGCTTATGCACCTCAAATTTCGGTCTGTCTTTTACTTCACCAAGCTTGGTTATACATGCTCTCACTATATATGCTTTTGCCTTTGGTAATATAATGTAATCTTTCACTGTTTACTAAATCATCTATGTACCATCTGTAACAATTTAGGGACGTATAATGCTGCCACTTAACATGACATCTGATGATGGACCAATTTACGTAAATGCTAAGCAGTACCATGGAATCATTAGGCGTCGGCAGTCCCGTGCCAAAGCTGTACTTCATCACAAATTGACTAAACGTCGCAAGGTATCCCAATTTTTTTTTCATCTTATACTAATCAACATATTGTAGCCTCACTCAGCTTCACCCAAATATGACTTATGCAGTGGTGGATTATTTCTTTTAAGTAACGAGTACTATATACCATTGCAATATATAGTGCATTTGTTAGGTGCATGCTGTCATAATTCTTCAAATATGATTCACAGTTCAATACCATTCGATTGGATTTGACTATTTATATCATAAGATGAATCTTACGTGACTTTGTATCATAGTATCATACTCTATAGACATGAATGAATTTGTGCAATTTTTTATATGAATCACTCATTCAACTATTCATTTTTATTTTCTTTCACCAATTCTCATGAAAGAAATAGAAAAGACATAAAAGTTTAAATTGTCAAATGAGCTTCACAAACTTGGATCATCTCAGCAATAAACACTTGTATTCTTTTGTGATTTTAACAGGCAGAAATAATATGACAATGAATTATGATATCAAGTACGTTTAAAATTCTTTTAACAGAAGAAATTTGATCATTAAGGTGTTTCTGTATTAAAGAATCCAATCTCACATTCTGTGCTGATCACTGGCACTGATTACTTGTGAAATAGTACTATTTCCTCTTAACTGAATTGTAAATCTGTCTTACAGCCTTATATGCATGAATCGCGCCATCTCCATGCAATGCGGCGACCAAGAGGATGTGGAGGTCGCTTCTTGAACACAAGAAAATCTGCTAATGGAAATGGCAAAACTGGAAATGAAGTGCATGAAACTGTAGGTGAACGATTGCATTCCAGTGGTTCTCAGAGTTCTGAATTCCTTCAGTCTGAGGCTGGAACTTTGAATTCATCAAAAGAGACTAATGGCAGCAGTCCAAATATTTCGGGCTCAGAAGTGACTAGCATGTATTCACGTGGAGGTCTTGAAAGATTTTCCCTCAATCATTTTGGATCTTCTGTGCACACTCTGGTAGACATGATAGATGGTGGGCGTGGTATGATCATACCCACCAAATGGGCTGCAGCAGCAGGTAACTGCTGCAACCTTAAAGTTTGACTAGCAAAGAATCAAGGGGGGGGTTTAGTTCAATGATGCACCAAGCCCCTCCTTTATGAGACCAGATGAAGAAGCTTGTTTTCAGTTGGCTGTGTTGACTGTGACAAGTTTCGTTCTGTAGGATCGTCCTAACATCTGGTCTAGGCAATTCATCCCTGGCTCATACTTTGGCAATCCATCCTTGGCTCATAGTAACTGTAGGCAACTCATCCTTGGCTCAATGTACCTGTAGTAATTTGTCTTTCTGCACCGAACTGTCTTTGACATGCTACAAACTAATGACTTGATACCCTGACGCAGAAGACAATTCAGTGTCTTTATCTTTGTGTGAAAATAAAAGCATGAAACTCCACTTATGTGTATTTCTGCTATGTCTAAACTTGGTTTTGTATTTAGGAACTATGTATTATAGAACTTTGACGTGTGGTCTTTGTTAAAACAATGCACTGGTGTGTTTTTCTCCTCTTGAGCAAGTCAAAATTTTATTATCCTACCAAACTATCGCCATATGCAGCAGACAAGTCAAAGGTAGATGGACTATCTCATAGCCACATCAATCCATCGTCTAAATATCAAGAAATATCTGATAACTAGACAGCATTATTCACTGAACTCAGATGTTACACTAAAAAAAATAAACTAAATTTTTATAACAAAATAATTTGTTGCAATAATAACTAAATTAGAGACCATTTTAGAAATTAAAACAAAAATTTGTTTCTAAATTAGTTTGTATTATTGTTAAATAGTTTATAAATTGGTATCTAATTAGCAACCAAACTTTTAGAGACTAAATTTAGAAACTAAATAATTGGTAGTTAAAACATTGATTGCTAATTAGATACCAATTTATAAACTATTTAATAATAATAGAAACTAATTTAGAAACTAATTTTTGTTTTAGTTTCAAAAATGGTCTCTAATTTAGTTACTATTGCAACTAATTATTTTGATTTCTAAAAATTGATTTTTATTTCATGATTTTTTTTATGAGTTCTGTTTCTGTTTTCAGCTCTAAGACTGACTACTGTTTCAAGATTTCCTTTGAGATGAAAAAAAGAAGCATGGTTTGTTACATGCTATAGTAAAACTTCCACTTTGCTCATTAATTCGATTTTCACATGTCATACAATTGATTGTTCTTTAATTTTATACACACAAAAAAAAACTGTCATACAATTTGCAGGAGTGGAACCTGAGACACGAGACTAAGATAGGCCTGTAATCTTCAAAATATACTACATATTATATCATAATTATATAAATTAAGATTTAAAATTTATGTGGACAAAGTTAATCAAATTTAAAATAGAATTAATCTAATTCATTTATTTAAAATTAAAAAAAATTATTAAAATCATTTACATTTTTCTAAAAATTAAACTGAAATCGTGCTAGAATTTCGAGAACTTGACATTTCGTATAATAATTTAAATTTAAGAAAATTTGGGTGGAATATTTAACTTTCTAATTTTGGGTACATAATAGTTCAAAGTATGCCAAATCACCACTCCTACCTACCCATCCGCCAAACAAATTACTCTCTCAACTTCTTTGACAGTTTGAATTATTCATGATTTATTGTTTTAATTTACCAGTTAATTATCATAATGTTTATTATCTCATTCCTTTTTTAATCATTACATCCAACTACTAAGATTAACAACGGTCTACTTCTTAGAAATTAAATGTTTCCATAATTTTACTATTTTTATAATAATTATATTATAAATAAATTCTAAAAATATTTTATCAGTTGTAAGTATAAAAATTAATTGATGCAGAGAACTTGAACTGTATTAACATATTGCATTTAAAAAAATACCGAACCAATTCTTAAAACTAATTTCATAAAATTATTGAATATTCCACTATAACAAAACCATATAAAATGGAAACAGTAATCTTTATTTTAACTTTGAGTAAAAAATGAAAAAAAGAAAAAGTGAGAGTAACATTTGGAGGTGTTCCCAAGCAAAAAACCTTATCCTGCGAAGTTGTGAATAAGAAAACCCAAACTCTGCAGCATTAACAATAGGTGTCACTTCACTTCCAATTCCATACTCAATTCTGAAACAGCAACCCTTTCTCTCTCACACGCTAAATGGCTGCTGCAGCTTCTTTTTCCTCCTCTATCTGCAACAGAATATACAATCTTTCCCTCACCCACTCTTCCGTTTCACTCACCTCCAACTTCCTTCAGAGACCCATTTTCCAAAAACAACTCAATCTTAACCTCAAGTCCCAAAGCTTCAGTCTTTCATTTCTCCCACTTCATCGGCTGTCCCCACCTTCCGCCACCTTCGATGGGCTGGAAGTGGGTCAAGACATAACAGAGTCCCGACAAGACGAGCCAGTAGCAGAAACCTCTGAAAAAACAGAACAAGAGGAAGAGCGAAAGGTTTCAGACTACGATAACGATGCTGGGAGGCTCTATATTGGAAACTTGCCATTTTCAATTACTAATTCCCAATTGGCAGAGCTCTTTGCAGAAGCTGGCACCGTGGCGTCTGTTGAGGTTTCTTCCTTTTGCCATTTTTGCAAAACCTTTTCACCCTTTGTGCTTGTTTTTCTGTTTGATTGATGAATTTGAGGTATTTATGGTGCAAGCTAATACTGTTTCTTACCTTGTTTTGTTTGATTGAATTTTTTAGATTGTGTATGATCGTGTCACGGGTAGAAGCAGGGGATTTGCATTTGTTACAATGGAAAGTGTAGAGGATGCTAAAGAGGCAATTCGAATGTTTGATGGCTCTGTAAGTCTCAGTACATTACCTGCTATACAATTTTGTTTGTGAAAGATGCTAGTAATACACCATCCAGACTCCAATTCATGTAGGTCCTACCACATGCTTAGGTCTTATTCTCCATTTAGCAGGTTTCATTCCCAAACTAGCGAATTGAATTTCAATCAATAGGTGAAAATATGTTGCAAAGAGAGTTAGAGACTGTATTATTAGAACTCTTTTATGGTTCATTTACTCAGTGTTCATAATCATAACGACAAGGTGTTCCTTTCCAGCAGAAGTAGCTGCTTTTCTAATCCAATAATTTGTTTTTTCCTCCTGTCTTTAATCAAAGTAGTGTGATAGACATTCCCTAGAGTTTGTTCTGATTTTCTGAGTTATCAAAGGATGATGAAGTCCTTATATAATGAAAATTATTCATGAGAAAATGATTCACCATTCCTAAAAAATGGAAAAAATTCAGTTTGCATAGGGTTTTATTTTCTTGTTGCATTATTTGTACTACTTCCTCCATTTCATATTGATTGTGGTTTTAGCATTAAAAAGGTCATATTGATTGATGTTATCACATTTCAAAGAAATATTATACCTTCTATTTCAATTTTGTCCTCCAAATAAATACTATTGTCTTGGCAAAACTGAATGTTGCAATTATCAAAATGAAATACTATTTTAGCAAAATTGACCCCAAATAAATACTATTCTCTTGTAATAGTTAGCAATACCAAATGGAGGCACTAATACTTATATATTCTATGTGTGAATAAATTTCTTCATAACCACTTGTAAGAGAAAAAAATTAGAAGAAAATAAAATAATTTTTGGGATAAAATTAGTATATACATAAATTAATTTGTAGAGGTTGTAGAAGTTATCTCATTAATATCTCAGTAACTTAGTTTTAACTTATACATAAACTAATTTTAGTTTATAGAGAACTTTTTTTTCTATTTTCTTTTCCTAGGAGTATTTATGAGAAACTTATCCTAACAAGGCCACAGCTTCTATAAGGTTACATTAAAAAACGTCGGTTAAAGGGAAGTTACTGGAAAGTTCCATCAGTTTGTAGATGTTAAAACTAGGAGGCAAAGCAATCAGAATAAATTACTGCATTGTTAAAACTTGGTTAAAATTTAGTATCTTAGCAGAAAAAAAGATAACTGAGAGAGAAAGATAAAGGGATTGAAGAAAATAAGAGAAAGGACCATGGTAAGGAGGAAGGAAGGATTGTCAGATGGATTAACATGTTAAGGAGAACTGAGGTCTTGTGAGGGATCAATGACTGAGCCATGAAGAAAGTAACCATAAGAGCCCTAATACCATAACAGAAAATAAAGATAAAGGGATTTAAAAAAATAACAGAGAATGAGGAACTTTTCTCTCTGCAAAAATGTGTTCAGATGTTTTGACATATGTACAGGCACTGCATCAATGCTATGCATCACTGAAAATAAAAGAAAAAAAAAATTGCCATATTGCTGGGCAATAGCAGAATTGTTGAGTTGTCCCTTTTGTAACAGAATTACTGAGTTGGTATTAGCTCCTTCTAGAAGTCTTCCATCCTTATCCTTATATATATATATATATATATTTATTTATTTATTTTCCTTGCCTTATCATCATTTTGGATGACAATTTGTTCTTCCAAAAGATCTCTCTTATTTTGGTTGGTTTTGTGCGGTAGGAGATATCTTATAAAAAACAATACTCAAATGCCGCAACCAGGCTTTCAAATTATCTTATTAAAAGCCTTGATCACATCTGAGCTTTCTAATATAAATTATCAACTCAATGCTAAAATTAATGACTTTTTTGGTGAGCAGCAAGTTGGTGGTAGGACTGCTAAGGTAAACTTCCCAGAGGTACCCAAAGGAGGGGAAAGATTGGTAATGGGGGCAAAAATAAGGGACAACTACAGAGGCTTTGTAGACAGCGCTTACAAGATCTATTGTGGAAACCTTGGCTGGGGAGTCAACTCACAGGGTCTTAGAGAAGCTTTTGCTGAGCAGCCAGGCATATTGAGTGCCAAGGTCGTCTATGAGAAGGACAGTGGAAGATCTCGAGGTTTCGGGTTTGTTTCTTTTACAACTGCCGAATCTGCAGCAGCTGCCTTGGACATTATGAATGGTGTGGTAAGAACATTTTTGGTACATCAGTTTTGTAATTTCAAGTTCATCTTATGATATCAGTCTAACTATATAACCACATTCCTTCTGAATGTAATGATGTGTTTTTTCAGGAAGTGCAAGGTCGCCCATTGCGGTTGAATATAGCTGAAACAAGGACACCACCATCTCCTCCAGTAATCGAGGAAAATGCAGGAAGCAATGCTGAAAGCTCGGAATTGGTTTCAAGTGCCAGAACATAAGGAAAATTTAATCGATCAAAATTTTGCCCGCAAAATGAACGTTATTTGGCTTCTTCCTGAAAAGTTTCACTTGGTATCAGTAAGTTGTGAAATCTATTTTTTATTGAGCAAATATTGATCATATCTATACAGGGTCGATGTTAATTATACAGTTTGTAATTATGGAAGTCTAGCTTTCAGAGTTTGGTAAACTAATAATTTATTCAAGTGAATTCTTTTTAAGTCCTGTTGTTGAGGGGTGAAATAATGATAAAATGGAAGCGAAGGCGACATACATAAGAGCCACTAATTCGCTATGTAGGGAAAGCAGCTTGGCTAAGAGCATGTCAAAGGCAATCATTTAAGCAAGGGATTAATTCAACTCATTATTTCTATATCGTCATTATTTTGTACATAATTTTAATAGCACCCATTATTAATTGCCGAATAGGCCAGATGTTTGGCAGCTCTATATATCATAACGATAAGCTATTTTAGGGTAAACATTCAAACCATTATTGTAGAAAAACAATTATAAAAATCCAAAAGAAAAAGAAATCGTAAGTGATACTTGATATTAAAGATGACAATTGGAACTGTTTGAACAAATTACCTAATAAACTTGTGTCGATTTCACCCGTATTCTGAATGGACTGTTATTTTAAATATGATGTAGTCCTAAATTTGAATCAAGATTGACTTGTTTTAAAAGTAAAAACAATTAAAAGAAAGATAAATAATAAAATAAAAATAAAATATGTACTTTGAAATTTAAGTTACATCGACAAAATTATTTTTATTTTAGATATAATGATTTAATATATAAATTATAATCATAATTATAATACACACATATGTTATAATAAAAGTACAACATTTAATACTTATTTAAAAATATCTTGTTAAATGGACTAACCTAAAACTTTAGATTGCGATTAAACCAAAATCCATTGAGATTGTGCGATAAAAAAGTTGGTAAAAAATGATGTAATTCGTTTTAAACAACTTTTTAATCTGATACCGATTCATTCCCTCCTGATAGGTCTGCTTGATATCACATTTTTATAGGGATGTCCATCATTGTCAACAAGTTTTGTGATATTAATTTTCAATAATTTTTTGAACAAAGCATGATATGACGAGTGATACAGTGACTGTTGCATCATCTTACACCGGGCTTGAGCAGTTGAACTCATACTGACTTGAAAAAAGTGAAAAGCAACAAAAATGTTTGGAGGCAGCACTTAGGAGACTACAGAATGATCACCAATCAGCCTCCATTGATTTACTTCTTGACATGACATCCAACAAAACATATCCACCATACGACATATCGAATCCTATTGGCTTCTGGTTTAGTATCATAGTTTCTTCACATTATAAGTTCATTAAAATAGAGTGCAATAATTTGTCATACACTCATCAACCTCTGGGAATCAGTCTGATTTGTCACTTCCCAAAAGTGACTGGACTGACAATCTCAGTTGCATTTCAAGACAGTTAGCTTTCACGAGAAAATGCACATTTGGGTTGCAGAACAGCTCCCAAAAAATACGAAGGACAAGTCACTAGCAGGTCTGTTTAAGAAGAATTACCGCCGGCTAGTAGAGCATCAGCAGCAGAATCCAAGTCATGAGGGAAAAAAATCCTGCAAAGCAAAATTTTTATTGGAGCCCAAGAATACATATTAGGAAAATAAACACATGCACAAGCATAGAACAAAAACATAGAGACATCCCATATGATAACGAGTCACACGTAAATTTGGGGCTTTTTACATCCTGGTGTAATGTTTTTAAAACTACTAGAATTGAGAGAAATCAAAATACTTAATCAAATTACTACGAATAAGTGGTGAGTGCGAGGCACGACTCTATGCACAACTTTAATTAAAATGATAAAGTTGTGAACAGGAAAGACAGTTTTAATGTTGTAATGCAATAAAAGAGAGTGTTACAGGACAAGATAAAAATAACTCAAGCCGTGCGTTAAATTTAGGTTGAACAGGTTGAACAGAAGTTCTCTCCCAGTTCCATGACTTCTGGATTGAAAGTTCCGTGTTGAATGGGGTGATCTGCAGTTGACGAACCACAAGACACCACGTCAATGCCGTAATAACCTTCCACAAACATCATCGATTCCTAGATTTTACTCACTCTGGCCCCACCTTATCATTATTAAATATGTACTTTTCGTCGCTTAGGTTGGCGAACTGGCACCCCATCTTGTCTCTCCGGTACCGCACCAGCTTGCTTGTCACGTTCGCCACCTGCTCGCTCCACCACAGCGGCTCAATGTCCACTGCCACCCTCGCCACACTATGCACCTCCAAGAACACTCTCGCCGCTGTAGGGAGCGAGGGAGCAACCGTGGGAGTCTCTCCCTCCGATGAGCCGAGGAACGTGGCGACAGCTTTACCAGCAGAAACAGTGCAGGATAAAGCATTTTGGTTTTGATGTGAAGTGTGGCCAACTCGTCTTGTGTTTGTTGTGTTACTGTGTCTAAGTTATACACTATATATACTAAGCAATGTAGAGACTATTTCAGTCCGATATGAAATTGTTACCCATGCACAGAACTTCGGTTATTTACTCCATGCACATAACTTAGTTATTTTTACGTTGTAATAAAATTGTGTCCAATTAATATGACTTCTTTTGATTGCATTACAACTCCAAAGTTGTCTTCCATGCTCACAACTTTACCATCCTAATTAAAGTCATACTCAGCAATAATGATTTTGGTACAACTAGAATTTTGAACCAAAGTCGTAAAATCATAGACATGATTTATGCTTTTAATTTCAGGTCCAACTCAAGTCGTGTTTAATAATGACAACTTTCCTTTCTATGAATAAAGTCGTGTCTCTTTGGCACAACAACTTATCCACAATGGTAAATAGAGTTCATTTTAAGGTTATCAAACTCTAGGATTAACTTGTATATCCTTACGAGTTTAAGGGTCAGGTGAAGGTTGACGAGTCGACTCGAGAGTAAACTCGGTCAAACTCGTGAGTTTAATACCGAGTCAATGAGTTGCGAAAAAAAAGGCCCAAAACAGTGCGTTCCATTGTGATTAGATTAGATTTTAAGGTTTCTTTACCTGGTTTCAAGGTTATCAGACTTGAGAGTCTACTCAGACTCGTGGGAGCCCGGCAAATGAGCTCCAATTACGCTCACACCCTAAAGAACTACAAGTTAAACTCAAAACTCGAATAACAAACCTCTTTAATTCTGGAGTTCTATCCCCAAACATCTCCCACCAAACTGCAGGTAACATACCTTTCCTACCCAGTTTTGCATCTTCCAAAGAAAATATTCCTCTTGCATGATGAAAATCAATAAGTTGCAAATTGATTTTTTTTTTCTTTCTACAATCTTCTCATGCACATGTACAGCCCCTCCTTCACCTCGGCATCATCATTTATAAAGTTTGGTTGATAGTGTAATTGGGGGTTTAGGTAATAGGCAGTTGCATGCAAAGGCTTATGAAGCTGATTATTCCACCTCTGATCAATGATTTTCCAAATAGGTTCATAACTACGTACCAATTATGTTATGTTAGAAATAATTACACAAATAAATAAGTATTTAAATTTAAAAAGGAAGAAACTTAGAAATGTTACCTTTTCTTGATATTATTAAAGTTGTTTTTAATCTTCTCTTTGACACAATCCATCTCCTCATATATAAATCTCATTGCGAGTTTTACATCCGAATCTACCAATCGAAGGACCGCCATAAGAGGGGCAACAACTTTTAAGCATATACTTACATTCTTCCAAAATCGACTATCTAATATCACATTTTGAACTTTTCTCCCTTCTTGTGAAGTTCCAAACTTGATTGTTTTACATTCTTTTAAACATGGTCATCAATGATATTTTCATTTCATAAAAACAAGCTAGAGTCAAGTATGTTGGGGCAAATCTAGTCATTCCAAGCCTTATCAAGTCCCTTCCATTTGTAAACTTTTTCAAAATGGTAATTAGCATTGTTCTACCATAAATGTATGTAGTGATCCTTCTTAATAGTAGTTTCATGGACCTTTAATTGCTTCTCAAAATCTTCAAATATTAAATCAACACAATGGGCAGCACATGGAGTCCAATATAAGTACTCCCTTTTTTGCATTGAAATTTGCAACATTATCAGTAACTATCTAGTATGTTTTCCTCACCAACAAATTCTACCGCATCATCCAACATTTTAAATATTTTTTCTGCAGTTTTTGAGATGTCGAAGGTATCTAATGAATAGAGAAACACAGTTCCTTTAGGACTGTTCACCAAAAAATTACAAATTGAACGTCTTTTTTTGTCTATCCATCCATCAGACATAATGGTACAACCTATTTTCTTTCATTCATCCTTATACTCTTCAAGTTATATATCAGTTATGTCTACGGCTTGTTTCATAAGCTTCTCTCTAATATCATGATATGTTGGAGGTTTATAGCCAACACCATATCTACCAATCATGTCACACATCTTTGCAAAAGCTAGATTTCTAATAACATTCATTGAATGGGATGGCACGTGTGTAGAAAAATTCAGCAATTTGAGCATCAACTTTTTCTTTATCACCTCTTTTGTACATTTGATTTAGAGTAGCTTGAACACCATCAAGAGACGAAGATTTACTTTTAAACATCTTGCTAGTGGTACTTTCACTATATTCTTCACTATCAGTTTGTCCAAGACTATTGAACTTTTTTTTCTTCAATGGAGACATATTTAGCTTCTGAGACAACTTTCAACATTAAAACTTTGATTTCTTCCGGTACTGATACACAAGGTTCAGAGTCATATCTTGTTCCGACAAGATGATGTTTGAATCTAAAAATTCCTCCAATAAATATTTTTGAGCAGTAATTACATTTCATTTTTTCTCCGTTCCCTGAAGCATCAGTTTCATGCTTCCATCCAATATTTGTTCTATTTCCGGCAGCATTCTTACTTCTAGGTGGCAGTGGAAATGCTGAATTTAAACCACTTCCAAACATCTTACAATATGCCAAAAATTAAAAAACAAACAATCAATTAGTCAATATGCCCTACAACTAAAAAAAAATCCAATTTGTCCAAAGAACTAAATAAACTTCAATCTGCCCAAAAATCTGCCCTAAACCCAATCAACAAAAAAAAACCCAACCCATTTTTAAAAGCTAAAACCTAATTTTAAAAACCCTAACCCTAAACCCAATATGTCCTAACCCTAAAAATTCACCATAGCAACAGCACGTACCTAACCGACAGCGAGGACGCGCAGTGCAACAAGGATCGCGACGAGCAGTGGTGCGACTCGACGAGCAGCGGTGCAGTGCGACGAGATGCTACACCGATGAGGGCAGTGAAGAAGATGAGATCGTGAACGTGAAGAGTGGAACCAGGTAAAACCCTAAAAATTCTAACATAATCACAAGGGAACGCACCATTTCGGGCCCTTTTTACAAAACTCGATGACTCGACTATAAACTCACGAGTTTGACCGAGTCAACTTCGGATTTAGTCAAAAATGAGTTTACTCCTGAGTTGACTCGCGAACCTTCACCTGACTCTTAAACTCGTAAGGGTTTACGAGTTAACCCTAGAGTTTGATAACTTTGCGTGGTTCCATTTTTCACGCTCACAGTGCCATCTTCTTCATTGTCGTCGCACTGCACCGCTCCACTCGTCGCACCTCACTGCGCATCCTCGTCGCACCGCGCATCCTTGTCGCTGACCGTTTGTGAAGCACTTAAGTAATTTGATTTAGGGTTAGGGTTTTTTTAATTAGGTTGGGGCTTTTTAGGTGATTGGATTTATGGCAGATTTTTTGGCAAATTTAATTTTTTTTAGTTTTTTGGGCAGATTGGATTTTTTTAATTTTAGGGCAGATTGGATATTTTTAAAATTTTGGCTACTGGATTTTTTATTTTATTTTTGGCACATTGTAAGATATTTAGAAGTGATTCAAATTCAGCATTTCCACTACCATCTAGAAGTAAGAATGTTGCAGGAAATAAAACATATATTGGATGGAAGAATAGAACTTATGCTTTAGGGAACACAAAAAAAGTGAAATATAATTACTGCTACAAAATATTTAATGGAGGAATTTTCAGATTCAAACATCATCTTGCCAGAACAAGATATGACTCTGAACCTTGTGTGTACCAGAAGAAATCAAAGTTTTAATGTTGAAAGTTGTCTCAGAAGCTAAAGATACCTCACTAAAGAAAAGAGAGTTCAATAGTCTTGGACAAACTGATGGTGAGGAAGATAGTGAAAGTATCACTAGCAAGATGTTTAAAAGTAAATTTACATCTCCTTATGGTGTTTAAGCTACTCTGAATCAAATATACAAGAGAGGTGATAAAGAAAAAATTGATGTACAAATTGCTGAATTTTTCTACACAAGTGTCATCCCGTTCAATGATATTAGAAATCTAGCTTTTGCAAAGATGTGTGACATGATTGGTAGATATGGTGTTAGCTATAAACCTCCAACAAATCATGGTATTAGAGAGAAGCTTCTGAAACAAGTCGTGGACAAAACTGATATAAAACTTGAAGAGTATAAGGATGAATGGAAGATAACAGGTTGTACCATTATGTTTGATGGATGGACAAACAAGAAAAGACGTTCATTTTGTAATTTTTTGGTGAACAGTCCTAAAGGAACTGCGTTTCTCTATTCATTAGATACCTCTGACATCTCAGAAACTGCAGAAAAAATATTTAAAATGTTGGATGTTGTGGTAGAATTTGTTAGTGAGGAAAATGTAGTGCAGATAGTTACTGATAATGCTGCAAATTTCAAGGCAGTTGGAGGACTGTTGATTCAAAAAAGGGTGCACTTATATTGGACTCCATGTGCTGCCCATTGTATTGATTTAATCTTTGAAGATTTTGAAAAGCAATTAAAGGTCCATGAAACTACTATCAAGAAGGGAAGAAGGATCCCTACCTACATTTATGGTAGACCAATGTTAATTACCATTTTAAAAAAGTTTACAAATGGAAGGGAGTTGATAAGGCCTGAAATGACTAGATTTGTCATAGCATACTTCACTCTAGTATGTTTGTATGAAATGAAAACATCATTGATGACCATGTTTAACTCTGAAGAATGAAAAACAAGCAAGTTTGGAACTTCACTAGAAGGGAGAAAAGTTCAAAATGTGGTATTAGATAGTCGATTTTGGAAGAATGTAACTATATGCTTAAAATTTGTGTCCCTCTTATGGTGGTCTTTCGATTGGTAGATTCATATGTAAAACCCGCAATGGGATTTATATATGAGGAGATGGATTGCACCAAAGAGAAGATTAAAAACAACTTTAATAATATCAATAAAAGGTAACATTTCTAACTTTCTTCAATTTTAAATTTAAAATACTTATTTATTTGTGTAATTATTTCTAATATAACATAATTGGTACGTAGTTATGAACCTGTTTGGAAAATCATTGATCAGAGGTGGAATAATCAGCTTCATAGGCCTTTGCATGCAGTTGCTTATTACCTAAACCCCCAATTACACTATCAACCAAACTTTAGAAATGATGATGCTGAGGTGAAGGAGGGGTTGTACATATGCATGAGAAGATTGGTTAATGACGTTGCAGAATGGACAAAAATCAATTTGCAACTTACTGATTTTCACTATTCAAGAGGAACATTTTCTTTGGAAAATGCAAAGGTGTGTAGGAAAGGTATGTTACCTAGAGAATGGTGGGTGATGTTTGGGGATAGAACTCCAAAACTAAAGAGGTTTGTTATTCGAGTTTTGAGTTTAACTTGTAGTTCTTCAGGATGTGAGCGTAATTGGAGCTCATTTGAAATGGTAATTCAAGTTCTTGAAGTTATTTAAGGTTTATCTTGATTTGATTTATATATTGACAAAAATTTCATATTTAATTATAGGTTCATACAAAAAGAAGAAATTGTTTGCACCAGAAGAAAATGAATGACTTGGTTTATGTAATGTATAACTCGAAGTTGAGAAACAAACAAATTAGAAGATTTGTTGCTCTCCCATTTGAAGACATTGAGTCAGATAATGAATGGATAACTGAAGAATGAGATAATGTTGTTGAGGTTGAGCAAACTCAAGTTGAAGATGATGGTGTGAAAGTTGATTTAGTTGGAGGAACAAGTTTAAATGATTTAATTCTAGATGCAGCAAATTTTGATAATATAGTTTTTAATGATGGTGTTGATGGTGATGAAGATGATGATTAAGATGGTGATGAAGATGATGATTAAGATGGTGATGAAGATGATGATGGAGATCTTGGAGATGATTTCCTTAGAGGATTATATGAATGAGACTTTTCAACTTGATAACATTTGTGTTGTTTCAGTTATTTTGTTGGTGTATGAACTTGTTTATTTCAATATTATGGAATTGGTATCATGAATTATTATTTTTTTTGTTAATTTTTTTATGTGAAGTAGACTCTTACATGTCGGGTTTACAGGGCTCCCGCGAGTCTGAGTAAACTCTTGAGTCTGATAACCTTGGTCCATTCTAGTAATTTCGAAAAGAAATTGCATCACTAATAAAGGTAATATTGGTGAAACAAAGAACTTACGTCTTAGACATAACTAAATATAAAATACAAGTTGTTAGTGAATTATTAATTTCTTATTCCATAGAAATAGGAATAGCATTAATTTCATCCCCTCCTTGAGAAACGTGAGTAAATAAGATCACTTCTATTTTGATTCATCAAGAGACAATGAAGACTCTTCAATAATTTCAACACCATCATAGCTATGTCATGCATCTCCACCAATGCCCCCACACCTTATAAATGTATAAGAGTGTATTTTAGAGAGTGTATTCCCTTATACATGCATTCTTCTTTTTTCAAGACAAAATTAGTATGCACAAAAACCAAGTGCTCTTATGATTCAACTTGTTTATCTTCGATGATTGAATGGGTTCCAAAACTCCTTTCACAATATGAGAAATTAGGTTGTGCATAAAAGGCCCTAAAGCAAACATTTTAAGGAGGGGAGCAAAAGAACCATGCATCACCCATTAAGATTTAGAATCTAATGTCCACCTATCTTCATTTGACTTAAAAGAAGCATATTATTTTCTTTCTACGAGGAATCATTATATTCAACTACAACATTTTTTCTATCCACAAACAGTTGTGAACAACTTTTTCAAACCCTTGTCTCTCTTTACAATAAAATCTCTTCATCATCATGGGGAAATTCTATTCGGAGCCACTCATCACTACAATACCTATAAGTCGAGCAAAAGTTAATAGATAACTTAAAGTAATTATCTAATTACTTATAACAATAGTACTTCCGAACTCAATTATGAGCAAAATTAATTACTTTCACTGATTAAGAATAGTAGTTAAATTTATTTCATATTATTTTCATACAATAAAGTTATATTTCCAAAATTGCTCTCAAATTATATTTATCGAGAAACAGTTATAGAAGTCATCCTAATTCCAGATGATGCTCAAAGAGAAAATAAAATCGATACTCTTCCTATTTCTAGGAATTAAGAAATTACTTGTAACTTCTAGTTTATATTTGGTAATGTATAAGAAGTATGTTTTTGTTTGGATTTTTGGAAGACAATTATTTACAATTTTTATTTTATATTTACCAATGTTAAGAAGTATATCGTAATTTGATTATTTTCAAAATGTATACCATACATATCTTATCCTATACATATTGGTGTATTGGGTATGACTCATATCTGATACTGTTGTATCTCCCATGATCAAAGATTAGTAATTGCACAAGTTTTTAATTCCATCAGTAGTAGACACAAGTGTAGAGACAGGCTATGTTACCTGCAAGTGTTATGGTATAATGTTCTGCTGAGGTTAGCCACGTCATTGATGCCTTTACAGCCAGCAACAACTTCAAGAACTTGCCTGGAAATTGCAATCATGATTATTTGAAGACGTATAATTCTATGCATAAAGTTAAATTCATTTAGTCAGTATAGGAAAGTCTTATAAAGTAACAAAAAGGAAAAACTAGCAAATCATGCTGAGGTTTTCAATTTTAGCAAACTTGAATATTCATTTCCTAACTACAGTTACATTGACTAGAAGATATTCCTTGTGGCGATGGTACCAAAGCCATATAGAAGCAGTTAATAAACTAGTAAGTTGTCACAGGCCAGCTCAAACAAAACCATCCCACTTACTTAACTAAACAAGGTTCATTGCGGCCTTTAACAATGCACTCTTGATCATACTTCTCTTTCTTCTTAGAAGGCCATGTAGATTTAACAAAACCAATTCCTGCATGAGTATTCTTGATTTCACAGTATGGTGAGTCTGTCTCGATCATCATTCTCTCAATAGGTATACCCTTAACAACATCAAGATTCTCAGTTGTCTTCAGAGAGCACCCATTTATGCCTGACACAGAAACAAGGTAATATTGGTGAGATTTAATTGGAATTCTAGTATTCAATCACCACAATCCAATATCTGAAACAGAAATTTTATTTAAGTTTTAACAAGGAAAGTCAAACACACCAATGTCCTATACCGAAACACATAATTAGCCATTACATATTGAACACATCAATTATATGTTTATTGTTGTGTTTCCTTTTTCCTTTTTTAGTATCCAAACATCGGAACCAACGATGTGAAATCTTTCTCAAGATATATTCATCTTTTTATCTCAACAAAATTGCCATTAGAACAATAAAATCCTATCTTTGGAAAGACAAAGCCTAAAATCAGACATATCAAGGTGACTTCAAATTGTTCAAAATACATAATAAAGCTTGAAAAGGTGGATTTACCTATGTACATTTTATCAAATGAGAGAAGCTTAATGCTATCATCCATACTACCAGTAAAGGAATGGGTGACTCCAGCAGTGAACCTGATGTGCAAGTAGAAACTGTTAGTACAATTTACATCTTGAATTGATTATCTTATAAAATACAAGCAATAGAATAAAACATGTGCGCTCATGTATATTAACCTAAAAAATAAGGGTAAATGACATAAAAAAACTCAATGTTATTTATTTATTTTTGCAAATAATATTTGTATCATGTGTTGTCAAAGGCCTCAATGTTGCACTTTGTCTATAAGGATCTTAAACCGTTTATAGCCTAGGATGGCAATGAAAATGTCAAATCTCACAATTAAATTCATCTTCCCAATATAAATAGAATGATAAGCTAACCATGGGATAAATTAAAGCAGCATGATTACAACATTATCAATTTCAAAACAGTAAGATTCAGCAATCGCACCTGTCCTTATTTTTCTCTACTATTTCACAGAAATCTGCAGCAGCTTCTCGCATGTGCAAAAACATAGGCAGTTTTGTGATATATGCTAATTCAAATTGTTTCTCGAAATACCTTGCTTTCACAGATAAAAAAAAACGTGTGATTTGTTGATGATTTTAATATATATAAAAAAAATAAAAGAGAAAAGGAATATGACATATCTAATCGAGACTATGGTGAGAATGCATACTTCTTTTGAGTCTCTGCTGGGCAAAAATGAAGCCTGTCATAGTCCAATCCACATTCTCCAATAGCAACCACCTTGCATATGAAGAAAAGTAAGAATAATATAACAGTTATTTCTAAATAATTGGGTAGTTTCTGAACTAGAACACAAGTTCTGCAACTATATGAGAACAACATACACAATGACAATGTTTAGTGAGCATGTTTACAAATGAGATGGAACTCAACTATGTAGATCTGAAATATTTAGTTAAAATTTGGAGATGTTTGAAAGTTGTCTTACCACAAGTGTATAACCATACCTTTCCTTTCTGAATTCCGTCTTTAGCCAAGGACAAAAGAGCTTGAAAATGCTTTTCTGGATCTCCACTCTCCTCAAATTCCTGAACCAATACACTAAGTCATAGTTACAAACACTTCCATAGAAGAGTTCCTAAAGGAGAAAAACAACCTTGCATCGTGTTGGATGCACACCAACGGTGCAGAAAAGTCTTCCTATAATTGATCAATAAATAATCAAATTAGTGAAAATTCACATTCTGCACTAGAAAGCCATCAAGAGAAAGCAATGTTAAGAAGACAAACCATCTGTTTCTGCAATTGCAAGCGCTTCCCTTGATTCTTCAAGGGACCCACCAGTTACCTGCGACACAAAAAGCAAGTCCTAACTAAACACAGACCATTCACACATAGAACACAGTTCATATTGTATGTTATCAAACTGGTGTCCAAAAGGCCTTTGTCCAATCAACAGGTTTAAAATTTAAATACCCGAAGCATCCCTCGTTGTCCCAATTGAAACATGTAATATCTTCTTCAACTTTCAATTTCATAACTCAGAATTTCACTTAATTTCCTCAATTAATGATTAAAGCAAAACTAACATTAGTAATAAAACTTGACATTACAGATATGAAAGGTTGGTTGAGAAATAGGGCACATTACAATAATTCGGGTGACTCCAGCAGCCCAAGCCCTGTTCAAAACGGTTGCAATATCGGAGACGTGACATTGCTTGCCGTGGTAGATTCCCTTGAACATGCCATCTGCAGTTTTTTGAATTAGATAGAGAAAGACGAATGACGAACAGAAAATGTTTGATTGAATGCCTCACCGGTTAAATTGACGGCTATATCTGCATTTTGTATTCGTTGGAGAGAAAAGAAATGGTTAGTTCATTTGACTTACAATAGAATCTGAATCGAAAGCAACGTGAGGAAGCGTGTTACTTACCTATCATTCGAATGCCTGCCATGGCTGATTGGGTTGCCTCGCTCAACAGTGAGGAGCAAGTGGGCTACAACTTCGTTCATAATTGGGTCTGCTGGTTTGCCATTTTATACGCTGTGCCCAATTTCCATTCTATCACTTTATAATAATAATTTCTCATTGAATTTTGAAATATATTTTATTTATAAACATCACCCCTTTTTTTCAATTTCTTTTTGGAAAGTAAATTTATATTGTGGATTTATAAAAATTTGCCAATCCTATTAGTTAACTAAGACTCCTTTACTAACTTAAACTTTTTTTATCCTCTAACCCAACATTTTTTTTCTTTTTATATATGTTGAATCATTACATACATTACTTTTTTTTCTACCATTAATACATTTATATATATATATAAGTGACAATTTAAAATAAGTTTATTAGATTAAATCAGTTTTTATTTAATGATTTTTTTTATAGTGAAAGTTAAATTATTTATATTAAAAAATTGTTACATTTTTTTATTACAATTAATATATAATTATTTGTTTAGACAGGATGTTTATTTGTTCAATCAATTTTAAAGTCTATACAATACATTTGTTAAATATTTCTAAAAGAAATAATGGTAATTTAAATTAATATATACAATTTTATAGTATTTTTACTATTAATTACTTTATGATATTATTTTAATTTAAATATGGTACATCAAATTAGTCTTTTTTATATGTAATTTATTTTTACTAGTGGAAACATAGTCGCAACCTTGAGCCTGTTTATCCGTATTTTCCTTTTTCTCAATTTTCATGGTGATAGAAATTTAACATACATGCATAAAAAAATTGGATGAGTCAAAAATGAAAAAAAAAAAAAATAACATATGTAAAAAATATGAATTGATTAAACAATCTTTTTTTTTCTTCTCCGGTTTGAGTCTCTCTTCTTCTTCAAGTTTTTTCTCTTCTTCCATTGGTAGTTTTGGGATCGGAGTGTGTGATAATGTTCACGTTAAAGTTAGGATTAACTTGATGATGGATACAAAATAATAATGATTTTACCAAAGAATATAGTTGTTTGAAATGGAGTGAAGAGAGTGATTGGAAATGAAAGTTATTTTATTTGATAGGTGAAATTTGGTATAGAAAGGTGAGAGTATGATCTCTCTTCCTTTTGTTGCCTTTAAATAAGGAATTAAGGAAAAGAGTCGGAGAATTTACCTATAAAAATTGTACATTAAAATTAAATTAAAAAATAGTTTTATTTTTTAAGTAATTCATATTAAATGAGAAAATATTTCATTGTACTAATCAAATGAGATATATATTAAATAAGGATAAAATTGAAAAAAAATTATCTACACAAAAAATGATATTAATGAAAAATCGTCTTTATATATAGCTATAAATTAACCAATATTAAACTTTTTGCAAAAATATACGGGTTCAAACAATAGTTTGATATAAAAATAAATTATCCAGTGAAAAATAATCCATAACGATACTAACTAAGAAATTAGCCGTACTATAACCAATTGAGAAACAACATTTATAAAGTTTTAATATATACACACGTACACCAAATGAAATATCGTACGTAAAACGTATCATGCCTACAACTTAGTGATATATACACCAATGCTTCCTTGTTAACATGAACAACATCATCCCACCGTAACCCTGGTTTCCATTCTCTTCTCTCTTTTTTTCCTTCTTTCAAAGAGGCCATGAAGAGATAAAAGTATAGTGCTTTAGCTTCAGCCTTCTTATGCAAGTAGAACTTCCATTGTCGGAAAATTCCTCAAACAGTCGTTAAACAGCGGCAACGAAAAAGCATACGAAACGATACCAAAATATATATATATATATATATGATCACTACGAAAGCCACGCCAAATTAGCTTTGACTTCACTTGACTTGTACCAAGTTTTGATGTTAGATCCCATATATTTGCCACCACTACCAATGATGACACGAACAACCAATTGGAGTTTGACATTAAAATCTGATCAATTTCTGAAAACAATGGGTAGAACTATGACCAACATGATAATGAAGAGGAGTATGGCAAAACAGGTCAAGTTACGGGTGTTCTTCTGATGATTCCTCACAACCTGCAAATGATGCACCCCTTTGCCCACGAAGGAATTTGCAAGCTCCATGTGGCTCTCTATGTCATCCAAGTGTTCACCCTGATGTTGGACCAACAGTGCCATGTCCAAGAACACTTGGTGCAGCTCCTGTAGATTTCTCTCTATCTCTTTTACCGTGCCGTGCCTCTCCTGAATCTCTTGGATGGTGTCCATGATGGTGGCTCTCCCTTGCTGTTGGATGGCTTTCTGTAAGAAATTTTCACTCTCACCTGCTCCATCAAATGTTATCACATACGTGTGCCATGGTGCCATCAATTTTAGTCAGTGCATTTCTCACACAATAGTAGTCAAAGATCAAAACAAGCACACACAAAATTTTGTTTAACCTAATTAATTTTGTTCATACAATTAACTTACTGTTCTCTATCTGGCTATATATTTTGCCGCAAGCAATTAAATGTGGACTATTTGTGTAAATTTAATGACAGAAAATATATTCCCGAATATCAGAAAAAGGTTTGATTTGATATGTATGTCGAGTTACATACATCAATATGTAAGAAGACAATTTTCTTTTCTCATCACTCTGAGGTGAGAGCTGGTGTCACAATTTCTCCCTATTTTTTGGATAACCTAATGTACTTTCTGAAATGGCTTCACCGAAAGCAGAAAAATTGAGCAAGATAATCATACTAAATACTAAATATAAATAAAAGAAGTTCATTTACATAAGCAGTCTAAAAATGTAAAATACCAGAAATTTTCTGCAATGCTTTCTCATAAAAACTGAATAATCAAATAAAAAAAAACTTAATATAGAGATTAACAGATTAATTTAGTAAAGAAACAAAACTTATATTTGTTATTGTTTATCTACTCAATTCTATTTTTTTTGTATTGCCCGTATTCTTCAAATAAAAGTTCAATTCTAATAAAGAATACTACAAGTATCTCTAAAAATTGCATTAAATTATTTTAGAAGTGAAAATGTGATTATTGGTTACCTGTAGAGATGAGGAGATCAATAGTTTCAGCATCAGGATTTTCTCCGGTAACAGCGTAGTATCTACGTTGCACAGTATCTCTATACTCGTACGATATCTGTTCCCTTAGCTTATTGAAATTCTCCATGGACTGTTTCAGATTCTTGGTCAAAGCTCCGACCAGTGCCGTTCTGGTCCGGTCGGAGTACGAACCGGGTCCACAGTCGGGCAAGGAGAGGGTGGCTTGGTTGGCGCGGCGGAGAGCCTCCAAGCGAGTCTTCACCAGCTTGGCTTTGGTGAGAGCAAGAGCCACGTCTAGGTCCATGCGAGACCGAAGCTCCCTAACGCCCTTGGGGCTGTAAAGCGCTTTTCCGTTTTGGTTTGAGCCACGGAGACTTAGGTGGAGACGCTCTAGCTCCTTCAGTTCTTCCTTCACCGATTCCACTTCTTGGAAGAACTTGTCCAACGCCATGCCACCTTGTGTTATTTCGATCACGTGCTGCCCTTCTTGTTGCTGCTGCTGCTGTTTTCCCTTGGAGAACAAACTCGATAACAAGTCGTTCATTCTATTGATTATCTCCTTCGTGCCTTAAGATAACACAAGTAAAGAAGAAAATCTTTCTTATCCAACTTTAACAGGATGATGCTGTGTGTAACAGGTGAGAAAAAAAGTGTTTTGAGATAAGATAACAGATGGTAGGGAAGAAAATCAGAATTGTCTTTTATTAAAAATACTATAAGAAGTGAGAAGAAAGATCTTTTTCTATTCTAGTAGATTCTGTCTATGACAACAGAAGGAAGAAAGTGCTTGAGATAGTAGAAGGCAAGAAAGAAAGAAGGTAATAGTATCTGAAACAAACAAGAGAAGGAAAAGGTGATTTGAGAAATAGCAAATAAAAGGGTTGTGTTGTGTTATATAGGGTGGTTAATGTACCTGTGGTTACCAGGTTTTCATTGAAACTGAAGTTGGTGGTGTATAGCCTTATGTACTTGGAGAGGGAGAAACAGAAAAAGATGATAATTATCTGGTCAAATGGATTGTGTTTTGTAGATTTGTTATATAATTGAAGCATAATTAAGGAAAAAGAAACAGTAGAAGATGAGAGGAAGCACCCCACAAATAGACGGAAGAGGGAAACGATTCGTTAATTAGTTGAGAGAAAGAGTTCTGGTTTAAGTTATTAACTAGTTATGTATTAACTGTATATGGTCGCTAGTTTGGCTTAAACTATGGTTGAAGTGTTGTGTTCTACGACGTGTACCTGCTCAACATGAAGCTTCCTATGAATACTTGGTCCTTCGAGATTGTAACTAGTTTCAGTACAAGGCTTATCCAAAATAAACTTGTTTAGATACTTTTTTAGTATTAATTCCTCTATTTGAAGATAATTTTTTTTACATAGCATAATTAACGTAGTACTGTTTACGAGTAGCAATTTCAACATATTTTTAATGCATTTTTTAACAACTCAAGTTTTGTTTAAGATTTATTAGAAATTACAAAATAAGAACGAGATTGATTAAATACATGCAAATATGACTGTCAAATTTTTATCGTTTTTAATAATATGAAAATATTCAATTATAATATTTTATATTAGGTGTGCTTGTGAAATAATGGTCAAGACTCATTCTTATTCATCTCAACAATTTAATAGTTAAGGACATTTAATTTAAAAACTCAACCCAATAGAACACAGCAAATTAGATAGATCTAATCTGTTGAAATTGTATAATTAAAAATATACAGCTACAATTAAGACGTACTATTTTGGTAGCATGCACATATTTTACAATGTATAAATTATCTGAAGTGAATTAATAATGTCGATATAAATAATACAACGTTCAAAAATATAAATTTAATAGTTACTGTTAACAAATTTGAAATAATATTAAGTAATATAACTTTTGAGGTAGCCAATGGAAAAACCAACAAATTTACACGCATAATAACTTATAGTTAGATAAAGTTATGAAATTATTTACATTTTTAGTGCATAAATTATTTTCTCTTGTGTATATATGAAAATCAAATATGTCAGTAGTTAAGCAAAAACTTTATGTCTTGTATATAAAATTTGTATTCCACTACAATTAAGCTTGGAGAAGATAAGCTAGCAGTTTTTTATTTTTTTGTATTCAGGTTTTACAATATATTATGTTAAAAAAATGAATTGGTACCTAAGTTAAATTGTTCATTCATTCGTAAAAAACAGTAATTAATGCATAATAAAAGATAAAAATAAAAACAAAAAAGGCCTGATATTGAACTTAAATATTTATGGATACGATTGACAACTCAAGACCACGTAGTTCTTATAGTAGGTAGTAATCGATTTCAGACTTTTAAATTATAATGATATATCTCTAAAATTTTATGTATACATATGGAACTTATTGTTTTGTATTCGAAATATTTAATTTTACAATTAGAGCAAAAAATAATAATTTTAAATATTTTAGTAAAAATGATAAAAAAAAGTATTTATATTTATAAAATTGAAATTAATTATTAACTAAATGACTAATTTTACGTGTGGTTGATTTAAGGGTACATGTCTGATTTTGGATTTAAAGTTGGAGCTTTACGTATAAAATGGCTCTCACTAAAGAAAACTCACCACTGCATTCCAACTTTAAATAGGTTTTACCTCTTTAATTTGTCCTAAAGGAATTGGATAATCAAAACCTAATCAAGAACAATCGTATTGACCAAGGATTAATTATTAATTTATCCATTAAAGCATGAGAAAATTTTATAATGAATAGACTTTGTATGTGTGTGTGTGTGACATATATAGTAACTAGATAAACTAGTTTTATTAATAAAAAAATATTTATTACACTTTTGTATTTCTAATGTAGAATAAATAATTTTTTAAAATAAAATATTATCCCTTTTAGATCATTAAATTAACCATAAAAAATTGTGGTATAACAACTACATGTGTTATTAATTATTAGCTGATGCATTTCATTATATATGTGCTCATTCACACTGTTTTTTTCTTCTTCCAGATTTACATTATTTTTTCATTTTTAAACAAAAGTTAAAATCATTTAAAGTTTTCATACATAAAGTGTAAAATTAAAAATAAAATTAACAGATATTTGTTTTTATTTACTAAACACAAATAACTATTTCTACTTTCATTGTAATAAATAAGATTATATTTAATTAATATATTTAAAAATAAAAATAGATTATGTATTGACAATATAAAATAATTTTATATCATCATTCTTTCACATATTACCATAATAAAATTGTTGAATTTTACAATAATTATATTAAAAGTCATAAAAGTTATTATTTATATGTTCAGTATAAAAAAAAATTAACAGTGGACAATCATTGAACTCTTTTGAAAACTTTGAATGTTATAAATGTTGAAAACTTCACCTTTAAATTATATAACCTAAAGTGTGTAATTGAACCGTATGTTTAAACGTGTAGTGAGAGAATTTTGAGTAGTTTATACAAAATTCTAGATTTTAATTTTATCGTTATTTTAAAGTTTTCACCAAACATGAAAATTTATAATATCATATAATTCTTATCTTTTCATTTTTCTATTTTTTTATTTATAAAAAATTTTCATGTTAGGTATCATTATGCTACTTGAGATCTCAACTAGGCTGATATCCCAAGTAACAACAATCATTTGTCATCGCATAAAAACAATATTATTAAAAAAAAATACAAAAATATGGGGGACTAGATCTAAACTTATATGTTAACAAAAACGATATATAGGTAGACTATATCTATTAATAAAGAATTTTAAAGCCTAGTTGAGATTTTAAGTTGTATAGTGATGCCTAACATGAAAACTTTTATTTTAAAAAAAAGAATTCTAAAAACAGACTAGATGGAAGTCTATTATACCAATGAAATGATTCTCTATGAATAAATCCTAAATTAGCAAACTTTTCAGCATACACATTCTCTTCATGACGAAAAATATGAGTAACCCTAAACCTGATTTTTCCACAGTAATTAAGACAAGTATTTCATCGATTACGAAGCATCCGAGAAACATTTGTCCTAGCACTAAACGCAACACAAATTAAGACAGAGTCACATTCCAACCAGACATTAGTAAGACTCAACTTTTGAGCTTCCTCCAAAGCATATATAACTCCATAAAATTTAACAATCAAAGCAGTTCAGTAAAGAAACGCAGAGAAAGCTCATACATAACTTTTCATTTTATTTAAGTGAAAAACAATTCTTTTTACGTCAACTTAATTTTAATGTTCTTATAAATATTATTCTAACCATTTTTCTTCCAATGTATTCGTTAAACATAACGGTCATTTTATATACAAGTTAAGTTATTAAAAAAACTTTTATCAGTCAAATTATTCTTCCACGTACTTTTATTTTATAAAATAAAAACAAAACATCCTTTTATAATTTTTTGAGTATTCCATAAGAAAAAGGAAGAAAAGGTCGATGGTTTTAACTTTTGTTCGGAAAAACAAAATAAGAAAATATTTAAAAATTAAAAAAGTAAGAAGAATTTAAATTTTTTATACTGGTGATATTTGTTTTGAATTTTTTTAATCTAGAGAATAAAATTGAAAAATTAAATAATGAGGAGTAGGAATAAACATAATAGAGTGATTAATTGGTCTCATTCTATTTTAGCTTATATCATAACTAAACTAATCCACCGTGCCAAATTAGTCCTAGGACACAAGGTAGTAGGTATATATGTTCACATCATAGAAATTTCGGTATTTTTTTGCTTCATTGAAAAGGAATTGGAATTAAAGCTGAAATAACTTAGAATTTGATTAATTTGCAATTATGTGTGATGGTAATGTCAAATATGGGATGTTATTGTTTGTATGAGAATGATTATTAGAGTTCTTTAATATAAAATTTTAAGTGACAAACAAGGAATTTTTAAGATAAAATATATGGATGACACATTTTTTTTAAGAAGTAAATTTTGTTTAACTCAAACTTATAAATAAAGTGAAGTTTACACTAAAATCTTTGCTAATTATATACTAATTTAGAAACTATTTAATAATAATATAAACTAATTTAGAAACCAAATTTTTTTTAGTTTATAAAATGATCTCTAATTTAGTTATTATTGTAACTAATTATTTTGGTCTCTAAAAATTGGTTTCTATTTCATGATTTTTTTTGTAGTGTTATAACCATTTATATACTATTGAAAATTTTATTTTTAGTTGATATGTAATCTTCAACATGTTCAATATGATGAGATTTGTCAACTTATGTGTGAAACTATATAATGAGTAATTCGACAGTGGATGAATTGATAAATTTAATAAATTTTTGTTATAATGCTTGTTAGTTCATATGTTGTTTTTTAATTTCTTTTGTTTGGTTTCATTATTATTTTTATTAGTTTTTTTATTATTTTTGCTACGTAAAGATAAAAAATAATGCTTAAAATGGTGTGTGATTGTATGGAATTATGATATCATCCCAGGTCAGGTAAAGGTGTTATGTTAAGCCAATAAATAATGACGTTATTAACAGAATTACATCAGTAAATAATTATATTTAAAATTAAATGAAATATGTTTATAAGAATTAAAAATAAAAACAAGTAAATATAACCGATATCATAATTGAAAATAACAATACATAATCATTCACTTTAGGACACAAAAAAAATAGTGAATCCAACAAGATTTAAAATAGGATTTGTTGATTTAAAATGAAAAAAAAAGATTTTATTGAATTTAAAATAAAAGTTACTAAAAAATTATTTATATAATTTTATTTTAGTTTTTAAATAATTGTAAATCTTATAGTTCAAAAACATAACGGCAATTTTACATACAAGTTATTAAAAGAATTATCAGTCAAATTATTCTTCCACGTACTTTTTATTTTATAAAATAAAAACAAAACATCCTTTTATCACTTTTTGAGTATTTCATATGAAAAAGGAAGAAAAGTACGATGGTTTGAACTTTTCTTTCGAAAAACGAAATAAGAAAAATATTTAAAAATAAAACAAAGTACGAAGAATTTTTATTTTTTATATTGGTAAATATTTGTTTTGAATTGCTTAAATCTCAAGAATAAAATTGAAAAAAAATAAATGAAGAAAGAAAGGAACTGAGGAGGACGAATAAACATAATAGAGTGATTAATTGGCTGATAAAAAAGAGAGTGATTAATTCTTCTTAGATTGTAGCATTGGAGAGAGGGCTTGATCACTGTGTTCTAGATGGTTAGGAATCCTATCTCTTCAAAATAAGGATTTAAAGACTCAAAGCATTCATTTGATTCATATGAACAAAATATATTTGGAAGGTTGTGTGAATTACTCATATAACATTATTTATATTTTTTATACATAATGTAACTATTTTTTTTTTTTTTATCTACACCGTTTCAAAAGTAAAAACATAATAATAATAATATTTTTTTTATAATTTTAATTTTAAATACATTAAAAAATAAATATTTTTAATATTTAAAATAGTTATAATTATAATTAATGAATGAAGAAGTGGGTTTCTACAAAATAAAAAAAGTAGTAAATTAAAAATGTTTAGTTTAATTTTTTTTTAAGAATTAAGAAAATAAAAAATTAAACCATACAACAACATAAAAGTTGAACCTATGAACATAAATTAGTATTTTTTATTATTATTATTGATTATGTAATCATGTTAATTTCAACTAAAAAATACAGGACATAATTATTAAAAAAAACAAAGTCAATTAGTATTAATTAGTAGTAGATATACAAATAATATCGAAGTGCCTACCCTAAATGCAAAATCCTAAAAAAAACTAATGTAAATACTACGCTTAATGTTTAAAAATGAGAAGAAAAAAATGTAAAAATAAATAAATATAGAAAATAAAAACAGTAACAATAAAAATAAAAATAAAAATAGAAATAGAAATAAATAAAGGATGGAAAAAAAAATAATAACTAAAAAGTGAAAATATATAAAATAAAGGCACCACAAAATAAAGATAAAGATAAAAAGATATAAAAAAAATTAAAAAAAATCTAATTAATACTAATTGAGTTTGGTTTTTTTATAAGTATGTTATATATATATATCTTTTTGTTTGAAATTAACATAATTACATCATTAATAATAATAAAAAAATATTAATTTATGTTTATAAATTCAACCAGTATCATTCTTTTTATCGGCGGTTGGGATACATGTGAAGTATGCCATTTTAATTAATTTAATTCTTTGCTGATAAAAAAAATTAAAACAAGAAAGAAATAATTTATATCTTGGTTAAAAATAATTAATATAAGGAATAATTAAAAAAAATATATAGAAAATGTCAAAAAAATTATGTTTTAGACGGAGGAGGCTTTTTGATAAATTAAATTAACATGAAAATATAAAATATTCAATTTAGTTTTAGTTCTAAAATAATAATATAACTACAATATTGGTATCTTAAATGTAATCGTATTTTTTTAATTTAAAAATTAAATAAGATTCTATTTGAATTTAAAATAAAATATAATTAAAATAAAAACAATTTATATAATTTAATTTTACTTTTAAAATAATAGAAAATCTTATAGTTCAAAACAAAATCTGATTCAGTATAAAATTGAATTTTTAAGATAATAATAATATATTTATAATAACAATAATTTAATATTTTTTTAAATTGTACAATGTCAGGAAAAGCTAATAACAGTCTCAAGTTGTACTATATAAGAAAAAATATATATAAAAAGTGAATTATTAAATTTATAATATGTGAATGAATCGAGGTTTCCTCAAGTACAAAATCACATTATTTCCTCATATTGTTGTGACAAATAGTTTATTTGAATGATATTAACTTTAAAAGTATCTGTTTAATCATATTTTAAAAAAATATACGCACAAGTTTTTTAATTAATTTCAAATTTAGTTTACTAAATCTTTTTCAAAATATACAATTTTAATTCTTAAGGTTTTTAGATACACTTACGCAAAATATTCATTGTATAAAAGTTTAAATAGGTTATTTATCATTGAAAAATATTTAATAAAGATAATGTCATATTGCATTAATTAAGTTTAGGAAGAAAAATAGTATTTTAACATAAGTGCTATGTAGAATCAGTATCTTTTTATAGTTCATTTCATGTAAAGTGAAAAACTAAGTTTAATATTATAATACTTTGCAGTCCATTTAGAAAGAAAAAAAAATACACATTGACTATGTAAAACTACCACCTAACTATCTTTAAAAAATATCTAAAAGAAAAAAAATTATGACTGGTAAAAGAATTCCCAAGAAGAATGATACATTAACAACTTGAAATTTTATGTAAAGAAAGAGGATTGTATATGAAACAAGGTTTTCTATCATTTTTCAATTCCTAAATCTACTCAACAGAAGTTACAGAAGAAACAACCTTTTCCAGATTGCAGCATATGTAGAATTATAGCATCTAACCTTTGGTCACCCTCTACACTTCCTTCCAAGTAATGTTGAAAGTGTGCCAATCACCCTACCTTGTAACATGATATTGATTGATCCAAGACATAAAAAGTTCCAGATGAATGAAGCCAATAAGAATGGTAATTAGGTTAAGTTGTTGTAGGAAGAAGAGAGAATAAGTAATGGTGGTTAGTGGCTACTTGTATTACTTTTCCCATGGTCTTACGAAAAAGAGCACCACAAACAATACAATTGCTACAAGAAGGATAATAGCACAGTAGCCCCACTTGCGGTGGTTTTTCTGCTCCTTCCTTGCAATTTCCAGATTCTGACTCCCATTCCTGACGAAGGAGTTTGCTCTTGCCACTTGGTTTTCTATATCATCCAATTGCTCCCCTTGAGATTCAACCAGCACTGTCATGTCAAGGAACACCTGATGCAACTCCTTCAGATTCTTCTCCAACTCTTTCATCTCATCATGCCTCTCTTTTATTTCATTCATAATGTCCTCAATTCTTCCCCTACCCTGCTCTTCAATGGCTCTTTGTAGTAAATTCTCACTCTCACCTACACCAAAATTCGCATCAAATATGAATTGTTACTATCACTCAAGTATTCATTTGTAAGTATCTATTTAAAACTCACATTTAAGCTGATTTGTAAGTGGATTATATATTATGCAGATAAAGAGAACCAAAGCTACTTCTAACTTGTTACATTTTAGACTCAAAAGTATTTGGGTGAATATTTGAAAGAACTTAGAACATTTTATAATTCAAAATATGAAAAGGAATTAATTTCATTATCTATTCAATAGAACAAACACTAGCTAATATAGTAACCTAAGGTTTCTCAGTCACATAAAAAATCTTATATATAAGAACTACTTTTATAAGAAATGTTAAAAACAATGTCAGAGTGTTAATATTATTTCTCGCTATAATGAACTTGTTGAAACACAACACGACGAAGTTGATGACAAATGTGGTAGAAGGATTTGTGTTACCGGAAGAGATCAAGAGGTCGAGGGTACTGTCGTCGGGATTATTGCCGGTGACGGTGAAATATTGGCGTTGAACGGTCTCACGGTGTTCCGTGTTTATCTGGTGACGCAGTTCATTGAATCCGTCCAAGGAATCCTTCAGCTTCTTCCACAGGGAGATCACCACGGAGGTTCGGGACCGGTCGGAGGACGAACCCGGTCCACGACCGGGAAGGCTCCGGTGATCGGCGTTGGCGCGTTCGAGCGCCTCCAACTGGAACCTGACGAACTTCGCGGTCTCGAGAGCGAGTGCCACTTCGGCTTCCATGGAGAAGCGAAGGTCCTTCATGGCTTTACCGTTGTGAAGAGTCTTGCCTTGTTCGTGAGACCTCTTCAGACTCTGCTTCAACTGCTCCACCTTGTTCAGCTCTTCCGTTATTGCTTCCACGTTGCCAAAGTACTTGGCCAGACTCTTTGCTCCGTCGTCGTCGTCGTCGCCGCCGGCCATCTCGATTACACTGTGATCCGATGGCGGAAATTGGTAGCTGCGGCTGGAGGAGGTGGTGGACAACAAGTCGTGCATTATTATTTCACGTAAACGAGTTGTTGTTTTCGCGATTTCACTTTATACGAAGTTTGAAAAAGTTTTATGATAGAAAGAAAATTGAGAAAGAAATAGTTAATGATAATAAAGAAGAAGGGAGTGAAGATTGAAGAAGAAGAAGAAGAAGAAGAAGAAGATGAAGATAAAAGATGAAGATAAAAGAAATAGTGAGTTGGTTAAAATTGGGTTACATTATATCAAATAGATAGCAGAAAATTTCTGTTTTTATTTGTTTTAGATAATAACGGATATAATCTAATTGATTTTGAAAAAGTTTGAAGCCAAGTGTAAAACATATTATAATTATAGATTATGAAAAGAAAAATTGAAATCTTCACATTTCATCATTTATATAGTGTCAGCAAATGTTGTGATAACTTTTAAATTCAAAAGTTACTGTAAGAGAAGAAAAAAATGTAAATCCAAATGCACCAATTTATTTTAAACTGTAATGTGTTTTAATTCAATTTTATATGGTTAAATTTGTTTTATCTTCCCATTTATTTATTTTAAATTAAGACTGTGGATTTTAAGAATAGTTTATCATCATTGACACTATTTTATTTATTCATTCATTTATAAGGGAAATAATTTGAAGTGATGAGAGAATTAAAGAGGATGCAGTACGAGAACCAAAATAATAGAGTATACACAATAAATAATTTTATATTAAAATAATTTTAAATAT
Source organism: Phaseolus vulgaris (assembly GCF_000499845.2). Taxonomy (NCBI): domain Eukaryota; kingdom Viridiplantae; phylum Streptophyta; class Magnoliopsida; order Fabales; family Fabaceae; genus Phaseolus; species Phaseolus vulgaris. The sequence continues at coordinate 45,587,485 of NC_023759.2, read as the reverse complement.
TATTCATTTTTTTCACTCTCTTTTTTATTTATTAAGCAAGTGAAACAGTCTTTTTTTTTTACTTATTTCTTTATGATTTTTTATTCATTCAAAATCACACATATTTTTACTTAATTGTCATCTATTTCTGTTATATTTTCTTTCTTAACTATTTCTCCTCTATTTTATCTAATCCAAAGATAATCTTAAAAATCAGGTGTATGTATCAAATTAATGGATATTTTTTTACATGACATGACATGAATAGGCATACACATGATTTGGTTGGATGGTATAGTTAAAAATGAAAAAGTTTAATGGATATTTTTTAAATATCATGTGAATAAACATATAGTAATATAATACTGGGTTAAATATGTTTTCCTATAATGTGAAATTGAAATCATCCCAGTTTCCGTTAAAAATGTATTTATCATATAAAAAATAACTGAAAAAAAACCATCCAACAAACTAAAAATATATTTAACTCGTTAATATTTTTTTATAAAAAACTTTCATTTAACATCTCTTAACATCTCAGTTAGGCTGATACGTAACAACAATCATTTGTCATCACATGAAAAAAGTATTATTAAAAAAAAGAAAAAGAAAGAAAATACAAAAATATGTTGGACTAGACCAAAATTCATATATTAACAAAAACGATACATAGGTAGATTATACCTATCAATAAAGAATTCTCAGAATATACTAAATGGAAGTCTATTATATCAATGAAAGGATTCTCTATTATAATTCGTTAATATTTTGTTTCAAATACAATATAAAATGAAGAATTGAAAAAAAAAAGATAAGAAGAAAATAAAAGTAGTTTATAATAAAAGGAATATTTTTTATTATAATATTATTTTATTTTATGTTTATTATATAGATTTTTTTATAATAGATCATGAAATAACTTCTAACATGATCAAATTATGAAATTTTTAACCCACATTTCACTTATTTCGATTGAAAAAAACCCACTGGAGAATTTTTCTTTGGGCACTTCACCTCACTGAAGCAATGAAGGATAAAGGATAACCTATGTATCACACATATTACCTTAAAGATTACCCGTCCTGCCTTAATGAACAATAACAAAAGTTAAACTGAAAAAAATGATATGATAGTAAGTATTTTCTTTTTTTTCTTTTTCAGCCCCAAAAAGGCAAGCCTACTTCTCTAACTCAAATTCATAAAAGTGATATATTATAATTTGAATGATGATGATGATAAAGTAGTGACTATCTTTCGCAAAATGATATCATAGTATGCATTTTCCTTTTTTCCTTTTCAGCTCCAACAAGGCAAGCCTACTTCTCACTCAAATTCATGAGAAATGCAATTAACCTCTGCAATTGAGTTCGGCTTAAAGGTAATGCGATTCGAAACTTGTGTTAACTCTGAATTAAAGAAATCAAGTTATTATAACAATAAAATGCCATATCCTCTTTTTTTACATAAAACTAAGCAATCTGAACTGCTTGGTTCATGTGTAGAAACAATAGAAAGAAGAATTGCTCCCATCCTCGTCGAAGTACGCTTAAAACATTTGGTGCAAGTGCAATCAATTCTTGCGCTGGTGACGCTTGTACGCCGCCTAGATGGGTAAGGGATGAAAAACTATCATTCGATTACCTCTGCTGTGTCCACTCTGCAATTCCATCCATCCCAACTTAACAGTGAGGCATGCAAAAAATTAAAGATGGTTGGTAAAAGTACTTATATAACTTTCTTTCTCAAACTTGGCCAGTCCAAATACGCCAGCCAGTCTGTTGGATGAATTGTATGTTGCCATCGTCGTTATTGTTCGGATAAAAAAGTTGAGTTTACCACTTTATCCACCGAACTTTTACAGTGTTCCTAGTTCCTAACGACATTTTAACAATACATGGAAACGTATACAATATATACAGCCCCCCGGCTACAACTCATCTCAATTCTAGCATGAGATAAACAAACAGCAAAACATTTACAAACTTCTCAAGTGGACTGGAGCACGGTAAGATAGTATTTATACCCTTGGCACTGGCCTGAATGCTGCTTCTTTTCATCCCTATCTCCCTGTCCATTGGATGGAAGTTTCCAATTCAAAACATAATTTGACAGGTCATATGTCCCAGGAGAGAATACACAGATCTGAAGAGGAATTTCTGCCGAGGACATAGCCTCAATGTGGAGGTGGGTTGAGCTTGATCCAGACCAAATATATGAGGAGGCACTTTCCAATGATAGTGCCTTTCCTGGTTGGGTTTCAAGAGCATTTGATGTGACTTTGAGTTCATTCACTGGGGTGATATCGTGCCATCCAGCTTGGTTATCAGTAGTTGCAGATTGAACCACATTTACACTGTTCATATGTCCACCATTACCAGCTGAATCTAAGGTGTCAATGCGTACAAAAGCGGTGGCACCAGATGAATTGTGAATGTGCATCTTCATACTTATTTCACAGAACGATGCAGAGAAGTCATGATGCATGGTTTGAGGTCCATCCACTAGCCACGAAATAGGGCCCGTGCTAGCAGTACTAGCAGAAAACAGAAACTTATAAAGATAATGCCACCAAAAGACTAGTAAATAACATACACATGGAAATTTAAAATTTATCATAAAGTCAAAATTAGAAGTATTATGTGTGGAAGAAACATACCTGAAGTGGCACGCGTGATGGGACATTACAGACGAAGGATTAGAGAAACCTGGATCGTCGCTACTCTTGAATGGGCAAGAGATTAATACAAAATCAACAGTATTTAAGTCACCCTACCATAAAAACAGATGAAGCTCGTATCAGTAAAAGGAGAGAAAAACAATAAACAGTGACAAGACTTTTGTAACAGTCAATAGTAAATGTCCTATGACACTGGCAAACAAATTTGTCCTACAACCTATGCCTGTGGCAGTCAAAGTGAAATATAAAAAAAAACTTATATTAGTACTAATCGAAATATCTTATCTATCTTCCTAGTTAATTAACCAACAAAAGATAAAGTGAAATCTAGTAAAATATGAAAAATAGATAAAAATATTCTCATAGCTAATTGAGATTTTGATACTTGGTTAGTCAGTCCTACTTGAAAGTTAAAAGCCTCAACTGATCGAATAGAACGAAAAAAACATGTATGACAGAAAAATAATTAAAACAAAAGGTAAGGAAGCAAAGAAATTATGAGTGCAGTAGCACGACCCAATCCAAGCAAATCAGATATGCCAGTATCATTAAAGCAACCATGGGCTTAGAAGGGAAGAAGATAAATATATCCCAATGTATATTTATAGCCAAGGAAAATCATTTAAAAGGTGTATGGTATTTAAGAGAATATGGTAATGGAAAAAGTGTATGAGCTTGAGAAGCCGGAAAATATGCAGAGAATATCACTTTACTCTGGATTAGTACCCTAAAAGGGCATAAAAAAATATAATAAAATACATTTGGTTAAAAAATATTTTTATGCCATCATTTGCTTTCTACCCTCCCACTTTCACCAGCACAATCAAACATACCCTAAATGATATGGAATAAAAATTACAAAAAAGATACACTTTGGTTGGACTCACGTGAAAACAAAATAAACATCTACCTTGTATGAAACTTCCTGCTGCAATCTTTCATAATGATGGAAATTGACCAAAGGTGCACTGTTTATATCATAAACTATATCTTCAATACTTTGGGGTACCAATCTTGCATTACTTCTGACAGGCAATGTGGACATGTTGTCCCCAAATGTCGGAAGCCTCCTTGATTTCTGAGGGCAAAGAATAACCTAATTCAGCAACTGTAATAATCACACATACACAACAAGCACACAGATTTCAACAAGTAACGACATTTAGTACAAGCACATAAACAGAGGATACATAATAGAATAACACTAATAACATTTTGTGGGGTTAGAACTACCCACACGAGTTGGAAAAATATAAACAGGGTTTTATAAAAAAATGTTTGGTTTGCATGAAGTTAAAGTCAAGTTTGGACCTAAAAGCATGTTTGAGTAGAAGTGAAAATATAGCTTTTATGCTGGATTGAGAAATTCATATTAGGTTTGAATACTAACTTGCATTTGAAATAAAAGTTTTCACACATAAATCACTTCAGACAAACCTTTAGTGTAAAGAAACATGATATTGCTTGACTAGCCATCAATGATTGTGAAGGAAAAATACTATCCGGAGCTTGAACTAATGAGATTTCCCACTGGTGACCAACTGATGACAACTGACATACTTGGAAACTTTCTGAGCTAGTCTTATTAACAACATCCAATCGAACAAGAAATTCTTCTAAGCTTGATCGGAAAGGACAGATTTGAAAGGAGACATCCAATGATGGTAATACCTGCAACGACCAAAATTTGGTACTTGCGAATTAACAAGATTCTATGCCATGCATATACAAAAAATGAACCATTTAACTGTTTTTTTTTAATTCACAACGCAGCAAAAAATCACACTAACACAATCATTCAATTATTTTTTCCAGCCACCAAACAATAAAAAACAGGTTACAATATAAAGAAAATAAAACCAGTGAAGCCCAAAAGTTTTCTTCAGCATTCATTACGCTAACCTGCACATTGTAATGCAAGCGAAGAGTGCGATACTTGATGATACTTGATACATCTCCCATCTCATAATATATGCTCATGCAAAGAGATATATCACCTGGAACAGCAGCCCTAAACCAAAGAGGCCACAAGAAGGGTGTTTCACCTTGAACTGATGTACCCTGAAAGGAAGTGTAAATCATGTGATCAAGGAGTTAACAGGAGCCAAATATGAAAGAAATAACAATACTGACCTCTGGAAACAAAAAAACAGTGTTAGACGTGATATTAGGATTAGCATGCAGATCACTTTGTACTGAATCTGTCTTCTTTCTTAAACATGCAGGAAACTCTGACATCACAGTTTCCTGCTTCCCAATTATAAGGAACCTAGGATGACTTATCTTCATCTTCAGATTCTGCCAAAACCACAAATGAGAAAATGTATAAAGAAAAAAGCAGTGCTAAAGAAAAAGGAGGAAGAAAGAAAGATCTGAAGTTCACCCAATACAAGGCCATGCTAATAAGGAAACTAGTAAAAGAACATTTAAAACATCTTACTAAAAGTCTTTTAATATCCTTATATAATAGCAGGTATTGAATAGTTTGTGTTTTCAATATAATAAATGCTCTTTTCACTAAATACTTTCCTCTCATTAGCATATTATATATACACACACATTTTAGAAGTGATTGCTATATAAATATTGGCTTAAATATATTTATAGTCCCTAGAATATAATTTTTTGTTTGTTTTTGTCACTTATTGTGTGTTTTTCAAGTTCTGCTCCCTCATTATTTGAAAACACCTAACTTTAGTCATCATTATCTTGCTTTGATAGAGGGTAAGATGTGTAAATGAAATGTCATACCATGGTAACATCATCACCTCCACCTATAATAATGTGAAGATTGACCTGCTAAAATCTTGTTTAAAGGTTCCTAAACAGGCTAACTGTGCTAGACCATCCGGGTTTGATACACAAATTCTATCATGTTTGGTCGATGGTCTTAGGAGATCATCTGGTCTCTTAACTTCTACTGAGACCATATATTGTTTGGTGAAACCATCTAAGTGACTTTCCAGTTCAGTAAAGAGAAGCACTATTCACATATCTTCCTTGTTAGTTTAAGCAGGTTTCACTTGTGTTATTTATGACGGTATTGATGTATAAATAAGACATTTGTATCATCAGTGAAAACTAACGTTTGAGTTATTTATACTTGAGTGAGAGTTTGTTGTGCAAGAGAAACTGTAATGTTATAGTCTCCAAGTTTAGTGAACTCTCCCGTGGATGTAAATTGAAATTAATTAACACTTCAATTGAACCACATTAATTTGTGTGTGATTCTTTCTTATTCTTCCTCTTGCTGTTTACCTTGTACCATCTATATTTTGCAGGTTTCTTTGTTATCGTTCTCTATTTGTGTGGTAGTTGCTATGCAGTGAATTTGACTGAGCTACTGACATACCATAACAAAAATTTGAAAATCAATAAGGAATCAAAATAGAGTGGTTATAATTATGGGAACCCAAAAACATTTAAAAAAATAGCTTTTAAGGATCATGCATGCAGATCCCATATTAGGTATGCAGAAACCTCTTTTACGGATGTTCAAACAATGCTGAGAGGACAAAGTAAAAACTGAGTTTCTTTCTTGCCGTAATATTCTGAAAATCTTGAGTATGTTGATAGAATGAGGCTAACCAATCTTAAAAGATAGTTTAAATCATTGAAGTTAGTATGAATATCAGAGAAAAAATTGGAACAAGAAATCTCAAAATGACAACGGGGATGCTAATCAATTATGTTATGCAGCAGGAGCTTCCTTATTCACCAGATCCAAGTTGCTAATTGATGAGGTTAATTCCATAAGCTTCATAATCAATTAAAGCAGGACAGCAAATTGATTAGACTCGTTCAACCAGTTTTTGAGTCCAGATAAGTCAGTCAAAGTGATTAGGACTGTGTTGCTAATTTATTATTGTTTCCTTTTAATATTGAACTAACTGATTAGCAGCTGACATACTAAAGAGTTCTAGACTCAATTTTGCAAGAGAGAAAAAACAGATTACCCATCAGGGAGACACCCCTGTTTGGTAATGAGATCATATTGACCAACGTGTATTAAACAGAAAGGAAAATAAAAGAAGTGAGAAAACATGTCTGGAAAGAGAAAATGAAAGTTAATGAACTTAAAGAAAAGAAACAAAGGAAAGAAATATTTAAGGCTTTAATCATCCTTTTTTAAATTGTAATAATTGTTCATGCACCGTACTTATTCTTCTATATTATTTATGCATCATTTAAGCATACTTATTTGTGCAATATTCTCATTAAAAGTACATCACGCTCATTAAGTAGCTTGACAACCACATGGAAAATTATTATTGAAATTGTTTAAATTTTCTTAGAGCAAGTTAACTCCATACACAGTACCTTAACAGGAAACTCCGATGGATTCCTCAATTCCAAAACAAGTTGACGTAAATCTCCAGCATATGCCTTTCCAGGTAAAGGGTGGACGGAACCCTGAAGCTTGGGTATGCTCTGGAAGTTTGGAAAGGAAAAAGCTGTTTTAGTCCAAACTTAGAGACTACAAGATTCATGTGGAAAAAAGACAATAGTGAGAAAGTGAAGGATAAAAGCAAGCACCTTAATAACCATAAATTTAAATTTCTCATTTGGCAAGTCCTTTGTTTTCCTTCCTTTTATATTCTTCTTTGGTTGACCCAACTCAAAGTTGTAAAAGCCCACGATTGTTCCCGACAGTTTCCACCTAACACCAATAATTTCAAGAGTACCCTCTTCCTTGGGAGTAACTGATAATTCGATCTGGAGAACCAGTACTACACAATGTTAATTTTGCAAAAATGATAACTTGAAAATAGAATATACACATAACAAAGGCAAACGTATTTGTGTAAAAAGATAGCTACCAAAATATGGCAGAAAAGAAGATGGAAATTCACAGTAATTTCAATGTATTATTGATGAAATAGATCATACAGTGCCTAAATGCTGAAGACTGATGAAAAAGGAAATTCGATGGAAAAAGAACATGTCCTGGGCAGTGGATCTCCCAAAAGTCCCAGACTAGCCTCTCCAATCTCACTCCCTAGCCTAATACCCGATACAACCAAATCACGTTTTCTCTACCCTCCCTGCTGCAAACTCAGTACTTAGTTATACAGTGCAGATCCTTTTCCTATTGCTCTTGATAGCGAACCCTAAATTGCACCCCATTCATTTTTTATTATACGCACCTTAGTTATTTTTGGCCTGACAAAAGCAAAATAGGAAAAATCAAGACATTCTCTTATGTGCATTGTCAGGCAGCTACTTTCTAAAAGAATAATCTGTTGGAAGTTTTTGGAGTGTTATGGGTGTCTTTCTAACTTTGTGCATTATGCCACTTGTGGTTTTGTTGTAGTACGCACACATTTTCAAGAGCTTTTCTATTCTGATACTCCTTTTCTTTTCATTTCTCACACAACTTCTACAAAATAATCGGTTTTAAAAGTCACAAATTAACATTAATCCATTCAACCTAAATTTTAAACTCAAACTTTACAATCAAATAAAAAAAAACAGAACATCATTTTTTCTTTTTCTAATTAATATTTTAGTCCGCTGTATTCTTAAGGTAGACAATCTGAACAAAAAAGATATACATCATTTTCACCTTGCCAAAAGGAAAATTTATCTTCATCTTCCACGACAGAAGTCTAGTGCCATTCTTCTACTTAAGCTCGGTTTAATTGGAGATATGCACAAAGTTAAGATGGAAAATAAATTTCTCGATTTTCCTTAATGCAACACAATTTGCATATTTTTAGACAAGAGAATATCTCTTATACTATAATTTGTGTCTGAAACAAAAACTCACCATGGTTGTTTCACCACCTCCTAGTAAGAAATCAACCTCAGATACCATAAATGAGGAATTGTCAGAGCTCATATTTCTAAAGTGGTCAACCTTATTATCTTTCTCCATACTTGACTCAATTTCATCTGTAGTACCCATAACAGAGTATTACTAATGAATAAATATAAAAAAAAATGCAGAAATTTATAAAAAAAATGGTAGAAGACATAAGCAGGCATTCATAGCTTACTTGATATAACTTGATCAGTACTGGCAGAATACTTGCATACGAGTGTAACACTAGATATGGGAATTGAGATTTGAAGAGGATTTTTAAATTCAATAGTCACCTTCACAGATTCTGCAAATGGGTGCAAAAAAATAAACAATGCACCAATAATACATCAAGGAGGGCCTTAACAACTTTAAAAATACATAAAAACAGATCCAATTTTTAAAAATTCTACTCTTCATACTTTTATTTTTTACACTAATATCAGAAGGATTTTACACAAGAAAGTCCCACCCTCATCAAGTTTTCAAATTAATTTCAAGTAAAAATCAGGCACTTCATAAACTAACAGTTCAATTCAATTCCCTAAACTAATGGAATCGATGGATCTGCTTAAATGCTCTGTCTTCTACAATAATTGTAGGATAACGAAATATGGGAATTATTTCAAGTTTTAATTTAACACATAATTACAACGTGTACATGCCAAAAGCACTGAGTATTATTCAACTACTTAAATTGCCAATATTTAAAATATTACAATTTACAACAACAGATGTCCTTGTTCCACTCCTGATGGTCTAATGCAGACCACAGGGTTGTTAACAACTAATAATCATTTACGTCATAATAGAATAAAACCTGACGATGTCTGAGGCTTAAGATTGGGACACCCTAAAAAACTAATGTCCACTTGATTCTACACACATGAATTTTCTTAATCTATAATGAACAAGAGATCCAATAAGGAACAAAATAATATCTAATAATGTGAAATATTTGGTAAGATATTTCTCTATCGAATCATATCATATCTACCTGTTTAACATAATCAATTTATATCTCTAACATAATTAAAATATATCTCTACACTCCCCATCAAGTTGGAGCATATGTATCATATGAGACAAGCTTTTTACAAATATGTCAATACAAGACTCATTGAAAGACTTGGCAAACAAGTCAATTGGCTGTCGAAGATGACAAAGTAAATAAAGACAAAGCTGGTAGATATTTCCCAATCATGACTTTCTCTCTATCAAAGTGACAGCCAATTTTCAATATTCAATATGCTTCATTCTTTCAAATCATGTCTTTAACACTTCTCCTCAAACTAGAATATATATCATGAGTCAAGCTTGTTAAAAATGGTAAGGCAAGACAGTAAACAGTACTCCAGGGATAATTGTCAGCAATAAATAGTATTTCCTAGACAAACGTTGAGAGTAAACGATACTACTTGGAAAAAAATCAACAGTAATCGCAAGAAAACATTGATGATAGACAGTACCTGCTAGAAAAACAGCGATATCAACGGTAAACAATACTTATCGGACAGTACTTGCCAGAAACACATCAATGGTAAACAAAACTCACTGGAAAAACATCAGCGGTAAACAATAACTAGCTGGAAAAAAAGCTCACAGGAAAAGGTTTGTTTGAGAGTCATAAGGGGTGAACAATAGTGCCAGCTGAAAAGAGATGGCCGAAAAGTCATCTATGTCGAAGAAAAATCATGGAGGTGAACTGTAACGGTGGCTGAATAGTGTATCTGGCGCAAAAAGTGACAGCAGGGAAAAAAAGAAACCAAGAAATGTACACAATTTCTAAATTTACTCCTACGAATAGTGGACCGCCATGGAAAGCCTTGATTTGAGTTCCCTTCTTGTTGGGCTCATGATCCCATGTCGAAAGGAATAGTGATAGAAAAAAGTCACAGGATTATACTACTCTAGCAAGATGTTAAGAGAGAAATCAAAAGGGAATAAAATGAATTGTGCGTTATGTGCAGACATGATTATTCTTCTTCACAATGAACATGAGATATAATAAGGAATAAAATAATATCTAATAATATAAAATATTTGGTAAGATATTTCCCTATCAAATCATATCATATCTCCCTATTTAATATTATGAAATCATATATATCTCTAACATAATGAAATCATATCTCTAACATCTATCACATAAAATATAAGACAGCAAATGAAGTTTTTATCCTCTAATAGTTAGGGGTCAAGAGAATTGAAAAAATATTTGAGTGAAATAAAAAGAAATATAAGGATTCAATTATCAATCTCAGATGAAACTCTACCACTTACCGCCTGCAACACAAACATTTTGACTGTGCTTTTTTAAAATAAGCTTTGATTGCAACTCCAACCAATTAGTCTTGGCAGCAGAGAACGATGGTAGCATTTCTTCCTCCAAAGAACGCCACAAGCTTTCTCTAGTGTTAGCCTGAAATGATAGTTACCAGAGAGAGGTGACGCTTCAAGCATCAAACTACAGCCATTAACTATTAACACAAGTACAACAATGAAAACCCATGGTATAATGGTTATATCAAAAATTGAATAGAGAAGAAAAACAAAATCCTAAATGACCCTTTTCAAACCACACAATGAGAAGCATAATTTCTACTCATTGCTAGCAATCACCTCAGCAAGGATTTATACACAGAGCCCGCCCTAATCTCTGTTGAATGAATTGATTGTGTCACAAAAGAATGATTCTATTGTTTCCATAGTACAGAATATTTTGGGCTAAAATTGGTGTTATATGAGGCCCACTCAGTAGTTTACTTAAATTGTTTCAAAGCAAATCTAAGCTAATTTCATAGCAAATCAAATAAATTAGCCATAATAAGTGGCTAAGATTGCCAGGACACAGCAATATGAATAGAATGATTCTTTAGTAGTTTAGTCTTAAATATGATCCATAGTTCCTAACAATCAGGTAAAGTCCATTATGATAAGGTGTTTCACGCTTTTCAATGAGGTCAAAGAACAAAGAAGGAAAAATTCACCTCAAAACTGAAAATGAAGGACGATGTAAAATTAAAAAAGAAATACTGGAATAAAAACTTAACCACTCAAGATGCCCACTAGTCAACAAGTGGCTACTCATTAACAACTTTTTGAACATCTTTAACTAGTCAGATGCTTAATTGTTCCCAAACAGTAAATATTTTTGTGAATATTTCTCTCTTGCAATTTCACTCACACAATGGGGAAGCATGGAATTGGATTCTACTTACAGCTGAAGGGGATCCAAACGTCCGGAAATCTTCGTAGATGACCCTGAGTGTAGAGATGTTGATTACAGGCAATTGAAGCTTTGTTACCTCATACGTCCGTCCAGTTTTCTACGGTAAACAAAAAATTAAGACAACTGTCAAATTAATTAGCTTCTGTCCTAGCATCGAGATACAAAAAACACTGAAATTATAGTTTTGTTAAAAGCAAACTATTTTAGGAATTATAAAAAAAAATTCAGAAAATATTAAAAAAGCACTAGCACCTCCACAATTTGAAGAAAGTCGCCTAGGAATAATTCCTGTGTTGTCTTGGACTGGTGGCTACAGGACAAGATTTCTGTCATATGCTTGACAGCCACGTCATACATCCCAAGAGAAGCGTACCACCTAAAACAACCATCTCAATTAAGAAAGTTCAAAGCATGTAGAGGACATGCTTCTTGATAAAAGAAAATCACAATAGAATATGGAAATGAACCTAGTCTAACTTACTGTCCTATATGGAAATGAACATGATCATTGATGTAACTCCAAGTAGTTCCTCTAAAAACAGAAAGAGCACTTCGGTAGGTTCGAATTGCATGTTTAATCTGAGCATGTCAAGGTCAAAGATAAAAAAAATTAGCAGGGAAAAAAATACATTATTAAATTGGTATGGGGAGTGCTGCATATTGTTGATATTCCAATGTACCTGGTCACACTTTTTATACTGCTCACCGGAAAGCACTACATGAAATCCATATTTGCGTAACATGGAGGGTTTAGACAACAAGTAGCAGTATGATGCTTGTTCAAGCATCACAGCAGAATGTAGGATATCCTAAGACAACAAATTGGTCAACAGCGGAAAACAATAATCACAAATTATAATTTTTTTTATTTTCTGAAAAAAACACTACCTCACCACAAATACGAAAATAAACAGTAGCTGCCTCCTTATATTGATCACGTGCCTTTAACATTCCTATCCACCACAGACCACATCGTGTTGCATTTAGCTGACCCAATGATCCAAGCTTCTGAACATGTTAAGTTAATTGATCAAAAAGAGAATGTGAAAGGTATATACCAGTAACAGAGCCTTTTTAGAAGAAAAAAAACGTTACTCAATCTTTCTCATGATCCAACATAAACCATACATACTAAATATGTGTTAAAAGCGTTTTCCATGCAATATTCGGCTTCCTTTCTTGATTGATCCAATATGAAGTAAGTAAGTCCCATCATTTCCTGAAAAATAAAGTAGAGAAACAGAGAGTGATGTATTTCAGAACATTCTACCATCTGAAAACTTATGTATTGAAAAAAAACAATGTTAAGGAACTACAACACTAGGAAAAGGAACAATTCAAAAAGGGTTTTTTCTTAAAATTCTTTTATTTTTACTTCAGATAATGAAATGGTAAATGCTAATAAGAAGAACTACAATAAAACAAAAATGTCAAAGAACATCTTTAACAATAAGCATGACTAATGCAAGGCATGAAGTTCATCTGAAACCCTTATTGTAATGTAACTTTTACTTAGAAGTCAATAAGATTATTTTGACTTTAATCCAAAACGACAAGCAATGAGCCATGTAGAGTATCTCATCAACAATATTACCAGCATTTCAATGTTTCATGCTTTAAGAAAAATAAATAAATCCTTCAGTAAGAACATGACAATAGGGTAATAAAAATTCAAAATGGGTAGAAGATAAATGATAGAAATAAATCATTCTTCTGAAATAACTCTTTATTACCAAGGGAAGAAATTGAATCCAATTCAACTTCCTTCCACTGCTTCTCCACAAAAAAAAAAAACTAATCTAATGTGAAAACATCTAACCAACCATGCATCATCATCTGAAAGCCCTTTCCATTTGGAATATAAAAGATAATAATAATAACTACCTGCACACCAGCATAGCGCTTCCAGGCTTTATCAATCTTGTAATCTGTGGAAATTAGGCGATAATTTGACAAGGCAAGTTCATAATCTCGTAACATGAAAGCATAATCACCCAAAACTCGAATCTGGGATTCAATGGAATTAAAGTTATACCTTCAACAATGAAAACCAAAACCATATTAGAAAAATGCCAGAAATTGAATTATACATAGCATATGTGTATATTCTATCATAAGATATAAATAAATTTAACATACGCAGGACCACTGAGAGAATCTGCACCGTCTTCTTTCCCTTTTCTCCACCATAAATTTTTTATTTGATTTTTAAACCCTTTCCGTGTTGCAGAAACCTAAACAAAAGAAAATAATAAAGAAAAAAGTGAAGGACAATCAGAATATAGGTCAAACTAATTAATCTAGGGTCTGGATTAACAAATTCAAAAACCATGAATTCAAAAAGGGGCTAAACATAACAAACCTGTTGGTTGAGTATACGAATTTTTTGCTCCATACTTGGAATGATGTGCTTAGATGATAAATCTTGCATTAGAACTTTAATCTGTACGCAGGCAACAAAAATAGGTAGGAAAAAAATGCAGGTATGATGTAAGCATAAATCCAATATAATGAATCTAACAGCCTTTCTGGTAGCAAAAGCCAAATACCTCATCAATATCACCCATGTTAAGAAAGCAACCAAGACCTTGACTGGGAGTGGATGAGGAATCAGTTATCTGTCACAGATTTCAGGAGACAACAGCCTAAATTGCTTACTTTCATATCAACAGAACCAAAATTTTATATAATTTTTAACATAGGCTCCAGAACACAAGAAAAAGGAAAAAGCATGAGGCAAGGAAGATGAACTAAATAATCAACTTGTTTTATTCTGGAAAAGAAGAAGCTACAAGTCCTCGCCAAACAAACTTACATATGAAGCCCAAGGATTATCTTGATGTTTGAATGGAGCATCCACAGAAGAATTAATACAAAGCAACGAACAATCGTTTGTACCAAAAGTACTCCTCATTTCTGTCAATATTCTACTTGCTCTGTTGAAGAAGAATAAGCAACTCAAATAAGTCTAAAACTACATATAACTATATATCTTTCCAAAGCAAATTAATGAATAGAGACGACCCGAGATTGCATCAAGTTGCAGCAAACAACTTCCAAATTTTCGTTCTCTTTCCTTAATAAAACATTTTTTCAGTTTCAATGCTCACACTCGCACTATGAAATTTTGAGAAGTGGTTGAGCATAGATTAAGAAAAGAAACAAGAATTGCAAAGAATGAATTTAGTTTTTTGCCAAGAAAGTCTACAGCAGAAGAAGGCATTCATCTTTTATGGGGGTTGATAGAAAGTTACTGCAGAAAAAAGAGACTTACATATGGTTTTTATTAAACTAGAAAAAGCTTGTGATCAAGAGCAGGGAAGTGTTATGGGATACTTTGGAAGAAAAATTAGTTCATATGCATGGCTTATTATATCCAAACTGGTGTGAGAACTCCAAAAGTTGAGAGACTAAAGACTTTCTTATTGAGATAGGATTACATTAAGGCTCATCTTTAAGTCCTAGTCTAATCCTCCTTAAGTAATCCAGTTTTGGTTCTAGATACCAAGAACAATACAAAAGACTATCCCTAATTGCATGCTTTTTGCAGATAACATGATTTTGATTGAGGAATGAAAGGAGGTGATTACCTTTAAACTTGAGCTTTGGAGACAAATTTTGGAAACAAAAGGTTTTCACCTAAGTATGAATAAGATAAACTATATGGCTAACAATAATTTTGGCAAGAGACAAGGGGAATATGACTTGGAAGTAAAGATGGGAGATGTCATACCACAAATTTGTAACTTAAATATTTGGGGCCAATACTATAAAATGTTGGGGACACACATAGGAGCAAGCAAGATGGCTAAAATAGAAAAAAAACATGGAGATTATTTAAGATCGTGAAGTAACTATCAACCAGTGCATGTTCTAAGTATATGCACACTTAAAAAGCTTCTCAAACAAAAAAGGCAGCATCATTTATACCTGTCTGCAGGACCATCTTGATTATCATGCACTAACAAGTAATGCTTTGAAATTTTTGGATCCATTGCACCATCATTAAAAAGGGAAGGAAGCTTATCGGTATTAAAAAATTCAACAAATCTGTTAATAGGTTGCTCATCCTTAGAAGAGACAGCTAGAAGACCTGCAAATTATTCAGAGGAAAGACAAATATATTCGAAAAGATACATTCAGAAGACAGAAAGTAGAAGAAAAATTCAACATCAATACTATGTATGAGAAAATTCCAACACAAAAGAATAAGAGCTCTAACTGATTCCAAATCTTACATATCACGGGATGGTCAAAAGCTTCATGGTCTGAAAAGGAAGCCACACGAACAAGCTCTTTATTGAGAAACCGAAACCAAGATGGTGTATTTTGGTATTCAGAACCTACAAAAATATTTGTCAACCAAACCAGGTCTTAGACAATGACAGAACTAAACTACCTTGGCATCACCATTCCAGCCCAAGTGAAGCCTATTATAGCAGTATAGCACTAATATTACCTCAAGCTTTGTTTTGTTCAATTAAATTATTGAAATATATCATGTCCGCAGTTTAATCAAACTGAAAAACCCAGTACCCGAGCTCAGCTGAATTCCAAGCCCAAGCAATTCAAAATAAATATTAACTATTCGATGTATAGCCGCGCATTCATCCACATATAAACTAAACTATTAAATCTAATTGTTTTACCATGTGAAGGCACGTATATGAACATACAAAACAAAAAACAATTAGATACAGTGAAGTCACTTACTCGAGGAAAGTTCAAGATTAATTTCCGGCAAATCAGAACTCGAGTCAGGAAACTCTTTCTCCCCTGCCTCCGTGATAACTTGCTTCAATTGCTCTTTAGCTACCTAGTAAAAAGATGCGGATACACAAATAGAACCACATGATAAATCCTAAACATCAAACAAATCACGGAACATTCAAAAAAATCTACGAATCAAGCACATCCAAAACATGGATAAAGCGATGGCCGGCATTGATAAGAGAACGCGCGAGCAGTTAATTACCTTCAAATCGGGCCTCTTCACATCGGAGGCGTAGAACAAGCGTAATTTGAACTTGTGAAGACGATAGGGTTGGTCACTGGCAGTCCTAACAGGCACTGCACGATGTGGTACAATGCTGGTGAGGAGTGAGAAGGCGTAGCGGATAATGAATTAAAAAGGATTGGATGCGGAGAACGAGATTACCGTCGATGTTGTCGAAAGAGCAGAACGGCGTTAGCGTCTGGAGGAAGGAGAGGCCGTTCTTGAGAGAAGCTTCTTCGACAGAAGGAGTTGAAATAAGCATCACCACCGGAGTGATCTCCTCCAATAGCATTTGCCCCAGCGGCGTCATCAACGGATCTATCGTCGCCATCGTGTAATGGATATTCTCCTTTGGCAGGTTATTCGCAGCTCGCCGGCACTGCGATGTGGTAGAGTCGCCTCACTCTCTCTCGTGTCGGTCTGAGAGAGATGCAGAGCAGATCCGATCTCTGCCGTCAAGGTGCGATTGGAATTTGGGGAGTAACACAAACGGGAACCCACACACAGTTCAGTCTCCAGAGGAAGTTGCCTTTGCCTTCTACGACGTCGTCTACCAGAGTCCAGGCAAAGATTAGTAATAACAAATAAATGCATTTATAATTTTTATATAAACATTTGTAAAAAAAAAAGGATTTCTTTTTTACATAACCAATTGTTTGGACATTCTACGAGTTTAATTTTTCCTAAAAGCAATATTTAGTAAAATTTTACTCATTCCTCAATAAAACTAAATTAGTTTGAAATGAAACTTAAGAGAATACGAATTGATAAATAAAAAATATTTTTTTATATATAATGTTTACAAAAATTATATTTATGTATTTTTTAAGTAAATTACATTCATTAACTCAAAATTTTGCAAAATTAATATTCTCACTGAGGTGATAAGAAGAGTTAATTAATTCATTGGAATAACAAACAATCATTTGCATTGGTTTATATTTGTTCTCAAATTTAAATCCTGACTAATTATGCAACACCGTTGACAATATAATAAACAAAATATATAAATATATACTAATATTGTAAACTTTGTGTTAAGATGTACTATAGTATAAGGCTTTACTCCTGTAAAGAAGTTTACAAGGAGTTTTATTGTAGAGTTTCAATTAAGGCACTTACATAATAAGCGTTTATATAAATTTAAGAACTAGTTTTAATAAAATACTGATTAAGACAAATAAGGCACATACAAGTTAATTGTAATGAAATATTATACAACAAATATAAATTATTAAGACATTAATATATTTCATCTTATTTCAAACAATATCTTTAATTCATATTTTGGTAATTAATTGTGTTTTTCATCAAAGTCTTTAAATATTTGTGTTTTTATCGAAAAATTTAAATAATTCACAATTTTTTTTATTTACTAGCATTTAAATTTTATTAATTTAATCACTATATTATAAAATTGTTCATAATAGATTATAATTTTATAATTTATGATTTCCTCATTCACAAAGAGAAAAAAAATTAAGGATAAAATTTCAACACATGATTTTTATTTTACTATTGACGTATTTTTACATTATATATTAATAAAACCTACATTTCATTATTAAATAAATTTAACTAACATAAATATTTGATAAAATAAAATAATAATAAGTTTAACTAACTATGAATATATCAGATTATACTATTAATACATTTTTATCCTTATTTTTTATTATAATTTTTTATGAAATATTTTTTATGATCAATTATATTAACTTTTGTTGTAGTAGTATTTTTTATATTAAATTAATGTGGGGTCTTTTAATATTAAAAAAATAATATTTTTTATTTATATAAGATGGTGATTTATTTTTTAATTTTATAGTATATGTTTAATATTTTAATAGATTATTTAAAGTTTTGTTTTTATTTAACAGTGTTTATATTAATATATTTATGTGTATAATTATTATGTTTATGAATAATTTATTTGATTATGATTTTTTATGATTTTTTTTTGTTAATTACATTGTATTTTTATTGTTTTAGTATTTTTTTATTTTTTATTACTATAGAGTTTTAATATTAAAAAATAATTATTTATATAAGATGAGATTTATTTTTCAGCACATGTTTAAAATGAGATTTATTTTTCAGCTCATGTTTAATATTTTTTAAAAAATTACTTGTTTTTATTTAATTTGTTAAATACATATTTTTTAATTATAATTTTTAAATTATACTTATTTATATTTAATATATATATTTGTTTTTTAATTATAATTTTGAAATCTACTAAATAAAAGTTTTTATTTTTAATAAAAAACAACTCATTTTATTATTAAATATTTTTAATAGGCAAAAATAATTTTGTAAAGTAATATTTTACATCTTTAAAAAAATTAAAATTCTCTCACAACCATCATATTACTCATAAATTATGTACCATCGACACTGACAACGCATACTGATACGACATGGATTAGAGATACGTATAATCTCTAAAATGTAGGACATAAGGACACAAATCTATATATTATATAATTATAAATTATATAAATTGACAATAAATATTATGTGCACAAATATGTTTTAGATTTTTTTTAGCAAAAACATATTTTTTCATGGTTGATTCAAAATGATTTGTTTCTTATTTTTATAATCATAATAAAAATCTTTACAATAAGTTTGAGTTTTTAAAAAATTAATGAATTTTTATTTTTTAAAATTGTGTTTGACCCATGTTAAAATTGTTAAAAATCCAACAAATATTTTTTAAATTAAACACTTCACCGTTATGTGTTTCACTAGTGTCGGTATCCAATACATGTGTCCGACACGACGACACATCATTTAAAAAAGGTGTTCAAGTATCATAGCTCACAAACTCCCATAAATTTTTCTCAAACATCCACTCCAAAATACCCAATACAAACAATTTTATTTTTATTCACACTTTTCTTTCACGTCTTTGCATATTCATTTTCTCAAATCTTCGTAGCCTTCCTAATCCAAACACATCTAAAATTATAAAATGTTAACAATTTTTTTTAATTAAAATAATAAAATTACTCTCTTATTATCTATCCTAATTCTTTTATCATGAGAAAAAATTAAGTGCTTGCATCCGTCGCAGTCATCGGCTGCCGTCGTCGGTGAGGTTTGCAGCTTTTCCATTAATATTTGAGAAAGTGTTTCTGAGTGTTGTCCCTGTGGTTGTCGAGGTTTGCACCTTTTCCGTTAATATTTGTGCATCTTCATCAAAGAACCCTGAAATGTCTGTATGTTATTTATCTGTAAACTCTCTCAGAGCAGTGATTTTTTGTGATATGAGGTCATTACAATGTTCCAAGAGCTTTCTTATTCAATCTTGTGGGGATTACGGTAAGAAATTATGTATATTAATTTTTATAAAGTGACTCACATGACTTAGAGTTTGGGTTTTGGGCCCAAATATGATTTAATAATAATAATAGAATAAAGGCCCATTGGTTAATGTGAGAAATATATATATCTGATAATATACCTAATGAAAACCTACATCTGATGGAGATTGGGTACTAAAGCTATAAGGTTATGTCTCTGCAAATAATAGTTGTCTCACTGTTAACCATCACGACGAAAGTGTGAGACAAGAACGGAATTGCAAGAGATAGATTGGGATAAAGGAGATAAAGTAACTGCTCAATTAGGATCCTCGTGGATCAAGGTAAGATTTATATGTGAACACATTATTGTATGTGTTCAATTACGTTTATTTATGTTTTGACTTACATGTGGTATCAAAGCCTTGTTGCTCATTTTGTGATTCTCCATTAACGCTTTTCCAAAATTAAAGAACCCTAATTTTAAAAATATTCCCAATTTTTAAGAATCCTAATTTAAAATTAGGGTTTATAAATTAAGGTTTTCATTCCTCTATAATAGTTCCCTAATTGTCCTAAGCCGTCAATATTAGAGAACCATAATTTTAATTAATCCCAATTGAAGAACCCTAATTTTAAAATTAGGGTTTATGGATCAACGTCATTAACGGCGTAAAACCCTATGAACCTAAAAGTGGGACCGCAAGCCTTCGCCGCTGTCATCCTGCGTTTTTCCGTCACCACCCATAACGGCAGCGGTGCTAGTGGCACACGCGGTGCGGTGGCGGCATGGTGGCACACGCGATGGGGCGCGACGACGAGGTGGTTGCGCAGCGCGAGCGGTGGTCGCTGGACCTGTTCGCGCGCAGTGGCTGCCGGAAAGAAAGGGAGAGTAAGATGAGTAGGGTTTTTTGGTGTGTGGTAGTATCAGGATGATGCAATGGCAGGGAGGTTCACGGAATTGGAATGCAACATAATGTTGGATTCAAAATATTATAATATAATATAATGAAATTCGTGAATGAATTATTTGCGCTTTACGTTATCATTTTTTTATATTAAATTTTTTATTTTTTTTATTTTTTTATTTTTTTATTAAAGTTAATTAAAGTTTTTTTTAATTAAAATTTTATTATATTATAATGTAATTTAATTTACATTAAATTAAAAGTTTAATCAAAGTTTTTAATTCAAATTTTATTATGTTATTATAATTAATTTAATTTGAATTATATTAAAGTTTAATTAATTGATTGAAAGTGAGGAATGGAAAATTATATTTCCGCTTTATGTATTTAATTTTAAATTGAAATTTTTGAATTATTTGTATGATAGATTTGTAATCACCAAAGTGATCAAATCTTTAAGTTTTATTTAATTCCAAATTATGGATGAAATTTTATTTCAATTAATGATATTATTTATGGAATTATTTGTATGATAGATTTGTAATCACCAAAGTGATCAAATCTTTAAGTTTTATTTAATTCCAGATTACTGATAAATTTTATTCCAATTACCTATAGAATGGATGCTAAATTATTTATATATATGGGTAAATGGAAATTCATTATTGCAGGGCATTATGGATCACCCAAAGGTTGATTAGTTGTCCTTATAATTAATGGATATGATTGTTGGTAGTGAGTATGTGTTATTAGTTTTGCTTGTATATCCAAAGATAACAAGTGTTTCTAGTTAATGCATACATCTTGCCAAATAAAGGTAATACTATTAGCATCATTATGTTTTGTGTATTAATGGATCTCCCAAAGGAGAACATTAGTATACATATAATGTTTTCTGAATCTGTATAGTATGTTAAGTTTATGACTCGAAGTATTAATGTTAAGCATGTGTGATTGCAGTATCTGTTCCTGTAGCCTTACGTTCGCAGGTTACGTCTGTTCCAGTCTTTAATGCTTATTATGTATGTTTTGAATCAAACTTAACTGAAGTTCCACATAATTCTTGGTGGATTGATTCTGGATGCACAACTCATGTTTCTAACATTATGCAAGGATTCCTTTCAACCCGAACCATAAAGCCAAATGAAAAGTTTGTCTTCATGGGAAATAGAGAGAAGGTTCTAGTGGAAGCAGTCGGGACTTATCGTTTAATCCTCGACACTGGATTTTATTTAGACCTGATGGATACTTTTTACGTACCTAGTATATCTAGGAATTTAGTATCATTGTCTAAACTTGATGTTGCCGGATACTCTTTTAAATTTGGGAATGGATGTTTCAGTTTATATCAGCGTACCCATTTGATTGGATCTGGTACTCTTTATGATGGATTATATAGATTGAATCTCGATAATCTATATGCTGAAACTCTTATGACCTCGCATCATGATGTTGACATTAAACGAAGTTTGGTGAATGAATGTTCTACTTTCTTATGGCACAAACGTTTGGGACATATTTCCAAGGAAAGAATGGAGAGATTGGTAAAGTATGAAATACTTCCAAGTTTGGATTTTACTGATCTGAATGTATGTGTGGATTGTATTAAAGGCAAACAAACAAAACACACAAAGAAGGGAGCCACAAGAAGTACTCAGCTTCTTGAAATTATACACACTGATATATGTGGACCTTTTGATGCAAGTTCTTTCAATAAAGAAAGGTATTTTATCACCTTCATTGATGATTTTTCACGTTATGGTTATGTCTATTTACTGCATGAAAAATCGCAAGTGGTGAATGCCTTGGAAGTTTATATAAATGAAGTGGAAAGGCAATTAGACAGAAAGGTGAAAATTGTCAGGTCAGATAGAGGTGGTGAATATTATGGAAAATATGATGAAAGTGGACAACACCCTGGTCCGTTTGCTAAGTTCCTTGAGAGACGTGGTATTTGTGCTCAACACACAATGCCAGGTACACCACAACAAAATGGTGTTTCAGAAAGGCGTAATCGAACCTTAATGGATATGGTTAGGAGCATGTTAAGTAAGTCAACTGTACCTGTTTCATTGTGGATGTATGCTTTAAAAACTGCCATGTATCTGTTGAACAGGGTTCCTAGTAAGGCAGTTCAAAAGACACCTTTTGAATTATGGACAGGAAGGAAACCCAGTTTGAGACACCTGCATGTTTGGGGATGTCAGACAGAAGTCAGAATATACAATCCGCAAGAGAAGAAATTGGATGCAAGAACAATCAGTGGATATTTCATTGGTTATCCAGCAAAGTCGAAAGGGTATATGTTTTACTGTCCTACCCATAACACACGAATTGTTGAATCTGGAAATGCACGGTTCATTGAAAATGGTGAAACCAGTGGGAGTGATATTTCACAAAATGTGGAGATTAAGGAAGTTAGAGTACAAGTTTCTTTAACTAGTACCTTTACTTCAAGTATTGTTGTTCCTAATGTAGTTGAGTCACGCAACGATCATGAAGAAAACAATGAACCTGTAGTAGGACAACCACAAGAAATAGTATTAAGAAGATCTCAAAGAGAAAGAAAGTCTGCTGTTTCGAATGATTATATGGTTTATCTACAAGAGTCAGAAAATGACTTAAGTATTGATAATGATCCAGTTTCATTTTCAGACGCCGTCAATGATGATAATTCTGATAAGTGGTTAGATGCCATGAAAGATGAGCTTAAATCAATGGCACAAAATGATGTATGGGACCTTATAGAATTGCCAGAAGGATGCAAGAAAGTCGGGTGTAAATGGGTCTTTAAGACTAAACGTGACTCTCATGGCAATATCGAACGTTACAAGGCTCGACTTGTTGCCAAAGGTTTTACTCAAAAGGATGGCATTGATTATAAAGAAACATTTTCACCTGTTTCTAAGAAAGATTCCTTTAGAATTATCATGGCATTAGTAGCTCATTATGATCTTGAGTTGCATCAGATGGATGTCAAAACTGCTTTTCTGAATGGGGATTTAGAAGAGGATGTTTATATGGACCAACCAGTGGGGTTCATTGAAGAAGGAAAGGAACACATGGTGTGTAAACTTAAGAAATCAATATACGGGCTTAAACAGGCTTCTAGGCAATGGTATCTAAGTTCAATGATACTATTGTGTCCTTTGGGTTTAAGGAAAACATCGTTGATCGGTGTATATACCTGAAGATCAGTGGGAGCAAGTTTATATTCCTGATTCTGTATGTTGGTGATATCTTGCTTGCAACTAATGATCTTGGTCTATTAAGTGAGACTAAGAAGTTTCTCTCTAATAACTTTGAGATGAAAGATATGGGTGAGGCATACTATGTGATAGGAATTGAAATATTTTGTGACAGATCATAAGGACTGTTAAGTTTGTCTCAGAAAGCATATATTAATAAAGTTTTAGAGAGATTCAGAATGGATAAATGTTCGACATCTCCTGTTCCAATACAGAAAGGAGACAAATTTAGTCTCATGCAATGTCCAAAGAATGACTTGGAACGGAAACAGATGGAGAATATACCTTATGCATCTATTGTTGGGAGTTTAATGTATGCTCAAACTTGTACACGACCAGATATTAGTTTTGCAGTTGGTATGCTTGGTAGATACCAGAGTAATCCAGGATTGGATCATTGGAAAGCTGCAAAGAAAGTTTTAAGATACTTGCAAGGAACGAAAGATCACATGCTTACTTATAAAAGATCTGATCATCTTGAGGTGATTGGATATACAGATTCAGATTTTGCTGGCTGTGTGGATACACGAAAGTCTACATTTGGTTATGTGTATCTTTTAGCCGGAGGAGCGATTTCATGGAAAAGTGCGAAACAGTCAGTCATCGCTGCGTCCACTATGGAGGCTGAATTTGTGGCATGCTTTGAGGCCACAGTTCAGGCTAATTGGTTGTGGAATTTTATTTCAGGACTTGGAATTGTTGACAGTATTGCCAAGCCGCTGAAAATTTATTGTGATAACTCCGCAGCAGTCTTCTTTTCTAAAAACGACAAGTATTCCAAAGGTGCTAAACATATGGAATTGAAATACTTTGCCGTTAAAGAAGAAGTTCATAAACATAAAGTGTCAATAGAACATATTAGCACTGATCTTATGCTGACCCTTTAAAAAAAGGGTTACCGCCCAAAACATTTACTGGTCATGTTGTAAATATGGGCATTATGTCTACTAGTGAATTATGAATGTTGTTAATGCTTATTTGACACTCTGAGCTCATTGATAAATAAAGTTTCTGAAATTTATGTTGTTTTCTACTTTATGTATATGCATGCAAATTATGTTATTATGGTGTGGAAAACAAATTATGTTGTTATTGATGACAATGACATTATGTTTGAACCTATTATGAATTTCTCACTATAAAGTCATATTAAGGAGAAAGAATGATATAGTAGTACATGGAAGGAAATGTGTTGATTCAAATGACATGTAACCGCCATGACTCTTATTATTTCTGTATTCTTGATTATGAATAATGATAGAACCAATTTATGTAAGGCCTTTTAAATGCGCATTTATGTCATTATTAAATCATGAAAGTATTATAACTCATATGAGTCAAGTGGGAGAATGTAAGAAATTATGTATATTAATTTCTATAAAGTGACTCACATGACTTAGAGTTTGGGTTTTGGGCCCAAATATGATTTAATAATAATAATAGAATAAAGGCTCATTGGTTAATGTGAGAAATATATCTGATGATATACCTAATGAAAACCTACATCTGATGGAGATTGTTGGGTACTAAAGCTATAAGGTTCTGTCTCTGCAAATAATAGTTGTCTCAAATGTTAACCATCACGAAAGTGTGAGACAAGAACGGAATTGCAAGAGATAGATTGGGATAAAGGAGATAAAGTAACTGCTCAATTAGGATCACTCATGGATCAAGGTAAGTGCCTACTTCTTC
Source organism: Phaseolus vulgaris (assembly GCF_000499845.2). Classification (NCBI taxonomy): domain Eukaryota; kingdom Viridiplantae; phylum Streptophyta; class Magnoliopsida; order Fabales; family Fabaceae; genus Phaseolus; species Phaseolus vulgaris. The sequence continues at coordinate 45,561,642 of NC_023759.2, read as the reverse complement.
ACTTTATGTTTTGTGTGAGAATCATGATATGATAAGATCTATATGTGAACACATTATTGTATGTGTTCAATTACGTTTATTCATGTTTTGACTTACAATTACTGCTTCGAAACCATACGAAAGGAGCGAAAGGTTCCAAGGTTGGCTACTCTGCTCTCATCTATTGGATTGTTGTACAAAGTGTTGTGTTAGGTAAAGAACTCCATTTTAATATCAATTCCCATCTGTATTTTGAATTTTGTTTGTTGGATGATTTTATTGGCCATTAATTGTTGATGTTGACCAAACTCAATCTCAAAGAAAAGTTCGAAATTGCTACTAATTTCTTTAGGTTACAGAAACTCAATTTGTATTATGTCATAAAGTTTGAAGCTTACTTTTGCTGAAGTGTTAATTATTTGGGTATAATTAAGAACTTCTTCATAATTAGTTTTATTTTGTTTTTGTATCCTTGATTTAAGTTGTTGTTCTGAGAATAGTCACCGTGTGATTATAATTGTCATTTTCTAAAGTAAAGAAAGGTTAATTGCTGAGTGGTTGCCGTGAGTGTTTTTCTTCATTTTCCCCAATCTAAAGTTCAATTGACTGATTTGTTTTAAGTAAAAGGACAAATGGTGAGTTAAAGTCAAATTTGGGTGACATTTAATTTATTTTTCCTCAGTTCCTTTTTATGTGCACATCTCTTTTTTGTCTAACTACATTAAGGTTGGTTTAGACTAATGTGACCATGGCGGTTAGGAAGTTGGTGTCTGACAATCACATTGTAGTTAAAATTATCCTTAAGAACTCCACCTGTTGTAAACAGGGATGCAAATCATTGTTGTTTGACGATGATTTCAAAACTGAAAACCTCACCATCTCCAACAAATGATCCAAGTGATCTTCTTTGCACACCTGTGATCTTTCAGAGTCTGTTACTCCTTCCTCACCATTTCCTGTGATCTGATTCTCTTTATATACTCCTCTAGTTGTCCCCACCTTTCAACTGCTGCAATCATTGCCACCAGCATTGGATTTACAACAGAGTGGATTAGCTCAGCCACAGTCGACCCTTCTCCACCCAAACACTTACCAAACAACAAATAAACTAGTACTCACAAACCTAAGACTCTAATAATACACAAGAATCAAACATAAAGAGCTAAAGGAAGAAGGCTGACATAACAAAAAGTGTGGATGTTGTTATTATCCTCATAGGAGTCAGCTCATCAACTCCACTTTTTGAATGTGGTTTTGGTGCAGTGTCATTTACATATTGGGGTGACGGTGTTGCCTCTATATCCAAGACCTTGATAATTATCTTGTGCCTCTGTCATAGTGACCATGAACCCACTAATGAAGTAAAACAGGTCTGGCCTGTCAAACTGGAAGACAAACCTGCATTTCCTATGAAACTCACAAAATTTATAAAACTTTACCTCCATACAACTTTACCATTGCTTTTCCGTCAAAAATATGCAATTACTTCGGATTTTTCACCTTACCTATGGAATTGGTTTGTCGGTAATACCACATTTTCTTATAGTGTTAGATGGTAGTGTGAAACTACAATTAGGATTTAAGTATTGCCTCATATTGAGTATATGAGGATTAGGTGTGTAATTAGAAGTCTCATTGAGTGAAAATAAGTGAAATCAACAATTTATAAGGAGAAAGACCTACAAACTTCCATTCGTCTTTAGATCTAGAGTTAAAGGTTGACGTCATATGTCTTGTATGGATTGTATGGATTGACTAATGACTTATTAGATCCAAATTTCCTTGATTATGTAACAAGTTTTCCTGGTATATTCACTCGTACCAAAGAGTAGAAATTAAAAAAAGGAGTAATATATAGAAAAAAAATGAACAAACCTATTTGTTTCAAAAGTTTTGAAATGGAGGAGGTAATGTCTTTATTTTTATATGATTTCCTAATGGCTCCCCGAATCTTTTCCGAACCAAACAACCATCTAATGATTTATCTTAAAAAATGGTGTTCTAGAAAGGATCAAGACTAATATTTTCTAAATAAAAATGTGTTCGAAAATGTATTATTAGACTTTCTTATAGCGATCTGGTGTTCTTTTTAAGGATTCTGACATGTCAAACTGCTTATTTTTACTAGACAACTCTATTGATGTTTGCATTTTTGCAGTTGCGGTTGTTTTTATTTGATATTGTTTGACTACGTTAATAATGGGAAAGATTAAAGCAAGAAGAAAAGGAAAAGAAAAGAGGAGAAGCATTCATTCACAACAAGTAAGGTTTGCATCATGGTGGAGTGTCATTTATTATTCATTGATATAATAGTACAGTATTTTAAAGGTTTTGCATGATCCGAGAAGCTCAAGATCCAACCAATAACAATTAATAACAACCTCTTACTCGTACTATCGTGCAAGAGACATTCTTTCTTCAGAAAATGCAAACTCAAATTAATCCCATGTGCTCCTTTCTTAAAGAACAGTCGAACAATTAGCGTACTGTACTTTTAGCTTGACATAACTTATAACTTTGAACTGCATTGACGGAAAAATTTGGATCAAGTTAAAAGAAAGAAGATGCGTGAACCACTGCATCCATCAGAGCTTCATAGCAAAAGCAATGCTCCTCCAAGTTTCTTGAGTCTTGATTATTGACATAACTAACCCGACTTCGAAATGAATAAAAACAGAAAGCATTTATAGTTAATTTGTTGTATAAAAGACAAGCTTGGTTTAAATTCTAACTAGATGTTCTTAAAATTCTCTTCCACAACAGATACAAGTTTAATTTGTCACAAATTATTAATTAAGAAGCGTACAAATTAAGCCAAAGCGGACACCAAGTGGAACCCATGACTACTCCCAAAATTCATGCCAAAAAAATTATTAACTTATTCAGCGCACGAGGGAGCTGAACAATGATTAGTAGGCGTGATTAAAAAAACCTTGGTATCAAGTGATTTCATTTTTCTTTATTAGTATTGTTAAAGAAGCGAGATCAGAGAATTACATTTGTGACAGTACGTTATCAACATTACGTTGATTCAAGTGAAACAATGTTCAGATATATGTTCAGCAAGAATTTGAGTTCATGTTCTACAAATGAGAAAAAAAAAACTGATTAGGAGAAGAGGTGTGTTAGAGATAATCATTCAGGTTTTCTAATAATCATATGTATGTACTAATTATAACATAATTTGCAAAAAGGAAATATATGTGTCGGTAAAGTGCAGTGATTTGTTTAACTTCTATTTTAAAGTCTTAAGGGATCAGGGAAAGATTGAGATTGGGATGCTAAACTTTTGTTGTGGGATCTGCTTCTCATGTATCTAAGTTGTTGGTTGTTGAAAGAAGAAACCTGAAATGATTCTACCGAGGGTTTTGCTTCCGCTATCACTCATCTCCACCAATATAAACATCCCACGTAGGGTTAACACCGACACCATGCATTAGCCCACGGAGCAGTGACACCAGCTGGCCTAACTTGCCCCATGCATGTTCATGTGAATGGCCGCATATACAATTCCAAGATCATATCCAAAGGCCCTCTCACGTGTTACATTATAAAACAAACTTCACCAATACACTCAATGTGCTTTATAGGAGTTCAAAGCTTCACCATCACACAAAATGTTCATATAATCAATTGAAGTCTAGATAGTCTTTTGTACTTCCCCTTTCTTGAAATCTCCCTCCTCTCTCTCCCTCTCTCTCACACACACAAAGTCCATAAAAACAAACCATAGAGAGGGATATGCATTGATATGCTGTGAGTGGTGATGGAGAGAGGGTGGAAGGCTAATAGTGTTGAGATTTCACCGAACTGTCCCAGGTGTAGTTGTTCCAATACCAAGTTCTGCTACTACAATAACTACAGTTCAACTCAACCACGGTACTTTTGCAAGGGCTGCAGAAGGTACTGGACCAAAGGAGGATCCCTCCGCAACGTACCAATTGGTGGTGGCTGCCGCAAAAGTAGAAGGGGTAGATATAATAAGACCTTAAGACAAGCCAATAGCCCAGTTGGGCATTCTGATTTAAGGCCTTCTTCTTCAGTGATGTCTGATGGGCCAAATATTGATATAGCTCAAGTCTATGCAAGTTTTCTCAACGTGAAGCCAGATCAAGTGCAAACATTTTGCTCTCCTTCTCCTGAGTATTCAAGCATAATTAACACTGATTTTGGCCACAGTGCTTTGTCTGAAGAGCACGGTCTTACCGGGCGCTTGCATTTTCATGAACAGCCCACAGAATCCTATTTTAGTGAGGATATCGGAATGTACTTTTGTGGGTTGAACTCTATTCAGAAGCATAAAGAATATAGTAGCAGTCATGATACAACAGTTACAAAAACAAATTTTGAGTTGCCCCCATTACCAGGTGAAGATGCAGAAACCTCACATGGTAATGTGTTGTGGTCCAATTCTGAGATGATGGTAGATCATGGTTTGCAAGCCACCCAATGGCCCCTTTTTGAACCAGAAGCTTATGATGCAGACTTCTTAATGGGTAACTGTTGGAGCCACTTCGATTTGCCAAGGGATGCTTCTTTTTCCACGCCTTGATAATATATATAATATGTGATTCTTCAATACCGTTGCCTTTCTTTGGTTTTTCTGGTTATATACAGTTTATGTATAGGTTGGATCAAATCATTAATAAATAATTTGAATATGTAAGCATATGCAGTCTTAATTTGTGTTACGTGCACCCTAGTAATGATTACAAACACTTTTCTATCATAATGAATATATTTCGATATCTGCATCCAATCTAGTTATGCTTTAGTTTTAAATATTGGTTACCAGTACCAGGATAGGGACCGGGTTTATTCTCCTCCAAAGCTGTGGAGAAAGTTATTTTTATGTAAGAGTGAAATGAATATATATACAGAGAGAGAGATACGTATGTATGAACTATACATATATTGTGCTATTTCCCCAATAGTTTATACTATATATTGTTATGATTTAGCGATTTTATTGATTGGAGTCACACCAAACACAAACCTGAAATTTGAGTTGTGGCCAAAACAGAAGTAGCATAACTGAAGGTGGCAAGGAGCAACAAGGGAACCCAAAAGCACAAAAGTGCAGAGTGGAACCCATTCTCATTGCTTTAACTTATGGAAACTAAAAAAAAAAGAAATCTCTGAAGGCTTGAGACATAGTTGTTGCATAATCACATTAGTTATTAATATGTATTAAGAATTTGAATATCAGAACTACTAAACAAATGTGTTTTCTCTATAATAACACTCACCCGAAACCACTTACCTTTTCAATTGATAGGTTTTTTCTTCTTGTAGAAACCAAACTCATTACATTAGAAAATATGTTAGAAATATTTGTTTCAAAGTTTGACAAAGTTGTTCCTTAACATCCTTCTAGCCTTGAATCGCTCCTTTCATTTCATTGTCCCCTTACCACATTCAATGCCATGATCTCTGGTCTATTTCAGTTTGGAAGTGCATATATATGAGTGAGTTGTCATCATCATCAAGAAATCCACTTGTTCTTTTGAAGGAAATCTTGTTTTTCCTTCATTGAGAATCAAAGTATTAAGGAGTGATATCAAAATCAATTTTTTAACACACTACCAGGTGAAAAAAAACAGCTTAAGTCTTAAGAGTTTTGGCAAATCTGGTATAAAATTATTTCTTCGCACTAATTAAGACTCACTAAACAACTTTTTTTTTATATATTTTTCTTAACTCAACATTTTATTTTGTGTATTATGTTTGATTTGTATTTTTAAAATCTTCGGTTCATTTCTGACTTTGTAATACAAATTTTTATTTTTAATTTTACCTGTCAATTTTCATAACATTAAAGACAAAAGTCAATGGCTTTTTACATATTTATGAACCAAATGAAAACTAAAAAGAAAAACAACAAAAGTGATTATTATTTGGGACTAATTCATGATTTTGTACATTTTTAAATTTATCAAATAATATTGTTAGGATCTCACATCAATTAGAGATAAGGTCAATTTAAAATATACAAGTAGAGATGATCATCCTCTAACAAATTGGTTTTGCGAATATGATTTATACTTAAACTCATTTTCTAATATGATATGTTTAATTTATTGTGTCACTTGCCATTAGATCACTTAGAAATATTTATTATTATACATATGTAAAAGATCCTATATCGACTATAGATATATTTAATATCACACATATATTAGAGATCCTAAGTCAAAGAAAGAGAATGTAAATTTACAATATAAGATATATATTTTAGGATTATATAAAAGTTTCATATATTTAGTTTGTTTAATATTAAGTTTATTTAAATAAATTTATTATAAATATACAAAAATATATATTTTTGATTGAATAGAATGACAACAGATGGACCAATGTGTATGGTTAGATAATTAAGAATTTATTGTCATGAGTAAATTAGGGAGGCAAGGAGAATACATTATTTTGTGTAAAACATCCATACAAAACATTGTGATACACCTTAAGGTGTTTATTGAAAAGTAGATTTTAAGTTTAACTCAACATCATAAATTAGTTTATTATAAGATAAGGTTTACACTCACTTATATGTGAAATTTTCAACAATGTTTTGAATTAATTTTGACTTGAAGGTTTACTCTTTTATGAGTAAGATAGGAACGACTGAAGGTTCCATTTAGTGGTGATACAATTTCTACTTTTTCTCAACTATTTTTCTCCTTTTCAAGAGTAAAAGGTTAGATGTTTGGGTGGAATATCTTCTAAGCAATTAGGGGTATTTCTTTTGGAGGCTTAGGGCAATTATTAAGTATTTATGCTCATTAAACATAAGCATTATCTAGTTACCTTCAATATATAAATTAAGCTCCTATTATATATGGGTGGTTTCAACTAGTTTGTATATAATAGTTTTTCTTGTCTTATAAAATACTTTAACAAAACTAGTAAAAATAAAGAATTATAGAGGAAAGATAATTCAAATACAAAGGAGAAGAGGTTTATACAAGTCTTGTTATTTATATGTAATAGAGACAAATTTAATTAAGAATCTACCAAAGTCATACACTCATATTTTAAGACCAATTTTAATATTTATTTATTCACTTTTTTTTTTTGCAGCCTTTTACTTGTGTAACCCGTGTTAAGTCTTTGGCTACAATTAATTATCAATATTGTTCATTTTACAATAAAAATTACAAATAATACTCCAGTAACTGCAGAATAATATGACGATAAAATACATAAAAAAAAGAATAGAATTTATAAAATAATAATAATTGAATGGTTATTAAAAAAGCTTAAGAAACGTTAATATTCTGTGGAATTAAATATTAGCATTAATAAGCAGAAGTCTGAGAATTATAAGGGTCAGAAGAAGGGTACTAACTAACTGTTTAAAAAGATTTTATTGGGGGTTCCAACCAACCCAACTTGCACCTCTTCACTCATCAATGCCCACCACCAGCTAATAGTAATGGTCTTTGGTTCTGCATAATTCGGTCAGAAAATTATATTCAAACGTATACGTTCTTTCACGTTCACCTTCGCCACTATATTGACCTTCAATCAACACCATCTCACTACCAATTTAATATTCAAATTCATAAACCACGTATTGTTTTGTAACCAGGTGCCCAGAACCCCACCACAGTGTCGTTTTTCGAGACAAAGCCAAGCAATTCAATGTTTCAAAGTTTGGACTATACCTCAAACAAACCAAAATTAAAGAACAACCAACCTACAACCTGTGCATCACATGACCCTTCAAAATTAATAGAAAAATATACATTCAAAACTTGTTCAAATATACAACACACTTTCTTTATCTAAAATTTCAATTTTTTATATAAAATAATAAAAATATCATTTTTTTATATAATTAATTAAAGAGAGCAAATTGTTAATATATCGTCCCTAAAATTAATTTAAGCTTACCATATACATCTAAGAAACTCACCCACCATACACAAATTCATAGATCCATCTTTATACAAACAAATTGCTTACATCTATTTATATAATATCTTAATCTCATTGTATATTGTATTTTTTGGAAACCACGATGATTCCGCCACTATTCATTCATAGATCATTGCGGGATTTACGGGTGGCAATACCACATGAACTCTTAATTATAAAATTATATTAATAATTTTAATTTAATTATTAGTGATAAATATATCCCAACTTTATATTTTTGTTAAACTTATTATTATCACTAAAGTTTGTCTTTTTCTTCTACTTTATATGTTATAATAATCTCTTTTTTCATACAATAGACACTAGTTCTTTATTTAGTATTTAGGTCATAAATTCATTCTTGTAATACTCAGAATGTTTAGAAGGTGGTGTATCTTGTTTTTCTGTAAAAGAAAAATAGTTGTTACCAAGTAGTTATCTAATGTGTTACCAACATTTATATTTTGCTTTAGGTTTTTTATATGGGTTGAAGAACTCTTAGTATTCTCATTCTATTTTTTTTTATTGTTGAAAAAAAATCTCACTTTTAATTCGAATATTTTAGTTTTTAAAAAATAATACACTTCATTAATATTTCTAATTAGTATAGCCCCAAAAGCAAGCAAATAGTAATAGTAAGAAAGAGTACTAATTTGTGCCTCATTCATTCTTAAATATTAAAATATGACATCGGTAATTAATTCACACTTGCTAAGAAAGATGATTAGTTTGTATGCTTATCTATTTGCAAGGCCTCGATCATAGTATGCAAAGAAATTACGAGTTTGCAAAGGAGGTTACTCTTTGCTGTTTCAATTGGAAATGGATCATGTTTCATTCTTTTTGTAATAAAGAGCAAATCTAGATGTTGCCATATTGTCCTACTCAACCATGCTTGGGGTCCCTTTGTATAAAGTATACTATTGGGTAAGTTAGCTTTTGTTTAATATGCAGTTTTACATAATTCTGTTTATGCAGTTAATATGGAGGTTAACAAGGTTATATTTAAAAGAATAGAGACTTACCCCTTAGCTAAGGAAGGGAAAAGTTTTGCGCTATTGTTGCAGGAATATGGCAGTTGAGGTTGAAATGCAGGTCACCAGGAATTTTGAGAGGCTTTAGAGGAAAGGGATACTGTTATGGGTTTTTCAGCTCAAACAATAATCTCTTAGGAAGTTTTTGGGGTTATGTGTATGATGATGTAGGAAATGCATGTGTAATTTTGTTGCAGATACGCCTTTTGGGTAATAAAGAACATGGTAGTGTATACAAATATGTTACAAAATTTTGTATTGTAAGGACAACGGTACTAAAAGCTTGTAATTCACGTCAAGAAGTTGTATCTATCACTTATCTAACATGTAATGTTATTCATGTTCTTTTAAGTAGGTGGTGATATGGTTATGGTCGTGTATAAGTTTACTCAATAATATTAAATTTTTGTATCTATAATTAATATATATATATATATATATTAAAAATTACCATTAAATATTGCAAGGGGAGAGATGCATAGTAGTGAAGTTTTAATTTATAAAGTTAATTTCTTGAATTCTATAACGAGATTATAAGACACAATTTATAACATTTATATTTGTGGACAATTAAGGATATTTGGATAAGAAAATAATTGATAAAAAATAATTAAGAATATATATGTTTTGCTCAGGAAATTATGCTCATAATAAAAATAACAAAATTTAAACTAATTAGAGATCGAGGAGTCTTATGAAGGGGTTTGACTAATTCATTAATTAGCATTATTGGTTTGACGATTTATTTATTTATCATTAATTTGGGGACGTCCAAGGGATTCTTCTGTTTATTTTTTTTGGGTCAACATATGTAGATGAAAAAGTTTCTGACCAACAAAAATACATTAGGTTTTAAACTTTAGGAGAACTACGTAGTTTTCCTAGCTTGGTCTATCTATGAGTTTGAACAGCACATTCACAACAATATACTCCTAGATCTCGTTTTCTAGAAGTACATGCATATACCACGATTGATCCGTTGAAGAAACTGAAACTTTTCATTCAAAAACATCAACAAACATCATAAAAGTTTCAAAATAAATCAAATTTTGCGATCTTTCCATGCCGAAGTAGTCTCAAGTGCGTGTCAAAACTCAATCATTCTTAACAATGCAACACTCTCTTTGAATAAGTTTTTATGTAAAGTTGATTTTTCATAAAAAGTACATGTGTATATTTTATGGTGAGCTTAAATTTTCTCAATGTAAAATGCATTTTTATAGTGCATGAGGAGAAGAGTGTTTTATTAAATCATGCATATTAAAAATATAAAGTAGGTAAGTCCTAAGTTGCATTTAACTTTTGACTTTGTGTATGTGAGATTGATCATAAAGATTTATTCCTTTCTACTTTATAATAAAATAATATTTTCACAGTCAGATGTGAATTATATGCGAGAATTAAGAACTCTTTGTTTTGATTTATTCAAGGTACTCAGTTGCCCACGTCTTAACCACGAGGGCAATTACAATGTCATAACTTAAACAAGTTTTTTGACATTAATATAATGGAAGAAAATTTAATATAATTAATATCAAACAAATATTATTGTTACAGAACAATTAATTAAGGCGCTCCAGATTTGAAAGAGATAGTTGCTTATTGAAAGTAAATTACTCCTGATTGGAAAGAAATTACTCCTACTTGAGTTATAATGATGGGCAGAATGGGAGATCACATGTGTTGTAATTAATAAAACTGGTAAAAATGGTGTGTGGAAAAAGCTGTATCCATGTATGTTTGCCTTTTTCTACTACTCAGATTTATAAGGTTATGCTAGAAGATATACTATGTCATAAATCCAAATATTACTATCTAGTTACAATATTATAATATCAAACTTACTTGTTACAACTAAACTCCACACTCTAAACAAATTATTTATATATATATATGATTTGTTTGTGTAAAGATATAAGAGTTATCAATAAAAAGAAACAGGACATATTAATATGAAAATTACTATCACTAAAGAGATAATTATTAAATATATAAATTAAATATTATTTTATAAATTTTAAAATTATTAATATTTAAAATTATTTTTATTATCAATAAAAATTACAAAATAGTTTTTTTAATTAGTATTTAATATTAACTAACAAAATTTTAATTAAATACTACTAGTTTAGATTTTACAAAGACTATTAACCATATAAGACTAATTAGTCAGTATTTTCGTATAATTTTTATTGTAGTGGATGTTACAAAGAAATAGTGATCATTAGTATTTAAGGTTTAAAATTTACTTTAAAGATTAAATTAGTATATAATGTAATTTTTATAATTGATAAATAATTTGTAAATTAATATTTATTTAATTATCAATGTTTTAATTATGAATTATTTAAATTTTAAAATTGATAACTGAATTAATAGTTAATTAGATATTAATTTAAAAATTATTTATTAAATAATAATTTTTTAATTTTTAAAATTATATTTAATTTCATTAATATAATAATTAATTATTTTTTATTTTTAAAATTGGTTTTTATTTAATACTTTTTTAAAATATCTAAAAAAATATTACTAGTTAAATATGCGGGAGGAAAGAAAGAAGCTTGGTATAGGAACTCCATAAGCATAAGCAAAGGCACAATGAAATGGTGAGGAAATTCACCAAATAGGTAGTTTTCTTAGGGATATGTAAATTTATGGACTAATTTGTGGGTGAAGGCTGTTAATTACAGAATCCAAGTAACAAATATAAAGAATATAGAGCAAGGATATGCTATGAACATGCAGTAGAAGGAAGTAGTAGATGACATAAGCATGCTGCTTGCAAACAAAAATTATGCATGAACATAATATTTCAAACCAGAAAATTCAGAAAGGCCAAGAAGTTAGTAGTGTTACAATGGGAGCAAACCAGAGATGTGATGATGTAGAATATGGGCTAAGGAAAAATTTCCCAGCAGATTTATCCAGATGGCAAATGTAGAAGGAGGAAAAGAAACAACAGATTGGAAAACTATGTTTTATTTGCTCCATCTTCTTACTATCCAAGTTCTTTATTAGCTTCCATTCCTTCGTGACGACAACCTCCCTTAGAGAACTTGCTTCATCCTCCCAACTATATTTTGGCCTATTCACGTACATGTGGTTGTTGCCAATCCAGATTTTATCCAACTCTCTTTTCAGTTCATTTGTGTTTCAGACTCCTTCAAATTTAACAAAACCGAACTTCTGTCCTTTCCATTTTAATTTTCTTTATATGAATATTCTCATCATTGGTCGGTATGGGTGATCATGGATTGGATTTTTAAAAATTCAATCTATATCTAATCCAAATTCAAACTATATTCATTTAACTAGGTTTGGGTTCACTCAGCTCAACTTAGTACTAGATCGACTAAACTCTACGTCAGTCTGGGTTCACTCAACTCGAGATGGGCTTGAGTTGACTCGACCTAACTTGGATCTGGTGACAGCTTGACATGAGCCTGTACCGACTCAGCTCGACATGGGTCCTAACCGACTCAATCAACATGGGTCATGACTAACTCGGCTCGATATCGGCCCCGACCAACATCGGCCTAGTCCGACTCGGCTCAACATTAAGTCGGGCTGACTTGGCTCGACATGGGCCTGGACCAACTCGGTTCGACAACGGCTTGACATCGACCTGGGTTGACTTGGCTCGACATGGGCCTAGATCGAATCGGCACAACATCGGGTCGGGTTGATTGGGCTCGACATCAACCCAGAGCGACTCGACTCAACATCGGATCGGGTTGACTCGGGTCGACTCGGGTCGACATCGGCTAGAGCTGACTCGGCTCGACATTGGCCCGGGCTAACTCAACTTGACATGGGCTTGAATGGACTCAGATCGACATGGGCCAAACTGACTTGGCTTGACATGGGCCCGGGCTAACTCGGCTCGACATCGACTCAGCTCGACATGGGCTCGGGCCAACTCGGCTCGACGTCGGTTGAGGTTGACTTGGCTCAACATGAGCCTGGACTGACTCAGATCGACATGGGCTGGGAATGACTCGGCTCGACATCAACCCGGGTCGACTTGGCATGACATGGGTCCGGTGCCGGCTCAACCTTGTATGGGTGCCGAATCGACTTGGGCTCTGGCCCACTCAACTCGACTTGGACCAAGGTTACTCGACTTCTACTTTTCTCTGGATTGACTCTGCTCGACTTTTGCTTGGGCCGACCTAGCTCGAGTTTGGCTTGAATCGACTCGGCTTGACTTTGCTCAACATGGGCCAATATTGACTTGGTTGAACCTATGCCGGAGCCAAGTCAAAATCCAACCCAAAATTTATTTTGAATAATCCAAAAATGTATCCATTTTATATCTAATTCATATCCAATTAAATGGATTGAAATCAATAATCCAAAAATATATGATAAATCCATTTAAATAATTAAAAGTAATATGAATTTATATAATTATGAATATAATTTAGCAATTTGAATTTTTGTTTACACCCTGTAAAGATTATCCAGGTATCTTACTCATCAAATATATTAGGGAAGTGTATGAAGAAGAACGAGGTTGATTACTCTAGATCCATTTTTTATTATGTGATATTTTTCTTCCTTTAAGATATGCCCACAATTGAGCATATAGCTTCAAATTCAATTTGAGCATTTCAATCGAACTCAAGCAAATGAAATGTAAAGGGAGGGGGAGAGAGATGAACTAAAAAATCTGGAACAAAATCGGTATGAATGTATGATTGATTAACTTTTTCTGTGTCAATTGTGAGGAAACACAAATCAAAACCTAAATCGCTACCCACCAATATTTTTTGTGGGCAGTGAATGTATCTATAACTTGAACCTAACTGTGTTGTGTCCTTTCCAAATAATTCTGTACATAAAAAATTGTAAAAGAGGTATATATGGTTCAAAATTCTCTATGGATCATTTCACGCATAAGCCGGGTATGAAGAAAGCATATTGTTGGGTATGCATGGAGTATTCTTCCACACCCGAGCATGCAATTTGAGTATCTCTCTTGCCTTTTCCTTGGCCTTGTTTCCGCTATCCACCTGAAGCACCAAGCACAGTTTCGCCACCACACCCAGTTTCAGCATCTCTTGAACAACATGTGGAGTCGCAGAGAACTTGGAAACACAAAGAAGAATCCTAACAGCCCTATCATTCGCCAATGTCGAAACTCTTAAAATCTTCTTTGAAACAATGGCAAGACCCGCTCCGTGACTCAATAGTTCTGCTCTTCCTTCGGCACACTGGCACAGTATCTCCAACAGCACCAGCATCATCTCACAAGGCTTTCTATCCTTGCAATCCAGAAGAAGCTCTATCAAAACAGGAACTGTTCCGGCTTCCACAGCCTTGATCCTGTTCCTCCCCCAAGGAGAGAATTGGATTAAGGTTTGAATGATATCCTTTGATGTCTTTGTTGAAATCTGATCCTTCAAGACTTGTACTAGTTCCACGAAAAGTTCTTGTCTTAGATGCAACAGTTTCACTGGATCAGCCACTTCAGACATAGATTTCAACAAGAAAACTGCATAAGCGCGTGATTCAAAAAACCCCTTCTGCATGACTCTCGTCAAAGACTCAATAAAGTCTCCGTTTCTGAAGCTAATAAGAGTCTTCAACCCTTGTTCAGATAAATCAAGAGTGTGAAGCAGGCTCAATGCTTCATCGCTTGCAGTTGTTTTCAACTCGAATCCAGATCCATCATTTGGGTCAACCCCATTTGAAGAATCGTTGTTGTTATTGACTACAATCGATGCTAGGAACTCAACAGCACCCGCAGCTTCCATGCATCGCTTATTTGTCTCGCTTCCCGAAGCGATGGATTTGAGTCTTCGGAGGCATGTGAGAGGGGAGTGAGAAGCGTCTTTGAGAAGCTTCGAAATCTGAGTCTTGTTTACAGGAGGTTTTGGAGTTGGGATCCTTTCGATGCCGTGAGAAGCGTTCATTGTACACCAGGCTTGGATGAGTCTCCGAAGAGTGTGGTTGGGGGTGAGATCGGTGTAATCTGTCAAGGGTTGTTTGGTGATGGGGCATGTGGTATTTTTCCTAGAAAAGAGCCACGTTTCGATGCATTCACGGTCGTAGGTGATGCCCGTTGAAACCGTGACCGGGTCCTTCATGATTTGTAAAGAAATGGGGCAGAGGAAGAATGAAGGAACATCGATGTCGTTGTCCATGGCGATGTTGTAGAGGAAGTGTAGAGCCTAACCTTGATGAGAGGGAAAAGGAATTGAAGAAGAAGGTTGTGATTGTTGAATGGTTTGTGAGGGTTTGAATGGTTTTGGAGTTGAGAAATGAGAGGAGGGAGTAGTTGGTATATATAGAAGAGTGGGTGTGGGAGTGGGAAATGTTGTAAAGTCAAAACACGCAAAAAAGTAGAGCCTCCGTTGAAGAGAGAGAAAGAGCGTGCTATGACTATTCCAAAGATGAGATACCCTTTATCCAGTCGTCAACACGTACAAGAGACAAAACATGAACAAGATATCTGAGTGAAACATTTAATGCACATGGGAATTAGCTCATTATTTATCCTCTTTACTTCCTATCAACGTCCTTCTTTCCAGCCTGGAAAAAAAAATATATATATATTAGTAAAAAAAGTGATGATATTTTATCAATTTTTTCTAAGTGGTTTGATTAATACAATTTTAAAATTAAAATTGTTTAATTTAAAAAAAAATTTAATTCTTAATGGGACGACCGATTCAATCAGTGAGTCGGTCAGGAATTCGATCACTCAACCAATCGATCACAATGACAAGGTCACGTGACGACAAGTCATGACTGACTAAGTCAGCATGGTTAATCCACAATTAAAGATTGTTTAACACAATCCTAAACATGAATCAATCTCCTAATCCGGTCCACCAATGAAGGTCCATTAAGGTAATATAAATAACACAAATTTCAATAACCAGATACGTCATTATTTACAGTACTCTGACACCCGAGTGCCGACATCCTGACTTACTTGATCATTGAAGTGCCTTCTGCAGATACCATCCCAACCAATAAAACTAAACGACCAAGTGAAAGAAGGCGAAACAGATAATTAAGAGTGACTCCGACCGACCAAATAAAGTACAAGAACAATCATTATCTAGAATCCAACACCCTGATCGAAAACACAATCTGTTCATACTCAAAATAAAATCTGAAGAAAATGGTTATAACTGGTAAAAAAAATAAATTACTTTAACAGGTGGATCTTAAAAGTCACTAGCAGGTTGTCAACAGCACTCTCGTCAAAACTCATGTTCCATGGTGAACCATTTGCCTGATTGGTAACATTGACCTGTTAATTTAAGTAATAATGCAGTATTTATTATCTGGCTGCTGGCCGACCAAATAAAGTGTTTATTCCACCGCATAATACGTGTAAAGCGTAAACTACAGAAGAAGAAGAAGAAGAAAAAGAAAAAGAAAAAAAAGAGGTTTTAATTTTTCGAGACGATAAAAATTAGTCACTGTTCGGTGACATGGAAATAGCCGTCGGCGTCGTTTCTCATGTGTTACTCTTATTTTCTTCTTTGATCCAGCCTTTTAAGTACCAACATCCTTTGACTAAGTTTATCTCTTTTCCTTTTTCTCATTTTAAGACTACAGTAAATTGCATTTTTTTCTCGAAAATATGATAATAATTTTTTTTATTTTAAATTGCTAAAGATTATCACAATGACCTATTTAAGTTAATATTTTAAACATGATTTTACTATTAATTTAAATTTACTATAAATGATGAAATAGTTACATTTTATTTAGCGTCAGACCAACTTCTAAAAATGATTTTTGCCAGATAAAAGATTGAGTTCAAACCGTAGTTTTAAAATCAAGTTAAATTCTAATCTTATACAATTTAGACGAATTCAATCTATTTTTGTACACAAAATTATATGTATTTGACCTATTGTTGCAATAAATTAGTTCCAAATCCAATTATGTATTCCAAAATGAGATAGCTTCGGGTTAAATGAAGAAAGAGAGACATAAAATAAATTATTTATCAACTTGCTGATTGAAAAACATCTATCAGCTTCATCTTTTTTTAATATAGTATGAAATACACCATTTATCCCATAATTATACTCCTTTTAGAATTTTTTTCTTTGTATAAAACTACTGTTCTTTTGAAAACCTGAATGAAAGTTCAATGTTTCGGATTCATGTCTCTCATTTAATAATATACAAATAATTAATTAAAAAAATCTCATCTAACCAGATAAAAAATTGAAATAAGATTACTTTGGTCAAGATGTTATAATACCTTTAAGATTATAGGTACAATAAGCTTAAAAAATAATTTTTACTTACTAAAGAAAGAATAACACTTTGCATACTATAATTAAAGTGCTTGCAATATATATAAAACAAACATTAAAGTTATAGCGCGATATGACTTTAAGAAACAGGTGATCTTTGTTTAAAATACATATATAGTAATGATAACTAATATAATATTGTATCTAATTAGTGCACGTGAAAATTATTAATGAATGTTTCAGTCTCTAATAAATATTTTTCTGCGACACTATAGAGCATGCCAAATAAACAAGACCATAAAATATGTTTTATTTTTGGCTCATCAACCCACCAACTTACAGTAAGTTAAGTTATAAAAACTTTAGTTCATTAAAAAATAATTTAAATTAAATTGACTCACTTTTAACTCAACGTGAATCAACTTGTTTGTCCAACTCCTATGAGTAATTTAAGTTTTTAAAATTTAATCATATGAAAGAAATATCATAAAGCTAAAATTTCAATGATCAAATTGTTTTCAAAATATTTTCCAAACAGTTACTTCTCTTCACCGTTGTTTATTTTCTCATAATATAACGATTATAAATTATTTTTTATTATAATGATTAGATTAATTAAGAAATATATATAAAAAGGACTATTAAATTATCTCTGGAGTAACTTTTCTCGTCTCCATGTATAAATTTCATAAAAGTTTACCTAACGAAATAAAAATATAATTTTAAAAAAAATTATGTTTTCTTAAACAAATTAATGTCGAAGAAAATTTCTAATACGATAAACACTTTTATTTTCTATTGGTCGTGTTGTTAACGGCTCCATACTACAAGTTGTCTAACGTAAACTATTCATATTTCAACTTTTAAAATAATTGACACGAGCAAAATGTTGGTAAATTAAACTGGTGATGGCGTCCATGACGTAAGTGGTTATAGTTTAGACTTTAGATGTCGGCTATAAAATTAGTCATGTGCGGACCCACACCACCGCAATGTCTTTTCACAATATTAAAAGTTTTATCTCTTTTTTCACTATGGCAAAATTTTTATCTCCTATAAAGTATTAAAACATAAACAAATTTATTTGACAAAATTGTTGTCTTATCGATCCAAATTAAATTGGTATTAATGATTTAGAAAAAATGTTTTAATTTTTATTATTTTATTCATTCCCTTAAAATATACTTTTAATATTTTATATTATCTAAGAATATAATATCGGTTTGTGGTGGTAAAGATGGGAGTTTTCTTAACAAAAGCATCATTATTAATAACTAATATTTATCAATAAAAGTATTTATGCAGCATTAAAATAATAACATATAATAAGAATAGTAATTGAATAATCTATCATATATTCCAATAATAATGTTATACTTAAAAAAATCATTAAATATAAATTAATTTTAAACATAAAAAATAATTAGTTTCTGTATTAATTAAAATAAATATTTAATTTAATCAATGATAATAAATAATTATTTTTTATTTTAAAAATCATTTTAATTAATATAATATATTTTAAATACTACATCTATCTAATTTTTTTCACTTCACAAATATTATATTTCAATGTTTATAATTATCTTAACTCACATGTTCCATTTAACTTCGATAAAAAGTTTGAAAAATGAAATACAACATTTAAAATCTAATAAAATAAGTAAATAGGTTTTCAATCACAGAGAAAAACATATTGAGAAAAATATATTTCTTAAGTGAGGTTCTCTCCTTGACATTTAATGGTAAAATTTAACTTTTTTTTATAGTGGTCTCCTTATTGGTGATGATTATCACTTATTACTTGAGGAAGGAACTCGGGATCTAAAGACATTTTTTTTATCTCTATTTCGCTTCAACCATATATGCGAACTTCATAAATAAGAAAAAAAAAGTTATTGAAGTTTATATAAGAAAATGATAAAAAATGGTAAGAAGAAGAGATGTTTCTTATTCTCTTATGTGTATATTACATCACTTCATGTACAGGAAATATATATGAATTTTCTCTCTCCTAAATTACAATCTAATTAGGTAGGATACTAATCATGAGATTTTATAATTATAAAATTAATTGCATATAATTGAGTACAATATCGTCAAATATTGCATACAATAATTACATATAATTTGATAATTATTATTTCCTTAATAGTTCATGTATCTAAAAAGCATTTAGAGAAAACACAAAGGTAACCAACTATACCTACCTACCTAAATCTTCTATTATTTAATAATAATGTTCATACGTATTACAATACAGTTTTGTAGTTTCAAAGTTTTTCTTATTTAAAAAAATAGAGTATTTGAAGGAGGTTTCAACATAGAAAAAATGTTTTTGGTTGTATGGCATAGCTCTCAAACCCTTCTATTACAATATAACCTAAAACTGTATATGTATCCAACTAAACCAAAAAAACACCTTTGCATTCATTAGTAATTCCTTGACGCTATTACTCAAAAGAATATTGCTAATAAGCAAAACAATGTGTACAACTTTCCAAAAACTTGCAATTAGAAAAAAGCTAAGTTTTCACCTTATGATCACACAATCACAAAAATGTAAATGTTGACCTTATTGTACTCAATTAAGTCATACAAAATTTATGGCTTTCATGTTGAAAATAATTTTGCACTTCTTGTAATTACTTGATTGTCTCTTTGTTGTGATCCCTACATCAATAAAACAACTAAGAAATCTAACTTTTCTTAGACAAATTTTAGTCAACATAATATTTGAACTAGGACGCTAACTTTGGCAGAAGATTTACCACTGCATTCATTAGAACTTAAGGCATGTTAGTGAACTAAGGCACCATTTGGAGTAAGTGAAATTAGTTTTTGAATCTTATTAGTTATTCACTCCCAACTTCTTAGTGAGCCAGCATGAAAATCTCTACACCATCTATTATCCCATTTCCAAAAATAATTTTATTTCTGTGAAACTATAGAATTCATATGCTTATCATCCAAACCTCTTTCTGTATTCTATTTTGTAATTAGTCAAACCAGCCAAAAAGAATTGTTCAAAATGTGTTTTTGCCTTGTAATGCATGACATTACACATGTGAAGAGCAAATGATTGGTGCCTTCCTCCTCCATACCACACATTGGGAAGAGAGTATTTCCTAGAGCTAACCCTCTCCTAACCAAATTCATATTCTATCCAAAATCATCCTCCAAGCTAAACTTACTAACTTAAATTTAAAAGTTAAATTGTGAATATCTTTGGAAACTTAAAGTCATACATGAACTCTTAAAAGTTTTGGTGCATAAGTTTATTTTACATAAACTAAAACATCATACAACAATCCATACTAATAAATTAAGATCAAAACAATAATTTAAAATTAATTATCCTTTATAAATTATTTTTCACACACTTATATGAATAACCCAAAACGAACTTTCTATTCAAAATATTTTCTCATTTTCCTTTCCAATCTATCTCTAAATTTTATCTTTGTTTTATGGTTTGATGTATACAAAGGTCACCCTCATGTTTCATGTTGAGGGGAGCTGCTTTTAGAAATGTTTTTGATACTGTTAAGCTATAATGTTTTGTATAATAAGATTTTTTTAGTTTTTTTTTACATGTTTCTGGTTATCGCTAAACAGATTGATTTTTTTTTACATAGATTACAATACTCCTAATACTCTTATTTATTAAAATTCTTTATTAGTAATAAAAAAAAATATTGTATTTAACCTGTAACCCCATCAGAATCTCGTTAAAGAGAACAATAAGGCATCTAACACATTAAACTATTGATCTCGTAAATTTTATTGACGTTATAATAATTAAATGGCTGAAATAATTTTTAAAATTTAGTTTAAATTTGCTTTTAGTATTTAGATTTAAAATAGAAGTATTCATAGTTGATTTTAGTTTAGTTTCTTTTAAAAAATTATAAACTGAGTCAATCAAACAAGTTTAGTTCAGTGTTAACATTTTTCATGTGAAATCTGAACCAAACAACTTGATAAATAATAAGTTGATTTAGTTCGGATCCATGTAATTTAACGATAAAAAATGTTTTAAAATGTTAAACATGCAGTAATTTTTTGTAGCATAAATAAGAAAAGTTATTTGTTAATGTATTGTTCCATTTTGTCTTAATTATAATGTGCAACCTAATTATTATTTAGATGATTCCTTTTTATATTTAAACACTCCCAACTTATTAATTACTTTAAAATTTTAAAGTTGATTTGAAAATACTTTTTCCTTTAAAATTATCTATGATTGTTTCTAAAATGTTCTTTTTTTTTATCCCAATACTTATATTTTTTAAGCTTTACTTCAATTAAAAGTTTATAATATACAGATATTTACTAATTAATGAAAAACTACCGAAGAAAAATAATTACACGTTTCTTAGAATGTGTACACTGAGTTTGTAATTTATTTTAAAATATTAATACTAATGATTCAATGTTTTTATTAATAATAAGTTGACTGAGAATGTGAGGAAGACCGAAGACCCTTCTAGTATAATCAAACTTGTGATGTGAGTGTGTGTGCGAATAGTCAAACTCGTTCAATGTTACCAATAATTCATTCACTAATTAAAAACCAGAAACAAGGGTGTGTAAAAAAATGGGCTATTAAAGATCAAGGTAAGTATAATAACTAATTTATCAAGAACATAAAAAATAGTTAAATTAGTTCATTTTAATTATTATAAATAATTTAAATGATTTCTATATATGATAAGGCCTTTTTTTTTACCAGACTTAATTATTAATTTTATTCACATCCAGGGATACTCTTTATCACACTTTTAATGATATTAATGATATAAAGAAAAAAGTAAAAAATTAATAATGATAAAATCATTTTTGTAAATTGATTACTATTTTTCCAGTAACTCCTAGTCATCTTAATGTTTTATACCAAATTAAGAAAAGTGGTTTTAGTTAGGGATATTTATTAATAAACTTAAGAAATATAATAGATTAGGTCTTAGAAAAAGATAAAACGTTATTTTTAGTTTTTTTTTTAAATAGTATATTTTCATTTATATTTTTTAAAATAAAAAATATTTTAAAATTGGGCAAATCGTATGTATCATTGTCATGTACAGTTTTAATTTTTATATTAAACTAAAAAAGATGTTACATCAAATTTTACTTACTAATAAACATAAAAATAATTATAAATTAGGTCTTAAAAAAATGAAACGTTATTTTTATTTTTTTTAAAATAATATAGTTTCATTTGATATTTTTTGAAATGAAAAAATAAAAAAAATTAGACTTAGACAAATCATACATGTAAAGTACACAGTGAAATTTGATGTAACATCATTTTTAGTTTAATAAAAAAATTGAAATCACACCTAAGAAATAAAATCAGGCCAATTTAAAATATATATCTTTTTCCTATTTTAAAAAATATAAAATAAAATTACACCATTTAAAAAAAAGGCATTTTTAGAGTGGCCTATAATAAAAGACTAAAAAGAGGATTTATCTTTCCATTCCCTCATCCAAAAATAAAAATAAAAAAACTACTCAACTTTTCCTTCTTATATTATGTCCATTCAAAGAAAAATTTATCTATTTTATTATATTTTTGAATTACGATGCAGCAAGAACATATGCATATTTTGTGGTTGTATGAATCCTATCTGTTTTTGTAACAATGATTGATTGTGTAGTTTAAGGAAAGAAGACAATTCTTTGTGTGTTTGAAAGGTATTTTAGAAGTGACGAGGTATAACCATATTAATAGTATTGAGTATTTGTTAAACATTCAAACTAAGTTGTTAGAGGTTCAACTCTAAAACAATGGTCTCTATCTTACGAGGTCAAAAATTGCATGGCCAAAAACAACGGTCAGCCGCAACCTAAAACCTTTCTATTTTTCATTTTCCTCTTTTAATAACAGGGAAGACCACAGTCCACGCCATTATTCATAAGTCAGACATTTCTATATCAATATTTTTATTATTTCTTCAATTTCATTTTATTTCTTTTAATCAAATTATTATTAATTAGTTTCTTCTAGTAGCATGTATATCAAACGTAGCTGAATCTCCCTTACAATTTATAGATTTTCAACACTCTTATTCACACCAACGTAGCAATACACATTTGAATTATTTTATTTAGGTTATGAATTATTTTATTTAGGTTATTGGTGTTTTTTATGAATTGCGAGTATTTCTCCAATACAACTTCTTATCTTAGGATACTCATCAAATAAAATAAAAAAATTTCGCTAGTCTATGAGCACTTATTCAATCATTTACTTATGAAATATATCATTAATTTTGTATGGTCGTCGACCCTGAAGTCTCTTTAGCTTACGTCAAAGGCTGAGAGGCTATGTGGTCATAGACCGATCCTGAAGTCTCTTGTGTGGTCATAGGACGACCTTGAAGTCTCTTTAGCTTACGGCAGAGGCTGAAGGGCTGTGTGGTCATGGGTCGATCCAGTTATTTACCTTGATGATTGGTGTTGAAGGGATTAACGTTACAGAATCTGTGTAATGGGTAGTTAAGTAATCAAAGGAGTTACAAGGAGGGGGGAGGAGCGAGAAGGGGAGCAGGTCAAAGAAAGCTATAAGAGGAAAGGGAGACTGACTAAGAAAAGAGAAAAAACAACATAAAAAATTAGAATGTTGAACAATCTTGATGTTTTAGGTTAAGAGTTATTTGTTTTTTACTAGAACAAATTCTATGTGTTATATATTGATACATTGATGTGTGTTTCTTTGATGTTTAGATTGAAGAATTGAATATATAAGTATAGTAAAAATAAGTTGTATTAAATATAAGTTGTAAAATACTATATTACTTGTATTTTTAATAAAAAAAAGTATGATGCTTTTAAATTGCGATAAAAAAAAAACTATTGAGTTTCATTAATAAGGTGAAAAAATGAATTAAATAACAGAATTATATAAATTAGTAGTTTACCATTTTTATTATACTTTTTAATGATGTAGTGTTGACCAACATTTTAAAATCTTAACAAATGTTGTAAAATGGTTACATAATTATATAATATTTTTTATACTTAAAGATTGTCTTTAGTATATTCTTTCGATCTTGAACTTGAAAGAATGAAGAAAAAAAATTCTTAAACGATATTTTGAGAAGCTTTCCCCCCCTAGAGTTTTCTTCATTACGAAATTACTTTTATAAAACATAATTTCTTTTTAGTCCAACTTCTCTCTTTGTAAAAGAGAAACCTAAAGTAAAATTTCAAACTGTTTCTTTAATCACAACTTTAGTCTTACAGAAGTTTGTTTCCAAAACCTTTAGAAACTATTTCCAGCACAATTTTATAATTGTAAGGATCAATGTCTTTTTTAAGTTTAGATAAAAGGTTCGAACAATACATATTTTAATGTTTCAAAGTTAGTAAATCATATATATATATATATATATATATATATATATATATCCTAAAAAATTATTTATTTTTTATTTGTTTTAAAAAAATATTTATATAAAATTAGGGGTGAGAAGATGGATTAGACTCAATTAGTAACCTATAACTAATTTTGCAGGTTAGGATGGAATTTTCAGTTCAACAACCTAATCTTTATCACTTGATTTGCCAACCTGACAGGTTTAGAGATGGGATAAGAAGAGATGTGCATATTTGTTTTCTTTAATTAAAAATAAAATAAAAAATAATTTAAAAGATTAATTTTTTGTACTATATTATTTAAATGATGTAAATATGTAATAATATTGTCATTTAAGTAATAATAAATGTTTTCCTATCAAAATCGTCTTTAAACTATCTGGATCTAACTATTATCCGACAATTAGAAAAAGACCATATGGTTAACAAAGTGAGATATGTTTTTCATGCTTTTTAAGATTAAGAGACCCAGTCCCCAGTCGTTGAGTTATGTGATGAAGATCGTTTTGGGACCGAAAATGCTTTTTTTTTTTTTATTTCATCTTCTCACATGAATCATATTAATTGGTTCCACACTTTGAAGTCTACCTTTTTCTTTTCATTTTTCCTAACCAAGTTGGGACCAGACAGCTTCTACTCTAAATAGTAGGAACTACAAGTTGTGGAAGACCATGTAATATACTTTATTACAAATTTTTGTTTTTGTTTAAAATAAGTTTCTGGTTTTTAATATAATAAATGTTACTAATTCATTACCAAGGAGAAAGCACAATTTCTGAAGTCTAATGTAATTTTTTTTCCAATTAAAGTTGGTTTCATGACTTACTAAAGTAAAACTCTTGATTAAAAAATTAATATTAACAGTGTATCTAATAGATTTCTTATAATATACACAAAAGATTATTTTTATTATACTATTTATAATCGTGAAATTAAATATTCGTCAATTACTAGTGTTTTTATCCGTGGGTTATTTTTTTAAATAATTTTACCTAATAAAATTTTATTTTAATTAATTTATAAAACTGTAAGATTTTAAAAGTTACTGCATAAATAAATTTATTTTTCTATTACAAGTACCAAATAACAAAAATTAAAAGTATAAATTAATAATTTTTTTAATCTTCAAGTTAAATTGGTAATTATAATTAATTGTTATTAGAAAAGAAATACTCGTTACATTGAAAAATATGAATAATTAAAATATAATAATATGCTATTCTTAGTATTAATTGTAAATTTAGATTAATTATATAATTTTTTAATACAATGTTACTCATTATTAATGTTTATATATAAACATTTTTATATAGAATTTATTATTATTTTATTGAACAAAATTTCTGCAATCTATATTTATAATTTATATGCATGATTTTAATGGATTACTTCCTCAACTGAATAAATCCATAGAATCTTAAAATATTTATAGCGAGAGCCAATAAAAGTAATAGAAACTAGAAACAAAAGTTTATCCCCAACGAATGTTTTATTTAATATTTAATATTTAAATTTAATTACATAGTACTTAGTTATAATAAATGCAATTTTGATTTCTTTAGTATATGTTTCTTATATTTGTAATTATTTCAACTAAATTCAAACAAGAACATAGCCTTTTTTCCCCTTATTTTTGTGGAGGTATAAGCATTCTTATTCACCTTTGAAAAGTCTCCTTTTCACAAGCCAACCAACAACTTGGTTATCTTGCACTTGCTATCACAGAGTTTTGTAGGAAGATTTCCATTTGTTGTAGCTATTAAAGAGGAGACGAATTTCAGAATATCTCACTCTTATGGCTCATAAGCTTGAAAATAAAAATAAAAGGCACTTACAAAAGAAAGAAAAGTATAAGAATGAAAATCGTCTAACTTAAGGCTAATTGACCCTTCGAAATACTGAGATCTATTCAAAGAGATGTTATTTTTCAACACATTTATTTATATGTAAAGACTGTAAATGAAATATTTAATACATGGTCATACCATAACTTTTTTATTTGTCAATCTTACTAGTCTCATGTGAGGTGCACCTCTAATTGAACTAATAACTAATCAACTAGCAAAAACTAACTAATTTTTGAATTATTCTTTGGTAGACCCTGTACTACGGTTGTTAAATGTTTTATGAAGCTACTTGTTTATTATTCTAACTAATCTCTACATGACATAATTTAAATTTGTTAATTTACATATAAATAATACTCAATTATATAAAACTAATAAAGATAGCATATAATATAATATCACCTAATAATTTCTCCATCCCTTTAAATTTTCTCTACCTAAACCCATATATATTTATCATTCTTTAAAATAAAAAATCAATTGAAAATACATATTTAATGATGTTTTTTTAGAGCATTCGAAAACATAATTATAATCTTATTTAATATAATTGTCGTTAAAATAGAGAATTTTAATAATTACTAGTACAAAAATATTTATTTACGACAGTTAATATATAGTTTTTCATTACTAAATGTTGTCTATCAAAATATGATGACATTTTTTTGAAACTAAAATGGGTAGATAGACGGCGGTTGTAAGAGGAACCACGGTTTATTCCCTTTGTTTAAATAGACGATGGTTTCTCTTACAACCGCTATCTATAGTTTTATTATTATCCTAATTCGAAGTTCTGCACCACTTGTTCTTTGTGTTTTCTTTCTTCTTCACACTCTCTCTTCAATTCTTTTGAATGTTCTTTTCACTCATTGCCTTTGTAATTTATTCATACCCTCATTGCTTTTGTAAGTTCTTCCTACCCTCATTGCATATTCTTCCTCCATTCTTCCATTGGTTCATTGTTTAAAGTTCTTGTTCATTGTTGTGCTTCGCTTTTCATTCAACTAAGAGTAATAAATTTGTTAATAATCATCAACCATCAAACACATGTATTCTATTCAAATAAGTCCAAATAAACTATTTATTATACCGTTTCTAAAAAAAAAAGTATTTTCGAAATAGGTCAACAAAGATGGGAAAGTGAATTAATCATTCTTTGTAGCGTTCCTATATGCACACTTTAATTTTATTTTGTTATTTTGTTTTTGCATTTTTAGTTTTTTAGATATTTTTAAAATAAGAACCAACCTATTTCAATTTTTTTTTCCTTTTTGCATTTTGTTGTTCTAATAGCCTACTCTGTACCACCTCCTCTTGAGTCTTCACGAGCTTGATTTGTACAGTAATATTCACGTTACTAATTGTGTCAGGTCTTATGTTGCAAATCATATATATTATTCTAAAATTAAGGGAAGTTTCTTCCTACGCCCTACATTTTCTAAAATTACTCTTTCACAATTTTATGTGATTCGAGAATAAAAATTCCATAAACAAAAAATGTTTTCAGAATAGGAGTTCTTAAGTAAAGAGTGTTTCAGGAATAGGAAATTTAAAAAACAAAAATCATTTCAGAATATCCTTTTCAAAATAATTTTTTTTATTTTCAAATTGTTAAATCCAGAATTAATAATGTGTTCCGAAAAATATGTTATAGAAATATTTCGAAAAAAACAATCCAGAAATAATTTACAAAAGAGATAAAATAGTCTTTTTCTTGAAATGGATGGGTTGCAGGAAGAAATTTATTAGGATGCAGAAAGAAATAGCCAAAATTAAGATGAGTCAAACTAAAACAAATGAACCTAGAGGCAATTGCTTCCTGCACCCAACACTTTTGAACCCGCACCCAATACAATTTCGAAAATTCCAAAAATATTCTTTATTCTGAAAATGAAAATAATGTATTCTGAAAAAGTAGATCCGGAAGAGATTATTGTATTTGGGATATAAAAATCAGAAAACAAAAAATCAAAATCCCATTTCAGATAAAAAAATTCAGAATTGAAAATAATACATTTTGAAAAAATTTATCCAAAAGATATTATTGTGTTCCGAAAACGGGTCGGAAATTTAATTTTATATGTACCCCATTTTTTTAAGGGTATTTTTGTCTTTTTACTGTAATTGGGTGCAGTTATATGGTGCAGGAAGCAATTTCCGAACCTGATCTTGCTAAGGCTCTACCCAATTTTGTAACAATAAAGGTTCTTTTTGCACCTCCATTATTTTTTTACACTCATAATTATAACTTTGTTTTTCAGGTTTATGAAAAAGTGTCTTTAATCTGAAAGTTATTTTTTATTCTACAATTCAAAATTTATTTTTTAATAACGGATTGTATAATTCGAAAGTTTTTGTATATTATAAATTTTATTTAATTTTTTATGAAAAAATAACTTTTTAAATTTTATAATTCAAAGTATTTTATTTTTTAATCCATTTATGATACAACATATAAAAAAAAGAAAAGTAAAACCGATGACGGGAACATGACAACAAGGCGATTACCATTTAATCCTAACAAAATACGTTTCATATGGTACAAGTTGGAATGTTTTCTTTTTAAGAAACATACTTAAAAACATATTTTGGATCATAAAATTTGAAAAGTATTTCCCTACAAATATTTTTCGAGTTTTATAATCTGAAATATATATATTTTTTATCTACCCTAAAAACAATATCAAGCGTTGTGACTGAGAAAAAAACAGAGGAATACGTGATTAATAACGTTGTAAGATGTAAGATGGAGTGTTGCGTTTGAAAAGAGAGAAAGAGGACTCTGACTCAATGAGAAAGATTGGCTGCGAAGTGAGAAAGAAGAAAAGATGCTCAAAATAGTGAATAGAAAAAGAGGGGCATAAGGTTATTTTCATTTTTCATTAACGATATAACAGTCATTTCGCTGATTCTGTGGAGGTGCAGGAAGATGTATGGAGGTGCAGGAAGAATTTGCAGCTCCTGGACAGGGCTCACGGGCTGAAAATCATGAAAAGAGAGAAAGGAGAGAAAATTGTATTAAAATGATTAGTGGGTATTATAATGAACCCATTATAGTGAAGGTGATTAGGCAGATGTATATGCATAATTAAATTGTTTGTTAAAAAATGAATAAAGCGTACATAGATTTAATAGAATGGTGTATATATCCATGCAAGTTGAGCAAGTTGGGAAAGGAAAAACATAAAAAAAAGAGAACGCAACGATGCGTTTAAAGTCGATAAGAAGAAGCAATGGGTAATAGGACAGGAGAGTGCGTGTTCTTCCACCATCGTTCCTCAGATTGAACCCTTTTAACTTTGCACTCACATGGAATACCTCTTAGATCCGGTACTTCTTTCAATCTCATTCATTTCATCACCATGTGCGTTTCCCATTTTCACTCTTTTCATTTTTTCCATGATTTCTTTATTTCGCTTTGCCTCCATTTCAATTTCATACTGTTACCCATAATTCACTCAAGATCCCATGCCTCTCTCTTTTTCACCTACCTTCGCCTCCTTCTAACTTTAATTCTTCTTTTCTGATTGCAGCTGTAGAACTATCGCTTTTCACTGCTCTTAATCTCAATGGAACCTACTGTGAGCTTCTTTCTCCACCTTTTTCCCCTTCTATTTTATTCCACTGTCAGATTTCACCACTGTTAATATCACTTTATTAATCTTTAAAATTCAAAATTTAAATAGAAAAAATTAGGTTTTTATACAATCTTATTTCTCCTGTTGCTTTCCTAGCTTCATCAATGTACATCAAACGTTTAATTATATGCAAGGGCAATTTGTGAATTGGAGTGCCTCACTCATCAACACCAACAATGGTCAAGGTTTTAAATTTTAGCTGTGATTAAATTGCTTTCCTTGGTATTTTGGGAAATAGCAGACAAAGGCGTCCAATGCAGTCACATTTGCAGTCACTCACATATTGCGGACCCTTTTTTAAAACATTGACAATAGATCATCACTTGCGGATTTCAATTTGTTATTTCAATATTACAACCTAAATGTAGGTTGCCAAAGTCCCTTTTACCTGTTATTAGTGATTACATTATTATCCTCTTTCATCCAGGACAAAGAAGAAAAAATTGCTTGTGTGATTGGTGACCGATTAACTAGTGATGTTGTTGTGAGGCTACGCACACCGGAAGGTCGAGATGATTGGCTATACTGCCACTCAGAGATTCTTGTAAAGAATTGCAAGTACTTTGCTGATCGGTTGTCTGAGAACTGGCCAACATGTCAGATCCTTGATTCTCGCAATTGTGTTGATATCTATTGCCAAGAGTTGGATTTTGATTACCATGTAAATCTTATACGTCTTCTCTACATTGTCATAGATGGTTCAGTTGATGATTTGTGGCATGGTGTTAAAAATGCCCTTGGGATTCTCCAGGTTGCAGTTGAACTTGGATGCCCGCAGATTATAACTGCATGTGTGAACTACTTAGAAGCTGTTACATGGGAGGAGGCTGAGGAGGAAGAGATCTTGAGAATTGTACCTCGAATGGGATTACAGGCTGAACCTATCCTGGCTAGACTTCAACCAGTTAAGCAGTCTGCTATCGTAAACATCTTTGTCTCTGCTATCCGTTTTGCTACATCATCCCCATCCCCAAATATGAATGATCTTAAATCTTCAGCACAAGAGCAACTTGAGTACATGCTAACTGAAGATGATGATACCCCTTTATTGACAGCTGATGACAATATAAAAGTCGAGGTAAAAGAATGTGTAAACAGACTATTTGCTCGGTTCATCGACTCGGTAACAGCTTTTTCATCTGGTACTGCAGAATCACTATCTGAGGCAGAGAATATTCAGTTGTTTCAATCCT
Source organism: Phaseolus vulgaris (assembly GCF_000499845.2). Classification (NCBI taxonomy): domain Eukaryota; kingdom Viridiplantae; phylum Streptophyta; class Magnoliopsida; order Fabales; family Fabaceae; genus Phaseolus; species Phaseolus vulgaris. Next base: position 45,530,414 of record NC_023759.2, on the reverse strand, counting down.
GTTTGACTGATTTGTCGTGGGCCTGTCAGATACTGAGTAAGTTGGAAATAATGAGAGAATTTGTTGAGAATTGGTTTGATGCATCAGAAAAAATTGTCAAGGTTCTTGAACAAGGAAGTTCTACAACGGAAGTCATTGAGATAAAGTTAAGAGCTGTTGAGGTGACATCAAAAGTTTTAGAGGCAATTGGTTATGGCACTGTTATATTGCCAACAGCAAAACGCCTTCAAGTTTTGAAAGTGTGGCTTCCATTTGTGAGGGTTACTAAACCATTGATTGATTCTGTTACAACGAATTGTGAGAATGCCATGCTGCTTAAATTAGATGGCGAAATGTGGCAATCCTTAGAATCCACATTTGTATCTATCATTCTTGCATTGCCATCGGGGGATCAGGCAGAGATTTTAACCGAGTGGCTGGATAACGAATATATGCAGTATCCAGACTTAACTGAGGCATTTGAAGTATGGTGTTATAGGTCCAAGGTTGCTAAAAGAAGACTATCGTTGCTAGGGGATGAGCATGCCATGGCCAACTCATTTTGAAGCTTTCACAAATTCTGTTATTTTATATTAGAGTCTAATCCCAGATTCCTACCTTGTCAAGGCATTGCGAAGAAATCATCTATTTTTTTACATGAACGGAAATTTTTGTTGGAGGCATTTAGAATCTCCATTTCTCAACAATTCAATGTAAATTATTCTAAGAAAATGTTGTACTAACTATGAACTGTAAAGGATCTATTTTGAAATAATTTATTTCATATTAAGCAAAATCATGATACTCTACATATTAACGTTGAATTTGCTTGGGCATTTCTAATTACATGGAGATGTTGCTCAATACAGGTCCTGCAGCGTGGTTTGTTAACTCAACATGAGTACACAACGCAATCGTATGAAGTTCTATGGTATTTTAAAGGGGTAAAACTAATCATTTTGACGCCTGCTTGATCGGAAAGGAGAAAAGAAATTGAGTTTGAGACAATAGAATTCGAGTAATTGCTTGGAAAATTGAAATTGAAAATTCTCTTTATGTGCATAACAAGCTACCTCTTCTTTTAAGAGGATAAAACTTGATTAGCTGCATAGATAGTAAAACAATTTGACCACTTCATGTACTCCTAATGATTGAGCGACAGACAGACACCCATTTGCGCACACATACATTTTCATCAATTGAAAGGTTGGTTGGGTTTGTGCGGTAGGTATTAAAGGTGATGAATATTATAATGATAATATTTTTGTCATTTTAATATTTTTTTTTACAATTTAAATTATACATACATAGTTAGATGAACAACATAATTAACAAAATATTACTTAAGATTTTAAAAACAGTTGGCGTGTATAATAATAAAGAGAACACACAATTTTGAAACAACTAGAGTAGTCCTCAACTCTGGTAGAGTGATCACCATTGTAGACTAGCCGAAACAATAGAGTTGTAGTATAATTCATATGATCGGAGATTATTGTATCACATTAGATAGATTGGCTAGAAAGCCTAGCTACCAACAATAAACATTGATCTATACATTCAGAAGAAATTGAGAAGTTGTTTTTTTCTGATATTTTATTAGTTGAACATATACAAGTAGATGATATGGTGAAGATTTATTGTATAAAGGTTGAAATATTCATAAATTATTATTATTATTTTATTTTATTTTATTTTTTTTTAAGGGAGAGTGAGAGGTGATTGAGATTGGATCAAACATCATAAAGTTTGGTCAACACCAATTTACTTTGTATTGAATGTGTGTTCGAACCGTGTTGCTCTCGTGTACCAGTTTTGGACCATCATCATACGAGTGTCTTCTGCATGTTTGTGTTAAATTGGCATGCCAACTATCAGTTATGATGGTAAGAAAATCAAAATCTTTAGCAACAGCTTTAACCTACAAAATCTCGTGTTATATGAAAAACTACGATACTATTCTTCAAAATAATATCACTTTGTTTATCTAAAAACATCTTACAACAGTCAAAATCATTCCCTGTTCAACAATTTCTATATCCATGCAACGAATGAAATTGTTTATTGGACGAGTTGGTAAGATAATCTTGAAAAAAATTACTCATGCCCTTGGCCTATTAATTTCTAAATAGAAACTCACCTATTTTAAATAAATTATCACTCACTTTTCTTATTTTATTTAATAACTAGAACTTATACAAAATATATTTAAAAAGATTACAAATTAAAGTATTAAAATATAAAAAAAAAATTAGTCATTACATTAACAATGTAAAAAAAATTATATCATCATTCAATTATAAATTATCATATAATTAAATAGAGTAATTTTTTTAATATTTAATATAAAGTTATATCTTAATTGGTGATACAAATAAATGAACATAAATTTAAAATAAGATAAATCACAAATAAAATAAATCATTTAATATAATTAGTGACACTTTATTGTAATTAAAAAAATGTGAGTATAATTTGTCCATATTCTTTAATCGGCAAATATTAATGATTAACGTTTTTTTTTAAATGAACTTGAACTCTAGTCCAAAAACCCATAACTGGAACCATAACCTCTCCCTCCCTTTTGATTTTCAAATCATACGTATGCAGATTATGCATAAATTCTTTTAAATATGTATTTTATGAATTTTACATTAAATATTTTAAAAATGAATTTGGCTAATGAAATATACCTTTAAAAAATATTTTTTAGGATTATTTGACAATTTTTACTAATTTTAACAGTTTCTATTTAAACTGCCAAAAAGTGATAATTGTGGAAAACAAATGGTAGTTTATGGGAGAGAAGGAGGAGCAAGAGAAGAAAAATGGGCAACCCTTATGGGACAACCCAACCTTTCGACCAAGTTCGGTATTACGCTCAGTCGCAAATTAAATAGATTAATTCTAATTAAGGATTATAAAACATAATTAAGGGATCGTTGGGTCTACGTTAATTTTCACATAGTACAAATCCCAATAGAAAAAAGTAAATATAATGGCTGTTTTAATTATGAACTTGCTAATTAGACAAACATTTCGGCTTAAAAGTTAGAGTCTATTTTGCAGATATCTCACCTTCACATACATACTCAAAAGATGAGTGAAAATATAGAAAACTAAAGAAAATTGATAGGGGATAGGTTACTTGTGTAAGCTCTTTGAGTTAAATTGTTAGGTAATTTTCTAGTTATAAATTTGATGAGAACTAAAGAGTTATTTAAGTTAAGATGTCATAGAAAACGCTAATCATAAGTGACTGGAAGATCTCTCATATTTAGCAAAATCTCACCCCACTAAATTAACTTATAAGTGAATTATTAAATAGATAATGCCTTAATTGATAAGGTCCACTGTCCATAAAAAATGTTATTAACTACTTTTGGGACCTATAAATAGACCCACATAGTATAGGATAAAACAACACAGATGAGATTTCAAAACTGATTTTGAGATTATGTAGGGAAACACAACTTTCAATGACTAAGTTTGCTTTCATTTCTTGAACTAACAAAAAAAGAATTCTGTGATAACATCTTCAAATTTTCTTTTTATTTATGAAAGACATAATCCTTCTAGATTTTACTTTCATTTTGGTAGACACATATTGTACATAAAAAGAATATATTATATTGCATTTAGTTCTGGTTTCTTCAGTGTGTAAAATAGCACAACATATATTTTCAATGGAAGATATATTGGTATCTTTTACCAAAATAAAGTTTATGACAACAATCCATCTATCCCACCTTCAGAGCTTACAAAAATAATATACAACCTCAACCATATACTTTCAAATCCTAAGCTATCTAAGAACTCAAATAGTTCTATGCAGGGTATAAACTTATACTAAAGTAAAATTCCTTCTTTCTTTACACTACAATTGTTCACCACTCCCCACATAAGCAGGGAACTAAGAAGAAATTGAGAGGGATTCAGAAGCAGCGAGTAGTAGCATTGTGCTATCACATTGCTCACCTTTCAATGTGTTACTCAGGTCACAAAGTCTGGCAACAATTGTGCAGCAAACCTCTTTGGGTTTTGCATGCTGATACTCTCATAAGCTGCAGAAGAGTGGGGAGAGGAAGTGTTTATGCTACCAAACTCATTTGGTTCACCAATGTCCAAGCTTCTACCCAGTTGAATGTTTTGGTTTGGGAGGAATGTTTGATGGGTTCCTGGTAATGAGTCAAGACCAAGAGTAAGGGAAACGCCATTACCTGAAAACCTTGGGGCAAACTGCTCTGCATCAAACCTTCCAATATCCCCAATTGGGTACTGTCCAAAACCACCAATGAAGTTTGTTTGGTTTACCATGAAAGAGGATTCGTTTCTGCCTTGCCTATCGTCCCCAAATTTCATTGAGAGTTGTTCATTGTTTGCCTCATTGGGCTTCACATCAATGTTCATTGAAGGTACACTATTTGGGGAATGCATCATCTCATGATTCCTTGCTTTCTTCGGACTCCCTTGTGTGATCCCTTCTAGCTCTGATGATCCCATGAAGCTGAATCCTGATTGGTTTCTCACATTCCCACCAAGTTGTGACGTTGATGGTCTAGAAACTGAAACCATAGCAGTGTTCTGGCTCTTTGAAACCTCTTGTTTGGAATTAAAACTTTTAGCCTCGGTTTCATTGGAAGGACCTCTCTCTGGTGGGGCTGCCATTTTCGTAGAAGAATCTTCATTGCTCTTGCTTGATTTATCCTCAGATCCATTCTGTTCATGATCCTTCATCTCTTCCAAGTACATTTCCTCCACCATTGGCTTCCAAAGCCGAACTCGAGCATTTATAAACCAATTTGAAACCTGTCACCCGCCCAGCATTATTAAGGTGAAGAACCAATCATCAAATGGAAGAGTTAAATAGCATTAGCATGTTAGTTACCTGGCTCCTTGTTAGCCCTGTTTGTTTTGCCAACATGTGTTTGTCCGAGTCCTTGGGATATCTGGAATCATTTAAAATATTGTAAACTTTTTCATTCTAAAAGAATCAAGAAGTTAAAATAAATTGAGCTTATCTAACAAGATAAAATCAGCTGATGCAGTTCAACTTTTGAAGAAGTTAGAAGAGAGAGTTTTTATAAAAGTTAAGTGCTTACGGGTGGAGGAAGTGTTCGAAGAGCCAGGCACGAAGAACAGAAACAGATCTTTCAGGTAATCCTCTCTGGGGTCTCCAAGCATTGTGCTGGATCATTCCCAATTGTTGAAGAGCTCGTTGCTGCCTTAGATGATGGTCCACATATTTGAGCCTCGAACCTTCTATTTTCCCTCCAAAGCAATCTTCTTCTCCTAAGCTCTTGTTAGCAGCTCGAACCTGCCCTGCAATTGCATCTTTCAAACACCGAAACTGCTTAGAGATTGTTTGCAATGCAAGGGCAGTGTATGTCCTCGCAGACCCAATCCCCGCAGCTTGCTCAAACGACGACACCACTATCTCCATCTGCTGGTGGTACTGCCTGTACCTTTGCTCCACCTTCAACCAAAAGTATCACATCAATAAACTATCCATTTATTCAAGTGTCACAAAAATTTCGATATTGCAACCAACCACAACCATGCAATTCAGCATTATTAGCCCTTCACAATCTTTCTGAATTTCCATGCATTAATCATTAGATTATATTATTTTTGGCGTGACAACTATATTTTTCCTGAACATACCTGAGTGAGACATTATCAGATATACTACACAAACACCTTTTTCAAACAAGAATTCTATTTGAAACATTATAAGTAATTAAAATAAACACTTCTTTTAACATAAATTCGATCTATAGTTTGTCTTACTCCAAATTATTCTTGATGCTCAACCCAATCCATTTTTCATTAGATAAGATGAAGCTATGATTTCAAGTCCAACACTAGTAGTCATACCAAGATTAAAAGCCAAAAACACCAATACTGTTTTTGAAACTCGTTGAAAAATGGGAAATCCAATTAAAATGTGAAAGTTTGAACAATTGACTTGTTCATAAACGTGAAAAACACGAGAAGTTTAACCAAACATGCTGTAATTAAAGTGAACAACACATACCTCATCAAGCATGGCAATTAGTTTTGCTTTCTTCATCTGAATTTCTTGTCTTTCTGCAGTCGATAGCTCAGAGCTACGTTTTCCGTTCCCTTCCCCAACAACTGAACCATCTCCACTACCTGCAGCGGATGATTCTCCAATCACCTTGTTCTGTCCACCACTCTTTTTACCCAGCTCGGTGCCAGTCCCATTGTTAACATTCACAACCTCTTCTAAAAGTTCATGCGCTGCCTTCAAGTACTTTGAGCTCAAGAGTACGCTCTGAATGCCCGAAGCTCCATTATTGGTAACCCCAGACGCCGACGACGGCGAACCGCCCGACACGCGCAAGTCGTCGCCTGACATCCCCGGCGCCTGACCCTCCCGGAACGACCCAAGCCCCAGAGACAAGCCCTGCTGTGCGCGTGGGGTTTCACGCGCCGCCGAGGCCGGGTCAAGCGCGTTCCAATGATTGTACTGCATGCGCGGGAGGAAGCCATGCAGTGCCGAGACGTCGTGGTGCGCGTGCATGGAGTGGTGGTTGAGGTCCTGGGAAGCGGAGAGGGGGATTCCAACGAATTGTTGGGTGTGAGAGGGCGGCGCGTGAGGGTTGAAGGAGTTGTTGCTGTTGGTGCCGGCAACTGCGGCGGAGTTGAGAAACACGAGATTTCCCGCAGCGTGTGAGGGAGGGGGCTGCGACGGCGCGTCGGAGTAGTGGATGTAGCCGGGGTTCATGAGGACAAGAGTTTGGAGTCCGTCGGCGGCACCTGATTGGATTTCGGAGTTACCATGATGAAAGTATGTCGCCATCGGTTTGGGTTATAATAGGTTGTTACTTCACTGAAAAGAGAGCACTACCGCCACGTTAGTTACGCTATGCTTTCAAAGTTCACATCCAATCCAACACATGCCACCAAGCCACAACCCTTAGTCCCAACTTTCAACACATAACCTAAACATGCACCTCACTTACACATGTATATTTGTGCCATACCTGCGATGAATCTTGTAACGATCTGTGGATCAACCCATCAACACAACTCCCAATATTTGCAGCTCCTTAGGTAGTTTCTCTCTCAAAAGAATCCTGAGCAAACACAAACAGAAGTGGGAAAACCGATGAAAATTAAACCTGAATAATAATATCTGAGATCCTGTTTCACTTGTAGTTCATTCCAATTTAAGACACTTTGTGCATGGTTTTGTGATGGTGTCTCACGAAGTTTGAAAGAAAAAACTTAAAGATAATTCATTTTGTATGTATTAGTTAATGGAATGAATGATATGGTGGCTATAGTGTGTACCTGGTGATAGGAGAATTGGGGTGCGCACGTGCTTCATGATCGTTTCTGAACGGCAAGGGAAAGAAGAAATTGATTTGCAGTGAGTGAGCTGAGAAGTACGAGAAAGAGAGAGAAAGAGAAGGACGCACACGCACAGTTAGTCTCACCCATGAAAGCAAAACAGTTATGGCTAACGAAAACGTACATGAAAGCAGAAAGAAATTGATGGATCAAACGGACCTGTCAACGTGCATATGTGATCTATGTATCTATCTATCTATCTATGTTTGGGATTTCATCAGTCGCTTCACTTGCAAAGAGGAAAGCTCTCTGTCAGACTCAAATCCGCTGCAATTCCACCCCAACTGAAAAGGGTAAAAAAAGAGTTGAAGAGAGAGATGGTTAAAAAAGACTTGGGAAAAAGATGCCCATCTTTGTTCACTTCATTATCCACACATTTATGATCTTTTTCTTTTAAAAAAATTGTTTTTTTATTATATGAAATTCTGGGTTGGGGGGAAATTGTGAGAACAATGAAGTGAGCATACATGCCTCAGTGCCTTTTTTTTTCTTTTGAAAAACAAGTACCTGTGAAATGAATAGATCAAAACAGGGGAACTTCTTTTGATTTGACCCTCTCTTTTCAAATCATTTGGTGCACAAGCCAAGCACCCTTTGATGAGCAACAAAGAACTTTTGAATATAGAGAGAGAGAGAGAGAGAGTAGCTTTGTGCTGAGAAATCTATAAAAAATATATAATGGAAATGCAATCAAGGTGTGTCAGAAGATACAAACAGCTGAAAAACGAGGAAACGTCTCCTTCCGCAAAGCTCAATTAATTGTTTGTTTAATAAGAAAAAGAAAAAGAAAAAAAAAGGAGGATGATGATGGACAAGAAGCGGGTGGAGGGATCTCATTGCTCATTTCTCCATTAAATATCTTCTTGTCGTTTTCGCAATTTCCATATTTTTCTCATCAACTTATTTGGGAATTTTTTGTGGTTGGATGCCTGAGTTTGAAGATAAAGCAATTAAATGGCTAAGGAACGCAGAACCAACTACCATAACACCAACTTTAATGCTTTAAAAGCTGAAAATATATTTGTCAAAATTATTTACAGTTGTATTTCCCTTGTAATGATTATCTCTTAGATTTATTTGTTTATTTATTTATTTATTTATTAATGCATTATCATCTCTTAAACTTTACCAGTTACCCTACAGTGTGTAAATTTTAGCAGATTAAAAGTGTAACCGGAAAAAGAGAAAAGTTAAAGAGAGAGTTAAAAAAGCAAGGGGTCCCAATCAAGTGCATGTATGATGTGTCTATGAATCATGAGCCCCTAAAAAAAGTGGTCCCTTCTTGGCTCTCATGCATCAGACCTATACTAGCAGACATCAGCATATCACAATGATCAACAGAAGAAAATAAAATAGCATAAGTCAAGATATTATTTGTTCGAGAAATTAATCTATCCTTTCCCTCGTTTTGTTATCCCAAAAATGAAAGCCTGTAATTATCAGAATTTGTCTCTGAACAAATTTTGAAGGCAACCAAAGGATGACTTGACTTGGATGCGTGAAAAAAGAGCACAGAGTAGAAAGAAATGGACAAAGAAGGAAATGCACGGTCCAATAAATAATTAGTAATAACCCTTTCCAGCTTGTTTGAGGTAACCCCATCATTCGCATGGAAAGACAGAGAATAACCATATTTATTAAAATTCTGAAGTGCAACGGCTATTTTCTACATCCCAGCCTTTTAGAAGTTTTCAATCACCATCAGTAACTATTATTGTGTAAGAATGAGCAGTGACAAATTTAAGGCCTGTGATGTTAATAGGACTACAAATTTCGAAGTTGGGGACATTCATTCATTTAGCTAGCTCGGGTATCATATCCATTCATAAAGCAAACCAATATTTTATATTTATATTTATATAATATGGTAGGCGCGCTATTAATATATAGTATATGTGTATATAAAAGTTTCTATGAATGGCCTTTTAATAATCAATATGTCATTCTCCCACAGATCAATGTCAATAGTATTTATATTTCATAGGTCTCTTGGATTCTTTCGTCAAAACTCACGCCAACTTTTTGTTCTTGCCCCAGTTGCATTAACAACCAAGTTTTCACAGCTAGTAAAAGCACATTGGATCTCCCGCGGACACTTGTGAAAACCAGAGTAAAAGGGTAGTAGTACCTTCAGTTACTCCATTGATGCATACTGAATATTCATATGTCAGAACTCTCAATACTTCTCCCTGTACTTAAAAAGGTCCATGGATGCTCCTCTACACGCCACTGTGCTGCTTCTTTTCTGTCTTTTCTATTCTTTTCACCCTAAATTCTTTCAATAATATTATTTATTCTTCATACTTCCATTTTCCTAATCATCATATTTTTATATTTTCTAATAATCCGTTTCAATCATTGCCTTAGTATAAACAAAAAAACAAGAATTGCCATTGAAAGAAACCCATTCATTCAGCAAGATTGTATTTCTATTAAAAAATACTCTGATTTTTTAAAAATCTAAACAAAATTCCTATATAGAAATTTTGCTACATCTATTTTAAATTTTTAATATATAAAAATAATGACATTAGGGATAGATAGTTATGATTTATACAACTTTTTTAAGGTAAGGCTAATTCTATTTTAAAATTCTAATATAAAATAATTACATGTTGATATGTTGCTTGCGGCAACTTCTTTTTTAATTTAATTAATTTACTTCCCTAGTTCCCCTGGCTGATCCATAATTTGAATACTCAGATTTTTCAACGAGACCAAAGACAAGGTAAAAAAGAAAAATTTCTTCTACAAAATGTCAAAGAAAAATGAAAAAAAAAAAAACTTGAGCTAATACACTTATATTATCTTATGGGTGATTATTTAGATGATAAAAGTAATTAAAGGGAAAAAAACTTAGATGGTTAAAATCCTACTTGAGATTTAACTAAAACTTATATTTATATAATTGGATGCATGTTGATAAGCAAATGATTTGTAAAAGTAAAACCATTACCTAAGAAGGTGGAGGTTATGAGCATGATGATGGTGACACGGAATTCAATTACTTTGGATAAGATGTTGTATGACATAATGCTGCAATTAAACAAGTATAAAATAAGGTAATGGTGACAAAATGTGGGAAATTAAGTTATAATGAGGTGAGTAATTTTATAGTCCAAGTGTATTTATCACAAGAATAGGTAGCCAGAGGCAATAAACTGCAAAACATGTACAAACCCGTACTGGTGTCCCCTAAAAGAATTTTGGATTGTGTTGATTTTGAGTTAACCAAATAGATAACTGGCACACATCACATCATAGAAACCCCATTCTCTGATGATCCTGAACTCACCCTGTCGATGTTTTTGGGTGTGACTATATATAATATAAAAGGGGATTTTGTAAGTTGTATGGTCCCTTTGCATGTGTGCTCTATCAATTTCAATATTGTTATCATGGGACTCTTTGCTTCCTCATGCTCCTCTCGCCCTTTTCTTATTCAAATTTCTTTTCTGAAGAAAATGACTTCAAAAGAAGGAAACACTGGGAAAAGGTCATAGATTTCCTATTTAAACAATTCTATATATTCAGTCAGTAGTATACGTCAAAAGAAATGATCGCAAAGGCAAAAGTCAGTAGGAATAAGTCATATATTTACGCCCGAATGGTAATAATTAAGATCTAGCAGCAGTTGCGTCAAAACCATCATTGTTTACTAAAGAAGGGGTAAAAAATGTGGAAATAAAAAAATGAAGGGTGTGTGGAGCATATGGTATAGTGTGTGACGTGAGATTTTTGAGCTGGCAGTGGCAGAGAGAAGGGTGAGTGAGGGGTGCATGAATTTCAGCAGTGGACCCATGTTTTTATTAGGGAGGGGAAAAAATGAGAGAGTTAGTTTGGTGATGACTAGTTTGTAAAGTTGTTATCCTTGATGGAAGGAATAGCCGTGTGAAGACGCAACTATTATTTGGTTCTGGTATGCATTTGGACGCAGGTGAGAGAGTGAAGACCGAAAGAAAAGACCCCTAATATTGAAACAAAAGTGAAGGGGCCACAACACACCTACCAACGACCCCACTCACCCCACTTCCTGCTACCAAGTTCTTCATCCCCCGGCATCTCTATAAACCATACACAAATGCTACCAATAACACCACCACAATACAGATATCAAACTTCAAATCTCATCTTATACACAACTTTCGTATAATATGTTTTATCTACAGGGTTTGGATAAGTCTACTGCAATAATTCCACAAATCCTTCCAAACCATCAAAATTCCCTTCTCATGTGTAAAAGTATTCATCACGCTTGTCCCCATTTTAAATAGCTTCTGATGTTTAGTGCTGACTTACTCTGTAAATAAAAAATAAATAAGTATTTTTAACATTAAAGTGATGTAATATATGTATTTATTTTAATAAAATTATATTCTTTTTAAATTAAAAATACAATTATTATTTTAAAAATCTCTCAATTGATTATATATTTTGACCGAGTCCAGGCATCTTCTATTATTTAGTAAATCACTTTATTAAACATTAAGAATAAGTATAATAAATACATGTTAAGCAAAACATGAATCTAAGACTCGTAATTGTTTTTATGCTCAACAATATATACATATAACACTGTACTAACATGTTGACATGGATTAAAAAAACTTACATTCAATATATTTAGTACAGTGATATATAATTTCGTATCATTTAGTGGAGGTTAAGAATAATTTAAATATACATTTTTTCCTTAATTTACTAAAATATCTTTTAAAAATAAAATTGTGATGAAACACTGATCTTCCAAACAGACAATATTTTGAATGCGATGATTGACTCTAATGATCTTATCTCTTGAATTTGAGGTCGAAACATTGATATCGTATATGAGAACAATAGTAGTTTTAAATTTAATAATTTTATAAATAAAAATTATAATTAACAAATTATATTAGAATGGATCATTTTAAATAATCTACCCCTCCCATTTAAAGAAACAACTAATTATTTTGAAGAGAGATGTTCATTAAGGAAAGATTCTAATGAATTGGAATGGATAGAGGTAACAGTTACTGCATCTTCCTTTTTAAAAAAAATGTCTTGTTATCTGTTGGATATTTATTTGAAAGATATGTATAAATTATTTTATACTTGCAAACATGGATATTAATATGTTTATTATTTTTTTCAAAAATTTAAACAAATTTTTTCTGCAATCTAAATAGAATTATGTTATATTATATTAACATAAATAAAATTATTGTTGCTAAAAATACAAATACAAATTAAATACACTACAAAATATAAGTTTGAATATAATTTATTTAAAATAAATTTTAATTTTATAATCTAAATATAAAACACAAATATGTAAAGTTAAATTTTAAACAATTTTTTATTTTTTTATTACCAAAAACTTTAATTTAATTACTTGATTTTTAAAAAATAAATAAAAATTACTAACAATAAATAATAAATATTTTGTAAATGTGAATGTTATGATAGTAATACTATAGTCTATTGACACTTGGATATATGCTTCAAAAATTTATAGGAATGTAAGGTGTCAATCATGAATATTTTAACAGTTTTTTTCAAACTAATATAACTTTACCGAAAAATAAGTAAAGTTTAGGTACAGATTTTTTTTTATTAAAATTCAAAACTTGAAATATCTAAAAGTCAGGCTTCTCTTTGGTTAAAGATTTTTGGGTTACAATTTGTATTGACATTGTGAGTGAAATTGGAAATTATAGAAACTCGGTCATCTTTAATAGTGGAGTGCCAAATGTGTTGAAGTGTTCGTTTTGATACACATTAATGCAAAGTCTTGTTTTGCTTATTTCCCGTATTCTAGTTGGGTTTTAAATCCTATAGATTGTATGAGGTTGATTCTGTAATGTTGGGTAGTATTGGTCTGGTAACCCCTTTACTAAACTGGTAGGTAGGCGTTCTAATTGGAGTTTATTGTCAGGTATTTATGTATATGAGTTGGACCACTCTTGAAGTGGTTCCTATTTATTTATTTATTTATTTAATTGTTGATAAAAAAAATCTAAATTAAATGTGGAATTGCATCGAAAAAATAATTTGAAAGAGATAAAAAGAGGATCGAAATTGACATGATAGACATATTTAAGAGTAGACGTAACTGGTTTTGAAGAAAAGAGAGGCGCAGAGAGTATAAATTTGAAAGGGAGTTACATTATTGATGTTGAGGATGAGATGTGTTATGTTTTGTTTATTTGAACGGTCCTGTAATTCTAAAGCAGGCGGCTAGTATGCCCCAACTTTTGCCTACTTCGCTACCTTTGGTCTTTTGTTGTGATGCATTCTTATTGTATTCTATTCTATTATATTATCATATCCGACCTCAACGTATGTTTTGGTTTGTTGGCCATGCCTTGCCTTCTGTGTCTTCAACACTCAAAAGTCAAGACCTCATACAAATTGATAGCCATGTCAAGTTCATTGAATCTTCTTGACATGACTCCACCACTTTCCTTTTTTTTTTTTTTTTCTTCCAATTTCCATGCATGTAAAAGTCACCATTTGGGGGGATAAAAGTTACTCTATTCTACAACTACCAAAATAGGTTTAAAGCAATACACCCATATGAATATTTTCAAGTTATGATCTTTGTTTCTTTTAGATTAAGTTAAAGTAACTTATATAAAACTCAGCCAAACTTTTTTTTATTTAAAATATGAGTGGCACCAATATAAAACTGATAAAAAGAAATTTATCTAAAATATTAACTTTTTCTGCTGAATCCATCATCATTAAAATTTTATCAAAATGCCAAGTTCAAACCAGAGGGATGACATTTTTCATTATTAAAATGAATAAATGCAATGTTAGTTGTAATAATGAATAAACTTACTAACTAATATCATTTGTAATTAGTCTCTATTATATATTTTTATGACTATTTTATGATAAGTGTATTGTATTATAACTAATACTTTGTCCCTAAAGATCCGGAGTAGATAAATTATCAAGTATAAGATTCACTAAATAGAAGATAATAAGTAAAAGTGTTTGGGATGTTTGTTGTGTATGATTGCTAGAATTGTAAATAAAACAAAGTAAAGAGTTGTTGATTCAATTGGGAGAATGAGAATTGAGATTGTGAATCATCCTTTTTACTCTTTTGTATTTTGAAAAGCTTATATTCTATCATGATGTCCATATAAAATTCATTTATATGGATTTCTCACATATAAAATTATTAAGAGAGTCTCATAAATATTGATTCCTCTCACATCTATAAAAACTCTTTATCCTTACGAATATTGATAGCAATTAACATTTCAAACTTATTCCTAACATTCAAATATGTTAAGCATTATCGTTTAGGTCAAAAATTTAGAAGTACTATTCAGTCAAATCTAAGGATCAAAATCATGTTAAACAAGTCTTACAAATAACATGACAATATCAATCATCAATCAAGAACAACATAATATTATATTTAAATATCACCTCGATACATAAGATTTTGAACATATTAATCCAAATTCCAAAGGATTGAATTGGTCACTCATGTTGGCCATTACAAGAATGGAAAGCAAGAAAAGAAGATCCAAGATGTTTCTTCTTCGTGACTGTCTCCTTTTAGGTTTTCTATCACCTTTTATTTTCTCAATGGTGTTAAGGGTTGTGCATCACGCCTCATATTTAACCTAGTTGGGTCTGGGTTAAGTGACTTTTCGTCTAGGCGAGTTGGACGAGAAAAAATTCAACTTCTCTGGAGTGATCTCGCTTGGGTGAGATTGGGCTCGCTTGGGTAAGATTGGGCTCGCTTGGACAAGTTCCTCTAGACTAATTTTGGCTTAGGCAAATTTGGGGGAGTTCTTGTGTATTATAGCTTTCCCTTTTCATCTTGTCTATTATCCTTTAGCTCTTTTATCTCCATTTTCCTCTAAAATCCTAAAATTAACACAAATTTGAGAATAAACCGTTCTTATTCAGGTTAAAATTACAAAATATGTAAAAATGTTTAAATTTATAAATTAGGAGTTAAATTATAATTATTTTATCAATAAATAAGCGTATGTTTTAATGTGAAATATTACTGAAATATATCACTTATCACGTTTAGTTTATTTAGTTAAGTTAATTAATAAATAAATAATTAGGATGACTCTCATATGACTAAAATAACTCATTCATTACAAGAAATTTAAAAATTATCTACTAATTATTACCTATAAATTTAGATTTGTAAATAAATTAAGACTTATTTCATGTACAAATTATTATCCGTACATAAAATCAAATTAGATATGATCTTTTTTATATGACAATGAAGTAGCATGACGGTAACGACTTACAAGTAAGTTTTGTACTTATTTTATACACGTTGATGTGTGATAATTTTAAAAAAAAAATCTATATGTAATGATAATTGAATTGGTAAAGTAAATGAAGTAATTATAATAAATAACGTATTGAAAAAATAAAATTAATATTAACATAGTTAATCATAATTAATAATAAAAATTATAGTAGAAATATTTATAATAAAAATAACAATAATTTCGTAAAGTTTGTTGGTGTAGTAATTATAAGTATTGTATTCTCAATAAGACTTAAATTCGATTTTATCTTGCATTAAATTGTTAATAATAATAATAATAACATTAATAATATATAATATTATTATTTATGTACGAACACAAATATTTAAATCTGACATAATCTTAGTAGAAGTACACTCAACATAATTAAAAGACCTATTAATATATATTTTTTTAGTTTATAGCCTCTTTATGTGAATCTTTATCCTACTATTAATTTTCAATTAAGAAGAGTATCTTCTTAATTTTAAGGTCAATAATTTGAAAAAGTCATAAACCTTAATTATCAAAACTAAGTATAATCTAACCCCTTGTAAATATAATGACTCATAAATATAAATATACACATAAACTTAACCATAAGTCTAGCATAGTTGAAGATTTTATCCTATAAAGGGTTTAAAACACATCGTTCTCATTCATGTATCTAATATATCACAGTAAAAAAATAAACAACAAGCATAATAAAGATGACAAGTTAATTAAATTAAAATAATTTTACAATTAAACAATAATAATATTTTATTTATCTTCCAAAAACATCAATAAACAATAATTCCTGTATACAAACGTCAACATAAAATTTAACAAATTATAAACTATTTGTGGAATATCTTAATTAAATATTCTATTAAATATTAACATTTAACTCAATCTAAGAGTTAAATCAACAACGAATCTAAGGGTGGATTATCAAGATGAGATATAGACATCAAATTCATATTTCTACAAAAATAACATCATTAATCTCGAATTAACTAATAGGTGAAATATTTTTTTTTTTAATGAACCAATAACTTATGAACGATTTCTAGGGAGATTTATCCTAATGAGAACAATGCTAACAATGCAGTTCAACATTAGGGATTATGTTTGAAAAAAATTGTTCGAAAATGAAAAATTGGTTAGATTAAAAGATAATTGTTACTCGATGCTTGAAATCGTTAAACTATCAAATTGTAGTATTTGACAAAATTAAAAATTAAATAAATATAAAATAATAAAAATAAATAAACTTGTAAAAAGTTGAAAAATATTTTTATATTTATTTTAATTTATTTATTGACAAAATAAATTGTTTATATATATATATAATTTTAACAAAAATACAATCATACAATTAAATATTATTTTCCAAGTCTCATATTAAACGTGTGTTTAAAATAATATATAAATATACACAAAATAGACAAAATATAATATAATATTTATAATATAAGTTCTATATATGTCGAATAATTGGATCTCATGTAAAAAATACCACACGTAAAACAAAAAATTAATAGTTTCTTTTAGATATTAATATTTTTTAGAGATTTTAAGTTATATAATAATATTTAACATAAAAACTTTTATTTTAAAAAAAACTCACTTTTAAATGAAAATGTGATATTTGCTATGGTGGTAATAAAATTTAACGTTGAAAACAACCCATAAAGAATGTATATGTTCATCAATGTTAGATTAATCAAACAATTACACTTTATTTTATAACAAAATAACTAATTATTAATAAATATTTTATATCAATAATATACTTATCCAAAAATATATACATATTTTGAGGTAGATATAATAAGTTATGATTCATTGGTACCTTAATAATCTTTACCAACTTAGTGTTGATTCATTGCAAGTAATATATGGTATGCAACTCAAGGACTTATTTAACATGCAATCTCTCTCAGTCAATTCAGGTGTCCTCAATAAATGAGACTCATTCAGAACTTTTTTTTTTTTAAACCAACTTTTGAGAGTTTGGTTTATTAGTTATCGGATAAGTCTGCACAGTATTATAAAATATAAATTATTTTAAAATATATATATATATATATATATATATTACTGGACTTTTTAATATTTAATTAATGTAGATTTAATTCTGTCAGCTGTTTTCTTCCTTTTCACCCCATCATTAACTTGTGCTTCATTAAAATATATATATATATATATATATATATATATATATATATATATATATATTCATCCTATATTAATAAGCAACCAACGTCACACAATAATCATAATTTAGATTTGTTATTTTTTACAGATTATTTTTTTTCAAACCAGTCATTTGATCTTATACTCTCTTACCTATATCTGGATACTCTCATAGCAAATAGATAAATATAAATATATATATATATATATATATATATATTTTGTGACTAAAGCACAAATCATCAAACATAAAAAAGAAGAATTTTACATGAGATATTATTGAATAGTATTTGTGATATCAATCTTTTATAATTATTATTTTTATTAAGTGAGATTTAATATTTGTTTAGATTGATGAGATTTCACATGTCTAAAATATTTTTCTTTATATTGTGTGTTTAGTTAAAAAGTAGTAGTTTTTCTTTTATTAATTAAAGAGAGAAAAAATTAATATTTTTAGAATTTAATTAAAGATATCAACCATTTATTTTGAAAATATGTTTAACATGATTGTTGGACATCTCGACTAGAGATTAAAGTCTTTTATTGTATATAAGTGGGTGCAAATATTAACCCTATGAACTGGTTTTATGGAGTTGAGTTAGACTTAAAATCCACTTTGTAAATGATTTTTTTATTAGTTAATAACTTAAAAAGATAGTGTATTAAAACTATTTTTTATTACTAAATTCTTCCTTAAAAATGAAAATGATGTTTTTAATTATTATTCTTAAATATTCAATGCTATTTTATTTGACATAGTTACGCACAATATTTTTATTTTGATGTATTGAATTTTTTATATTTACAATTTAATTTAATCTAAATAACCACTCGCCATTCTAGGGGTATAAAATTTATATCTACTCCCTGTTCTATTTTTTAAAAAAAAATATTTTTTTATAAAAAATATTGTATATTATTTTTAAAGTTTTAAGATAACATATTTATATTAAAATTAATTACGATAACAAAAAGAAAAAAATATCGTAATGACACATAAATTTATATAAAATTAAAAAGATAAAAAGTATAATAAATAACTCATTCAAAACTATGATAAAAAAAATAATCTTCTTTATTTTTTGAAAAAACTTTAAACCACTATTATAAACAAGAAAGTTAGTAATAATATTTACGAATGCAAATTTCTTCACTTTTTTTTGTGTGTGTGAATGTGTGTACACTAGAGACCAAATTATTTCGTTTTTGGTCGTTTTTTCTTTTGTTGAATTATTGCCATCCTCGTCATTTTATTGCCATGAATTTTGATGAATGAAGTTTTGGACAGAGAACGATAAAAATATTTCAAAATTAGCATTTACTCAAAATTTGGCAGATTGAAAAACTTGGAGGAACTAGTTCCGCATATCTCTCGTAGGACATGTGATGTGCTTTCACTTACACTCTAATAAATAATATTTCCTTCCATCTAATATTCATGTTTTTTTGCCTTCAACTAATCCATGGATGAACAAAAGCAAGATTAATTAGCAATGGCAAGGCTGTGTTTAATTTGTACAACTACCAAAAAAACTAATACATTCTACCACATCTTTCTAATAGTTTACTACTTTGGTATGATAAATATTGAATATGTTTTATATGTTAATTTTATATATTGGGTTAGAACAATTTTTTTCTTTTTTTTAATTGAATTTTAATATCACCTTGATATTAGACAATGGATTAATTAGTTATTACTTAATTGGATATATATCATACCCAAAAATTCTATAAATATAGTTTCATTCTTTAGGAAGTTCTCAACTCAATATTATCTTTACTCACTTATACTTTATTTTTAAAATTTTAATTATTATTTGAATCTTTTTTTTATTTTCAATTACTATTTACAAATATTATTTTTTGCCAATTATAATTAATGTTAGAACTAAACTGCAGCAGGTGGGACTCGAAGCCAAGTCCCTTAAGATATGTCCATAGAAGCTTTAACCACTACACCAGTCAAGTTTTGTTGTCATGTTGTGATTATTATTATATTTATAAGTATGATTATCAATATTAATATAATTAATAAAATAAAAATTAATAAAATTCTTCATATATTAAATATCATCATTATTATTAATATTATTAATATTGTTTAATATTATTAAATATTATTAATATTATTAATATTATTAAATATTACTAATATTATTAAATATTACTAATATTATTAAATATTACTAATATTATTAAATATTACTAATATTATTAAATATTACTAATATTATTAATATTATTAAATATTATTAATATTATTAATATAATACTATTTATATTATTTAAATTATTATATTAATATTAATAATAGGTATAAATTAGTTATGGTTATTATTATTTATGAATATGAATTATGTTTTTATAATTTTTCATATTATATTAATGTTTTTAATATTATGTATATAATTATTATGATAATAGTTGGTAGGTAATAGAGATCAGTGGGTGATAGTTCGTAGGTAATAGAGATTTGTGAGTAATAGTTGGTAGGTAATAGAGATCCGTAGGTAAAAGTTGGTAGGTAATAAGATCCGTAGGTAATAGTTGGTAGGTAATGTTGAATTTACCTACGGATTCAAAATTCGTGGGTAATAGTTCGTAGGTAATGCTGAATTTACCTACGGATTCAAAATCTGTAGGTAATGTCCGTAGGTAATGTTGTTCGTAGGTAATATCCGTAGGTAATGCTGAATTTACCTACGGACTCAGATCCGTGGGTAAAAATCCGTAGATAATACTGATTTTTTTTGTAGTGACATCCACCTCAGACGATTCTCTTGGTTAGCCATTCAACCAACAACACTGTAGGAGTTTGATGGAACCCCTACCATCCTTGGGATATCATTGCTCAATACGTTTATCAAGTTGTGTTGCAATTTTTTACTCAAAGTTAGATTCTCTCAATATCTCCATAAATACAAAAGAAATAATTCAATATGATCAGTTGAGATGAAAAACTTATTCCTTTTCCCTTTTTCCAACAAATTCACGTCTTTATTATCACAAAGACTCAACATAAATGGAAACTGATTCAATTTTTTTAGACTCGAGAAAACAACAAATGAAATACATAATATGGAACACAACTTAATCTTTTTAGTAATACAATAGGATGAACCAAAATGTTTATTTTGGGATTCCTCAATTTGGATCAGAATTTATTTATTCCGTATAGATGTATTTTAGAAATATGGTTTTGTTGAGGAGATATCATGCTTGTAGAAACATTAGTTTGGAACATTATTTAGTATGATTGGATTAGTTTGGAACATTATTTAGTATGATTGGATTTTCGACTTGATGATGTTTTGGTTGAATCTAAGAGGATGATGTTACTGAGTAAAAAAAATAAAAATATTAGTGATTTATATATGTTGATTATAAATCTATCTCTCTTATTCAAAATTTATATGTGTATAACAGTAATACCCTCATTCAATATATTTTTTCATTGATAATCTTTTTATATAATAAAAAAATATTTATATTTTTATCTTTTCTTACTTGATCAATTCCTATTAATTGAACTCAGGGTTATGATATTTTGTTAATGGGATTAGTCCTTTTTATCCTAATCTTATTTTTTTATAATTTTCATAACTTAAATAGTATAAATGAAAATAATACATATAGTTGAAAACAAAAATTTCACTAAAAATAATAAAGTTTTTTTTATCTTCGGACTTAACTTGGGAATTCACTTTTCAATTAAATAAGTAACTTAACTTTTTTCTATAATGGATAAATTAGAAGGTAGGTTTTTGACCTATTTGATTATTTTTAATTAATTCATTGAACTATTTTTGTTAATTAGATCTTCGAACGTGTATTTTGTTTTAAATTAGATCGATTCGTCTAACTATTATTATAAAATCAAATGTTTGAAACAGTAGTATAATTTGTAACATGGTAGTTCTAAGGAGAAATACGTGATTACTAGTTAAAAAAAAATCTAGTTTGAAAATATTGGATTCAAAATGTGAGAATATGTAGTTAGAGAGATGAAAATGGAGTCTTATATTTAGAATCCAATTAGGTCTATGTGGTTAATTTTTAGTCACAGCGGTTTGGCAAAGAATCCAATCAAAAACTAATAAAGGTTTAAAGTACTTAATTATTGAAAATAAATAGTTTATATACCTAATTAAAACTTGTAAAATAATTAATGGATTCATAAAGTAATTTTACCATGTGGGATATACTAATTTTAAAGCATTTGAGTTAACTCATTACAGGGTATTAGATTTATATTAATAGGTGGATATTGTGAATATGCATTTGAAATTTTTTTATTTTAATGACTTTATCAATTAGAACATTGAATTGTGTTTTTTTTAATAAAAAAAGTATATAAATAAAAGAGGTATCCCAATCCATATATTTTTAAAAATGTAACTAAAAAAACTTGACATATTGACACGTGATAATTGAATAAAATATTTTCAATTTAAATTTTTGTTCAAGAATAAATAGGGTTCTAAGGAATTACATCTGCACATTTGATGAATTTATCTATAATCTTTTGTGAAAAAAAATAAAGGAATTTAATTATATATTTTATTTTATTTTTTGATTAATTATATACTTAAGTGTATTTACAATGATACAAAAACTAGCAGTAAAATATGTTCCGACGATAAAATCAAGGATTTAAATAAAGTTTAGATAATTAATCATTTGTTCCACTTAATCAGGCATAAAAACAAATATTTTTTTTTCTGACCCTTTAAGGATACTAAAAAGTGGGTGTTAAGCGAAAAAAAATGCAAAAATAGAAAAGGTTATGCAGTAAATGAAATTAAAAAAAATATCAGTTTTTCATGACAAAAATACCAGCTTACTAAATTAAACACAATGCTTAATCATAGTAAATAACATTATATTTTGATGTAACTTTTAAACTGACATGGTTATGATCAACTTAAGCGGAAAAGTATTACAACTTCAAAAATTAGTTAATTTATTATTTATTCATAGAGATTTATTTTATAAGTATAATATGTTTTCATTTAGTTTGTTATTAATTCTTTATAAACAAGTATATAATTTAGTTATGTATCGTTTTTGTTAACATATGAATTTTAGTCTAATTTCTTTTTTTTATATTTTTTTTTTTCTTTTTTTAATAATATTTTTTTTTTCCATATAATGGCAGATGATTGTTGTTATTTGAGGTGTGAGTCTAGCCGAGATCTCAAGTTGCATAGTGATGTCCAATATAAAAGTTTTTATAAAAAAAAAACCTACAACATATAATTCTTTTGGATTCAAATATTATCAAAAATTTGTGTGTAGACAAAATTGTATGTGTGTTATTTGATACATTCTCGTCTTCATCAAGAATAAGAATTATCAATCGTTTATTTATTCTCACTTTAGAAATAACAACCTCTAATTGTCCATGTATGTATGAGAACGAAAACTGAATGTGAAAGATATAGATCAACTTTCGAAAGTGATCAACTCTCACTGATTGGTATTACAAAACATAAATTTATTGAAAATTGTCTTCTCTGAAATTTGAATGACATACCTAAATTTGAAGAGATCAAATTTATAATTGGAATAAATATTTTGTCACAAATATTCGTATAGTTTACGGTGAAGAAAAATATATAATTATTTTATAAAAATAAAGAATAAAATTAATATTAAAATATATTCAACCATACATTTTATGATAAATAATTAATATTAATAAAATATGAGGTTGAATTGAGAAAATTAAAATCTAGAACATAAATCTGAATTCAAAGACATTGTATTGAGCCTGATTGGTAAAATACAAGTTTAGAGTGGAACAAATGAGTGTCACGTGACGGGTATGTTCTTCCATGGTATCTATGAAATGCTAGTTAAAGTTTGCGCACCAACTTTATACCCATTGAGAAATTTGATATGTTGGGAATGTTATTCCAAGCACGTTGATCTTTGATATTAACGTAACAAGTGAAGCAGAGAAAGGATGGGAAACAATTTGTCGTCCAATAACAAGAATAGAGGTTGTTTTGTTTAAATAATGAATTAATAAAAGTCAAGTTTACCTAGGGTCATTAAATGTGTGTTGATTTAAATAATTTAGCAATTAAATGGATTATGAATGTATTAAAAGTGTAATTGAGAATTAAAAAGGGAAAGAATGAATAGAAGTGGTCCCGTGAAGGAAGAATAGACTGTACACGCGTCAACCCCACAAGGCTTATCTCTATCTACCCTTTCCTAATCGCTTTAAGGAAGATTCGGTCGTAGTTTTCTTTGTTGTTTAGGAGGGTCCCACAGTGGAGGGAAGGTCAAGAAAGGAACCAATGGGAAAGAGGGTTGGGTGTCTCCGCAACTGCCTTTTATCTTTATCTTTAAATGCCATGCCATGACATGCCATGCCATGCCATGATAATGTGATACATCTACCACCTACGACCTTTCTCCCTGTCGCTTTCTGCCACTTCGTGTCCCTCTCTCATTCCTCTCTCCAACTACTTTCGCTTTTCCTTTCCCTTCAAATCAATTTTCTTCTCTCTTCGCGTTTCTATTTTGGGGGAGGCCTCACCTGCATTATTGCTTCGCCTCTTTTGCTTTGCCCTTCCACGCCGTTCGATTGATGGGGACGTTGGTGTCGGCGAATCCCACGGCTCAGGAGGGAAGGCGTAGGGGATTAGCTGTGTGTGGTGGCGTGTGAAGATAGAAGATTTGGGATGGTGACATAAGACGTACGCCACACCAAAAACCACAAAACTCCAAAATGCTGTGTGGGCTCCTCTTCCAGTTTTTTCAAGAGGAAGCCAGGGAGAGACAACGAACAAAGGCACTCATGACCTCACGTCAACGTCATGCGCCTCTCAATTTCCTTAAACCTTTTCCCCCTTTCTACCACCTCTCTAAATAACCTCCATTCTTTTTTTACTTTTTTTTCATTCATTTGTTTATTCATAAAATTTATGCGTAAAGATAGTTATCAAACTAATTCTCAACACATAGATGAACTCAGAATTTGTTGAAGATAGTATAGT
This sequence comes from Phaseolus vulgaris, assembly GCF_000499845.2. Classification (NCBI taxonomy): domain Eukaryota; kingdom Viridiplantae; phylum Streptophyta; class Magnoliopsida; order Fabales; family Fabaceae; genus Phaseolus; species Phaseolus vulgaris. The sequence continues at coordinate 45,505,573 of NC_023759.2, read as the reverse complement.
TATCTTGGAGATTGAATGTTATCATCAGCTTTTCCTGCTTCGGAAAATGTCGAATGCCCTAAGAACTGGAAGCAAATCAGAGTTATCTTTAGGAAATCGTGGATGAAGTCTCACGTCTTTAGCTTTTGATAATAGTTCAGGTCCCATACCAACTAAACTATTTAGTTACAAGTTGTGTAATGTTCTTTCTTTCCTTTTAGATAAAATCTAAGAAGAAATTATATGAACAAAACTTTTATTATATATTGTTTTAACCAATTTGAGGTCGGTCCGCATCTCGATGAGCTTCTGGTGGTCTTCCTTTAAGTTCTAGTGATTCAACCTTCTGGAAACGAGAAAATTCCTCCTGCGATAACATTTCGCTCAAGTCAGTAAGAACATAAAATATAATGAGTATAATATAAGTAAGTAAGAACACAAAATATAATGAGTATAATATAAATATGAGTTGAAAGTACTCTTTCTTTCAGTTGTTTATTAGATGATCATTTCTATAGAGCATAATTTGAATCATTTCTATAGAGCATAATCTAGTATATATAAACTGAATTATTACCTCTCGATCTTTAGTCATGATTCTGTCTTAATTGATGAGTTTTTAAGACTAATTGATTAAGATCCCTTCATTTGTGCTTCTCATAAAATTATATATGTGGATCAAGAAATGACCATAAATGATCAATTATCGGACCAAACCCATGAGCTAACATGTATATTTATAATTATCTCATTTAAAAAAAATAAGTAACTCAAACTTATAAATTCTCACTTCTGATTTTTTCCTTTGGATAATTCACCCAATCCCCTTGATATTCTATAATAAATTACCCTCATTTTGATTAAGAAACATTAATTATACATTTTTACTTGTTTTTTCTTAAACTTAAAAAAAGAAAAACAAAGTTAAAAACATTAAAAACAACTTATTTTGATCGATATGGAATTTATAGTAGCTTATCAAAATAAACTAGTGCATAAAGTAATATTGAGATAAATAAATAACTTTTATGAACTTTTTTATACTAAAACTACCCTTATTTTTATTAGGAGGTTTTTCATTTCAGAATAATTTATTACCTTTCAGTCTATCATAATTTGAGTGTTTTTGGTTCTTTTGAGATCTTAATCTAAGTTTGTATAATTGTTATAATTTAATTTACATATTTTTGTTAAAGTCACAAATTTTATCTTTATACTACTTAGCATTATTCTTCATAATAATACTCGTACAACTTTTTGAATCGCTACCATTCTTAATTTGACCAAATTGATTAGAGTAATTCTACTGACTTTTGAATATATATCATGTTTATTTTTAACATTGGTAATAATATTAAGCTATTCATTTTTGATCTACTTTGATTTTTAAGCAAACACAATTCATGCCACATGTATCTGTCCCTCAAAAAATTGTTCTACTAAAAATTAAACTCTTATATTGTGGAGGTGGAGAGAAAAACTATCTCTTAATAGATCATTTTGCTGGTGATGAAAACCTTGGATCTCTTCGTTTAAGGATAAGCACCCAAGACCAAAATAGAAGGTAGTTAAAAGCTTAGTAATCCAAATATCATGATTCTATTGTAACTTGACTCACCTAACATTTATCATAACCTACAACAATTTTTAATTTAATATATAATATCTTTTGGTGAGTGTTGATTGATTAGATTTCTAAATGATCATACTTTCATAATATACTTTTATAATTTAAAATATTAAAATGCAACCAAAAAAAATAATCTTCTAGATAATGTTATTATTTCATAATATGAATATATTTTTTATCATTTAAAACATTAAAATGAAAAAAAAAAATATTCTAGATAAAGTTATTATTTCATAATATGTATATATTTTTATTATTTAAAACATTAAAATGCAACTAACAAAAAAAAATCTTCTAGATGGGATGATAAGAAAACTTAACTTTTATTAAGAATAAGCCTTGATTAAAAATATGCCTTGGAGACATAGATGTTAATAATAAACCAAACACATTTTAGTAAAGAAAGAATTGCTAATAGATATATATTATTCACTATTTTAATTTCTTCTATTAATTCTAATTAATTGAAGAAATAATTTGAAAATAAAATCACTAGTACAAAAATAAGTAATAATCTCAGGAGAGAGTAGAGATTAGTGACGATTCAATTCAATATTTTATTCATTTGGGTTTGATTTTTAGGATTTAGGGTTATAGTTAGTAGAAAATTTAATTATAAAAATAAAAGAAAATTAATTATAGAAATAAAAGAGATTTATTAAAATACTTTTGTATAATTTTTAAAGTTAGTTGCACTACAAGAATGTGCTCAATTAGTTATCTTAATGTAGTGTTGCTCGATAACTTAGGATAAAATTACTTTTTTTTTTGTATATAGAGTTTTTGAACAAATTCTTTATTAGAATCATGAAAAACAAACTATCACAATCAATGAAGAATGGCGAATTATAAAAATAAGCATCAACACTTCTTTTTCTTTTAGATTGATATATGTTATTTTTTAAAAATATAATCTTTAATTGCATTCTTTTAGAATGACACATACTTTGAAATATATTTAAGCTTTTTAACTTGACTAATTTTTTTTTCTCAATAAAAATGAAAATGATGCATTTTTAGCTATTAAGAGTTTAAAAAATAAAAGCATCACCATTTTTTTATATTATCATAATATATGAGTACTTTTTATATTATCATAGTATATCAAAGATGATGATTGTTATTGACCTTACTTTAAAGATCCACATAGGCCACAGACGAAAGTTGTATTATTGTACATGTTCCTGCAAATAAGAGTTTTCTTCATGATGTTACCATTTTCACGGATATATACTTTGAAAGCCAAATATGAGTTTTTATTTATTCTTTTGTTTTATTATAGGAAAATACTTATTTGTTTTATTATAGGAAAATATTATCTTGTTGACTTGAAATATCCCCATAATCATGTTAGAAAAATAAGTTGAGGATATTTAGAAATTGTTAAAAAAACTTAAAATAATATAGATTAGGCTACAAAGCAACATTCTGATGGTGGAGGTAATAATATATTTGATTATAGATAGGAACAAGAACCAACTAAAGTAGACGTCAAGTTCGGGAAAAAGTAAAAAATACTATTAGAAAAAATTGTCAACACTTTTTTATTTACTTTTGAAATACTATTGAAACATTTTATTTACTCTTGAAAAAATTGTCAATATATTATTACAATAATATAATTTTTAAAAAATTGAATAAAAAAGTTGTTTTTTTTTTCAAAACCAACATGTTATTGTGTAAGTACATATAAAATCTTTTATCTAATTTTAGAATAAAATAAAGCACTTTTGTAATCCCATTCTCAAATAAGTTAATAATCACAAAAAATACTTTTTATAACCGCACATTAATTTTAAACTACTCGTACAAAAACACAATAAATAAATCATAAAGAGATGAATTTAAAATCACTCTTAAATCCCATTTAAAATAAATTTAATCTTTTTATCCCATTTAATGTTTTCTCTTACAATTAGATTGAATTAGTGTTTCTTTAGTATGGTATATACTTGTGTTTCACGTGGTCCTAGTGTATGGTACAACAAACTATAAAGTAAGATTACACGTACTCTAATCGGAAACTCTAGTAAAGGTTTTTGGAATGAAATAACTTTTCTCTTTTAAAGAAAGAAAATCTTAATTAAAAAATATAATGCATGAAGAACTAGCTTAAAAAAATGAAGTACTGAATTTGAATTGAATTACTTATTAAAAGGTAAATCTCTCTCTCATTCTACCAGTATTACTTATACCACCACTTAATAATCATTCATTTGATTATTTATTAGTATATCATTGATTAATTAAAATATTATTATCAGTATAAAATATTTTTCAATTGATGGTATATGAAAAAGGTTTTAAACAGATTAAATTAAATTTAATATATTTAAAAAGATAAAGTTTATATTTTGTTTATATATAAGTGTTTTGAGATGAATGTTAGGTTAAATTGGTGGGAGAGGACCAGTGTGTTTCACCACATAAGAATATAACTCAAATCGACGTTTAAGGCACATGATTCCCGCTAAAGGAGCACCAGACGAGTTAGCTGCACAAATTCAAAATTATGACTCACAACACAACACAACTATTTTATTTCTTTTTCTTTGTAGCTAGACTAACACACACACACTCACGTACACAATAATAACAATAATATATGTAATGAAATGAAAGGGTGATTCTTGATTCTTCCTTTTTGTTTTGTTGCCCTTCCCTCAACTCCTCAACAGTACAAGTACCCAACAAAATTGGTTGGACACTTGGAGGACGCAGAGTCACCACCAGCTACACCTCCTACCTTTTAAATCCTGTCCCTTTGCTCAACACTTTCTATATGACCTATGCTAAAAAGTGCATCTTATCTTACTCTTTTTTTTATTCATTTCTATACTATACTGCTTACATATCTTACCCTTATTATAGTCGCCGCTAGTGCCCCCGTGCACCACCGTTTAACCCCCCTTCTCTGCTTCTTCTGTTTTCATGAACTGTCACTATTACCAACATCTGTTAATAATAATAATAATAACAATAATAATGGCAAAACCCACTGGACTTCTTCAGTGTGTGGTTTGGTGAAAATAAAGACAAATTTTTTCGCTTCCTTCCTGTCATTCTCATTTTACCACTTTGGAAACTGCGAGGATCGAGCAAAGCGTAAGTCATCATTACTTGGCTCTTTCACAAACTTAAGAAGTGCTATTTTATAACATCAAAGGAAAAGTAAGTTTTTATTTTCTCTCCTTTTTGCTAGATTTGTTCTTTTCTTTTTTCTTGTGGGTGTGGAAAGAGTATACCAGCTTTGTAATTCATTAGTATTGAGATGTAATAAACTTGCAGCTCTGCACCCCATTTGGTATTAAAAAAACGTTGCTAATCATTTGGAGTTGAATATGGGCGAGTGTAACTTTGAATGTATTTTTGTTCTACACACAACTGGAAATAGATGTTGATTCCAAATTAATAATTAATAGAGGCGGAAGAAAACTTTTGGGTTAATTAAAGCAACCGACAGATATGTTAATGGAGAGAATTTAAAGAACCGTATGTCTTCTTCAAATGTCAAACTTTCTTAGGAGGGGGAAGGGGCGATTTTCACATATACGGAATAGACTTCTACGACCACACGAATTCAGCATTCTGCATTCCAAATAGAGGGAAAAAGGGCAACTGTTTTGTGGAAGCAATAATACTTAGATAATTATTAACACAGTATTAGGGCCATAATTGAGTTGTTGAAATTTCTAATTCTTTCAACAAACGTAACATAATAGGTTGTAATTGAAGAGTTATGTCAGGTTGAGGTTGAAACAGTGGTTGAGAGATTCCATTAGGAGCTTGTGTTGTGTTCCTTACTTCCTGGTTAGTTAGTCTTGGGAAGCAGGAGGCTAACAAACAGTGGGCCATGTGTGAATTAAAAGCTCCCAAGCTTAGATGCAACAGCTGATGAATAGGTTGCAAATAGTTTGTTTGGAAACTTTTACTTTTATGGCAAGTAACGTGGCATGTTTGTATCCATGGGCTACCTACAAACTGGTCTAGAGTTAGGCTCTCCCCAGAAGCCACTCTCTGTTTGGCACTTTTGACCCTTGGGAAGATGAGATAAGGACATGTTCTTTCCAGTCATAACAGTGACATTTTTGAAGGAACCCCACTCTCCCACCACTCTTGATTATCTTTTGGAGAATGCCACCCCATAAGCTTAATGTGTATATGTGTCACTTGGAAAGTTGGTTTTCATTTGCAAAAGGGATCACCTACAATTTTTTTTATTTAAAGAAAGAAAAGAAGAAAGCAAAGAATGAATTACCTAACTATTCTCGATCCATACTGCATTATCCCAATATTTGAATGGTACATAAGACAAAGGCAAGAATCATAGGTTACCAGTTTTAAATGGATTAGATGGTGACGTTGTAGATGTTATCTATCCTGTCAAAACACCAACCTGGTGAGAGATTAAAATGTATTTCATAATGGCAAGATAGACAGCACTAACATACTTATTCTTTTAGTATACAACTATATTCATATACACTTCAAGATTAATCATACACTACTCACCGCTCCATCAAAGATACTTGAGTAACATGCTTCACCATCACTGGATCATGGACATTAAGAATGTAAATAAAATAATATGCTGTATTATCCAAACAGGGATCATGTGAGACCATTTGTTGCCCAATTGGGGTGTGGAATTCCAACATACAATATTAAAATTCAGGTTGCTCTCTGTGTATTTGATTTGATTCGCCAGGTTCTTGCATCTTTCGTGTACAATAAAATAATGTTTCAAAGTTTAATGCCTCCGAAAGTATGGACAATTCCATGTCCTGGTAGTTTCATTACTTTTCCTAATCCCTTCCATGCACTACGTCATGAACTTGCAGCTTTACATTATCAACATCGTCTAAACTGCTCATTCATTTCCATTTTTTAGGGGATAGGGTAAAGATTTCTCATACACCACTCATTCATTCTCTGTAGTCCCTTTTGTTTCTTCCTCATGCTTGAGTACATTCATTGATGCTACGAATTATCATACCAATAAATTGAAGGAGTTTGTGAAAATCGAATTTCGCAAATGGAAGATCAAAGAGAATTGAATGAAATCGGAGGGTTGGATTTTTTAGGTAGAAAGTATATATTTTCTTTCGTCTCCTTTTGTGTGCGTGCTTTATGATATATTTATTTATTTTTGCCTTTAGATGAGTAAAGGTAGAGAAGGGTTTGGTATGGAAGCAATATAAAATTGGAGCATGTGTGTGTGTGACTGGAAGAGTGACCCAAAAGCTGGGGCTGTCCTCAGAGTGGGTGGCCCATGAGTCAACTTGCTGATTTCTGAAACAATAATAGAGAGGAAATATGGGTCCTCTCTTGTTCCTGCTCATAAACGTTTTCATTGTGTTCTTCAATAATTATGAGATTCCCACATACATCATATAAGGCTAGTGGTATCCTACATGTCTTCACACCCTACTTTCATCCAAACACAAAACATCATTTCCCAATCTCTTATTGCGTTCTTAACTATGCACCATAATATTATCAGGGAGTAAAAAATTAACTAAATTACCACTTTCGAAAGATATAAGTTTCAAGCTAAGGAGGCATGGGATTGAGAGATATTTTTGTCCGGTATATTTGGAAGTGTCAAAATTACAAACACCTCATCTGCGTAAGATTGGGGCAACCCTTAATTCTAAACATTGAAGAGAAGGGCGATTTTACTTTCACCGTCCAAACACAGTATTTTGTAAAAAAGTCTTCTCTCGAGACATGTTCTAAATTTCTCCTATTATCAGACGACATAAGTCTCAAGTCTTTTCCTTTTTGCTTTCGAAAGGCGTATATATCAAGACATGATGAAAAATCATTACTTGCTCTTATCTTCCATGAAAATTAACCAAATCAATCTCGTTACCAGAGAGAGACGAGACACAACCAACATGGTTCTTATCCTATCAAACTTTACCACCATCTTGAATCTTTTGAGTCTCTTTTGCTTAAATGCTTGCATTTCTCTCTGATCCGAGTAATTAACTACCCCGGTTTCTGTCATTAACACAAGAGATTTTACCGTTGTCGAGGAGACTTTAATTTTTGAATTTTTTTATACTGCTCATCTATTTTAAGAGTCATATTATATATGACTATTAGAGTATCTATAAAGTCAACCAACTTCGATATTGAAGGTTAATGTAAAATTCTTTACAACTTACAGTCTAATTAAATTTATTAAATATAGAAAAAAATAGATCCCTGTTCTTTTTATTTCATCAATATGGACGAAGGACCGCTTCTTTCTGCATCCGTATATATGTTATTGTTACACTCCATAAGTTTTTTATTTCAAAAATATCTTTTTAATATAATGAATTTATAATTTATAAATTTTTTTCTAGATTTGTAATTAACTTCTGAATTATATAATCTGAAAGCCTTTTATGATTAGCTTCCATATTACATAATAAAAAAAAAATTCTATACACGAGCTTTGTTTTTGGATTATGTAATTCGTACGCCTTTTTTTGATACGTGATTAGCTTTTGGATTACATCATTTGAAAGTCTTCTCTAAATATGAAATTAGCTTCCAAATTATGTAATCCGGGAGTCTTTTTTTCAAATGTGTGATTAACTTCTGAATTACATAATCTGAAAGTTTTTTCTGAATATGAGATTAAATTTGCGATTATGTAATCCAAAATATATCCGGATTACATAATCCATAAGCTTATCTCAAATTCAAAAACAACTTCCGGATCCAAAAACATCTTTCGCATTATGTATGGGAGTGACAAAAAAGGATCAAAAGATATTTTCATATTTAGTATGAGAGTGGCACAAAAAGATATGGAGGTGCAGGAAGAAGCAGTATGGAGGAAGAAACTGTTAAGCCCATAAACTTAATCTGACTCTCAAAGTTGTAAACTGCTCCTGTAAGTTCGTCATGATCCAAATAAAATGACAAGTAAATTCATGGCCTATAATTGATTTAAGTCAAATTTAAGGATTTTTCTTCCTGCACTGCTATGATCACTACCTGCACCCTAATACTAACAGCAAAAACACTAAATACCTATCCTCCCTGCACCACGCCACCGTTGCTGCTCCCCACGTCTCCAACTACACCTCTGGTACACTCTTTAAGAGAAAGAAGAAAGAGAGAGACAGAGAGAAAGAGTAAAACAATGGATTTGGAAGTAAATTCGTTCCGAAAGGTATCATATATGTTTGAACAATTTTGTTCAAGAAATCTTATTCTAAAAGACATCTCATATAAGACATCTCCTATATGTTTTGGAAAGCTTATTCTATAAAGTTTATTTTAAAATATATCTTATATGTTCTAGAAAACTTGTTCCATAAATCATGTTCTGAAAAAAGATATTTGGAAGAAGTAATTCGATAGTCACCTATGAAAAGTAAAGTGTTCATTTTAAAATTATGGAGGTGCAGTTAGGAATTAAGGGGGTGGAGGAAGAGAAAACCCACCTTTAATTCGTTTCTTGAATAAGATTCCGAAATTCTATAAATAAAAAAATTTAGTTGGACAATTACTGGTTCTATTGTGGGCCTAATGGACCACTGGTTTGAACAAGTGATTACTGAGATTGGGCTGCTACGAACTTTAACTTCATCAAGAAATGATTTCGGTCTCAAAGACACCAGTTTTAATGTGTGGGCTTCATTCTTAAGCCCATTATTAATTGGATATTGTTTAGTCTTTAACAGTGATGTAAAAAGAGGCTTTGAACCGTGCAAGGCGTATTGATCCACAGAACCAAATGATTATAATTTTTTATGCACTCAAATTTATAGTATCAATTTATATGACAAATGTTGAGTTTGATAGGCATGGCTTATTTGTTCAAGTATTTTTACAATAATTTTTAAATTTTTAATATTTATTTGACAAATTTTATTTATTATCAGGTCATTGGCTCGTTAAGCAAATAAGCTTTGACATATCGAGAGCCAAAAATGTTAACATAAATACAGATATAAGGAAATTTTTATTATATAAGTTTACACATTATAAGAAATAAATAACTAACAATAAATTTTAACTTTTAATAGAAAATGAGGAAAAATTTAAATAATTATTTACCACATCATACTGGTTAGATACACACAGGAGGTCGAAACGGCATCATTTAAATTTTAAATTAAAACGGATAACAACGTAAGAAACTAGAAATGATAGTGCATCAATGGATTCAAACCTAACCTCCACTTCTCGTAAAAGACCCATTTGCAGAGCATCATCGATTTTTACTATCACGTTTTCAGGCTAATATAGGATATTAATACTATACGGATACAGCACAATTATATTTCAATTTTTTCAAGGAAAATTTTTTCTCATAGTTAATTTAAAATATTTGTTCTTTATTTTTATAATTATAATAAAAAATTATATAATAAACTTGAATTTTAAAAAAATTTATGTATTTTTATTTTTAAAATTATATTAGAACCATGTTATAATTGTCAGAAATTTAACAAATATTTTTTAAATTAGACACTTTACAAATACATGTCTTACAAGTTTTAGTGTCCAATTATGTCTGACACGGATATGCAATTTAAAAAGAAACGTGTTCAAAACTCACTCATAGATATAAATTGAGGAATACAGTTAATTTTTATTTAGTTAATTTTTATTTATTTAATAGGTGTCTAAAATATTAAGAATTAGATAGAAACAGGGAGATAGTCGTAAAGTTATTAATTATATTATTAAAGTTCAATTCTAAGTGGATAGATAAGTAAAAAACAAAAGGAAAGATTGAGAGGTTAGGTTCTGTCGGAAATGGGAAAGTTAATAACGAAACTCCATCAGGAAAAATATAGAAGGAACCCTAAATAGACTGTTTCTTCCTACACCTTCATATCTATCTCCATATGTTCTTCTGTCACCTCCATGCACAATATGAAAATACATTTTTATCCTTCTTGTGTCACCTCCATAGAATAGTTTTTGGATTATATAATCTGGAAACTCATTTGAAAAAAGACTTCTGGATTACATAATCCGGAAGCTAAATAAGACTTTCGGATTATGTAATCCGAAAAGTAATCATGCATATGAAAAAAGGCTTCCGGATTATGTAATCCGGAAGCTAATTACAAATTTGGAAAATGACTTCCGGATTATGTAATCTAGAATATTATAAAGAGGCATTTTTGGAAATTCAAAAAGTTATGAAGGTGAGAGAAGAAGATATGGAGGTGCAGGAAGAAACAGACCCCTAAATAATTTAATGGAATGATTACCAGGCCAGCAAGTGGGCCTCTAATGCCAGCCCTAATTTGTGGGTAAATAGTAGGGTGTTTAGTTTTGTATCCAACAAATTTCTTTCTGAACCCTATCAATTTTAAAAAGACTGATTTATCCTTTTTAATGGGTTACTTTTTATGGAATATTTCCAGAATATATTTTTCAAAATTCATGAAATATATTTCTGTTAAATCTTTTCTAGAACAATTTTCAAAATAAACTTTACAAAATATATTATATATATTCTGTAATGTGTTTTTCAGAATAAATTTTTCAAAGAACTTTCCAGAATAATAAGAATTAGATAGAACATTTTGATAATTTTATCTAAATTAATAGAATGTAGGGAGAAATTTGACTAGGTAAAAAAGAAACACCTAAATATTGAATTATGTGATAGAGCACCACACAACACTTCGCCTAACCTTCTTGAGATTAGGCACAATGCAAAAATAATGTTGCCAAAAATGCCTTTCTTGACATGTATATTTTTCATAAATTTTGGCTAGTAGGTAACTTATCTCTAAACACTTTCACTATAAAATGTGTTACTTTTACTGAAAAATTTTCATCCTACATAAGTGTTATCAATTTGACTTTTCTTCAAACCACCATTTTGGTCCTTTAAAGTTTCAAACTCGGTCTTGTTCTATTTTTTCATGTTTCTAATTCTCTTATAATTACCTATAGTTAATTTTTTACATGAGCAATTAACTACTTATCAATTATCAAATCGAAGTATTGTTCCTTCATTAACATCAAAAATACATTTAATTATTATAATACAAGTTAATCAAACATGTTTTGAATCTTGAGATGTTAGTAATAAAATTGATCAAATAATTGAAATAGAAATATAAAAAGTATTGTATTATAGTATGTATTATGTTAAGAATCATACCTATAATTCAGAGTTCAAGTGAAATTGTTAACGTGTGAATAGGACACACTATAAAAAATATTAAATAAAAAATATTTTTATAATAAAATATAATTAGTTATTATATTAATTAAATTAAATATTATTTCAAAAATTAAAAAAATTATTAAATTTGAAATCATAAACTTTTTTTATCAGTTATTAAATCATAAACCTTATATTATAAATCATAAATCCAAAACCTTAAATTATATATCTCAAATCTTAAATCCTAAATCAAAATCATATATCTTAAATCTTAAATTTAAATTTAAATTTTAAATAAAAAATTATAAATTATAATGACAGAGATTTGAGGAGTTAAAGAACAGTATCTCTATATTTTTTTATTATATCATATTACTTGTCTTTCATAAATACATATGTTTTTTTAATCTTTCTTTTCTTCTTGAATCTCTAGGTGCAGTGTATAATGATAATTTTCCATTACATATTTGGAATCCTATCCACAATTATATAGGAACACGTGCAATTAATTGATCCATTCATTATTTGTGTTAATTAACATATATCCTAATGTACACAGAAGAGTATCCACTATTCTTTCATGTAAAATCGCATTGGTTGAGTATCTAGTATGTCCTTCTGTCTTTTTCAACAAAAAATAGAGATAGAGTGGAAAAGGTCTTACAATCTTAAGTCATTGCTGATATTTTATTGAGAGAATATAAATGAAAATAAATGTCCACTAGTAATTATTACAACATATTCTTTTATTTTTATACAAGTTATCAGTTATAGATAATGTTATTTATATATTCTGTTTTATCCTATTGCACTTTTTTTTTAAATAAAAGGGAGATAATAGATTGTTTTTCTTTTATTTTTAAAGAAAGAGTAATTGTAAATATAAAATTTTAATTTTAAATATTATAATGAGTGTAAGGGATTAAAATATATATAAATGTTTTTCACGTGTTGTGAATATAGACTTTCTTTTTTTATATCAACAAGAATGTATTATATTTATAAATGAGTATATATAGGAAATTTTCAACTCTTTTAAACTATATATATAAAAGTTTGGTGTGTCAATGCTAATAACATTCATTCTTTTGTCACACACCACATTCCCTTATATTATACAAGCTAGCCAGAGTAACCTAATAAAGAAGAAAACATTCAACAAAAATAACTCACCCAAAACCTAACTGACCCTTATAAAGAGTACAAAAAACAGAGCTAAAACGAGACGTTAATAACTGAGCATGTTTCAAAAAAGCATAAAACTTAGCAACATATATATACTCCTGACAAAACTTACCAAATGACCAACTGACTCCGTGCCACTTTAAGTCAAACAAAGTCAACAAAACTGCAAACCCTTGCCTAAATCTCCAGTAACATTGCTTATGATCCTTCCTTGATATGGCTGAAGAAGCATTTAAGATAATTGTGAAGCACCACTTTTTAAACCCTGTTCTCACTAGATCTCTTCCTATTTGTAAAAATCAGCTACTGTCATTTGTAGGCCTTAAAGCAGCAGTTTGATAACCAACCTCCTTTGCAACACATTGCTTTGCCTCACACCATTGGCTTTTGCTATGCTCCTTAGAACTTCAATTCCATATTCCAAATTCGTTCAGCTTTGAGTTGTCTTTATTTTGTATTTTTTATTATATTATCATTATTTTTCAGTTGAAACTTGATCGCAATATCTTTTATTGTCATGTTGTTGTAGTTTTCACTTATCTGGTTATATCATCTTCTTCAAACCTGTTTGTCATATGTTCTTTTGTTGTTCTTTCTTAACTTTTCCATGCTCATTCTATTTATACTTGTTATGCAATGTGTAACATCCCATAAATACTTTTAACTATAATATACAAGTTCTACATATAGAAATATATAAGTTTAAAGTTTTTCAAAACCTCTCAAATTTCCTTTCCTAAGAGTAAGACTCAAATTTAGTGGAAATTGGAATACGCACTGCACCAGTTTCTAACTTTTATGTTTCCGTTTCTAAACATTCCCCTGTTTGCTGGGCCATTTAAATTTTCAATATATATAATTACTTATTTATCGGGTAAATAATATTAATACGAGGTCAAATCTTAAAAAATGAAGAACATGTTTACAAATAAAAAATGTTTTAATTCTTTATACTTTTTTTATATTTTTTAGTCTTTGTATTTTTAAATTAAGGAATTTAGTTCTCAAACTTTAAAAAATAAATAAATTTAGTCTTTATTTTTAAATTTTGTGACTTTAAATATACTTGTTAAATATTAATTTTAAGTATGATAAAAACTTTAATTCCAAATATTTGTAAAAGTTTGAGAATAAATTGATTAACTAAAATTAATAGGGTATTAAAACCAAGTTTAAAGAAAAGTATATAGATTAAGAGTTTCAACATTATAAAAAAATTATGCTAAGAACAAAAATAAAACACATACCTTTAATTGGTGTTTCAATTTACTTATACATGTGTGCCATACTAAATTTTATAACTGTGCTTAGGAATTGATATATTTGTACTGTTGAGGTGGTAGTGTTGCCGCTTTCAGGAATTTAATTTTTTATCTCTTTAATGTCATAAAGATTTCGTATTATTTGAATCACTTAATTTTTAAAAATTAAGTATTCATTCTTTGACTTTAGCGTCAGAATCTTTCAGTTTTTAATTTGTGTAAATAAGATTTTCATAATATGTAGTCAAATTATTATGAATTCTTCATTATTATTTCTATTTAATGAATTAATTTTAAAATCTTAATTTAATTACAATTTATGCATTTGGCTCCTCATACAAAATTTTGCAGTTTCCCCCTGCATGTGCAATTAAAGTAACACTTCACTATGTGAGCTTGTAATGTTTGGATGATTACCATGGAATATCTTCAACATGAACAAGACCATATTCACATGAAATTTGTTGGTCATTTTCATTTTCGAAACCTCATAAAGAGTATATAGCTTTACAATATTATGAACGTTTTCATTTAAAAAGAAAATATAGTGAAACATAGGAGTGAGTCAGATCCAACTCAACAGTGGATGCTGACTCTGATCTGGTTCAATACACATGGCTAAACAATTTTATGATGAGCTTAGTAGATAATAGTGAACAAATTAGAAAATGATTCCCAGCACAGAGAAGAACTGAAAGTTCTTTTCTTTATGTTGCTAGTTTCACAAAAGAAAGTGATAATGCGTGGGGTCATTATCATATCTTTAATAACTTGTTGTGCTTATATTCAACTTTTTGCATTTTTTTTTTCAATTCCTTTATTCCCTCGTGCTTATTATATTTCTTTTTATTGGCTATGACAAAAACAACAATGTGTTGAATTCACTTTACTTGGTCTTATTGGAGAATCAGAAATGCTGATGCAAACATGTTCTTGCCTTATCCTTTTTTTTCATTGTCTTGTTTCTTTTTATCAGAAGGAATACACTAACTAATGTTGGATGTGAAGCGTAGTTTTTAATTATTAGGATTTTTATTATTGTTTTGAGATGAAGCATATTTATTTCATGTGTGTTGATTAACAGATTGCTGAGGTATTTGCATTCAAAATTCAAATGTATAATTAATAATAACTAGAATCTTGGGTGGAGCACTTGCGTTCAATTATAGGCACGAAATCCTTATGTCAGAATGAACTTAAAAGAGAGCTTATAAAGTAGTTAGTTGATCAACATGTGGTAGAGCTTAATTACTGCTACAAATTGACCAAAACACTATTTTGTTTTCTTCTGTTTTCCTTCAAAGAAAACAAATATATATATGAAAAAAAAAACAGTAATTGCATTGTTGTTTACTTGCAATTCATGATATATGATATATATATATATATATATATATATATATATATATATATATATATATATATATATTCATTCGTGTTTTTAATCCTTGTGGTTGTACAATTCTTTAAGTGAGATTTTTTTTAAAAAAAATATCCATGGTAATGGCTGACTTATGCATGCTTCGTCATTTGTCCACTTTCTAATCAAACTACACATATTTAATATGAATGAAAATCTGGTGTTGATAAAAAAAATAAAAATGAAAATCTGGAGATAAAACTACTTCAGATTATTTAAATATAAAATTATATCTGATCTCTGTATGTGTAGGTTATTCGTAAATTTGAAAGAAAAAAAACTTTTAAGGTATTTTTAAACAGTGATCTAAAATAGTAAAAATGTTTATATGACAAGTTTACTTATTTTTATAATAATTACTTTGTTTATATTTTTTGTCTAGACATGTGATAAGAAATATTTAAATGTGTAAATCTTACAAAATATTATTTTAATGTAAATTCATCCATTTTATATAAATTTAAATTTTCATTCTTAAAAACAGAATAATGTTTATACACACTTTCTCAAAAATCTTATTTTTCATTTAGTGCACGCCTCTTGGATTTCTTTAGCATCATCAAATTAATATTATTTATTATTGTCATAAAATTAAAAGAGCTTTAGTTTATTTATTTATTTTAATATTAACATAAGGATTCATTCCATCCTTTTCCACATTAAACCTATGGTTTTTTTGAGTTAGTCTCAAAATTTAATGTCCATAATCAACTCTCTTCTATTTCCAACAAGTATACGGTCAACTAATTTTTTTTTCTTCAATTTAAAAGAATAATTAAATAAAATTCAATTTAAAAAAAATATTTTATAAAATAAAAATTATTAATATTTAAAATAGTTTATATTATTAATAAATTATAAACTATTTTTTAATTTAGTATCTAATTAGTTATCAACTATTTTATATTTTAAAAGTGAATTTATGTTTGTCGTAGTTAATGACAAATTTTATTAACAAATATAAAAATACAAAATTATTATATTTTTTTTATCTATCAGTAAAATTTATTATAATTGAACACAAATCAATATCACATAATATATGTCGGTAATTGATAGTCAAAATTATTCTTCGATAATTTTATTAGTATAATAATAAAAATAATTATGATAATAATAATAATTTTCTTAATATTAATAACAATTTTTTTATAATAATACTAATAATTTTATTTTATATGGATATATAAAAAAATTAAATCATTAATTTAATAAATTTATATATAAAGATAATAATAATATTAAAAGTAATTGTGGTAGTAATTACAATAATAATTTGTGCACGAAATATTTTGTTTTAAATGCTTGACGCCTTATATTTAGAAACATCTTTTTTTATATTTTGATGGATACATTTTTTTTATAAAGCTTTCATGTTAGATATTATTATGCAACTTGACATCTCAGCTAGGTTGATACCTCAAACAATAACAATTATCTGTTATCATATGAAAAAATATATTATTGAAAAAAAAGAAAAAATAAAAATATGGGGGATTAGACCAAAACTCATATGTTAACAAAAACTATACAAAAGTAGACTATACATATTCATAAAAAATTCTAATAACAGACTAGATGCAACCCTATTATACCAATGAAATGATTCTCTATGAATAAATCCTAATTTAGTCAACTTATCAGTCATGTATGTCCTTCACAAAAAATATAGGTAATCCTAAACATGATTTTTCCATAGCAAGTAAGACAAATATTTCATCGATTACGAAGCATCTACGGAACATTAGTCCTAGCGGTAAACGCAACACAAACCAAGACATAATCACATTCAAACCAAACATTAATAAACCCCATCTTTTGAGCTTTCTCCATAACATGTATAATTCCATAAAACTCAACAACCACATTTTACTATGTAATGTCTTGTTTAATAAATTTTATGAAATTTCAACAACATTTTGTATATGAATACCAAGGCACACAAAATCAAAAGGGACTGCAATGCGGGTTGGCCTGTCCCGCATAGGTCCGCTCCGCAATTGACCTGCAAAAATGCAGGTCAGGTTGGACTGCCCCGCACAAAGTGTGAGATCATTTCATTGTTCTGCTCCGCATAAGAGATAACCCGTGGGTCAACCCGCATAATTTTTTTTTTCAAAAATTAAAATTTTATTAATTATAAAAGAACTTATTCCTACCACTGGAAAATTAAAGTTTTATCTCTGATTCAATTCATTTAATTAAGATAAAAATATAAATTCAAGTATGAAGGTTGTTAGAAGGCTTGATTAAAAATAATTAAAGTCTTGCTTTGCATCTATTTTTCCTATATAGGTATGTAAATGTACAAGAATATCTTATCAAAGTTTTGCTACAAAATATTTTAATGAAGATGACTAATTTTTTAACTATCTTGTTGAAATTTCTTCTTTATATTAATTTTTTATTAACAAATTTTAAATATAAGACTTTGCTTAAAAATAAATCATTTGACATTCTTCATACTAACTCCATGACTCAACTAAAGGCCTGGTCCTGGGTAACCTCTAAAGTCTAATATGCTTGTTTTTTACTTTTATGACTGGTGTCTTGATCCCCTAGTTTGTATACATTCAATTAAACATAAGTGATTTATTTAGGTTGATCAGAATGTATTTGTTCTAGTTGGAAGTTAGTGACAAACTTTTGAGAGTAGGGGTTGTTTGTTTTTGTGTGATTTTGTATTGGATCAACCCTAAAGGTTCTTATTTATTTATTTATTATTGTTGATAAAAAAAAACTAACTACTTTAAATTATTAAAATAAAACATTCTTTTTTTAATACATTAAATTTATTTTTTTAAAATAAAATAAAATAAATATCATACTGCAATAATGGGTAAATAGAGTATATTTTTTTATATATAAAATAAAATAATTATTTATTTATTTATGAAGGTTAGCGAGCTAACCTGCCCCGCCTCGTTTATGCGGGACGGGCCTAAACAAGTCAACAGTTTAGATTAGTGAGCCCGTCTTATACTTTTGATAACGAGTTACGGATCGACCCGTATGATCCGTCCTATATTGCCATCCCAAAACAAATGTAAGACTTTAAGGTATTTTAATCAAGTACTGCACAATTTTGTTCAAAAGTGTCTATTTGATGAATTCAAAATTTACTCTAAAATAATAATTTATTAATCAATATTGAATCTCAAACAGAAAATTTAAACTTACTGAATATATATCTAAATTAAATTTAAAATATATTTAATTATTTATTGCATTAGTTACTCACAAAAATAAGAAATATGTATTAAATTTGATATTAGAATAAAGCAAGCTTTATACATAATATAATGTAATAGAGGTACTTAAACACTCTCAAGCTTTTGTCCCATATAGTTGTAATTTAAACTTGTAAAAGTAAGATCTAAATTTAATAACTTATATTATATTCTAATAACTAAAGGTGATATATATAATGGAAATATAGTAGAGAGTCTGGCTTTTTTTTTTTCATTTTTCGCTTTTCACATATGAGTTGATAGAAAACCATTATGAGAGTCAGAGTTGTAGTTTGAAGATACACAGCAAGTACTAATTTAAAAGGCAAACACAATCATTCCATAGGCTTATGTAGAATGATATATATGTTGTGATGAGTAAGGCAGGGACTTGATGAAAAAATGTACCTATGATGTAAACAAAGATGTTGTAGGAGTTCGTAAACTTATACATGTGTGCGTGCCTTGAAACGATGATACAGTTTGTTTGGGTATTTGGAGGTATTTGAAGGATAGTAGCACTATCTATACTTTGTTTAGACATAGTTTTTTAGTGTATATTTTCTTTTCTGTTGTATTTATACTGATAAAAAAATATGATACATTTATTTTAAACGTAAAAAAAAGTGAGCAATGTCAAGAAAAAGAGAAAAGTGCAAAATAGATGTAAAGAAAATAATTAAATATATATATTAGGAGCGAAAGTAAGAAAAAATTATATACACATTATTCCTTTAATAATTCAAGACGCATTTTAAGAACAAAATCATGATGAAATTCTAAATTCTAAAATAAACAATAACTTAAATACAATGATTGATCATATACGTCGTATGTGGGGATCGACGAGGTTCTAAAGACGAACTCTCATTCTCTCAATCCTTAATTATGGGATTTATTCCGATAAATCCAATATAATACCACATCACGAGTCGAGACCTAACAGTTTTTCTACACAACCCCTAAATCCTTCTATGCACTTTAAGAAAATAATTAACATAATAGAATACTTTTACTAAAAACTATAAATATATAATCAATATAATCCGTTGTTTCTAAACTAATGTAATATTTTTAAACTTTTTATATTGGTTACAAATGTAACTTGTTATAGTACAACCAATATAAAAATACGTTATGAATTTTGAAAAAAATCACCACTTGGATATTGATAAATATATGTAATTTGAAATTTCTGCATGAATATTTTTTTAATAATGTCATAATGACGCATCGTCATCACTTTTCTGAAGCTAAAATAGTCATTAAAGTTGCTATTTATTATTAGAATATGATCAATACTAACAAGTATTTTCTTGTAGGGCTTCTTTTCGATTTCTAAGGAGCCCCTGAACTGAATGTTGTGTGTAAAAGTTAGAGTTACTTGCACTTTTCTTAATTTTACTTGCTTATTTTAAACAGTAATAATATAGGAAAAAGTGAGAGAGATAACAAATCGAATATAAAGTTACGGAAACAAATTTAAACATATGAATATCATTTTGCTAGATTGTTATAAACTAATAGAGAAACTGACAAATTGTTTGTATGATATACTTTACCCGCTATATTGAGATGACTCTTTAGTAGCTCACGCTTTACCACGACAAATGCTCTTATTGTTTATTCATTGTCACTCTTTTTATTTCTAAAACATAATTTTAGATATGATCAGAAATTATATCTAAAAAAGGTTGATATAATTCCTATGATCCCAAATAGTTCAAACAACAGCATTCCATAGATTTTGTCTGCCCTGTGCAACTGATTCAAAATTTACATTAAGTGGCTGCAGCTGTGGTTTTGTGAGCCAATTGGATGGGCTGAGGGTTTGGTAAATGGTTTAGTAGATGGATGGCCCTGTGGTGTATATATCTGGCACGGTAGGAGTAACTCTTAGCTTGTGATACAAGAGTAAGTGTATGCGTGAGCCAACAGTTGTATCTGAGTTTTGAGTATTGTATAAAAGTTGGGACACCCTTCAAGTGTTCTATTTTAATTTCATTAATTCATTGCTGATAAAAAAAAATTCAAAGTTAAGAGAAAAGTTAAGAGAACTTGTTCTCGAATGGGGTTGGGGTTCAATGAACTATTGAGATCACTCTTCTTCTTTCTGAGTCGATTGGTCGGATTGTGCTTCAGTTTCCTTCCTTGCAAGCTCCTTGCTACTCCTACTCGTCTCATCTCTTGGTCTTCTCGTAGTTCAGACTCGGGTGGTACCTGCAGAAGGCACTTTGATGCTTAAGTCAGTAAAGATATTCAGCCATCGGTTGTCAGAGCACCGTATATCATGACGTACCTGGATCTTGGAATGTGTGTTATTTATATTATTCTAATGGGTCTTCCTTATTGGGTTAAATTAGGGAGTTTAATCATGTTTAGAAATACATTACTTAACTTTTAATCGTGGATTAGCTTCACTGACTTTGTTTAAGCGTAATTAGAATTGAGATGTCGGTTAATCCATTAAAATGAACCATAAAATCAGTCGATCCAGTAATAGAGACTCAGACATGTGATCAGTCGTACAACCCTCACCTCTATAAAACTATAAAGTGGGAAAATATAACCTTGGAAAACATAAAGGGCGATAAAATGTAAAGATGAAACATATAGAAGTGAAATTTATGTAGAGAAACATTGATTTAAAAAAATGTAAATATAATTTACCAAAGAAAAAGGGCAAAACAAAGGGAGGTGGGATACAGCGATTCAATGGCTGACTCTGACTAAAGTATGTATACCAGTTACTTGTCTTACTGAATTACTACCCTATTTAATCTTTCTTATGCGTCTGAACTTGTAAATTAACTTTGTTTAATCTGCTTTGGGAAGTAAACTATTATAGCTGGAAGCATATATCCTAACATTCCCTGTCTATGTAAGTTTTGGTAGATTAATTATTTTGGTCAGGGAAATGAATTTCTAAAAGTATATACTTTTAGAGTTATGGGCATTTTGTATTTAATCATAATGACATATATGTGCCGTGACAATGTAACTTTTTTTTCTCAAAGAGAACCAGTCTTTCTCTTTCCGCAAAAAGACAGCAACTCATGTATCTGATTTTAAAAAATCTTTGCTGCACGACACAGCTGTACTTTCTGTTCCTATAAATGTCAGTCTTCAAAGTCATTCACTTCCCAACCTTCTCAAATTCTTTCCCTTACATAATTTCATACCTGCTGTTTGTTCCTAGCTCTCTTCTAAAACTTGCTGTATCACCCAGCACATTTGTGGCAAGGTTGTTCTCCACTCTATATCTAGTCATGGATATTGAGTCAACAATGGAAACAAACAAGCGAGGGTTTCTTGCTCATTGGGGAAACTGCCTCAAGGCTTTGCCTGGGAACATCAAGTCCATGGTTATCAACTTCACAAGGAGCATAGCAAAGATTGGAAAAGATGACCCCAGACGAGTATTTCACTCATTAAAAGTTGCATTTGCTCTTACCTTGGTTTCCTTGTTTTACTACTCGAGGCCTCTTTATGATGGCTTCGGAGTTGCTGGAATGTGGGCTGTTCTGACAGTGGTGGTTGTATTTGAATTCAGCGTAGGTAAGTGGAGACATTATAGAATAATGCACAAACACACTCATGTATATTTCTCATTATTATATAATTAATGGCCAAAGTCTGAAGAGTATTAAAGTAACATATGATATGTTTGGTTCCTAATTAACCAGGTGCAACCCTCAGCAAAGGTTTGAATAGAGGATGTGCTACATTATTAGCTGGTGCTTTAGGGGTTGGAGGGCAACACTTAGCTACTACTTTTGGAGAAAGAGAAAAACCTATTGTTCTTGGGATCCTAGTCTTCATTCTAGGTATATATGTAAATACAATATTAACAAAGAAAATGAGCTTCCGCATGGATTTGAGACTAACATTTGCTTCCTAAACAATGTGCTAAAGGATTTGTGTTTGCAGCCGCAGGAGCTACTTTTTTCAGATTTTTTCCGAAGATCAAGGCAAGATATGACTATGGGGTGGTGATATTTATCTTGACATTCTGTTTAGTTACTGTCTCGGGGTATCGAGTGGAACAACTCTTTGAGCTTGCCCATCAGAGACTTTCAACAATTTTAATAGGGGCAACAGCTTGCATGGTCATCTCCATTTTCATTTGTCCAGTATGGGCAGGTGAAGACCTTCACAAGTTGGTAGCTTCCAACGTAGAAAAGTTGGCAAATTACCTAGAAGGTATCTATATTCGAACCACCATTAGTCACATGCTTCTTTCTTGTGTTTCATGTGTTAATATCTGAAGCTCTGATCATCTTTCAGGATTTGAAGTGGAATATTTTCATTGCTCAGAGGGTAAAGAAAAATGTGAGAAGTCAGTTCTTGAGGGATACAAAAGTATTCTCAACTCCAAAGCAAGTGAAGAGTCCTTGGTGAGTTTATTTTTCTCTTCTGAGATATTATTCAACATTTTTATTTGATAGATTGATCAAACATTAACATTATATATATTGCACAGGCAAATTTTGCAAGGTGGGAACCGGGACATGGCCGTTTTCGTCTTCGACATCCTTGGAAGCAGTACTTGAAGATTGGAGTACTTACTCGGGAATGTGCTTACAAGATTGAAACCCTTAACAACTACCTTAACCCGGAAATCCAAGTAAGACATCATTCTCTCTACGTGAAAAACATGAAATATTTGAGACGTACTCACTTCCATGTCTATTTTCAAAAGAATTCAAGCTTGGTAATAAGAAAACAATTTTAAACAAATTAACTGTAATATACACGCTGATAAAAAAAATGTACAGTAGTGAAAACACTTCAAAACTAAAAAGTAATTTCAGCTTTATAAGCTTGAAGCTAATACATACACGCATTTTTGTGACTGCAGACATCTTTGGAATTCAAGTGTAAAGTTCAAGAACCATGCACAAAGATGATTTCAGAGTCGAACAAGGCGTTAAACGTAATATCTTCATCAGTCAAAACAATGACACACCCATCAGCTGCCAAAAGCCACATCGAGAATTCAAAAACTGCAGTTGAAGACCTCAAATTTGTCCTTGAAACCGTTTCTTTGGAAGACGCTGATCTGCTAACTATAATCCCAGTTGCCACGGTTGCTTCAATTCTCGAAGAAATCACCAAGTCAGTGGAGAAAATATACGAGTCTGTTTCCGAGCTTTCTGACTTAGCCTACTTCAAGAGTGTTGTAGAATCCAATGTTTCACCAGAGAAGCCACACCTTCTTCATCGAGGTATCGTAAAACCTGTTGTGGATATTGAAACCACTGTCGACCACGTTGAAATTACGATCCCAGAGATAACCACAGACTCGCCAGAAAAAGAAAAGACACGAACAAAACCCTCCGAACATATGTAAATAGTTAACACTTGAGACTAGTAATAATTCGTCATTGCTCAACCTTTTTATTCCTTAGTTGGGTTAACTAGTCTCCCATCTAATTTTACTCCTGTAATGTGCAGTAGTTAAATTAAGGTGAGAAAATTTTTCATATTCTTACCTTAATTTCATTTCTTTACGTTTTCTTTGATGTTCTACTGTGACAGGTTGTGCCAGCTGTCATTTTATTTACTTAATTAGCTGCAGAAAAGTAAATGGTAAACTAGCTATGTTCTCAGCCACATTTGGTGCTTTGTCTCCTTTCTATATACATGTTGTATTCTACTTTTTGTTGATATTTATCGTAAGCCACACAAATTGTTTGAAACAACATTGACATGACTATTGTGCCTAGCTACGTTAACGTGGAACTCTAAAAGCAAATTGCATGATTTCCGAACAAATTAAGATTAATTTAATTGCAAAGCCAAATATTAATACGTACTTTATCAAAATAAAAGGGAAAAAAGAGAGTAAAAGGGGATGGACTGTGAAAAGTAGTAGTCAATGTATACTTCTCATGTAACTTAAAAGCTAAATGCGAATTATGGGCGGAAATAACTAAAATTAGATTAGAATATGCATTTATGTTATGATTTCTTCTTAGGTATTTTAAGGTATTGGGTTGGAAATACATTTATATAAGTAATATAAAACTTACTTTATTATTAATAGGTTTTATAATATTAAATTATATCTAAAGTCCATTAAGATGGTAAGAAGAAAGGAAAGGTATTAAACAGCAAGAAAATAGTAGAGTATATATCTCCTTACTGAGCGTGTCCTTTTCCATCTTCGTCAATGTTCTCACTCATCCAGATTAATTTTTTATTTATTTTATCTTCAATTGGAATGATTTAATATTTTATTTTATTTACTATACAGGATGGTACAATATATAGAACTTTGTTAAATTTAAGAATAAAGAGAGGCAATTGAATTACATGTTAACTGCAGTCCTTACACATATTATACTGTAGAGAGGTTAAAAACTTATTTTAACATTTGTTGTTTCTTTTCCTTATGATATTGGTAATATTTCATGTCAATAATATATAGTGGAAATATATATATATAGCTAATAATAGAAATTTATTTACATTTTAATTAAAAGATATATTACACACTAAAATATATTCATCCCATAAAATATAAATTAATTTTAAATTATATCAAAATTTATAATTTTTTTACTTTGTAAAAATTTAAAAGCATTTAATGAATTGATATGTTATTTTATCAAATTTTGACACGTAGTGTTAATTAGAATGATTACATTAAGAAAAGTAAATTGGTGAGAATAAGAAGTAATTATTTTAAAATTATTCTTTGAATCTTCATATTTTTTTTACATATCTACTATGCTATTAGTTGTATTGTAGGACTGATAGGTGGTTTGTTTAGAGCTTGTTCTTATTGTCTTTTATTTAGTTTCGTGGCTAGGTTAGTTAGTTAACTTATGATATTAGTTTTTTTTTTTATAAATTATTGGTGTGTTAAAATATTTCATTCCATTATAAAAAAATATTAAATAAAAAATAATTTTATTGACAAAAAATAATTAATTATTATATTAATTAAATTATATTTTATTTTATAAATTAAAAAATTATTAGTATTTAAAATAGTTTCTATTATTAATAAAAATTTAATGAAAATTTTATTTCATGTTAAAAAAATATCTTGATGTACGTTGATATTCTATATTTATGCATTAAATTATATTTAAATATGAAGTATTATCATTGCATCATATTAAAAATGTGATTGTACAAGTTTTTAAATGTCTATTCAGACTTTGTTATATCCGTTGACCCGTTTATTATAAGATTTAGAATCATGCAATAAGAAAATAATCTATTCTAATATATGTACTCCTACAAATAAGACTACTATACAATAAATTTAACATGGTATGATACTTCAAGTCTTACATTCACAAATACTATATGACTTAACTTTGAAGTATACAATAATAAATGCTTGAAGTATACAATAAAATAATTATGACTTAACTTTGAAGTATTAAAGTAAATTTTGTGTTATTGTTTGAATTAGGTTATACTTGATATATTCACTTATTATTTTTTTCAATTTTATTTACAATAATTATATAATAATATTTTTTTAAAATCTAATAACAATAAATGCTTGAGAATTACAAATTTTAATAAAAAAATATTTTTCAAAATTTTAACCCATCCCAAAAGATGTAGACACTCCACCGAACTTATCACGAAATTCTTTTATTAGATTGAGTAATGAGTTTGAGTAATTCATTTTTTTAACAAGATTACATAATTCCTATCCAACCCAATCTGCATGCATGCTAATAAATAATAATCTCAAAGTATTAAGATTCATTTTTCGAGTTTAATTTCTCCTAACAAATATTTTTTCATAGGAATGAATCTTATTACTAAAAGAATAAAGTTATTTATGAGTACATCTTGATGTTACTTAATAATGTTTTTTTGTGTACTAAATGTGCACCTTGTTAATCAGCTTTTCACAGGATTCCTTAAGCAAATATAATGTTTTCCTTAATAGGGCAAAGAAAGATGCATGCCGCATTCCATGAGAAGAAAGGAACATGCAGCCAAAGCATTGGAAACTAAGTTCTTAGTATTTCAAAACTAAAGTTCGTGACAGAGTATCCTTCTGAATATTCCTCTTGGGAAACCCAAAGGACACCAGACTAGTGACATGAAACTCTTCACTTACCATTATGTCCTACGTGTTGTCCTCCATTTTTTTTTCAATTTCTTCTTCATATATGATGGTCAAAATAATAGCAGAGAGTAAATGGCCCCTAAATTGATATTTGTAGTCATTTATATATTATGAAATGTTTTTATCTTTAGTCAATTTAGAATCTCTAATCATACTCCCTCACGTCAAGACTCTCTAACTCGTGCGTGATACTATATATTTATAAATAATTTGATAATGGTCCAATAACGGATATAGTCTGATAAGTCCAACAAACTCTCACATTTTTTCAACTCTTGCATAAAATTTTATATTTATGGATAGTCTAATAACAGTCAAATAACAGATAGTTTGATCAGTCAACAAACTATTCCTAAAATAGACTTTAAATAACTATAATATCATATATTAGAAGTAAATTTTAAATTTAATTCAATAAGATAATGTTTATATAAAGAAATGTTGAAAATGTTTCTATTTCTAGTGTAATTTACGTGATTTATTAGATTCAATCATCGTTGCTAGTCAGTATTTGCAAAAAAATTGGGTTGATATATTCTTGATTTTTAGGTTTCATTTATATATTTTGAACATAACGTGAAACTGCCACTAAACGTTGCCGCTTAAAGATAGCAGTGTAAATATTTTCCCCCCTTTCATCTGCAAGTGACTTTAAGAAATGAAATAAGTGCGGTCAGATATTAATTAACAATATACCGTATTTAAAGTAACTGTGAGAACTCTAGAGGGACGATTTAATATTAACCGGAAGAGAAAGAGAATTTTGAAAAACATGGTAAACACAATTCCGTTGTATCAATCCCAATAAAGAGAATTAGAAATAGAATAAAAAGCAGTTCATATAATAATGCTGATTAGTAAAAGGCAAACTGAGCCAAACATGCATTGAATTCTTATATTTGACTACTCAGAAAGTGCATAATAAGACAAAGGTGAAAAGACAAAAAAACTGTGCTAGAGTTACTTCTGTGTTCTGTCTTCCAATAACTCGGACAAGCAGAATGTGAGTATTATAATAATCCAACACCTCAAGCCATATCTAAAAAGCTGCACATCTGCTACTGAATCACTTGGATCTTAAAAAATAACGTGGCCAAGTATACCTACAACAAAACAGGTTATTAGATGCATGAATTTATCACAAGTATATTCATAAAAGATGCTCGACTTTACTTCATCGTAAACGAATGACTACATTGCTACAAATCCAAAATTAATAAGAACAAGCTTCTTACAATAATCAACTAAAACCACTTTTGGAATTTCATTGCAAGAATTTAAGGTTTGTTCTGCATAACTAACGTGAATAAAACACTACAGGATTAAATAGTTGAACAACCTTAAACTTCGCAAGCCTAGACCCTCCTCTCTCTTAGGAACAAATTTAATGACAGAACAGTTTTTGTGTCCATCATTGCATTCGATGAATTCTTAAGTGTCCCTCTCTCCCTCTCTACCTATCTATCTCTCTTCAATCGTACTAAATTGAACATATGCAGCTTCTGTGAGAAGAAACAGGTTAAGGGTAAGAAACATGCATCTGGTATATTCACTCATAGCATGAAGTTTCATCTCCTATTTGCTATCAACTTTTAGAATATCCCATCTTAATTTGTTTCCTGATAGTAAAAGTAGTGCATGCCTTTTGGCACAGTTGCAGGCACGAGCTAATGGTACAGAATAGCAGAGGTAAGTATGGGCTACATCAGATTAATCCCAATCAGAAACTGGAAGATTCCACGTACCTTATTACCAAAGGGTGAGGGTTATCTTGAAACCTAATTCTTTGTAGGAGAGTTTTGAGAGTTGGTCAATGGGAATCACATGCTATATCAACTTGCACTATGAAATGGAATGCTTATTAATAGCTTATGACTGAAAGTGCATCGCACGCTGTGTATGTAAAGCTGAGCGTGAAAGTAAGACGACCTCTTCTGCATCAGCAAAAACGAAGTGTTTTTTTGTGGCATACATTGGTCGAGACTTGCTGTGGCACCCAATATATAATATGTTGCTGATCAAAAGTGACTCAGCTAAAAAGAAAAATATTGGTGCTAAATAAATAGATAAATAATCTGTGAAAAAATAATGGTAAAAAAGTACAGAAAAGAAGTGGAAATTACAGAAAATAATCTAAAATTCAGCTAAAATTTATTGTTTAGTTGAACGTTTAAACTCAACTTAAAATTATCTATCTTTTATATTAGGTTATTTTTATAAAATAAGGATTTTATTGGTGGTCACATATAGGAAAATAAAATATATATGATTACTATCTTATCATACTTTATCAACATTACATGTTTCGTTATCTAAATAATATAGTATGTTTCATCATCCTAATGTATATTATATCATTTTCTGTAGTTTTTTTCATCTTGTGTGAGAATTGAGTTAAAAGAAAAAGAAAAAAAAAAATCTCTTTCTCAACTCATCTTTATTATCACCACATCTTTGTTATCACTGACCCTAATTGATTCATTGTCACTTTTATTAGTGATGTTGATTAGTCTCATCAATATTGTAAGCATTATCTCATATGGTCTCCATAATAACTACTATCACAGTTAATAGTGAAAAAAAAATTTAACATGTTTATTTTTACATTATTTAGGATTAAAATCTTTATTAAGTCATTTATTTAAAGTTGTAATTTTTTCTAATAAACTATTTCTCGGAACATGATTTTCATAATTTTTTTAAACCTCATTAAAAGTATTTCAGAATCCCTGTTAAATACCATGGATTTAAGAACCTTTGTAAAATACCATGGGTTTCAAAATCTTCGTAAAATATCATGAGTTTCAAAACCTCTATAAAATTGTTGTCTGAAATAACCTCCAGCCCCATTTTCCACCATCTCTAACGATCTTCCTTATTTAAAACACTATCTTCTTCTTACACCAATATTGTTTCTTTCATCACCTTACTGCTCCAACTCATGTCATAAGTCACTATTACCTAGCTTGTCAACAACTAATGTTTATCACTTCTTTATATATCCTAAATAATTGCATTATCTGTCAGATGTGGACTTCAAAGCCATGTGTATTCTTGGCTACGAGGACTTCAAAGATTGCGAGAATATATTGTGAGGAGAAATTAATTTGATCACTTCTCACTTTCACAGTGAATTAATTAGTGGATGCCTTTTAAAATAAAGACCTTAATTTAAAATATTTCAAAATTATGAAAATTAAATATTAACAATTATAATTAAAACTAATATTGCACATAAAATATACGTACATCAAAAGTTAAAACAAAATAAGTCTGATTTTTTGAAGTATGAGCTCGTAACAAAAAAAACTATGAATTATATAAATCAACTACCATCAATCATAAGAAATATGCAAATACAATTAAAATACTTATTATCTAAGATTAGTTGTTGAAATACTTATTATCCAATATTATTTTGCTAAATTTTTAAAATCAAATTGAAAATTTTGTTATAAAATATATAAATATATTAAAACTGTATATTTTTTAATTATTTATTTATAAGTAAATTTAATTTATTTATTAAAGTTTGAAATTTTTTGAATGTTTTATTGAAATTTTATAATAAATCTTTTGAATTTAATGAAGTTTAAAAAAAAATCCATTATTTTATTGAGATTTTAAAATAAACATTTAAAACTTAACAACAGATAAAAGAAATTTCATTATTTTATTAAAGTTTTAATTTAAGGAAGATTATTTAAAATAATTCTAACATCTTGTAATACAATTACCACCACTACTTAGTTGTTTATAATACTATTACTACTGTAGTATTATTAGTATTAGTATTATTGTTGTTCTATTTTAATTTTGTTATTATCATGATTCGGACTAGACACATAGAAAATAATCAATGTTTATTGTCCTTTTTATCCTGTTATGCGATCTACTCTTTTATTTTAAGGAAAAAAATAGGCTGTTAGCTCTTGCTTTGCCTCGGATGCGGCACCCTCTATTCCTAAACTAGAGAGCGTCAGGGATGCTTTGGAATAAGCTAAGCTCTTCCAGTGAGAGTGGCCTATTCTATTCTATTAAATCATTAACTTCCAACAAGCCCCAGAAGTTCGTTAACGTTAAGGTTACTATAAATAAATTAACCCACTTTACAGGGATTTATAAATCACTACTAGCTTACGAATTTTTTAACGCTGCTAAGTCAACTCAATTATTTGGCCATTGACAGAAACGGTAATGTGAAAATTTTCATATCCTAAAGTCAAAATAAACTACCAACCATGTTGAAAATTTACAGTGAACTATGAATCACTTACCACGAATTCAAATTTAATAGAATTTACCAAAAATCTATCTCTACTTAACCCTCGGAATTAGAGTATATGTGTTTCACAATTTTCTTCATAAACAATTTTTTTAAAATAAAACAAAACAGAGAATGATTTTTTAAAAATTAACATTAATATCTTTCAGCGGAGATACATAGACCTATATGCATTCCGGTTGGTTTCCGTTGATTATTGGGAGAGTTTGAATTCGTCGAAGAAGAAAAATAAGGTTTAGTTATTTTTTCACTTCTGGAATTCCTAATATAGAATTTTTGTGAAAATGGTAAATTCGGAATTTCGTAATATATTTTCAGAATAATTTTTTGGAACTGTTTTTCGGAATGAATTTTCCGAAATAGGTTTTTGGAAAAGATATTTCAAAATGATTGTTTTCTCTATTCTAAAAATAACTTTACATTTCGGAACACCCTATTCTGAAATGTATTTTTTGTTTACAGATTTCCAATTTTAAAATTTATTTTACCTATTTTCATAATCAATTCTGAAACACATTTTCAGAACTCGATTTCTGAAAATCTCCAAACCATAATAATCATCCTAAAACAATATAACACAACTCATCTTTTATCTCAAACGAGTGATAAAGCAGGCTAAAATAAGATTTTTTGTGGCCAATTATAAATTAAGTTTGATCCTCTCCAGATGACCAGTTTTCTCCAACCCCTCTATCCGTCACAAATTCTTGCTCATTTTTTCACCATCTGTTTTAGTCAATTGCTTCCTGCACCATAGCACCCGATTCCAGCGAAAAAAACGAAACTCTCCTTAAAAAAAAATTCCAAAATGTGTTCTATTTTTTTTTCTGGAATGAAATTTTATATTACAGATTTTTCATTTTTTTTTTCAGATTTTCATTTCCAAAACACAATAATCTCTTTTCCGAATTATAATAATCTCTTTTCTGAATTATTTTTTTCGGAATGTATTATTTTTAATTTTGGATTTTTTTTCCAAAATAGAATTTTAATTTTTGTTTTTGGATTTTTATTTCCGAAACTCAATAACCACTTCTGGATTTATTTTCTGGAATATATTATTTTCAATTCTAGATTTTTATTTCCGGAATTAAGGGCATTTTTGAAAATTAAAAAAATATGTTAGGTGCAGGTTAAAAAATGATTGGGTGTAGGAAGCATTTGCCTCTGTTACTATTTTTTCGGTAGGAAGCATTTGCCTCATGCTTCTGTAATTTTTTTTGGCTGTTGAGGTCCAAGAGGATCTGCTTTGGATGTTTCATGCGAAGCCCCTGAACGAGTGGAATTAATTTGGAGTTTATTCATCCTTACATAAATCAATGACAACACTTTTTCCCCTTTTTGAACTAATATCTTTCCTGATAAAGATCACAGCAGCAATGCCCTTTATTCTTTAATTTTTTTTCTCCTTCCCACTGTTAACCAAAATGCCTGATATTTCCGTGGAATAGCCTCAGGAAGTCCTTCCAAGTTACCACAACTGAACAATTTATTCCACGTTAAACCGATGCAAATTTATTACAGTTTATTCTCCACACAAGTTACGTGGGAAAATGTTCTACCTTTTGCCATGCAACTTTACATTAGCTTTCTACACGTGTTTTGGTAAAACATTAAACTACATCACTTACAAAAAAAACAAAAAGAACTAAAAAAATTTAAGAATTGAAAACCTAGAAGGCCAGTAGTACCTAACACAAACAACTGTAGTACAAAGCAGAAACTAAAATTCAAACCACTAATCTATCACCAGCCAGCCAGCCATAATTTTTTCTACCTACAGCATGAGATTATGGTTTTCACAATACTGCTTGCCATGAACTGGTATGACAAGTTTCCCTTCGTCACCAGTTCAAACTAGTCAATCCATTCACCAGCCATAGATGGGATTTTCTACGTGTGGCGGCAAGAGATGAAGGTCTTTACAGTGCTGCTTATCGTAGTCACGTGTCCCAGGTATTGCTCCTGTGCATAATCTCAGGAATTCATTCCCAGTGAGACAATAGTGAGCAAATGCTAAGCCTCCATCTACTAGTTCTGTCAGATTAGGCATTGAAACTGACTTAGCAACGAGCTTTCCTTTATTTAGGCTCGACTTTTCACCATTATTTTCCTTATTCATGATGCTGTCAAGCTCAGAATATTCCATAAATCTTTGAGTAGCGGCCTCCCAAGAAAGTTGATATCTTTGCTCAGGTGTTAGAGGATAAGGCTCGTTTTCTAATGCTTCTTTTACCTTTGCCACAAAGTCTTCGGATGTCTTGTACGTCAAACAGTTGGGAAATGACCTAAAGAACTCGTTTGACGGATGATCAGCACAAACTACAAATTTCCCCATGGCAAGTGCCTCAGCTGTAGCTGTGCATAGCACATCGCTAATGCTAGGATTTATAAAAACTTTGTACCTACAATAAGGATAAATTGTGTCAAAACAGGAACCAATTTAATAAAAAACAAGTTTCAGATTTGTCTGGGTAAGTAAAGCATGAGAAAAAATCACGGTAGGTGAATGTGCACTATGATGTATAAAAAATAGCTGTGGATATTGCATTTTCTGAACACAATCAATTGATTCAATTCACCTTAAGATAGGGGAGAGTAAAACATAGCACACTTTCACGTTGCACAATAGACGTGTAACTTCAACATTTATTTTCACCATTTCATTTAAGTGTGTTTCACAATAAAGTGGGGATTATTGTTGTGAATATATTTTACTATAAATTTCGGAGCTCAATTTTCAGATGGTTCCTACCCGTGAAGAGAATCGTCTGCATGATCTCTTCCTTTCTGAAAGCAGAGATTCAAATCTAACTTTCTCGCTGCACTCTGAACTTCATTAGCATCCTCTCCATTTCCAAACACATCCAACTTGAAGCCATCAAGGTCAGGCTTATGCTTTGCTAATAAATCTATCAACTCCTTATATCCCTTTGCCCACACCATCTTTCCCAAGAAATACGCCCCTTTTGTAAAGGAAATCTGCCCTAGCTCCCTCTCTGCAGCAATCTTTTCTCCAATTTTCAAGAACTTCGGATTCACACCATGAACATTGCAAATTACAGACTTGGGTAAATCCTGAGTAGCAGCTGAGAGACGAAGAACCTGAATGTATAAAACAAAAAATTTAGCATATTTTCTCTTGTTTAATTCTTATATATGATAGAACTCCTTTTATCAATAAAAACACCAAAACCATCTAGTAATCTCCCGAGTTACGCTGGCCTAGACTTTTTTAATTTCTCTTCTCCTTAAAGGAAAAGTCAGGTCAAATACAATTTTATAAAAAGCTTTAAAAAAGTAACTTTTCCAAAATAAAGGTGTTTCTACTTTTACATAGAAGGAAAGCCCAAAAAGAATACTAGCAATGATAAATTCCATACCTTGTGGCAGTATGCTCTTGTAACCCAGTTGTTTATGTGTTTCACAAAGAATGCCTGAAGTGCCCCATTTTTCTCCCTCTTGATATATTCTAAGTAATTTGTGTGGACAATACCGACAACATGGTTGAATTTGTCAGTCCAACGTTTGCCATGATGATACCAATTTAGATGTTCCGGCTCTTCCAGGATAGCAATGTCAGCATCCCTGGATGGTATAAATTGAGAAGTATCTCCAGCAGGTATTATACTCCGTCTTTCTTTTGAAAACTACATGAGAATGAAGAAATGTGAAAATTGACATAAGTTATATGAAACATAAAGGAAATTTTTTATTGAAAAGTTACCTTCCCAGGATAAAAAGAAATTTTGAAGTCTGCCTTAAAACCAATCCTTTCTTCAAGCCAGCTACGTATATAAACTTCCTGTTCTTCTGGTGAAGTAAAAGTAAGACTGCTGGGATAAACAAGCTCTTGATCTGATTTACAAAGCCATGGAACCAACAGAGTGACTTTCTGCTTTGCAGATTGTGATAAATATGCAGCTCGAAATAGGGGGTTTACAGCTGTTCCCGTCATCCAAGGAAGACTAGCAGTTGTGACTATTGCAACATGTCTTTCACTTTCGGACGGATCATGCTTAGCATGGTCTGTCCAGAATCCACCTTCATGACGGTGTCCTGTGCTCTGAAGGACGCTTGCTATTCGTAAATCCAACTCATCATTTATGTTTCCATTCCCAACAATAGAAGACTCTTCCCCAGATAGGGAATCCAATAGAAGATGGTTTCTGCGTTTGTTATACAAACTTTCAACTATCTTGTCACATATGTCTGCGATGAAATCACAATTGAACAAATCATCAAAAATTGAGTAGCAGATAAAGTGAACCCTAAAACCATAAACTAGACGACTAACTTCAGAGAAAGCAAAGATATAATCTTGCCAACTCACAAACATTGATCTTGCACCAAATTGCACTAAACAGTTTCACACGAAAATAACGATCCGTTAATTTCTGTTTACTATAAGTAGACAGAATAGAAAACAATATCTGATTAATGGAAAAGATTTCAAGCATGGCGTGTCAAGTACGTGCTCAAACCAATTGTATATTCACAAACTATTCATTTCCTATATAATTCTCAATCTCTAGCTGTTGAAATATTAACCGAGTAGATCTTAAGTGACGAATGATGGAGAATTTAAACAATAATAAGTTCAGATCAAGTGGTCAATATTTCAATTGAAAAGTATACAGCACCGTACATGAACTCTAAGGAATTTTGGCAGAGACAAATGAGAAATAAATATTATAGAAATTTATTGTCATAGAAACTCAGAAAATATGATGGAAACTAGAGAGAAAGAATTAAAAGAACAAAACAGAAATAAATAATAGAATTCTCTCCAACCATTCATGAAGGATCTCTCCCCTTCATGTACACAAACTATCAAATTCACAGAATGAGTCCCTCCCCAAACCTTATTTCACATATGTATTATTGAAAGGATTGTTTGCAATTGTGTGTTGTGTACACACGTGTATTCTTATTTATAAGGAAGAGATACAATAATAAGGAACAAAATCAATAATTAATAATGAGAAATATTTGAAAAAATAGTTACCTATTTGATGTAATAAAATCACATCATATTTCCTTATTTAATATAATCAAGTCATATCTTTAACACTCCCCCTCAAGCTAAAGAATATGTATCATACGAGTCAAGCTTGTTACAAATGTATCAACTTGAGAAACTTAGTGAACATGTTAGCCAGTTGGGTGTTGGAGATGACGAAGTCAGCAATGACAAAAGCTTCACACATTGATTTGGTGCAGGTGTGTGAAGATGACATGCAAAGGAGCCGTGGCACATGACAGCAGTTGGCCGTGAGTCCCAAAGTGTAGTGGTTTCCAAAAAAGAGCAGCTTCAAACACAGGGTCAAAGGATGTAGCAATACCTTGAGACTAAAAAAAATGTTCAGAGGGTACAGTGGTTGCTGGATAGCAAAATTTGCTTAAAGATCGTGGCGACTGCTGGAAAGCAAAAGTGGTCAAAAGGCACGGCGGTTGAAGGAGAGCCAAAATGCTCAAAAGATGCAACAACTATCGGAGAGTGAAAAATGCTCAGAAAGTGTAGCAATTGTAGGAGCACAAATATGAGTGGTGGCTGTTGGAGAGCAAAATTACTCGTAGGGCACAACAGCCGCTGGAGAGCAAAAATGCTCAGATGGTGTGGCAACTGCCGGGGAGAAATATTGCTTTGAGGGCATGGTGGCTGCTGGAAAGCAAAAAAATGCTGCAGTGGGTATTGTTTATCCAAGAGAGAAAGTCAGATCAGAGACAAAGTCAAGTTCAATACGTCTAGGGAAAAAGTCATAGCCTAACATCATATAATGACCAAACAAGTCACAGATGGTACCACTCTCATACTATATTGAAAGGATTGTTGGTAATTATATGTTGTGTACACACAAGTATTCTTATTTATCATGAAGAAGAGATACAATAATAAGGAACAAAATCAATAATTAATAATGAGAAATGTTTGCTAAGATATTTCCCTATTTGATGTAATCAAATCATATTCTATTTCCCTATTTAATGTAATCAAATCATCTCTTAACATGTATAATTAATCTCTTCTAATTAACTAACCAACTAGTTCAACAAAAGACTTAATGGACCGAATGACTAACAGCTGTCTTTACTCAACACTCACATTTCCTAGCAATTGATGTGATAAATTAAAAAGTGAATAACAGGAATGATTGTTTTGAAAATCTGAAATTGGATTACAGGTATACCCCATGTCAATCATGCTAATAAAAAACTCATTAATGTACTCCCTCACATTATATTAAAAATTATTGTAAAATACAATGACAAATGACAATATCTTAAATCCTGATCACAAATTTGTTGTATCTTGAATTTTATCATTTTCAGTGAATGATGAAGTTGCAACTAAGTATTTAACAATCAGATTGATTACAATTATTCTCAACAGGAAATTATTTTCTACTAACTATGTGCTGCTGACCTCCTCTCACAAAGTTGCATGAAATATGTGACGAGTTAATCACACTGTTGAATAACTAAGGGATGAGGCAGCTAACAAATACATCAGAAGCTGATGCCTTCCCGCTTGCCAATCACAACAAGAAAACATTACATTGGTTTGTTTTATTTACCTACTTTACCAGATACATGGAAAAGAATAATGTTTAAGATTTCAGAAAGGAAGGAGAAACTAACAAGGTGATTTAAAAAACACAAGAAAGTAGAAACAAAAAATCACTTTCCATTGCAAGCGAAAATGTTTCTACCAAAGCTTACTGGTTAAAAAAACAGAAAATAAACTTCCAGATAAGATGTATAATGTGGAAATCCCAAGTAATTGTGCATAACTATGTACCTCTTTTCACTCCAAGATGGTCCAAAAATGGCCCAGACTGTTTTACAAAGTAGGCAAGAAGTTCTGGTACATCCAATGGTGGCACCTCCTG
The DNA here is from genome assembly GCF_000499845.2 of Phaseolus vulgaris. Classification (NCBI taxonomy): domain Eukaryota; kingdom Viridiplantae; phylum Streptophyta; class Magnoliopsida; order Fabales; family Fabaceae; genus Phaseolus; species Phaseolus vulgaris. The sequence continues at coordinate 45,467,438 of NC_023759.2, read as the reverse complement.
TGAAAGATGTATGAAAATGTGAACCATGGTTTATGATTCAAATCAAGGCCACAAGCTCAGAACAGACAAGAATCAGAACTCAGATGTTAATGACGAGTGCTGAACACATCCATAGCATACATGATACATGTCACTGACATGCTTAGGTGACTTAGACCATATTTATTTATAATCATATATCCAATCTTCTCTTAACTGATTAACCTAATGTCTTAATTAAAAATGAATGTTACTCACTTGAAAATGGAAAATAAAAAAAATGTCTATGCCAACTAAATGAAGGAGATATTTTTTTATATCCAGCTAAATAAAATCAAAATAGTGGAACTTTATGCCCAGAGGCGCAAAATAAGGATCCGTGGAGTGGTGTATTGATCGTATTCAACAATGTATCATATATATATGCACAGTGATCCATTGAAAGTTAGATTAAAACCTTCAAATGACCAGTCACATACAAGTTTCTTCTTGTTTCTTTACACAAAAGTACAAAATATTTGCCCATACATATTCATATGAACAAAAGAACTTAAACATACTACGCACAAACCTTTGACTCCTGAGGTTCCTTGCACATTGATTTCTGCAAGAAAGTCAAGAAAAGAACATGTAAGTTCTCATAACAAAAGCACTTCACAAAATTTGCCCAATTGCCCAAAAAGTATAAACCAGCAAAACTCCCGAACCCTCATAAAGAACACTTATGGTATGCATTAGCCGAACACATGATTCACTGAAAATAAACAAATAAACCATATCCACACACATCTCAACCAACAAATGACTTGACCTCACTACTGTTGCATTGCACTCGTGCCCGAAATGTGGCTCTCACAAAAATCATGTCAAATTTCTTCTTAATTTCGTTCAATGAATCATTAAAGTAATTAAAACATCCAGTAGTAACAGAAACCAAACACAGATAACAGTTATCAGTTCTAAAAGTAATTTTTGAACTGTCGTCACAAGAAATGGTTTTTAACAGGTAATAACTAATAATATTCCTCCAAGTTCTAATTATAACCTCAATAATCCAACTGCACAGATATTTTGCACTAACAAATGCAGTGGTTTAGGCAAGCAAGTTCTTCCTCCAAAGAAAGAATGACCTAAAGTTAGCCACAACCAAAGACCCTACCCAAAACACACAGAACCCTACAATTAACTAGGTAAATTACGAAGAGCGGAAGAATCACAAACCAAGCTAGACTTGACTTTCTCCACGAATTCACTGTTCTTAAAAGCCTCGAAAGAAGAACCGCGCTTCTCAAACTCCTTGAGCCTGATCTTCAATGCCCGAATCGGTTCCCAATCCTTAGATTCACCCTCGCCTTCGTTTTTCCACTCCTCCCAGAAACTCAACCTCCTTCCCGTCTTCTCGAAATCCACAATCCCATCCTCCTCCGCCGACACAATAGCGTTCTTTATCGCGGAAAGGTCAATTCGAATCCGCGACCTCGGACGCCACTTCTCCAGAACCTTCTTGCTGAAATCAGGTGAGGAGTAGGCGCGCCGAATCTCCGACAGCTTCGGGCGCAGACTCTTGACGAACTCGATCTCCCTCGGCGGCGGAGAGCGCATGGCCGGCACCGAGAACGGCGGCGTCGCCGAATTGAAGAAGTGCTCGAGCTCGCGGTCGAACGACGTGGCTAGGTCTTTGAACGAATTCGCTCGGTCACGCATGAGTTGGATATCCGCGTCCGCCGAGTCTCGAACCTCGCGCCAGCCCTTTGACAGGAAGGAGAAGGCGTTCGATGAGGTCGGAGTTTGCGGATGCGTCGCCATGGCTCAGCTCCGACACCACTCTGTTGTTTCTAAGAGTGTATGCAACGCGTAAGAAAAACGAATTGTGTTTCGTTTCCTAAGAGCCACAAACGGAGATGGAGGGAGGGAGGTAGCAACCAAGTTTTAACGGCTAAGATTTGCGGAGAGTTCCCAAATTTTCTCGAAGCTTGGTTGTGCCACGTAGGATGTCCATGGATTACATATGATGACGTGGAATGATCACGTGCTGTGCTGATGTGACCAAATATGGTTGGCCCACGTCGCATCGCTGTGATTATGGACCGTGGATGGGGAAGGAATATTCGAGCCGCCCAGAGAAAATATGCTTAGTAAATTCTAAATCAAATAATACTACATACTTCCTCACTCAAACATAAAATATATACACATAATGAATTCAAATATAAAGAAATTTTAATTTTCCAAATCTTATGTAATATTAAAATAATTTTTAATAAATATAATTCGAAGATAATTAAAAAAAATGTTTTTGTTACATTAAAAAATATTAAATAAGTTTAATTCTTAATTTTGTTTAAAATTAATTTTAGGAGTTTTAATTACAAAGTTATTTTTCACTTCAGAATCGGAGTTTTTGAAACCACGAAAAAGTCAAATAAAACGAAGTTGAAGAAACAGAAAACTTATAATATTAAACCATGATAACAGAGAGATAAAATTGATAGCTAAAAAGATAGAGATAAAATTGATAGCTAGAAAGATATAAAAATATAAATTATATCTTAAAAATTATACTTGAAAAAAATTAAAAAATGTCTCATGAAAAAAGGTTAAAAATATTTTAAGACAATTATTTGTTTACATATGCATATATATTAGCTAACCTTTTAATTTGATAAATATACTGGATAAATGTTTATTTATGATTAAATTTCATAATGAATATATATCTTGAATGTATAAATTACATTTTAAACTTGTAATAAATATTTTATAGTGATCTAAAGTTAGTTTTAACAACTTGGTAAATTAATTCAAAATATAAAGATATTAATGATAAGTTGAAATCAATGCATAAGAAAGCTAAAAGTACAAGAGTGATAACAAGTATTAATAGAATAATGAAGTTTTATGAAGTTTGAGTTGGAAAGAATATAAAACAAATAATAGAAAGAGGAAATTTAAGTTTTTTTAGTCTTTGGTTAAATAGTAAAATTAAAAAAAGTATTTTAACAAAATGTGACCCTGGGATGATTGTTTAAAAGTTTTGGTGTTTTGTTTTGTTTCTCTGAACTTTTCTTATCCTTCCAAAGAATAAAGATAGCAATCTGTATTCCCATACTTCTCTTCATAAGTTGCTCCAAACAAACAAACGAGAGTGACAGTAGCGGTGAAAACATAACTCTGGATTCAAACATTAATAATTACTCTTGGAATGTAAATGCAAGCAGTGCATGGTAATGCGTACAAAGAAGTGATGGTTTTTATGACAAGCAATTGACACCAACAGCAACGGTGTGGAAACATGCAACAAAAGAGCCATCCAAGAAGACTCTTTCCTTCTCTCTGTGTCTATCTCTCTTGCTGCTGACCAAACAAATAATCACCGTTTCGACTATTCATCACATGGGGACCAAGCACAACAACTTTCTATCAGTGCTTATCTCGAAAATTTTACATCGAGATAAAACTTCCTTCTTAATAATATAGTATTAGAGTCTTTAAATTTATTTTAATGAAAAATTATTAAACCTATTTATCAGACATCTATATAACCATCCATAATATATATTTACGCATAACATAATATATATCTACACATGAATTGGTAGGTCTTGATAAATTTTGATACGTAAAAAAAAATGTTTTACATGTATAAATAAATGTAAATATAATCTTATAAATCAACTTTATAAAATTAAATTAGAATTAAATTTTAATTTTTAATAAATCAGATTTCGCTTTATTAGTAGACTTCTTTTCTCACAACATATATTTTAGTTTTACTCTTATATCGATAGCCATTACCATGACAGTGTGATTTAGATGCTCCCACCGTCTGGTTGTTCTGTGTGAACCCACTATGTTTTGTCCCATTGTGTTTCTTGTTTTTTTTATTTGGCGAACCTTTAATAACGCGACACGCGGGTCACGGTTATAGTCTTTCCTTTTCTTTTCCTAAATCCTAAATCTTATGTTTCACTTACAATAGTATTGGAAATAAATGATGTCCTTACGAAAATTACATACATGCACGCACTGCGTCCGCGATTGGAATAGTGATTTTGGGCTGCTCAACTCGAGGCCCATTCAAATAGGAAAGGTCATAGTTTCACACCTATAATACAAAATATTCCTACTTTAACCATTTTTTTATTATATAATTTAAAAGTAATTTGGATTATGAAATCCAGAAAATAGATATTATTTTCAAATTGTTCAATCTAAAAACTAAATATAACTTACGAATTATACAATTTGATAAAAAAAAACGAATTATAAATTATGTAATTAAAAAAAAATAAGAAAAATAATAGTTTTTGAATTCTTGAATTTGAAAGTTAAAAATAAATTATTAATTGTATATATTGGAAACTCTTTTGAATTACATAACTCAAAAGAAGAACAAAATGGAAATTTACATTTTTATGGGGCTGGAGGATGAAAATATGGAGGTGGATGAAGAAAGAGCCCGTGTCGCTTAACATACGTTTAGGCGCAATATTTGGGAAAACTTTTCGCATAGACGGGGTTTCTGTTTCAGATCATTTTTTTTTTTATGAATCTGACCCGCCATTACTAAATATATTACAAAAATTTGTTTTCATAATTTTTTTTTTTTACACGAGGTATTGAGTAATACAAAACTGGAACCTCAATCATCTGGATAATTCACCAATTAAGAAAATACACCCTGTTTCTGAAGTGAATAATTTACATCAGCCTTACTCTTCGCGTAAACAGGTAATTAACAAGGGGAGAATAACATGAGTCTTTTACATTTTAGTAACAAAGTATGGAATAATAAGTGTCATGATTTGGAAAAGCCTATGTTATTCTCCCACCCATTATAAAGCATGAAAATATCTTATGAACCTTCTTGTGGGCATCTCCATATTTTAGATTATATAATCTTGAAGTTAATCTTAGATTCAAAAATAGTTTACGGATTATGTAAACCATAATATATTTTTAAAAAATGGTATTTTGTATTATATAATCAAGAAGTATGGATTTGAGAGTAACTTTTGAATTTTATGAGTCTCGGACACTTCTTTTAAATGGCGTGTCTGTGTCGAATCATATATCGGACACCGACACTCATACGACACGTATCGATGAAGTGTCAAATTAAAAAAATATTTGTTGGATTTCTGACAATTCTAGCACGGGTATAACACAATTTTAAAATGGAGAAATACATTAATTTTCTAAAAACTCAAATTTATTGTATAAATTTTTATAATGATTATAAAAATAAGGAACAAATCATCTTGAACCAGCCATTAAAAACATATTTCTACTAAAAAAAGTTGAAACATACTTGTGCAAAAAAATCTTTATTGTCAATTTATATAATTCATAATTACATAATATATAGATACGTGTCCCCGTACTCTACATTTTAGAGATTATATGTCTTTTTGTGTCCGTGTCGTATTAGTGTGTGTGCTACAGAGTCTGGATTCATATTAGAAAAGACTCATGGATTATGTAATCCATAAACTAATCATGTATCTGGAAAAAAAAAACTTATAAATTATCCAATATGAAAGCTAATTACGAATTTAGAAAAAAACTTTCTAATTACATAATCTGAAATCTGAAATATTAGAAAAAGACATTTTTTAAAATACAAAAATTTATGTAGTGAAAGAAGCACATACGGAGGTTTTGGAAAATCATGAAACAGCCCGTAAAATAATATCAAATTCTTTTCTGGTCCAGTTATTCAAATTCAGGCTGCGAGTTTAGTTTTGCGTTTACTGACTTGGGCCTATCTACATTCCGGAAATGTTGGCAATTTCTTCCTGCATATTTACATTTTTCTTTCTGCACCCCTATATTTTTCAAAATATCAAAATTACCTTTTACAGTTTTTGGTGTTTCTGGAATAGTGGTTAAGTAAGCAAAGCGTATTTCCAGAATAGAAAATCTGTTTTTTTTTTATATATTTCAGATTGATAAATTCAGAATTCATAAGATATGTTCTGAAAATATTTTGAAAAAAATAATCTAGAAGTCATTTTTTAAAGGGGCAAAACAGTGTTATCTGAAAATGATGGGGTGCAGGAAGAAGTTCGGAAAAGTTTTACACAGTGGGCCGACTCAAAAGACAGTACTGCAATACATTACTGTACGATACATTTAGAAGTTAAATTTCAAGAGAAAAGGAAAAGGCAAGGGTCATTTTTTTCGGAAGATTTAATAATACCACAGTACGGTCTAAAAACTACTTACAAATCATGATTAAAAATAATTAAGTTCGATTGATCTGATTTAACCAGGACAACTAAAGATTCAATACAACCACATAAAATTAAAGATGATTCAACTCTAATTTTAGACTAATATCATTTATTCAGACTTACACTTAGTATGATAATAAGTACCTATCAAAGATCCAAGACCAAAGACCTCAAAACCCATAACTAGCACAATAAGAAGAATTTGACTCTAAAGGAACATGCAATATTTAAATTTTAAAGAATAATAATAAATTAAATTTATGCTAATATATTATGTTTATAATATTTTTTGGATAAAGAATGTACTTCTGGAAAAAAGTACATTGTTCAATTTTTTTTATAAAGGTTTGTTATGTGATACAACGTATTTTATATGAAAAAAAATGAATACTCGATACAAAAGTGAATATTTTATTTTGAAATTGTCCTTTATAATTCAATTTTAAATTTATTTAATCAACTTCTTTGACACTCATATCCTTTTCTTAAAGGAAAGAAAAGAAAAATAAAATTACATAATTTAAAATATAATTTTCGATTTAAAATTGTATCATCTAAAATGTATATAATTCAAATTTTTATATTTTGAATCGGGTAATCCAAAATGTCTCTCAATTTCACAGTCTTGAATTAAAAAAAATTAAAAAATAAGCATGGATTCAGTATAAAATTTACAGATGGGAGTGTAGGAAGAAATTATGGGCCCGAAAGAAAAAAATTATCTTCTAACAAGATATCTTAGGGTGTTTTTTTCCTGCATTTTTCTACATTTTTTTCTTGTACCACTATATTTTTCGAAATACCCAAATTACCCTTGATAGTTCTGGGTGGTTCTGTAATAGGGTGTGTTCCGTAATGGGGTGTAGGAAGTAAAATATAGAAGTGTAGGAAGAAACACTCAATATCTCACAAGCCCGTGGCCCAGTCCAAACTTTTCCCTTTCGGACCGTTAGCCTTTACAAACTAGAGTGACCCAAACATGGAATATTATGAATTGGCCTATCGGGTTGAACTTATTTTAACAATTCTAACCATACTATAAAGATTAAAAAAGTGAAGGTAGATGTTATTAAAACCTTTATATAAAAAAACCTTTATATAAAATTGGAATATTTTCTTCTTCTTTATTCCAGGGATATCATTCCCATGATGTTTGACTTGATATTTACAAGAAGTTTAGGTTTAATGTATAATAAAAAACAATATATATATTTTAGAAGCATAACCTATTTATATTAGTTTGATGAACTTTTTTGCATATAGGATCTTGAAGGTATATCTATTTTAGAGTATAAGGATAATCTTCTTCTTCTTTTTGACCCTTTGGTTCCAAAAAGATTGATCTGATTCAGAGTGGTGAAAGAAAAGCGTGGCAATAGCACGATAGATGGAGCCCACATTTGTCTGGGGTCTCCGGTTCACTACAAAATAAACTTTTTGCACCGCACTGCAGGGACTCACTCTCTCCAGTTTCATTATTGATATAGGTGTGTGGGTTGCCCCACACCACAAAAGAAATTGGCACAGAAATGCCGAAAATTATGAACAATTTAAAGGTGATGGATAGCCAGACCCCACAGTTGTTGGTATATTTGTTGAACACTAATGATTGGTTAAACACTCCAATGCATCCCACTCAAACACCCAACAACTTACGCCTTCCCAACACCTTCATTATTAGATGTTGCTCTAAATATTCACTTATCATCCAATTTCCTTTCACAGCACTAATAAATGCATTCCTATTTCTTTATTTCTTTATCCACTTCTAACCTAAAATATCAAATCACTACAACTATAGGTTAGACCCAAATTCGACTTAATATTAATAAACAAATTTAGGTCAACATATGTAATTACTTATTCCTAATTAACATTATTGTTTTTAATAGTAAAAAATATATGTTGTATCTTAACATTAATAATTTGTGTATCCCTTGGTGCAAATGAATTGTCATTGGACATTATTCAGAATCGATTGTGTAGTTAACTATAATTAAGAATATTAACAATAAATGATAAATATGGAAACATCTTATAAATAACTCAGATATGTCTCAACTCAGATATAGTCCATGAGACAAATAACTCACTATCAAATACTACAAATAAGTCTTTTACGATAGAGTAATGTATGGTTTTATCAATTTTACATCATACACTCTCAATCTAAAGTATTTAATCATTCAAAAATATTTTACAGATTTATTCTGAACTGCTGAAGAATTGAAGATTTAAAGTACCAAGTAGTAAAAGAATTGAAGAACTAAAACACGAAAGAGGAAAGACAGAACAAAATGGACTAATTACGATAAAAGCGACTGACACCAACAATAATTGTTATTTTTCAATCTCACATACTATATCTTATGTATTTTATCTATATAAGTATAATTTTATTTTCTTCTTAAAAAATTTCATGAGTGAATATTATAAAAATAAAATATTGTTAGTTAATATAACATCACCTAAAATATCTATACAAAATATGATGTGTTATTATGAGAGCAATTGCGAATAACACGTTTGAGTGATACAAATGTATACCTCTGTGTGATGATGACTATGAAAGAAAGGTATATCATCCTTACTTGCCCCGACCTTTTTATTAATTTAAATTATTGTGTATTGAATCTAGTCTTAAATCATTCAAATTTGTCCAGTTTAATGCTTATCTAGAATAATTATAGGAGAAATACAGAATAGTCTAACAAATGAATAAACTTTTCCGTAATATGTTAAATTTCTATTAAATTAATATTCACACTTATTCATTATAATTAATAAATATAAGTAGGGAAAATTTTGACCGTACCAAATTATTCAGAGTCACTAAAATGATATAAGAATCATAAAAAATTGATTCTAGTCAAAATTGAAATCTATAGAGTCTTTTTCAATTCTCATAATATCTTTCTCAACATTAATACATAACTAGATGTATTATAAATATTATATCAATTAAAAATAAAACAAATTTACGCTGTATTAATGAGATAAATCTAATCTTATTATATCAGTACACCGGTTGGTAGCCTAATAAAATTAAATTAATGTTTGATTATAAGCTTATGTAGTAAACTCAATAAATAACACACTCGTGCTTACGTACGTGTCAATTAATTAAAGATTACGGGTATGATAATGGGAATGGGATGGGTTTAGTGAAAACGATGAAATAGAGTAATTAACATACCATTTTGGCGCATACACGAAATTGGAGGTTGGAATGCAGTGAAATCACTTTCCTGTGTGATTTCTTTAATTTATAACAAAATTGCTAATAAAAAGAAGCTGATTATGACTTTTTTTCCCTTTTTTTTAACAATATTCCATTATATAAAGGAAAACAGCTTTATCATGGTAATCTGGTTTTTTTCTTTCCAATTCCCTCCACCTAAGCCACGATTAGAAAATTTTATTAGATCATCAATTACTTCATTCTTTTAAAAAGTCCTTCCATTTTCAACCAAAAAATCTAAAGAGTAAATGAAGTTGGATTGCAATCTTAGTAAAAAATTGCAAAATTAATAGTAGTCATTTTAATATTCACGATGATGTACATAATCTTGCAAAAAGAGAAAGGACAAAATTTGGAATGGAAGAGGGAACATCCAGAAATTGGGTACCCATTGAAGCGCAATCCATTCGTCCTTTGCAACATTCCTAGAACACATTAACGTTGTTGCTCCTTAGACATAATTTTACATACCTAAAATAAACGGTTAAAAAAATAAAGTTGTTTGTTGTACTTTTATAGAATTATTAAAAATAGTGCATGTACTGATAGTATAAAAAAAGTTATACTGTTATTCAACCACAGTATTACCATTCATAATAAATTTACTGACTTTTATAATAACTAACATATAAAAGACGTATTATAAATATTGCCATTAATTTTGGTCTTTTATTCAGTAAAAATGAAACTAATTAATTTTGATTTTTTCTTTGTAGTCAGATTGACAAAATAATATAACTGTTTTTTAACTTCCTGTTTTTTCTCTTTTCCTTCACCAATTTATAATCAAGACATGAGCTAGCTTTTTCCAAGTTTTTACCCAATTAATGAATTAATTAATCATGCAGATATTTCGCCAAATATAACAAGAGATTTTACATGTGAGAAAATTATCCGTTAAAGAAAAACTAATAATTATCAGTGAAGTCTATTAACATTTACTTTCAGAAGTTTGGGAACATTTTGTGTACGTGTATGAAGTTTTGAAACTTAAACTTCGGAATATATTGATTAAAATTTATTTTCTTTTATTATTATTATTTTTTATGAACTTTGTGAAGTTTTCTACTCGTGATCTATCAACATTTAATTTTTGAAAATAACTATATTATCACATTTACTAAACTAATTCTTTTATTCGTTGCCAATCATATATAAGATTTTTTTATATTATAAAAATATGAATGCAGTTTAATTTGTTGAATAATGAATACAAGTAAGTACCATCTATTAAAAATACAGGAGTAATAAAGATGATATATCTCTTGCAATATGCTTGTAATAGTTTATAAAAGGTACTAAATAAATATATTTAATATGTTAAAAATAAAAAATATTTTTTATTTTTTATTTATTGAGTATATGTTACAAAATTTATTAATTTGTTTGAAATAAGAAAAGCGTCCCCTTCTAGTTAGTTTAACTAAGTTACGGGTGACTAATCTTTCACACAATGTTTCGTCACTATATCATCTTCTTGTTCATTTCATCACTTAACTCATTGCAGAGAAAGAGATGATATGGTAATTTTAACAATACTAATAAAACTAAGATGACAAAATATAATTTTACATCATTCATTAAAACTTTCTTATGCTCTATAAAGAAAAGTGTTATAAATGAAAAAAAAATGTAATTATTGCCTTTAAAATCAAAATTAAATAAAAAATTTACCTTAAAAGAATGCAATATATTTTAAAAGGCTTTAGGATATTTGATTATGTATAAAAGTATTTGTTATTGAACATAAAATTCCAAGCACAAGGCTAAACGCCAGGGTGGCTAGATATGTATGTGACTGTCAGCTATACAAGATATTAAATTTATATTCAATATCTTATTTTTTTTTAAAATTATCAATATTTATAATTCAAGAGTTTCATCAACAATTTTGTTTGTATGTATACCCTTATTTAACAATTATGATAATTATAGCTTACTATATAAGATATTAAATAGTTAAACACAGTAATCAGTGTGCACATAATTCTAAAACCACACATATAAAATGGACGAAGTACCTTACGTGTTGCCTACTCCTTTAAAAGACGAACTCAACAAAGAACTCATAGATGAAGGTGTAATGATGTGATTAGATATTAAATTATTTAAATTTGTAGTGAATTGTATGGTGTTTAATATCATAATTTTATTCTCTAAATATATTTTACTATTGAAGTGGAGGACCACAAGAGTAATCTTATTAAGAAGAAAAAAGGAGTAAGTGATATTATTTGTCCACCAAAAAATGTGCGTAACATATGGGAATGTCAATATTTGATTCATTTCTTTTCCAGCTTTGTTGTTTAGCGTAAGAAGATGCATTATTGAAGAACATGGGTGATGGTGAAAATTGAATATATGTTAGTTTAAAAAAAATTACTTGTGAGAAATGTGAATCATTAACATTCACTGTATAAATGACTTTTATACAGATTTTCAAAAGTAATAATAATTTATGTAATAGTTAAAATAGTGCGCGTTAATCACTCGTGCTGTAGCTTTGTCCGTCAAACAAGTTATTTCTCTTGTGCTAAGCAGTTATTATTTATATCTTTCTGGATAAAGATAAAATATAAAATATAAAAGGCGTGTGTGTTTATTTGGTTAGGATTGTGACTACCCTTAAACCCCTTTGAGGAAGAAATTTTAAAAATATAAATATTGTGCCGACAATCATAAAAATAGTTGGATCTTTATTTGGACATTCTATATATAAGTGCAATCTTTAACATTACTACATTATTATTAAGGTTATAGTGAAGGAAGTGTAAAATGTGGAGAAAAAAATCCTTAAATAACTTGGTTGAGGCGCACAAAGAAAGTGGAATGGTTGAAGGTTTATAATGAGATAAAATGACCAATGTAAGGAATTTGAAGAATGGAAAAAAGGGAAAAAGGAAATGGCAATGAAACTTTAAGAGTTGATGAGTGGCTAGGTGATTGTGCAAAAACTCTAGTAAAGAAAAAGTGTGAGAATGAGGAGAAGTTGAAAGTTTAGACGACTATGGAACATATCTAACAATGGGAGATGATTTGCCTTCCAAAAATCCAAAGAAAATATTAAGGATGAAATTTTGAAAAAGAAATTGAAATGGGCTTCAAGGGCGCAATGGAGTAAATCCAAGCCTTGTACCTTTCCCAGTTAGACTCAAGTAAAATAGTTGTAGAAGAAGACCTTGTAGAGCAATAGATTTTCAAATGTTTAACTAGTGTTTAAATGTTAAATATATTTTTAAATATTAAATATATTTTGTAAATTTTCAATATTATTTATGACCTCTATGATATAGTGAAGTGAATGTCATACATATATGTTGAATGCTGATTGTGACATTTTAATCAAAGTAGTGTACTTTCCATATAATTTGAAAATGCATTTTTAACATTTTTCAGGAAGAACATGTTGAAGAAATCTAAATGGAAAATTCTATAGTTTGGTGTCACGTGGAATTCATAGAAAAACCACAGTTTATATGTTTTTCAATGTGAAGATTTTAATAAAGATAAAATTATCGAATACATTAAACCTTTATGTTAGTCTTATTATAACATGGCTATTCATGCAATTGTTCATTTTTTATTTAATAAAATTGTTCCGCCTGGTCAATGCTTTTTTAGATAATATGTTTCGGAACCTGTGATATACTTTTGTTTGATGATTTTGACAATAACTTAAATAGTAGTATGTAGGTTTAGGCCGAAGGATAGGATAATTGATGTAATGTTTTTATTTATTTCTTTGGAAGGAATCCTTTAAGTTATTAATTATTTATACATTTTATATTTTTTTATAAATAATAAAGAAATAAATAAAAATGTAATATTCTAGAAATATTTCAATCTTTATATAAATAATTCTAACACAAATTTATTAGAAGGATAAATAATCCTTTAAGTTATTAATTATTTATCCATCTTAATTAAAAGTATGTAAAAAACAATAATCCTGCTTCGAATAAAAAAAACCAAACAATAGAATGTAATGTTTTTTGGTTTCACGTTTTTTTCGATCCATCCAAACATAACTTGTGTGTTTCTCACTTAAGTTGGTTCTAAAATTTTGGCAATTATATTTTGATTTAATTTTGTTGTTAATGGATAAATTGATGAAATGTAACCAAAAACTAAATATTCACAACGAAAATGAGGAGAGAATGAATGCGTATTTATTTTAGTCTATAAAATTATAAGCATTGCTCAAATTATTTAAAAATATAAACTATTATTATTTTTTTATAACTTTTGTTGTAAAATTGATACTAAAAGAATATTAGTAAGTTAAGATGATGATTAAGATTAAAAAAAATGAGAAGATTGGGGTAGGGGGGGGTTTTCTTCCACCTTAGAGGTGTCTGTGACTGTGTGGGGCCTGTCAAAGCATTTCGTCCTTCGAAAAATATGGATGGAAGTGAGACGAGGCTATCTGCGATACCGTAACGGGAATTACGAAATTCTCAAAAGCAACACCGAACCCAAGTTCTCACTTTCTCAGTCATCTTCGCTTTTCCACTGCTTCTTTTGCTACCCAGATTCAACATGCGCCGCTTCAAGTCCCGCCTAACATTACCCCACCTCCACCCTCTCAGATGAACCGTACATTCACGCGCCGCCATGCTCCACTCTTCGCTAACTCTTCTCTTCACCCTCCTCTTTTCCCTCACCACTGCCGACCCGCACGAAGTCGAAATACTGCGGCAATTCCGAAACGGGTTGGACAACCCGGACCTGTTGCCGTGGCCGGACAGCGGCGATGACCCGTGTGCTTGGAAGTACATTTTCTGCGACAATAAGAACCATGTGAACCAGATTCAGGCTAAGGGGTTGAACCTGAGCGGTCCTCTGTCGCCGAACCTGAACCAGCTCACGAATCTCTTCAACGTGGGCCTCCAGAACAACAGGCTCAACGGTCCATTACCCTCCTTCCGCGGCTTGTCAAATCTCAAATACTTGTATCTTGACAACAACAACTTCGACTCCATCCCTTCAGATTTCTTCGACGGGCTCCAGAGTTTGGAAGTGCTCGCGTTGGACAATAATGACCTCAACGCCAGCTCTGGCGGCTGGCACTTACCGCAGACGCTCCAGGAGTCAACGCAGTTGACCAATCTCTCCTGCATGGGCTGCAACCTCGCCGGCCCATTACCGGAGTTTCTCGGAACGATGAACTCGCTGTCGTTTTTGAAGCTCTCCAACAACAACTTAACGGGCGAGATTCCCCTGAGTCTAAACGACTCTGCGTTGCAGGTTCTCTGGCTGAATAACCAGCGGGGGGAGTGTCTTACTGGAAGAATTGACGTTGTGGCCTCCATGGTTTCGCTCACGAGTTTGTGGCTTCACGGGAACTCGTTCACTGGAACGATTCCCGATAACATTGGGGATTTGAGCTCTCTACGGGAACTTAACCTTAATGGGAACAACCTCGTTGGGTTGGTTCCTCAAGGTTTGGGTGACTTGAAGCTGGACAAGCTGGACTTGAACAACAACCATTTTATGGGACCGATTCCCAATTTTAAAGCGGTTCAAGTGTCTTATGATTTTAACAATTTTTGTGTGAACAAGTCAGGGGTTCCTTGCGCGTTTGAGGTGACGGCGCTGTTGGGGTTTCTTGGGGGGTTGAATTATCCTGAGAATTTGGTTAATTCGTGGAGTGGGAATGATCCTTGTGGGGGTCAGTGGTTGGGGATAAAATGTAATGTTGATGGAAAGGTGAATATGATTAATTTGCCTAATTTGAATCTTAGTGGGAGTTTAAGTCCTTCTGTTGCGAACTTGGGTTCTCTTGTTGAGATTAGGTTGGGGGGGAATGATATTAGTGGTACGGTGCCTGGTAATTGGAGTAGTTTGACATCTTTGAAATTGTTGGATCTGAGTGGAAATAACATTTCTCCTCCATTGCCTTTGTTTAAGACTGGATTGAAACCTATTGTTACTGGGAATCCCTTCTTTAATGGTGGTGCCGAAAATCCTTCATCAGGGAGCAAGAACCCATCATCTGGATCTGGGAATGTCGACCCTGCATCCGGTCAGTCCAATTCTAGTTCGACTGATTCTCTTGAAACTAAGAAATCTAAACGGAAAGGGTTGGTTTCCATTGTTGCTCCGATTGCGGGTGTGGCAGCTGCGGCTTTTCTGCTCATTCCACTCTATGCATATTGTTTCAAGAGCAGGAAGGGTGGCTTCCAGGCTCCAACCTCACTGGTAATTCACCCTAGGGATCCATCGTATTCGGACAGTGTTGTGAAGATTGCCGTTGCTAACAATACCAATGGAAGCATTTCCACTTTGACAGGGAGTGGTTCTGGGAGTAGGAATAGTAGTGGGAATGGGGAGTCTCATGTCATTGACGCTGGAAATCTTAGAATATCAGTTCAAGTTCTCAGGAACGTGACCAAGAATTTTGCGCCCGAGAATGAGCTCGGCCGTGGTGGATTTGGAGTTGTTTATAAGGGAGAGTTGGATGATGGAACTAAAATTGCAGTGAAACGAATGGAAGCTGGTGTCATTAGTAGCAAGGCATTGGATGAATTCCAGGCCGAGATTGCGGTTCTATCAAAAGTCCGGCACCGGCATCTGGTGTCTCTTTTGGGTTATTCTATAGAAGGTAATGAAAGGATTCTGGTGTATGAATATATGCCACAAGGGGCTCTAAGTAAGCATCTTTTCCATTGGAAAAGCCATGGACTGGAGCCACTCTCTTGGAAGAGGAGGCTCAATATTGCATTGGATGTTGCCAGAGGGATGGAGTATCTTCATACTCTGGCTCACCAGAGCTTCATTCACAGAGATCTTAAGCCGTCAAATATCTTGCTTGCTGATGATTTTAGAGCAAAGGTCTCAGATTTTGGTTTGGTAAAACTTGCTCCTGACGGTGAAAAATCTGTAGTTACCAGGCTTGCTGGGACTTTCGGATATTTGGCGCCAGAATATGCAGGTATTTTGTGCACTAGTTCTAAAAGATTTAATTATTGATGTCATCTATTTTATTTCCTGTCCAGCTTGTTAATAGAGTCATATTCTAAGGGAAAAAATTAATTAACATCTAATGCAAAATTTAATAAATTGATCACTGGCGAGCTTTTCATTTCTGCATTACATGTCTTGTAACACAAATTTCAACTATATTTCAGTGACAGGAAAAATCACTACCAAAGCAGATGTTTTCAGTTTCGGGGTTGTGCTAATGGAGCTATTGACTGGATTAATGGCACTTGATGAGGACAGACCCGAGGAAAGCCAATACTTAGCAGCATGGTTCTGGAGTATAAAATCAGATACGAAGAAGCTAATGGCTGCTATTGACAAAGTCCTTGATGTTAAGGAAGAAACATTTGAGAGCGTCTCCATCATTGCTGAGTTAGCAGGGCACTGCACAGCCAGAGAACCAGGCCAACGGCCAGAGATGGGTCATGCCGTAAATGTGCTGGCACGGCTTGTTGAAAAATGGAAACCCTTTAATGATGAGGCTGAGGAGTATTCCGGGATCGATTATAGCCTTCCCCTTAACCAGATGGTGAAGGGATGGCAAGAGGCAGAAGGAAAGGACATGAGTTATATGGACCTAGAAGACAGTAAGAGCAGTATCCCCGCAAGGCCTACTGGATTTGCAGATTCTTTCACTTCAGCTGATGGGCGTTGAAACAAATTGTTTGTTGTACCCTTTTTCCTTTTGTTTTTCAAAATAGTTGTAGATACCATGCTCCTTTCTTTCTGTCTGTCTTAAAATGTCCTGGCTAATTCTTCTAGTACCAGTGCTATGATAGTGTTTCAGTATATGAGATTTCATGTGCCCTTTGAGATCTCATGTGTATGTATGCTTTGTATTTTCCACTATGACATTTAAGTGTTAATGGTTGTAGATATTGAGCCGCAATCAATCATCAATGAGAATGCTTGTTTTTGTTCATTTATTTAAGTTTCAGCTATCTTTTGTCAACCTTGTGCGAGACCTCTTAACCTGTGCCCTGGTGCATTGATGCAACGCAAACCCAAATCCATTGACATTGTAGACATATTAATGTAGGGCGGGGATTTTTGGGAAGATATTTTGTAGATAGACCCTTTTAACCCGTAATATCTAATTTCACATTTGAAAATTTCAGTGAAAAATATATTAATTTTAAAAGTAAGTGTATATGATATATAAATTTAGAGAAATAAAAATTTGAATAAATAAAGAATTTAAAGTACACATATTTGAAGGAAATACAAATTTTAAAAAATATGTAAATAAGTAATATGAACAAGTAGAGGAAATAAAGACATAATCAATATTTTAATTGAAATACCAATGAATTGAAAGAAATATTGATAGAAAGGAAATTTAAAATGTATAGAAATAATTTTTTTTAAGTAACATTATATTATTTTGAAGTAGCAAGTGATGAAGATATGCACAACAAGATTCGTTGACATCCATTCATAGTTTCTTCAATCTATGTCAGTTTTTATGAATTTGATCAAGTTCAAATCATTAAATATGAATATGAAACATCCCGCAATAACAGTGGAAGAGTAATTAATTGATGATTAATTATATATAATTTCTATGTTTGTACCACATCTATTTTTGTTTTAATATCCGTTGTTATGGGTGTTTCTTTTTATGTTTTGAAATTATATGTAAAAGTTATCATATTTTTTATAATGGAAAATTCTCAAAGTTGAGCTTATTTTAATTTTTATTCTTAGAAATGTTTTTTTTTACATGCAATAGTCTTTTTTTTTATAATAATACCACATAAAAGATATCAGTTATCATATTTGTGATAAAGGAAAGTTCCACGAGTTGTTGACTTGTTCCAGTTCAGATTTCAATTTCCGGTAAACCGAATTTCAGCTGGTCTAGTACCAGCTAAACTAATCCAAGGTCTGAAACAGAGAACCGAATTGTGAGTTGAAATCAAAACCATATATACTATCTGTGTAAATATAGTGTACAATGTGTCATGTGGGGAAAAAGAGGGAAAAGAAACCATGCTCTGTCAATTTTTTTATAGCAAAAGTCATTCCTTGCTAAAATTTGTGTGGAAGATATTTTGCCTAGTGCTCCTCCTTTATCCTTGTAAAGATAATAATGGAAAGTACTGTAGTCAAATCGATGGTGTTATTCGAGAATCTCTTTATCCTCATCCGAGACACCACTGGTAAATTTCATACATGAATTTACTTCTGAAAGGGTTGGAGCTAGCAGAATCAGTGGATAAGGTATTCAGTGGGCACATGTATATTGCTGATGCCTTTTTGTTACTTGTATTTCCTTCTACTTTTGGTTCATTAAACTTGAATCGTGGTGGATTCTTGCCTTCTCTGATATTTTTGTTTCTTCGTAATAACCCATAACGCATTTACTATTAGTTGGTGACCTTTTATTGGATTGTTCTTGCCTCCCTAACGATAATTGAATACTGGAGGAGGTGATTTTCTACGCACATTTTATTAATCACATGTTGCGTTTGTGTTTCTTGAAAGGGTGCACATTGTGTGAAAAATTTATGATGATGAATTTGAAAGAAGGTGATGACGAAAACTGTAGTTCGGGGTTTGACTTTGTTTAAGTCCATTCAGAAATGCTTGGAAGTGCGTAATAAGAGGCACGTGAGTCGAACAATATAACCAATCCTGGTTTAGTGTGGCGTAGTGTAATTGATTTTAAAAGTAGCTCCCAAAACTTTCAACTGTTAATGTTGAAGAAGCAGTAAATGCGCAGAAATCCACAGCAAATATCTTCCACACAAATCCCTTTCCTTTGTTTTTTCTTTACAATCTCGAAACTTTCAAATCTGCTTTGGTGGCAACTTGGAATGAGCTGAACTGAAGACAAGAAGCCATGTGCCATGTGCCATGTCTTTTTTTTCCAACACTTATCTAAGTTGTTTGAGAGTTTTAAAAAATAGTATGAATTAGTTATGGGTGGGTAAGGGATTGGTGATTACGTTATAGAGAGATGGTTTTGAGTGAGTGATTGTAGTGGAGTTGGGTCCTTGGCAGCACTCGCACGGAAGCAAGAACAAGCAACAAAAGATGTTGGTATTTGACGTGGATGAGTGATGAATCTCACATGGCATGAGGGGAGTGATGTGAGTGAAGAAGCATCAAATAATTATCTGCCATGCAGTTGGCACACACAGATAAGTCTATTGGGATGTGGGCACAGTGCTTGTTCCTTTTCAATCAGTGAGCCAAATGGCTTCTCAAACTGAACTTGGCATGTCATGTCACTCCAATGACCTACCTTTTGCCACGCACGTAGCTACTCTGCCGACAACTGGCCCATGTGAGGATCACACCCTATTACATGCAATTATTAGCTCATATGGATTCAACCTAAGAATGACGTAGTTGTAGTCGTGGCATGCCACTCTCAATTTGCATTTATTTATTTCATGCTTCTTTCTCCGTAAATTTTAAAACTCCTGAGTTTTTAATGATTTGTAGATAACGAGTTTTTGTTGTTTATTCTTTTGAAAGGGCCTCTGATTACTTACGGATCACGGCAAGAGCTGTGCAAATCTAACAATATAAGGTATAGTCGTTATAATAACATATAAGACCTGTTAGAAGGATCATTGGTCTCACTACATGGAGTTTATTTAACAGTGGATATCAGTATGCTCTACTCTTATTTTAATTTTTTTATTAAAATAATAATTTAAATACCAAGAATGGATTAACTCATGGTGGAGAAGAAATATTTTTATAGTGTTGATTGATATAAGGAGAAGGAAATTTCATATGTAAAATAATTTCTGAAATTTAAGTTAGTTAGAACATAATGTTATTAACATTATGAGACAACCATTGATATTTATTGATTCATAAATAGTTATTTATCAGTAAAAATTTATTAATTTAGTCGTTTTATTCATAATTATTATTGATGATAATGAAAATTTAGTTAAAGAATATATACAGTCATCCAAACTTTCTAACATTCCTCTGGTGACTTTGGGTACAAATGTTCTATTTAGAAGATAATAAAATTAAATATAAGAAAATTATCCTTCATATATAACCTTTTTTGTTTTCTTATATTTATCATTGTATCAATTGATGCTTTCACTTATTTATCTTTTATGTCTTCCGATCACCTTATTTGTTAAACTTTCCAACTTCACAACCACTTAAGTCCTCTCTTGACAAAAGAACCCTACAATTTTCTTTAGGCTCCTAAAACTATCCCTCTCCCAGTTTCAACCTTGTTCCAGATCGATAAAAGTTAGCTTTGAGAATTAAAAAAAGTAAGAGAACACAGCAATAAAAGTTTAATTTTAGTTCAAAAACTCACTCTACGGGCAATAGTCATAATCTTTGCTTTTGAAATGGAAGAAATAATTTGTTAAAGTTGTAGCTAAAATTTATGCTTGACTAGAGCATATCAAGTAGACTAAGATTTCTCTCTGTATGTGGAAACAAGCACTTATCACACCTTAACAACTCACTCTATTAACTCTTCTTCATTTAATAAATAAAATACATAATCTATCAGTCGATCATTCTGGGTCTTTCAACACACAACAAAAAGAAATAAAACAAAACAGAAATCACTTTTCAATGGTGTCAAACTGGCCAACATTTAATGACCAAAAAAACTAGCATTCTCCAACAAAAGGATGAGGTTGTGATTCAAGGTTGTTCTTGTACAAGTTTGTTTTCCTTGATCTTGTCAAATTTGTTTATTCCGTTATGTAAAATATCTATATCTCTCCCTCCCTCCTTTTTTTCCTTACATTTATTTTCCCATTGTCATACATCAGAGACTGAACTGATAATGGCATATCTGTACTAAAGATTCCTAAGAAAAAGGTGCATTGGCAAATGAGCCAAGGCCCACAAGCATATTATTGGCTCTTGTTGGAGCGAATTATCATGTTAGTCAGCAACAAACATATGAAAAGAAAGCAGTGAATTTTGAATACCTTTTCTTCTAAATAACATGAGGAGAAAAAGGGATAAAATCTGCACACTTAAACCCTTTTATGTTTTGCTTTATGTTAGCTACTCCTTTAGCTTGAGGGTTTATTTTACACAAAGAAAATTTCTTAATTTTAGGAACACAAATTTTTTTTTTCTTAAAACGTTTTTTTTTTGTTCTGTTTATCTTTACTTTCCAATAACTTCAAGCACCCATTTGATTGGTTAGTTTTATTTTTCTTTACCATTCACAGAAAAAAAAAACATATTTTCCTAATGAGTGTTTTTTTATCATGTTACGGATTTTTTTTGCTGATGTATTGGAGGAGAGTTTAATTTTGTTTATGATACTATAATTGTCTTTAAGTATAAGTGCTTTATACATAAATATTTTCACAAATATTAAGCGAAAATTCCCTTAATAATCCATGCTATACAAATACGTGTCTTTTATAATGTATTAAAACAAAAAAAGATGTGTCCCTGAATTATCGCTAAACATTCTATATGTTGGCCAATATTATATTTAATATGTAAAAAGACTAGTTCAAGTAAAAGTTTCAACTCCTTGTTTTAGATACTTCAAAATAAGTTATCTAGAATTAATAATATTGTTAAAATGATAAATTAAAATAACATTGTCTTGATATAGGTGTATTTGTTTAAAGGAATTAGGATTACTTGTTAAAAAAAACAAATATATACTTTTTACCGTTTTTTTTTATATTTTTTCTTATAAGAAAAGAATTTAGGGTGAAGGAATGTGGTACTTATCAGCTTAATTATGACTCGATATATGATTATTAAATTTACCGAGGATTGACGATGGAAGACACCCTCTCAGTAGATTTTCTTCAAGTAAGAACATAAAAAAGTATAACTATATGATTATGAGAAATGAGTGAGTAATTTATTTAAAATTAACATGTATTTATATAATTTTTTACTCGTGGATTAAAGTATTTAAAATAAATATGAGATATATTTTATTATAAAATATACATTATTCAATCAATTATTATTATATAAATATTCGAATGGTATGATTGTATATGATTTGATGGAATTATATTAATTTTATTAAACTGCACTTGGTTTTTTGCATTTTATATTATCATATATATTTAAATATCAGATACAAATAGGTATAATATTAATATTTAAAAGATGATTTGTTATAAAAGTATCTAAAAGTTATTAGGTTTTAAATAAATTATTTACCTTAATAATTTGGTAAGACGATGAAAAATAAATTTCTACATGTTGGTATTGTTTAAAATTTTCTAAATATTGATAAAGAATATTCATTAAATATGAATAAGTATGAATAATAGTTGACTTTTTAAATCAACAATTAAGACACAAATATTCCATCTCCATTCCCTTACAGACCCATCTTATCTTAAATTATTAAAACATTTTTAATTTATTTAATATTTTATTTTAAAATTTATGAAGTTATAATATTTTGATAGTTAGTTGGTATGAGAAAGAAAATATGTGTTTTTTAGTATTAAATTATTAATAATATCATTTTTTTTATTTTGATTTTTTTTGTCAAAAAATTATTTAAGTAAATACTATGTAGGTACACATATCCATTACATGATGGAACACAGAAAGAACATGCCTTCTTCCTTGTATCCCTTGTTATTGTATTTTTTAAATGTTCTAAAGAAATCTACTTTATTCTTAAGGTTGTCAAAATGAATATCTAACTTAATTATACAAGTCTCACAATTAAACTTTTATTAATACTTAAAACATTTGTTTAATAATTTTTTAAATAAAAATATAACTTTTTGGTAGTATTAAGAATAAGAAGAGTCATAAAAAAATATAATCTTGAATAAAATATATTTTATAGACGATTCTATTAAATAAGATCAACTGGAGTAAAAGCTTTCAAGGTACGTGCAACAACACAATAAAAAGTACAAATGTCCCGTAATATACTATTATCGTTGTCACTTACTTTTTTTTAACAAATTAGACATTTTAAAAATTGAAATTACAAAATATGCAATTATTTTTTAATATCTTACTGTAATGAAGCTTACTTTTGTAGAAGTCTCTAAATCATGTGTTCAATTCCACTACGATATTCCTTTTCTTACTTATATAAATGTTATTACTACAATAGTGTTTATAAATGTTGGTTCAATAATTTTTGTAAGTATCTCTTACTTGTTCTTTATTACATGTTGATATACAAAAAGATAATAAATTAACAATAATATAATAAAACAAATAATATATATTACAGAATATTACAGACAGTCTAATTCGATGTTCAGTAATATGTTTCAAAATTATCCTTAGTAATTTGTTGGGAATATTATCCCCTTTGGTCAACGTATTCACTACTTACAGGTGATTCAGCTCCTGCAATGACACGACTTATCATCCAATTCGAAATTTTTAGCTTTGTTGTACAGTTAATGAACTGTTTTGCTATCCATCAAAACACTTACATTCACAGGACCATGTACAGGTGGCTCAACCACAGATTCTCAGATGCTAAACAATTTTTCACAATTTTTCGAAGGAGAAGGTAGTTGTGTAGTCAGCATCATACTAAAATCTGCTGGCACTTTCATCTAGCAAACACAGATCATAATGTTCCTGTCTTGTACCTTTTGCTTGACGCAATGATCAGTTAGAGCTTCCAGGTGTCCAAAGAACAAATCTCAATAAACGTGATAGAGATATCTTATGAGAATGAATAGATGCGGCCACTTTTATGAGGCTTACATAAGAAGCCATGCTCATCAATTTCCAGAAGGTGCAATATATAGACCGAAGATAAACAAATCACTTCACAACTCCTATTTTCCAATTTTGCACACAATGATGAGATGGAAACTCAAGCTCCTGGTAGATCTACATAGAATTGAGCACTTGGTTTACCTGAATTATTTGGTAGATGCAGTTATATTTCCTCAGAGAGGCACCCAATATGATAAGTCTTAGTATCAGAATTCTGGTCTTTTGAGGATATGCTTAATAAAATTTTTGAAAAGGAAAACTGCCAATAAGGTCGATGGACTGGAGGTAACAGTAGAGTTGATTGTTTATCCATTGCAAGTAGCCGTGAACATTTGCTGCATGGTTTCGAAAACAGAGTCTGGAAGCTGCAAATCCAGTGCTACAACAAAAAAGGCAGAAAGCTAAGAAAACCTCAGATATATCAATAATTAATACCTAAACAAAAGAAGCATCATGATTAGAAAAAAATAATAACAGTACCAAAAGACAATACAGACTGGTTTCAGTCTGGTTTCCAAGAAAGTACTGCAGAGCAGTAGCAGCATACTCCTGCAATGCAAGACAAATATAAGCTAAAACAAAAAGACCTACAAGAGTAACTAAGAATCAAATGAGAAGCAACAAAAGAGACTGTTACCGTTATATGTCTAAACACATGATGAACTGAAAAACCCCTTGCATGCACATAGCTTCCACTCTGTTAAGTAGTACACAGTTAAAACTGTGGAATATGTAAAATCAAGCAAATTGATTCTGAAAAAACAAACAAGTATGGAAACAATATCTGTCAAATCAGAAGTAGAAACTCCCTTGAAACAGCCATGAGCTGGGCACCACCGAGCTGCCATAATCACAAGATTCACAACCCTGTCCCAACACACAAAGCTAGCAGTGAGGTACCATGGTCTTTTCCCAATAATTAGGGAAACTGGTCTCTTCCCCTCAAAAGTAACAGACCAACTTCCTTACATTTTCTTCCTTGGTCTATAGCAGGCTAAATTATTTTACTCTAACAGGTTTACTAATATGGCCTACTCTTAACTAACAAGGCTTAACAGGCGACAATGACCCACTTGATTCCTAGGCACCAACCAATGTAAGTTTTCCTAACTTGGGGGCCGTGCCAATCAAACAAAGCCTCCAGACAAAAGACTAATTGACTGCAGAGGGAGTCTTAGACTAGGTGCATGAGGCTCCTACCTAGAGGGGTTTGGGTACAAATATGAAAAATAAACTTTAACCACTGTGTCAGCCCTACTTGGACCCGATTTTAGTTCATTAATCTCTTGTTTCCATGCTTGCTTTGATCAAATAGGTAATTAGAAAGAAAAAAATCTACCTGATGAGCTTATAAATTATGAACTTTTTTGTTTGTTATTGGTGATTATGCTTATGAATCTTTGGCTGAGATTGATGAAAAGTCACATATTATGGAAGGTTCTACTTCTAAATCAGGTAAGTCATTAAATGAGAAGTGCAACCCATCAAAATTTGTAATTTTCAATAAACTGCAGCAACAATAGAGTATTCGAAAGAGTGTGCCTAGCATTTCTCATGTCACAGAAACACTGGAAGGTATACCTCATATGGAGAAAAGAAGGCTACAGCATCAGGATCCGTGGAACCAGCAGGATGCAAGGATATAACAGCTCTGAAGACAGATGGGAATAACATTTCTATCACTGCAACCTTCTCTTCAGCAACAGTTCCCACTGATCCTAGCCTTAGCTTATTAGAACCATGATAGTTATGTTCCAGAGAACTCTCATTTGCCAATGAGGTAAGTGTGGAAGCTCTTTTTAACCAGTCCAATCGTTCAAAAGTTAAAATTTTCAGAATTGGCACATCCTTCTCTACAGACTTCAGAACATCTGGTAGCGTCCTTAAAAATCTAATTTCTTCCTTGGGATCCACTGTAATTTCTTCAGACCCACAACTTTTCTTTGAAGCCAAGTCACTAGTTTCAAGTCCATCATCAAGATGTGGGAAAAATCGCCTTTTCTGATCAGTGAAGGCTTTGAGAGCTAACCTGATATCATTCAAAAGCCTAAGTGAGCAGCTAAATTAACAGAAATCAGCAGCACCGAGAATGAATAGTCAGCAAGCAAGAACATTATATACCATAATACCCATGAAAAACAAAATATAAAGAAAGCCTCCAAGAACTTCTTTGCCAATTGTATTCAACAGAGTGGTCTCAAAATTTCATGAAAGAGAACTGAAACGTGAGCAAAAAAAAGTACAGTTGTTAACATTCTTGCTATGTGTCTAACTGTCTACGATAAACAACCTACTCCTACTAACTGTCATCATTTCTACACAACTTACAAATGCGGCTGTTACCTCGTAGCACAAGGATCATATAATTTAATTTTACTACTGTCGTCTATACGTATTAAGGGGCGAATAGCAAAACTTGAAGATTAAGATATCCACTTATGTACGCACACAAATCATCAAAAGAAAAAAAAAATCACTGGTCTAAGAATGGCAGATACCATTATTCCCTTCGCTGTTTTCCCTATATTTACCACACCACCTCCAAATAAAACAAAAAGACGTTTGAATTTTAATCCATTGTTTTCCATCCTATTTCGTTATCCAAACACAGAAATTAGAATGGCATACAGAACTGAAGCATAAGAGATTTAAGGGAAATGAACCTGGTCCGGTCGACGGCAGATGCACCAGCTTGACCCGCAAGCTGTCGCTTCCACGCATACGCAACCACAGCGCCATCTGGACAAACCAGCGGCATATGCAAGCCCCAAAAGTCTTTCCTAGATCGAAGTGATTCACTGAGAACTCCAGACTCTTCCAACTCCTTACCTATAAACCCAAAAAACCACACAGAACTAATCACAAAAACGACGTCGCAGAGTGCAAACCAAAACCCTAATCTACGGAACCAAGAAACAAAGGGGCACGAATGGAACGACACGATTACCAAGCGATCGAAGGTCTTGAAGATACTGACGCATGCAGGCATCTTCCTTGAGGAAGATCTGGAGAGGCTTGTTGCCTTGGTGAGGCTGCGCTGCCGCGACGAATAGCGCTTCGAGGAGGCGGTCGGCGCCGATTCGGATGTCAGCGATGATTCGTTCGGCCTGTCCAAGCTTGTCCATTGCTTGAGCCACCTGCTTCGGCGGTGCCTCAGAAGCAGAGCCACCGGAGGAGGGAGGAGGAGTGGAGGTTGAGATGGGTGCCGTCGTGGCCTGCTGCTGCGTTTGTTGTATTTGCATTTGCATTTGTCACACCCACAAAGAAAGTGAGTTTCGTCTCAGTTAGTATTTTCGTACACCTCGAATTGGGCCTTCCTTCACCGGTACCGTCTTATAAGAACATCAAACACAAGGCCCATCAATCTATTTTTTATTTATTTTCTTTTAATTCATTACTAATGTGTCTTTTAAGAAAAAAAATTATGAAGGAGTTTCAAACTTTAAAGCTATATCGAATAAGTGAATTAAGCATTGTATTTCCATATAATAATCAATTCCTTTGCGTATAAACATTATTAAAATTACGTGACGTAGATGAATAATCTTATAGGTTTAATATATGTATATAATAAATATTTTAGCGAGTTTTTTTTTTCTGTTTTCACATTATAAATTAAAATATTTTTACATATTTAATTAATAAAGATAGTATTCTTAAATTGACTTTTAAATTCAAAATTATAAAATATAAACAAGATTATAATACATAATAAGAACCTTTTATTTAAAAATAATATCAATGTACGTATTGTTTAGTCTATTATAATCATTTAATAAAATTATACAATAACTCATGAAGTATATTTTTTCTATCATATTATTTATCTTATTTCGTAAAAAAGTTATTATCCTTATATCTCTCTTATGTGTGTGAAACACTCTGTACTATTTTTTGAATAACAATAATTGGTTATATAAAATATACAAAAGCTTAAGTTTGGTATTTTGGTTCATTAACTAAATAATAATGCATTTGTTTGTAGGGTAAATACAATCGTTAATTAGTTTTTGAATTAATAAATAGAGCTGATTATTTGATTTAATTTTGGATTGGAACTAAAAACATGACAAGAAATAATGATGATAAAATAGATTTTCTGTAAAAGAAATCCTTAATTTGTAGCTAACTCAGAATTAATGTTTTCATTAGGTAGCTTAATGTATGGAGTAATTGGGTTTTGGAGCTTCAGCCCACAATTATTGGTTGGAAAGAAATAATGAGCGGGAAATTTAAAAAGCAAAACGAAAATTTTGGCGGCAAATGAAAATGAGCATCCATAACATCGCCGCAGAAGGAAGAAAGAAACATCCATCATTGAATGCAATGCAGTCCAAAATCAACGCTTTCTTCAGATCCACCCCCTCTTCCTCTTCTCCCAACGATGATCATGATTTGTCAATTTGGGAGAACCAGCAGCACCACATTATCAACACCTACACCCGAAGGCGCCCAAACCCTAACGCCGTTACTTCAGATCCCAAACCCGTAACGATCGTCAAAAACAAGAAGAGAAACTACGCACAGCTTCACCTTGATTTTGGTCAATCCGATTTCCTCCTACGCGCGTGTCCCACGTGCGGCGTAAAGTTCACCCCCGGCGACCCAGAAGACGAGAAATCCCACAACGAGTTTCACAAATCATACACGCAGGGAATTCAATTCAGAGTTAGCTCTCCGCCTACACGCTCTTCTTTTGCGGTTTTTCTTTCCCAACTTTATCTTATTTCCTACTTGTGTTATTCTGCAGGGTTGGACCAAAGAAAATCTTGTTCCTCTACCCAGCTTAGATTCGGGTCGGGTCGTTTTGTTCTCGGAGACCGACCCGTGTTCTCACAGGAAGAAAGTTGAAGAGGTGGTGAGGATGATGGAAATTGAGCTTGGAAGTGGGTGGATACTTCACGAACGCTGTAAGGTGTATCTGTTTGTTTCTCTTAACAGGGTTGCTGGGTGCCTCGTTGCGGAACCAATTGAAAAGGCATTCAAAGTTGTGTCTGGCTCTGTTGCTGCACCTGTTCATAGCTTGAACAAAAGGGGAGTGAAGAGACGTTCTACCACTCTTCAGTTTGGGAATGTTATTTTTCAAAGGGAGGTCAAAAGAAAAGTTGCTAACGTGAGTGATTCTGAAAAGATGGAAGGGGCAATCTTTTGTGATAGCGAACCAATCGCTGCTGCTTGTGGCATTAGGGCCATTTGGGTTTCTCCCTCCAACAGAAGAAAAGGCATTGCAATCCAGTTGCTAGATGCAGTGAGGTAAGTTATATTAAATTAAACTTGACTTTAATTGACTCTCTGGCTAGTGAACCCCAATTCATCGTTAGTTCATTATGCAAACTTCAGATATGTTATATAAATTCAGCAAGTTCATAGGCAATGGAAGACCTCTAAGGAATATTGCATTGAATGAGTGCGAAGTGGTTGGGAAAATGTGTTTGACTTTACAAAAAGGGAGTATCATAATTGATTTTGCTTCATTTCAAATGTGATTTTAGAAAATATGTAGATTCTTAGTTGTTGTCTAGTGACAATAAGTGATATAAAATAGTTCTGTGGTGGATTGAAAAGGATACATTGAAGTCTTGTATCAGCTATTTTATCTCAAATTTAATATTTCAAACACTCATCTAAACTTACACTTGATTATTCTTCAACCAGTTGCTAGCTTAGTGATTTGACTTTCCCGTGTTAAATTGGTTGCAGGAAGAGTTTCTGCCCCGGGCTTGTGCTTGGAAGTTCTCAGTTAGCATTTTCCCAGCCTACCTCTGCTGGAAAGGCATTAGCTACTAGTTATACTGGCACGGGATCATTCTTGGCGTATTAAAGCAAACACAACAGTTGATTAGTGATTACTTATCTTGACTGTTAATAGGTACAAACGTAAACTATTATTCTTGTAAAGTATAACC
Organism: Phaseolus vulgaris; assembly: GCF_000499845.2. NCBI lineage: Eukaryota > Viridiplantae > Streptophyta > Magnoliopsida > Fabales > Fabaceae > Phaseolus > Phaseolus vulgaris. The sequence continues at coordinate 45,437,394 of NC_023759.2, read as the reverse complement.
TTTTTTAGCTCATGTATAAGCCATGAATCTGTGATCTCATTGTTTTTGTTGCTGTAAGGCATTTGTCATTCTGAGTTGATTTAACCATTTGGTTCTTGAGAGTCAAGAGAGTTAGCATGTATGGGAGAACATCCTTTTGAAAACTACAACTATGATTGAGATATTCAAAGGTGTATTTGAAACTGCAAACTCAAGGAGATGCGTGAACAATGCTTGAACAAGGTTTAAAATAGTGAAGGAGATGGTGCAAGATTCTATGCAGACATTTTAATAATGTTCACTTTCTCCTTATTTCAGTGTAAAACCTATTTTTAAATATTCATTCAATCTTCATAATTTATATCTCATTGATGTTCATCATTAGAAAATTATTATTCTTAATAGGTTTAGAAATTCTTTATATGTATTCTTAATTTTTTAAATATTATTTTTATATGAATAAATGATAATATATTTTCAATATGTTTAAAAGTGATAGAATATTTATATTAGATAAAATAATTAATTATAATAAACTAAAATATACAATTAGAAGATTGATACCTAGTAAAAATGTGATCTTATTTTTTAATTACTTGATTTTCTCAAATGTATATGTCTATATTTTTTAAATAATGAATATGCTTCAATCACTTGAATTTTAAATTACAAAGAATGTCTTTAAAATAGATTCATTTTGATATATTATTTTTTTAAATATAACTTAGAATATTAATATAAATAACTTGAAAGTATAATAATAGAGAGTAACACAAAAAGTTCCAGAGAGAATCTAAATTTGTGTCTCTTTTTTTCAAATAAAGTCTATATTTTAACGCATTATTAGTAAAACAATTATATATATAAAATATTTATATAAGTTTTTTAAGAAATAAAATAGTAGTGTATTATTTAAAAAATAACTCATTATTATATTAAATAGTTAATCATTTAATAAGAGAATAATGATTTTTTTTACTTTTGTTTTAATTTGAAAAGTAAAAATTTTACCTCTCACGAAAATAATTTCATAGGAAATTTAGCAGAAACCATTTTTGTGTGAAATATATTTTCCTACAAATATTATTTTTTAAAAGTTTTGAAAAACATAGGAAATATATTTTTCAAACTTCAAATTATCGGGAAGGTAAGTAAAATTTCATTTTAAGAAACTAATTTTTTCAATTGTCTTTTATTCACTTTATACTTTTCCTTTATTAAATTTCAAATTATCATTAAACTTAAAAAATTCTTCTAACATATCTAAAATATCTCTCTTAATAGAAATTGAGACTCTAATCACATTCACATTTGTAAATACATCTCATAAATACATTTAATCTATTTATTTTAACATATATTTGTTTAAAAGGATCCTATTATATTTTAGTTCAATTGCTTAAATTAATTTATTATTTTATTTTAGCTGGCTCGGCGGAAAATCGAATCACACGCAAGATTAGTAAAATAAAATTATTAATTAACAAATTAAAATAAATAAAAAATTGCATAGACAAACAGACATATCTAAATTTCAAACCTAGATACAACTTTATTATGTATAGTTTCGCTATAATTGAAATTATTTTATTTTAAAAATATTTATATTATTATATTTTTTAAGTGGTCTAGTCGTAATTAATTTTATTCACTACTTTTTTTAAACAAAACTCAAAATTTCAAGATCTATTTACTATTGAAATTAAGGGATTTCGCTACATCTCCACTTGTGAGTCCCACCTCTATAAGTAGTAAACAATCCGCAGTTTTAATTAAGGGTTGGACTTACTGGATTGGGCCATGTTTATATTAGTGGCTTAAGGTCCAATTGTTTAAATAAAATATAAGTTATGATAATTAAGATTATTTCCCATTTTTTAAATTTAAATATTATAAACTTTTAAATATAACTTTTAGAAACAGGCTTTTCTGTGACACGAAATGCCTAGTAAATGGTCTTATCCTATTATGGCCCCATTGATTGGTTTTAAACTTACAATTAATTAGTATAAATTAAATTCAATATCCAAAAGATTAACAAAGTATTTAATCCACTAAACAATTTCGCAAATATTTAGTAAAACATGGAAAATAAAAATTTGACCACTAACTACTCATGCTTTTCATATAAGATATTTTAATAGAACAAAAATGTCATATACACCTATAAAACAAATCACCACAAGCAACAAAAAAACAGTTACCAATGCTCAATCATTGCAATTAATGTATCTAGTAGCCCCAGCAAACTCTTGCACCAAAATTAGCCTTTTTCAGATATATTTTAGTTGTAACATTGTCAACATTAACTGATTAGGATTTAACATCTCCTGTTCCTTTCAACAAATATTAATATATATTTCATAGCGACACATTCCATTAGATCAAGTCAAATTACCTTCATCATCGTCGTTCATTCATCCCTACTTTTCACCAATCTAAGTCTGAGTTCTCAAAACCTAATAATGTCCTTTTCAACACCTCCAGTTGAATCAAGGATCCAATTCTCACCTCTGCCTCAAGACATTGAGGAACATGATCTTGAGATCAATGATCGTCACAGAATTATGGAGCCATGCGAAGAACGTTTCGATTGGGATGCTGTGGTGATTTTGCTACGCTTAACCATGATTGCAATGTTGTTCATTGGACTTGCCCTTCACCAAACGCACGTAAACCAACCAACATTTGATCCCGTCCCACCCAAGTTCTTCCTCGACTCGTTTCACGTTCCTCACCTTCAAGTTTCGGACGGCGAGGTGTCATCCACATGGGACATGACCGTAACCATTTGCAACGGCATGAACTACTCCAAGATCAACATCCTAAAGCTGGAAGCGAAAATAAGTTACGAGGAAAATGAAGCGCTGGCTGTGATTACTCCCATTACGCCCCAATATATGTTACGGAGGGCAGTTTTGTTGTTGGATAAGGAGGCGACAAAAAAGGTGCATTTGAAGTTGAGTACGACTGGGTGGGAAAAGGACCAACCCATTGTTGGGAAAAACGGGTAATTTTCCCACTAAAACAAAACCCTAACAGAGCTACCCGACAAATAATATTGAATAAATAAAGCGGAATAATAAAAGAGATAAAGAGGAAAGAACACACCCTAAAATTGTTAACGGAGTTCGGCCTGTTTAGCCTAATCTCCGAGCACAGCAAAAACAGCTCACTTTTATTACTATGAGAGAAGATATTACAAATTGGGATATATAACAGTGAAGGAGGGGATGTTAATATATAACCCTCAAACCTCCTTCCCAAACAATGAACCCACCGATGTGGGACTTGGGATTAAGCCAAAATCAACAAATCTCCACCTTGGCTTAATTTCAAGTCCCACCTAAAACAAATCTTCTCAAAACATAACAAAAAAACAAACTTTACAGTGCTTCAAATTTGCGCCTCCGGACGCCAACTTCAAATGTGCAAAATATTAACCAAGTCTAAACAATATTCAAACTTGGCCCTTGTAACCACCTTGCCTTGTAGCGAACATCTTCTTTATTAGAAAATTCTTCTTTCTTTGCAAATACCCAATTGCACCCAATTGCCTTCTTACCTCTTGGTAATTGTGCCAACTTCCACGTCTTGTTCTTCTTCAAAGACTGCATCTCCTCTTCCATCGCACCCGCCCAATTACCACTCTCTGAACTCAGAATGGCTTTTGGGTAAGTGGATGGAATGTCATCAACAACTGGAAGTGCATAGGCAACCATATCCATGAAACGAGTAGGCTTCTGAATGTCTCGTCTCTGTCTTCTAACTGCAATTGGCGTTGATTGTTGTTGAGATTCTTGGGTAGGAACCTCTTCCTCATCCGACTCTTCTTCTACCATAGGAGAGTCACTTGTGGTATTTCGTGTTGGGATCACCACTGTCGGCTCAAACTCCACCTGCTTCCGGGCACACTCCACCTGTTGTGGAGTACTATCAGCTCCTTTTGGATTTACCTTCTTTAACATGGCAGATTCATCAAAGGTAACATCCCTGCTGATAATCGTCTTCTTTGCCTCTAGACACCACAAACGGTATCCCTTCACTCCAGGACTAAAGCCCATGAAAAGAGCCTTCTTTGCCCGTGGATCCAACTTTGATTCAATCACATGATAATATGCAATAGAACCAAAAATATGCAAAGAATCATAATCAGTTGTAGGTTTTCCAGACCATACCTCTAACGGGGTTTTGCCATCTATAGCAGATGATGGCAAACGATTGACGAGATGTTGAGCGTATGTCACAGCCTCAGCCCAAAACTCTCTGCCTAACTCAGCATTAGACAACATACAACGAACTTTCTCCACAAGTATCTTGTTCATACGCTCCGACACCCCATTCTGCTGTGGTGTTTTTCTAACAGTGAAGTGCCGAACTATGCCACAATCTTGACATACCTTCAGGAACGGATCACTCTTGTATTCTCCTCCATTGTCTGTTCGGAGAACCTTAATCTTCCTTCCTGTCTGGTTTTCAACTTCAGCTTTCCACTTAAGGAAAATTTCAAGCACATCATTTTTGTTCTTCATAGTAAACACCCAAACTCTCCTGGAAAAATCATCCACAAAAGTGACAAAATAATGCCTACCTCCGATTGACGGAGTCTTGGCAGGTCCCCACACATCTGAATGCACATAATCCAGAATACCCTTGGTATTGTGAATTGCAGTGCCAAACTTCACTCTTCGTTGCTTTCCCAGAACACAATGCTCACAAAATTCAAGTTTGCAAGCCTTCGTACCTTTCAACAATCCTTGCTTGGTAAGAATTTGCAAGGATTTCTCTCCAGCATGTCCCAACCTCATATGCCACAACTTCGTTGCCTCAGCATCCTTCTTAGAGTTAGAAGTTGCTGCCGCTACTGTCCCCACCACTGTACTACCTTGATAGTAATACAAATTGTTCTTTATCACGCCTTTCAACATCACCAGTGCTCCCGAAGTTGCTTTAAGAATTCCATCTCGCATCGTCACAACTAGGCCTTTAGATTCTAAAGCCCCCAATGAGATGAGATTCTTCTTCAACTTTGGCACGTACCGTACATCCCGCAAAATTCTGGTGGATCCATCATGATTCCGCAGCTTGATTGAACCTATCCCGACTGTCTTACATGGATTATCATTACCCATGTAAACAACCCCGCCATCGAGTTCTTGAAAATCAAAGAACCATTCCCGAATGGGACACATATGATAAGTACAACCTGAATCCAATATCCACTCATCTGGATACGATGATGCTGAAAGCGAGACAATTAAAGAGATATCTGATTCCACGTCACTTTTGCATTCTACAACATTTGCATCTTGTGGAGTCTTCCCTTTCTTCTGCAGTTTTGGACAGTCTTTCTTCCAGTGTCCTTTCTCATGACAGAAAGCACACTCATCTTTGGCAACGACTCGACCTTTAGACTTAGACATCCCTCTTCTCTCCTTTGTTTGGCTTTGCTGACGACCTCTTGCCACCAATGCTTCTTCTGATGTCGTTGATTTGGTTCTCATCTTATCCTGCTTTCTTAATTCATGACTATATAAAGCAGAACAAACAGCATCTAACGACACATTCTCCTTCCCGTGAAGGAGCGTAGTCTCCAAATGTTCAAATTCATCAGGAAGAGATGATAACAACATCAAAGCCAAATCCTCATCCTCAAACTTCACATCTAAATTCAACAGGTCTGCTACTAATTGATTAAACATAGTGATGTGTGCATTCATAGTAGTACCTTGTTGGTAGTCAAATCGGAACAACCTTTTCTTCATCAGGAGCTTGTTCTGACCACTCTTCTTCAGAAACTTGTCCTCCAATGCCTTCCACAGTTTGTGTGCAGAAGTCTCGTTTTTTACAGCGTACTTCTGCTCTCTGGACAGGCAGGATCGAATAGTTCCGCATGCCAACCGGTTGATGATGCTCCAATCTTTCTCCTCTACCTCTTTTGGTTTCTCTCCTTCAATAGCAATATCAAGACCCTGCTGAAAAAGAGAGTCCAAGACCTCTCCTTGCCACATGCCAAAATGTCCAGTGCCATCAAATATTTCCACCGCCAATTTCAAGGTGGACACCGGGAACCTCGACCATGATGAAGAGGAGCCCGACACTCTGGATACATCCTTGGCTTCTTCTTCTTGATTTGCCATTACAAACTCAAAATATAATATTCAATATTACAAATAATTTCAAACAACCCAAGGCGAACCTTCGGCTCTGATACCACTTGTTGGGAAAAACGGGTAATTTTCCCACTAAAACAAAACCCTAACAGAGCTACCCGACAAATAATATTGAATAAATAAAGCGGAATAATAAAAGAGATAAAGAGGAAAGAACACACCCTAAAATTGTTAACGGAGTTCGGCCTGTTTAGCCTAATCTCCGAGCACAGCAAAAACAGCTCACTTTTATTACTATGAGAGAAGATATTACAAATTGGGATATATAACAGTGAAGGAGGGGATGTTAATATATAACCCTCAAACCTCCTTCCCAAACAATGAACCCACCGATGTGGGACTTGGGATTAAGCCAAAATCAACACCCATTGTGGATGACACAGTGGTTCAGGCCATTGCTGAAGATATGCAACGAGGAATCACGAGGTTTAGTTTACATATGACTATCGTAGGAGAGGCTTGGTTGGACGATGGTTTGGTCGAAAATTTTATTATGTATCCTAAATGCAGTAATTTGGTGGTAAAGTTTGCAGCGGGTGATCTACTGGGTAAGACAACAACAACAATCATTGACCACAAAGAATGTGTGGGTCTTATTCAATGGGGGCCTCTGAAAAACACATAACTGATGTATTCTTTAATTAATTGGACATCATTCTTTGTGAACAAAAACTTAATTAATCTCTTGTTAGTCATCTTCTCTAAAGTAAACATTAATTATATTATTTTTCATGTCAGCTACATGGATTTCAATTCCTTACTGTCTATAACTAGTTACAAATACATTTGAAAAATAAAAAAAATATGGTTGTGTATATTTCTCACTGTATCAGAGCCCTTATTATTTTGTCTCAGCCATGATTTCCTCTTCCTCTCCAGCTTTTGCACAAACAATCTCATCTTCTTTTTCATCTTTTTCTTCTTTAGTTCAACTACATACATTTTCTTCGAAAAATTCAGAATTAATTATCGCCTTTACTGTAGATACAAAATGGACTCTTGGGAAAACAATAAACAAATAATAGAAAATAAAACAAAAATAAAATAATGAGACTGAGAACGTTTAATATAGGAAAACTTCCCCAACTTGAAAAATAAAAACTCACAGAACCTATTCTAGAAAAATGTCTTCACTATGAAAGTAGGATTACAATATTTATTTCTCTTACACTGATAACACTCAATCTCACCCAACAATAATGGAATACAATGTCTCTCCAGTCTCTCACTAGGATTTCTAATCTCACACTATGGTGAATATTTATTCTTTCTTTTTTCTCTCTAGGTTGCTCTTCTCACATGCTTCCTTTTTTTTTTCTCTTTCTCAGAAGTTTACTTTTATACAGGGAATGAGTGGAAGACTTTTTCATAAAGAGATCAATGCTCATTAAATTTTCAATAGAGTTACAATTTAAAAAAAAAAACATTTGAATGACCATCATTGAATATATTCAATGGATCGGTTACCAATATTCATTAGTCATAATCTCCCATTAAATTAAGGAGGAATTCCTAACAATTCTTCCCCTTAATTGACTTAATTAATTGAGGGGTATCAATAATTCAGCTCTCCGCAATAGTGTTACCAATATTCATTGGTCATAATCTCCCATTAAATTAAGGAGAAATTCCCAACAATTCTTCCCCATCCTGACTTAATTGAGGGTATCAATAATTCAACTCCCCTACAAGGTCAAGTGTCTTCGATCTCCTTGAGGGATTGTCTAATATCTGAAAACTGACCCTGCAATATTTACCATAAATGCAACTAGTACAAGATTCCAGTATTTGACCCTTTATACCTAGCAAGTGGTTTTTGGCGAGCATCTGGAGTGCTTTCTCACTCATATGCCCCAATTGTCTGTGTCAAACATCCTTGGAGTCTGTAGCATCATTTGCTTCTCCAGAACAAGTTCTTCCTTGCATAATGTATAATGATCCTACCTTTGAACTTCTAGCAATGACTAGGTTCCCTTTTGCTAGTTTCCACTTTCCAGTACCAAAGTGGCTTATAAAACTAGAATCATCCAACTTACCCATTGAGATAAGGTTGGCACGCATTTCAGGAACATGTCTCACTTTTCAGTACAAGCTTGTTTCTTGTGTCTGTTCGTAACACGATATCACCAATACCTACAATCTTGCTTGTAACATGGTTTCCCATTTTCAAAGTACTAGGGTCACCTTTCTTATAATTTGAAAAAAAATCTTTATGTGGACTTACATGGAAAGAGGCACCAGAGTCGACGATCCAAAATCAATCACCATATGCAACATTAAGGTAATTGCCTTCTCCAATAAGAACACTATCATCGTCTACCGTGACGACTAATGTGATTGGAGTATAATCCTTCTTCTTTGGACCAAATAAGTTTAATGGACAATTTTGGCTTTCTAATCTTTCTTCAGAAATTTGCATTCAAATCTCTTATAACCTTCTTTTCTACAATAATAGTATATTGTTCTTGTGCGAGATTGAGAACGACCTTTGACTTTGCTTTTGTTTCTTCCACGGGTTTCAATCATATTTACATATTGAAAATCTGTACCTCTTTCTTTCCTTATGGAGTCTTCACTCGACAGAGTGTGTCTGAAACAATGTCCATGTCCATTGAGATCTTCCCATCTGGACTGAGTTGTTGAGCGTGACTACTAGTGTGTCCCAACTCTCAGGCAATGAATTGAGTAGCAAAAGTGCTTGTAACTCATCATCAATCTTCATATTTATCTTTGTTAATTGATTGACAAGACCCTTGAATGAATTCAAGTGCTCTTTCATACTTTGACCATCCATGTAGTCAAGTTTCACCAATCTTCTAACAAGAGATGCTTTATTTCTTGGAGTTTTCTTTTGAATCGTAGATTCAAGCTTTGACCACAACTCATGAGCATTTGTGTATGTGGACACATGCTCAAACAAATTTCTATCAATATACTTTCAAATTATTGCAACAATTTTTCGATTCAAAAGTTCCCAATCTTTAACATTCTTACCTTCTGGTTTGGTTATGCAAGTAATGGGCTCATGCATATCCTTAAAGTATAAGTGATCCTCCATCATGGGCTTCCAATACGAATAGTTGTCTGCAGTCAACTTGAACATGTCTCCATCATAAATGGCTCATTCCATCTTGTATCATAAAACCAAGCTTTGATAACGGTTGGAAAAATTCAAAATTAATTCTCTCCTTTGGTGTAGATACAAAATGGGCACTAGCGGAAGCAATAAGCAAATAATAGAAAATAGAGCAAAAATAGAATAATGAGACTGAGAATTTTTTTTTTAACGTGGGAAAATTTCCTCAACTTAGAAATAAAAACCCACGGGACCTAGTCCAGAAGAATGCCTTCACTATGAAAGTAAGATTACAGTATCTGTTTCTCTCACACTGTGATAATAACATTCAATCTCACCCAACAAGGATGGAATACAATGTCTCTCTAGTCTCACACTATGGTGGATATCTATTCTCTCTCTTTTTTATCTCTATGTTGCTCTTCTCACTTGCTTCCTTTTTTTTTTCTCTTCCTCAGAAGTTCCCTTTATACAGAGAATGAGTGGAAGGCTTCTTCGTAAAGAGAATAATGGTCATTACATTTTTAAGAGAGAGTTACAATTTAAAAAAAAAAACATTTGAATGGTCATCATTGAATATATTCAATGGACCGGTTACCCAAATTCATTGGTCATAATCTCCCATTAAATTAAGGAGGGATTTCCAACAATTCTCCCCCTTAATTGACTGAATTGAGGGTATCAATAATTCAGCTTCTCCGCAATAGTGTTATCAATATTTATTGGTCATAATCTCTCATTAAATTAAGGAGAGATTCCCAACACATTTCTTACTGCCTTATCATTTATCATTGATACATACCAATTTAGAAACTATTTATCAATAATAGAAACTAATTTAGAAACCAATACTTTTTGTAGTCTAAAATTGGTTTTTATTTAATTATTTTCTTGTGGTGTTCAACCTAAGAGGTAAGTAAAGTGAATTTATTTGATAACTTTATAAAACTGATTCTGACTTTGGCATCGGAGCGTCTTGCAGGTACACACACCCACCTGAGAGAGGAGACCAAGATCAAAGGGCAAGAGACCTAGGGAACCTAGCTCAGATAGGTGAGCTTACGAGTCATCTAAGCCCAATCCCAAGTCAAAGGAAGAGTAGACCGAAAACCCAATCTGAGAAAAAAGACTGAGAGAATCAGGAAAACCGAGAAGTCAACCCATTTAAAAAAAAAAAATTGTTTCTAGGTCATTGTAAGAACACAAAACAGGTGCAGGAATTTTTATAATTAAAATCATTATTCTTTATAATTACTTCTTCTATTACAAATCATCCAAGTTTAAAACGATTTCACTAAAAATCATTCCTATACAAACTCGACTTTATTACATATTTGTAATAAATAAATCGAATTGCATTATTAACTTAAATTTTCCAAAATTCTTAGAAAATACAAAAGAAGTGTTCTTTTATAAAAGAAAATTATTTCACACAAAGCATTGGGATTTAGGATTTTATAAAAGAACATTTATTTAACAAGTACTTATAATAATATAATAATAATTTAAATTTAAAAATAAATACAATTAAAATATTAATTTATGAAATTTTTAAGTAAGCATACTTAGTGTGAAAGTATGATGGTTACAACATAATACCTCACCACAGTTTCATATCCTCCCACTTTTCAACCGGTCAGATTGTCGCAACACGTGGCAGTTATGTTCTTACTTTATGACTGTGTGGGGTCCTTTTTGTTTTGCAAAAATTGGATGAAATTGGAGGTTCACAATTAAGAAATAGAAAATGATAACATCGTGATAGCTTTAAAAATAAAAATATATAATAAAGGATAAATTTGTAATTAAATGATATAAAAAAGTATTAAAATAATAGTATTAGGAGTTGTAAGATGGTTGTATGAAAAAAATGTGGTTGTCCAATGTCTATAAAAAAATATATAAATATTTTTTTATAGTACAAATAGCATTACTTATTATTTTTATTTAGGTTTATTTTCTTCCACGTGAACATCATTTTTGAAAGATAACCAATATATCTTTTCACATACAGCCATCAAAATAAGCTGGACCTGTAAAACAACTTTACATCACCATGAATTAGGGTATGTTTCTTTTCGGGTATAAAAAAATTTCACATTTTTAATCTTTTAATTTAAAAATTATTTGAAAATTTTGTATTTTATTTTTAATTTTTTTATCATAAATATTAATATTTTATTGTAAGTATAAGTTACAGTGTACTACTAATTTTCTATGTGAAAAGTTGAATTTTCAACATTTCGTTTGCCGCTACAACTTTTGTTTGACTTCTTAATTTTCACTATTTTAGTTTTTGTAAATATCATTGGATCACTTTCAAGAAAGGATGCTTTAAAGAAAGGATGCTTTGGAGGAAGGAGGATGTCTGTGCATAAGCAGCATTTTTGGAGCTGCTATCAGGAAGTTTAACAGCTTTTTCAGTTGAACTGGTATGAGGCATAGTAGTGTAATAGTATTTGCTGGGTTAAAAAGGAGTTTCTGTTACGCATTCTTTGTCCTTTAAAAAATCAGTAATCCCTAAAGCAAGTCACCTATGCAGAGTTTTACTGATAAAAATAAATAAATAAATAAATGCAGAGTTTTGCTCCTCTGTGACAGCAGAATTGGTAGGAATAAATTTGAATTGAACACAACTTGGAAGGGCTTGCTTGCAGTTGGTCTCATATCTACACAAATATATGAACCAGTTTTGATTAGGTAATGGTACTGTGCTTTATTAGAACTGTTCTGCTGCATTAGAAATTAGAAATTTGCAGCGTTGCTGCACTAGCAATTTGAAGATTTTATGCAGCATTGCTGCAGTAGAATTCTGCAGAGTTCATACATAGTGCAGCTCTAAAAATTAGTGCCAGTGTACAAGCATTGTCCCATTTTTTCAACTTTTTTTTCTTTCGGTTTGTTACTAGGCATTGAGATTTTATTAACGGTTGGGACATCTTAAATTGTATTTTTAATTTTTAAGTGCATTTATTTTTTTGATAAAAAAATTGGATCACTTTCAAATAATAATCTATTAACTTATGAGAAAAATAATAATTTTTTTTCTTTTTCTTTTCATATTAATGCAGAACTTATTTTGTGTGGATCCGATTTTTGTAAAGAGGCTTGCTCTAAATTATATTTTTCAAGTGATAAAAATATCTTTTTTTTATGTTATAATCTTTTATCATGTGAATGTTGTAATTTAGAATAATATAAAATGTGGTTGTCAAATAATATATATTTTTTTTAATGTTTCTTTTCATTTCTACGCTTTCAAAAACAAAATAATAATCATATTATTATTATCATTATTTCCATTGTTTTCTTTCTTCTCCCCCTCTAACTACTTGATATTAAACATACTATAAATAAGTTATTGACTCATTTTACCCACTCTACCTTCCTAACAATAGATTTCATAAATAGTACAATTGTCTGTATTTCTTTTCTCACGTTAATTTCCTCCTGTTAGCAACACTAGATTAAATTTATGTACATTTTAATGAAATGAGTTGTTATTTTTATAACCATTTTTTGCTGTAGTTTTTAATTATCTTTATTTATAACACATGAGCCATTTGATGTTTCCTTTTAATAGTATGTCATGTTATCTTATACTTGATTTTCTTCTTAGAACCTCTTAATGTTACTATAATCTCTGTAATGAATTTAAGCAACCGAACCAATCTGTGACATTGGTTACAGCAAATTTTCCAACTTTTTTTAATCTATATTTAATAAGGAGAAAATTGAAGAGATTAATTAGGTCTAGGAACATGCAAATGGCCAACGAATTTTGGGTTTGTTTGGGCGTTTTCCACAATCTGCAATAACATATAATCCTCTCACCCTTCTCTTCTCTACCCACCCATTCCATTCTCTCTGTACCTCGCCCATCTTCATTTGTATATCTGAAGCAACACCCATGATGGCCTCCTCAATAATTAACATACAACCTCAAAACGAGAGAGGCCATGTTTACAGCTTCACCCCTGTCCCCCAATCAGAAACTGATCGGCAACCCTTATCAGTTTCCGGCGAATCCACCGGCGCAACCTCAGGTTCAGACATGTCCCAAAATTATTATACCAAAGAAATATTCAGCATCAGCTCACGTGCCTGCGAAATGATTCAAGACTTCCTTGGCCTCACTTTGTTGATCATGCTAATATTCTTACCGTTATACAAGCGTTTGTGGACGCCAAATGAAGACCCTATTCCCCCGGTTTTCGTTCTCAATTCGATGTACCTTTCAAACTTCACCACAGGTAGTGGAGGACTCGATGCCACGTGGGATGCCAAGTTTACGGTCACAAACACCAACGTCTCGTGCATCTACTTCCGCGTCATTCACTTCACCATATTCTATAAACAGAACCCAGAAGATGCGGTTTCTGTGGCCTCTTCGTACCCTTTTTACCTGGACAAGGGGGAGTATGTGAAGCTGCATTTGAAGTTCACAACTGGGGAGATTGGGTGGGAGAATAATGAACCCTTTGTGGAGAATCAGTTGGTGGAGGAGATGGGAAAAGATAAGGTGAAAGATGGGTCTCTGAGCTTTGGAATGCAAGTGAAGGTGGAGGCGATTTACTATGGAGAAACATGGGTTGCAGATGTACTGATGAGTCCTCATTGTGAAGACTTAAAGGTTCAGTTTCTGCGTGATAAGGATTCAGGAAGATTGGCTAACCCTAATAGGAACTTCTCTATTCCTATACATTGGAAGCCATTCTCTTTCTTTTGATTAAATTATTTCTTATTAAGATTTCTACAGTTGATCTACTAGCTAAGTATTTAGGTTTGCTCTGAGGTTTAAGAGTTTTGTGTAAGTTGAGTGCTTCCAAAATTCCCTCAGATTGTGTACCAATTTTATTTAGCTATTGACCTGGCTAAATGCTAGTAAATCACTTATGCAAGCTTCCATTTTTACACTTTTGTTTGCTGCGTAATGAGTAAAAGGGAAGGTAGAGTTTGCAACAGAAGAAATAATAAATATTATAAGTTGTTTGATAAAAAAAATATCGAAACTTAAAAGGTGGGTGCAAAAATTTGAAATGGAAAAAATAAAGAATACTATTATAACTGATATATTTAGTTTCTAATATTTTTTTTCTTGAATTTTATTTTATTTTACATTTACTTGATTCCAATACAAAAAGATTATGTGTATTTATATGATAGGTATCATATGTGATACGAAATATATGGGTTATTATGATAAAAAAAAGTTTAGGGATAAAACAAGTTTAAAAATATTTAAGACATTTACTTAATGAAATAAACATTATTGTGAAATTAAATATAAATAAATAATTTTTCAGGGATCAAATACAAAATTTAAAATTATTCAGTTCTAAAACTAAAATAAAAATGATTAGAAACTAAATATAAAATTTCTAAAAAAACTACACAAGACTAATAAATACAAGGAAATGAGGGGCAGAAAGACAAGAGTACGAGACTCTAAAAAAATGAAATATATAAATATTGATGTTCTATAACATTTTTGAGTAAAAAATACAGTATCAGCTTTTACTATTAGTACGATAGGTTATATTAATGGATAATTTCTAAATGTAAGAATTGCATATATATATATATTAAATATTATTATGATTGTAATTAATTGGATATTTCTATTAGGTTACTTTTTTTTATGTAATTACTCACCTAAACTGACATTTAATATATTTATAGATGAAGTTTAATTTTAATATTATAAAATTAGGAATGATGTGTTACTTTAGTTTAATACTACTAACAGATATTAAAATTAAAAGAATTTCACTTCCAGTCATTTTTATTAGAAATAGATAAATGTAATATATATATATATATATATATATATATATATATATATATATATATATCCAAGTTACGAAGAAAAATAGATATACTTTCAGATGTATTGTTGTTATATTTGTATATTCTTAACTTATTGTGAAATCGAGACTCTCGTTTAGTTTGATATATACAAGTGAATATGCATTCACCAAGCTATTAAAAATGCAAGTCGCACTCTACGAAAACTTTTTTTTTTCTTTAGTTACGAAAGGTGTCATTTAATATAACTAACAATCACCTAAATTATTAATTTTAGGAAATTGTAGAATAAAATTAAAATTGTGATATAATTAATTAAATTGGAGAAGTAGGGATCATGGTACATAGTTACAGGCCCTCTGGTTCTTGTGTTTTTTAGCTGCTGCAGGCAGTTTCTCCTGATGAGGATGCACCTCAAGACCTGCTGGACAACCCGAACTACAAAGGAGCTTATATGCTAGGGACGTTGTGGTTCCCTGCTGCTGGTTTCTGTTTTCCTTGTATGCAGGAAGTTGCTACTGTTTTCTGTTTTCTTTGTAAGCAGAAAGTAGCAGGGTCTCTTTGGTTAAGGTTTTGTAGGAGTCTTTTTGGATGCAGATTTGCTTTGGCTTAGCTTGTTGCGGGTTTTTAACTCTGTTTTATGGTTTTGTTTTGGTTCTTGAGTTGGGTTTATGCAGGAATTTGGTAGGTTTATAGATCCTGGTGGTGTTCTCAGATTTTGTTTTCCTTTCTTATGGACAGCCACTGGTAGGAGCATTTCTAGGCTCTTTCTTGATTGGCTCATCTAAGTGTAGGGAGAAAGAATAAGGGGAAAGAATCGTGATTTTGTATTAGGTCGAGACACCTAAAATATTCCGTATTAATTCTATTGATTCTTTGCTAATAAAAAAATAAAAATTCTACTATTATCAGACTCAAAGATGGGAATCGATTGAGACATTGCAACTTGTTTAACTTGATCTTGTACATTTTGTTTGGACGATGAGTTATTCAATCTTGATCTTGTACATTTTGTTTGGACAATGAGTTATTCAATCACGTTCTTGCATGGCAGGTTGTACGCGTATAACCTGTAATTGTTCTGATATTTACTAAGGTCATGTGGTATTACGTCTTCAAAAACTCTGAATAAATCTTAATCAAATTTGTTTTTGCATTCCATTTATAATGTTCTTGAGATTTTCTTCATTTTTATTATGTATATGTATATATCTAAATTATATAGTTGTATTTGATATAATTAAATTATGTCTGATTTTATTGGACATTATATTTTCATATATAAATTACATATAATATATCTGCATAATAACTGAATATACGATGACCAATGAGAAACAAACAGGTCAGACGATCTTCAAGCATGTGTTTAAATTTATCCTTCTTTCTTGTAGCTTTATCTATAAAAAGAAGCACCACCACATTGGTTCTCTGTTCTCTCTCTCAAAGTTTTTGGGAGGGAGAATCAGAGAAAGCATCAGGATGGATCCATCCCATGATGGAAGAGGACATCATCAAAAAGGATCATTCTCCCAGGAGTCCTCTTCCTACATGCATGGTGATACTGCTCCACCACCACCGATGGGGGCACCCCCAAACATGATGTATTACTCACCAGGAATGGGATACCCGCCAGGAGCCCATGCCCCTCCTCCACCCATGCCTCACCAAGGCTATCCTCCGGGATATAATCCATACCCTAATGACTACCCTCCACAACCTCAAGTATACCATTACCCCGCAGGCCCGTACTTCAGCAATCCACCCACATATCACAATGTAGATAGAACCAAAGCCTTCGTTCGTGGTTTCGTGTTATGTTCTTGTGTAATATTCGCCGGCCTCTTCGCTGCCACCCTTATCATGGCGCTAATGTTGCACCCCCAACTACCCGTTTACACCGTTAATTCCCTCTCCGTCGCCAACTTCAACATCTCTACACCGCTGACCGCCGATTGGAACACCACCTTCTCCATTCTGAACGACAACGACAAGCTCAATGGTGTCTTCACCGACTTTAAGGTGGATTTGTTGTACAGAGACGACGCTTTAGCGATGAGTTTCGTACCCGATTTCGAGTTGGAGAAGAAGGAGATTAGGCGAATCGACGAGCGGATGTCGTCGAATGGGTTCTTGCTTCCGAGGTGGGAGTTGGATGAGATGGCAAAGGAACAAGCGAGTGGCTCCGTTACGTTCATTCTGAGGATTGCTTCCATGGTGGAGTTCAAGTCTAGCACAATTTCCACGAAAATGTCGTTGATACTAGCACTTTGCGACGGCTTGAAGGTTGTCTTTCAGAACAACACCGGCAACGGCGCGCTGGACAATGGAGGAAGGCCCATTATTTGTCAACTTTATATGTGAAAAATGCAGTGCCTCATGCTTGGGTGTTATACAAATCATGTGGGTATGTCTTTTTGGGTAATCGGAAGAAAATTATAAGTTTCCTTTCATCCCTATATATTTTTTCTGCTATTTTGTTAGAATAACTTTTTGCGTAGATTGTCTAATGAACAACAAATTCGACTGAAGTTTATCAACCGTAATTTATCTATTCTATTTGAAAAATTATCATTTAACACTGGTCAAAGATCGTATCTTCTAAAGCTCACAATAAAATGAGATGCAACAACTTTTGCCTCCCTCTCTCTCATAACCAAAAGTTACATATAGTAATGCAGCAAACTAAACCATTAAAACGAACCCGCGGCTTGGGTTAGGATAGAAAACAAAACAAGGAGACATTACAGCCATGTGTGACAAATAATTAAAAGCATCTTCTTAAACCCTAGCGCTATTGAGTACGTCAACAGAAAACCCAGGTAGAGTTTTAACATTGGTTGGCCCTGTAACCTATAATGAGCTACACTTGTATTATAAGAAGTTGTTGTAGATATGATTTCCGAGTTTGAATTCCTTAACTAAGGTCTTGGATTCAATCCTCAACTTAGAGGTCCAAAATGATGATTCTACTTATCCAAAATATGGACCCACCTGATGGAGGTACTACACCTTCTACATCTTAAAGAATGTTTTGATAGATCTGTGGGATGAATTTCATTGCGACAGAGCAATTAATTGTAATTAAACTGATTAGTAACCATTGGTCGATTCATTTTGTTTTTGTTTTTGAATGATGGTTCTCTGCAATTGAATATCTTGAGGGGATGGGGTAATATTAAGAAAAGATGTTTGAAGAGTTTCCATGGAATCAAATAATTGTAAAGGTTTTGTAGAGTAACTTGAAAGTTTCTGTAAACACACGCCCTTCATATGTAAAATAGTTGCTTCAATAGCTCCTACTGAGATCCTTTAGAAGTGTTCTTTCCCTAGAAGACTAACCTTCACAACCTTCGGTCTGCAAGTACAACATAGGCAAAGTCTTCTCTAACATCAACAATGGAGGGATGCAGGGACCTTCACCAAATAGGAACGAACGTTCTTTATCTTTTGCGGTACACAACTTAGACGTGCCAAAATTAAGTATATCTATTCAAGGATCTTGGGCCAGTCCATTATGCTTCGGCCCATCCACGAAAGCTTACGTCGGGCTTGTGGCCCAAACTCGATGCAACACACATAATGTTTTTGTTTCCTTCTTCCTATATTTTCTTCTTCCACTTTCATATTTTCAAAAATCATCAGTCTTAACAGCGTCTATATATCTTAATAAGTTCAATTCTACTTAAACTAAAAAAGAGAAAGAAATACATAATTCATGTTAATTATGCTAGTGAAGTAATGTGAACTACACCTGATCTTGCTCAATAATAAAACCCAACGAGTATATATGGGAGAAATCTGGGAAACAAACAATGGTAGGCGATAAAATGTATATTCAAGCATATTGAGAGAATAAAGAAAATTGGTATCTTTTTCAAGTGTGATTCAGAATATATACTATGGCTACGTGTTCTAATTATAATTTCGTTACAAATTTGGATGGATTTTTTTTTATTGACAAAAAAAAAATTTGGATGGATGTTAATAGTTATGCTTTCACAATTACTATAAAGAAAAAATTAAATAATAATTAATTTTAAAGATAAAAAATAATTAATTATTATATTGACTTTAGAATTTAAATTAGTGAGTAGTTAGAATCTTGTTAGTTAATGTTAATGTTAGATACTAATTTAAAATAATTAGTTTATAAATTTTTATAAATAACAAAAAGTACTTTGAATACTAATAGTAATTTTAGTTTATAAAATAATATCTAGCTTAATAAATATATTAATTAATTTTTATTTTTTTTAAATTAGTTTTTATTTAATAATTTTTTTTTCTGTAGTGAATTGGTGTTGATACAGAAATTTGAATTTTAAAGATAGTGATGTTTTCAAGCTTAAAGATTTGATGCTTCCAATCATAATATGCTATATTGAATATGTGTGTTAAATATATTCATCTTGGGTTTGATTATGGTTTGGATTGAAATTTGTGTGTTTAAGTTTTTTAGGTTGTTTCTTTATCTTTAATCTTGTCTAAGTAATTTATTTAAAATGTTTGTCTTGTTTGAAATGTTACATTTTCTTTAATGGATTATATACTTGGATAAATTGATAGGGCTTAGATAATATTTAATACTGATGGAAACAATGGTTTATGATCCCTCAGTCGATCAAGTAAGTGTTATGTATAAGAGTGAATGATTTAATACATTGTTATTAAGTTTTTTCGGTTCAAACAAAGAACACTTTAATAGATTGTTTCTTTTTCTAATTCCTTGGTGCTTTTGTTCTTGATCAAGGTGGTGAAGGTATTTCTTATGATAGAATTTCACAAGGATTATTAGTAAGAAATTTTGTAGGGTTGAAGATATGTTTGGGTTTCATTTTCATTATAATTGTAAAGAATGTTGTATTTGTTTTTTGGTGTATTTTTTATATACCTAATTTTGTAAACAATATTAAAAATAATTAGAAATTGATTTTAATATATTTTTTTTTGTAACTTCCTTTAGTATATATTTGATAGTCGAGTCATTATATATATTTGATATAATAATATTTGTGATTTTTCCTTCTATAACCCTATTTTTAGGTACGAAAAAAGTTTGAATAATGTGTGAACTTTCTAGCATTAAGTTTAATATTCGTCCTTGAAAACTACATGGGACTATTAGTAAAATCAAGTTTAACGTGATTTTTAAGTTAATTAGTGTATCATTTCTAAATATTAACTTCATGTTTTAATATTGTGTTTGCATCTATTTGCTCATATCTTATGTTTAAATTGATATCTTATGTTAATTAGAAATACACTTTGCATGTAGAAAAATTAAAATTTACTATTAAATTATGTAAATAAAATTTGTGAGGGATAACCTAGCTATCATCCCCAGATAAGTGACTATTCACTTATTAGGACCGACATGAATGGAAATTTTAATATGCATGTGTTTATTTTAATATTTTTGTGCTATCATTTTTCTACTTTTCATCTATTTCCTATTTCTATATTTTATATAGCTGGAAACAAAAGTACATTAAAAGTGATTTGTGAGACTGTAACAGAAGATAATTGAGATTAACACACAAGTCATTCATGCTATTAAAAAACAATTTGGTTATACAGTGGAAAGGTCTACTTCAAAAGCAATATATTTGCTACCATGATTGATGACGCAATATTAAAAAATATAATTCTGATTATATTATATATACATTATTTAATTAAATGAAAAGAAAGAGAGTATATAATATTTTTGAAAAATAATATAAAGTATTAATGAATTTAATATAAAGCATGTTTTATATATAGTTGTCCTGTTGTAAAATTAGTCAATGTACGTACATCACGTTCTTTTTCAATTGTTCTTCATGTTAATATAGTGGGCAGAGAGAGAGATTGATGTAAAAACAACATAAGAAAAATAAAATTTAAAAAATTAATAGTTTATTTTTGGGTGAATGTGTTTTTAATTTATCTTATCAAATTTTAGATTAATGTATGCATTTATCTTGTTTCAAGCTAAAGTTATCAATTTCTGTGTCTTCCTTTAGTAGGTAAAGATGCTGTCACAGAATTGCTTACTCGGCTTAATTTGTCTAATATGTAAATAATTGATTCGTAGAAGAGTTTTTTTAAAAGAAGATTCTTCAAGGTCTCTTCTGTAGTTAATTCTCAGCGAGAAGAAAGAGAAATGAAAATCTGTTTTTAGTTAATGTATTTGATTTCTATATTTTTTTAATAAAATTTGTAATCACTTTTTTAATTTTTAAAAATTGCGTGAAACTGTAGTTTTATTTTATGTAAAATATTTTTCTTTAATTCTCACTATTTAAAATTTTTAAATCACCATATTAATCTTTAGTATTTATTTTAAGATAAAAAAAGTCAAGGTGACATGTGTAGATTATATCAATAATGATATCTATCAATGATCATTCAACATGTAATAATTAGTCAATTAAGCCGATTAATATAAACAATGTTTTCTAAAGGAATCTAAAACTTGACTTATTTTATAAGACTAATGCAATATGAAGAAAAATAAGAGGATATCCACAAATTAAGAGGGAAACCTTCTTTTCCGTATATGTCTCTTGTCGTTTACGCATTTTAATCCTGTTCTATGGGATATTGACGGTGCATAATTTGTTTTGACAAATAAAATATTTTGAGTGTTGTGATAATTATTTTATTTTCGATTTTATTGGTTTCGTGTACCAAACGTTGTCGTTAGCAAATGTGCAGAGTAAAAAGTAAAGGGACTTGGTAGCTAAGTTCAGGAATGTTAGAACTCCGAAGAAGATCTCGTAGGACGTTTTTCTCAATGTCAGTGCGAGTGCATGAACAAACGCACACCTTTTAATATCTATTTCGCTTAAGTTCAAAGAATAATTCTAATTTTTTTCTCAATATTTTAATTTATTACTTTATAAGGTAACTATTTAAATCGATAAAAGATTTTCCGATGATGAAGGAAATTATTTTTTGAGTATATGATGTAAAATTAATAAAAATGCATATTTTTCATTTATAAAAGATTTATTTATACTGTTTGGTAATAAGTTATTTTATTGATGTGTGTGCATATTTTCAATAGATCAGTTTAACTTATTTATCGAGATGTTATCCAAATTTTAAGGAAGTATATCTAAATCATATCTTTAATAAATAAATATTAATTGATTTTTTGAGTATTATTCAGATTTAACGAGATGTGATCCAAATTTATAAGATTTTTTTAATTATCATTTATTGTCAATTTGTTCTTTAATATACTTGATTACCTGATAAATCTATCAACAAGACTGAGTGAAGTGGTTCACACCACCTTGATACACTCAATAAAATGTATATAGATATAAAATTTACACTACTGTTATGTCATTAATAAGAAATCTTTACATGTTTTTGTTTTAATAATAAGAAATTTAAAAATACTTTTTGCTGAGTGTTGTTGTATAAAGCAAAGTACACAACTTTAGAAGAAATCGTTCTTGTATAAGAAATGAGTTTTTGGTTGAAAGATCTGATTGTACTATTTTTATTTTTTCTGCTAGAAGATTTCTTTTAAAAAAATAATAGAGTGAAAGATATTGACAAAAGGATAATAATGAGTAATTATAGGAGTGGCTATCAAATTAGAACACAGTTGAATTGGAATTTCCTTAGACATGTACTGCATTTCTTTTGAACCAAAAAACTTTCTCTTTGTCAATATGTGTACCTACCCCACAGATTGAATAAGTTATTCATAAAGAAACAATAGAAAGAAGTAATGTTAATCAATGAAAGACAAAACAAACCGTGGTTAGAGAGAACAATATATAATGACAACAATAGGATATTATATATATATATATATATATATATATATAATTCTTATTCTCTTACACTAAACCAAATGGATATAAAATAATGCATTGTGATTGTGAAATGCTCAAAAAATAATTTTCTTTGTCTCCATTGTACTATGGCAATGAATTGTGACCTATTAGGTTGGTGCTTCTGTGTGTGTAAAAGGTAAGCAAGAAGGTAAGATCAAACTAAATCGGTGCAATTGGACTACGCAAATTAAGTTTCTTGGCCCTATTTTGATAAAATAAAATTAAAAATGTATCTTAATTCTGTAATAATTTATTCCATACTTTAAAAGTGATATATTTAAGACTCGAATCCTCTCACATGAATACAAATATATGAACACGAGTAATTACTACTAATATTATTAATTTTGAAATATCAATAACCTTTATAAATAAGTCCTGAACTAAGTTTGTTTCACCATATTTCAAATATTTTCTTTTCATTTTTTAAAATAATTTTTTTAGGTAGTTTCTGAAATTTGTATTGAAAAATATAAATTTATATATACATGCATATTAGAAAAAAAAGTTATCTTTAACTATAGTTGAAATATTCTCTTTTCTTAGACAGGCACATAAGACAGTTTGATGCTAATTACAATAAGCGAGTTATATATATATATATATATATATATATATATATATATATATAATTTAAATACAAAGCTCATAATTCTTATGAATGAAAAATATATATTATTCGGATCATGAATTTTTTATACGATAATGTAATAATTATAATAATTAAAGGAACCTCCTTTCCTTAAAACCAGTCATTCATTTATAATGGCTCTTACTCTACAATCCCATAATGTAATTTAATATATTATTAAAATTGATAATTATATATTTCTACTATGTCTTAATTGATTACTAATCTTCCTAATTGCAAAAATCTTGGTGAAAAAAAGTTCGTTGGCCATTGAATATTATATAATATATTGATTTGTCTCTAACTCGAGCATGGAAATAACTTATTAGGTAATAAGTGCTCACCAAAGTCCCTTGTTAAGATTTTTAACATTTGTAAAGTATATCATGCCTTAATTTGTAAGATACATTTTGTTATTGTCTAAAAGAAACCTAAAATCTTTTAAGAATTCACTCCACCATAAAAGCCTATAAATATGACTAATGATACTGTATAGTATAAGTATTTATATGTATAATTATTGTGGTGAAACAGTATTAACTTGTATGAGAGAATCCAAAAAAATTTCAATAAAAATATCTATAGATCCTGAAATTATAAGATCTATAATATGATCTACTCAAATCTAATTCCACTCCACATCCAATTAATAGTCATTTCCAAACAAATAACACAGCCATCTCAAACAACTATTTTTTCTTAATGTGATACAAACTACAAAATAATCATTTTATACAATTTAATTTTAGATACAAAACACAATTAGTTATTATATTGAAAAAATTAGATACTATTTTAGAAAATAAAATAAATATTAATATCTAAATTAGTTTCTATAATTAATAAATAATTGATTGTTAAAACTTAAGTAATTGATTTAAAAATTATTTATCAATAATAAAAACTAATTTAAATACCAATAAATATTTTTTTTTTAATTTTTAAAATAATATATAATCTAGTCACTATAAAAACTAATACTTTTTTTCTCAATTTTTATTTTTATTTAATGATTTTCTAAGTGATATATGGTAGTACACTTCAATCCAAAATACATACTTGCATTTATCACAAAAACAAAATCAACATGAGACACTTTATATTTATCACAGAAAAAATTTAAAGTGGGACATGCAAAATTACAGTGTCTTTAATAACTTATCCGCATGATATGTAAATATAACTAAATTTCCTAATCACAATGAGACCAAAAAACTAACAAGTTTTAAAATAGAGTAACCCAGAAATTCACAAAAGAGATGAAGAATAAAATGTGAAAGTGAACACTTTCTCTGTACAAAACTCTTCTCTGATACCACTATTTTAAAATAGCTTATTGATGAGACTAAATTTAGATGTCTGAGTGAGAACAAAGTCTGCTTTGACAATAATGACTAATTAAAACAGAATATTTATTTTAATTACTACTAAAGATAATTGAATTAATAAAATAAAGAATTTAATATTCTGAAATATATAAAAAAACATATACAATAAGCATTATTTTATTATAATGTAGCTTTTCTTAGACCAAACCACATCTTTGGAAGGTGGGAATACTAACTACTACGAGAAACAGTTCGACAATAAGTATATGCTGAGAAAGTGATACGAAGTTGACTAACATACATGTGCTGTCAACGTTTGCTTCTATACTTTTGAATTTTCAACGAAGCCATATTTTGAAAGTGTTTTATCCGTTCAATCAACATATGTGGTATATTTAATTTTAAGCGTACAATTTGTAATGATTAGTCCATGCAAAAAAAACACAAAAATGAAAGCTACCACAGTAATTTAACTAGTTTCTTACTCATGCTATGTATAACTGAGTTTTATGATAAGGTAATAGACAATAAAAAATTATAAATGTATAAATCTGGATAACTTTTCTAACTTAAAAATAAAAGGTTGTGCAACAATAAAAAAAATGATATATCGATGCTTTTCTTTACTCCATCCGTTCCAAATCGATGGATATTTTTGTAATTAGAAAAATTCTACTAATTGATGTTTTCAATTCACTCCATGTCTTTCTAAATAATTTTTTTTTCTAAATTTATTTTTTTAACAAAATTAACCATGTATTAGTTTTTAAGACCATCCTTAATCAATATCCCATGAATTTAAATTATTAAATACATTTCTTAATATTTATGTCAAAACCTCACAGACTATACAAAGTAGAACATATAATATTTATTAATAACATATTTATTTAAATTAAGAAAGAAAATAAGAAAATTTTTACTACAAAATAAAATCATTAAATAAAAACTAATTTTAGAGACAAAAAATAATTAGTTGTTATATTAATAAAATTATATACTATTTTAGAGACTAAAAAAATTATTGGTATCTAAATTAGTTTCTATTATTGATAAATATTTTTTAAATTGATATCTAATTAGATACCAAATTTAAAATTTAAATAATTGGTAACTAAAACTTAAGTAGCTAATCAGATATTAATTTAGAAACTATTTATCAATAATAAAAACTAATTTAGATACTAATAATTTTTTTAATCTTTAGTATCTACTTTTGTCCATTTAACAACTTATTATTTTTTATCTTCAAAATTAATTTTTATTTAATGATTTTTTTTTTAATATTTATTAAAATTAGTCACAATAAACATTGTGTTGGAGTACATTATTTTCATTATAAATGTGTGAAAACCTTAAATATTAATTTCTTGGAAAGGAAGAGTAATGAATATCTTATTAAAACAACTTTTTAAAAATAATTGTACTATTATTTTCAAACATATATATTATCATTACTTTCAAGCAAAAATTCTAAGAGAGAATAGGTTATGTTGTGTAATAAAATTTTACATTATCATTCATTCAATTAAAAACTAATCTATCTCTCTCTCTCTCTGAAAGTATATTTTTCATAATTTATCTTATTTATTAGATTCATTATATTTTTTATAAATTCATTTTAATTTTTGTTTTTTAAATTTGTATCAATTTGATCATTTTGAAGTAGTTATTGTTTTATATTTTAAGATAGGATTTCAAACCATTTTTTGGTTAATTCAATATATATCTCTTATTCGATTCACCTTCACAAACACTATGAACCCAATTAATATTAAAAAGAACTATAAATGCGATAAAATTCACGTATATACTAAGTTTAAAGAGCAATTGAAAAATATTTTTATTGAATTTTCTAATTTTATTCGTTCGCATGACTTAATCTTCACTTAATTTTCATTATATATAACTATTATTTTTTTATCAGTAAAAAAAGAATGAATAAATTATAGGAGCACTTAAGAGATATTCAAAAAATTTATTTTTAACTTTAATTAAGTTTTTAGGTAAATCATATCTTATAAAATTAAAAAAATGATAACAATTTTAAAAGAATTTTACTGACTAACATTTTAAAATTATGGATAAAGATAATTTTCTAGAAGATAAAAAAAAATATTTTTCTAAATAAACGAGGAAAATGAAACTTATAAATGAAATAAAAGATAAAAAAAAAAACTTAGCTAATAAATTATTTCCGTTTTTAATTTGTTACTCTGCTTGATCAACAGTTGAAACGTTGGAATGCTATACCCTACACTTGATCTTTACTTTGAATATTTTATTTTCTGGTTTGATATCTTTCTTTATTTACCCAGAGTTCATAAAACTGTAGGAATTTGTGTTCACCACACTAAACATTAAAGAGAGTTTTCTTAGTAAAAATGCAAAGGCATGGCTTCTTTTTCCTTGATCCGCACTAATTAAGCTATAAAAGGCTTTATGCCTTTGCTCAAAACTCGTTAAGAAAAACCAACGGATGGTCGGTGTGGCTGAGCTGGGAGCATTTGTGTCATGAGAAGTGGGTCCTGGTAATACGTGTTGCAGGAAACATCCATTTATAGGACATGAACGAGATCGTCATCAACTTTCCACATTTTTCTTTAAACATCATCATACATCAAAAGAAAAAATGAAAAGTATGCAGAATAGTTGTTGCTTAATTTTAATTCTTGTTTATAAAATAATAAAATCATTTAAAATTTACTGATTTCAGTACTCATAATTTTAGTAAATAAGCTTATCTGTTATGCTCCAGCTCTCTGCTCCGGAAATAAGAAATCATACACACCAACAACCAAGTCACAAACAGAGGGAGCCACAAGCATTTATTAAGAAGCAATTCTAAAACATTGTGTGGAAATAACTCGTTAACAAGTCAGCAATATTCTGATTCCTTTCTTGTAGGCCATGAATGATCATAATTTCCCAATTATTTTGGCATACCATTTCTATGGACCGAACAATGTTATGGTAAGGGTGGGATAAAGAACACCCCCTCCGGCTAACAGGACAAAGGAGGCCAGGGGAGTCCTTTTCAATGCAAAATTTGTTAATTCTCCCTTTCTAAACTATCTTAAAAAGAGTGTTTTTAACACACCTAATTGTTCGCTAAATTTTATTTGAAACTAAAGATGTATTTCTCACCGATCTATAAGACCGTCCATAACTAAGTCACAATAGCAGTATACGAGCTTAAGTTATGCACAAAAGACGTGAAGGAAGGTTGCAGAAGAATCCTGAAAAATCCTTCCACAGCCCGCGTATGTTCCACCATATGGAACCAAGCCAGGGACAAATTGCTTTAGAGGAAGATAACGGTTCGGAAATAAGGAACCAATGACAGTAACATCATTTGGTTAATCGAACCTGTGTTATAAGGACGTGACATTTATTTAGTATTCGGCAACTTCTAATCCAAAAAATGAAGAATGAAAAAAAGAATCAATCACGCGCTGACTTCGTATAAGTACATGATGACGAGGTGGCAAATTAATTAACCTCAAACCATGAACAGTGACCCAATATAATAATCCTCTATCATGTAACACGACCTACCATATCATTTCAAACTCATCATCACTAATATTTATTTATAAATAAATTAACACCTTAAAGTAACAAACTTCCAACCCCTCTCACTTCTATCTTCTCATCATTTCCTCACGGAACCTACTCTCACTTATCTCCAGCTTCAACCACAGCAACCATGTCGGTGAAGGAGTGCCACCACCACAAGGGAAAGAAGCACAAACTCTTCAAACGCATATGCTGGTGGATAGTCATCTTCGTGTTCATCGTGTTGCTCACAGTTCTGATAATCTGGGCGATCCTCAAGCCTACAAAGCCAACCTTCATCCTCCAGGACGTCACCGTGTTCGGATTCAACGCCACCATCCCGAACCTCCTCACCTCAAGCTTTCAGGTGACTCTGTCTTCGCGCAACCCCAACGACAAAATCGGCATCTACTACGACCGTCTCAGCACCTACGTCACCTACAGGAGCCAGCAAGTCACGTACCGAACCTCAATCCCTCCCTCCTACCAAGGTCACAAGGAAGAAGACGTCTGGTCCCCATTCGTCTACGGCACCAACGTCCCCGTCGCGCCCTACAACTTCCTTGGCCTCAGTCAAGACCAGACTAACGGCAACGTCCTCGTCATCGTTAAAGTTGACGGTAAAGTCCGATGGAAGGTCGGTGCCTTTATCTCTGGCCACTACAACCTCTATGTAAGGTGCCCTGCTTTCATAACCTTTGGCCCTCGAAGCACCGGAATTGCTCTCAGCAATAACGCCGTTAAGTATCAACTGGTTCAGCGCTGCACCGTCGGGGTTTGACGTCAGCGCTGCTTCTGCCTTTATATATTCTCTCTTCCTATGTTCTTCTCTGCTCTGATCCTCGGTATATTTAGTGTCTATTATCCATATACGGTATCTCTTTTCTTTATACCTGTATTCTTCTTATCCTCTACCTACGTATTTATTCTGTATTACTGGATCCTTTTGTCGTTAGGCATACGCGCGCGTCTTTGTTACAGTAATTGAAATTGTACATTTTGCTACAGAATAAAACTGCAGTTGGAGATAAATATGTAAGCGAAATGACAATTTGTAACAAAAGCAGACTGAGGTAAATTAAAATGTTGATTCAGTTTGGATAAAAGAACAAGTTGTCTCCTTCATATTCTTTCAAGGATATTCACGTATGATTCTCGTTTTATTCGGCTTGAATTCTGGAGCTTTGGCTTCTGGTTTCTTGGGTATGCATGTGAATTTATTATCTGTATTATATGCCGCATATTCTGTATATTATTGGATGAATAATGAAGTGTGATAATTTGGAAAGGGGCCACTTTTCCTTTTTCATTTTTAATTTAGTGATTTCTTTATTAGGGGAAATAGCTGAAACGTTAGATGCGTATTGTATTAGATAACACCTCCTCTTCTTCCTTTGTCTGGCCTAAATAAAAATACAAAGAAGGGAAATACTATATAACAGCATGAATATGCATTTATTATGTAATTAAATTTTGTTAAGATGTTAATTATGGTGTATGAGTGGAAGGTATTTCCACATGGAATGGTGGTGGTGGTTGTCGTTTTTGAGTCCCCTTTACCTAACTGGCCTACTACAAATGAGGTGAAAAAGGGGGTTTTCAAAATGTGATGCAAATAGAGTCCAATTAATTGTGTTGATTTATGCATATTGTAATGGAAAAAATAAGGGTTGGAGTTGGACAGCTCAACAGAACACATGCATGGTTAGGAAGAAGTAGTGTGTGAACAGATTTGGTATTGAGCACCGTCAAGGTAGTGCGAATTAAAGAAACCTTCTCTGATTCGTCAACATTCAAAGGCAGTGACCATGTGCAAGTGATATGATGTAATTTTTTTTGGTTGAGAAAAATAAAGATTAATTTAACTTTGATAACGACTCACGACGTTGCATACACTGCTCATCACGCACTATGAATTTAGCACCCCCCATACAGAGGAACGTTTTTCTCGTATATTATTGAATTTTGCTTGCTTCTAACAGGACACAGTAATCAGTCACATGGTCTCTCTGTCACACACTCCTATATTGCTCAATTCACTCAAATCTCAACTATCTCAATTGCTTCTTTCTTTATCTTATATTACTATTTCACTCTTTCATTCAATAACATTTATTTTTCCGCTCTATGGGGACTGAAAACAAGTGCCAAATATTTCCCAAAATGACTATGAATCGACGATCATGGTGTTCTACTCTAATGAGTTCTTAGAGTATTAAAACTTCTGTCTATTAGACCATAACTCATCAGAGCAAATTGTAGATATTTATTATTGATATACATGTTTTTAGTTAATCATAAAATGTTATAAATATAAAATCTATTAATTTTTATAATTATTATTGTTAAGATCTCATATCAATTAAAAATAAAAACATTATATAATATATAAATAATTATATAAATAGATCAAAATCTTATATATAAGATTAAATTAAATTTAAAATTTGCCTTTTAATTATTACGCTTTAAAAATTATACTACTATTTCATGAAAATTAATAAATTTATAACATAATAGAATAAATATACTAAGCAATAAAGTTTAGGATTACGAAAACAATAATTTTGAATATATTTTGTAATATTTAAACAAAATTTAATAAATATATTTTTTATAATTATCATGATGACTCACATACTTGTCTGATAATTAAAAACTCAAATCCCTACCCACAATAAATATCTAGTGAGTTTTCTATCTCATATATCATATATAGAAGTTATTAAATATTATAAAATCATAAATTGTCATATTGAATCTCACATTTGTTTATGACAAATATATTATTTAAATACCTTCTTTACATTAATATTTCCCATTTTTGTTAATATTCATTAAAATATTTCTAGCTATAAATGTTAAAGAACGTTAAATGCTAATATTATGCCTTAATAATTAAAAAGTTAACTAGAAATATTAATAAACGAAACAATTTCCTACAAAATAAAAATTAGGTAATCATAACTTTTCAATGTCAATATTTTTCTCTGAACCAAATAAATGTTTTTATAATTTTTTAAAACATAAATAATTAACTACTAGCTTTATTTATTTTATTCAAAGAATAAATAAATATTTTTTGAATTACATTAACTTTAAACATCTAATTAAAAATGGTTTTAATAAAATCGCTGTACCTATATGTTAATATCTTTCTTACATTTAAAAGATATTTTTTCGTAATTTTCTAAATAAAATATGATAGCGACTTGTGTTTTTATTTTTATTTTTAAATTCACAATCCCATCATGACCCTTGGAACAACAATACGCATTATGAAATTATCTTGAAAGTTGTATGGTTTGCTCCTAGAAGGGAATGATAATTGAGACATTTAATTATGCTAAATAATATGTAGTTGAAAGCATTCTGAATTGATAATTATAGGTTATTTATGTGATTTGTATCGCAAATAACTAAGAACCATTTAATATATGAAATGACTCGTTTGTTCCTGTCACATTTTATAAATTTGATGCTACTTGTATCCATTTTAATAATATAATATAATATAATATCTGAGGAAAAAAATGAGAAAAAATGGCACATTTGAAAATCCATTTATATAGGTAGGAGTTACTTATTCTCTTTTTAATTTCGGAAAGACAGCATCCTAGAAACCAAATGAATTGAAATAATAGCAGTTAAAACTGGGCCACTTGATGACCCAATTTAAAAGACAGCATCCTCCGATTGTTGCACTTTAATTTGGTCTTCACCGCCCCGATGCTGTTGTCTTGGGCTCGAGTGGATTATCTTGGGCTCCCTTATTGGGTCCAGAGGACAAGTCACAGGAACTCTACATTCTGCAACCCCATAAATTTCAACTGCACCCCCATACTGCTTGTGGAAAGATCAAACTACATCTTCCTTATATATATTTAACCTACCTTCTATTTCATTTTCCCCATCTCTTCTTCTACCTTCCATTACACACTCCTAATTGCATCCCTTCCAATTTTTCTTCTTTCATTCTTGAGTGGAAAGGCATGTTGGGACTACACTAGTCATCCCTGTCGTTGCACCGCCATCTAAGAGATAAGCATTTATGGTATCTTTTTTTCTCGTTGGTTCTATGTTTAATCTAGTTTTTGGACCCCAAAATACATTTTCGAATGCATAATATAGAATGTATATATTAACGTTAAAAGAGTTATTGAATGTTTGTTATTCTTATTGTCATAAATATGATTAGGAGTAGAGATGGATCATTATCACAAGCGCAAACTAGATCAAGACTGATGATAGTCCTTCCTAGAAGGGATAGAGGATAGAGAATAAATTGTCGCTCCCATTGATAGTAATGTGTTTCCACCATCTGCAACAGAAGAGCCTGATGAAGGTGAAGTAGGATTTCCTAGAGGACCTGATACGTTCTTGTTGTAGAGTTCTGATGTTCACGTGACTTGTAGACTATGAGAGGGTGAGGATCGAGGGAAACTGAAGTTGGTCTCCCACAAACAAGTTAAGCAAGTTTGGATCTCTCTCATCGCAAAGTTGAGGCCACAACACTAAACAACAAATTGTTTCAATTGTGCAAAGTTAGTTATCATATCGCTAATTAAGGTCTTATAAGTGGCACCGCGACACCAACAGTTTCCATCACCCTGTTGGTAAGATGGATATCACTCTGGATGATTTATACACATTGTTACATTTTCCCATTGTGGGGGCAGTTTTATAAGTGTGTGACCCGTCATCTTTGTTGGTCGAGCCACTTGGGGTAGATTCCAGAGATGTCACAACAAAGTTGAGACAATGTCATGGTGCTCACGTTCGATAGAGTTGGTCACGCAAGGTGTACGAGAAGTACATCGTGTTGGGTCTATTAATGTCTAAGTTCAAGAGGGGAGGGGTGAATTGAACATATAAAATTTTTGCAAACACAAACAGTTTTCAGTATATCAAGGGTAAAAGAACAGATTGATTTTAGAATGAACAGATTGGTTCTTCAAAACAGTCTAACACAAACAGAACTGCACCAGATTGAGATTAAGATCAGATAGTGAAAGATAGCTAAATCAGATTGGTTCACTTTTAACAGTTTTGAAGAACACACACTATACCAAAAGAACAATCAAATTTATTCAACACAAAGTTTTAAAGACAATGAATCTTTTACATGAATTTTATGAAGAAACCTATTGGTTCTTAATTCAATTACAAACATATATTCAAAAGCTTTGTTTATGATTAGAGAACTTTTCCAGATTAAGAAGAACGGTTTTTGTTAAGCCCAGAATTAACAGATTTGATTTGAAATGAACAGATTTCGTTCTTGACAGAATTAAGCAAAACCAGAAACAAGTGCAGGGATGAGAAGAGAAACACAAGAGAGTTTTTACACTGGTTCACTCATCAAGAGCTACGTCCAGTTCACCTTACTCCAAGGTGGAATCCACTAAAACAGATACAATCAATTACAACATACACAGCAGCTCTTGAACCCTTCAAGAACTTCAACAAAAACTGCTGAAAAACACTATTCCAGCACACCTTGCACTCCAAGAAACCCTATCAAGAGTGACTAACACTTATACCTATTACAAGAATGAATAAGGGAAAGATTACACCTGAAATTGTGTTGCAAGAACATAAACCTGTTGTTCTATTTGCTCCAAGACAGTACCAACACCTTCATCCAGCACAAGGTTCTTTAAGAACAATAAATGTTTTATCTCTGTTAAAACTGTGATTCCTCAGCTCTCTTTTATGTGAGAAAGACATTTTATTTTATAGAGAACAGTTCTTAACCACTTTTCAAAAAGCAGTTTCAGAGCAGTTATAATAACAACATATTGATTCTAAAAACAACAGGTTAAATGTTAACAAAAATGCCAGCTCAACTTAATTGAAATAACAGACTGAGCTTTACCTTTGGTGCCCTAACAGAATTTCGAAAAGCCTTTTAACAGAGCAGAAATAAACCTATTGTTTCTCAAGAAAACAAATTTATTTTTGTACTGAATCAAACCTTTTAAGAAAACTTTAAAAAACTTTTCCAAAACCATTTAACCTCATTATGTGCTTGATCTTACTACCTTGATTTGGCATCTAGGATGGGTCATGCAGCAAAAGGCAACCTTGAATACACACAAACCTAAAATACAGGATCATCTAAGACACATTGCAACCTTCAAAGCAAACTACCTAAAAATTACATCAAACACACCAATGCAAGGTAGAGATGAGCTTCATCCATCTCCAACATGTTGAACCAAGTGGTGTTCAATGTTTTGAAGAATCCAAATCCTTTGAAAGATGATGAAGCCTCTGCGTTGCTTGATGTTGTTGTGCTGGTTTAAGCTTTGTTCTGGGGTAGTTTAATGTTGTAATCAACTCTTAGATTAAATCTCAAAGCAATTAGCATCTCAATTTTAACAAAACAAAATGTTTTTCAAACTAAGTTGAAACAACCGATTGTTTTGTCGAAACAACCGATTGTTTACACTTAGGTGTTTTGAGAAAATTTGAAAATTGTTTTTGAATGGTGAATTTTGTTAAATAACAAAACAACCAATTGATTCGAGGAAACAATCGATTGTTTGTTTTGAAACCATAACAGAAAAACTGTTTTCTTTGACTCAGCTTTAAATGCTTTAACTGAATACGCTCCAGTCATTAAATGCTTTGACCAATCTGTTTTAAATGCAATTAAGAGTTTGTTAAGATTTGATAACAAACTATATTCTTAGATATATTCTGAAAAACTGTTTTATGTTTTAAGAATCTTGAAAACAAAGTTTTAATCTAAGAGTTTTTCAAAGAGTTCTGAGATTGCTTAAGAGTTGAGAGATTAATCAAGGTGCTGAATAGGATTCTACTTGTATTGATTTCAGATATTCATCTGTAACAAGTGTAATCTTTGTAAACTGCTGAACAATTCGTGTGTGAGTTTTGTTGAGATTGGTTCTGTGTTCTTGAGGTGTTCAAGATCAGCAATCTTAGTGTTGGCCAAGGAGAGTGTGTTTCTTGAGGTGTTCAAGGTCATTCTCTTGGTTGTGGTGTAAGTGATCAAGTGGTGATTGCTTAGTGGATATCCTCAGGGTTTCTGAGAAGACTAGATGTAGCTCTTGTTTGGAGTGAACTAGTATAAACAACTGTGTACAATTTCTCTATCCCTAACTCTTTAATTTCAGTTTGTTTGTTGTTTGCTGGTATAAACAACCGATTGTTTCGAAGAAACAACCGATTGTTTTTTCTAGTATTACAGTTTTGCTTGCTGTTTTGGCTAACTGAATTGCTGATTCAATTAGTTTCTAAAATAAGTTCATTCTAGCTTTGAAAAGTTTGCGAAAACCTCTTTAAACAATTCACCCCCCTCTAGTTTAAAGCCATCTTTTCTAACACAACACATCGTACACCACAAATGAGATTTCACAACTTGTGCTTAGTTGTTGCATTTGGTTGGATGCACAACTTTTATTGATAAAAGTACAAGATTCGTTAATGTGTTGTAGGTACGCATGGGGAATTATTACACTAACTCACATGTATAAGGTTATGTCACATAAATAATTCACAAAATTTGAACAATTTAAGTTTTTTTTTCAATTAAATATATGAATAATATTCAATTCATAATTGATCAGACATGAATATATAAACACTTCCGAGAGATGGGAATCAAAGATATCATTCTCACATAACACGAGCATCCTCACTTGGGCATGTTGTTGCGTTATCGAACGCATATATGTCTAGATCGACAATTACCCATACTGTGGTAGTTTGTTATCCTTACAATGATTATCGCCTAGTGGGGCGTTTGAGGCGATAACCATGTTTTTATGATATAATTGGCTTGTACTCACATCGTCTTGTATTAAATAAATTATTTGTATTTAAATAAAAATAAATCTTTATAAAATAAATTAATTATGCTCAAAATTAATTTAAATGAAATATAAATGTAATTCAAAAAATCAAAAAATGTGTATTTCAATTCGGAATACACAAAATGTATCATTTACAAATTATCTATTCAAATGACAAAATTTGTTAATATCAACAAGTATTTACGCGAATATATATAAGTATATAAATATAAATACTGAAAATAATATAGTAAATTCTTATCGTGTTGGATTAAGGTTCTGAGATGATTATTAGTCATATGACTTCCAGAAATAATATCAGTAAAAATAAAATAAATATAAATATGAAGTTGTAAGAATGCATGCCCTTCTTCCTTCTTTCTTCTGAAGAATGTTCCTTCCTGTTTCTTCTTGCGGTCAATCATTGAATATCCAACTTTGCACCACTCAATGCAATCCGCTGTTGACTGATTCCTTTCCTTTTGAGTACAAAATAAAAGGAAAAGATTCTCTTTCCACTAAAAAATAAAACACATAGTTGACAACTTAATATAATAATATTTTTAATTAAAAGTATAATTAAAATATTAATTTATTAGGTTGTGATGTGTAAGATATCACTATATAAATAAAAATTGGATAAGAATATATAGATAATTCATATTTTTTGTGCAATCACATTATAATATTATTTTAATATTTTATCATTTTATTTAATTTTAAACTTATACTTTATTATATATATTTATTTATAAATTCATTTCATACAGGAATCTATAAACCATCTTTAAACGCGTTCTTAACATTCAAACTTCAAAGATATCAGCATCCAAATAAAATTCAGGGAACCGCGTTATTCCCATACAAGCTTCAAAGATCTTTCCTCTCTCTCTATATATACCTACACGCACCATTTTGTTCTCACAATTCACCTCTTTCCCTCCATCTCACAACTACTTCTCTTCCCCTTTAGTTACATCGACCTACACCTTTTCTCTTCATTCATTTATCAATCTTCTTTCACCAACCATGGCCGATAAACGCCAAAGAAACTGCTGTTGCTGCCTCTTCGGAATCTTGTGGAAGATTCTGGTTGCACTCATCGTCCTCGCTGGCCTCGCAATCCTCATATTCTGGCTGGTAGTTCAACCCCGCTCCTTCAAGTTCCATGTCACGGAAGCCGATCTCACCCAATTCGAATACCACACCAACAACAACACCCTCCACTACAACATGGTCCTCAACTTCACCGCACGCAACCCCAACAAAAAACTCAGCATCTACTACGACAAAGTAGAGGCATTAGCATTCTACGAGGATGCCAGGTTCTCGAATTACGATGTCATAACGCACATGAACTCCTTCCGGCAATACACGAAGAGCAGCAGTCCCATGAGCGCTGTTTTCTCAGGGCACCGAGTGCTGACACTAGACAATGAGCAAATCTCCGAGTTGAACCAAGACAAGAGTGATGGCGTTTACGACATCTATGTGAAGCTCAACTTCAGGATTAGATTCAGACTCGGGGATTACATATCCGGTAACTTGAAACCCAAGGTCAAATGTGACCTCAAGGTTCCCTTCGCTAACAATGGCACCCTAACTTTCTTTCAGACCACCAAGTGCGACGTCGATTACTAGACTACTTTTTTCATTTCTTCCCTTCATTTTCGATTTTTTTTTCGTTACTGTTATTTTATGTTTTAGAGATCATTTCAGTGGCTTTTTGTCATCATTTTTTCCATTCTTTGACTATATCCTGTAATGTATACCTTTTCTTTAAATCATATTTATTTTGGTACTTCACTATAATAGTCTTTCCTTTATGTATTTAGGTACATATATAGCGGATCTGGTATCTTTTTCATGTAATAAATTTTATAACATTGTTAGCTCAATATTTATTAAGACTTAAGGGGTCTGGATTCTCTCTAATTTCGGGTGGTCCAGAAGTGGATAAAGTTATCTATTTCTGGACTAATTCAATTATTGTTTTTATAGTCGTAGCTCTCTCAATCTTAGATGCTTGGACTTTTCTTGTACTTTCTTGTATTGTTTTGTAGTTTTGGTTTGTGACCTACCTTGCACACTAATAAGAGTTTAGAAGTTTTTTGTGTGGGGTTTGTTGGGTTTCTTAAATATGCTTTATCTATTTTATTTTATTTTTTGAGTGAAGTGTTGAATTTAAGGTGCTGTATTGAAATTGAAAAGGATAATATACATTTAAAATCCGCTATTTTAAACCATTACAACTTTTAATGCTATTATTTTAATATTTATTATATTATTTAATTTCAAACGTTTTTTTATTATATATATTTAATTTTAAACTCGTCACATCAAGATCAAGAATTTGTATATAACTCTAAGAAAATGTATATAACTCTAAGACACTTTTTTTTTCACACTTTTACTCCACAACCCCTTTTAGTAATAAAATATTGTATTTAATTAATAAAAATAAATATAAATACAATTCTAAAATAAAATAATAATATTAGTGGTTCGGGAGTGAAGAAAAATAATAGTGTCTATCATTATCCATTGAAATTATCATTCATTTGGTTAGAGAGTGCAACTTGTTGATTTTTAATTAAGAGGTTGAGTCAGTTTAAACTTTGTTGGATCATGTAATATTACTAACGATTTTTTTTAAAGATTGAGTTAGGGATGAGAATGTATAATGAGTTGATATATTGTCTGTTAAGAAAAAAACGGAACAAATAGTATTTTTTTATAAAAAATATAAATATTGTATTATATATTTTTTTTTAAAATTAGAATAACAATCATGTTTATATCTTAAAAAAGTGTATATATTTAAAAATATTTTATTAGTACAATTAAAATTCAAATTTTATTAAAAAATCGAATACCATAATTTTTTTTATCCATATCTATATCTGATTATATTTATGCTGTGAGAATAATAATGTGAAACTATTTATCGTGTAACATCAATACAAGTTGAAATTCAAAATTCTTCTCCCATTCAAATACACTCCTCCTTCATCCCATAAGACTTTATAAAATCATATTTATTACAGTCCAACCAAAACATCTTGAAAATTTACTCTTTTAAGTTTTCATTACACACTCAAATATCTTTCTAAAACTTTCTTCCCATTTCCAAATCCTCCTCTCAAAAACAATCTTCAAATTTCCTACCCATTTCTTGATTTGTGTTCTTGATTATATTGTGGGGAAAGAAAAAATGTTTAGAGAACTCGATGGTTACAAGTGAGAATATTCGTGAAATAACTCATCGCATTCATCACGTCGTTACCATCAGCAATCGGGAACTGTAGCGACATATTCAATTGGGTACTGGAGGGCATCCGGTTAGACCCTAGGGTGGGCAACCATCAACGAGGGATTCTCAACGACAACGTTAACTGGGTAGGAAGAGTGTAGAAAGCGTGATAGTGAGAAAAGATGTATGGAGCTAAGACACGCTGTAAGGAGTGATGCGCCATTTGATAGAGAGCTTGTTGGACGAGGAGAAATGATTGTGTAATGGCGACAATGTATATACCTTTCCTTGACCAATTGAAGTTGTAACATCATACACAACTTCACCTTAAATGCAATCAAATTGAGATCATGTCAATGTTGCAAGAATGTAATTAAATATTAATAGATTAAAATTAAAACTAATCATCAAAACTATATTTGATTACTGTAATATTTTTTCATTCACACAAAAACTGTATTAGATAATCACAAAACCAGCATGACCAAACACAAAAACATGATTTTACTTTAAAAAATACTAAAGGCCGTGTAATGCAAATAATACTTCTTTTGAAATAAAATTATATTTTTTTAGCGACAAAGAAATAAAATTGTATCATGACTTATCTACATGCATAATATTTTAAAAATTACTAATTTTGATAATATTTCCATAAATAAAACTGATAATTTTAATAAAAAATAAAATAATTAATAAATTTATAGTTAAATAATATAAATAATTTTTAAAATAATAGTATAATTGGTTATTAGGTGGATATGTAAAAGAAAATTATAATATCAAAGTGGTTCCACTGTGATTAATTTGCCGAACATGTATAATAGGGAGCCCACAAACTAATAATGATGAACCAGTTTGACGGTAAAAAGACTTCGTCTCAAAATTTCATGATATCTCCGATTGATGAAACTTGATTCCAACGAATTCGTGAGCCAAAAGATGAACCAAGACCATGTCCAATTAAGACGCTGCCAAATTATCCCGCTAAAGATATGGTCATATGCTCTAGTATAATATTTAAAACAACAATGGATATAAATTATACACAAAAATTAATGTATATATATTCTTTATGGTTTTAATTTAAACTAATTTTAAAAAAATTGGAATTTTAGGGTGCACAAACATATTATAGAAGCGATATGTATGAAATCTGGGAGGGGTTGAATTTAATAAGTTTTGTTGGATATTGTTGTGTTATGGCTGAGACCCAATCTCTTAGGTACCATTTAAGTAATATTTCTGATTGATCGGTTACCCAAACTATAAGAATGAGATTTAATAATTAAATACATTTAATAATTGAATCTTTATAATAATGATAAGACATTTAAATTATTTTAGTACGTTAAATAATGATATTAAAGAAGTGTAGTTATAGTAATAAATATATAATAGAAACTAAAAACAGAATCTTGTATGAATTATGATAAGAAATCGGGACAAATTAAATATTATGAGTTAGAATTCCAATATTCATGAATGAGAATCCATATAAATCAGTTTAAATTTGAAACTACAGATCTACGTACTTGGAAACGGAATTTAGAAAACAGTAGGAAGAGTTATGGGAAAGAGAACGGTGACACAACTTAATGCACACTCAAGAGGAACAAAGATAGAAAAAGATCCTGAATTGGAATGAGATCAAGAAATTGTGATGGTGCTCATGTTATTAAGTTAGTGTTTTGTAGTTAAAGTTTGTACACATTGGTTACGCCCACAAGTTAAAGTGTTAGAGTAATACGCAAGTATGGAAAATGAACTAAAGGAGGCTGCAACTACAATAAAAAAAATGCCTTTTTTTCGCACAAATGTTAGTAATCGTGGCTGCGGTCAATCTACATCCAACTTTGCTCGGTCAATACAATCCGCTCTTGATAGATTCCATGATATGAGTAAATAAATAAATATAACAGTGCCACGTGCTCCCAAACGCCTTCTATATATAAGCACCATTCCCTTCTCCTTCTTCATTCACA
Organism: Phaseolus vulgaris; assembly: GCF_000499845.2. Taxonomy (NCBI): domain Eukaryota; kingdom Viridiplantae; phylum Streptophyta; class Magnoliopsida; order Fabales; family Fabaceae; genus Phaseolus; species Phaseolus vulgaris. Next base: position 45,395,942 of record NC_023759.2, on the reverse strand, counting down.
TCAACTCCACAGTTATATTACATTAATTCTCTTCATCTTTAATTTCCCTTCATAATTTCTTTATCCACCATCTGTTACTTCATTCAATTCACTCATCTGCAAGCATGGTCGATAAGCAACCCCACTTGAACGGCTCCTATTACGGTCCCGCCATTCCTCCGGCGGCGCAACCACGCTACCGCCATCACCATGGAAGAAGCTGTTGTTGCTGCCTCTTCGGAATATTGTGGAAGATTCTGGTTGCACTCATCGTCCTCGTTGGCCTCGCAATCCTCATATTCTGGCTGGTAGTTCAACCCCGCTCCTTCAAGCTCCATGTCACGGAAGCCGATCTCACCCAATTTGAATACAACACCAACAACAACACCCTTCACTACAACATGGTCCTCAACTTCACCGCACGCAACCCCAACAAAAAACTCAGCATCTACTACGACAAAGTAGAGGCATTAGCATTGTACGAGGATGCCAGGTTCTCGAATTACGATGTCATAACGCACATGAACTCCTTCCGGCAGTACACGAAGAGCAGCAGTCCCATGAGCGCTGTTTTCTCAGGGCACCGAGTGCTTACACTAGACAATGAGCAAATCACTGAGTTGAACCAAGACACGAATGATGGCGTTTACGACATCTATGTGAAGCTCTACTTCAGGATTCGGTTCAAGCTCGGGGATGTCATATCTCGTCACTTGAAGCCCAAGGTCAAATGCCACCTCAAGGTTCCAATGAGTAAAATTGGCACCCTAACTTTCTTTCAGACCACTAAATGTTCAATCCATTTCTAGGGATACATTTTCGATTTTTCTTTCTATAATTTCCCTTATTTTATATTTTCAAAATTAAATTAAGTGTTTCTTTTGTCATTTATTTATTTCTTCTTTCTGTATAATGGGTTTTTTTCAAGCAATATATTGATTTTGGTTATTTGTCTTTTGGTATTAATTAAGTACTAGCCTACGTACATTGCAAATCATACATGTTTTTCTTGAATTATTTTTTACAGCACTTTGGCCTCTGGATTTATCAGAACTTGATGAAGATCCTTTTCTAGTTGTTGTATGCTGCAATCAAGAAAAGAGAAATATTTTGTTGAGACCGACTTGATAAACAGGTTTAAATTATACAAAAATAATGAATTTCAGCATAATATTGAAGTATAATTTAGGGAAACCTCCTTATAATTAGAATAATGTTGTAAAATCCTAACTACTGACTGTATTAGGAATATAGTTTAACAGTGTTTTCATAATGTATTGATTAAGACTAAATGAATTACTTCATTTAGGATTTAGGGTTTAGGTCAAATAAGAAGATATACCATAAATTAGATAATTTATCTCAAGATAAATACCTAAACAGATAATTTATTATAAATCTTATAAATAAATATGATTATAAAAAATAAGATAGTTTTTATTAAGATTTTACTCATTCTAATACAAAACTGTTAGTTGTTTGTTGAAGAATATTTTGCAAGATCACTTCTAATGAGTACTAAATAATCAATACAGGGAATGAAAAGAAGGAACCACTGAGGGATGAGTAGCAAATACAACTATACATAACATTACATTAATATCAACATCAACTAGTATTTGAGTATAAATGCATTAATAAACCTTGAATTAAAACCAACGAATATTTAAGTAAAAGAAAGTTTTATATATAAAAAAGAAGCAAAAAAAAAAGGTTATGCCCTCGTAACGAAAAGTTCAAGTGTCGCAGTTTTGGATAAGAGGCTATAAATATAAATGCACCTGGGAATGTTTCTTCGTGGTTGTGGCAGTGAGTCGACATGAAATTTTCCTTAGCCGTCAATACAATAAGCTATTGATTGTTTCCATTAATGAATAAAAAATTAAATCTTCAATGCCTTTCCTTTCTATATAAATTCGCACCACTCCCGTGCAATTCACCACCTTCACTCTTCCTTTGATAATTTATTGTCCACACCAAAGTATATATAAATATATATCTTCGCTTCATCACTCATCTGCAACTGCAAGCATGGCTGATAAGCAGCACCACGGAAGAAGCTCCTGTTGCTGACTCTTCGGTACGTATCTTGTGTGAAAAAATTTCTTTCAAAAGAAAATAACCTTAAATAAAAAGAGGTGTATATAAAAATTAATTTCAGAAGGAAATATTTTGAATTTAGATATCTGGAACACATTATTCCAGAAATTTTTATCCAGAATGCATTTTTAATTTTGTGTTTCAGATTTTTTTTTACAAAATGTTTTTTTTTTTAGTTTTGAATTATATTTACTATTTTGGATTTTCAAATCCATTGGAAATTTAAAAAAATATACGATGCAGCATGTTAGAATTGATATGGTGCAGGAAGAAATTGGCTCATTTTCTTTGCCTAAACTACTAAATCATTTTGTTTTATTAAATGTTTAAAGGGCTTTCATATGTTTTATATGTTATTCTATAGATTCTGAAAATATCAAAACATTGTCAAAATATTAAAATTCTGAAAAAGGAGATGATATGTTATTCATTATATTTTGGAATTCTGAAGGAACATTTTTTAATCTCATTGGCATAACATCCTTTTTTATCCTTTTCTTTGATTTCTTGAATCTCTATTTTTATTGTCCTGATTTTATCTTTAGTGTAATTTCCTTTTTTGTAAATCATTTATAGTTACTCATTTTTCTTTTAATTCGACCTACTTTGTAAAAAAAATATTAGGGAGGGAATTATTACAGGTTTTAGGAGAATCATATATATATATATATATATATATTTATGTATATATATTTATGTATATATATTTATGTATGTATATTTATGTATATATATTTATGTATGTATAATTTCTTTATTATTGAGAACAAAAATAAACCTTAAATTCGAAACATAATTAATTATGTCATTAACATATGTAACTAATTGAAATGTAACATAACACATAATCTATATCGTCGACCCAATGGATTGATTGTTATATAAACATAATCCATCAGTTATGACACAACATATATATATTTTTTTTTTTGCTTTTTACAGTTTGTTTTTTATAATAAAAATATAGAATAAATAATAATAATAATAACAATAATAATAATGATTAATTTTTTATATTATTATTCCAACAAAATAATATCCCTTTATAATCTCTTATACATTTATTTCGAAAAAAAAAAACTCTATTTTCACCCATTCCTCCTCATATCGATCTCTTTCTCTCTGTTTCCTTTTCCACTCCTAGTTTTTCATGTCTGGATCATTAGTGTTTTCATATAGGTGAAAAGTCAAATGTTATAGGTTTTCCATAATACTTTCTTGTGATTCATTTATATTTGGGTGTTTTTAAAAATAAATTCTACTAAGTATGCAGAAGTTCGTTAGCAAATGTACTCCTTAGATGATCTAATAGTATTTAGATGTGAGGCATTCTACTTATTCAGAGGAGTAATGATACAACACATTATACATATATGTTGTAAATAAATATAAAAGATTTGTATTATTTAGTTTTAAATAGTTGGTGAATAGAATACGCGGACACGTACTCCCAAATCACAAGCGCGTTGTTCCATTCAAACTGAAATTAGAATGTTCAATTCTTGAAAGCTTTCCCTTTCTATCTGTGTATATATTCCCATATAATTCTCTCCAGTAATTCCCACATCTGATTCTCTTCATCTTCTGCAAACATGGTCGATGAACAACCCCTCTTGAACCATGCCCATCATCACGATCAGGCCATTCCTTCACCGGGCAAACCACTCTACCGTTACTGCAGCAGAAGTTATTGTCGCTACATATTCGGAATCTTTCCCAGGATTATGCTTGCACTCATCTAGAATTAATTACATTGGTTTCAACTTTTGGTCACAACAACGTACACCATATATTTTGCTTGGCCTCATGAGCTTTGAATTATCTTTTTATATTTTTTATAAAGGGAACATTTGTGATACTCCCACCCACATCACAAAATATGTAAGAGTGCTTAAGAAAATAGCTTTGTAAAGTTCATGTTCTTACAAGGACCAAGACTCAAACCTCGAGAGTCAATTTCAATGTCTTCTGGTATGATATCTGATAGACTACTTCACAAGAAAAAATTAAAAAGGAAAAAAATTTTAAAAGTAGTGGCACCGAGCAGAAATTTTATCTCTCTAAACTATATCATATATTTCAATTAATCTCTCCATTCTAAACATATCTTATCTATCAGTTCTCATACTGCCAACAAAATTAACAAAGGTAATACCAAACATTACTACCTTCCATTTATGGGGATCTCAGAACAACCTTAAAAAATTTGAAAATTTCTAGCAAGAGAAACAATTTTTTTATGTATAGGTATATCTAAAGCGGCCACCACGAAGCTGAGATTCCCTACAGACCATTCCAACATTCAATAGATTCCTTTTTCCATTTCAACACCTAACAACATCAATCAACTCAATTCTCTAGATATTCGAAGAAAATAAACTAATCCAAACAATCATCTACCTTCCGCTGCCCGTCCTCGTCAAATGCTTGTTGATAGAAGAAACAAGAATGTCAGTACCTGTCACGGTAGTTTTTCAATGATGGCCACCTTAAATGTCTCCTTCCGAATCAACGTTTGAATCCTCTGATTCTTCAACTCGCCACTGTTGAAGGCGCGACGATGGAGCTATTTATCAAAGCTTTTAACATTCTCACAGACAGTTGGAAGCAAAGCTCTCGTATATCATCGACGATAATGGGGCTTCATTCAGTGATTGGGGATTTAGGTTTCAGATTTTAGAAAGAAGGTTACTTGGGAAAATTTGGGAACAAATGTTTTAGGACTTCCTTCTGCACCTCCATCACTTCTTGAGCAGCCTCCTTAAATTTTAAAATTATCAAAATTACTCTTTAGTAAAAAATAAAAATAAAAACAATAGTTTTCTATATGCATTATTTAATCTGAAAGTCAAAAATTACAAATTTTCAAAAAGTCGAATTATGCCATCCATAACCTATGAAACAACTAACAATACTAAATTATATTTAGAACTTATTTAACTAAATATTAGATAAATTATGTAATTTAAAAGTAATAATTTTTTATTTTTAAATTACGTAATTCGGTAGATTTATTTTTTTAAATAAGCTTCGAATTGTTAAATAAATTTCAGAATACATAATTTGAAAGTGTTAATTTTTACTTCTGAAATCCGTAGATTTATTTTTTAAAATAATTTTTAAATTATGTAATTCGGTCTTGTGAGGTGTTAAATAGATTCGGATTACCTATTTAAAAGTTATAATTTTTTATTTTAAATTATATAATTCACAGAGTAAAGCATTATTTTTATTTTTTTATTGAAATATAATTTTGAGAATTTTAAAATTTATGGAGATGATAAAAAAAATATGGAGTTGAGGAAGAAGCAGTCATGTTTAGAAAATTGGGAAGGAAAAAGTTGGGATTGTGACCATAGGTTTTTTTCAACTTTATCTATAGATTATATATGTAATATTATTCATGTTTCTGGTTGTTTGTCTATGTAGGAGATCTTTGTATTCTTTTTTAAGTTAATAGAAAATTACACATATTTCAGTAGGTACAATAAAATTACATGTGAACATCGTTTTGTAGATAATTATTCATAGAAAATTGGGCCATTATTTTTTAGTTAAAAATTATATTTCCTACAAATATTTTAGTGAGTATAAATAAACTTATATACGAATCTTATTTTTTAAATAATTATTCATAAAAATTGGATATTTTTTCTTGTAGTGTTGGTTTATAATTTTATAAATTTTAGTTGTTCCAAAATCAATATTTAAATTTAGATAATTGTGACTAAAAATTTAAGTCTATAATGATATGATAATTGAAAATAAAAATTTAGTTTATAAAATAGATTAAAAGTGACTAAAAATGATTTCAAATTATATCTTAATCAGAAACTAAAAAAACAAGTGTGTCCAAATAAATAAATATTCTTTATAATAATTAATTACTTAAAAATATAGTATCTAATTATATTAAATTTTTTTAATAATAAAAATTATTTTAGATAATAATAATTTTTAATTTATAAAATAATTTTTAATGTAGTTAATATAATGACTAATTATTTGTAATTTTAAATTAGTTTACATTTTCCTACTTCTAATTAATATGGGATTTTAATTTCAACTATCTCTTTTAAATATGAATATATGTTGAGTAATATATATCAAAATGGATGAAGATATCTTTGTGATACCATATTATTAAACAATGGTTGAATTGTAAAGCTAAAAAATGTGTTTTAAGGATTGAAAAAAATATAAAGTTGGAGATGAGGTAAACATTCTTATTAATGATGACGAAGAGGATTATGAAATTTGACAAGATAATTTTTTTATAATATAATTAAAGCATCTTAAGTTTATCATAACAGTTCAACCAGGAGGAATAATCATTACTACACAAAAATCATGAAATAAAGACAAAGTTACAATAGAAACTAAAATAGAGACTATTTTAGAAACTAAAAAAGAATTGGTTTCTAAATTAGTTTATATTATTTTATTATTATTGTTAAATAGTTTCTAAATTGGTATCTAATTAGCAACTAAGTTTTAACTACCAATTATTTAGTTTCTCAATTTGGTAGCGAAAACCTTAGTTGTTAATTAGATACCAATTTAAAAACTATTTAACAATAATAAAATATAATATAAACTAATTTAGAAACCAAATTTTTTTAATTTTTAAAATGATCTCTAATTTAGTTAGTATTACAAGTAATATTTTGGTTTATACAAATTGGTTTAGTGCATATAATATCATCGATGAGTTTATGACATTGATAGATGAGGAGGGAAGAACCATGGTCTTATAAAGAAGCCATTAAAAGTGAAGAAAAAGAAAAGTGGTAAAATACACACACAAAAAAGACGAAATCGTTATATGATAATCGCACTTTTATTTTTGTTTTTTGAAGTTCACGTGATTGAAAAATCTATAAGATAAAACTTTAGAGTAACTTTGTCTCTCCTAGGTTTATAGGGAGAGTAATTTTCCATGACATAGAAGCTTCTAAATAGGTTCTTGTTATAAGAATCACATGTGACAAAAAGGTGTAGAAATTATAAAATAATATTAAAAGAGTATTTCAAATATTGTAGGTGGAAAAGGTCCAGGTAGCTAATTTTTTTAGGTACAAATCCTTATATCCATTCTCCCTGAAATGTTCCTTATATGTTCAATTTTGTTTTTGTTGATTCATATATTATTGCAAGATAGGGAACTTTTACCCCGATACTCATCTTTTATTAAATTATTATTCAGTTGTGTTGTTACATGACATCATTAAGTGGTACAAATTGGTCACGCATAATGACAATATCAAGCGTGGTTGTTTGGATAAGTATAATAATCCTCACAACCATTAACTAACAAGACAACTTAAAAATGTGTTTGTTCCGTGCGAATGTTCTTGGTGGTTGCCACGGTCAATCTTAATCAAACTACCGGTCAATACAATCCGCTATTTTTCGATTTCTTTCTTTAAAAGAAATTGAAAAGCCAAATGCAGAAATGCCCAACACGGACATGTACTTACCACCGCGTTCTTTCTGTAGAATCTTCAATGCCTTGCTTTTCTATATAACACGCCACTCCCTTCTCTCTATCTCACAATATTCACCACTTTCCCCATACCAAGCCCCTGTTACATACTTCTCTTCATTCATCTATCAATCTGCATTCACCAATCATGGCCGATAAGCAACCCCACTTGAACGGTGCATATTACGGTCCCGCCATTCCCCCGGCGGTGCAACCACACCACCGCCCTCAACGCCACAGAAGCTGCTGTTGCTGCCTCTTCGGAATCTTGTGGAAGATTCTGGTTGCACTCATCGTCATCGTTGGCCTCGCAATCCTCATATTCTGGCTGGTAGTTCAACCCCGCTCCTTCAAGTTCCATGTCACGGAAGCCGACCTAACCCAATTCGAGTACAACACCAACAACAACACCCTCCACTACAACATGGTCCTCAACTTCACCGCACGCAACCCCAACAAAAAACTCAACATCTACTACGACAAAGTAGAGGCATTAGCATTCTACGAGGATGCCAGGTTCTTGAATTACGATGTCATAACGCACATGAACTCCTTCCGGCAGTACACGAAGAGCAGCAGTCCCATGAGCGCTGTTTTCTCAGGGTCCCGAGTGCTGACACTAGACAATGAGCAAATCTCTGAGTTGAACCAAGACAAGAGTGATGGCGTTTACGACATCTATGTGAAGCTCAACTTCAGGATTAGATACAGACTTGGGGATCTCATATCCGGTGACTTCAAACCCAAGGTCAAATGTGACCTCAAGGTTCCCTTCCCTAACAATGGCACCCTAACTTTCTTTCAGGCCACCAAGTGCGACGTCGATTACTAGACTACTTTTTTTCATTTCTTATCTTCATTTTCGATTTTTCTTTCCTTACCATTATTTTATATTTTAATAATCATTTCAGTAGCTTTTGTCATCATCTTGTCCATTCTTTGACTTTATGCTGTGATGTATACGTTTTCTTGAAATCATATGTATTTATATTTTTTTGTCCTGTAGAATTGCTTCTGTATCTAAAGTCTATGCCGTACATATGATGCAAACCTGATTTATGATATATTTTTATTACATTCTAGAACTACTTATCAAGCTTAAGAAATATCAGAGTCAGTCAAGGGAACCTAAAATGGGTGAAGATTTCCCTCTGCTTGGGTTATGTGTGATAGGGTGACAGAAAAACAAGGAAAAGTTTATAATTTGAATTGAAGAGAAACAGGAAGGGGAAAAATTTTAATTTTTTGTTTATAGGAATTAATTTGGTCAGTTTTTAATTTTTTTAATAAAAATATAATATATATTGTTAATTTATTTCTTTTCTCTCTCGTAAACATACCATTAGCTTGTATTTGTAGTAATGTCGTGTTAGTAATAAATTAGAAAAATTCATGTAATCATGAAATTAGATTGAGGTTAGAGGTTATTGCAATTTGGAAAAATATGACAAGATTGTAATTTTGCTTACCGCTTTAATATTGGATTTCACTCCTTAATAGAGATAAAAAGTAAGGTAATTTTAATTGTTAATAAAAAAATTAAGCAGTGATGATTCTGTTAATTATGAAGTGTTAATAACGATACCTCACCCTATCAGCATTTTCAACGGAATATCTCGCAACAACAAAACAAAATAAGATAGAAAGAAAATATCACTCAGCAATGAAATGACACAATTGAAAAATGTACCATTGGAAGCTGCTGAATCAAGAATGACTCGGTATGATGAACATTTTTCTTGATTTGAAACGATAGAGCTGATTATAAAAAATGAAAAAACCAAAATTATTTTACATTTTATAATTTGCTCTTCTTACAAAATTCACATACCAAATAGAACAATACAATTTAGAAAGAAAATACATTGCCATGTACCGTGATACTTTGATTATTGTGTTTCAATAGCAAATATTTTTCTTCAGAGAAAGTGATGACTCAAACAACTTCAAAAGACATTTAGGAATAGGAAGACCCGGTCGATGCCGGTTGCCAGTTGCTATCCGCCATGAATAAAAAAAATCCTTTGACACCTATTCACTAAATATATCCACTTTACAACTGATTTTTCTAATAAAATATTATATTATAATAAAATATTGATAGTATCATGATTCTAAGAAAAATTTATCTCATTACTTCTCTTCATCATAAACGTGAAAAAAATATTCGCAAACATATGAATTATAAATTAATATTGAAGATATGAATTATAAATTAAATTTGAAATTAATCACTAAACATTTAACTTATAATTCATATTTAGTTATCCATATTTAATCACTAAAATAAGCTTGAAAAATATTCCCAAACATACATCGATGGATTACGAATTTAATTTATAATTTATATCTAATTATTGGCAATTTTATGTTCAAATAAATACCACAAATTTAAAAGCTAAAGCTTACATGAAAAATCGGTATTGGTGTGTGATGCAAAATCGAAAAGGACAGGGAGACTATTCCATCTCAAGACAAAACTTATATGCGTTATATATATTATTTACTACAAAAGAATTGCTGCTACTGAAATTTAAATTTCCGCAAATACGCGTTAACAAAGACTGACATCAAATATATACTAGTATATTGCAAAGTTCATAGAAACTATACAAGTTAATTTATTAGTTGGTCTATCAACATCGATTGTGGCAAAAAAATATTTTAAGTTGAATAAAAAATAGATTTAACAATTATAAAGGTTGGTTAAAAAGATACGATTTAAAAATTAATACGGTGATAAACTCGTAATCTTTTTATCAAGTATAATAAATAAATAATTGAGACATTTCCTATAAAAAAAAACTAGTACTAAACATAAATTTGATAATCTTTCCTCTCATATCTATAATATTATTTGATTTTTATTCAATTATTATTTGATATTTATATAATTATAATTTTTTCCTTAATATTTGACATTGTTGAAAAAAAATGTATCATTTTGACATTGAATACTTGATAATATGATGTTTTCTTTTGATAAACAAACCTTCACAAAGGAATGACAGTTTGGAAAAAAGGAAACATGAATGGAAATACGAAAAAACAAATGGTAAAAACCGTGAGCATGCAAAAGTAGTGTCAACTAAAGTTATAAAGTTGGAAATGCCTAGAGCTCGGAACGACTATCAATATTCTATAACGGACTCTAATTATCATCAATGATAATCATGAATAAAACGGTCAGTTCAATAAATTATAATTGTTCAGCGACTATTTATGAGTCATAATGACTATCAAAAGACCAACTTAAGGTCCATTATCCAAATGATCTATAAATGCAAACTCTTTGGGAGATACAATCTATCTTATTTTATTATACACTATTATAATAGATAAATATAAAAAGGTATTAAACCTTTTATATTATTTGCATCTATATAAATTAATATAAAAAGTTAATTTTAGCGGTTTACTTTTGCATTAGTAGTTACTATAAATATATTTACTAAATTAAAACTAATATATATACCTAATAATTTTGAAAATCCAAGAGTGAAAATTTAAAGGACAATTATTGGGATACAAGAAAAGTGTGACTAATATGTATTACTAATAAAAACAATATAGAGTTTGGGGAAGATGAAAGGAAAGCATGCTAAGAGTCGATGACTTTGGAAGCAGGAGAGTAGAAGTTTCCACGAATGAATACAGTAAATACACAAATTTCAATTTAAAACGCACACGCCAAGATCGCACAAATCCATATATGCGAAAAGCAACCGCGTTGAAACTAGTAACCAGCGCAACGCAGCATCCCAAGTTCTCACCTCCACGAGCATTTATTTAATTATTTTCGTAAAAAAACTACACTATTATAATTTTCTCATAGGGACTAAAATTCAAAGAAAAGAAAGAATAAATATACAATAACATGAATCATAAGATGATTTTTTTTAATAAAAAGTAATACAATAAATTAATAATTAACTCCGGTTGCAGCAATATTTGGTGGCCGGTTAAGGTTTGTAGATGACGCGCTTTTCGAATTCCCCTACCCCACACGACTCACAGTTAGTTATAAATCTACACACAAGGAGCAACTATTCCATTCCATCTCTTCATCATTTCCCACTCTTGCCTTTGCTTATTCATATTCTTTTCTCACTCTTATTATTTCCTTCCTCACTCATAATATTCAACCATGTCGCAGTTGAACGGAGCCTACTACGGCCCCGCTATTCCGTCGCAGAAGTCCTACCACCGCCCAGGGCGCGGCGGCGGCTGTGGCTGCTGCTGCGGCTGCCTCTTCAGCCTCATCTTCAAGCTCATCCTCACGGTGATCATCATCGTGGGCATCGCCGCGTTCCTCTTCTGGCTCATAGTCCGTCCCAACGTCGTGAAAGTCCACGTCACTGACGCCACCCTCACGGAGTTCAACTACACCAACAACACCCTCCGCTACGATCTTGCCCTCAACATCACAGTGCGCAACCCTAATAAGAGGCTGGGCATCTACTACGACTATATCGAGGCGCGCGCATTGTTCCACGACGCCAGGTTCAACTCCCAGTACCCCGATCGCTTCTACCAGGGGCACAAGACCACGAACGTGTTGAACCCCGTGTTCAAGGGGGAGCATATTCTGGCTCTCAAAGCTGACCAGAGCGCCGAATTTAAGAAGGAGAACGCCACTGGGTTGTATGAGATCGATGTGAAGATGTACCTGAGGGTGAGGTTCAAGTTGGGCGTCTTCAAAACCAAGACGCTCAAGCCCAAAGTCAGCTGCGACTTGCGTGTGCCTATCAAGGGAACAGCCACCGCCTTTGAAACCACCAAGTGCGACTGGGATCGTTGATGGGTTCGGATCATTCCATCTACCCGACCCGACCTGTTTTCACGTCATTTCAGGCTTTTCATATTTGTTTATTGGTTAGTTTTGGACACAGTCGTACTTCTTGTCCTTCAGTTCATACATATTATTATTATTATTATTATTATACTGCATTTCATTGTATGTATCTACGCTTCACTATTGTATCCTCTGGGGGAATTTTTGGTTTATTCTTTATATATCCCACTTCTTGTTTGTGAATAAATAAATTTCTTTTCTCATCGCTCTTCTTTCCTCATTTGTAAATTAATCATTCAAAAAAAGTTATTTTTAAATGTAAAAGTGGCAAATTTTGCTTCTGCTGATAAAATCCCTTTTAAACCATGATCAGACGTAAAACTTCTGATATTACATTTAAAACATACCCTAGTTACGCCGTTTCTAAAGTTGCCTGCTTGCGACGTAATATAAATCTACCTCCAGATTACGCGTGCCCAAACCGAGAACGTAATATGAGGTATCTACCTTTGAATAACTACGGAAAAAATATTCGTGGAATTAGAGAAAGATGTTTACTTATATTTTCGCCATATAATTCATCATGAACAATGAAGTGGACTGTAGAATACGAAGTAGTTATTGTGATGGTAAAGAGCTTTGGAGATTAAGTTGGTAAACATTTGGCCGAATTCTGACTTAATTGATAATATTGAGGAGACTTATCAAATTAAATAATAGTAAAAAATTAAAGATATCTCTACCGAGAACCTTAGGATAGAGTATCAATTATAAATAGTGGCTCCAGACTCAAATAAAAATAAGAGATTATTATTGAATGTTTTAGTTTAAGAAATCTCTCAAGCCCTTGACTAAAATATTTTGGTACACACTGGTAAAAACAGCTCTGCGTCATTAGAGAATATTAGGGATCATCAGGAGAAATAAAATATATGGGGAGAGGAATGAAAGGGAGGTTTCAACTTTACAACACCTCGTGGTGTTGATGAAGAGGCGAACAAAGGCAAGCAAATCTCAGCGAATAGAAGAAGAGTTACTGAGGGAGAATGAGGACTCATCTCACATGGTTCTGGAGTCACTTGACAGTGGAATATCAATCAGATGTGTGTAGAAATTAAGCAGGAAAGAAAATATGTCTCATATTATCTCTAAATTAAGATTTTTTAATAAATAAGTGTTGATATGTTGATTACTTTCCATAAATTACAAGTAAGAGAAGAAATATTTTTTTGTTGAAAAGTAAACATACAATAATTTTAAAATTATAATATGAGAGATTACGTAAAAAAGTAATATTTTTCTTTTCTTTTCTTCTTATGATACTTCTGTCATAATTGGATTTAAGTTTTGTGTTGGTCAACAAAGTTGTCTTTATAGAGAAAAGTTGTTCCCCGATGGAGATGGTGGCTGACCTTGTCAACAATACTCTTACTCTAATCTATCATCTGTTTGGTTAACTGCAACGGTTGTCTATTTCAACTGCTTATTTATATCACAGGGTTGGTAGTGTTGGACTTTTGGTGATCTTTTTCCTTAAACATAGTTTTTGGTTTCTTCAAGAACAATTTTTTTAATATTATAATACACTCCACTGCTAAAAAAAATCAGTTATTCTTCTCCTCATAATTTTATTCTGCAAATTTCGATGTTTTTAATATTATACTCCAGTATTCAAATTTATATTTTAAATATTATAATTTTCTAAAACATTTATATTATACATAGTATTATTATGTATCCATTTTCTACGTTTTTTATTTTCAATATCTTTTTTACCTATTATTTATTTCAATTTTTGTATCTTTTTACAAGTTATATTTTACTATTTTCCCTTTTTAAAAAATATATGAAATTATTTAAAAAATTAGGTATTTTATATTAGTCTGTCTTTTATAATAATAAAATGTACTTTTTTTATTTTATTTTAGAAGGTTTTTAATTATTGAACTACATATATTTCATTAAAAACTAATATTATTTAACTAAACAATTATAACGATATTTTTATGTTTTAAATTTTACTGTTTTTAAAATTTTGATTATATATATTTTTCTTTTCTAACATATTAACCCAATATTTTATATTTAAAATTTCATAATATTATTTAAAATTATAGAAGCCCGAGATTTTTAAATTATTTAAGGCATTAAGAGTTTTACTTGTTAAAATGTGAAATATGTTTTTGTTCCCGTGAAAATTTTAGCTTTAGCATGTTTTTGGAAAAATTTGCTTTCTAATTATTTTAATTTTAAATGTGTACCTTTCGGTTCTTAAAAAAAATAGAATAAATGTAATTTCAGGAAGAGAATTACAACTAATTCTTAAAAATTAGGACTAATGTTCCTGTGGATACTTCTCGATGAAATATTTGTCTTAATTTCTGTGAGACAACCAGGTTTAGGGTTACTCATATTTTTTGTGAAGAGAATACGTGTGCTGATAAGTTGATTAATTTAGGATTTATTCATAGAGAATCATTTCATTGGTATAATAGACTTGCATCTAGTCTATTCTTAGAAATTTTTATAAATAGGTATAGTTTACTTATGTATCGTTTTTATTAACATGAGTTTTGGTCTAGTCCCTCCATATTTTTATATTTTCTTTCTTTTTTATTTTTTTTAATAATATTTTTTTTCATGTGATGGCAGATGATTGTTGTTACTTGAAGTATTAGTCTTGCTGAGATGTCAAGTTTCATAGTGATGCCTAACATGAACATTTTTTATAAAAAAAAGAGTAAGTTTTTCCTTCATACTAGTTCTTGTAGGTTTTTTTTTTTTGTTAAGTTCATGACCTCTGAGTTTGACAAATAGGTGAGATGTCCAGGTAAGGTTCTTCAATAATAAAGTCAAAATATATTTAAGTTATATAATCTCTCTAAAAGAATATCATTCTTACCTCCTCATCAAGTATCCTATTTATACATATTAATCTCTAAAAGAATATCATTCTTACCTCCTCATCAAGTATCCTATTTATACATATTAACCTCATTAGTTTTATTGATTTTTTCTTATTTGTAATTTTATTTACTAAGTTCAAACCTGGTTATTAATCACATAATTTAGAATTGATCTTGGACTTTGTTAATAACTATTTTGGGTTTTACTAAAATTCATATTAGACCTTACGAGATTGTTTTTATATTTGTATACGAAGTTTTGTATCTGAAAACTTCTTCTAATTGGAATTGTTTCTAACTTGTAATCCAAAGGTCGAATCCTCCAGGAAGCACATAATGCTTCAGGGATTTCTTGATAGTCTTTTGAAGTGTTGACATCTGAATAAATGATATTTTAAATATCACGAGGTAGACTGTTCAATTCTAAAATTAAATGAACTAAAAATAACAAAAAAATTAAAAAACTTTAACTTCGATACTATTTTTTTAGGAAAAAAAGCATATATTATTTTAATATCACATTTTTTTAAGATAGTATCACTATCTTTTTTTTCACATTATTTTTTATTATTAATATTTTTTTTTTCAATTATAAGATTTAGGGTTCAAAATTTAATTTTACGATTTAATTGTTAAACTTTATCATTTAGATTATATTTAGGATTTTAAAATCATTTTTAATTAAATACATTTTACATGAAAAAATAATTCAATCTTTCTTAAATTATTTCATTATTACAATTATTTTATCCATTCACTCACTATTAAATCATTCAAAATATAAAAATAAAATAAAATAAATTCCAAAACCACAAAAAAATAGTAAAGGAAACACAATTTCAATGTAATTTTATTGAATTGAAGATATCATCCTCAAGCATGAATTTAGTTCAATAAAATTACATTTACCAAACACGACTTCATCTTTTCTAGTTAACTAAAATTGTTCTTTGTACATACGATTTTAATATGCAAATTTATTTATATTGAAGTTATGATAGATACGCAACTTCTTTAATTTTTTTTTCAGCCATTGAATTTGTTTGTCTTAAACACTATTTTGATTGTAGGATCTAGTATATGTATGCACGACTTACCTTTTACCAAAAAAAAAAAACTTTTACCCATTCCAAAAATTTACATTCCAATGTGCACCAAATTGGAAAAATACCCCAAATAGGTTTTCATGTTCCCAATTGATTATCAAATCTATAAATTAGATTAAAAAATAAAGTGGTTTTTATACTTCAACATCAAAATTGAACAATAATTCCAACATATACTCATCCTTCTTTATAAACATTAAATGAACATCGCGAAAAAAAAATAGTCCTATCAATTCAACATTTATAATTCACTAATTTCAATTAACATTCAAATAATGCAACCATTCATATATTTTCTTTTAAGTCTAAAAGCTAAGTAAACAACATTATCACCACTTGTATCTAATCATTCTACTAATTTCTTCACCACTTTTATAACCTAATTCAAATTTCAATGTTAAATAATTCCCTACTCTTTAACAAGTCTCCTCGTAATAAAGATAATGGCCAGAGGTTAGTAAGAAGTCAATTTTTACAAACAATCACACCATTACAAACTTATAAAAAACCAAACACATACATGATAAGTATAAGAAAGAACTTGGAACTCACAAAGCGCATGAAATTTACCACAATCAAAGTTCTCTTTGTTAATTTAGGTTTTCATCACAACTATCTTCTAACTTGCTGGCAGAGGTTAAAGAGACAAAAAAGAGAAGGACACTAAGAAAAATTATAAAAATAAGATGATTTAAGTTTTAAAAAAATTTCATTTTGCAAAAATAAAAAATGAAGTTATTTCCAACCCTCTATTCTTTTAACCCTTTTGACTCAAAAACAAAAATTAATTTTTCATCAATTTAAAACCTTATCTTCTAATACTTATAAAGAAAACGTTGTGACAAAACATAAACTTTTCGTGATTTAATTTTTATGCTCTTGATACATATTTAGTTATATTTTGTTTTGAATATTGATTTGAATTGAATTGTAAAATTATAAATGTGATGAGATAAGTTTTGGGTATTGGATTAAAATACATAGAACCTTAAGTTTTTTAAATTATCAAGAAAAACAGTATTTGAGTTTATTGAAAATTTATAATACTATCACATTAGTACTTCAAATAATAAAAAATACATTAAAAAATATTTAGAGTTTAATATATCAATTGTTTATTCAAAAATTAAAAGTTTATCTGTCTCAAAATGATAATATTAATACATAGTTGACTACTAAGGTCATAATAAGTAACTAATATTTTTAATATATTTATTTTTTATTTCTTTAGTTGTAGATATTAATATAATAACGTTTATCATTTTTAAGGAAAAAAAAAGTTTTATCGTATATTATTTTATAAAAATATACTATGTATAATTCTACAATTTTATGTTATGTAACTTTATAAGTTTTATTTTGTGGATTTAATTTGTGTTTTGATGAATATATCTTTATTATGTGGTGGAGGTAAGTTGATCAAGGTACACTTGAATTGTAGTGTTTGTAATATTATATTTTTAGATGGAAAGAGTTGCTTGAGCAAATAACTTGTATGGTTAGGTAATAATTTTTGTTTTTAAGATTATTTATTATAATTTTCTATTTTTATCTTTATTTTAAAATATTTTCTCGGTTTAATATAGCTTCTCTAACTCAACTAATTGAATTAGTTTAGTATTGAATGTAACATAAGTTTGAAAAAAATTATCCACCTTATTTTTACTTTTATCGAAAATGAACTCGAGGAGTGCAATTCGACGAGGATAATATGTTCTTTAGGAAACTAATTTTTAGTTAATTTTCGATGACAGAAAGAGATCTACCTGAAAATGACTTTTTGATGTTTGAGTTAGGAGCACAAAAATGTGAATAATGTGAGAATTAAGAGTATGAGATAAGATAAATTATATTTTCTGAAAATGAGTATTTATAGTTCATCATGTGGTATCATCTTAGGTGAATTCCTTAGATTAGTTGCTCATAATTTAAGGTTTATGATTACGTCATTTTACTCGTGATGATCTTTGATAATAATAAAAGCTCGATTAAGGATGGCATGTAGCTACCCCGAGCTCTTTGACATTCTGACCTTAAGGCGGGTAGGTACACATCTCAAATTAATTATCAATTTGACATTTTAGTTTATTTGAATAAATTAACAAATGAGTAAACTAAAATTAATTTATTGCATAGAATTAATATAAATTATAATTTTTTTAATTAAAAATATACTTAAATTTTTTTCTTAACTTTGTCTTCTTTTAAAAATAGTTATTTATGAAAAAAAAAACAAACAAAAAATGAAGTATAGCATTGTAGGGTAGGAGAAGGAGAAAAGAGGGGACATGGTGATGACGAGGGTAAAGCAAAATCAACCATCTTTTCTCCTTCGTCTGACATTTGTTTTTTTCTTCGTGGTTGACTCCTACTGCTTCCGCGGATCAGATCCATTTCTAATATTCTCTCATTTCTTTCAAGTTTATTACCAACACCTTCTTCACTCACTTTACCATTATTGCCTCCCCAGGATTCAATCTACACCTTTTACCAAATTAACCACCAAGAAGTAGTTATGAAGAAGAACAACTAGGATTGGTACATTCCATATGTAGCATCCTCCGTATCACATTTCGGGTTTCGTTAATTCCAATGAAAACACGAAATCTTATATTTTGTACCTTACGCGTATAACCACGGAAGTTTCATTTTACCTTTTTATAAAAACGTGTAGGTGTAAGAAAAGACCAATTCCCGTCTGAATGCGTGTACCTTTTCCATTTTTGTTAGTAACATGTGACGAACGAGGCTCACCTTGTTAGTATAACTAACATCATGTTTGTTTCACCATCAATTGTCTGGAATTGTGTTGGGTGAGAAGCAAAAAACTTTTTATATATAATTGAAGAATTATAAAAATAAATGTATTTAATTGAAGGAAAAAACAGAGCATTTTTTGTTCTTTATTTTCGCATTTGCTACCTGGACCGAACAACGCACACACAGATAAATAAAGACAATTCCATACTCACTTTTTCCTAATGGATGACCTACAACGCAATAAGCATCAACGTCTGTCCCTTTGGTCAATCCCATGAACATTACAACCTTTTCACACATTTTAATTTTACTTAGTTTCTTTAACAATTCATATCCCTTTTATGAAAGTTATGTGCTGTCCAGATCTTTTATCTAGCGTACCTTTTCAGTAATTAATCTCCTGGAATCAAAATGCAACCAAATTTCCAGCATCTTGCGCAAGAAGTTCAGATTCAAACGCTCACTTCGCACGTCTACTGAAACTGCTTCTTTCCCCAACGTAATGCACGTTCTTCTTATTTGTAGTCAAAAGCCAAATCCTAATTTTAATACTTTTGTTGCTTAAATAGTAATTATGTAACATGTGATTTTTCCAATTTATTATTAGTTAACGATATACTATATTCCTTTAAAAAAATTGTATACTATATTTTTAATTTGTATCGTTAATACTTCGTACGTTCTCAATATCCTACTTTTATATTTTTTTAAATAATTCTTGATTCATACATTTTTTATTTATTTTATATCTATTTATAGTAGGTATGATAATAAGATCGATAGAGATGGGTTTAACTCACCTTATCCTCAAGTAAAGCAAATCCGGATTCAAAAGAAATAAATAATAATAAGCTTTAATACATGCATATATAATATAAGAAAAATGTGTTAAGATTTGCGACGGGAGGTAATGTATACACAGTCTATGTTAAGAGAAATCTGATAGTACTTAAACCTATGTTTATACCCTATTAAAACTAATATTTTCTATCAAAATCAAAGCAAATTCAAATTGTACCTATATTCGAATTTTCTTGTGATTGTTGATCCTCACTATTATGTTGTCTACGACGCATCCATACATAAACTAAGACAAATAAATAACTTTTCCTTTCATGTCGTCCTCATTTTTATTGTCTCCATTGATCTTCATTATCAGTTTTTGTCTTCCCAATTCATTCTAGTTACTTTACAAAATTAGTGAAAATACATTGCCCTACATCTTGACGAAAAAAAAGGGATAAGATATTGTGAGTTTCTCTATTTCCCTCTAACGTCGTCATTCCGTTGACTTTTAATAGAATGAAGTATATATTGTTTATATATGTATAAACTAAATTATAAAGTATTATTGTAGATATAATATTTGTCAATTCAATGTATGTACCATTTTATTTTATCATTAAAATAAATAATCAACTTTATACGTGGACGTTATGTGTTGACTTGCAGTTTGAATAAGTTAAAATAAAACAATAAAGTTTGTTCATTGTAATTTTATTAGTGAAAATAACTATGATCACTTATGGCATGGGATATTAACTGTTACTCTGTCGGTGATGATGAACAAAATAATATACATTGCTTTATCATAATTGTACGAATAGCAACTTATCGTTGTGCTGGCTCGTGGACAAACAAGAACCGCAAATAATGCAGGAATAAAGAACCCAACACTTTACCTTACACTTTCCTCCCCTCACATGAAAGACAATCTACGAAAGAGTATGAAAAGGAATCGATCACATTCTCAAAACGCTCCTTTACCTAAAACTCACAAATAAAGATTATAGCACACAAAAATTGAACATGTGTGTTACCAACTACACTTTTCGTATGCACTTCATCAGCTAATCAGATAATATGTATCAATTTATTTCAAATCATTGTAAGCATTCATACTGCAATCACGCAGTAAAAAAATGAATAGTTTTTTTTTGCTGCATATTAACTCAAACACAAAGAAATAATAAGAACAAACGATCACCACTACGCACGTTAATTTACAATTACTACACTAAGTTTTCCTTTTGCAACTCTGAGGACCGAATCCGAATCTCTCATTCTCCAAATCATATTCAATGTGGAAATTTTGCTGCTGATAGTTCCCCAAAATGATGGCGGGACCGGACGTCGTCGCCGGACCGGCACCACCGTCGGAGACAATGGTCAGACACACCACCTCCGAATCGTCGATCAACGAGAAATAATTTTCCACCGGCAGCGTCATTTTTGCGCCGCCTTTAAATTGCAAAGTAAACTTCGGGAAATTCACGGTCTTGGCGCCGGAAATATTAAAACAGGGACCTAACCCAGATTGAGCCTCAACGTCCTCGGCCCTGGAATAATTCCCCAGCTGCTTC
The DNA here is from genome assembly GCF_000499845.2 of Phaseolus vulgaris. NCBI lineage: Eukaryota > Viridiplantae > Streptophyta > Magnoliopsida > Fabales > Fabaceae > Phaseolus > Phaseolus vulgaris. The sequence goes on along the minus strand of NC_023759.2, from coordinate 45,374,448 downwards.
ACAAACTCTTTGACCACCAAATCATAAGCGGGTCGTTCCATGAACGTGAAGGTGGATCCAGAGTCCACGATGGTGCCGCCGTTACCGTCAGAGCCGGGCTCCAAAAAACTTAACGGAATCTTAACGTTCTTGCCCCCGACGATGACCTTGCGGAGGCTAAGATAGTAATATTCCAGGAACGCAGGGTTGTTGGCAGAGGGGTTGGGGTGAAACGGCGTGTAGCTGAGGCCGTTGGTTTTGGTGTCGCCGGTGGAGCTAATTTGTAAAACAAGGTCGCTGTTTTCCGTGGAGTCGTCGAAGTTGTGGGAAAGTAAGCAGTAAGAGAATCTCTTGAGTGCCATTTGCGCAGGGAGAGACTCTTGGCCGCGTCCGAAGCCGGCGATGCCGGAGGGTTGGCGGATGGAGAGGATGGAGCAACCTACGAGAAATTGGGGAACAATTTTTTCGGGGAAATTGAGATTGTCGAGGAGTAAGAAACCCGCTGTGGATCCCAAACCGTATTGGATAATGTAGGGGGGACAAGTGAGGGAACAGTTTTGGGAATCGGGTTTGCATTGGGGGCAGCGAGATTGAAGGTCGGAGCCGAAGAGATAACCGCATTTGGGGTTTTTGCAACCGAGAAGTCTGGAGGTGGAGGAGTTTTTGGGAATGAAGGTAGGGATTTTGGTGGGGTCGATGTTTGGGAAGAGACAATGGGAGCAGAGGTAGCGGGAGGTGCAGGGGAACCAGACGAGGCTACTTCCTGTGTCGAGAACGAAGGGGGAGGTTTGGGGTGGGGTTCCGAAGTTGAGATCTATGGAGTAGCCACCGTAGCTTTTGGGGTAGACTTGGGTTGTGGCGGCGGAGGGGGCATTGAGGCGATGTTTGAGGTGGTGGGCCCGGGTTAGAGATGCTGAAGCGGCGAGTTTGAGAGAGTGGAAGGGATCCGAGGATTGGGGTTTGGTGAGTAGAGGCGAGAGAGGGAGAGTGATGGTGTTGGGAGTGAAGGTGGAGGAAGTGAATGCAGCGTGATAGATGAGAGTTAGAGTTAAGAGAATAATGTAAGGAAGAGCCATTAGAATAGAATGAATGAGGTGATTGAGTTTGAGGTTGTTTGTCTGTTTTTAAATGCAGTGGCAGTGAGATTTGATCCTCACGGCCATGGAATATAACAATTAAATTAAAACATGGCACAACGGCTACGGTGGAATTTTATGTTTCCACGCGGCACTACGTGGACTCTACTGCTCAGTTCTTCCACTCTCATCTCATCTGTTTTTCTCCCTTTCTATTCTATACCTATCTATACTTTTTCCCTTTTCATGATAGGGGGTGTACTATGACCGTGTCAGTAATGTGTACATACTTTACAAATAGAAACATTCATTTTCTTTCAAAACATTCCTTCAAAATGTAGGTTTTTTTTATATCAATTCAATTTGTAATTAGTGTAAAATCATTTCAACTTAATTATGCAAGTGTTTGAAGTGTCTGTCTATTTTTCTTTTCTACTTTTATTCCATGCAAAAAAATATTGACCGAAGTACATTAAGAAGCCAAATTTCAACTTCCATTTCCACTCAAAAGAAATCTGACTAATCCAAGATCAAATTCCTAACACATTCACACAACACTACATTGCTCCTCAGGAATCTTCAGCATTTTATCTGCTTATATTTAACTACATCCATAATACTGAGATATTCAAATGTTACCTACAAAACAAGAAATTTTGACATTCAAGTTTGCTGCATTATTATCGTAATAAGAGTAATAAATACTAAGATGAAATATGTTTTATCTAGGTATCCTTCAAAAATATGTCATTTTCTTTCTATTGATCTATAAAGGTCAATAGTACGAGTGATTATCCGATTTCAATCGAGACATTATTCTTCATTTAATGATTGAAATAGTCTAATTAATGAATCTTAAATGATGAACGATTATTTATGAAACAGTAAAAATAGTTATATGACTAATTCAAATGACTTATAATAGTCAACTCAAAAGAATACCACATGATCAACCAGATAGTACAATCTATCTAATCTCATACTCTTAACTCTTATAGTACTAAGAACTTGCTCCTAATAACTTAAGCATAGAAGATTTTTTTTTAGGTGGAATTTCCCTTTTATATTGGAGACCTGTTAGAACTCTTCTCCCGAAAAATGTTTAATTTTCACTAAATTGCACTCACAAACTCATTTTCAATAGAAATATAATATAATTGGTATATATCTATTTGCCTATTTATTTCTTAAAACTATCACTAGTATTTTTTATTTTTTTTGTGAAATGTTTAATTTGAAGAAAAAGTAAATGCAGGCACCTGTATATCACCTGAAAAGGTGACATAAATTATTTAGGTGAGTTTAGAAATGTTTGATTGTAGGAGTAGGAATTAAGAGAAGATAAAGCACGTGAAGGCATACCCCACTCCACGTAATTCATAGCTAATGGCACATGGGAGGAGTGAGTAGCGCCCAAAATTACAAATCAACCAAAGCTACCACCATATGTGTGAACTGCCAAATATATGTGTACGCTATAAGCTAAATTTCAGGCTTAGGAACATTAAACGACAATATTATATTTGGTGTTGTCAATTTTTTTTAAAAATTATTTCATATACTGCTTTCTCTAATTGTTTAATTTTTTTTATTGATATCAAATTTTAACAGAAGGTAAATTTAACTCTAACTTTTAACAAAATTAATTTAATAAAATAATATTTACACACATATAATATAATTTTATCATATATTTTATTCAATACAAGATGATTTCTGACAAAACAAAAATTATACAGACTGAAAACTGAAAATCTCGAAAATAAATTAAATTAAATGATAAATCTATTTAATCTTAATTAAGATAAACTTTTAATAAGTCTTATACTCTAATTCAATTCAATGAGATAAGATTTGTAGTCTTTTATATATTAAAATTTGACCGTATCACAGAAAATAATAATAATAAGTTGTAATAAGATTTTTCTTCTCAAAATAATTAACGATTTTATTAATAAAATAGTTTGTTAGAAATTAGTCGAGATCATAAGCAAAGTATGATATAGGATTTCTAATAATTTCTCAACCAATTTTAGTGTTATTTCGGATATGAAGTGAATATAAATTTAATTACGAAACAATAAGGTCGAAGTCTCATACGGCCACGTTTAGCTTGCCCGCATAGTTTGACAAATCTAGAGTTGGGCCTAATTGATTTTTAAACGATTTTTTTTTGAACGAATTGAAGTTTAGAGAACAAGGGAAACTGTTTTTCTATTTATTTATTTTTTTGTCACTAGGTGGGTTTGTACTTGTGTTCTTATTAAAAAGTGTTCTATTCGTTACACTTTTCTGTTCTAACTCGGATGGTACCTGTAAAATACATTATAACCTTAAGTTATATTTAATTTTTGGCATTCGGTATGTTTATTCCTTTATAATGATATATATGATTTTTAGAATCTGTGCGTTATTTATATTATTTTGATAGACATTTTTTATTGGTTCAGATTAGAGAACTTGAGTCATGTTTAGAAATGTATTATCTAATTATTGATTGTTAATTGTCTTCACTAACTCTACTAAAATGTAATTGGATTTATGGTATCATTGACATAATGACTCGAACGGTTGCGGATTCTTAGCACGTGTTTAGAATAGTTATGAAAAATAGATTATTTTAATAATTGATTATAATTTATTTTTGTTTGAGTGAACTGGTTGAAATGTCAATCTAAATAAATTCTCTTTAATGTAAAAACAAATTGCATAAAAATAGTATGTATAAAACTCAAGAAACTGTTAAAATATATTGTTAAGTTATAAATTTCCAAATGTAAAGAAGGTTTTTATTTTACAAATTTCAATTATTATTCCAAACACATCTTATTTTGCAAACAGTTTGTTTTTCTTTCCAAAACGACAAAATCTTAGTATTCCCACTGTCACAAAGTTGCTTTTAACATGTTTGCATATTTTACAATAGATTGTGCGAAATCTCTTATTAATGTTTATCGGTGTTTTAGTTTGAAGAGAAGTAAAAGAGAATACGTGTATTTTAATTATAAATGGTTTTCTGAAATTTGAGAACTATTAAAAAAAATTATATTTTCAATTAAAAAAAAATCTTACAAACACTTATAACAAATATTCAATGACTCCATAGATAATCTCATAGGATTTGAAAGGAGAGATTATGTTTAGCTTTTTGTTTAGTTTAAAGAGTTGGAGAATTTGAGAGAGAAAACAAGATCAGAATTTTTTACTTGACATCTCAATTAGGATGATGATACCTCAAGCAACAACTATCATTTGTCATCACATGAAAATATATTATTAAAAAAAATACAAAAATATGAAAGACTAGACCAAAAACTTATATGTCAACAAAAACCATACATAGGTAGACTATACTTATTAAAAAAAATTATACATAGGTAGACTATACTTATTAAAAAAAAAATTATAATAACAAACTATATAAAAATTTATTATACCAATTAAAAAATTCTCTATGAATAAATCATAAATTAGTCAATTTATCACAACATCATAACTTATTTCATTACTCCTTTTAAAAGTAGTTTTCAGTTTCTTAAAATTAAAATAAAAAATTAATTATAAATTAGAAAGACTTAAATTCACTTTTAATCATGTAATTTTGTATGATTTTAGTTCTTATAAAACTTTAATTATAGTTAGTTTTTTCAGTTTTTTTAATTAGAGTTTATTATTAGCAATATATTATTAACCTAATAATAGGAAATGTTATATGTTTATAAATAATATATTATTAATTACTTGTTCATACAATGTATTAATTTATAAAAATTAACAACACACTTTTATTATTTTAATAAATATCTTAATATTTTTCAATAACAAAGGCCATATGCCTGGGGAAGCCACTGTGGACCACTAAACGGTATAGCTGTATGAAAGAAAATCATGCTTTACTCCTATTACTTTTCTGTCGACCAAAAAAACCTTATTCAGTTTAAATACCTTGTTATTACTTTCTTAAATTTAATTCGTATTTTTTAATCTTTATTATTAAAAAAATAGTTGTTTTAGTCACCGAATATTCAACTGCATGTTTGTTATTTATCCAAAAATATTAAAGTTTGAATTATAATAAGATTTTGTCAAATTTTAGAAATTAAAAATGTCACTTTTAAATTGAAAAAAAATATATTTAAATTTAACATACTAAAATATATTTAATTTTATTAGTTATCTTAATATGTTGTGTTTCGGACATTGGATGATAATTTCATTTAGCAGGACTTTCCAAAATAAATAAATAAAACTCAAAAATTATCCGAAAATAAATAGGTTGAGTGGAAAGAGGGAGATAATTTTGTAACAAATATTTGGGCCTGGCCCATCCTTTTAGTGGGGCCATTTTGAAAATAGGTAAGATCCAGTTGTTGGTATTGTATGCAGTAAGCACATCATCCTCATGTGTCCCTCTACAACAATAAACTTGTCTCAATTTTTTTCTTGTTTTTACTTATCGATTAGTTATTTTTGCCTTTTATTTTTAAAATAATTATTTTGAAAAATCTTTTCAAAACAAGTATTTTTTTCGGAAACCTTGTTTGGCTTCAACTACATATTATTTAAAACAATTATTTTAATTAAAGTTAATATGAACATTTATGCGGTGGTTAAATTAGATTTGGGTTAACCGCAATAATAAATTGAAAAAGGCTAATTATTACTCCAAAATCGGCATTTAACACATTTTTTTAATATTGTGTTTGAGAAGAAAACAATATATATTGATACTGTTTATTCTCGCTCCTCTTTAAACATTTTTCTTCAAAATATTTTTGGTGTTTAATTGACACTGTTTACTAACAATAATAAAGATATTATAAATAATGGTTTTTTAAATAATATTTTAATATTTTATAGTTACGGCGGATGAATAAAAACAGGTCTTTATTTGAATTGAGAGAAAACAGAATCAAGATGAAGATTTAAAATTAAATAAATAGAAAAAAGGAGAGAATATTTCAAAAATTATTTAATCAAATTAATTTCAATAAACCAATTTTAAACTGATAAATGTAATTGAAGAGTGTAGCAAAATACCAATAATTTAAAACATTTATATTAAAATAAAACATATTTTTATTTTATCATTAGGTTTTGGTAAAGTTAATTATTAAATTAGCCAATAAAATATAAAAGTATATTTTTATACGATTTTAATCTTTTACATAATTATAATTTTAGTATTTAAAAAAAAAATACCAACGTTTTCTAACGATAACTAAAAGTTAGAATAAGAATGCAATTGCTAAAATAATTAGCATACTGTAAACATAAAGTTAAAAATATTTTAAAGTAAACTAACAATTGAAATATTTTTTCTATATATTTTTTTTCTCGTATTTTTACTTTTAAAGATAATTAAGATTTTAACATCGTATTTTTTCTCGTTAATAGAAGAAATTTTAAACTTGATGGCAAAAAATGGTAAAAACTATTAAATATATATTACCAGTTTCAAACTAGTCGACTACGAACCTAAGTATAATAATCGAGTCGAGTTGAAAAGGGCTTATAAATTATAAGTTATTCAACAAACTTTAAATTAACTTAAATGTGACATTATAAATATAGCATAGTTGGCAAAGTGATAAATATATTCAATATTCAATCATATATTGAATTTGAAATTTCTACTAAAATCATCACATTCTTATTAAATTTTGTGTTGGATTAAGTTCCGACAGAATTATATTTTATAGATGTAGTTGACAACATGGTATTTATGTATCTTTCTAAGAGCTTCGCAATTTGTTTGAAGGTTTCTGAATCCTAAATATATATTCACAAAAGAACGTGGATTCACACGTGACGTGCATGCTGGATAAACTACATCATCCGCTGTTTCATGAGAAGTTTAGGTCATCTAATTAAATTTATATTTGGTGTATGATAACACAATTGAATTGGATCATATATTTTCCATAATTTTTTTAACCTTTTTATAATAATTATAACAATATTTGAGAAAAATACTTAGAATAAGAGTCAAAATATAAGGACAGTGAATTTTTCTAGTTTGAAGATGTGAGACACATTTTCGTTTTCATAACGAACTGTTTCGATCTCAATTAATCGATGTTTCCTTATGGTTTTTTCTTTAAAAGCATTTTGATAGGTGAAAGAAGAAAAAGTATATAAATAATCACTCGTCTATGAACTATGTTAAATTATATTAACATATTTTGAAAGGTAATTTTACAAATAATCATGTTTATAATTAGTTAATTGATAAAATTTAGGAAAAACTAATTTAAATATTTAAATAATTTATGAAAGATTTTATTGATGTTATGCTTAACTATGTTTATATTTTTAAAATTTTAAAATATACATTCATTTTTATTATTTATAATAAAATATCATTTTTATTTTTTTTATAAATGAAACTCACATATTTTATTTTTTAATAAAGTTACAGTCAATTTTATTATAAAAAAAATACATTTTACTTAATAAAATAAAGGAGGCGAACGTCAATATATTAAAAATATAAAGGAGATGAATGTATTTACTAAAAATATAAAAAAAACTATTTAAAATTATGAAAAGAAAATACGAGTATTATTTTATTAAAAATATAAGGATTGTAGATATTTCGTTTGAAACTAAGAAATCAGTATAATTTTCTTTATTTGAAAAATGTAAGTCCAATTTTAGAACCATATATTGTTAGAGATAATTTATATTTTTGTGTGCTTATAAGTCATAAATATTTTAATTTTCCATGTAAAAATTAAAATATGTCTGGATAAAATAAAATAATTTTTAACTCAAATTAAAAAATGAGTCTATTATTGAATTTTTTAAATCAAACGCACTTCTTGTTTTTTTTATTTTAGTTAAAAAATAATTTATTATTTATTTCACCTAATTATTATTTATTTGTTGCTATATAATTGTCATCTCTGTTGGTAAGATTTAATTACTTAATTTACGAGGATTAGTAAATTGTCAAATTTATTACTAAAAATTGTAAATTTATATTTTTTTAAAATTTGTCTTTTTTTTTTCTTGCTGGTCAGGTTTTCACTCGTCTATTGGAAGAAAGACTAATTCTATACATAGTAATGTAATTTTTGCTGTGGACTCATTACATAAAACGGAAAACAAAACACAAATTTCTTATTGTATACGGATTGTGAGTACAATATACCTAATTAGTTATTAATCCATGATGTTATTCTCTCTTTCTTCTGATTATTTATCAATAAATATTTTTTTATTTAATTATTAATATTTTAGCATGCAAAAATTAATGAATGAGATATATATAGATTAAAAGTTTTATAAAAACAAATAAACATCACTTCTAATTTGAGTATTATTTTGAACTTATGTTTTGTCATGGGTATTTTTTTATTGTTATTATTATTACTTCACCACTCACAAGGCATTGAAGCAAAAATTTATAAAACTTCAAACTTATTTTAATTTTAAAAAAGTTTAAAACTCAAAACCAACATCGATTCAAACAACTTCTTAAGATGTAAGCTCCTTGCAAGCAAATGTTAGATTAAAAGATAAAAGAGGTTAACTCAATCGAAAACGATAAACTAAAATTTGAATCTTTACTATAATGTTTACCACTATCTCAAATAATTTGTTTTAAGGAAAAATATGTGTATTCATACTAAAATATTAACTTTGAATATGAAACCTATTATTATTTATGTGTATAATAAGTGTAAAATATTTAAGAATCAAATTTAGTGTGAGTATAAAATCAAAAGTATAATATAATATTAAGAAGAGAAGAGATAAAATTTAAATTTAACTTATAAATTATGAAATGTTATAATCTTTATTCTCTAACCTATAATAACTTATATTATTTTTTTAATTAAAGAAACAAGAAAATATGAAAGGAGCTGTTTAGTGTGCTTAATTTTTTATACATGACATGTGGTAATTTTAATATAAATAAATATGTTGTTATAAGTTGAAGTATATAAATTAGAAAAAGGCATGCATGTAATATATGGGAGTTAATATAAGATATTTATTATTGTATAAATTAATGATTGGAGGGAGAATAGTTGGGATGTGAGTTTGAGAGGGAGGAGGGTATATGATAGTATGTCCACATGGATGAAAATAGATTAAAGAAATAGTCACCTTCTTCTCATTCTCAACCCTCTTTTCTTTCTTCCCTATCTCTACCTTCTACCCCATATATAGAGCCCACTCACACACACAATATTACATCCATCCACCACAAAATGGAAGACACCAAATCCAGGTTCAAGAGGATTTGCGTCTTCTGTGGCAGCAGTTCAGGCAAAAAACCTACCTATCAAGAAGCTGCTGTTCAACTTGGCAGGGAGCTGGTAACGTCCCTTTTTCTTTTCTTCCACCTATTTCTTCCGTTACAATATTCGAATCCTTTCTGTTCAAAACTTGCTCTAAAAAAGGCGAATTGAAATCTGGAATTGGTTGATGATTGAATCTGAATCCCCCGGGATTTTTGGTTTTGATATCATATAGATTAGTTGGATTCAATGAACTTTTCCTTTTTTTTTTCTTTATCTCTTGCCTCTTTTTGTCCCTTCAGCCGCATTGCTACATGAACCTCTCTTTTGTTCCATTTACTAACCTTTTCTTCTATAAGTTTTGTACTAATTTTAATGATTCATTTTGATTTCTCACTCTGGAGCTCCACATTTTTCCTTTCGTCACGCATCTCTCTTCCTCTTATTTTCTTTTGTTTTTATGTAAAAAAATAATAAACAAGCTCTGGAGTGGCAACTCGTGCTTATGATTTTGGAGGAAATGTGGTTTAGGGTTTTAGTTTGGCATGAGAGAGAGAGAGAGAGAAACGCGCACATATGCACACAGAGAGATTGCGAGGATGCTAGCTGTAATATGCTGTCAGTTAAGCTCTGCCTTCTTGCATGATCTTTGTTTCCCCCTACAATACTTTTTTTTTCAACACTCAAAAACCTTCAATCTTTAAATGAAAACAAATAAATAAATAAAAACATATTTCCTTTTTTTTTCTTTTTTTCTTTTTTCTTTTCTAGGGAACAAACGTGCTTCCTAGGTATTATTACTCTCTGAAGTGTGTTATTATATATCCTTTACCATTTCCCACAAGCTTCCATGACCAAATCAAACATCCATGTTTTTTTCCATATGCCCGGTAGTTGTCAGCCTAATATATGGTAAAAACTCTCACTACTCTATTCGTTGTTTCAGTTAAAATATATAATAGTAAAAAAATGGCATCTTCGTACGGTGCCCTTTTGGTTGCTCCCTCCACTAAACGGTTATAATAAAATTATATTATTTTGACCATGTCCAAACTTATTTGGTTTCGTTTGTTTAATTGTGTTTTCATGATGAGTGTTGTGACACGCGTCTACGTGGTTTGGTTTTCGATGTGTTTTGAAGGTGGAAAGAAGGATTGATTTGGTGTATGGAGGTGGCAGCGTGGGGCTTATGGGTCTCGTTTCTCAGGCAGTTCATGATGGTGGGCGCCATGTTCTAGGGTTTGTAATTCTCACTCTCTCCCATTTTGTGTTGCACATGTGTATCCATATATGATAGGCCAGCTTAATCATTTTTTATGAGCCATACTGTTTTTTTTCTTCCACGTTTCCTACTTCCAAGGCTACATTTGTGTTTCCATTCTCTTCAAGGTAAAGGTTGTGTGTAAGGAGAGTTACCTTGAATGTGACTTTGGAATTAGTGAATTAAGTAAGACAAAACATGTACTCACTGACTCATTCCTCTTTCCCATGTTCTTTGAGAAATGGTAGAACATCACGGGATCAAATGCTGGCAATGTGGGACATTATTTTCTTAATCAAATTAAGGTTCCGAGTGTAGGTTCAAAGGGAGCATCTTGGATAAAGAATAATAATAAAAAAATCACTGGGAGTAATAGTATGTGGGGCATTCTGCACCGTTGTTGGGATTTAAAAAATGGATAAAGAGAAAATTGAAAAATGTGACCTTTACCGGTAGTTAGAAGCTTCTTGGGCAGCTTTGTGTATTGGATAAAGTTGAATCCCTTTTGTTGGCTCTTCCAGAAAGGGACGTTAGAACGTTTTTGCGCAACAATTGGAGCCAACATCAATTTTTTTCTCAATAAAAATAACTCATTTTATATAAGTTAGGCAACGTCATGTTTCCTTCTTTCAGTATTTTATTTATTTTCTTCTTTCTTGCACTTCCAAGAAAACATCGATTCCTTCTTCCACCACTCAATTAGTTTAACATCCTCACTTTATACTATATCTTTATAGTCAATATGGTTAAGTTCCCATTTTTTTTCTTATAAATAATACCTATATTAATATTATAAATTAAGGTCTTTTAGTTACATTATTCTAACCACAAATTAATACCTGTGTATATATATAATAGATTTGTTACTTTTTAAAAAATAATATTAGATATATTAAATTCATACATCGGTATCATTCACCAAAAAAATGAAAATGTTTCACCTTTTCAATTTGTTGGACATCTGAAACGGGAAAATCTTGGCTTTGATTGTTCTGACCATGGGCTTGTTTGGTGCAGGGTTATCCCAACAAGTCTTATGCCAAGAGAGGTACATATAAATCCCTTTGTGAATAACTATTTAATTTATAGTAAATTAGTATATGGTGGTAGCATTATTAATTAAAGGTGGTGGATGAATGGTGATAGTTTTGCAAATGAAAATGCAGATAACAGGTGAACCTATTGGGGAAGTGAGAGCCGTATCTAATATGCACCAAAGGAAAGCTGAGATGGCCCGTCAAGCCGATGCCTTTATTGCCCTCCCAGGTAACAACTACATTTTTTCTTAACTATCAAAAACACAACATCCTCAATCTTCATTAATTATTGCATGAAAGGGGATGTTTCTTGTTCTTTCAGAAACATTCATGTATACATATATAGAATAGAACTGCTTCTAATTTTTGAAGCAATGGATGGATTAACAGGAGGATATGGAACCCTTGAAGAATTGCTCGAAGTCATTACATGGGCTCAGCTTGGGATCCACAGCAAACCCGTAAGCTCTGCTCCTCAATTTTAATGCCTTCTTAACATTTATTCCAATTCTCTTAAGAAAAATATTATTATAAAGTAATATGTTGTTCATTAAAATGTATTTTTTTATTGCACGAGTTAAAACTAATTATAAATTATTCAGTCTTCAAGTGAGATGCTGAAAAATAAGAATATTGTTTAAGAAATAAATGCTTTTTTAGTTATAAATATTTGAAGATAAATTCAAACTCCTCAAATTCTATATATTTCATTTATCTTATAGAAACCTCTGCGCGAGAGAGGGCGAAAACATAGGAAAATAAAATTTGATACAGTAGAATCCATATATAGCTTTTGAAATGGAACAAATGATATATTGTGAATGTGGATTAACTTTTTATCTATTATTTTTATCGATAAAGAATATAATAAAATAAGTTGAAACATTAAAAAAAAAATATTTTAACTCTTATACAAAGATATATTTTAGACTATATGACATTACTCCTATAATTCAACAATTTAAGAAAATTCTTAATACAAAACATTGTAAGAGGATACATTTCAACAAAAATTGTCTCATCACTTTTCTCATTAAATATCAACTAATCTTAAAAATAAAAAATAATTAATTATGATTAAATTAAATATTCTTTTATAAATTAAAAATACTAATATTTAAAGTAGTTTTTTATTATGAATAAAAATTATAAATTGATTTTTATCTAATATTAACTATAAAGATTTTACCTACTAATTATTTTAAATTTTAACTTATATATTACTGTTTTTCCCTTAATAAACTCTTGTGTAGGGTTTATTATCTATTGTCATGTTACGATATACTACTATTTTTTTGGTTAAATAGCCAAGTTGATTATTAGTTGACTGGATATATGACTCAGTTAAGTAGAATGCTTCTCAACAACTTCCAATTCGATTCCATTATATTGGATGCTACTTAGAATATATACACTAGTAGTTTATATGTATGATATAAATATAAATGTGATTAACTACCAGGAAGCTTCAATACATACAGAATCCGATAAACTTGGGCTATTTAATTGGAATTCACATGAGAGAATAGTCTCTGATCTTTCTTAGTTAATCATTGTCACGTTACATAATTATGAAAGTTCTCCATTTGAAAAAAAAAACTAATATAAAACTGATAAAGATTGAAACAAATTGGTCAATGAGAATTGTTGGTAACATAGATAGAAAGTGTTGATTTGTGAATTTTGTGAGATGCAGGTGGGGCTCTTGAATGTGGATGGATTTTACAATTCCTTGTTGTCTTTCATTGACAAGGCCGTTGATGAAGGCTTTATATCCCCTAAGGCACGACGCATTATCGTGTCAGCACCCACAGCCAAACAACTCATGCTAGAACTAGAGGTGACTAAATACTGCCTCCCACTTTAAAAATACAAAATGACCCATGTTATGTTCTTCAAGGAACCCTTCATCAATAACTAGTACTACTACTTAATATACAACTTGCTAAATCAACTTGTTCTTCATATTCCATGTCTTTTCTTGCTTGTACTTTTAATTATATCGACATATATTTTATGGAAGCAGGAACATGTCTGTGAGCAAGATGAGTTTGCGTCCAAGTTGGTGTGGGAAGAAAGACTGAATTTCGTTACTGAATCAGAAGTGGCCATGTGATTAATGATCCATGGTTTTTTGGGGTTTTACATTTATAGCATTTTGGGTACATAGAAGTAGGATTCAATGAATGACTCATTATATGGGCATAGGAACCTTAGAACCAATACACCATTTTTTTTTACCAACCTTTTTTAGCACACGGGAAGGGTTGTTCAAAATGTGGAAAATCCTAATTGAAATTTATGTTTCCATTGCCTTGGCAATCACGGCAACCTTTTCAGCTTCACTCTTTGAACCAACCATTACTTTTAGATAAATTCTTTAATAACAACTTGATCAAAATTGCCAGTTGAAAAACACTAGAGAATATGTACTCGTAATCAAATATGTAACCATCTAACTCCCTCAAGGGACAAATGGATATATATATCAATTATGTTGTTCCTGAATTCATATTGCTGGATTTAATAAGCTGATTAATAGGTGTTCATCCATAAACACGATGTATATGCACAGCTGTCTACAGGCAATCTTCCTTTATTCTTGGGTACATGCTTACACAATAGTATAGAAATAATTGGAAGTGATTTTTCATTTTATATAAAAGTAGTTTTGCATTGTACTAGATGTCTAAGTCTCTTTCAAATTGGCTACCTGGTGTTGGTAATATGATAAAATTTTGTGCAAGTGGCCGAGTTTTTTTTTTTTTTTATAAAAAATGCTCGAATGACTACTTTCAAAGAAAATAATGACAATCATGTTAAAAAGCAAAATTATGTTCTGATTAAAGTATCTCATTCAATTAAATGAGAACTGAGAGGGTATATTATATTGATACTAATAAATAAATGTTAATGAATAGAAGGATTGAGAAGGTCATGTTAATGTCTAATGTGACGATTGAAGGTAATACTTAATTAAAGGTGAAATGAATATTTTGTATTTAAAAAACTCATTCTCAATTCTATAATTTGAAAATATTTTTTTTTCTATTTACACATTTCAATTTATATAATTCAGAAAGTATTTTTGAATCTAAAATATTTTTTTCTTTAAAAAATACAAAATTCAAAAAGAATTTTTAGATCCAAAAATATCTTATGAATTTCATAATTCATATATATATATATATATATATTAAAAAATTGTTATAAATTATAAAATTCAAAAAAAGTTCAGATCACCATCCCAAATGAAAAACATCAATAAAAAAATATTATTTTTTATGATTTAAGAAACACGGAGTGTCACAATAAGATATGGAGGTGTTGAAAGATATAACATTAATTGTTATATTCAATTATTTTATTCTTGTATAATAGGTGTTACTTTTTTCATTCTATAAATGTAAAGTTATGTTAAAACATCTCTAAAGGGATAGGTTTAAGAGTTTTTTTAATTCTTCGAAACAACTCTTTTTACTGAGATAAAACATGTCTCATTTACTTCTCCGAGCAACTTAATAATAAAACATTATTTTATTTACGAAAGAAATTATTCAATCTCGAAGTCCTTGATGCTGTCAAATATTTCTTGGCCTTAGAAATGACAAGGTCCTCAAAAGGGAGTAATCTATCTCAAAGAGAGTATGTTTCGTCGGTGTTGGTTTCAATACCTACACCTATGGATCTTCGTTTGAACTTGTTAGCCACAGAGGACAAGATATTGCTTGAATATTTTCTGTATAGAAGGCGAAATGGTCACATAATGAGCTTACTTCACTGTTTCTTGACCAGATATTCTGACAACGTACACAAATTAAGCCAAAACATGGCTTCACCAAACCAGGAGTTAGCATATACAAGCAATAATACATCATTTACTGTAATACATCGAGCGAGCACCTGCCAAAGAACTATTCATTTGACTTCAAACACATCCACACCGACATTCATAATTAGTCCAATTAGTTCATGTCAAATCTGCCCTTCAGATCATTGATTTGTTATCTAAGTCATTAACTGCTGCTCATTTTCAGACCTTACTTTTCAAACCATCCTTGGTCCGTACTTCCGATCTTGAGGGGTATTGCAACTAATACTGATAATTAGTTAGCTAGCTATCCAACCATGTATTAGCTGGACAATGAAATTAGTTTAAGTTTAAGCTACTAAACTTTTCACTGTATATATTCGCCTCTTTAGTAATAACGGTTAGATGAGTGAGAAGTTTTTTCCCTTTTTCTCTGAACAATGTTTGCACAGTTCAATAGTCCATAAGCAATAGTTCGTAAAGAAGTGGCGTAAAAATTATTTCAAATAGCAGAATTAATGTGAGGTTAATGATTGGTACAAAATTAGTACCCACTAGTTGTATTCAATTAAGTCATTCAGATCAGATCATCTAATCTAAGTTTCTGGGAAAATTCTGGTCACCAACCACGATATACGCACGACAAAAAAAACAAACTATAAGAACTACCTATATGGATTCACCAAGCTCCACTCAGACGACAACAAGAATTAAAACCAAAAAAAAAAAGAATAGTCCTCATTCAACTAAAAACTAGAGTATTCATAACTGGTGGCAGGTCAAGACCAGGTTTGGCTGCTAGAGATCATTATAGTTTATTCAATTCTCTATTGCATTGTCCATCAGAAACATAGTAACTAAAAAGGCATTGGCATATCCTTAGAAACCAAAACTAAGTTAATCGAACAATCATAGCCCACCAAAACAAAAGCCTTGTAAATGAAGGAGTGAATACAACATAGTACAAAAAAATTTAGCCACAGATGTAATGAGAGCTAATGCAGTGTAAAACAATAAGATCAAACAAATCAATATGCATTGCAGTTTTGTAATTCAACATTTCAGTGCCACAAGTTATTGATCATTAAGAAAATAAGACCAGATCTTCTCTGTCCTCTCCCTCAATTTAGCAACCAACAACAAAAACAATAATCTTGCCTATATAGATCAATAAGTCACATGGCATCATTGAGTTTAGTCAGAAATCAATTCTCTTTGATGTTATTATTCAATTCATCTACAAACCACCTTATTGTTCGTAACTGATACCTCGATGAAACAAAATGGAAACTACAGCATTTAGCCAATGACGAATATGGACAATTCTACCGAAATTTGCCCTAAATGTTTTTGTTGATTGGTGACTGCTGACTCAATGACTTCAATAAGGTAAGAGATAATGTCGTTTGGTGAATCTGACCAATGATACCAACAAGGCAGTATCCCAAAGACCATATGTTGGTTGTATATTTTTGTGCAGATAATCTGCCATACAGAATGTGCACAATTTGATTTTGAAACAAAAAGGAAAGGAGAAAAAGGGAGATTATAATGAGGATTATTATGCAAGAAGCTTTGATGAGTATGTAACAATAACATGTAACAAAGATAGCACAATTATACAGATATTCCAATAACAACATTTTTCCAATGAGATTTCTCATCCGCACCAAACAAATTTTCTTTGTCGAGAGCCGTGTACAGTACCTTAAAAATTCTCGGGACTATCATCCAATTGTTTCTCGTCTTCTATATCAACCTCCAAAATCTCCTGAAACCAAGGCATTAAAAGGGCACAAGTTATGTAACTGTTTAGCTTTGCACTATTTACCTGAGTGTTGTTTTCGCGTTTTAGAAAAGAAACATAAGAGACTCACAGGAATCCTCTGTTTGAGATAATTGGCGATTCTGGCAAGGACCATGGAGCGCTCGTGCCAAAAGCGACCCCTAAGGCTAAGCTTCACAAAAGGTCCATCCAGGTCAGCTAGTTCAACCACTCCTGAAATTAGACTATGCAGGGTTACTCCATTACAGTTATCATCACACCAGAAACTACCAACTACCAATCAACATAACGCTTACCTTACCTGTCATACCAACAGAGGTGTCAAAGATTTGACCCAGCTCCTGTCGAGCGTCCTCCAAAACCTGTTTGACGTTGTTTTCTGTGAGGTCAATCGGCGGTGGAACGGGAAGAGCCGCTGATAGAGGTTTCAACATCCTCCGTGCTTTGCCACGTGTCATTGATTGAAGGTTTGTTGTGGAAGGTGGCTTTGGGGCATGGTAATTGGTGGTGGTGCATACCACCACTGATGAGAGGTTGAGAGTGCTTACATTGTGGTTACGGATGTGAAACACACAACACAGGCCCTTCTGGATTACGGACATACTCCTTCACTCTGCGTTTCTTCTTTCCCTCAATTTCTAACTCTAATCGGATAATGCAACACAGTGAAGTGGGCGTATATCATCGGATATGGATGGATAGACCCTAAAACATAAGTTTCTTGAAATAAAACACATTTTTTGACATGGCCTCCACACTTTCTTTTCTTAAGAAAAAACATTCCTTAATTAAGAAATATATTTACAAAATTTTCAATGACAAATATTTTTAAAATTTATTTTATTCTTCAAAATTACAAAAGTATTTTAAAGTACTGTATTCTAAAACCATTTTTCATATTTTTTGACAAAAAAACATTTATGTTCCTCAAAAGATCTCACAAGTCCAACCAATGGGCTGACTGCAGACCGTGGCACCCTCTGTCAATGGCCAATGGCTTTGTCTTCACAACTGAAGCATGAATAGTAGTCTGAATAAACATTTATAATGGTATTGTTAATATCTAGTAGATAAAACGTCAATGGAAATGTGTATTGTTTATTTAATAAATTGACAATGTAAAAGTATTATTTACTTTTTCATCCGGAAATTAGCTACGGCTTAAATAGACCTGTGGTGCTAAATTTCACCCTTGCAGTCAGTAAAACCCAATGTTGATTTGGTAAAGGCATACAAACATTACAACCAAAGTCACCTTGTACAACTCTCAATATATCTAAGATCAGTTTCATTACTCAAAGAATTATAATTGTTTTGAATTGAATTCTCTTCGTAAATGAATTTGATTTTATTAAACTGTTAAAATGGATTACCTGATCATGTCTATGAAAAACCCATACGATATAATATATTGACGCGTTTATAGGATAAAAACTTAATTGGTAAGTACATTAACTCTTCCATTGCATTTTTTATCTCTTTTATCTGCCGTTGTAGTAAGTATAATAAATTCCGATACAAGGGCCAAGTAACCTAAAGCTTCACTAATAGCTTATGGCTGAATAAATAGAGTTTTTATTATTATATAAGATCAGAATTCTCTCTATTTTTAACACCCTACTTCACCATGTATTCTTAACACGGAAGGACTCACCTGTACGAGAGAAAGAATAGACATTTCGTGATGAATTCAGTATATTTATATCCAAAAATCAACAGGCCTGTAAGTGTTAAAGAAATTCGTAATTAATGATAATTTTTTTTGGCCTTACAAATCTTAATATAAATCCAGTTAATTCTTACTTGCTTGATAAGGCTACATAACCCTGACCGCTTTTAGATCCATCACAGATAAAAGCATTGTCCATAAATAATCATGAAATGCATCATAAACAGCTGTAATGATAAAAATTGATACATAATTCATAAAATAATTTAGCAACGCAATCATTTATATAATCCTGAAGCAGATCCTGCCAATCAAAACTATATAAACTTGCGTTGCAAAACACAAATTCCTTTTACACCATTAATTGATACACGTGAGCAATTGCTTCTCTCAACAATTATCCTCCCTAAATAGCAGAGAAGTACTCTTTGCTAAGTTTAGGGTCTGGTTTCATGGACTTCTCACCAGGCTTCCACCCAGCTGGGCAAACTTCATCTGGGTTCTCCTGCACATACTGCAAGGCCTGCAAACCAATGCACATAAATGGATGCAAAGAATTTATATAAATGACAGATTACTGGAAGAAACAAACAAAAAGTTAAACATATACTAAAAAATTGTCAATCCTGGTGTTGTCCTGATTTTTCGTATAATTACCTGGAGCGTTCTCTTTGTCTCATCAACACTTCTACCAATGGCCAGGTTGTTAATGGTAGAATGCTGAATAACCCCTTCCTTGTCAATAATGAACAATCCTCTCAATGCAATCCCCTAATCATTGGAAACATTTAGAATTGTTGTGAAAGGTGCTAAAAAAGTTAATGAAAATCAATAGTTTCACAAACAATATTTAAACAATGAACCTAGACAGCATCCTACATTTCTTTCCAGAGAATTTGAAACTAAAGCACAAAATACATTGGGGCTGATGATAGCAGGGGAATATGAATATATCATTATAAAAATACCTGATCGGGAATGAGAACATCATAAGATTTTGAGATGGATTTGGTGACATCAGAAATCAAAGGATAATTCAAGTCGCCAAGACCACCCGACTTTCTATCAGTTTGAACCCATGCAAGGTGTGAAAACTACAATGATAACAACAGCACCACTGATCAAGAAGAAGCAAACTTAAGAAGGGCCTACGGATAAGGCTATAAAAAGTTAATTGTGCATTTAGAAATAGGAACGGTAATAGATCATAACATAAAAATCTGTCTGTTTTCTTGGGAACAAGTGGGAATACTGCGTCCCACTCCACAATGTCACACATCCTTCACAAATATTGAGAATAACATTACATCTGTGGGTCAAGAAAAAGACATTTCAATTATTAAGGTTGGAATGAACTCATTGTCCAATATTTGGCTTTCCATAATTTATATATAGTAATTTCCACTGACCATACTGTCCGATACATCCTAATTCTTTGCATTAAGTTTGAAAGAGAAAAAAATGCAGAATTCATACAGTTTTGCCAATTATGCTCAGAACTCTCAGTCATAGCTTCTTCCTCTCAAATGAATCATTAAAACCTTAACCTAAGCAGTTAGAGGGCAAAGTCATCGAACACCTTTCATGTTCTCAGCAGCTTGTATACAGGCAAAAAACATGTCTTTTCAAGAATCGATACAAGTATTACAGCAAACAAAGCCTTTTTCCTCAATTGGTATTGTCAGTTATATGGATCAAACAATGCCATAGAATAAAAGTATGGGGAAAAAATTATACAAGAGCTAGAATGTGAAGAAATAATTAAAAAAGGGATCAAAACAACTCACAACACTGTCAACTGACACACCCAAAATTTCTGTATTTAGTGCCTCAAACTCTGCATACCGGTCACTGAAGGCAGTGATTTCTGTACACAAGTAATGTAACAGTTAAAAAGGAGAAAATTTAGGATCCACAACAATCGCAATCGGAAGTCTACTAACCTGTCGGACAAACGAATGTGAAGTCCAGTGGATAGAAAAAGAGGATAACATATTTTTTCCCAATATAATCAGATAGTTTGACCTGACAGACAAGACAAGACAGCGTTTCATTCAACATAATTTGTAATCACAAAATTTACCAATCAGCATTCCATCGTAAATACCTTGATGAACTCCTGATCAAAAACGGCCTCTGCTTCAAAATCCGGTGCTGTGTTCCCAACTAATGGAAGTTCACTCTTTCAAAATAAGCAAACAAAAAAGAATAAATAAATTGCTTCAAAGGTCAGGCCAGAGAAATACTACACTCTAAAAAAATTGAGTTTTCAGCTTCATCAAGGAAGTTACAGCTGTAAAGGTTTGCAGAAAAAGATTCTCCCACACACGAACAGAAATTCCAATACAAAACTCACAACCTTGAAGAAGGAAGAATGTAGAATTACCATATTATTTTAAAGCATTGTTCGACTAATTACAAATTACAATGAATCTGTGCTACACTGGATGACATGCAACACATCTATGAAGTAATATGCTCAGAAATGCAGCAAACAGAAACAGAATTTTCACAATCACCGCCGTAGTTCATTTCCACAGTTCAGTCACAGAAGTGCATAAAATTAGCAGGTGAGCGAGAGCAGCGAGGACTAGAAACAAGAGAGTTGGATATGAAAGCACACATTGATGGGAAGAGAGAAAAATGCACAAAAAATAGAGGCCAACAAGCAAGCAAGCAAAGAAGCAGGTAACAGTAAAATCAGCAGAAACATAAAAAAGGAGCAAATTGTTGCAGCGCAATGTAAGATTTAAGTGGGAAAAGGAGAGTAAGTGGTAGGAGAAAAGAATTACCGAAGCCCTGGCAACGAAGGTTCTGAGAGGGGGAGATGAAGGATTGAGAGAAGTGCGTAAAGGTTTGAAAAGAGAATTGGGGGAATTGGGGAAGGAGAGGGAAGAAAAGGAAGAAGAAGGGAATTTGGGAGAGAAGAGAATGTTAGGGTTTGAGGATATGAGAGAAGCACAGGGAGCTGAGGAAGCCATGGGAGAGTGGGAGAGTGAGAGAGTGAGTGTAGATAGAATAGAATGGACGACGGAGAAAGCAGTATTTATCTAATAAATAACCTAAGAAATCAAATTCATTTTAATTTTTATGCACATCATATTTCTACCAATTTAACTTACACGGGCGTTTCAACATCTGATGCTGTGATGATGTATTCGAAATATATTTAAGTAAATTCATATAATAATGAAATAAAAAAATTGACTTCAGAAGTTATTAAAATTAGGTTTTCACGTATTCAATAAAAAAATAGCCAATATATCATTGACTAATCATAAATAATAATTTGTGTTATACAATTTAAAATGTTAAAAATATTCAAAATAATCAACTTCACAGTTTTTTTGCACGTATTCTTTTTGCATATATTACTTTATAAAAAAATGGTTTAAAAATTATTGCTGTAATTGTTTAAGTTTAATGAAAGAATCCCAAGCATTACAAAGAATTCATATCACTTATATGGGAGAATGTAACTTTATCGGTAATATTCTCTGAAAAAAAATGTTATCTTTATTTAAATCTTAAAGAATTGCTGTAAGGTTTAGAGTGATCTCCCAAAATCAACATCTTAATATTATTTTATGTTTTTTTTCGATGATATTTTTTTTTGTTAGTATTAATGTATTTATTAAAGTTTATTTGAAAGGTGGGTGTTTTAAGAAACTTGAAATCATAAATATATTAGATATATCGTATTTATAATCTCTCCAATACACATTATTTAATTGTGTAAGTTATTAGTTACCATAACTTGTGAATAATATCTTAAGTATGTAATAATCAATTTTATTGTAATTATATTAGCATATCAAGATATTAATTCAACCTACAGGGGTACATAAAGTATTTAGAATAAACAACATATAATTAAATATTATTATTTTCTCTTATTTTGTTAAATAAAGTATATTTAAAGATACTAAAGAACTATGTTCAATATTATGTGGTGTTATCACATAACTAAAACTAAAATTGAATTTCAATTTAAATAATTAAACTCTTATGAAGCAAATTTATTTCATTAGTAAATCTTACTTCAAACAGATAATGTTTTAGTTTACTTTGATTATTCTGAATTTTTCCTATCCACACGTTCTGGTTGTCTTTACTTTTTTTAATGTTTAATTAATAAAACATTCTTTTATGGAGTTTTCATATGTTTATTTTACTTATCTTTCTAATTTAATGGTTAGGTGTCCTTCGATTCTTAGTCTGTGAAACATTTAATCGTTTCATTTTTTTTATCAAAATAAACTAAATAAAAAATCTCTAAGTACAGTCACACAATTTATCTCTCAAATTAGACTTGTGCAAGTTCAGAATTTGGTTGATAGAAAATCAAATTCTGAAATGCAAGAATTTTTTTGAATTTGAAGATGAATTTTAGATTGAGGAAATTGATGGATTTGAGAGGAAATATTAACTAAAATAAAGTTATTTAGATTAAGAGAAAGAAATTAAAAGTGAATAAAAAATTATGAAAATTATATTTATAATTTTATATACAAAATATATATTTATTATAATAATCCTGTAACTATAAGTTTCCAAAATATATATATATATATATATATATATATATATATATATTTCTTACAAGTCAATTGTTGTTGATTTTAAATTTAAGATTATTTCTAAGATTTTGGCATATCGGCTTGCTCTTGTGTTTGCTAGAATTATTTCTCCTAATCAGTATGAGTTTGTGCAAGGCAGACAAATTCAAGATTGTATTGGTATTGTTTCTGAAACTATTAACTTGCTTTCTAAAAAAGTTCATGGAGGCAATGTGACTTACAAAATTGATATTCACAAAGCCTTTGACACTCTAAGTGGGAAGTTTTTACTATTAGTTTTGTCACGCTTTGGTTTTCACTCCTAGTTTGTCGATTAGATTAGTACTATTCTTCGTTCAGCTATACTTTCTATCAAAATAAATGACAATTTAGTGGGTTTTTTTTCCTTGTTGTAGAGGTGTTAGACAATGTGATCTTGTCTCCTCTACTTTTTTGTCTTGTGGAGGAAGTTCTTAATAGAGGTCTCTCAAAGCTTGTGAATGATAAGAAGATTCTACATATGACTAATCTGCAAGGTTTTTTCACTTTCTCTCATATTTTATATGCGGATGACATTTTTATAATAATTTTCTTAGACATTTGAGTAATTTTCTTAAAACATATGGTAATTTCTCTAGTCAATATGTTAATAATTCTACAAAAAATATATTTCACTAAATATTCAAAATACTTTTTATTTTTATCTAAGTATCGTGCTAATTGATTTGGTGGTCAACAAGATAAGGTAATTGTTATTTTTATCTTCCTTTCAACAAGATATTTTTCTCTTCGATCTCTTTCAACTCGCCCATTAAATAAACAAGTTATAAGAGATTGAAGAGATAATGAGGAAGTGGATCAATGAGTTGGAGACATATAAGTAACAATCATATAATCCCCTAATGACAAATCAAATGATAAAACATCTAAACAAAAATAAACAAATATTTTGAACACTCAATAAAACAATTTTTTTAATAGAAACTCAATTAAAAATAATCTAATTTATAAAATTTTAAACCTTAAAATAATGATAAGACATATATTTGTATGCGGAATATGATAAGTAATATTTTATTACAATTATGTTATAGAAGTAAGATGTGTTCTACTTAAAAAATAATTAATAAAGAAAAGTACAAGGAAGTCAATTTTAGAAATGAACAAATCCGACTCTTGATTTCAAAACCATTATGAAAAGAACCGTTCGGATAAAACACTCATGCCAAATAAAGCCAACCCTTCTAATGGAAGACTCGTACTTTTGAATGGGAAAATGCCATTATGAAGACATTTTACAATAGATTCATCGAACAGGAATTTATAAGTGAGATACAATTGACAACTGATCATGAATACAAGATATTCCTTTCCACAAATCAACAAGGATGCATTCTTAAAATCCTATGATCATTTTTGTTGGTGTTTCAAATCCTATGATCATTTCATGATTATTCTTACACATACCTACTTGCTCGATAAGGCTACAAAACCATGATCCCTTTTTCCTCCATCATATATAAAAGCATGGTCCATAAATAATCATGAAATACATAAAAAAACAGACGTATTGATAAAAATAGATACATAATTCATTCGAAAATTATTGAACAGTATGCATTTATATAATCATGAGACCCTCTCAATCAAAACTTTATAAACTTGCGTTGCATTATACAAATTATCATTGATTGATACATATGAGCAATTGCTACTCTTCAACCATTATCCTCCCTAAATAGCAGAGAAGTACTCTTTGCTAAGTTTAGGGTCTGGTTTCATGGACTTCTCACCAGGCTTCCACCCAGCTGGGCAAACTTCATCTGGGTTCTCCTGCACATACTGCAAGGCCTGCAAACCAATGCACATAAATGGATGCCAAGAATTTATATAAATGACAGATGACTAGAAAAAAAAAAAAAAAAAAAAAAAAAAAGAGTTCAACATATACTAAAAAAATTGTCAATCCTGGTGTTGTCCTGATTTTTCGTATAATTACCTGGAGCGTTCTCTTTGTCTCATCAACACTTCTACCAATGGCCAGGTTGTTAATGGTAGAATGCTGAATAACCCCTTCCTTGTCAATAATGAACAATCCTCTCAAAGCAATCCCCTAATCATCGGAAACATTTAGAATTGTTGTGAAAGGTGCTAAAAAAAAATAATGAAAAGCAATAGTTTCACAAACAACATTTCAACAATTAATCTAGACAGCATCCTACATTTCTTTCCAGAGAATTTGAAACTAAAGCACAAAATACATTGGGGCTGATGATAGCAGGGGAATATGAATAGCCATCAATTTAAAAATACCTGATCGGGAATGAGAACATCATAAGATTTTGAGATGGATTTGGTGACATCAGAAATCAATGGATAATTCAAGTCGCCAAGACCACCCGACTTTCTATCAGTTTGAACCCATGCAAGGTGTGAAAACTACAATGATAACAACAGGACCACTGATCAAAAAGAAGCAAACTTAAGAAGGGCCTACGGATAAGGCTATAAAAAGTTAATTGTGCATTTAGAAATAGGAACGGTAATAGATCATAACATAAAAATCTGTCTGTTTTCTAGGGAACAAGTGGGAATACTGCGTCCCACTCCACAATGTCACACATCCTTCACAAATATTGAGAATAACATTACATCTGTGGGTCAAGAAAAAGACATTTCAATTATTAAGGTTGGAATGAACTCATTGTCCAATATTTGGCTTTCCATTATTTATATAGTAATTTCCACTGACCATACTGTCCGATACATCCTAATTCTTTGCATTAAGTTTGAAAGAGAAAAAAATGCAGAATTCATACAGTTTTGCCAATTATGCTCAGAACTCTCAGTCATAGCTTCTTCCTCTCAAATGAATCATTAAAACCTTAACCTAAGCAGTTAGAGGGCAAAGTCATCGAACACCTTTCATGTTCTCAGCAGCTTGTATACAGGCAAAAAACATGTCTTTTCAAGAATCGATAAAAGTATTACAGCAAACAAAGCCTTTTTCCTCAATTGGTATTGTCAGTTATATGGATCAAACAATGCCATAGAATAAAAGTATGGGGGGAAAATTATACAAGAGCTAGAATCTGAAGAAATAATTAAAAAAGGGATCAAAACAACTCACAACACTGTCAACTGAAACACCCAAAATTTCTGTATTTAGTGCCTCAAACTCTGCATACCGGTCACTGAAGGCAGTGATTTCTGTACACAAGTAATGTAACAGTTAAAAAGGAGAAAATTTAGGATCCACAACAATCGCAATCAGAAGTCTACTAACCTGTCGGACAAACGAATGTGAAGTCCAGTGGATAGAAAAAGAGGATAACATATTTTTTCCCAATATAATCAGATAGTTTGACCTGACAGACAAGACAAGACAGTGTTTCATTCAACATAATTTGTAATCACAAAATTTACCAATCAGCATTCCATCGTAAATACCTTGATGAACTCCTGATCAAAAACGGCCTCTGCTTCAAAATCCGGTGCTGTGTTCCCAACTAATGGAAGTTCACTCTTTCAAAATAAGCAAACAAAAAAGAATAAATAAATTGCTTCAAAGGTCAGGCCAGAGAAATAGTACACTATAAAAAAAATTGAGTTTTCAGCTTCATCAAGGAAGTTACAGCTGTAAAGCTTTGCAGAAGTAGATTCTCCCACACACGAATAGAAATTCCAATACAAAACTTACAACCTTGAAGAAGGAAGAATGTAGAATTACCATATTATTTTAAAGCATTGTTCGACTAATTACAAATTACAATGAATCTGTGCTACACTGGACGACATGTAACACATCTATGAAGTAATATGCTCAGAAATGCAGCAAACAGACACAGAATTTTCACAATCACTTCCACAGTTCAGTCACAGAGGTGCATAAAATTAGCAGGTGAGCGAGAACAGCGAGGACTAGAAACAAGAGAGTTGGATATGAAAGCACACATTGATGGGAAGAGAGAAAAATGCACAAAAAATAGAGGCCAACAAGCAAGCAAGCAAAGAAGTAGGTAACAGTAAAATCAGCAGAAACATAAAAAAGGAGCAAATTGTTGCAGCGCAATGTAAGATTTAAGTGGGAAAAGGAGAGTAAGTGGTAGGAGAAAAGAATTACCGAAGCCCTGGCAACGAAGGTTCTGAGAGGGGGAGATGAAGGATTGAGAGAAGTGCGTAAAGGTTTGAAAAGAGAATTGGGGATATTGGGGAAGGAGAGGGAAGAAAAGGAAGAAGAAGGGAATTTGGGAGAGAAGAGAATGTTAGGGTTTGAGGATATGAGAGAAGCACAGGGAGCTGAGGCAGCCATGGGAGGGTGAGAGAGTGAGTGTAGATAGAATAGAATGGACGACGGAGAAAACAGTATCTATCTAATAATAACCTAAGAAATCAAATTCCCTTTATGCTACTCCCACCTACCTGCTGCATATCATATTTTTATGGAATTTTTCGCTCATTTCCCTCCACTCTCCTTAATGAATATACTTGTACCTTTACTTATATTTATCTAAATATTATTTTATAAAATATCAAAATAAAAATTAAAGAAGTACGATAATATTAAAATAATATCAGAATTATAATTACATAAACTTTAAATAGAATACAAATAAACTAAAAATAATAGTGCTTTAATAATTTTATATTAAGAAAAGTATAAAAATAAAAAAATCATTAAATAATAATTAAATTTAAAAATAAAAATAATTAATTATTATATTAATTAACTTATATATTATTTTAAAAATTACAAAATTATCGATATTTAAAATAATTTTTATTATTAATAAAAAATTAGAATATAATTTTTAATTTGATATCAAATTAATTGATTATTGTTATTAATATTTCTAAATTTTAAATTAATCTCTTATGTAACATCCCATAATTTACATATAACTATTACAATAAAAGTTGTAAAAGATACTATACCAACTTGGAGTTTCTCATGATTAGGATTTATAGAAATACAAATATTTACCTATTCATATTCATATACCAACTTGTATGGTCCTATGCTCATGTACATAGTACAGTCATCGCAGTTCAAACACAACACAAAAAAGCAAGGGTAAGCTAATGAAAAGAAATTTCATATCTTATCTAATTTTTGCAAAAAGAACCAATCCAACGAATTGTTTATAAACATTTCTTTAAATGTTGTCATATAAAATTTCAATATCAATTTCATCATTCATATAGACCACACATGGATCTATTTTCAATCACAATCATTGGATTTCATTTCAATCCCACTTCATCTTCCGGAAGACTCATTAAGTATGCCCCTACCAGAGACTAACACCTGATCCAAAGATTACCAGCAAATCCAATAGAAAGGATCAGGTAAGTTCAAACATCCAATATCGAGTGTTGACCCGGTGTGTATGAACTCCCTCTCAGCTTCTCATCACCTGATATCTTAGTCTACATGACTTAGATCATCAATAAAGCCAGAGGATCTCCATTAAACATAGGCTTTTCATACTTAATGTACCATCAAATAACAAGTCATACATTATCCCAAATGTATGGCATCAATTTCATACAATTTTCATCATTCATATATAATACATATCATTCAATCAAAACATTTTAAAAATTTATACCATTCAAGAACTTTTCCAACATCAAAACAATATTTAACTTTCAAACTATCAAAATATAATATTTATAAAGTTTAAATAATATATAACACAAACACACAATATATAAACAAATAACATCCTTGCAAGAGAAATTGAATATTGGGACCACGTCCCCTCCATATGCAGATCTTCTACCCTAGGGTACTATTAAAAATTAAATTTAGTTTCCCTTACCTCAATTGCTTACTTTCCAAGCAACTTTTATAATTTTATTCCTCACAGTCTGGATAAGCTTCAAGATTTACGGGCCTAATGCAAGTTATCCAAACAGAACAAAAATTCAGTATATAGTAGAATAAGTTGAGAGGATTAAACTTCTCACAATTGACCCCACCAAGATTGATGACTAAATCCTAAGGAAAAATAGAGAACAAAGGAACTTTAGAGCAAAAATGAACTTACTCTGTTTGAAAATCTGATCGGGCAGAAATGTTCCTTAACTACTCAGCTACAACATGGTCCGATCAGATTTTAAAATAGATGAAGATTGGGAGAGAAAATTAAGAGAGAAGGAAGAGAAAATTAAGAGAGAAGAGTGAGAAGAGAATACGAAGAGAGAGAAAAAAAGCAAAAATAAAGAAAAAAAAATGGTGCGGGGCAACCATTATGCTTCTTTATTTTTTTATACCGTTACATCTTAAATATTAATAAAAGTTAATTTAAAATATAAAATATAAAATATAATTTAAAAGTTATTTATATTTTATTATAATCAATCAATAATGTGAAAATAATAATTAATTATGATAAACTACATATTATGTAAGAATTTCCAATCATGCTCTCTTATATAATAGATTGTGTTGGATGAATGTATGTTGATCTCAATCTTTTTCTCCATACAAGCACTCAATTAAACAACCATTCATGCTTTTATGTTGAACTTACATATTATTAGCAAATTTGGCAACTGTGGGCCTGAAACCATGATGTGCACGTACACCACCAAAAGACCAAAGTTACCCATTGGAACAACAAAAATACCAATTAAGCAATTGCAAAACAAACATCTATAATGTGGTTTGAAGAGTTTACTCATCCTTCTATAATTGGATCTCAATAACTTCACCCTAACATTAAATACTTCAGCTCAATCAACAACACAAGTATGGAGAAAACTCAGAATAACAACGATGTCCCAACTTCACATAAAGTGCAAAGCAACAATTGTAAACAACGATGAAAAACACAAGTGTGATCCAATGCCCACGCACATGGGTATATAAATGCAAAATGGTGAAGCAACCAACAACTCTTTCAAGTGTATGGTCAACTAAAGCCATGAACATGTTCATGGTAAAAGAATCAATTCCTACACACATGGTAGTTGATGCTACTACTAGAGGAGTAACTTTTGTGTTGCATGCATTGTTTAAGATGAAAGAGCAATGTGGTAATTCAACCAATGATATGGGGTGACTTTATTATAGTTTAATTTTAAGGAGAAATAGTTATATTTGAAGTGACTTTTAAAACATATTATTATTTTTAAAAAACAGTTTAAAGAGAGGAACTCTAAATCTTTAACTTATTTTATGAAATCATTTTAAGAAAACGCCAAATCTAACATAATTATAAAAATTAAGTGAAATAATAAATTAAATTAATTAAAGAAAGTGATCGAAGTAGCCAGTAGCCCAACTCATGAGACTCATCTTAAATAAGATGAATTTGAAAGATAGAGATAACATAACTCCTGCCAAACACTTGAAAAGCATAATTGAATTGACTCGTACTTTGTCTTCTTGTTCCATGAGAAGTCCCTCTTATGGAAATTGTGTGGCTTTGCCAAATACTGGACCACTTCAGCTACCTCCACGTCTATAAACAATCAAATTCGTAATTTAAATATGACAGCCAAATCTTTTATATGCATCTCTCTCTCAATTCTATATATGTTAAGAAAGAGAAACATAATATACACTTATGTTTTGCCTTTTCAATAAATAGATGTTTTAAACTATCAATAGCTCAAGTAACTAAATAAATTATTGATATCTAAATTAGTTTTTATTATTCATAAATAGTTTTAAAATTAGTATCTAATTAGCTATTTAAGTTTTAGCGACCAATTATTTAGATTATAAACTTGGTATCTAAAACTTTCGAATCTAATTGATACAAATTTAGAAATTATTTACCAATAATAGAAATTAATTTATATATCAATTGTACCATCTTGGATTTAGTCGGTCATATACCGATTAGTTTGACTCGCCAGGTGGTTTAAGGCCAAGGTCACCATGATTTTTGAAACTATTATTATAATATATGTTAGTGTAATAATATTAATTTAGATAAATATATTATGGGAATCAATTTTATTAATGCACAATTAACATGATTTTAATACATAATATTCCAACCTCTTTGAATGCTATAATTTACTTACTCAATATCCTTGGTTATATTACATAAACGTTCCAATTATATTACAGAATACTCCAATTTATATACATGATATTCAGATTTTATGAAAAATTACCATAATATGACACATTAATGCCTGAAGGAACCATAGTCAAAGATTCAAGCCCATGAAGGCTTATATATACATGAACCATTTTAGGGACTAAATAAATTTTTTGGTTTTTAAATTAGTTTATATTATTGTTAAATGATTTCTAAATTGGTATCTAATTAGCAACCAAAGTTTTTGCTACCAATTTATAAACTATTTAACAATAATAGAAATTAATTTAAAAACCAAACTTTTTTTAGTTTCTAAAATGGTTTCTATTTGATGATATTCTTGTAGTGACTCATAGGGAGTACACTCAATTCACATTTTTGCACTATATTCACTACATACACAATATTTTGTCAATATAACAACTAATTATTTTTTGTCTCTAGAATTGGTTTTCAATGATTTTTTTTGTAGTGTTATTTATTATTGGATGTATCCTAAATACAATTTTTTTCGTATTCACATTGGTTTAATATATAATTGTAGAGTTTAAATTCAATATGTTTTGTTCTCAAGTTCATTGAAGTAGTATAGTTAGGACTTTGAAGTTCGGTATTCCTTCACAATTTTGTCCTTAAAAGATACATTGGTGGGTTATGAGAAAAAGATGTACTTAAACTATTATTTATCTCAATTCTTAAATATTATTGGATTATTGAACGTACCGAAACACAATATATTAATAATATGAATATTTTAATACTATAAATTTATATATTAAACGTTATTTTAAATATGTTTGTTAAATTATTATAACACAAAATAATTTTTTTTAGTATCAAGGATGTGTTAACTATAAGCGAACTCAAAATAAGTATTGAGAGTTTTTTTTAAAAACAAAAAATGACCTTTTATCCATTATTTATAATTTTTATTCATTTTGTAGTTTCTATTTATTTTGGTCGCATTATTTTTAAGGATTTTAATTTGGTCTCATATTTGGCTAGACGTATGCAATGTAGTTTTTTTTCATTTAAATTGATATTAACAATTAATGTTAACCAAGTCTTCATGTAGGGTTTATGGTTTAAAGTGACAGCTGACAAACGAAGAAAGAAGTTGATGAGTTTTTGAAACATAATTTAGTCCCACTCAATGTCATTTTCTCTTTAATTTTTAAGACTTAATCATCTCTTATTGAATTTCTTCTTTTTGTGACAGAAAGTCATTTTTTTTATTTCACCATAAACCAAAAAACATCCTCTAACTAGGGAGGTAGGAGCGTTAGCTTACTAAGTAAGAACCCTATTATTGTATTGAAAAAATATTACTTTTTTTTCTCTAATTACAATGGTGCAAAAGGTGTCTCATGTACCCAAGTCTCACAACTTATTCAAGAACTTACACTCCACAATTTGTTGCTTCCAAGGTTTTTGATTGATCTTATCTCTCTACCCAAGTTTCAAGTCATCATGTTACTTGCTGACCTAAGATAAACCAACTTATAACCTGAAAAAAGAAGAAGCTATTTATCAAATCAAAATATATAAAAGAATGGATGAGATAACTAAAAGTAAAGTTACATTTAAGGATATTGAAGATCCTTCATTTTTAGAGAGGAAGAAGTCGTTGTTAGCAAGATCCTCATTTGTTTTTGAACGATTATGTGATTGGAATTTGATATGAAATTGAAATATTGTCACATTGAAAACCTACTCTATACCACATTCAAGAGTACTCCTACAAAAAAAGAAAAAAAAGTTGTACCCTATCCAATGTTCTTATCATCTTTTAATTAACGAAAATTAATAATTATTTCGTTGGTGGACTTCAAAATTAAACTTTAGAAATATCACTCCTATATGTGTGTATTCTAATTAAGTTCATATTATGAAAGTAACGCGTTTTTTTTTTTTTTCATTTTAAGGCAAAGTAGCGTATTACTATACAATATGTGCTCTTGTAGACAATAACAATTTATTTTATTTTCTTGTTATTGTTGCTATCAATTGTCAATTGCTCATCTTACATTGATAGGGAGAATATATTATACGTCCCTTCGTTCATCGTGAAATGATAAAAATATTATACGTAACATACTAACGCGTTTATTAATTGGTGCACGCTAAAGTTTTTATTTTGTAAGGTATTTGAAGTTTCTTCATGGTTTATTTATCCAATTTCGAAAGTTTGGTAGACTTCTTGTACTATAGAGTTTTTATTACCACACCATTTTATTATTAGCTCATACATTATTCTTAAAAGTTGCTTACTATTCAGTTCTACTAAAATAGAGCACTAAGGTGCCATACGTTCTAATATTGAAGTAAAACTAGTAAATTAGATAAAATAAAACTAAGAAAAAAAAAGAAAACAATTAGATTAAAAACTGTAAAAATAAATTTCTTAGAAACTCTCTTCTTTCTCTTTGTGGAAAAGTTATGAGTAAGATCGATAGACACGGATGAGTGGATTGGTCCAAGTTGTTGGAGAAGAAAGGAGGATCTGAATTAGGGGGAAGATAAAGACAAACCAAAAGAAAAACATATGCAATAATTGCAATTTGTTGGACCCTTTCTACTAAATTGTTTTATTTTAGTATTTTTTGGTGCACATCGAATCGCGTGTTGTTATTATTCTCTCACTTTCAGTTGGTCCTAGGCTTCCAATTTTTCCACCGCGTGTTTCTCGCTACAACAGGCTTTGCTTTACTACTGACACCATGGCAGAGTCCACCACCACCACCACCACCATCCACCTGCCGCGTGAGTCCCCACCCCTCCGCCGCCACAACTCCATCGCTGCAGCATCGGCCACCAAACTCTCCCTCCCCGCCACTACGCCGCCGCAGCGCACCACTAGCTTGGAACTTGTCTCCTTGACATCCCCCTTTTCCGCCTCCTACACGTCCCTCAGAGACGTGCTCCCTTCCCCCTACTTCGCCGTGAACTCCCCCACCGCCTCTGCGTACTCCGGGCAAGAGATTTCCATCCGCAACCGCCTCGTAAAGCAGGCTGCTTGGGCCTACCTCCAGCCCATGTCCGCCTCCCCCGGCGGCGCCTCCACCCCCCACTTCCTCCGCCGCCTCACCGCCGCCTCCCTCGACTTCTTCTTCAACCACTTGGTCCCCGCCGTTTCCCGATTTTTCAGTCGAATGCTTCATGCTATCAGATTCCACGTCTGCAGGCGATGCTACTCTTGACAACCGACAAAATCGTATGATTGATTGATATTTACTGCAACTGCAAGTCCTTTGTTTGTGTTTTTTTTTCAAGATAAGGATATGCCCCTCGTATTTTTTATTTTAGTTTTTGAATTTTTGTATAGAACTTCTATAGCTTTGCGTTTGCCTCTCAATTGTTGTGGCCTCAAATTCAAAGTATATACGAATGAATGAAAGAATGAATAATCAATTAAAGTGTTTCAAAAGAGATGGGACAAAAGCAAAACATTCTTTATATTACAAGCGGAATGAGACTAATTATGGGGTTGATGTATGTACAAAAATTGTCACAGTTCTGTAGTGAGTTTCGCTTTATTAAAGCGCCTTAGTCCCATCTCTTGTTCTTGCGGCCTGGGAAATTGTTTTGGTTATTTTCAAAGAGAGAGTCTCGAATTGAAGACAATGGTGGGGCACTTGGAGTTGGACCCATCTTTTCTTTTTTCTGCAATGTAACATTTATCTTCAGTAACACAATCTATAGATAAATTTCACTTTAATTTATTTAAAGTTAACATAGGAAATAGATGACAAGTTTGTTGCTTTTTTTTTTTCACCTGCATTTTATTTTTTGCTGACATTCGAGGTTCTCTCCTCCATGCCACACATTTTTAGAGCTAATTTTAGTTTATAGTAAAAGAATGGTTTCATTTGTATTTTTTTTTTCTAGTTGCATGCAACTTGCATTGTTTATTATTAACATTAACAAATTTGTAGCAGTCAATTTAAGAATGGTTCTAAAGTTGAAATGTTCCTATGGAAAAGGGAAATTCACCTTGTCGAAGGATTTGCTGGAAAACTTTTTAGATTGTGCAGCCAAGAAGTCGAGAATCTGGAAAGTTGTAGCTTGCCCCAATTCTGTACAGTTTTGCCAGTAAAAAATGGCCAACTCCCATGCCCTAGCTCGCCACTCTCGGAACTTTTTCTCAATGTCATTTTCATGGTTTGACACATAAGGCCGCAATATTGCATTGTAAACATACCCCGTCCCCTGCATTTAGCAATATTTATACCAATCAATTAGAAGAAATCAAACATGTTTTTCACTTTTGCTGGAGAATTAAACAAACAAAATGAACTATAAGTAAGAAGACCACGAGTCTAAACTGTCCAGAAATTCTTCTAATTCACTCTTCCACACTCTTGAAGCAAGACTCACGCAAACTCTCTCTAATAACCCTTCCACAAATTGTTAAAGCAAGACTTGCACGCAAATTCTAATAACCTTCTTTAGTAAACAAAACACAAATTAAAGGCAACAAACAACATACAGTGTAAAGAAAAACAAGCTAAAAGGAGCCAAAGAGGCATCCTCCTCGCTTTTATATTCTTACCTTAGTTTTCGGATACCACAGGTAGATAAAGAGTGCAAGCTTCAACTCTCCGTACATGGGAAGCCTACATAAATGTTCCGCGTTAATTTTTTGCTTAACTCTAAATCAACTACAAGTTTACACACCCAAACACATCTAAACCCAATTCAGCATTGTACAAATGGCTAAAATATCAAACACTCACCATCCAATAACAACATCTGCAAAATTCTCCAGTACTGTGAAAAGGGCTACAATGATCCTGCAAATTAATGATGCACAAAGACATGATTCAGAGGCAATACCGCATAACCGAACATATATATAATAATTTAGTTGAAAAGCTTTCTTCCCCCAATTCCCCCATGAATTTTGCAAACTCAGCTTAAATCACCAGCAATTGATCATTCTTATCTTTAATTTTTCTTCCTTTAAATCCACTTTATGGTAATTCTCAACTCCATTTGTAAGAAAAAGGACATCCATTAAACTTCTGATGGGATGATTACATATACCCGACACCAGAATCATATTCTTATCTATAACAACTGGTTCTGAGCTTAAAATATTACTCACGTTCATAAAGGTGCACATGGTTCTCTGTTTTCTCCACCCTTCAAGGTATTGACCTCCCTTTGGATATTCCTAAAGAAGATCTCTTTCTTGACCAAGACTCAACCACTTAGTTTTTAATTCTTAGTCCCTAGTAAGATCTATGCTCATTCTTCCCCAACATCCCATATCTTTAATAATTAAAATGTAATCATATGATCAAAATTATAGCAATCAAAAGCCAAATAGGAATGGAAGATGGATTTTAGTACCAGTATTGACACCAGAATCGAAGTTCATCGTTACCAACCCTGTTGTTCTCCACAGTTTTGTAGCATTCAAATCCAGGATACGCATACCCCAGAAGCAAACTGCAATTTAAGACGGTATAAGAATATTGAACAGCATATTATAACCCTTTGAACATGAAGAGTAGAATCATGAAAGTTTAACTTACATAAGACATCGAGTGATGAAATCCCCCAACATTTCCGATCCTTACTCAACAACAAGCACAAACTCTGAAACCAAAGCAAACACAACCCATCAAAATTATGAACCGTTAAAAAGCTTTGGTTGGGGTTTGGGGCAGTTGCAGTCACAGTTGCGTGACACAATGTCTTTCTTTCCCCTTAAGAAAAAAAGAAAGCAGGAAACGTTTGTCCTGCATTCACCTGTTTTACGAGAATCCAATAAACCTGCGCCTGGGTTGAGTCCCACGTTAGACAAGGTCAGAGACAACCGAAGTTCAAGCTTCAGACCGATTGGGGTACCCTTAATCGCTAAGGAAAATGAATTAGTGTAGACCTGAGACTTTATATATAAATTTTGGAAAGCGTAAGGTTTAATCCTCTAGAAGAAAGACCCTGTTTCTTTATGAAAAACTGAATGGTGAACAAGCCTTGGGAAAAAAAACATATATATAGGGATGATCGCAGTCATGAGAAGGAACAATCGCAGAAATGAATAAAATTAAAATAATCATAGGAGAGAGAGAGATTTAGACGTGATATCTTGTCACGTACGCAAACTCACGAGGATTCTACCAAAAGTAAAACTGATTCACCGTTTGGCAGTTAAGGCACGCACCCATATAAGTCCCTTCACTTAATTTCGAATGCATTATAAGATGAAATTAATTTTCATGCATAATTAGGTAATGTTTTTAAATAAAAGTCAACAAACAAACTTACTGAAAGTATATTTGTGTGCCATTTGTTTACTTGGTTGATTAGGTCAATCAAGACTAAATGATTCTTTGTCGTTTATTTACAAAAAATAAAGTAGATAATATGACAGGAGTTAAAAAAAGGGGGATTAGATAGATTAGTTAATATTTAGTTGTAGAAAATCTAATATCATGAATGATGGTTGTTGACCCAACTATATCATATTCAATAACAAAACTGTTCACTGGTTCTTATCCTTGCATGTTTGTCATCACTCACGCCATGGAATTGTGACTCTTCCAAATGCTGTGATGGACCAAACTAAGTAGACAGATTCGTTGAGTTATTATATTATGCCAAGTAATTTCATTGGTACTTTTATCCAATCTGGGTCATGAGGAAATAATGAGAATAATATGATAAATATCAAAGTTTAATGAGTAATTTAACTAGCTGAAAAAGTTAATTAAGTTTCTCAAATTTTTTCTTTCAATTTATGATACGCGCATCCATGCATATCATGTGTATTCTTCAGCACAAAGCGAGGTATAGTCTTTTCATCCGTGATTAATTTAATGCTGTCTTGTTTCATGGGCAGACATTTTTTTAATATTTATTGATAACTTATAACCATCATTAAAATAATGTTAAGTTGAAAAGTTATTAGTTTGACTCAATAAGTCTGAATGACTTGTGATCATTACCAATCATACTATTTTTCCTTTTAATTTCTAATATCATTAGTATATTCACTATGAATTGGGAAAATTTTTGGGTAACTTCTATTTAGATTTTGATCATTATAAGTATAAAATAAAAGAACTATGGGCTTATAGCTCCGTTAACGAAACATCTAGGTTAATAAACTTTAATTCTATATTTTTTTTATGAAAATGTATATTTTATGAAGAAGAAGAAATAGTTGTTTACTAGCTTAAAGTCTTAGGTAGTAAAAATCAAGAAATTGCCTCCATTGTTAGCTGCACATTCAAAGTTGACCAAAATATTGGTTTGACTGTGTAGTTGCCATTCAGTGAAGATTTTATTCACCTCACATTACATTTGTAGAAAGAAAACATAACAGAAACATCTAATTCTAGAAGGGTAATATACATAACCCAACTTTTATACGACCACGTTTTAACCCAAAAATATTATTTTAATATTTTTTTATATCATTTAGTTATAAATTTACTTTTCATTATATATAATATTTAAACTCATCGCATTAAAAATTATAAACAATTCTTAATAATCATTTCTCATTCTAAAGACCAAAAAAAAATGCCTAGGATGTTTCTGTCAATTTATCTTATGAAAAAATATGGTTTGAAAACTCCTATAAAATCGTATATAATTTTTTATATGATGATTTTTAAATATATATAACAAAAATAAATTTATAATTAATTAATATAAAAATATTAAAATGATAATATTGTTAATTGTAAAATGGATGTAAAAAACATATTGGATGCAAATATATCAAATTCCTTATGTTATTTATCCTTCAATTTATCTTATTACAGTTTTTTATGCATTATTTTGTCACAGTCTAGGAATCTTCTACTTTCTATATCTATTATAGTTCTCTTTTCTCTGGCCTCCTTCTGTTGAATGAATGATTAGATATGACAATGAAATTGTTCTTAGAAAAATGTTCAATATAAAAAAAAAATCAACTCCTAGTTTTAACCTCCATATTTGTGCAGAGAAAAACAAATAAAAAAGTGAAAGATATGGATAGTATATATAATTGTTACAACATTTGACTGTATAATTTATTTTACCTTTTTTCATTTACTTCAAATTTCTCTTATTGTTATAAATTGTTTTATTATAAAAATTATTGAATGCAACGTGTGTTTTTCTTTTCTCTGTTTTGCAAGTTGTTCTGGCATCCCTTTAATCTCGTATAAAGGAAAAACAACGGTGTACGGTAAAAGTAAATATGATCTAAATTATTGAGAGTATTTTATTTTATTATGATTTTTTTCAAGTCTAGAGATTAATTTCACTTATAATATTATTGATATGATGAATTTTTACATTGAATTGATAAGTTTTAGTTTAATTTCATATATTTAATTAAATTAATAAGTTTTGAATATAAATCTTAAATACACGCTTGTACTAAATATTTACAAAGTATATTTTTTTCTTTAATTATTTTTGTTCGAATTAATTCATATTGTCTCTCTCTCAAATAATAAGATAAAAGATGTCAATACCTTTACATATTGGATTCTTTTGTGTTCAATTAAAATGCATAAAGAAAATATTATAATTTATAGGAACTGCATTTTAATTAGCTTTTTTAACGTAATCAGATTAGTGTAGATCTCCAATTTCCATGCCTTTTTTATTCTTTCGCAGGCATTATTTTATTTTGTGTAAATTTCTCCTCTCTTTTCCATTCATATCCAACTAAAACCTAAACACAAAATTTTAATTTAAAAAAAAATTATTCATAAATATTTATAAGACTTAATTATTTTTTAGTCTTATATTAACGTCAAAAAATTAATTATATATTTCAAATTTAAAAAATTTAAGTTAATTGGCTCCCAATTTTTTTTTAAGTTTAATTTGGTTTCAATTTTCTTAAAAAAAATCAATATGGTTCTAATTGTTTTTAGAATAAGTCAATGTGATAGTTATAAGTTTTATTAAAACAATTTATTCAATATGATAATATCATGTATAATTAGACTTGAAGTGGCAGAATCAAAATCCTTTTAAATAAATATGTTCTAACGAAAACAATTTAATAGAATGAATCATATTAAAACGTTTTAAATTTTTTTAATCATATTAAACTTTTTTAAAATCTCTTGAATTAACTTTTGATCTTCATATATGGACTAAAAAATAATTAAGCTTATTTATAAATATATTATTTGGTTATTGTATAAAATAATTAAGCTTATTTATAAACATGTTACTTGGTAATTTTGGTCTCTCATTATTTTTAAGTATTTAAATTATTATAAATAGTAAAATTTTCACATCTAATACCAAGGTATACCAAACACTCTAACTCAAAATAACGGTAATTGTTACACTACTCTTAGATTAAATGAAGCCGATACCAAACTTAACAATATTATAAATATTTTTTTTTCTTTAAAACTAAACTAATTTAATTTTGTAAATTACGCTACGCGCGTGTGTAAGTATTTGTCAAATTAGATAATATAATATTTGTATTTTTTTTTGTTTAGAAATATTGCAAATTCCAAACTAATCTGAATTTTATGTGTATGACTAATTCATCGCAATTCCACCAAACACTCATAATATATTACTGTTTGTATTTACGTCATTGTCTATTTCGTATATTGGATGATTATAATAGTGACAAATAGTCATTTTTTTTTGCTTTTAATAAAAGCAATTCAGATTAATCAACAATTTATTATCACTAAATTTGTAACTTGTATACATTATGCGACGTAAGCAAAGACGATGCCTTGTTTGAACAAACATAGCCCAACATTGTTTAAAATGCTTTTATTTTGTTGCATTAGTTTAATTTCTTAAGTATTTTATAATTTATTTCACTAAAAAAATCATTAAATAAAAAAATAATTTTATAAATAAAATAATTAATAAAAAATAAAAAATATTGATATTTAGATTAGTTTTTATTATTATAAATAGTTTTCTAAATTGATATATAATTAACTAAATTTAACTAACAATAATTTAGATTTAATTAAGAGTTTGGTAGTTAATTATATACTAATTTATAAATTATTTATTAATAATAATTTTTTGTAGTGTCTAAAATAATATCTAATTTAGTTAATATAATAATTGGTTATTTTTTTAAAATTAATTTTTATTTGATTTAGTTATAATAGTGTTTGTTGAGGTAGAAGAGTATGAAAGAAATTTATATTTACACTTATTAGTATTTTAACATATATATTTGTAACACCTACATTATATATAATTTATCATAACAAAACTCAAAACATTGAGTATACATATTTAACTACCAAAATAAGTATAAAGTACCAAACAAAAGGATGTGTAAAAATCTTTAATTATATATAAAAGGTATTTCAAAAACAGATTTACAACTTCATTATGCAATAAAAAAAAATAAAATATATATATATATATATATATATATATATATATATATATCCCAAAATCGATCTATGCTGAGTGTTATGGACTTCGCTATTGTATGTTATATCATTATCATTAGCAATTAAAAGACACGGTAACTTGTAAAGAATAGTTTCAGATATATATACATTTTCTTCAATTGAAATATATAAAATTCATACAACATCATTTATTATTAATTAAAAACATTTTTTTTTATTTCAACAATGACTACTAAAAATCATTTCGTATTTTATCCACAATTTGAGTATTTCTATAATACATTATTGAACACTCTTGCTTAACATTAGCATCTAACTTATGGTCAAATTATAACTCAGCATCAAAATTGCAATTCTAATTCTATAACATATTAGAGTAATTCTCTCTACTACTCATTCTAGAAAATATTATATAATAATCTTTATCACAATTTTAATATTATCTTTATTTATATAATTTAGGTAATCACTAAGTTTAGAATTTTTTTTCTATGGATAGTGTTATTGTAAGGTCATATTTATTTTCATTATGCTCGGTTTAGGTCTAAGGTGACATTCTTAGATATTTGGTATTCTCAATAGAGATACTTGCAATTATATTAATCGTCTATCTGGATTTGAGTAAATGATATTACTTCAGGATAAAAATTACATTATTTTTTATCTTAGGGTGTTCCCCTATTTATATTAGTCGTGTCGGATTTTGATTATAAAAATGATTAATTTGGATCTAATGGAGTCCAATTATTTTTTAATCATGATTTGTGGATGTTTTGTACGAAGTACTTGTTAATGATGTTGTCAAATCTTCTATGTTGTTAACAAAACTCTTTGTGTGATTTGTTGAGATGTCAGATAAATTTCAATATTCGAATACTCGACAATACATGTATGTGATTCAATAGTTACATTATATAAAAGTTAGGCTAAATTAAT
Organism: Phaseolus vulgaris; assembly: GCF_000499845.2. Classification (NCBI taxonomy): domain Eukaryota; kingdom Viridiplantae; phylum Streptophyta; class Magnoliopsida; order Fabales; family Fabaceae; genus Phaseolus; species Phaseolus vulgaris. Next base: position 45,331,646 of record NC_023759.2, on the reverse strand, counting down.
AGGTAATTACCTTTTACAAAACATTAATCTCATTTTATTTATTTTTCATTATAACAAATGAAAATCTTTAAAAATTTAATCAATTAGAAAAAAAATTTGTTGAGCTAAAATATTTAAATAAAATTTCACAATTTTCTCTTTGGTAGAAATTCATTAATCAAAAATATTTTCAATTTGTAGAATAAATTATGCAAATTTGAGCAAAATAAAAAGAAAAACTTAAAATTGGACAAAGTTACAAACTTTCCTACTTCATTTTTCATCATACTATTTTACTCAACTTACAACATAGCAGAATCTCACATTTTACCTAGATAAAATTTGCACTCAAATAATACTGTGAAATTATATTAAAGTTTCACAAATTTATAACCAATTCAAAACCAAGTTGAAGTACAAATTAAAAGATCAAAATATCGTTATTTAACATATTCCATACGAAAAAACTATAAAATAAACTAATTCTAGAGAGAAAAAATATTAGTTTGTGACTAAATTAGAGATTATTTTATAAATTAAAAAATTTAGTTTTTAAATTATTTTTTATTATTATTAAATAATTTTTAAATTAGTATTTAATTAGTTATCAATGTTTTAACTATCAATTATTTAATAATATTTTTTTTGCGTGGTAACATGCGAAAAATTTTTAGAAAAAAAATTCAAATGTAATTACCTTTCCAATCTATTATTGAAAATCTTAAAAACATTCTTTCAATTTTTTTTCAACATTCAAAAGAATTAGTTATCATTATAAACATAATAACAAAAATTAATAAATGAATTAAATTTTATTTTTAATTTTTGACAGCACCGATAATAATATTTATATTTATAAATCACTATATTAATTAATAATATTTATTTTCCAAAATTAAAATTAATTTTTCTATTATTATTTTTAATTTTTAACAAAACTAATAATCACAAATTTATTCCAAATAATATTACAAAACCAAATTTTCTTCATCCTTAAATATTTTTATTTTTATTTTCTTCCCTCTCTCAAACCAATTAGAATTTATTCTCCATATTTGTTAATTAATTATTATTTCAATTTATGTTTTCCCTAAAATCAATTTTATTTTTTTCTCCCCTCTTCTCTAAAAAAAATAAAAAAATTGAGATCCTTGTGAACAGATTCAGTTCCCTCAAACCGAATCTAGTGGAGTTTTGGCGACCGAAATCACTAAAACGACGGTGACAATTTCACTCCCTAGAAATTGAATTCTAACAGTATACAATGAAGAGCTCAATCTGGGTAAACATATCACCACTGCTACATCTGGGTAATTACTTTAAAAGAAAGTATTATTTAAAATTATCTGCAGAAAGCTTGCAAATAATAAATTATGAGTGAGGAAAGTGATAAAATAGAATGGATAACGTAAAAGTTTATAAATTGATATTCCTTCGGATTGCACTCATCCATTTCACTGGATCCTTGTGTTTCCCCAATGCAAAGCTTACACGAAATACTAACAATTAATTATTTTGCTGAAAATATTCTCAGACAACTTTTACAACAACTTTTTTAAGAAGAAAAAATTGAATTTTTTTATTAATTAAAATCAGTATATGTACTAATTAATTAATAAAAATTCTCTTGAATATTTTTTTAAACTCCTTTTAATTTATTTACAAGTTCATTTTAATTTTTTATCTTTAAAAATGTTTGCAGAGAAAGTTACTTAAAGAGTCTTCTTCACCCGATTAATGTCAAAGAGTGATAATTAGCTCAATCTGGTTCGAATTTTTTTGGATTACATTTTTTTTTCTTTCTTTTTCCTTCAGATTGAACATTTTATGCTTTTCTTATATTTATTAGCTTCTTCTTTTATTAGTATTAATGATTTTTCAATTTTGTTGTATTATTTCAAACATTATCGATTAGTTATTTTTTTAGTTGAATAATATAATATATTTCATTATATTAATAATAATGACCTCAAAATAATAATATTTAACATAACTTACTAATAATATATTATGAGTTAAAGTTGATTCGCTGATAAAAATAATATGGTATATTGTTGTAATAATGTTATTACTATATATATAATAAAAAAAATTATATTATCGTTCTTAATTTCTACTAAATGTTTAACATGTATTCTATTATAATTTTGCCAGATTTTCTGCATTTGTTTATATTATTTTTCACTATTTGTATTCAAAATTTTTACAAAGAGAAAAAAAAGACTAATATATATATAAAAAAAACCCCATTTGTCAACTCTGTGTTGTAAAAGTAAGGCACTAAAATCAAATGCTTCCTTGCCTCGCTGGTTGGACTTTCCGATCTTTGGCTCACTCTGTGCTGTTGCCTCCTCTCGCTTCCACCAGGTACCTTCTCTTCCTTCTTCCATTACCCCTTTCTCCTTGCTTTTCAATAGCGGTGCATGTTTTCATTTATTCTCTCTACACTTCTCTGTGCATATTCAAATTTGGCACTGCATCAACCTCGCAAGTTTTGTCCCTCAGATGTGCATTTCTGTTACATTTTCATTTGGATAACATATGCAAACTTCATTTACCATTTTATCCTGATTTTTCCTCAATAAGTTTTCGGCTATTACAATTCCCTAAATTAATTAATACATTTTTTACAACCAATTCATTCGTAATATTGTGTCTTACAGGACAAGGTTTTGCGCCAAGTGTGTGGTTAATTACAGCATGACTGTGAACAATAATTTGCTTTCCAAACCTATAAGGCGTGCTAATTTTCGATTATGCAATGTGTCAGGGTATGTATTGTAATCTCGAACCTTGAATTTGTCGACGATTTCGTTTATTTATTTATTCCATGATTAACATGTCCTTTTTTGTCTAGTTACGTTTCTGAAGTATTGGAGATTCGGGCTGAGGTTCCTAAACTGCATGTTCTGCTTGTTCCTGGAAACCCAGGTGTGGCCTCGATTGTGTGCTTGCGTCCTTCTGTTTCCATGTTATGATTGTTTAGTTGTTTGAGGCTTTTGGTGTTTTTGATTGTTGCAGGTGTTGTTTTATTCTACAAAGACTTTGTGGAATTTCTATATGAGCTGCTGGAGGGAACTGCTTCTGTGACTGGTAAGTAAAGTAATGGGAGCTCTTTCTTTCTTGCTACTTAGTATATGGATATTTGGTGACCATTAGGCTCACTAGTCATGTTTCTCTGTGAATTAGCAGCTATCGGCCATGTTTCTCACTCAAGAAAGGTTCATATATTTTGTTTCGATTGATTTGCTTGCGTGGAATTAGAACGTCTCTTACACAGAGTTTCGTTTCCAGGACTCGGAACATGGACGCATGTTTTCTTTACAAGAACAAATTGATCACAAGGTAATATAAGGCTTACTGTTTTGATCTTAACAATCATTGGCTGTTTTTGGTTAGAGAAACTGATCAATGGTTTATTTCAATGTTGATTTGTAAATTGGTTATACTTGGTGTGCTGTACAGCGGGAAGTCCTCCCCTGCCTTGACCCTTTGATTCCCCCTACAAAAAATGGAGTAAATTAGTGAATCAGAGCAACTTTGAAGTCCTTCATTCGTTTTTAGAAATTCTGTGAAACGTTATAGATTTATCTAATGTACTGTTGAATGGTATGAAAACTGTGGTAGAATTGAGTATTTAAACTTTCATTTCAGATTGTACTGTGGACAACTGTTGTAAAGAAAGAGTAATTGTCATCGTGTGGAATTGTTTCTACTATGTCACGTGCAGGCTTTTGTATTGAGAATGTCATATTTAAGCCACATGCATTCCTCCCTCCGTGTCCCCCCCAAATAATATTCCATGCTTTTATGATTGACATTCATCATTCTTGATTTAGATAATTTTACTTTGACCGTGTTAATTAGTGATAGTAGTCAAAGTCTTCACTTTCCTTGTGTTTGTAGATTGACTTCATCAGAGAGGAATTGCAAAATATTGAGATTCCTATATTACTGGTGGGTTCTTCTATATCCCATGTCCATTATTATTTTCCAAGTCATGTTGATTTAAAGAGTTGTAGGTGCGAAGACACCGAAATGCTGCCTAGTGACAAAAAATTCTTTATATGAAAAATGGTAGTCATGTGATAATACAAAATGCAAATCTTTTCTCCTATTAAGGAGTGACAGTTAATGTGCAGCTTAAAGTAGAGAAAAAGGTTTGTGGAGTTTTTGATGTGCATGGAGAAATAATTTCTTATATTGCTGTTAAAAAAAGATATCCATGATATTATAGTCTAATTAATAGTGCCATATCATAATATATTTCTTGTTGTGATATGTGATTTTAATCAGTCTCCCTCCCTTTCCTTGACATAAAGGATGCCACTAGAGATATCGAGTTCAAAACTTGTTGGATGCAACACCAAACATCCTTTTTATCCACTAAAATGGAACAATTTTGGAAGACCTTAAAAGAACCACTTTGAGTTTAGTTCTTAGCTAAAGTAATTTGTAAGTGATTGTTATCTGTGTTTTCAAAACATATAGACAAGTTTAATTTCATTCTGAAATGAAAATTGGGTAGCTAATTTAGAATTTTCTCTCCAGGTTGGGCACTCTATTGGTTCATACATGTCTATTGAAATTTTCAAAAAGTCTCCGGAGAAGGTGATAGGAACGATGCATATTTAATTCATCCCATCATGCCGTTTGCCCTTCACTTCTGATCTTCGTAAATTATCTACTTGCATTTTCTCCTGGGTTCTGTAGGTGAAATATTGCATTGGACTTTATCCATTTTTGACGTTAAACCTGCAATCAACAAATCAGTTATTTATTGGAAAAATTGCAAAGTAAGTCTCAACTCAAACCACCTTCCCCAAGGCAAAACACCTTGACATTACCTACTTTGTAAGAGATGACATGAACTTTTAGTGACATTATGAGCTTAGATATCACAAATTTTGATGCAGTCCACTCTATTTCATACCTCATGACATTCAATTTATGCATAAAAACAATTTTAATAATTTGATCTGAACCTAAACTTCAGATAAATTAAATAGTGGTAATTATCTATTTATTATTGCTAAATATTAAGCATGAAAAGTTTGCTACTACTTATTTTCTTTTGAAAATGTTAGACTAGTTTATGTGAAATGACTAAATGATGTTCAATGGGGTTTCAGATCCCAAGTTCTAGCTGCTGCTCTTAGTTACCTGATAGCATCATTAGGCTTGCTACCTGTCCAGGCTTTAAGGTTTATGGTCAGAAAATCCCTTGGGAAGTCATGGTCAGTCAATGCGGTTGAGGCTGCATGCTCTCACTTGTCACAGGTTAGCTTTACTGTTCAAAGAAGTCTTCAATGATAAGTCACGTTAAACTTGTAATTTAGTTCATTTTGTTTTGGCCATTCTTCTTATTGACCCCTTTATATAATGGTAACGCAAAATATTCTACATTTAATTGACACTGACTTGCAGCTTTTTATTGTGGAATTGGTCTGTACCTTTTTTTTGTATTAATTCCAACCTTAATAATTCACAGTACCATACCATGCGGAATGTCCTGTATTTGGCCATGACAGAATTCAGAAAGGTAACAATGCTTCCTCTCTACAAAATATACCTTTCAAGTTTTATAAATTATAGTAAAGCCGTTTCACTTTATTTCACTCTAAAGGAATTTTTTCATTTACATATGGCACCGGAACTTGTTGCATTCATGTGGAAGATGACATGTCACGGAAAATTGCACAAGGATACAGCATCTAATGATAAAATAAGTTGAAATTGAGAATTTAAAAATGGGATAGAGGACAGTTTTCATCTGGGCATCAAAAGGCAAAATATCCAAAACTGCATTGATAATCATGTGCTTAACCTGCTAGCTTTCAGAGGCACCAGATTGGACATTTATGAGAGAAAGGAAGGCTCAATTGACATTTTTATTTGGTGTTGACGATCACTGGGGCCCACTTAGTTTGCTTGAAGAGGTTTGCTTTTATTTATTTTAATCACTGTTGTTGTTATCTGGAAAGACTTTGCATCATCTGAAGGTATGAGACAAAGATTTGTACCTCAAGCATCTTAAAGAGATTTAGTCTGGGGGTGCCTCCAAGGGAGAGCATGTTTAGGATGATTATATGCTTGTGATTTTATCCTAATCTACATGATCATTCATGGTACCAAAATGGTCAATTTAATGATTTAATAGATGTCCAAATTGTACTAACAAGTTTATTTCCCTTCTTTTATCTTAATGAAAGATCATGTATCAAAATTTACAGCAGATTTAATTTAAAGATAAATCAAGCTAGAATATTATCTTTGTTTTATTTTTATAATTTTCATTGCTGATTTTTTTCAGAGAAATCAAATAACTTTTTAAGTTTGCCTAGCCATTAAGCTGAAGGTTTGGATTTGTGTTTGAATCTCAACAAGAACTAAAAGATGTGATTACCTCCTTCCTCTTTCTCTAAATACAGCAAAATATGTTCATTAAATTTGCTCGTTTTAGTTTAATAAAAAGAAAGCAAAAGTCTATCAAACTGTGATGTGAAACATTGCAATATATTGATTATAAAAATATGATACCTAATTTAACCTTCATTGGTCCTTTATTTCTCTCTGATATTAAATTTACTTCATTTTCTTGATTTATGTTTTAGACTACAGGTATTGTGATAAACTGAGAGCAAAATAAATTAGATTATGGTATAACCTTTCAATAACTTGGCTCTCAATGAACTGAAGCACACTGTTTTTCTCTCTTTCTCTTTTACATTACAAAGAAATGGACTATCTGCAGCTTAAAAACGACGGACTGCTGAAAGAAACTAACATCCAACAGCCAGCTACTCATAGAAAGTGGATTGATTTGGCTAACAGGGGTTCTTCCAGTTTACTTTATTTCAACTTTCATGTTCTAGGAGTGAACTGGGCATCCAATGAGAAGGTTTTATACACATGGGAAGATAGATTAATAGATATTATTGTTGGTGATGCTATCAAGTAATTTTTGTGGTGTTAAATTCCAAATACTGATTTTAGCACGCAGCTTATGTGTGTGTGCTATCCTAAACGGACTTAGAATACCACCGATTCTTTAACACTAATTACGGGAGAATAGCGGGGTGAATATTTGTATAACTCAACACATTCATTGAAATAATAGTTTGTCATGATCAAGGAGTTTCTTTTTCTTTTCTAAGTTTCCCAGCCCAACTAATTTTTCTTTGTTCTTTTCTTCCTCATCTGTGGAATATTGAATGATTATTCTGGCTTTATGGTTTCTTCTGGTTACAGATGTCAAAGCAGGTTCCCGGTATTACCGTATCTATTGAACGAGAAAACCACACCCATAGTTTCTGTTGCACTGAGGCCGGCTCATTATGGGTTGCTCAGCATGTGGCAAACTGTATCAAGAAGCAGACAGCTTGTACAAACCAGTGAGGTCTGACTCTTTTGCTATTCGCTTGTGTTATGTGCGTTTTCTATGTTACTCTCAGAGATGACTGAAACAACAAATAAATTTGAAACAATGCTTATAGTGCATTCGAAAAAAAAGTGTAGTTTCTTTTATTCATCAATACTTATAATGCATTTAACAGTTTTAACATCGCCAACTGTATTTTATGACTTAGTACCACCGTCCTCTAGTTGTACAAAGTAAACTATCGCCAACTGCATCCTATGACGTTGTACCACTCATCTCCCAGTTATAAAAAGTATGAACAATCGCCAACTGCATTTTGAACCCTCTACACCATTTTTCAAGAAATTCAGTACACGTTTCTCAAAAAGCTTAGTTTCTATCGTTTATCAAACTGGTGTCTAGCATCAACTTTCATAACTATCTAAAGCTCATGGCCAAACTAACACTGTATGGGGTAATTAACGTTGAAGCTTCTCCATTGGATATGTTGATGAAGGTAGTTGAACCTTTTTTGTCATTTCTCCACAATATCGTCGAACATTAACGTTTTTCTACCGCGCTTGCCTGCTAATATTAATCACTTCTGATTTGAATAAAAATATCGATTTATACAAGTATGTCTGATATAATTTTTTATTATTATATTGAAATATTGTTTTTTAGTATTCTAGTGCTTTAAAATTATTTTTTTAGCATTCAGTTTATTAAATGTATTAAAACACTTTTAAGAGTAAAATGGAATCAATAAAAATATTTTTAACTATTTGTCTCACTTTAATAATGACTTAAATACTTAAATCCTTGTTGCTCATGTCCTCATGCTGCTGGCAACAAATATGTATCAATTTCAGTTATAACTTATTTCTAATATTTGTTTATGAATCGACACGGTTGGTTTCTATCTAGCTTTGACTTGAAATGATTCATTTTAGTCTTAATCATATCTTTATCAAATATCACAATCTAGAATGTATTAATAGATTTTGAAATTCACAATTTTGTATTAATATATTTTGGAATGTGTATTTCATAATGTATTTTTGAATTTAAAAATGTAAATCAGGATACATAATTTAGAATGTACAAAAAGCTTAAAATATGTTTTGGATTGTATAATCTTAAAACGTCTTGGAACAATTCTTCCAAAATAAATGAGCAGTAGCGATAATGAAGTAAAACACGAAAATGAACTTCTTCAAGCGATATGGTTGGACAAGTTGGAGGCTGTTCTTAAGAGACTGTTGTTCCGATAGCACTTTAGTAAGGGGCAATTGCTTCCTGCACCCAACATCTTTGAACCTGAATCCAACATAAATTAAAAAATTCCGAAAATACCTTTTATTTCGGAAATAAAAATCCAAAATTAAAAATAATGCATTTCAGAAAAGTAGATTCGGAAGAAATTATTATGTTCCAGATATAAAAATCCGGAAAAAAAATTAAAATCCCATTCCAGATAAAAAAAAATCAAGAATTTAAAATAATACATTCTAGAAAAATTTATCCAAAAAACATTATTGTGTTCCAGAAAAGGGGAATGTAATTTTATATGTACCCCATTTTTTAAAGGGTATTTTCGTCTTTTTTTTCCTGTAATTGGGTGCAGTGATATGGTGCAGGAAGCTATTGCCTTAGTAAGGTTGGTTTATAAATTTGAAAGGAGGCCATTTTTAGCATTTCATCACCACATAGGGGTGTAGTTTTAAAGCTTGAGGGTGCAAAATTCAACAGCCACATCCAGTCTTCCACTCTTTGTTGGTTTGGGCTTCTCTGACAAATAATATGACCCTATGGGTCAGCAAGACAAATAAATTTAAGGTGTTTCTTCCTGCATTCCTACATTTTTTTTTCCTGTACTCCTACATTTTTGAATTGAAAGTACCAAAACTAATCTTGTTATTTTTATTTGTTATGAAGTTTATAGATTCCCGGATCCATCAATCCATAGATGTCACGAAACCCACATTCTATAAATTCTATAATAGTGCCTTTTCAAATAAAAATAATAAGACTATTTTTTATATTTAAAAAAGTATAGGGGTGCATAAAGAAAAATGTAAGGATACAAAAAGAAACAACCTATACTTAAATATGGACAAAGGATAACAGGTTGTTGGCCCGTCCATTTTTCTCTTTTTCTCTTCTGCTGTTCGATAGATGTGATGGAATGCGTCTTATCATAATATATATTTTTAAAATATTTGAGACGTTTTAAATAGAAAAGAGAACATAATAGCTCAAGAAAATGGTACATTTTGGCTAATCAACAATGATGCAACCAAGGAAAAGGAGAGTTGAATGTGACAATTAATGAATTTAGACTCAATATGTACTTAATTCCTATTATGAAGAGAGGAATTGCATATCAAATAGGTCTGGGAACCGGTTGTTGAATTGGTGGTACAAGTATTTTAAGATTTAAGGATCTAACCTTTCTTGTGCTTGCATACTTCTAATATATTAAATTTAAAATGAAAGTGTATTAAATCAATCATTTTATATTATATATATAATAAATATTTCCCAAACTACTATATAATAAAACATTGCCTATAATTTATATACAAATAATCAGCATTAATACACGATTATTTTAAATATATCGGAGCCGTTCAATTACAATCAATATTTTTTTTGGCACCTAGAAACCAATCTCATAAAAGTATGAATTATTATTATTATTATATATTATAATAACGACGAAGAAAATGTGGAGAATGACAAAGGTAAAAAATGGGTGAAAAGGATAACCAAAATCACGAGTGTGTATCAGAAACGTTAGTCCAAATAAGCTTGTAACTGCCCCCCGTGAATACCGTGGTGGCTTTTAAGAATTTTCTGAATACTATTCACAATTGTTGTGTGACAATGTATTTTAAAGGGCGAAATCGAGTTTAGATTCACAAGAAACTTGTATTTAATTGGTTGTCACTTGTTTACGACAAGTGTAGTTTAAGTTACCTTCGTTAATTCATCAATAAAATTCCGAAACCTTAAACCTTTGAGAAAGAGAAATGGTAGGTGCTTTCCACTTCCCAGTTTCTGCGGTTTGAAACATGCATTCCATCGCACCACGTTGGGTTGGGTTGGTTTCATACACCATTGCCTTTTGTTTCCACTTTTGCTACAACAACACATGGCTGCAAACTCCAACATTTTTATTCGAACATGCTTCTTAGTTACTTCCAATCAAACAACATCAACGTCATCACAACAACAAAACAATCAACTGCTCTCTCATAACAACAAAATACTATTTTTTTCTCATCACATTTGTATTTACTGTAAGAGAGAATATAAATATTAAAGAAAAAACAAATATTTGTAATTTAAACAACTTGTTAATAGACTTGAAATGAAAAATTAATCAAGTTGCTTGTATCAAGAGCACTAGAGATGCTTTAGAAAGGTATGATTGATGAGGGTAATAGTATTAATTTCATTCATAATATTTATTTCCTAATAAGTGATAATATTAATCCAGTGATTCATTACAAGCCTTTTTAATTACTTTTTATAAATGAAAAGTGATAGATATGATTCTGCGAGTTAACCTAGATTCAAGCATTTCACGATAATATTACACTTCTTTTTCTTCTTTCTCAGAATATGTTCACACGCTAAAATGGATTTTGAGTTCAAATTCAAGACCAAATGCTTAAGAAATCTGGATTTCGTTCATTTGACTAATGCATGTTAATAATTCAACTACGTCTTGAAAATTCTAAATCACACAAAAAAGAAAAAATGAACTGTAAAAGGACAGTGTCAAAATTGACTTAAAAGAGATAATGTACTTAGACGAAACAAAAAATAGTGGAAGGCAATGGTATTCAAAACTTGTAGTATTTCACTGACTCCGTTTGAGCCAAATTAATTGTAACAAGTTTAGGTTTTAGAGAACTTTAGGTAAGTTTTACATGAAGTTATCTCAGCTCAAAGTCTCATTTCTGAAAAAAAATAATTTAACTTTATTTTAGTAATTATGCATTAATTAACAATAATACCTCTACAAGTAGTAGTTTTATTATTTCATTATACACAATATTGATATTTATATAATATTTCAATGAATTAGATTGACCTGTCTTTTCTTGTGTATTGTCCAAAGAAATAATCTTTTTAAATTTTTAGGTCAATTTAAGACCAAATTAAATATGTCAGATTCCAACCTGAATACTTCTCATCAAAGGCATATACTATGTTATAACTTGCTTTTTTTTTTACCTTTTTTTTCTATTTTAACCTTACTCATTATTGGAAATCCATGTGAACTAAAGTTTGGTACCCAAGCAATGTTCTAATAAGTGTTCAAATTATTTCTCAATTTTTCTAAAGTAAAATATATTCTTTATTTGTAATAATTCAACAAACATGTTCAAATTCACTATTCAAGAATATATGGCATTTTTACTATAATTGTTTTATTAATTGATCACTTGTAGATTAAATTATAAAAATTACATCGATTTAAATTGATTGAAAGAGTTCTCCAAACAAATTATATTTTTTAATTATCTCTAAATACAATTATTTTCTCTAAATGGTTACATTGTGTCCCCTTACGATTTTATTTTTGTATTTTTGTAGGTTGCACTGCAAATGTTTGTGGAATGTTATAAAAAAAACATTTATATGCATAGAAAGAAAAAGTATAAAAATGCATATTCTTGATCCCTGTCATGGCAGCTCTTGTTGTCCTTGATGGTAATATATTATTAAATGCATAGTTAGTTAAGTAGGGTTTTTGTCTCTTCACTTCATACTCATCTTCATTTCACAACTAGACAAACCAGCAACTTCATATCAATTCTCAAACACTCAATTTCCTCTCATTCTCAATGCATGTGATCGGATGCCCAATCTTCCAGATACCTCCACTACCATTTTTTTATCCCAAAACAAATCTCCCCCACAGATCACATTCTACCCAAATTACCTCTTTGCCATTCAAATATTATAATAAAACATTTATTTAAGAATTACATTTTAATTAAAAATAAGATAAATTTATAATATATATAAGTTGAATGTATTAGAATGTAGGATAATAAGTTGAATTAAATTTAAAGGGTATTTTTTAATTATTTATTTAATATTTTAGTGGAAATATGTATGAATTAAAATAAAATAAAATAAGATGAATTGATGATGAGAAGTAAGAGTATATTGTGATGTAGGGACCCTTTAACTCAAAGTCACATGCAAAGCCATCCCCATAAATAAAAGGCCACTTTCCAAAGGCACACACACACACCTTACTTTGACTAAGGCAACCAGGGTTCTTGTTTTGTTCGCTTTCTTTGTTTTTGACGTAGCAAGTACTCACGGAAACACACCAATGTCTGCCTCCAGAAAGAAGCTTCTTCTGAACACCGTGTCCGTGAAACTAGGCTGCGGCACCTGCAGAGGGCCAAAGCTCTCTCGCATATTCCATCCAAAGCCTAAACCCAAGAACCTCCCCACTTACCAAAACCACAAAAACCATTACAACCATTTCTCTTCTTCCTCTTCTTCAGCTCAATGGGCTGACACCGCCACCACCAACACCACATTCTCTCCCTACGTTAACTTTTCTGAGTCAGACTCATACTTGAAGGCTGCCAGAACAGTGGGGGGTCTGGGAAGAGCTGGGAAAGAAGGGGTGGCAGTGGAGAAAGACTCCGATGACCCTTATCTGGACTTCAGACATTCCATGCTGCAAATGATATTGGAGAACGAGATATACTCGAAGCAAGATCTCAGAGACCTTCTCAGTTGCTTCCTTCAGCTCAATTCACCGCACCATCATGGGGTCATAGTCAGGGCTTTCACTGAGATCTGGAATGGCGTCTTCTCTGCCAGGTCCAATTCACGCATCAGCCGTAAGCCACGTGAGTTCTAAAGCATTGCACGTGATGGGCTGTTAACCTTAACAAGTTGTATACTATGAAATAGCTGCGCTATGTGCTGTGTTCTACGTTCTAGGTTCAATGTTTATCGAGTCCAACTCAGCCACACTCTTTGTTCAGCAACTATGCCAATCAAATTGTACTACAACATTTTGTAAAGAGGCTACTACTGCTATTTTTATCAGTAAAGAGTAGTATTCTGCATTATAATATAACCATATTATATCCGAGTTGGATTAATTTTTGTTCTTGTTATTGTTTACATACAAAGTTGAGTAGAATTTCAGCACACAACAAAAATGGATTGGATTTCCCTATTGTAGTAGAAAATAGAAATCACAACGAATACACTTGGTTGGTCCCTCCCCAGAGCTGGGTTTGGTGAAATGGCTCCCGAGTTTTGAGCAGGGATTATGGTGGTGAAATTGAAAGAGATATTGGGATTTGAAGCGTTGTAGTAATAATTAGAGTGGTCTAAGGGAAGAGAGACAGCAAGTTTAGTAGTTTTCGATGAGATGAGAATAGAAACTTTTGTGACTGACTCCTTTGCTTTTTCCAAGGCTTCTATTCAACTTTCTACTCTGTTTTCACTATTGGCGCGATACTCGTTACATTTTTAAAAAATAAAATATAAAATGTTTAGTTATTTTTATTTAAGGTAATGTTTATCTTATTGAATTGTCTTAACTTGTGTCTTTATTGTGAAGTGTGTTGTAATATTAATAAGATGACGATGAAGTAATGGTTGTCATTTATTTCTTTGACACAGGTCTCATTAATGTTGAGCATGCATTGAGATGGGCTTAGGCATTGATAACATGGTTGCAGGCTGTTTTAATTTGTATTTAAACCTTTCTATGGAGGTAGGCTCCTATGGGTGGTAAAAGTCAGCCTGCATTTAAACCTTCTAGAGAAAATATTTATTTTCTCCATTAATTAACCATTACATTTCATTAATTCACACTTTAAAGAACAATTCTTTCCATCTTCACAAAAACATGGCTTGCAGAAATTACTTATCAGAAACAACCCGTTTTCCCATAAAAGTCAATGCCTATTGTATTTTAAAATATCTAAGTTACCAATATTGTTTTTAGTTAATAAAGAATGTGATTATTTATAAACACATAAAAACGAGTCAATTGGATAAGAATTGATGAAATTTCTTGAACGGGAAAATTCTGAAAATGGGTCTTCTTGCTTCACAGATATAAAAAAGATAATAATATTTTTTAACAAAAAGTTGGGTTCTTGCTTTCCCTTGCTTGTTCTAAGTTGTCAAAGAGGGACATAGATGCAGATATTTTAGAAGCACTTTTCTCATAGTTCAATCCAGAAATAATAACTTTTTTTAAAGCTTTGTGCTACTATTAAAGATACGGATATCACTTGTTTTTTTTATAGAGGTAAACCATCTTTATTTTGTCTGTGTGTTATGATTCTATTATTTAATTATTGATTTTTTTCTTTTTTACTTAAACCTATAATAACTGCCGTACTTATATATATTCAAACTATTTGTTTTGATTTTAATAAAAAAAAATATATTTATTTTCATATTTTTTATTTTTATTTTACTATTTTATTCTTTTTTATTCAGTTCTATTTCGTAATACGAACAATACCTTTTACAATTAAATTGACCATTAACATGTACTAAAAAATTATTTACTAAAATTTCAACAATCGAAATAAACTTGTCACAAATTATAAATCAAATAACAATCAATTTAATTTTGATAGTTAACAATACAAAATAATTATCAAGTTGATTTTAATCGTTAAATTCGTGATTGATTTGATTTTGATTGTTAAATTTATGTAAATTAATGATTGATTTTGATTTTTAAATTTGTTTACAAAGATCAATTTAATTTCGTTGTTAAAATCATTTAATTTTGATAGTTAAATACAAATATATCAGTATAAATTAACTATTCATTTTATTTCAATCTCACTATAAATTATCAACTGAATTATAATTATTTTATTATTATAATTACTTATTTTAATTTAAGTTTAAATTTTTTGACAAATCGAAAGCAAGTACCAGACCACACCTCAATCTGTGATAAAGGTTTGTAACTAAGTTAGCAAGATGTCCAACTCAGTCTTCAAATAATGGTTGTCATGATAAACTACGTGTTTGCTGCTTTTTAAGGCAAATGTTTCCCTCATGTTCAATCAAATTATGCTTATCTACTACCATATACATACTTTAAGCCTTTTATCTGATTTGATGTTTAATATTCTGACACACAATAGTCTTTAGGACTAAAGCACGAATAATATGCAGATCCATCTTGCTTTGTATTGAATTTTACGTATTTTAATTCTATAAGAATTAACTCTAAATAACATAGTCCTAAAACTTCTGATATCATGTTATGAACTATTGGCAAAAGCTCAAGAGTTGTTTGTGTCTAATTGATATTACTTTCTTGTACTGAGAATATGGTTAGATAAAGTTTTTTTAAAAATATTAAAGAACCTGTGGTGGATAAGTGACAATATCAAGGAGGGACTGAAAATAAGTACTCTTTCCATCATTTAATTGAGCATAGAAAGGTAAGGAAGAAGAGTTTTGGAAAACAGTCTTGTACACTGTTATGTTCTATCCATTGTTAGACGGAAAAAACAGAACAAAACTACTTTTTATATATAAAATAAAAACGACTTTATTTATCTCACATTACATCTTTATTATTTACAGTATTTAATTATTCTATAAACATTTGCTTTCAGTCATAACTTTTTTTTACATAATCAAACATTTATTTCTCTTTCAAATATGTACAATCAACTATCGTATTTGAGTTATTATTTATTTTGAAACTTAAAATTTCGTTAAGGTTTTATCTTCAAAGACGTCTTAGATGATTAAAGAGAAAAAATGTATATAAATTTGCATGAGAAACCTTCTTTATCCTATCAATAGTATCATGTTGATCTTTGATAAGGTGGAGAGATAGCATGATTTAGCAGACATAATGACAAAGTTAATGAGTTTATCTTCTTTCTGATAATGGGGAACACCTTCTAACTGGAACTTCACAACAGTGAGAGCTGAAAAAGTTTAAAAGAGACGTTGGTCTGCTATCTGCTTTATGAGTTGGCATTTGGATTTTGACAAAAAACAAAAAGAAAAGAAACTCATTCATTTATTCCTCAATCTTACTTACAGTTTGCAAAGAAACATATCAAATGTGAATTCATATACAGTGCGTAGTTCTTGTATAAGATAGGATTTGAACGTTAATTTGTTAATTATATATTTTCTTGGTTTTATGTATTTTAATTGGTGACAGGGCTAGGAGCAAAGATTGCTACTTAGTACTAGGCAGGGTGGCATCAGTGTGAAGCTATTATTACACTTCGTTTGCTGACAAAAATATTACTAACATTTACCATCAGCTATCGACAACAATTCAATTCCGGGTCAACATCATCATTTAAGATGTTTTTGTTTTCGTTTGTTTTTCCGAGTAAAAATTCTTCTTTAAGAAAGAGACCAAGAAAAATAAATTACATCTGTTTCATACACACTCTTTCTCTCTTGAAGAAAGAGAGCAAGAAAAAAAAAAAAACTATGTTAAGAGTTGAAAGTAACATAAGGGTGAGAACAACATAAAATTTGAAGGTATACTATTAAAATGAAGTGCTACTATTTTTTTAGAGGGACTCATGGCATAACAATCTGCTGGTGACAGTGAAATTTACAGAGAAGAAATTTCTACCATTTTAGAACTTCTAAAAAGCATGGAAAGTTCTGTCTGAATAATAGTATTATTGTGTTAGTTGTAGAAAGAAAGTTATTAATTACAGTCATTCTAATTATTAATTACAGTCATTCCAATTATTTAAATTTTAAATTCTAATTATTTAAATTCTAAATTTGGTAATAATTTTTTTTATCTAATTAAATATTAATATAGAAATTATTTAATAATAATAGAAATTAATTTAAAAATCAAATTCTTTTTAGTATTCAAAATGTCTCTAATTTAATCACTATATTAACTAATTATTTTTATTCTCTAAAATTGGTTTTTATTTAATGACTTTATTTAGTGTCATTAAATAAATTTTACTATTTTTTTATGATTTTGATGTGATTTACTATTTCTTTTTATTTATTTTCATTCTTAAAAATTTGTTTGGTGGTTTATAAAATCTGATAAATATTTGTAGGTTAGATGTTGAATAAGTTGACTTAATCACTTTTTATATAAAAGTTAGAATATTCTAAAATGTATGAGAAAAATTATGATACCTGAAATATCTCGTTTTATTTATTTTTTACTTATAAAAAAACTCTATTTATTATGATCTAATACTTTTCTTTGCAATGTATTTTAAAGAAAGTTTAAACAGAACTATGATTTATGTGGTGCATTTTTTTTATTTTATTGCTAGATTGAGTTGGAATCGTCTTAGATATTAATCAACCAAAGTTGTTACGTCCTTGTCAGCCCCTTAATAGAAATTAATTATTTGGTTTTATGTTTATGTTATCTTATAACATATACATATATCAACTTCACATCTATTGTAATATGCTGATGTTAAATCACATTCCTGTTTTAACCCATGGTAATCATTATTTTATTGTTTTTGTGTAGGAGGAAATGATTAAAATGATCACGAAACATGTTACAATGGACACCTCCCAATGCAGAATATCATGAGCTTATAAAAATAACAGAGACACGAGAAAAGTTTCCTTTGCGTAACATATGTTTGGAACTGCTTTCTAACATTTTGTACCGAAGTGTTGTCTTTTGTCTCTTTGGTAGTTTTCACATGCTTTTTCCTATAAGCAGTACATAATAAGTTATAGATTCAAAACGACAGCATCCACTTGTATGATGTTATAAGTTATAAGCCCTACATATACTTGTACCACATTCTAGGTTTTTGGGAAGTTGTTATAACAGGATAATGAATAGATTCTTCTAATTTTGTATAAGAGTTAACACACTTTTAAAATATTTTATTTATTTATTATTAATAAAAAAAATACTTGTATAAATTACGTCTCTTACATTTGATCACCAATGTGTATATACCACACACTCCTCCCATTTTTAATCCATACTTGAATTCAAAATAAAATTTTAATAAATATACTTTTCCACAATCCTTTTAAATGTTGTAGTGAGGAACATGATGACAAATATTTGGAGCTTGGCCTCTCTCTTTTTTGTGTGGTTGTGAAGTATGAAGTTTTTGTTGGTGAGTGAAAGATTAGACGTTCTATGTGGAATATGATATAGGAAGCAATGAAGATGTAAAGTATGAGATGGAGATTAGTATATTATCCCTCTTATTGGCCAAGAGTGTGATGGGAATCTTTAATCATACCTATATTAGTGCTTTGGGTCCCCAACTGGTCACATCATTGTCTTGCCCTAACTCAACTTAAGATGTTCAAATAATAAGCCATGGGATAACATCAAAATCTGTACATTAATGTTGCCATTGTTAAAAGCTGCCAAATTCTTCATAAAATAAACAACCCACACAAACAAGTAATAATCCCATCACTCACATACGCTCCCATGGAAAATGATGCATAATATAACTTTTTTTTCAATTAATTACCATTTGGATAAATAATAAATTGCTGATAACAATGATTATAAAAACAAAGTAAAAATATTAACCTCGATATTTATTATAATACATGTGACTTGATGATGAAACTGGTTAAGGGTTTTGAAATTGTTGGAGATCCCATATCGACTAAAGATTAAGAATAAGACAATTTATTGTATATAAGTAGGTGCAAACCTCACCCTCATGAATTGGTTTTATAAGGTTGAGTCCGGCTTAAAGACCACTTCTTAATACATCTTTCTATAATTTATCCAAACCCATATATAAAAATATCTATTAATAAAGAAGTTTAGATTTCATTAAAATAAATTAAGTCCAATGTTTTGAAGGAAAAAAACCCTATCTATTGCTTTTAAGTTAAAATTTTCTATTCCTGAACTCATTTCAAAGATATTCAAACTAAGTTGATGAGAGATTAAAAATATAATTATCTCCACATATTCTTAAATAACATTAGTTATAATTATATCAATATAATTTGTTACATCATCAAATAAACTAATACCGTTAATTACGTTAATAGAAAAGAAAAGAAAATGTCCAGTAACTCTGACAACTGCAGAATTTTTTTTATTAAAAACTAAAAATAAAAGTATATAACATTTTAGAGACAAAAGAAAATAATAATGAAACTTTATTCGTATATTGTGGCTTGTTATCATAGTGAATCACTCTTTTTAATTGATATTTTTCTCATGGCTATGAGATATAGTTAATTTCTATTTGTCATTGCAGAAAAGGATAAATAATAAAATTATTCTAATTTCATCTTTTAATTTCCTTTTGGTTTAAATCTGTGCTCTAACTTTTGTTCGTGCATTTTCCTTAGTTGTAAAACCATCCAACAACAACTTCAAATGAGAGTACGAACAGTAAAGATATTGTGTAAAAATTAAAAATAAAAATAAAATTAAAAGATGAAGCTATATTTTCTTGTCTAATATTTATTGGAAGAAGTATTTGTTTTTGAAAAGGAAGAACAAAGGTTGGAAAGTTGACAGAGACTTATGTCCCATTGTCCAGTGTCAGACTTTAAACGGGCCAATTTAATCTGTTTGGACTGTCGTACAACCTACAAGCCCAATAAAAGTTATAGATGAATTGAGTTCCCCATGAAGGAACTTGTTTCTTCTTCTGTGTTATTAGTAAATTTCATTTTCATGCAGAGAAATATCTTAAATGTGATGACTCAATATTAAGTAAGTCTCTTTTTAAATTTCTTTTCCTCTAAAATTTTAATTTACCAAAATCTTATTTTAAGAATGTTACTAGTAAAAGCGAGATAAAAATATTTTATAATATTAATTTTAATAAATATTATTTCATACAAAATTTAGTGTTTATATACCAAAGAGTGTAATTTTTTTTTTTAAAAAAAGAAAGAAATATGATATCGTTTAAGTATGATTCTGACAGTGTATTTAAAAGCAAAAGGCACTTTATTGTGTATAGCATATTGTTGTTTAGTGAATGAGATTTGT
The DNA here is from genome assembly GCF_000499845.2 of Phaseolus vulgaris. Classification (NCBI taxonomy): domain Eukaryota; kingdom Viridiplantae; phylum Streptophyta; class Magnoliopsida; order Fabales; family Fabaceae; genus Phaseolus; species Phaseolus vulgaris. The sequence goes on along the minus strand of NC_023759.2, from coordinate 45,311,295 downwards.
ATTGAAGAGCAATTGAGGAAGATAAAATTTGTGAGAGTCTCAACTCTGATGCAGAAGTCACAGTCAGCATGAGTTGAAAGATCACCATCCATGTTTTTTCCTTTTCAGAAAGTTTATTGATGCATAGATCATTGTCTTATAGAAACAGATTCTTAATAGATGCTAAGAAGGGCATAGCTTTCTTGGGATCAGCTCTTACTTTCTAAAAATCTCTCCCTATCTACCTTTCCTTTCATTTTTTCAATTACAATGCTTACAAGACTTGCTTCCTCATTCACTATTTTAAAAACTTGTATTACTTTCGTTTAACAACTCCATTTTTAAATGAACCATTTGGTGAATTATTAAGCCATAGTAATAGAAAGGGATCTTTAAAAAAAATTATGAAGTCAATTTAACTAAATTGAATGGTAATAAAAACTTAAATTATTTAAAAATAGTGTACTGAATTTATTGTTTTAATTTAGTTTTTAAAAACTAAATTTTATTACTTTAATTTTTTAAAAATAAATTGTATTAATTTAGTTTTTAAAAACCGAATTATTATTAAACTAAATTAGACTATATAACTTATAATATTTAAAAATAATTTAAATAAAATATTTGTAAATAATAATTTAAATAATTTATATATTTCAAATCATTTGTATTAGTTCAAATTAATTAAATTTATTCAAGTTCTAATATAATTATTCTCTAATCGGTTGGTTATTAATTCAAATTTTATTATTATTAATTCTGATTTTATTACCCTTAAACTATTTTACTATTATATTATATTGTATTAGTGGTCAGTTTACATGTATATTAATATTCTTATTTTATAGTTTTCAGTAATTTTAATTTTATTATATATATATGATTGAGTAAATCAAAATGAATAATATCAATTTTACAATTTTGTGCAATTGCGTTCAATCAGTTGCTACAACATTTTGTCTTCTCTTATTTTTTTTCAATTAGTTCCTACATATTCAAGTAAATTATCATGTAATTAATTTTTTTTTCAAATTTTATTTTAGTTTTACAATAGTGAAAACAAAATTCATACATTTTGATCACCATACTTTTCATACTATGAGATTTTAATATGAATGAAAATGACACGCTTTATCAGACATTAAAATAACCATTAAATAAAACTTAATTGTATAAATAAAAATAAAAATAATTATATTAATATAATTAAATATTATTTTAAAACTACAAAAATTTATTAATATTTAAAGTAATTTTTGTTATTAGTAAAACATATATATCAATTTAATTAACTATCCATATTTTAACTATTTTAGTTTTTATTTTATTTTTTTAGTGTTACTTTTATTTTTTAATCACAAATTTACAGCATTACAACACAATAACTCATTACGGATGTGTTTATGAGTTTAAAGGATCTATAATCTCAATGTAACTGTCTATCTTTGGTGAAGAGATAAAATTAGGGTTGTTGGATCACCATACCATTTCCAAAATATTAAAGAAAGTTATATTTAAATATTTTCAATAAAATCACATCTTCCACAGAAAAAATAATCACATCTTCAACAAGAAAAATAATCTCAATTTCATTAAGAAGCACAATGTTACCTGAAAAAAATAGATGACAAGTATTACTGAATGCAAAAATTTAGGATAATATTTTAACTGACATAATAAATAGTATTGTCTAATTCATTGTGACTCGTCAATTACAACCATCAAAATAAGTTATTATAAAACTATATTAAGTATTTTTTATGTTAGTTTTAATTCTAACTAACATAGTATGTTGTTTACAGTTACACCGCAGGTAGATTACAATCGTGATAATAAATTGGGATAAAAATGTGTAACACTTATTAAAATAGATTTAAATAATATAATAGTGTAAGAGTGTTTTTCTTTTGTTACCAATACTCGAATCATGATTAAATTATTTTCTAGTCCATGCAAGTTTACCTTAAATTGTTGTATAGTTATTTTAAATAATTATTTTATGTTCAGATCACTCAATGATTAAATTTTTAAAACTTTGATCAAATCCAAAAAATATGAGAAATACTGATTCTTGGTAACAAAAAATACTTTGATTTTATACATTAATCAGTTAAAACTTTGAACTTTAGTGGAAAAATGATTTCAGTTTAATTAAATGAGTCACTCAGGATTAAGATTTGAAAAGGTTCTTGATAAATTTAACTTCTAAGTTAGATGTAAGTTAGTTAATTGAATTTAAAGTGTTTAGTTAGATTAGTTAATAAATAAAATAACATATAGTGATTTATAAAAAAAAGTGTAATTATTTTATATTATAATAGATCGGGAATAATGAGTGATGATTCATAAGTCTATCATAAATAGCATTGAAGATATACTGCTTGAATGTGAAATTGAAAAATAAAATATGATACTATAAGTGGCGTACGCAAAACAGAAGTTCAAAATTATAGAAAAAACTAAAAAATATTTTAAATAAATTAAAAAGGTGAATGTGTGAAAAAGGGAAGAAATATTATTAGAATAATTTAAGTAATTTTTAAAGTAATGAGTTTTGGTTTAGTATCCTCATATTTTTGTATTTTTTTTAATAATATTTTTTTTCATGTGATGACATATGATTGTTGTTACTTTTTTTTATTTTTTTATAAAGTTTTTGTGTTAGGCATCACTATGCAACTTGACATCTCAGCTAAGCTGACACCTCAAGTAACAACAATCATCTACCATCACATGAAAAAAAAATTATTAAAAAAAAGGAAAAAAATACAAAAATATGGGGGGACTAGACCAAAACCCATATGTTCACACAAACGATACATAGGTAGATTATACCTATTCATAAAGAATTCTAAGAACAGACTAGCTGAGAGTCTATTATACCAATGAAATGATTCTCTATGAATAAATCCTAAATTAACCAACTTATCAGCACACGCATTCCCTTCACGAAAAATATGAGTTACCCTAAACCTGATTGTCCCACAAAAATTAAGACAAGTATTCCATCGATTCTGAAGCATCCACGGAACATTAGTCCTAGTAGTAAACGCAACACAAACCAAGGCAGAATCACATTCAAGCCAGACATTAGTAAGCCCCATTTTTGAGCTTCCTCCATAGCATGTATAACTCCATAAAACTCAGCAACCAAAGCAGTTTGAACTTCAAGAAACGCTGAAAAAGCACCAATAAATTCTCCCATACTTCCACGAAAAATACCTCCACAAGTAGCAATACCAGGATACCCCTAGCAGCCCCATCAGTATTAATTTGGACCCAGCCTGGTGAAGGAAAATCCCATCTAATAGGAAGAGGACGAAGAACTTTACCACTACGAGTCTTAATACCGAAAAACTTAATCACGTTGAAGTCCAACATATTATTCTTCATTGAAGCTTTAGACGAATTTCCCACTAGACAAGTTAAATCTTTAATTATCGAAATAGCCTTAGAAACCCCAATCTTATCCTGAAATCTAGCATAATTCCTCATACGCCATATCATCCATATAGAAAAGGTTATCACCGCAAGCTTAATCAATTTAACCAAAGGACTACCATCACTCTTAATAAAAGAAAGTAGATAATCCTTATTAGAGAAATGAGAAGTAAGAAAAATTTGTCGAACCCAACTCCAAATATGCAGTGCGTTAGAACATTCAAAAAAATAGATGTTGAATAGATTCCTCTTGCTTTTCACAAAGCGAACACATAGAACATATATGCAAACCCTTATTCTGAATATGTTGATCTGTAGGAAGTCGCCCATGAAATTTTTTCCAGAGTACTAGAGTTTTGGAAGGCGGAATAGATGAAGACCAAATGAATTTACCCCAACCACCTGGAACTCCTGGTTCCAAGAAAAAAGTCCTAGCCGATTTAAGAGTGAAACGACCAGACTCATTTAGAATCCAATTAGGAATATCCTGTTCCTCTCTAATCATGATATGATTAAAAAAATGAGGCATCTGCTGTAAAGATAAGGGAATATTCCAATCACAACCTGTCCAAAATTGAGAGACTGTATCCGGAATGCTAACACCATCAGATAACCCTGCAATATTCGCTAAAGAAGTAGTAGAACACCATTTATCATTCCAGAAATTAATAAAAGAACCTGTACCAACAGTCCAAGAAGTATAGTCAAGTATGGTAGAATAAAATTGCTTAATTCCAGGCCAAAGAGAGGAAGATCTATAAACCGTTCTAAATTCATATTTTGATTTAAGAACCCTGGCTTTCAAGAGTAAAGACCAAGGTTTGTCGCTATAAGCAAAGTTCCAAGCAAGCTTAAGAAGATATGCATTATTTTCATGATGAAAATTAATAATATTCAAGCCTCCATCCTCAAGATGTGAACAAATTTTCCCCCAATTAACGGTAGCAATACCTTTTTTAAAAATATCACCAGTCCAAATAAAATTCCGACACCACTGCTCAACTTGCTTAATAAGTGAAACATGCCACTTATACATATTAAAACTATAAGCTAGAGATCCAGTAATCACTGTATTGACCAGCTGAATTCGACCCATCATGCTAAGAGATTTACCTTTCCAAGATGCTAACTTCAATTTAACTTTATCAGCCAAAGGTTGAAGAAACCGACACTTTGGAGCACCAACAAAGATAGACACTCCTAAATAATTGAAAGGCAAACAACCATGACTACAAGAAAGAATATTTTGAATTATGGTGACAAATCTTGGAGAATTATCCATGGTGAAGAAACTACTTTTAGAGTTATTAATATATTGACCAGAAAAATCACCATATGTTTAAGAAAAGAACTCAAATTTCTAAGAGACTTAATATCCCCCCTACAAAATATAAATATGTCATCAGCATACAAAATATGAGAGGGAGTGAGATAACCTTGCGGACTGGCCATATTTAAAATCTTCTTATCATTCACAAGCTTAGAGAGACCTCTACTAAGAACTTCCTCTGCAAGACAGAAAAGTAAAGGAGACAATGGATCACCTTGTCTTACCCCTCGACTGCAAGGAAAAAAACCACCAAACTACCACTTATTCTTATAGAAAACATAACTGAACGGAGAATTGTACTAATCCAACCGACAAAAGAGGGGTGAAAACCAAAGCGTTTTAAAACTAATAATAAGAACTTCCAACTCAAAGTGTCAAAAGCTTTATGAATATCAACTTTGTAAGCCACATTACCTCCTCTAACCTTTTTAGAAAGCATGTTAATAGCTTCAGAAGCAATACCAATGCAATCCTGAATCTGTCTACCCTGCACAAATCCATATTGATTAGGAGAAATGATTCTAGCAGCCACAAGTGCAAGCCTATCCGCCAGTATCTTGGAAATAATCTTAAACTTGAAATTAGCAACAACAATTGGCCTATAATCTTTAATGGAATCAGCACCCTGAACCTTTGGAATAAGAGATACCACATTATTGTTCATTCCATGGAGAACCCAGTTTTGTTTAAAAAACTGTTGAACAACATTGCAAACATCTGTCCCAATAATTTCCCAGCAAGAATGATAGAAAACACCACCAAAACCATCAGGACTAAGAGCACTATTACTGTTAAGATTAAAAACAACATTTTTAATTTCAGAAAAATCTGGACATTTAATCAACATCATATTCTCCTTAGAGGAAACCATCGCAGGAATATAAGTACCAATAAAATCTTCCATATTATCAGTATCCAGAACATTAGAAATAGACTCAGCATAAAGATTTTTATAAAAGTCCAAAATATGATCCTCAATGATTTTAGGATCCTCTGTAACCTCATTATCAATCCGTAGACGATGAATCCCACTAGAATTATTTCTCCTTTTGACCACCGCATGGAAAAAAAGCAGTATTTCGATCTCCATCCTTGAACCATAACATCCTAGCCCTTTCTTTCCAAAACAAATATTGACAGTGAAGAGCATGATCAAGCTCCTCCTTAGCAATCTTTTCTTGACAGAGAAGTCCATCACTATCAGACAAACTAGCAGTCTCTAAGCTTTTTTGAATACCAAGAAGGATGCCCTGCTTAAGAAGAACTCCATTATGAACATTACCAAAAGAATTTTTATTCCAGTCTCGGAGCTCAAGTTTCAACCTTTTTAACTTATGTTGCAAGATAAACATAGGACAACCAACAACCTTATTAGCCCAAAATCATGAATAAGCTTTAGACACGAAGTGTCCTGAAGCCACATCGAAAAGAAACGAAAATTGCTAACCTTCCGCAAAGAATTACTAGCAAGACTAGCAAGAATAGGGGAATGATCAGAACAATTTTTAACAAGAAGCTGATAAGTACAAGATTCCCATTCATCCAAATACACTCCATTACATAAAGCCCTATCCAGTCTTCTGTGAATTCTATGCAACCCTCTCCTTCCGTTACACCAAGTATAACAAGATTCAGTAAAAGGCATACAAGAAAGATCATTAGTATTAATCCAGTCCAGGAATTCATTACAAGAAGCCTGATTAGGAGCCACGCCCCCCCCCCCCCCCCTTTACAGTCATCCGCCGAGAGCACAACATTAAAATCTCCCAGAATACAACAAGGCCCTGTGAAGAGACTAAGATCCCTCCATAAAAATCGTCTAGACAAGTATGTGTTAGCACCATAAACACCTGCAAAGCTAAAACTTTTCTCTTGCAGACGACAAGTTACAGAGATAAATTGATCATTAACCAAGAAATTTTGGACAAGATTAGGAACCGACAAACACCAAAGCTTAACAACTTTATTAACAATAGGAGACGTATCCACCAAATGCATATTAACAGATTTGAAAAGGACGTCGAAAGCATTAGTGTACGACATGATGGGTTTAGCAAGAAAAACCAGGAGAGGTTTATGTAGGTTAAGTAAACTAAGCAACATCTCCACAGTTTTGTGGTTTCCCAATCCTCTGACATTCCAAAAAAATGAAGAGACCTTCATTGCGACGTTGTAGAGAGAACTGCCTTAGCAGTTTTCCTGGATTTACCAGTCCCCTTAGGTGGTCTCCCTGGTTTTCTTTTAGTGCGAACTGTTTCCTCCCCATTATCATTGCCATCCTCCTCCATGTCATTAGAGTCAGCCCAAAATTTTGAAACAACCTGATTTTCAATATGATCAGAATTAATTCCAACAATGGTAGGCAGAATAGTTGACGCTCCAATATGAGAATCACCTCCCACATTTGTAGTTTCCAAACCATCAAGAGAAGAAAAGTGATTTTGAAGGACCAACGATATTGCTTTAACATCCCCAAGATATTTAGCCTTCCGTGGGGAGGTATGAGGCGACTGAGATGGTACAATCACAATAGCATAGACCTCCACATTAGGAACTGGTGCATTAGTGTCTGCGTGTGATTTAACCCTCCGAGGAGAGCGCAACGGAGATGGTACAATCACAGGAACAGATACCTCCACATGATGATCATCAATAAAAGTTGTTGAATTTGACTCTGAGTCCTTAGCTTGCATAACAACAAGTGAATCCAAAGTGGGAGTGGACAACCCCTGCTTGGGTGAGGACCTATCATGATCTGAAGCATCCTCAAGAGGAGGCATATCTGCAAAATCATCCTCCCCTCCACCTGTTTCATCAACTTTCAACTTATCAATGAGGCCTTCCACGAGTTTTGTCTCCGGATTTTTTTTCTATATTCTTTACGTTGTTTAGGAATCACGGTCCTCCCTTGGTCCTGTTCATCAGAAGATGCCTTCTGAGAAGGTTTATGTTGAGGCCCAAGAACACGACCCTGGTCATGGATCGCCCGAAACTGAGCAAGCTCGTGCCCAATCATCTTACAATGAGAGCAGAATGGAGGGAGCCATTCATATTCCACACCAGCTACAAAAGCAAAGTCTAGATGTTCAACCAAAAGTTGATCGGAGAGAGGGGACAGTAGATCAATATCCACCAACACTCTAGCAAACATACCTCTATTCTTCCTCATAGTATGCTCATCCAAAGACAAAGGAGTACCAAGGCCTCTAACGATGGAATATATTGTCCTTGGTTTCCAATACTCCAAAGGCAAATGGTAGATTCTGACCCATGTCTGAGCTTTGATACTCTTCATGGTAGCTGGGACAAAGTCTTTTGTCCAGGCAAACAATCTCAATAAACCAGGAGATAACTTCAGCAAACCCATCCCGAAGGCCCATCGCATGTCTTCTATAGAAGCGAACTCAAACTCATAGAAACCTTTTCCAAGAGGAATTGCTTTCCATGGTCCAAGAGCTTTCCACACTGGCTGCAACTTTTTAGTTAAATCCAGGTGTGTAAGAGGTTTATCCCCCTTAAATAGAATAATCTGACCATGGAGATGGGTTTTGCAATCCTCAAGACCAGCCAAGTAATCTGCCTCATCAATCCGGACAGCAATCATGTCACCCTTAATACAAGGAGTAGGTAGCGGGGACAAAGGAATGTCACATGTATTTCCCAAAGCCTGAGCAAAAGTCTTCCTTTGACCGGATATACTTATCAGGACATACTTTCCGATCCATCAAACAAGCCCATGGTATGAGAAAACCCGCAGAACCCTCCGTCATATTAGAAGGCTAAAAAGTTGCCGCCAAGAACTTCCACAAGAACACGGAACACCGCGCGAGCCAACCACTCCGCCGCCACAAGAGCCACCCCCTTCACCGAACCTGCAGACGCCGCGCAGCAGCCCAGCAACCACCGCGCTCCGTCGCACAAACGGAAATCGCATGCTGCCCACGCTGTCGCACCGCGTCGTCGTCCTGTAGCACCGCCGCGCCGCACCAGCTATTCCGCTGCCGTCACGCACAATCCTGTCACCTTGCACCGGAAACCCTAAGATGCGGAGGCGTTCCGCTGCCGTCACGCACGCACAACAAACCCTAATTAGGTCTCTCCCGTGCTCTGTGTTCCAGATGTCATCCTGTAGCACTGCCGCGCCGCACCTCCAGCTATTCCGCTGCCGTCACGCACAATGCTGCCGCCTTGCATCAGAAATCTAAGATGCGGAGGCGTTCCGCTGTCGCCACGCACGCACAAGAAACCCTAATTCTTTAACCCAATTCTAAAAGCAGAGTAAACCATCAATAAAAAACTAGTTTCCTCATTTGGAACTATCATTTCAAAAATACCTCTTTTTGAGGTGTCAACCTATTTGAGATGTCAAATTGCATAATAATGTCTAATATGACAACATTTTTATATAATTTAAGTAATTTTTTAATATGAATAGGAAACTTTTGAAAAATGAGTTTTTCTATATAATATTTCACTCGAATTAATTTTCTCCAAATCATTTACAAACTATTTTAAAATTTTTGTCAAATATATTTTAAATCTCTTGTTTTTTTTTTACTAAAAAATACAATTAAAACTACAAGAAAATTATTAAATAAAAATTAAGAAAAAAAAAATATTAGTCACCATATTAACTAAATTAGATACTAATTTATAGACTAATTTTTTTTTATTTAAAGTGGTTTCTATTATTAATACAAATTTATAAAATAATTTCTAAATTGGTATCTAACCCTCACTTTTTTTTATTTTGAACCGTCACTTATTTATATATCTTTGTTTTATTTATCATTCTCTTGTCCTACTACGTTCATATTTTGACTTGTACTGTGTGTTTTTTTCCATCAATAATATTAGATACACTTAAAACACTTTTGATGAGACAAAATTTGATAAATATTAAAAGAATTTATCCTAAATATTTATAAAAGTATAATTACTTTATTATGAAAAATAAATAGCAATTTATTATGCTTATGATACATAATTAAAAGTTATCAATGATGCCTTTAAGTATTTTTATAGTCATACTTGATACATAACAATAAAATTGTACTAATTATCATTGACTTATTAATGTAAATAGGTGTGAAAGTAAACATCTTTACTAAAATAGTGAAATTTTATACTAAATGTACCTTAAATACTAATATAATAAAGTGTTATGGTAATATTGATGAAATCACTCATTCTTTTTTTTTTTTTAAAACATAAACCATTTATCAAGGATATAGATAACATTTTATATATATATATATATATATATATGGAAGATTGTAAATGGTCAACAAAGTGAATCATGAATTGTGATAAGTGTTTTAGTTTTTTTTTAAAAGCTTTCATGTTAGACATTATGATCAGTGTCTTAGTTACTAAACAAATTTATTTTATATGCAACTAGACCAAACTAGAAGTTTCTTGCATCATCTTGAGAAACATGTAGTTTATGTAGTGCAAACCCATCAAACAAAGTATCTTACTTACCTAATATATGCAATTGGGCAAGATGTTATCATTTGTAGAATCTCATTCCAATATTATAATAAATTGGTGAAACTTTATTACTCCACTCATTTTGTCTTCAAATTCACAAGACATAAAATATATGACAAACACGTGGATCTTGAGCATCCGGGAGACAAATGTGTTTATGAATTTCTCTTCAATTTATCATACACAAGAACATGTATTTGACATAAACATAAAACATATCTTTTATATGATTTTCTATAATGACATCATTTTTCTTAGTGTGAGATACTTCTGGAATATCAATCATTGCATTGGGTTATGTTCATGTAGTACAATTCACCACAAATAAGATATTTTTCTATAATGTCTATTTATAGTCACTCACTTCTATATTTAATTCAAGAAAAATACAAATGTTAATTACTCTTAGATCAATTGTTGGATAAATTTTAAAAAAAAACTATTCAATTTCTTTCTTCTACTTTTCATACCTGTAATTTAAATTGATCCAACTATGATCTATTTTCAAACACTAGTAAAAACCTACTAATTAATATAATGAATTTACATTTCACTTTTGTTTGAAAAAGGTCACATTATCTTATTATGAAAAGCATCCTTTTATAATTATTTTAGCATGTGATAATATCCTCTTTACGTGAAAGAGGTCACCTTATCGATAATATTTCATATTGATATCCTACTACATTAGTGCATGACATGAAAACAATCATATTAAACTCATCAAATTCAAGTGCAGACTAAAAGAACAAAACAAATATGTATGTTCAAATTTATGAAGATTATGTGTGATGTATACCTATTAAGTAAGTAAGGATGAATTTGTTCAACAATTAAATATAAAAAAATAAATAACTTAATCAATCAATTAAATGGTATCAATTTTAAAAAAAAAAAAATCACAAAATCTATTTTTTTTTGTGAAAATTAAATATAACATTAAATTTCAATAGTTAATAGATTCAACGTCAATCTCAATCTCAATAAACATGTCTAATTAAAAAAATCTAAATATTATTGAACATGAATAATATTTAGAATTCTACAAAGAAATTAGACTTGATTGCACTGTATATCAATAATTATAACTAAAAGTGGTGTATTTTCTATATTTATAGGAACATTTTATGTTTTTTTTTATAAACTTGATATTTTTTGAACATTTATAATAATTCCATGTTTGATTTCTATTTTAAGAATAATTAAAAGTTACTAGAATAATAGAGTAATTAAAGCAATGTAAAGTTAGTAACCTCAAAGAAGTGAGGGATGTGGGAGTTGTAGGAAGAGAAGGAGGCGCATAGCTAGTGTTTAATAGTTTGTGTGATACCCGTGAATACTCTTATTAAATTCTTATTTTATTAAAGTAAAATATTTTAGAACATAAAATACTTAAATCTAAAAATTATATAAATATTTTTTACTTCATTAAAATTCTCATTTTCTTTGTTAGTTTTATTGGATTTCAGTAAGCATCTGACAACATTTTTTACAATTTTAATTTCCATATATAATTTAAATAATGTCTATATTTAAATTATTAATTACATTTTTAATTTAATTATAAAATATATTTATAACTAAAATTGAATTATATTATAATTTTAAGTTTAAGTTTGTTATCTAATTACTTTATATTTAAGTTGTTTAAATATTAAAATAATAAACTTTTTAGAAAAATATATATAAAGTTAGTTTTAATTTTTTTTTTAATTTTAAATATTTCAAATCTCATTTTTAAATATTTATTTTATTGGACGTTTTTCAGATAATTAAACAATTTTAAAATTGAATTTTGTTCATCAGAGTTGTAAACTAACAACTCTCACTCCGATTTTGAAATATGATTTATGAATTTTAAAGTCACACATGTTCCGTGTTGTTATATGCATATTTGAAGAAGAAGAAATAATGCAGTGCAATGAGGTAAGTTCTGGTGCACGTTTTTCAAAAACCAGAAAGTGGCGATTCTGGGATAATGAATCGCCTTCATCAGTTCTGAGCTGCATTTAATGCAATGCCACAGAAAGCAATGAGCTACAGCCCAGGAACACCAACTTCTCTATTTTTTCTGTTTGATTAACCATTTCGTCACACTTCTCATGCAAATTCAATTTCTCGGAAAATGAAGGTGTCACTGTAACGTCATTATCTCACTAAATACTGACCAAACATTGATTATCGTCTTAAAGTTTGGATTTGGATGCTTTTCCCCAATTTCTTTGGGAAGTAAAAATCACAATGTCTGTTTACTGGTCTCATCAAGGATCAAGGAGGTTAATATAATATAAATTTTTTACTCTTTCAGTTACTTTTAAGTACTATATTTTTAAAAGATTTGTGTTTCTAATTCAAGAATAATATTATCAATTAGATACTTATTGATCATTTAATTTTTAATTAATTTAACTATATGTATTCATTATTATGTAGCAATTAATAAATAAATTTTAAATATTTTATTAAATTTATAAATTATTATACTTCTTAATATTTATAAAAAAAAAATCAAAGAGAACATAAAACAAAAACTTCAGAAATAATAGGATACAACTTTAGTTCTAAAAGAAGAAATCCATAAAATTACTTTAAAAATGGATTGTATGTTTAAAAATCAACATTTTTGGGATTGATGCTTAAGGTGATGATAATAAATCAAATTATTAATTTACACAAGTCCCATTACAGTTGTAGGGTTAATTTTTATTTCCTAGTTTTTGATGACTAATTAAATTTGTGTACATTATTATAAGGACATATAGGATGAGTAATTAATTTGTTTTAAGATCAATAATATCTGAGAAATGTTTTAAACTTTCTATGCGTTGTCTTTGTCTTGGGTTCACCTACTAAGAGGGTGATTAACTTATTCAATCTAATAATTCAATAACAATATATAAAACTGAAAGATAAAATATTTAAAGCTGTGTCTCTCTCCCTGGGTACCAGAATCTACTATGCTAAAAATTTAGGTTTACTTGGTTATCTGAGAAATAAAAATTTAAAAAATAAGTCAGGTTTAGAAGGTTCTCTTTAGACAAGAACAAGAGTCATAGAGGAGGAGGAATCTATGCTAGCTTCATTGTTATCAAACTCTTTTTGTCTTTGTAAAGTGTGTTTTACTTCAAAACAAAGCAAGTTCAAGGCACCTATTTTAAAGATCCATGACTTTGAATTTAGCAACCTACTATTGTAAAGTTTGACTCCCAACTCTCTTCATTATCTGGTCTAGTAGAAGGCACAGGTTTTTGTTTTCTTTGTCTCATAGATGATGAAACAAATGGAGATAGATTCAAAATCATAAATAAAAATCATAATCCTTTCTTTATAACATGCTGCAATGGAGGTTTTTAGAAAGGTTTTCCACCCCCAATTGATTAAAATAGTATATGTAAAAGAAATCATATATTACATTTTGCATATTGAGTCCTATTATAGATTTTTGAAGTGACATTTTAATGAATTATAGAAACAACATATATAAAATATCTTTTTTAGTTCATGTTTAGATTGTAATTAAAGTTCTATTAAGTAGGAATACTATATCATACTAATTTATAATATTATAAACTATATATAATTAAATTAGTTTTAAAGTCACAAAAATAGTATTTATTTTTAATTTTATTATTTTTAAAATAATTCCATATTTATTTTTATTTTAACCATATTATTTATGGTTTGTATAATAGTTATTTTTGTTATTTTTAATTAACAGAAGACATGGTTGACTTGATTACAACTTGCCCATTTCTGATGTTCAACAATGTTCATCTTTCTCTATTTTCTTTTTTTACCATTTCTAGATGGTTGGGACCAATGTTAAGGACAGAAACATGTGTAGTAGCGGATTTAAGATAAGATTTTTCACTTGTTACTATTAATTTGTTGGGGACTATAAATTGAGGTGCATTCTTGACATTCTCTTCATCCTCAACATGTCATCATCTTACTTCTCTTGTTTTTTTCAACAACCACGGGTATTGTTGAAAGTGAGTGACAAAGATTTATGTTCTTCTATACTGTTAGGTGGTTTATAAGAGATCAAGATATATTAAAAAACACATATATTTATTGTGAAAACATAGATTTTTCAAATATAAAGATTGAATGTGAATACTTTATTAAGTTTAGCAGTCATTGCAAAATTAAAGAAATTTTTTTGGTGACCTTGTAGAATCTTCTGCTGACAGCTAATATTGAATTCGAAAACACTAATTACATTTCAAGTTTAGACCTATAATAAAGATGTCTATAAAGACAATGTTTTCCAACACAAGCATATGATATGTAGATACATAAACTTACATGTATTAATGTTTTCAGTTTTCTGGCCAAAAAACACCCTGATAATGCAGCTTGGTGCAGGCACACAGGATATAAGTTCAGCAGGACCACGCCAAAATTCTGCGCTGGATTTGTACCCATCATTTGATAATGACTGCCTAATTCAAAAAACTAACGGCTCTGATCTCCCTAACTGTGTCAGTTCTGATGAACTCAACTGCAACATATCCAAGGGTCGATATCTAGCTAGAGAAACAACAATACACCTGTTTATACTCTCATATTAATTATCTCTTTCTAATGTGTTAGATAAATTAATTGTCACATACTTTCTTTTAAACAACTATTAAGTAATGTCATTACAATATTAAGAACACCAACATCTACAGATTATTTAGCACATTAGTTTATACCGAGAAAACATCAATTGTTTTCACTGCAGGAAAATTCAATGATTTATATAGAATTTTTTTTTGTTTGGTGTCTTAGATTTGTCTCTACTCGCCGTTACTTTTTGCCAAATTCAATAATGGTTTCAGACAAGTAAAAGGAATACTTTATATTGATTCAAAATTAATTAATAAAAGTTTTAAAGACTAGAATATATTGATGTATAATACTATTTGTTGATAATATATTTTAAAGTAAATTTATTAACACTTTTCTTTGATTTTAGCAGTTCAGTTGAGGAAGTTTGATTTGAATTTAACTAGTTCTGTGTAGAACCGTGTACTTTTTTTTTAGCAAAACAAACCTCATAATAATTTGTAGAATACACTTGAGCAAAACCTCATTCCGTATAATGTCATAACTCTACTGAGTTCCAAAATACCTGTCTATATTTATTAATTACTTACCATAAAACAACTTTTAAGATTGTTCTAAAAACGATGTTCAGATTGAGAAAAGAGAGAGTGTGTCTATCTCAATGAAAGCAATAGAGGATTTGATGTCATTTAACAAAATAAGATAATGACATTACAGTTCTTGTAAGCATAATAATATAATTTAGGATAAATAAAGAAATTTCTAATCCTTGGCTTCCTATGCAGTAAAGGAAACAAAAATTGACAACCTAGCTCCATTTTCCTGGTACGGTTGCATTTCCTGCTTAAGTGTGACTCCCATAAACACAGAGATTATACAGGAGAAAAATAACCATGGAAGCGCCATCAAACAAAAAAAATACTACTGACTATAAACATAAAGTGGCAAGTATGATAAAGTACAAACACAATAATTAATATTTGCCTTAATGAGTATCTAATTCAAAGAGGATGAAGATGAAGACGAAGTCCTGTCTTTCCTAACTTGTTCTAACAAGAAAGAAGAACTAGTGGTAGCTATATGAACCTCGTCCTCAGCTTCCAAACAGGAAACACAGCGAGTGCTGCAAGAGGAAGAGAGAGAAGAGCTGTAGAATGATAAAGGGGAGGAAGGAGAATGAGAGTTTATATCAGAAGAAGAACCGGTGGTGGAGGAAGAAAAAGTCACCAATAAATCAATGAAAGCACCAACAATATAACCATGGTTGCTTTTTCCATTGACTTTTAAATACCAACACAAAAGCTCTTGGAGACCATCCCAGTCTTTAACGCACTGGGCCTCTACCATCTCCTCCATGGACCTGAGGAAGTCCACGTAAGGGTCCTGAGACTCTACAGACATAACCACGCTGTCTTCGAAGGGCAACGTTGTTGTTGTTGCTGCGGTAGGTTTTTCTGTTGTTGTTGCCGTTGGTTTTTCTGTTGGTGTTGGTGCTGATGTTCCTGCTTTGGACTCTAATATGGAACTTGTCTGGTCGGGCTGGAAGAACAAACGGTCAGAACGCAAGGGGCGAATGAGGGTCTCAAGAGAATCGGGTCTTCTAGAATCTTCTTCTGAAGCGGTTGAGAAGCTTCCGGAGTCGGGAGAGACAGTGAAGAAGGAGTGGGAGCTCTCGGGCATGTCCAAGTAGGCGGGGTTGATGGTTTTGAAAGCGACGTCGTTTGGGGCTCGAAAAGAGAGGGTTCGAGGTTGGTGGCAAGAGGGCCAGGGCCAGGAAGTGGAAGAAGGTTTGGCGGTGGTGTTGGGGTGTGAGTTCTTGTGGAGGAGGGAAGGAAGCTTCATTTTCTTACCCATGGGAAATGAAATGCAGATTCAAATGAAATGAAATTGGGAGTTTCTCAGAAAAGAGAAGTGATGAAGGTTGGTATTGTGTTGGGTTGGGGGCATTAATGGGAAGTCAGATGTGGTTCGGTGGTGTGTGGGTTTGGGTGGGAAGATTTTAAAGGAGTGGTGGGTCAATTTAGAAAGCACTATTGCTGCTACTTCCCCTCTCATATTATTCATTTTTTAAATCCTTTACCACTCAATCAAATAAATACCATATTATTATCATGTATCACAAAAATATAATGAAAGGGAAAATTTAAGAATCATTTTTTTTGTTATACTACAATTCTATCTTATTTTAAATCTTATAATCTGTCTTTATAATTTTTTTACAAAGAAAGTGTAACTCTTCCAATTTTTTCCATCATCAAAACCTAACTCATTCACTACCTCACTTTGAGTTTATTCTATTTGGAGCTGGAAGAAGGATGTTAGATATGTATCCCTACTATCAATATCAATAAGTATTCATTAACTCACATCAAAAGTTATACCATATATCAACTTAACACAGGTTTTTATCTCATCCTGCATTATTAAAAACATCAATTTGACCTAATTTTGTTGGTAATTTTAATATTTTTTATAATAAATCCATCTTCATAACTTACCTAATAAATTTTATATTCAAAACTAACATACAATACAACATTCATGTAGAACTTTAATTATTATTTCTTAAATATACTATAACAGATTGTATTCTATCCTGAGATCTATTTTTTTTTTCAAAAGATTCCAAACAAAAAATATAATATTTTTATCATTCAGTCATTTTAAGTTCTTTTTATTTTCAATTTAAGACTAATCAAACCAAGGATTTTTCAACAAGTTCATTTTCAATAACATGCTTAGAATTTTTTTTATCAGCAATAAAATATAAATAAATGGGAACCACTTCACAGGTAGAATCTTTATACAAAATTTACTACCAACCTCCCAACTAAAGACACCTACCAGAAACTCAAACGGTCTTAATGAATCATCCTCATACAATCCAAAGGATTCATCACCCACATAGAGTAAGGAAAGACAACACAACTGGACTTTGCAAAAATCCAAGACCAAACCTTTACCTGCATCGGCGCAAACACAAACACTTCTATCGCATCTGTCACACCCCTATTGAAGATGACAGAGTTCTTGTGTTTCCAAATTTCACTCACTACTCCAACCCAAATTGTACAACACATAACGTTGAACAAATTTGAAGTCTGACACAACCTGAAATTGTAAAAAGTTTGACTTGGGGTCCTTATGAATTACAGACGAAATTTCAAGCCACTCAAAATAAAGACTCTAGACACACTAAGCAAAGCGGCAAGTAGAAAACAAATGACTAGAAGACTCTTCCTCCTTCCCGCACAGACAACACAAAGAATTTTCAACCACCATCACGCGCCTTACCAGACTAACCCTAATAGCAATCTTATTCTCCATCATCCTCCAAGCAGTGAACAAAGCAAAAGGTAACGCTTTACACCTCCATAACATACTGTAAACTGGAAAAATCTCCCCTACACGATCCCTCCTTACCTCAGCATAAGCAGAATTAATTGTAAAAGTTTGACAACCCCCAGTCTTCCAACCCCAACTATCCGCCTTTCCCAGATCCAACTTCACCCCTTGTAACAACTGAATCAAATGTTCCACCGAAGACTTCTCCCAATCAAAAAAGGGTTTACGTCAGACAAACACCATTAGACCAATATCCAAGCTCAGCCACCTTTGCATCTTTGGCCGAACAAATTGAGAATAATTTTGGGAATACTCCCTTCAGAACTCCACGACTCAACCACCTATCCTCCCAAAAAGAAATATCCTTTCCATTACCAATATTCAACTCAAAATCGTCTTCAAAACTCCTCCCCCAGCCCTCCGACGCCCACACCTCCTTCAAATCTTTCCACCAAAGGAAACTTCTCCTACTTGTGCCTTCCTCTCTCAAACTTCTCCATCCACCGTATTTAGAAAGAATCTCCTTCCACAAACCTCCCTTTTCCGAACCCAACCTCCAAATCCATTTACCTAAGAGCGCCAAGTTAAACGTCCTTAAATCGATAATACCTAGGCCTCCAATATCACGAGGCTCACACACCTTTTTTCAAAAGGCACAAGCGATCTTCTTTTCTTCAAAACCCCAGCCCAAAAGGAAATTCCTTTGTATTTGAATTAACTTATTTGCCACCACTAAAGACAGTCTGAATAATGACATATAGAATCATCTGTAATAATAGTCTATATCTTTTCTATCAAAGTATTCAATCAAGATTTTCGTGTTTCCTTTTTAAAATTGATATTTTACCTCTCCAAACATTCGTGATCTATAAATAGATACACCTCAATAAAAGGAAACTTTTTCGAAAAAGAAGATTAGATCTTAATATCTTTCTAGAAACCAATTTTTGATGCCGCTTGTTAGTTTTATGGGGTTGAGTTCAAAAGGGAAGTGAATTGAACTATCTCAAATCTTCACAAAACTTAGAATGAGATCTTTATTAAAACAGTTGATTACAAGATTTGGTTGCTTTCAATTTTATGTACAAAACCAAAATTAAAAATATTTCAAGAAACTAATGATAGAGAGAGCAGATGCACACAGTTAATTTTATATTAATTCTTTTTTTTTCTTTTTATCAGCAATGGTATTATTATTATTATTTCATCATATCCAAGATCTACATTAAGTTTCTCGGCCACACCAACCAAACTCACTAAAATATCAAAGATTTTGCAAGCACACAACAAAACTAATGAACCTAAACAAATCGATTTTGAATCTTACAAAATTTGTTTTGCACAACTAGTAAAATCTATTATCATACTGTATCTGGAAACCCTATCAACATGCATTCTAAAGACACAAAATGAATTCAAAAAATGAACATGATATTACATATAACATGATCAATACAACAGAAAAGAATACACCAGGTGAAGATATGTTTCTCTTTAAACACATCATGGATCACAAAATTTAGATAAAAAAAGTTTCAAAAACATTCTCAACAACTCAGTTTCAACTATCTCTCCGTAGTAGGAAAGATATTAAAAGCTTTAATTTTGATACCATTACAAATGGTTAGAAATAAAAGAGTTATATAAATTTTATTTTTTTAATAGATTGAAATTTTATTTCAATTTGTTAATTTCACTTACTAAAAATAATTTAAATAATTTACTCGTCATTCTAACATATTAAAACAAAAGAATACAAATATATTAAAAAATTATTTTAATATAATAAAATAGAGAGGATATAAATGAACCCATGAGAGAAAATATAGTATTTACTCTGAAATTTGTAACTATATAATTGAATAATTATATAAAAGATTACAATGGTGTATGGATAAATTTACCTTATAATCCTTTTTTTTCATTCTAATCATTATTCCTAAAATAATGGTAATGATACTAAAAATTAATTATTATTATTATTATTAATACTATTATTTATATTATTTAGTTTATCATGCAAACAAATAAGAATTATTAATATATCTCAACTAATAAAAGAGAAATTTATAATAAATAAATATTAAACTCAAACTTCATTTAAAATAACATAGGTTCTTTCACAACCATTTGTGCTATTTGCACACATTTACACAAATAAACAAACAAAATTAAATTATAATGCTGCATCACTCCTGATCTGCCATATTGCAAAACACTCTGCTTTATTGGTCAACAATTACAAGATCATCATGTTAATTTTTTATTAACACTCATTCTTCTCTTGAATGTGTTGTAAACACAATCATTAACCTACAATCATACCAACTCTAGATATTTATCATTTCTTCATAATAGTTTATCAATACTTTAAACTGTGTAAATTAATCACTCAATAATATATAAGAGCTCTCAAAATCCCTCACAAAACAAGTATACGAGTAGAAGAATATATAGCTTCTAATATTTTCTACTACAAATCGTATTTTCTAAGTATATTATTCTATCACTTATTTAAATTTTTCTTGTTCCTTCCTATTTATATCTAATATGAATAAATCTTACCCTAATTTAACATTATAGACTTTCAAAAAGTTTGTAGCAATTCTAATTGAAACTCTAATTACTAGAAAAAAAACTCTTCTCAATTCTTCTACATTTTTATTCCTAAATCATGACTTCCATCAATATATTGTCAACTCACTTAAATTATTATTCTTTGCCGCTGTTAAATAATATACAAATTAAACCAAGAACATGGAGATTTAAATAAATTCTAACATATTTATTTTTTCAAACTTATAAATATTTTGTTTTTAATTTTCTCAACTAACTACTATAATGTGATTTTAAAATTAATTACTATTTTACATTATACAATGATTCATATATTTATGTAATAGTGAAAAAATATTTATATTATCAATATATTTTGATTAAATTCTACTTTCTTAACTATTATCTCAAAAACAAATATCAGTAAAATATTTTGTGTGAATGATAACAATTTATTCTTGTATATCTTAACAAATATCTTTCAGTAAAAAAATATCAAATGCTTTATAATAAATTTTATATACATCTATATATAATTTCAGTTATTTTTTTTCATGAACTAAATTAGTATAAAAAATATATACTAATAAATATAAAAGTTGTATTATGCAAAGTATAATTTTTTCTTTTTCTAATTAGAAACATCTGACTTTCTCATAAATAAAATATTTCTAAAAAATAGTTCTACCATATACATTTCTTCTCTTCAAAAATCTCTTCCTTATCCCATATCAAATTATTATTTTAATATATATATATATATATATATATCACATTTAATGTAAACACACACATCAATAGGATACACTACACTTTTCACGTGATAAGATTTTGTTAAAAAAATTATATTAAGAAATAAACATATATAACAGAAAATATTTTTTAAAATAGAAAATCATTAAAAGGATAGTTGGTTCATAAATAATAACATGATACTTAAGAACCATGTATGTGGGGATACATAATATTATGTAACTTGTTATGATAGAAGTCTCTTCACGTGTCTCACGAAAAAGGTCCAGAGAGTAGATGGAGACCCTTGAGATAAAGTCACAGAACTGCAAATAGATGAACTGATTGATACTAAACCAGTAGATATATACAAAGGTTTTGCCCATGGCAATGGCCTCTCATATTCTCTTCTTTATTTTTGGGTCTGTCCGAAACATCCAAACATTAATGAGCATCAAAATAACTAAAATTTATTATTTTTAAGTCAATTCAGAAGAGTTTAAAATATAGTATTTATGTGTTTTAAATTAACCAATGCATGCGAATGTACATGGTTGTGACGTGTAATGAATATAATGGACCATGATCCGGTCCTATCTTGTTTTTGATTAGACTGTAATATTGTTTCAATAGAAAATAATAGTGGGGACCTTATATTTTCTTTTCAACTTTTAAATGGAAGAGCAAATTATTTTTATGGAATCCTATCCACACTGCAATGAAACAAGAATGAAGAGGAAATATATGTATATCCAGTCCCCACCACCTCACGAAATTCTTATGGATACTATTATTTGCAACTGGAACAGCAACTTTGAGAGCTTATATTTTTACAGTCTCTTAATTATTCAATCCTAGAACTTTAACATATTCAAAGGCTTTATACTTTTACTCCTTCTAGTTATTCAATACTGGAATTTGAAACATCTTCAAAACTCATCTCAAATCAAACTATCTCCTTCCTTAACTCTATCTTCAGTTACCTTTTATTTGTAATAGTTGAAGTTGGAAATCAATTGATACAGAAAGAACCATCAGAAAAAAATATATTTTAACACTCATCTATTTTTAAAACAAGACTACTTCTTTAAATATTTTTTAATAATAGAATATATATTTTAATAATATATATATATAATTTTAAAATAAGATAATGATTTACTTAGCTGTTGAGTAATTGTATAAAAATGTTATTCTTGCTTAAAAAAATATCAATTCCTAATTTTGGTAAAATTTTAATGACTACTTTTGGTAAGTTTTAATTCATGTTTTTCACTACTGATTTCATACAAAAAGTTTTATTCTGTATTTAGAACAGTGTCACATCATTGGGGCCAGATTTCCAGTTTGTATATTATGTTTATTTTTTTTGTTCACTTGGCTAAACATAATTTTAAGGATCTTACTATCTCAACAACGAAAGACCGTGAAACATTCTCAAGCTAATGTCATCACGTGGTCGGGGTGTCAAAAACAAATACAATAGGAAGAAGAATAAAAAGGTGGACCGCATCCAACTGGATGAACGGACCACCAGCTATTGACATTGGACACTGTCACACTTCATGGAGCATGAGGATTGATTAATGCTGGATTAAGACACACTGACCCACCCTGAATGTGACATGCTAATATCATTTTCAATTTTCCTTTATTGCACCACATGAATGTTTGAATTCATAATTCATATTCAGTTTTAATACATCTTAACATTCATTCAGCCATGCATGCAAGACAATATTAGCTGAATCTATCCATCAAGAAGTCTAGTCAAAACTGTGGTCACATTTCTAATCACAATGATTTTAATAAGATGGACATGGTTAGTCAAATTCATCATACAAGTACAAATAATAGTCTCTTTCCTGAACTGGTGCTGTTCTCAACTTGCCAAGCAAGATGCATGCAATACTTGGAGCATATGCATAAAAAAGATATACCTTTAACTGATAGACCTACTACATCCTCAAACATTACAATCAGATTTTAAACATAAAAACACTTCTTTATTAACCATATTCCATTGTCCATATTCATCCATCAATTACCAGATTGAAAGGAAATGTAATGTTAAATTATAATGTCATATGTTTATTGAAAAAGCAATAAGGATGAACATAGAAGATCAAGGTAGTATAAACTTTGTTTGGATATTTATGAAAGGAAAAGGAAAAGGAAAAGAGGAAAGTCCGCGGCAGAATCCAATTGTTACCAACCAAAACACTAATTTTATCTTATTCCTTCTTTTCAAAGGGTTATCTTTTTCAAAGGATTTACCAGAAAAGCTCAATCTACACATAATAACAGGATAAATGACCTCCTTCCCTTATCTTACTGCTCATAACTTATATCCCAAACTAACCTTCCCTATGTATACTAACAATAACATCCTTTCGAAATTTCAACCTTCTCAAGTTTAGGATTTGAAGTAAAAAATATAGGAAATACTTCTTGCTTAATGAGAACAAGCAATTGTTATTAATTTTTTGCCTTCCCAGAAAAACTCCTCATACTCAATACGGGTTAAACCCGATACAGAATCCATCCTGACAGCACACAGGCCAATTTTAATAGAAGCAATTCAGGAATCATGATATGTTGCTTGCTATTGCCAGAACCGGAAAGAAATGGTTGTAGTTACTCCATACTCTGCATGATTGATTATGTGATCCATTAAGTCCCAAAAAATGCTTGGTTACCCAGTACACATTTTAGGATCTACTTTTCATCCTTGTCTTGCTCGATGAAACCAATTGACCAATTGGGTTGTATTCTGCATGTCATGAATCAGACCTACTTTGAAGATTGCAGAGGCTACCCTTCTCCTATTATTTATCCTCTGCAAAAGTGTTTGTGGGCAAAGCACCTCATGTCTCACTAGTTCACATCCATAGTGGCTCTTCTGGTAATGGCCACCCCCCATATTGGCTTGCATCCAGCAGTTACTGTGGTAGTGGAACAGTCAAACTACATATAATCTTGATGTCCAACGTCACCCCAGCAAAGTTTTTATAATTTTGCATGCATCCCAGATAAAAAGAGTTGACCAACCATTTAAAGCTTCAAATTTTGTAGGTAATTCATGCTTCACCCACCTCTATCCACAAATCTGTTCCCAACAGTTTTTGCTTTCTCAAATTAATAACAAATAAGCTTCAAAAACTGTGGAAACACCAACATCTTGACCATCTCTAAAATTTAGCCATAATTATGTGTGTATTGGATTGTTCTAATATCTCCTCAGCAGCCTCACATGAAGAATCCAGTAGCTCATTCCAAATTATCAGGCAATTCAACAATCCATGAATAAAAGCATGATTCTTGTTACATGAATTCCACTTCATTTTATCTGAACTGCTATTGGAATTGGGTAACATAATCTTCTATTGACAAAAAGCAACACTCTTGGTGTTCTACTACATTCATCTTTAAACCCTTCTGTGATCACCTTTTCTAAAGATCCTTTTCTTTTATGTTCTCAATTTCATATATAGACCCCCTAAAGCCTTTCTTTGAAATCCTTTCCATTAGCTGCAAAGTCAGGTCCAATCAGCTGGTATTTGTCCTCTTCTCCTGACTCTTCAGTGTTCTACAACAATCATCCCTCAACCCTTTTGTGACCACCTTTTCTCAAGATCCCGTTCTCAGGTTCATATATCAGCCCCCAGTGCCTTTATTTGAATTCCTTTCCACTAGCTGCAAAGTCGACTCAAATCAGCTGGGTATGTGTCCTCTTCTCCTGACTCAACAATAATGTTTTGTTTCTTCAACTGTTGAAGCATTTGTTTGATCTCTTAACATCCATCAACTTTCTTGCTTTCTGAGAGCTGACAGCTAGGTTTCCTGGTCCCCTTAAGAAATTCCCCAACTCCATATCCTGCATCCTCGGGATCAGTTTCCTTCTGTCCCGAATTTGGAACCAGCAGGTTGGACAATTGTTATAAGTCAAAATACTGTTTAATTGAGTGAAATTGAACACAACTCAATAAAGTACCCCTCTCCCAAGGAATTGTTTTCCCTTCACAATGGATTACCTCATAATCAGATCACAAAATCTCACTCTACAAATGATACCAAAATAGAATGCCTCCTTCCCCCTTACATTCAAGTTATCCAACTCACAAACCTCTAGCTAACTAACAAATATCATAATTATAATTCCCAGTGTACTAATACAACATAAAATAGAGTAAATGTGTTATCCAAAACATAATTGCCAATAACCCAACATTCTAATAATATCAAGGGCCATAGTCATATTGGTTTAAGTCTCACATTGAGCACACCACCCTTCAGTACTTAACGTAAATGCATGCAGTACAAACAACAACAACAACAACCAAGCCTTTTTTCAGCAAGTGGAACTGAGCACATGGTTCAAACAATTCCAAAAAATGTTGTTGTAAATCACATTTACAAATAAAATACTGGTCTTTTTAAGCCTTGATTGTTTCACCTATAGTTTTCTCAGTCCTCCTTTGCCTTTAGGAACAGTTTGGTTCAAAGGAGGAATGGGGAAGGGAGGGACTTTAATGGAGGAGGGGGAAAGGTAGGGAAGGGGAACGTAGGAGAGTGATTTTGATTAGACATTATGTTTGGTTGAGAGCAAGGGAGAGGAGGTATTTTAATGAAGGGGAGGGGAAATAACCATTTTTTTGTTTGCTAACAAGGGGTGCAGAGGAACTTTAAAATTAATCTACTTTGGTATCTTATAATTTTAAATTTTAAAACATATTTAGACATGTTTTAGTCATTTACAAATTCCTCCCACAAAATCCCTCCACTAAGGGAGGAGAGGAAAAATTACATGAAAAGGGGTTTTGATAGCCTCCACCCCTTCGAAAAATTGAACCAAACAACAAAAGATCATAAAAACCCCTCCCTCTTTCTCCCCTCCATTTCCCTCAAACCATATACTGTGTTAAGGATTGAAATACCCTCTATTTGATCTAATCTTTGTTGAGATTACTACATGCCTTCTCCACAAACTCAAAATTTTTAGGCAATATCCTACCAACCAAGCAATTGCCAGTGCGTGTGAGATAGAAAAGACTTTCCTACCGTTAGAATGGAGGATATAAAAATTAGCATAGGAAACAACAAAAACAAACAGTAGAAACAGTAAAGATTCATTTACCACCTACCATCCATTCTATGCTCTTCTAAAACCCCATGAAAAAAATCATTCGAATAGTAATAGAGTTCTAACAACTGGAGGAAACCATGAGGGGTGTATCCCTTATCCTTACATTTTGATAGGAATGGAAGCCTCATGACTGACACTTTGCAACTGATCAATGAACATTAACCAAGAACACTTTGAACACAAAGATTTCAAAAAGTAAATGTTAAAACCACTAACTATCAATAGAAAATAGATAAGGCGGGAGATGCAAAATTATCACTCCGTTCGGAAATTAAGACTTGTATATATTATCTAACCAAAGACCATACTCTAACTCTATATGTTAACACACTCAGTCAACAATGCGTTGCCTTCTCCTAATTTCTTTCATATGCAGGTGAAACAGAACCAAAAAAAAAAAATTAATAACTCCTAATGACATTGATAAGCCAGAATGTGCAAGCTTTACAACTAACGCAGAAAAAGAAACCTACACGAAGCTGATATATTATTTCATACGAGAAAATTAGAAAACCTCCAAACCATACAAGACCCCAGCATACTGAACAAGTCCATCAGCCTTGCCAAAATAAACCTCTCTTATATTCTGAAAAGCGTGCAGAGTGAGCAAGCTATCAGAACCCGCCTGGTGGCTTTTCCCTACAACTCGTTCCACATTCAGCGACTGGCATACTCGATCCAAACCTCCATGAAGATTTGAGCAGAACCTCATCAAGTGCTTCACATCAAAGACTCTCTCACCGAAAAACACCCTCACCAGACAGAGAAATTCTGCCAATTCCTCCGGCAGAGTGCGCTGGGTCAACAATTTCACCAGGTATCCGAAATCATAGGCACTGTGAAACGTCACCCAGCTAACCGGGTCATCGCAGACCAGACCAGAAGACATCATGAGCTCGGCGAACCGTACAGAGTCGATCCCAAACTCCCGATTCTTCTCAAAATCGATGCC
This sequence comes from Phaseolus vulgaris, assembly GCF_000499845.2. Lineage (NCBI taxonomy): Eukaryota > Viridiplantae > Streptophyta > Magnoliopsida > Fabales > Fabaceae > Phaseolus > Phaseolus vulgaris. The sequence goes on along the minus strand of NC_023759.2, from coordinate 45,283,767 downwards.
CTGACGCCGTAGCAACTCAACGGAGTCGTGGGCATGGGCGTCACGCGATACGTCGAAGTCTCGGAAGTTGAACTCCCAGACAAAGGCGTTGGAGGTGCCGAGTGTGGGAAGGTTTCCCACTTGATCGGAGAGAGTAAGACCGATCTGGATCAGGTGGAGGCGGTCGACGTTGGCTTTAAGCACGGCGTAGTGCGCGGCTGGTTGGCGGTGGCGGAAGGAGGGGTCGCAGGTGTCGGGGCGCACGACGACGCCGGGGAACTCGGTGTCCATCGAGATGAGAGGGAAGAAGTCGATGACGGATCGGATTAAGTCGAACTCCGATTCCAAATTGGAGGACCACACTGATCGAGTGAGGATTGATCCACGGGGCAGGGCCATTGCTTTAGGGTTTTGCTTTTGCAGTTACGAATCACTTATTTTAGGGTTTGGGTGAAGGAAAAGAAAAGAAGAAGAAGAGGGAGAAGAAGAAGAAGAAAGATTCGAAGGAGAGAAAAAGCCACTGCTATCAACAACTTTTTATACAACACAGTGATGAAAGGTTCTTTCTTCTCGTTCGTCTTTTTATTTTTTTTTGTGGCGATAACAATGAAAAAGAATAACACGAATACAGGAATAATTGCCATCTGATTTGGACTTGTAAAGCAAGTTAGGTTAAAATTTGGCTTTACATGGAGAGAGAGAGAGAGAGAGGGAGGGAAGAGGGCGAGGGATAGAGATTGCGTTCAAATTTCACAATTTGATTATCTTAATGCTGCTAACTGAATCTTATGTTTATTTATTTTACTAAATTACTTTTTTTTTCTTAGTATTTCTTCCTACATATTCAGGAATACTATGATTTAAGAAATCAGATTCCTGCAGATTCTAAATTAAAAAAAAAAAAAATCACTATCTCCTGGTGTTTTTTTCACTCGTTACAGATCTAGAATATATTTGTTTTACATTTTAATTTAATTGATTCGCCATTTTATTTTAGATAGAGGTGACTTTATTTCATGGCCAGAATTGTAATGTGCTAAAAGAATTTAGTTGTAACATATATAATTAAATATATAAATAATAAAATTAATGATAAAAGAAACATTTAAAATAACGTAGATAATGTTCATGCATTAATGCTTCTTTTATAAACGAGTTAAAAGAATTAAGGTAAATTATTTTTGTAATTGTTACATGATGAAAAAATAACTTAGTACAAGTGAGAAATATACATAAAAAAAATATAAAACTATTTAAAGAGTTATATCTAAAACAACAAGTTTTATTGGGTTAACTATAACATGCTCTTCTAAAAAAACAAACTTATATAATTCTATGTGAGATTTGCTAAGGAGTAAAATAAAAACAAGTAAAACTACCATATTGTATCCATTAAATCTAGTAAGTTTATTATAAGTCCTATTTAGATGTAAAATAATATAAAAAAAATAACTTTTATTTTATTCTCATGTTGGTCTAATGTTAGTTTGAGAGGTCTCCTTTGATGTTTATATTTCTCTTTGGATTTAAATCTAGGAAGTTTCATATTTTCTTAAGATTATTTAGTAAGAAAATATTATTCAGTTACGGTAACCTTAATATCATTTGTTATATAAACTTTAACAAACATGATTTTATTTTCTTTACCGTCTTACAATTATATGAATTACTCTCAAATACAGTATTTATAGTAACTTCTCAAATTTTTAATCTCTTAGAATTTATAGAAAGTAATAATTTTAAATAAAAATAAGCTACACAATAACCAAATCACAAAAATCAACAATTTGATAAAGAAAAGATAACGAGGAGAAAGAAGAAGGATGATGGAGAAGCAAATAAAGGTGGAAGAAGAAGAAACTTGAGACATTCGTGCCTTGAGTAGTAAGGAATTCTCTTAACTTTATGTTCTATTTTGTGTTTTTTCTAAGAAAGAAAAACTATTATGAGTTATTGAAATTTGACATGGTTACAATTTGTTGGGTAGATCACAAAAAACATAAAGGTAATACTAAAAATCCACTAGGCAAGTTTCAAATCGTTGAATAGTATTTATTTAGATGAATTATGCATAAAACTCTAAGTGTTATTTTTTTTTTTTTAATAATTCACTAAGTAAATACTATTTCTATGGGTGAATTGAATTCAATACAAAAGAAAATTACTCAAATTTCTAGTTCCAAATTCATGCTTTGTTTGAATTAGGAAATGGAAATGAGGGAGTGAATTTGAGATGATTTGAAGAGAATGTGTAAAAAAATGTAAGATGTTTAGATTAAGGTAAATAGAATGGAAAATGTAGGAAAAGAATATGCTGTGAGTGATGTGATGGGTATGATTGAAATTATATTTATTTTAATTGATAAAAATGTAAGTTTACAAATTTACCCTTATATTTAAAAATTGTTAAAAAAATAATTTATTGATTTATTTATAAATTATAACTATTTTTAATTAAAATATTATTTAAATATTTATAATTATAAATATTTGATAAAAACTTATTTTTATATTTATAATTTATTATATATAATATGATTAATTATTTATTTTATAATAATTATTTTTTTATAATTTTAATTATATTTTTATGTTCAAATTGTAATTTTATTTTAAATAAAAATAATAATAATTTGAGTTTAAAATAAAAAGGATAAGAAAGTAAATTCCGCATTTTCTTTTTTTACTCAACTTTTACTAGGATATAAATTTAACATATATATAGAAATAATTTTGGATGAGTCAAAAATGAAAAATAAAAAAATAACATGTAAAAGAAAAATGATGAATTGATTAAACTTGATTAAACAATTTTTTTTTCTTCTCCGATTTTGAGTCTCTCTTCTTCTTCAAGTTTTTTTTTTCTTCCATTGATAGTTTTGGAATGAGAGTGTGTGATTATGTTCATGTTAAAATTAGGATTGACTTAATGGTAGATACAAAAGAATAATGGTTTTGGAGTGAAGAGAGTGATTGGAACCGAAGATTATTTTATTTGATAAGTGAGATTTGCTCTCTCTTTCTTCATGTTGTTGCCTTAAAATGAGGAATTAAAGAAAGAGTGGGAAGTCAATTTGCCTATAAAAATTGTACATTAATATTAAATTAAGAAATAGTTTAATTTTTTAAGTAATTCATATAAAATGACAAAATACTTCATTCTAATACATCAAATTACTATTTATGGATCATTATTATTTCTGGGTGTTATGATTTAGTGGATCTTACTCAATATGAGTTTTCTGGAAAACGTCTTAATCCTTATAACTTTGAGAATGTTAAGAATATGTGTGTGGTTCCTATACATTTTTGAAAAGTATGGATGTATATGTGGTTCTTTATACCTTCATGGAGACTAAAGATATGTGTGTGGTTCTTAAATATTTATAGAGACTATGAAAGTGTATATTGATTCCTTAGACCTTTATCAAAGTAAGGAATATTTGTGATAATGATGCTTCATGATAATTGTTGTGGAATGATTATTATTATTGATTTATGTGTGAACTATCTTGTATATATTATTATCATTGGATCAAGTAATCTTTCTTCCTAAATTTTAACATTTTTTTATATTGTTTATATAATTTTTTTTTAATATTTTCCAACGAAAAATTTGAAGGATCTTCTAAGCTTTTGATATGTATTTAATAAGTTTAAGATAGTTGTTTTGGTTAATTTTTCTAGGATTGGGTTAAAAGTATTTTAATAAAATTCAAGCTATCTTCTCTTTGGATGGTATGAATGACACCTTCTTCAAACATGGGAAAAAGATGACATTTTACAAATATTAGATGGATCATAGTTTTGGTGGAAAGGTATGTAGTATATGATGGAAGTCGAAGAGAAACATTGGATTAGAACAAACTTCAAAATGAAAATACTTGAAATAATATTTGATGACAGTGTAAAATATTTGAAAAAATTAAAAAAATTCCAGAATTAAGTTTGAGAACCTATTTATTCATGAATATGTGAATAAATTTGAATATCTAACCCATTTTATTCCCAAACTACTTTGTTGATACCTAAAATACAAAAGTTTAAAAATAAGCCTAATTACGAAATTAAGATTATAGTTCCTCCAATATTTATTCAAGAATTTTCAAATATTAATAAAGATGATAAAAAAGACTATATGGTGATAAAAATTCATTAGAGAAATCTTATAGAAATTTGGAAAGGAGGAGTTCTACACCAAACCTTAACTTCATCAATGTGGTGTATCCATACATCAACAATAATAACAATCATTTGAAGTTTAATGTTTCCATCATTGTAGTAAATTACACTTTATTTATCACCATTTTCTTCATAACATGTTTTTTTTTTAAATTACATAAAAAAAAATTGGAATTTACAAAAATAAAACACATTAAAACTAAAACTCTTTCATTCATATCAAATCAATGACATACACATAAAAACTTTCACACATTTATACTCATTTTAAACTTCACTTTTTTTTTTCTATTCTCTTACTTTCATCACTCCACAAAGACTAAGTAGAATTTCTCCTCCTAATTCCATTTTTTTCATCCATAATGCTCAACTCTAAAATTTTACTTAAAAAGACTAAATTCAATTTCGACCAAGAAGTGTTTCAAACTTCAATGTAATAAATATTTCCAAAACTTAAATTCATTAAAATTAGTTTGAGTAATTGTGTTAGATGGGATAAAAAGATTATAGATATTAATAATTTAAATATTTTTATAATTGTTGAATGTCATAACATCTTTATATCAGAGAATAAAGAAATCATTTTTATCAAAATCATCAACCAGTCATTATAAATCTTTATGTGATAAGATTTGTGTTTTTTAATCAAGATTTCACATTATGTAATATGCTGTTGATTAAGTCAGTAATTTTTGTACTGATAAATGTTTGTACAAAAAATATTCCTAAATTAATGTAAGATATTAAATCAAATAGCAAAACTTAATGTATAGAAAGAAGGAGTCTGTGCACTAATAATATAAAGAGAGATTACATGTTAGAAGGGTTTTATTTATTCCTGTTTATAACGCTTCAAGTTGTTCAAGCCAACAGAAATTATGTCAAGCATTCTCAATGAAAATTGGCAATAATTTTCTTCAAACATACTACTGGTTTTCACACCGATGTTCATCCAAGACATTAGGAGATAAACTTAGCTCCCAATCAATACTAAAATTGGATCCCAAATCCACGAATAGAATCACGTTGACATTGAAAATTATGGAACACATCAAGTACCAATTGAAGACAATGCTTACACCCAAATAACATTTGCCACATTTTTAATATAGCTTCCCACTAAATTTAAAGCCAGAAAGCAAGTGAATAGAAAAGAAGAAGATCAAAATGGGAAGCATTAATTAGGAAATACTACTTTAAGAGTTGCTTTCAATATTTAGCATCAATAAGAGAGTTCAACATAGTCGACAATGTATGAATGTAAGGCAACAAAACAACTCTTAAGCTACAGAGGTAAAGATTAAGCTCATTTGGGCATCCCCTATATGTTCTTGAACATAGAAGGATCCAGAGTATTACATAATATATATTGCACACTGCAAGTGCAATATGACTAATACTGGTATGATCTTGGACACTAATAGCAAGTACCTTCAGGAGGCTGGATAAGCTTACGGTTATGTGAAGCTGCCATTTCCTTCTTCAGTTGGGTCAATATATCTTCCATGGTAAACTTTCGTTGCCAATTTGAAAGAAGACCAAATTTCTTTGATTCAACCTGTTTCAATAGCAAATCCATAAATCTTAGTTAGGTAATTTATCAAGTTTGCAAAATGGACTAATGATAGGTTGAAGGGTGAAAACATAGATGCGTGTTGGTAAACTAGTTCCTGGATAGAAAGGGAGGCCTGATAAAATGCATAGTTACAAGAAAAAAATAATCTAGAGAAAAATAAAGAAGGGGGTTCCAAATGCCAAAGCACTCAAATCTTGCAGTCTTTCCGAATCTCTAAAACCCTTGCTCCTTTCTCCCCTGACAATAAACTGTGTCCCTTATTTCTTTTTGGGTATATGACCCAATCGCATTCCACGGCCATCCAAATTCAACACTTGCTTACTCTTTCAAAGTTCCAAATTTCCAGTACATTTGAAACAAGGATGTATTGACCAAGTTTTATGTTATTCTAAGAAAAATAGGATGGTAATGGTATGTAGTTGAAACAACCCTGTATTTTTTTCATCAAGGCATGGTGAAATCAATAATATGAGAAATGATAGCGGGATATTCTTCAATACATCTTTTTTTAACACAATACTTTTTATTTGTTGGAAATGACAAAATTTTGTAGTTCATGTCTTGTTTAACATACCTCTTTAGTTTTTCAAATTTTTAACCAATCAGAGTGTATTAGAAAGAATGTGTTAGAAATTGTTTTCCTAGCACTCTTCTACGTATATTTCCTTCTTAGAACCCAAATCACTCTCCTAGAATTTATGTTTGAACCTAACTCAAACCCAAAATCGCTCGTAGGGTCATATATACCATTTGAGTCATATCTCCAACCCCACATTTTTCACATCAATAACTAGACAATTAGAGTTTACAAGACATTTATAGATGGTTCAATCATAACATGATAACATATGTCCCAATAGATCATTATATCCAACAACAACTATTACGTTAAATTCTAGTACTATCTAAGAATTTGAGTTTGAACCTAACTTGTCTTCAAAGTTAGCTCATGGAGTAAGGTTACCCCCACTTATTTTCATTATTTTGGCTACATTCTAATCAATGTGAGATTTTTTATACACTCTTGAATACATTTCTCTAATGTACATCTCATATTTATTCCCAACATCAATTAAGAAATCAAGTCAAAAATACTTTAGTTAGATTTGTGTATACTCTTTCTCTCCCAGACCAACACCTATTGCATTAAAACATGTAAAAAACAGCATGTGAAAAACTATGAATTGTACCACTCCAGTTTCATGATTAACACAAGTCATATTGATCCGTGAATGAAACCGAACACTTGGAGGCTTTTCTGGGTAATCTTTATCACAAAACAACTTCAATTGATAAATTCTCCCTTCATGTACAGTCTGGTAGAAAAAACAGAAAAAAACACAATTACTGAACCAGCAAATAGCCTATTATTTACACAGTAAATAAAAATAAATTACATTATTTGGAAAAATGATAATATAACTCAATTCCCTGGTTCAAGGGTAGAGCGATTCATACTTCAGATTTCTTAAAAATTAAGCAAAGAAGCTACATTAATCAGGTCAAATAAAGATTCAGTAGACTATTAGAAGAGCAGAATAGAAAGCCAAAAACGTTACAATTAAAACCATCAGATAAATTCAGCAGCATAATAACATTTCCAAAAATAATTTTAAAAGTTGTTGATATTATTCCCAGTATAATGATAAAGTACATATGTATAAATATAAGGAACTTTGTACTGTTATATGACTAGTAACGTGAACACTATACTAGTATACACATATTGAGACACAAAAATGTGTTTAAGGACTAGTAACATGGTCAATTTGTATTACCCGAAAAGTAAGAAGTTCATTTTAGAATGGATTACTTCCACTATTGAAATGGTTCTAATAAATTTAAATCAATTGCTACATGAAAATTCCCTAGTTCGAATAGAATTTAGCTCATTGAACTAGCACATATTTGTAAAACAAATCAAGCTGGTGATAGATAAATATTTACATTATAGGGGCCAATAATAGTGCCAGTCCAAGAGCGCATGTAAATATCATCACCATCATCCATTCCATAGCTAACTGTGCCATCTCCAATTCCCTTTTCTCCCTTTTCAAGTTCCTCCAGCAATCTGAAGTTCCTTGGAACTACATTAAGGTACAAACCTTTTAGATACACACTCATATTGGCATTGTATATTCTAAAAGTGCAAAAAATAGTGTTATAACTTATATATAATCCTTTCACCAAATATTAGTCACGATGTTAGGAGTTAGGACAGAATGAAAAAACAGTCAGCAATTGTCAGAGTTGTTACTTAAAAGGAGTTAATTTTATATAAATAGGAGAATAAGGGACGAGGGTCATTTTGTTAGGTATCAAATGTAAACAGTAGCATTAACTTTGTGTGGAAGGGGAAACCCTTAAAGAAAAGATTTCTCTCTATAGTTCTGCTTAATTCATTAAATTAATAAAATATTTATTTTCTTCTTCCCCATATCAATTATAGGTTCAAAACACAACTTTATAGTCATGAACACAAGGACCAGAGCCAGTGAAAATGTTCCATATTTCTTTATCCAGCTGATGGCATGGCAAATTTCTTTGTTCACAGGGCATCTTCCTTCATGCAGGAGCAGGACAAAAGAATATAGCAAATAATTGGCTTATAACTTCACAAATTTAAGATAATTTATCTAATGTTGTGGTTTCTATTTACAAGGAGTTTGTTATGTCTGATTGATGATACCACTTAAAGAGTTATAGTGTCATATTTGTAAGTCCCTAAGATTACTAATGGAATTGGGTTGGGAGTAAGTATCAAAAAATACATTTTGAGAATGGTTTCAAGTAAGTTGCACTCTAGGAAGTTATGCTTAGGAATCTGGTAATTACTATTCAATTTTCCTAAGAGATGTGATAATAAAAGGTCCTAGCCTACATTTCAAAAGCTAAAACCAAGTTTTGAATGTTCGAATTTTACTAGAATATTAAACCTACAATTATAAAAAAGATTCTGTCTTCTTTCATGTTATCATATACAAATGTTTGTTATCTAATTATCGTGAACACGCTTCAATAAATTGAGGAATAATAGAGGACTGGCTAAAACAGAAAAAAAAAAAAGTGACTATAGAGCCAGCTCACCTGGGCTTTCTTATAAAGTAAGCAGAAGAAATGAGGTATGAATTTCAAAAGAAGCGTAGAATGATAAACACGAGTGCTAACAAGGAAAATTGATTCAAATTATAATTAGGGTATCCAAAAAAACAATATTTACAAGAAATTCCCCATTCCAGACAGCAGTATGGATTGAAAACCCCACCCTGTTTCCATCAACAAAAAAATTAACCACAATAAAAATGAAACAAACATGCAATTTTCAAGTTCATCAAGGGCGACAAGTCAAGGCAACAAGTAACTAATAGAAGCATGCATATTCATGAAAAGAAAATCAGTTATAGAAAAATGAAAAATAAAAAAAGAAGAGAAAGATGATATATGAAACTAACCCACGACACTGGATCCTGCAGAGCCAAGCGTCATGGATGAACAATTGTTGTGGATCTGATCAAAGTATCGAAATGTCTGAGGAAAGGGGGAATCGGCGTAAGCAAAAATTGAAGGCAAATTTCGGAATAATAATGAAGAAAAAGAAGCGGACACAACAACGATGTGGTCGAATGGGGAAAGGTAATACCTCACAATTACACCACGCGTATTCTCAGTCCACGCTTCTCCTGTCACGACCAAACGAACTGTTACATAAGATCTTCTCGCGTTTAAGATAAAAATACCTAATTTCCTAATTTTAATTACCACTTTAACCGTAATTAAAATATCCTTGTACTTTTAAGCTAATATTAATGAATTTAGGACAACAAAATTAAGATAAAAATGTAATTATACAAAAACAATAGACTGTAGATAGTCCTTTCGTATTTTAATTTCTTAGACATCAAATTTAGTTTGCATGTAATTAATACTTTCTGATTTGAATAGTTAGAAAGATAAATTGTATTTGTAAAAGATTTTTCATGTTAGTTTATAAAAAAACATAAATTAATTTCAGACTAGACTTATATCTATTTTAATTACGGGAAATTAAAACAGGTGTAATTTAATATTTTATTTTAATTTAACTTTTAAGAGATTATGTATTGTAAATTTTCTTTTAATTAAATGACTTAAATTATTAAGACGTGAACTTTAAGTCTAACACAATCTTAATCTTACTTATGTATTGTGAAATATTTTTATTTTTAATTGATGTGAAATTTCCAATACATTTTCTTCACATTGAGACCGTCAACTCGCGTGACACTATATATTTATGAGTAATCCAATAACGGATGAAACTAATAAACTCTCGTTATGATAAACTTTAGATGATTTTGTTATCATATAAAAAATAGTAACATAACTCAATCTTATAAAACTGTCTTATAAGATGAAGTTTTCATCACTTATATATTATGAAATATTTTTATTTTGAATTTTATGAGATTTTCAACCTAAAGAAATGAATGAGTTACTTAATTAGTTGAAAATTATTTTAGGTTCGTAAGTTATTCCAAATTCAAAGTACTGTTTTATTCTATTAAAATCAACTCACATAAAAGAATAAAATAATGGACATTTATATAATAATTTTATATATTAAGAGAAATGCAAATCATCATTTGCTACTACATGAGTTATAAGTTAAGGAGATAATATGTGTGAATATATATATATATATATATATATATATATATATAATGAAATTGTTGATAAAGTATGAGATAGTAATTTTTTAGTGAAGTAATCATATTATTAATTGAGTATAGTCTGTATCTTCTGACTTTTGTCAATAACTGAAGTTCTTATTGTTTACGTAGGTGTAATAAGTAATAGAAGGTACTCATTTAGAATAGGTAGCAAGGTGATGGTGAAAACTAGTTTATGAGATTATTGATCAAAGTAAGTATATTATTCTTTATTAATGATTCTATCTCTTTTCTTCTTCTCTTTCTGTAGTTTATCTTATTCATCTTGTATAACTATTAAAATATCAGATTTAACTATATGTGACTTGAAAAAAAAAAAATTACAGGCTGGTCTACAGTCCAGTTTACAGGCCTGTGATGCAGACATGAGCCCAAATATAAGAAGCTAATATATATAATATAATTTTATATTTTGAATTTTGGAATTCAAAATAAATTTTCAAACCCAGAAAATACTTTTTAAATTATAAAATTTAGAATACAAAGTATTTCATTTTAGAATTAAAAATATATAATAAGTAAACTATTGAGTCCGTAAAAAAATATATGTTGAAATGTTAGAAACATAAAACATAAAGAAGTTGTTTTACCCAATACGAGTACTTTTTTTTTTAATTTTATACTTTACATATATAATTTTATTTTTTTTAAAGTACAGCATATATCTTATTGTACTTGTGGTCCAATATTAATTGGTCAGAATGAATTAGTGACTGATAGTATTGATCCACTTTGTCATTTTTAATTTTATCATATTTTTTTATTAAAATAATATTTTGATTATATTATTTTGCATAATTATTATATTTTTAGTATTGTATGATAGTATTATTAATCTTACACCACTCATTCTAACGTGAACTGACATGTTGCCGGAAAATTAAATTCCATTAATAATGATTTGGCTCATTTCATTAATTGCCAATCTTAAACAATGGATAGAAACAAGTTAAGCAGAAAAAAAATGCTATTAGAAAATCCTTTTCATTCAAACACTGACAAATTATTTCTTGCTCATCATAAATAGGTCTTAAAGTTTTTTACAAGAATCTTTTTTAATTATTCTGTTCATTAATTATTTGTTGACTAAATTATCATTAATAATCTTAGTACATAAAGAGTGAAAACTTTTAATAGTTTTTATCTCTCTCATTAATATTGAATTAATTGAAATTTTAAGTTTTAAAAAATAATATTACAAACAAGCATACTATTTTTAATTAGATAAACTTATTAGTTATAACTTTCGACAGAATTTATACCTATATATACTATATATATAAAGACATTATATAAAGAAGATTTTATATTATAACCGTATTTTTTAGTGTAATAATTTGTTTTTAATTTTATCTTTATTTAAATTTTATTAATATAATTAAGTATGATGTCATTTCATATGAATTACTTAAAAAATAAAATTATTTTTTAATTTTTTAAATTAATATTAATGTACAATTTTTATATGACTTCACACTCTTCCCTTAGTTCCTTATTTTAAGGCAACAACACGAAGAAAAAAAGAGCATATTCTCACATATTTCTACATCAAATCTCATATATAAAATAAAATAATCCTCCATTTTTAATCACTCTCTATACTCCATTTTTTGTTTTTCAATTTCGATTCACCCAAAATTATTTCTGTATATATGTTAAATTTTTATCCTCATGAAAATTGAGTAAACAAATAAAATGTGGATACACAATACGCAGTTGCGCCTGTGTTTCCATTAGTTAGTTATAAAAAGCTTGCATTTAAAGAGAGAAAGGGTGTATTAGTCATTTACATTTACAAAATAAACTGTTAATTGTAACGACGTAACTTTTATGAAGAAAGAAAAAACACAGAAGCCATATAACCCTTTTCCCTATGCCATTTATTTTTTCTTCCTTATCTCCATTTCTCTCTCTCCAATTCTCTTATCTTCCTCCCTTTTAATTTTCTCTCCCAATCTTCATCTATTTTAGAATCTGATCGTACCACGCTGTAACTGAGGAGTTAAGGAACATTTCTACCCGATCAAATTTTCAAACAGAGTAAGTTCATTTTTACTCTAAATATCATTTGTTCTCTGTTTTTCCTTATGATTTAGTCATCAATTTTGGTGGGGTCACTTGAGAAGTTTAATCCTCTCAACTTATTTTATTATATACTGAATTTTTGTTTTGTTTGGATAACTTGCATTAGGCCCGTAAATCTTGAAGTTTATCCAGATTGTGGGGAATAAAATTATAGAAGTTGCTTGGAAAACAAGTAATTGAGATAAGAGAAGCTAAACTTAATTTTTAATAACACCCTAGGATAAAAGATCTGAATGCGGAAGGGACGTGGTCCCAATATTATTTTCTCTTGCAGAGGTGTTATTTGTTTATATATTGTGTGTTTGTTTATATATTATTTAAACTTTATAAATACTATACTTTGATAGTTTGAGAGTTAAATATTGTTTTTAACGTTGGAAAAGTTCTGGAATGATATGAATTTTTAAATGTTATGGGATTGAATGATATGTATTATATACGAATGATGTAAATAGTATGAAATTGATGTCATACATTTGGGATAATGTATGAGTTGTTGTTTGATGGTACGTTAAGTATGAAAAGCCTATGTTTAACGGAGATCCTCTGGCTTCACTAATGATCTAAGTCATGTAGACTAAGATATTAGGTGGTGAGAAGCTAAGAGGGAGTTCATACACACTGGGTCCCACTGTAGACACTCGGTATTGGATGTTTGAACTTACCCTGATCCTTTCTATTGGATTCTTTGGATCAGGTGTTAGTCTATGGTAGGGGCATACTTAATGAGTCTTCCGGAAGATGAAGTGGGATTGAAATGAAATCCAATGATTGTCATTGAAAATAGATCCATGTGTGGTCTATATGAATGATGAAATTGATATTGAAATTTTACATGATAACATTTATAGAAATGTTTATAAATGATTTATTTGGTTGGTTCTTTTTGCAAGAATTAGATATGATATGTAATTTCTTTTCACTAACTTACCCTTGCTTTTCTTGTTGTGTTTGAACTGCGATGATTGTACTACGTACACGAGCAGATGATATTACAGGTGTCGAAGGGTCTGAAGAGCTTTAGGGTGTTGACTTTAAAACTTATGTTACAAATATTTGTATTTTTATATGTCCTAATCATGTATTAAGAATGTTTTGAAAAACTCTAATTTTGTAAAGAAAAATGTTTTATATTTTATGCTTGAAATGTAAAATCCATAATTTTTTCTATTATGATACAAATTTTTTTCTAAAACACGTGTAGTTTTTTTAGCAAAAATAATATTATTGGAATCATAACATTATTTATTAATAGCATTTTTTTTCTTTTTAAATTATAAGATAATTATATTTACTAGTGGAAAGAATAAGATATTGTAATTGCGTATTTCTTAATTTTAATGAATCAAAAGTTGAAAAAGTAAAAAATAAAATATAAAAAAATAATAAATTGATCAATCAAATTTTTTATTTTATTTTATTATTTTTTCTATTTTAATAAAACATTTCCCATAAAAATTGCGTTAGGTCCTTAAAATAAGGACTTATAAAAGAATGGAAGGTTAATTATATGTAAAAAGTGACTCTCAATGTTAATTTAAAAAAGAATTTTAATTTTAAATAATTCATATAAAATGATGAAATAATCCTTTTTATATATTAAAATGAAATATATTAATTAAAGTAAAATTAATTTTTTTTATCCAAAACAATATTACGAGAAGAAGTTTTATATATATATATATATATATATATATATATATATATATAAAAGACTCAAACTTCTAAATTTAAATAACTTTATGTTAAAATAGTCTAGGACATTTTTTTTCTAAAAAAAACTTTATTTATACATTTCAGTTAATTTGTAAAAAACTTAAAAATATCATGCAACAAATTTTTTACAAATTTATTTATATATAAAGGAATTTTAAATTATAAAAAATTATTACATTTTTTTAGGTGAGAAAGAATTTTCAAACATGAATCTTGTTATTGCATAAACATGAACTTGGCTCTACACGTGTTTTACTTGTACGACAAAATTTCCTTTCAATGAATTGAAAAAGATAATTCACTAAAACCTCAAATTTTCCATTCTCTCCCATCTCATTCCTTCTCGTGTGTCAAAATGTTCGTTGTTTCCAAGTTGACGAGAACATAAAAAATTAATTTTCATTGAAATATTCGTATAAAATGGGTGTTAATTGCTTCGGGACTTATATAGATAGCACATGCTTGTGGACTCTGTTCACACACAATTACAGTTTAAACAACAAAATTCAATACATTTCATTCATAGATATAGTTTAAATATTTAAATATGTTGTTAGAAATTTTACTCTTAATTATATATGTGGAAAAGATAGTTAGGAAAAAAAATTCTAACAATCTTTACACTTTAAGAAATTGTAAAATAATAGTTTTAAATTATCTATTGAGGGCTTTTTCATAAAACGATGATGTGGTTGATGGACACATTGAAGAAAAAATAAGCTAAAGCTCCAAAAAAATCTACATGAACTTTAAAAAGAAAAAAACATTACTAGATATTTTGTAATAATCTAAAAAATTTATTATTTTTTTTAAATGTTGTTCACTAAAAATTCGTAACTTATCCGCACTCAAAATACTCTATTGTTATTAATTATTTTTGTTCTTATATGGATTTGAAGTAATTTTATCTATTTTTAATCTCTATCTTAATATGATGTAATATGTAGTTAGATCGTAGTATCGCTATGAGATTTTTATAAAAGATTATTTCATTGAGTCGGTTTTTGAATATTTAAAGAATTTTAATTATATCGGATGAATCAGTTATTTGATATTGGTGATTGATCGTGTCAAAATATACTTTAAGACACTTAATAAATGACAACAATAGTTATGGAGGGTTCTTTGTGAGTCATAATCATGTCCTGCTTAATGAGGTTGACATGTCCTAAAAATCAGTCAAATTAACTTAAAGATATTGGATATATTCTCCGACTATGAATATACCAATATATATTCCTTTAAATCAGGGATCAAGTTGCATATCAGGTAACAACTGATATTTATTCGGCCATCACAACAAGGGTTCATTACAAAACACTATGAATAAACCCTTTACATAGGTGTAAGGTTTTTAAATCAATTTATCACCACACTCTTAATACAATGTACTTACTTTGTCGTTGAACTACATTTTTTCAGGTCAACCTCGACCGAACACCAATAATTGAAGGAGAAGATTTAAAATAAAGAACGAGAAATCAGCCGGAACGTCAGCAATTGTATAACCAATTTTAGGTACTATCTAGACCCTATCAATATATACATTAATAAAAGTGTGTTTTCCTTTAATCGTAGTTAATCTATTTACAAAATTATATTGAACTTCTATGTCAATACACCTAAATTAGTACAAAAATTATTATTAATCTTATTATTAATTTGACACTACGATTTAATCTTTAATTATCGTAAGAAAATCTTACTCAATTTACTATATCATGACCCATATGTATTTAGTTATCCTGCCGAAATCGGTCACACTGTCCTTATGACATAAACTTTCTTGACCGAGTGATAGTACAATTTCAAGATACCATTTTATCATTTTTTTTCTTTATGTCAATACAATAAAAAAACAAATACACGTGAAGTCAAATTCAGCACACTAAAGTTTTTTTTTTATTGTTTTAAAAAAATAAAGGTATTAACTTCATAATTACATTCAAAACTTCGTAAAAGAAGCCTATAGAGTATTGAAAGAGTATTAAAGTTGGGTGGGGGGGGATTTTAATTTACATTATTTGTGTGGTAAAAAATTGTTATTGCATAATAAAAAAGTGTGGAGTGTTCTACTTATTTTTTAAATATATTTATTTCTCACATACTACGATGATTTATGGGTAGTTTAAAAAAAGAGTGTATATTATAATCTCTAAATTGTAGTATTCTAAACTTAGAGTGGAAGGTAGATGGGAAGAATATGAAAGCTAAACATGTTATCTAAGATAAAGTTCCTTGTAAGTGGGAATTGTATTCCAACTAGAGTGGGACTAAGGAGTAAATGAGTGGATTGATAATTTGTTTGCCCACTATGCAAAAATGGACCAGAGAATATTTTTTATATATTATGTGGTTGTGTTTTTAGTCATTTGTGTTAAGATAAATTTTATATGTAAAATGTTATTAAGAATCTTTTAACTCAGTGATCAAGATAAAACATGTGATTTTATGCGTACATGGAGTATTTGGTCTAAGTTAAATTCATTCTTAGGAAGGGAACAAGCTTTTTGTTTTTATCAAAGTTTATAAAAAAAAGTAACTATTAATGGGAAATTTGCAAAAGAGATTAAATCAAATGGTCTTTTTCTCATTTACTAGTATTATTTAAACTCCTTAATATCAATATTTAATAGATATTGACTCGGTCGTAGTAAAAGATGTGTACAAAAGGTCCTCTAACGCAAGTTAATATTTAGTGATTATAGATATTAAAGACTTTTAAATGCGTATTTTGATCTAAGTATGTTCAACTTAATTATAGGACTAGTTGAACCTAAAAAGTTTTTGGTTTGATAATATGAATATCAATATTAAATTTTTGTATTAATCTGATATATGATATCTAATTACATCTTAATGGTGATGTCACTTTTGACAATCAAGATGTATTCGGTCATGTGACGAGACTCCCTTATCATGGAGTGTGATCTAACACTTTTTGGTCGTACATATATTGTTTAGTAATTTGAGTTTGTTCCGATAAAATTAAATGTGACAATAATGTTTCTGTAAAAAAAATCAAAATAAAATTGGTTGAGGTATGTATTAGTGTGATAACTCGTACTAATTTATTTGTGAAAAATGAGGTATGTATTAGTGTGATAACTCGTACCAATTTATTTGTGAAAATGTTGAGGTAACAAATGGATAATATGGTGTCACATATTGGAGTCATGAGTTTACTTACTACTTTGGCATAAATAATATGTCTTGGTTAATAAGTATTTTTTTAATTAGATTGCAAACTAGTGGTTGATAATGTTGGCTTTCTAATGCATATTTTTTCTTAGTGTGGTATGATCTTCAGTAAATTTAAAGTTCACCATCATTATTATTATTCCCCAACTTCCAAGCTATAGTGTTAAGCTTGTTACGAGGCAAGCGAATATGGTAGTTCATGTGTTAGCAAGGGTTGTCATCAATTATGCTGACTCCATGGCACTGCAATTGTATTGCTTATTGGATTCATAATAAAATTATATAATTTGACTTTTCTAACAAAATTAACTATATTATCCTTTAAATTTTCAAAATTTTCTTCATGCTTAATTTTTTCAAACGTTCTTTTATTTTATTTATCTCTTGTGTATGAAACAAGATTTTGTTGTTAAATTCATATCTATCATTCATGTAATCTTGCATGTGACACTTTATTTTGATGATCTTTTCAAGCATTTGTAATAATACAAATTCTAAGGGATCATGCAGAGAAAGTAAAAGGTGGAAGATATCTTTAAAAATGAAAATGTATTAATATTTAAAGGAAGTTAATAACTATTAAATGTTTCATTAAACATTATAGACATTTTCTAATTCTATCAGGGATAATGACACTTTTTAAAAAAAACACATTCAAGAAATTCTAATGCAGAGGAAAAATAACTTTTAATGGACACAAAAACTAAAGCATGGTAATGTCAAAAGAACTAAGTAATTATATTCACATTCCAAAGTAAAGAAAACATAAATATATTAGATAAATTTAATTTCATATTTTAAAATAAATAAATTTAGTATATTTCACTAAAAGAAAAAATATAAAGTGAAAATAATGAAAACCTCTTTAATTGTTTACAAGTTTTCTCCGTCCATCTCAGTACCATTCGTGTTTGATTTGATTTATTGTGGTTCATAAAACCACTTTCTCTATAACAATATTACTACAATAATCTAAACCATTTAAAAATAAATATTAGATATTTATATTTATTAGGAATCTAAATATAAATATAAATCTTAAATGAAGAAATTTGAACCTCATTACATCAAGATTTTGGATTAAATGTGATATTAATATTTTGAGTTAAATATTTTTCTAAAAAAATAAGAAAATAATTTTCTTCCTCACAAGTAAACTTGCAAGTTTTACATTAATCGAGTTGAATCAAGGTTGTAAATTATTTTCCTAAAACATACTAATGTCGATTACATCTGTAATTATCTAAGTGAAAGTTAAAAGCATTAACAAAACAATTTTAAAAGAAAAAAAATGAGTTGATAAGATATAAAAAAAAACATGACAATTTTCAAATAGTTGATGTGAAGTGGAAGAATATATATACACACTGGGCAATAAATATGTTTTATATCTTAATAATTTACACCATTGATTTTTATTTTATTTTCATTTTCACAAAGACCTACACCATTGATTTACTTTACTTAACTTGGGTTAATTTTTTTTAATCAACAATAAAAAAAACAAATATAAATGAGAGTATGAGATACTCC
Source organism: Phaseolus vulgaris (assembly GCF_000499845.2). Lineage (NCBI taxonomy): Eukaryota > Viridiplantae > Streptophyta > Magnoliopsida > Fabales > Fabaceae > Phaseolus > Phaseolus vulgaris. Next base: position 45,264,786 of record NC_023759.2, on the reverse strand, counting down.
AATTAATTTACAACAAACGTCAATCTAAAAGAGATGAAGGTATCAAAAAGGAAAATGATTTTTTGACACCTCATGCTCCACCTTACATCCCACATCTTTTCCTAAAATGTGATATTTTCCTAAAACATATTAATATTTTGATCATTTTAATTTTAAAAAATATTTTAACATTTTACATTTTGCCTATATTTTTATTAAGGAGATTTTTTCATTTTTTTTATTACAAATATTTGTTCACAATCAAAATCAATTTTTTCCATATACAACATAACATATCTATAAAAAAATTGACAACAATTTTAAACCATAGCCATCATCATATAAAACATGATGACTTCAAAACAAGCATGATGCTTCTTTTCAACTATATTAAATATATCAATCAGGTCCACCGTTGAAAAATTATTCTATTTCTATGGTTCCAAATTTTTCAAATAATAATTATCCACATATATTTTCATATACTAATTATCCATACAGTTTAGGTCGATAAGCCCACTTACTTTAAAATATAAGTTAAAATATCATTATAGATACTAACCATACTCATAAAAGAGATTAATTAATCAAAGATAAAGATAAAATAATAATAATTAACCTATAATAAGAATATACATATTTTTTTATATTATTTTAAATTAGATTTATTTTATATACTCTGCATAATTTAACTCTAATTTCAATTTAATTTTAATATTATTTTCTTGCTCAATAAAATATTGTGTGAAATATACTTATTATGAAGTTATGCCTTGTTTTTGTTCTCACAAAATAATATCACACATTTATTAAAATCAAGTAACATGTAGTTGGTTTTTATTTAGGTTGCATGTTAGTAATTATGGCGAAAAGAGAGAGACTTGTTTAGAGTTGTAGTTAATTTGGAAAACAGAACTCTAAATTATAAATATACATAACTAAGCTTAATTTGCTTTACTTAACATGTGTGTTATGAATGAACTTGATACTTAGCACCAACATGTCATATGATGGGTGATTAACCTTGGTTTTAAAAAATGTGATTAAGAATTTATCTTTAAATAGAAGTTAGTACCTTGGTTCAAATTAGATTTATGATCAACATAAATATTAGGAAGATCCACTTATAATCTTCCTTTACTCTCTCTCTCTCTCTCTTATTTTTTTATTTTAGAAGACGAAATTTGATTGCACGCGAGTAATGCATAGATATCCATTGTTATGATGACAAAAAATAAGGATAAATATAATTATTAATTCATTACTTTGTTCCATATGTGATGCAATGCAAGACACTAAGATGTGGATGGTGTTGACAAGTAGCAAAAGGATAAGTGGTAATTGCAATAAATGTTGGATCATACATCGATAACCAAAGTTATTGCTATAATAATAATAATACCAATAATAAAAGATAAAACAATAATAATAATAAACATACTAATAATATATAATAGTAATAATGATAATGATAAACAAATTCAAGTTTACTTCAATTTAAAATAAATATTAAATTCAAAATCAATTCGCATATGAAAAACCATGTAAATATTCATCTAATATTATATCAAGAAATATTTAAGTTTAATTTTTATTTATTAATATAAATACGCACGGAAATGTCAAGTGTTTAACTGTGGAAAATCACTGCTAACTAGGAGTGTTAGAATAAACTAAAAATATACAGTTATTTGAATTGAACTAAACCATATTTATTAAAAACTAAAATAAACTCACTTTTAGATAAATTTTTAAACACTGGACTGCTAAAAATATTTTAGTGCAAGAGTTAAAGCATTATCGGAGTTGAAAATTTGATCATTTACATAATAATCCTGTAAATATTGTTTGTAAAAAATTGTTTCAGTGTTAGAAATGCATCTCGTTATATTAACAACTTGTGTGACAAATGACAACCCCTTTTATGTTTTTACGAACACAAGTTTATTTTTCAGTAATGGTTTGTTAGCTTTGATTTATATATCATTTTATTAGATATGAAAAGTTGACAACTATACATTCCTAATAAATAAATTCATATATCAATTTTAGTTGAAAGAAATAGAATGATAAATTTTTTTAATGTCTTTTGAGTGTAATAAAATACAACCTAGACAATTAAATTACTTTAATTTATGAAAAAAAAAAACAGTTCAATTAAAAATGAATAATGTAACTAATTAAACTAATTTTTTTATAAGGTAATATATATGTAATTGAAGCAAGAAATGACATGCACTGCACTAGTGCCTAACCTCTTTTCGGAACACTTCTTAGGCATTAAGATCATCGAATTCAGTCAAGGTTTTTGGCTTTAGTTTGTTCTTATCACACGATGTTTTCTTTTGATTTTTGATGTAGTTTTGTTACCATTTTTTTTCCTTCTTATATAATTTGATTTAAGGGCAACCCTAATAGTAATGTTTTCTGGGGTGAGTTTCAATGGAGTCTTAGGCCCCTCATCTTGATGACCATGTCCATGAGCTGTGTACCTTGTTCAACTTGCTCTTATTTTATTGATGACACACAATTAATTGTGCCATTTCCCACTACGTTCTCACCTGATTTAACCTATAAGTTTACATATTTAAGGGTGAATCATAATGATTCAGATTTTGAAGCTTTGAATCTAATGCTTATAAATTATGGATTAATGGTCTGTCACACCTTGAATGTCAATTTACTAACGAAGCTGACAAAAGGAGGGGCTTAGTTGGTACAATTATGGTGTCTGCGAATGGGAAAATAGATATAAACACAAAATGAAGGCAAAGTGCAGATAGTGTTGAAAGTGTTGAAGGAGGAGAAATAGAAAGATAAAGGAGGATGAAGAAGAAGGAGAAGAAGGTGTTTGATAAAATAGGTGGAAAAGAGAGAAAAAATAGAGCATTTATCATCTGACGTAATATCTCCCACATTATTCTCAACCGTCTCAATTACTCTTGCATTTATGTGATTTAAATGGCCTTAATAGAATGGCCTTTTTTTTTCAATGCTCGGAACTACCCAACCCACCTTCTACCATCCCTTGATTCACTCATCCTTCATCTCCTCCTAACCCACAACATAATTTTCTTATGCTACACGACATACGACTTTCACGCCATTGCTCTCATTATGCTCGTGGACACTTGAATTTTGTAACATGGAAGTTGGAACCATCTCTCCCTTTTTTTAATCAGGTCATTATCGCATGCAAAACTTTTCCATTCCATCGTGTCAGGGGATCTGAATTCTGAATCAAATTACACACCTCATTTTTCAGTCATCATATCCCCAATTGTTTTAACAAAATCTACAACAAAGTCAACTAGCCCATTGTGCTCACTCAGATTTTTCATTTTTCTCAAGCATGCTGAGTGGTTCACAACATCGCAGAGTGCAGTAGATGGAGCAGTTAACACCGGTTTGGTGGGCCTTAACTTTCAAACCATTTCAACTGTTAACACAAAGTACAGAAGATCTACATTCTGTCTTACAACTTTGCTTTTGTTGCGGCTATTTTTATTCACTTATTTTATTTTTATTTACCTTTTATGGTGGTTAACGTCAAGAGTAACAACAGCATGTGTGTGCCGTTGGATGAAACAGTAACATTAACATTAACATTAACATTAACATCGTGGATGCAGAGAAAAAGAGAGTGAAAGGAAAACCGAGGTTGGATTTCAACAAGCAAACTAAGAGGGCACCTGAGGTTATAAGCCCTCTTACACTTTCTTAACCGCTGCTAAAGAGCACCCAGCTCCTATATTATAGATACCTAACATTCCCGAATTGCCCAGTAACTTTCTTTCTATAGGTGATTCAAATAGTGCTATTCACGCTCCACTCTGTCTCTTTCTGTCTCTGCAAAAATATGCATCCCCTGCTTTGACAAAATTGTTGGGAGAGAGGGTAAAAGTGGAGCGCACATAGCACTACTCCTAGAAGGGGGAATAGTTAAAACAGTAAAAAAAGGTAAAAGGAGATTAATTCCTAAGCATTACTAGCTAATATAATATAATATAATAATATGTCCTACTATTAGGAACAGAGAAAAACAGGGCTAGGAACAGAAGAAAACAGAGCTAGGAACGGAGGATCCTAACTCTATTACTCTAACTCCTCCTTATGGTGGGGTTTTTGGTGTCGTGGAGGAAATCTAGCAAAACGGTGCTTTTGCATTTGGGGCACTTCGGATCATCTTCGGAGAGCATCACATACATGAGGCAGCGAGGGCAACCCACGAGAACCATGGAAGTGGCTTCAGGGCTGTTGGAGTAATTCTTCTCCTCTTGGTTCAGCTCCGACGACACGCACGAGCTCGGCGGTGAAGTCGGTGAAGCCGTGGCCGATCGTGTTGGCGACTCCAGTCTCCGGTCAACCCTCGGCGGGGACAGGTTGAGCTTCAAGTCAAGCTGTGGACCACTTCCGTTTCTGCGGCTCATGGCTTTCCTCTGTTTTCTGCAACCACAAAAAAGAAAGAAAAAAAAAAAGATACGTAACGAAGATAAATACAGGAAAGAAAGGGGAAAAGGGTGAATGAGAGAGTAGCAGGGAGAGGAAATTAGAATTGAAAGAGGAAGAAGAATGACTCACGTTAAGGTTGTTGGAGGAGGATGTTTTGGAAGGAGAAAAAGGGGTGGTGTGAAAGAGTGGCACCAGCAAAGTGTTGGTGATCTTTGTTGTTGCAAGAATGGGTGGAGGTTCATGGGCGTTTTATATAAGGAAAATGAAGGGAGTGATTTAAGGCTTAATTTAATTGAGAGAGAGAGGTGGAGGGGGGTAGGGTGTGTGTAGAGAGAGGAGAGAGAGAGAGAGGGAGAAAGAGAGAGAAAGAGAGAGCGATGGGATTGGATTGAATTGAATTGAAGTATTGGGTAGAAGGAGAGTGTAAATTGAGGCCAGGAAATGTATTAATTGTTTGGAAAAATCCCAAGAAGTATGCAGGAAGGGGAAATTTGGAGTAAATATTGCAATTACAAAGTGCAGAAGGAGGGCCTTTCTTCATTCATTGCTTGAGGAAGAGTCGGTGTTTTAAGTCTCCGAGCAACACAGCGCAAGAGAAATCCAACGGCTTTTAAAGCTAAACCCCTTATTTAAAAATCCAACCCCTCACCAACAAAATTTAATACCATCCATCTAGTAATAACCCAACCCATTTTTCTTTATTAAATCCTTCCAACGAAATTTAAATCAAGTGCCCCCATTTTAAATAAATATTACCAGTACCATTCAACAGTGCCCCGAGAAAAGGAAACCCAATTTAATGAAATGACAACCTTCAATGTTCTATGTTAAATCTTCAATGTTCAATCTTCACTGTTCAATGTTCCACCAACACATACTTCCCTTCCATTACGACACTTACCTCTTTCACCACCACCCCTTCATCTCAACATCATCCTCATCAATAAAATAAATTTAAAAATCTATTCTTTGTTAGAGGGTCCTTTTGTGGCGACGATGGTGTTCTGTTCTGGTCGAGAATTTTCTCATCCCGTGTTCTGAGTTTCTGAGGTGGTTTTCCTTGGACTAAGTATGTTGTTCTCTTCTCTCATCGTTTGGAAAGTACAATCCATGTCCATCGTCCAACAGACATTACAGGATCTCGTGGTGTTATTGTCACGGCACCATTGATTCTTCTGAAGACATTATTGTCACCATTAAAACAAAGTAAAGAATGCTTTCTGTCATGAACTTGATCGTGATTTGACAACGCAACGACAGAGCCGGGAAGAGACCTGTGGAACATTTACTCATCATATACTACCACTATACTTTCAACTTCATTTTTCACATTCTTTCTAAATTTTAATACTTAATACCACTGCTTTTAAATTTATATCACAACATCTATTTTCATTTTATACTAAATAATGAAATATATTTTAGTATCTACATTTTATAAGTTTTGTGGATCAAAATTTTATTTATTCAATTAAAATAGTTCACTCGTTCTAATTATTAGCCAGATCATTTACATGTATACTTCTAAATAACAATGCTTTCGAGTAACTGGATAGTGAGACTCAAAATCAAAGTGGTCCTCTATAGTATAGTTTATTTACACATGTCACTTCCAAATAAACTAATTTCTTTTAAATTTCATATATAATAACATTTTACGGCTCTCCTGAGAATAAAAAAACTTATTGAATGGGTTTTAATATTCACGTGGTTGATTGTGTTTGAATTGAAATACATAAAGAAGAAATAAAAATATATGAATGTCTCAAATTTGTATTTTTCTTTTCATCTATTTTTGATTTTTGATTTGACAATTAAAGTGTACTAAACAAAAGATTAAGATTGTAAACTTAAAAGGAGAAAGTATGAAAAGTTGCATGTGAAAAGATGTGATTATTGGAGCATTATTTTGAAAGAAAAGAAAGAATGCTAGGTCAAGGAAATGATGAAATGTGGTGAAGAAAGAAAATGATTTGTAAAAGGGCAGTATTATTTTCCATATGTAGAATTTTGTGGTCAACGTGGCATATATTCATGAAACATGCTTTAAATGATGCATTTCTACTTGCTATAAATAGACACTCCCATTCTTTAAAATTCAGCATCTCATCTATGACATATAGATAAGAAGAATATGGATCCACGATTCAACCATTTGACCAATGCTTCCTTCGTTACAATTCAAAAATCAGCAACACACTTATCACTTTCGGTGATATATCATATTTCTCTAATTATTTTACCAATCAACTATTTTTCAATATAAATTTGTTCCTCTATTTGTGCTTAAATCAACTTTTATTTTTGATAATTGTTTTTACGCAAAATGTAGGAGAAACTATCTTCAACTGGCTCTCCACTATCGTTCCATTACTTCACTTCTCTTTTGTTGACCTTTTTCTCAGCAATACGAAATATGCTGTGTACTTCTCAATATGACACACATAGGATTAGGATTGAGTTACGTGCAGAATCTTCCCAAACTTAAATCAATTCTAATTTTTAAATATTTATTAATTATTTAAATACTAAATTAATTCAATTATTATTTATATTAATTACTAATGGAACTAATAAATTCATTACTTTATCTACACTTTTTTTAATGACAATAAAAAATAATAAATGAGTGACTTTAGAAGTGATTCAACCCTTATACATAATGACAACTTTAACCACTTTCAATAGATATACTTCCATGTATGTCTATACAAAACATTCATAACTTAACTAAGAGAAAGTCACCTGATATACTAAACAAATATCTCATAAGATCATCATCATACAAACCATCGGGTCTATGCACCAATCAGAAAAGAAAAAAAACGCAGACGGTGACTTAGATGAAATCTAAACCAACACAAAAATCTCGAGTACATCTACGACTTTATCTTATTCATAATAGGTTTATTAATTAATTTTTTATAATAAACTCTATTTTATAATTTATCTTTAATTAATAATTAATATTTTTTTACCATATTTACATGTCATCGTTACAAAAAAGACATCATATTGATTGCTTGTTGGATGTGTTATCCTAGAACCAGTCTAATAACCTAGGAGTATTTTTAATATTTCAATTTTTACACATTTGGATAACTGTTTTTTACTTACATTTTTTGTTTTTATAATTTTTCATTTACTATTTGTTGTCATGTGATTCTTTTCATTAGATTTGACCAAAGAAAATGTAATGAAAGGTACCAAAATGAAACAAAAAGTTCAAGTGGATAAGATCGCTGGAAAATAACAAAAACATATATTTTAAAATGTTATGTAAGTCGTTATTTATTTATCAGTATGTTATTTAATGATTTATGTAGAGTACTTATTTATTTTTATATAGTTAAAATCTATAATAAATAAATGCTTTTAATAAAAATTGTATATAATTAGAACAAATAAATATATTTAAATATATAAATATTTTACATTTGTAATTAATAATTCAAATTGTAATGCAACATTATTTTAAATACTGATAATTCTTTAAAATATATTAAAATTAAATTTAGAGATGAAAATAAAATATGATAGAATTAAAGCAATAAATAATTAAAAACATCAAATATCACTAAAGAAAATCATTAAATAAAAACCAATTTTAGAGACAAAATAATTAGTTATTATTGACTAAATTAAATATTATTCTAGAGATTAAAACAATTATTGACATCTAAACTTCTATTATTAATAAAATTTTTAAATTAATTTTGAAATTGGTATCTAATTAATTAGTAAGGTTTTAACTATCAATTAATTTAGATTTTAAAGTTAATAGCTAAAATTCTGATAGCTAATTTAGAAACTAGTTTATAAATTTTATTAATAATAGAAACTACTTTAAATACCAATAATTTTATAATCTCTAAAATAAATTTAATTAATATAATAATTAACTATTACTTTTTCTAAAATTGATTTGTATTTAATGATTTTATTGTAGGATACAACTAATTTAATTATATAGTTGTGTAGAATTTTTTTTACTAATTGTGGAGAAAGTGAGAAATACACACTCTAAATGGAAAATAAAAATATTTAAATGGAGAGAGAGGAAAGAAAGTTAAATTCTTATACCAAACTTTATAGTTTAAAAACATAATCTTAAAAAAGTCTAATAAATCTTAATACATGTCACTACAAGAAAATCATAAAATAAAAATCAATATTTAGATATCAAAATAATTAGTTGCAATAGTAACTAAATTAGAAACCATTTTAGAAATTAGAAAAAAATTGGTTTCTAAATTATTTTATATTATTGTTAAATAGTCTCTAAATTGGTATCTAATTAGCAATCAAGGTTTTAACTACCAATTATTTAGGATACAATATGACTCATGTTAATGGAAAAGTTTTATCTAAGATTAAAATTTTGTAAAATGAAGATGAAAGAAAAGAAAAAAAAAGAATAATAGCTGCAATTTGAAAATAAATAAATATATAATTTTTTATTGGACTTTTTTTATGTTATGATTTCACATTATTTTAAACTATAAATCTGCTGATCAAATTTGAAATATAGTTAAATTTATTATAATTTTAATTTAACCAGATAAAATATTAAATAAGCACAAATAAATTGTGTTAAAAAAGGAAGAAGAAAAATACCTAGATTAACAAAATACGAAGAAAATAAAGTGCATCAAAGTGTACAATGAAAAATCTCTACTCAAAATAAAAAATTCATTTTATGATATTCGTAAACTAATCACATAATTCTTGTTCTGACTTTCGTTTTTCCTTCGAACTAAAAAAATAAATAATTTATTTGGTTATTAGAGACCATAGTCAATCTAAAATATTAATGACTAACATAATATGTAGTACAAGCTCATCAAATATTGGAAATATATAAACTTTCTATATAATTAACTATATCAATAGAATGTAAATAAATACGATAGACTGAACCAATTTTAGTATATTTGGATCTTATATTCCTAAAAAAATAAATATAGAGAGTTTCACGTATTATCTATCATGAATAGATTTGCTTTTAATACGAAACATTTAAATAGTACGTAGTTGACTTATTAACATAAATTTTTTATTAATGATTACAAGTGTGTGATATTGCTATGTAATAGAGGTATATTTGACCATATCTTAACTAACATATCCAATCTTATCTTATACAATCATGTATGTAAAATATATCAAAATAAATTACGTATTCAAAATTTATTTTTTATATAACCCTTAAAAATTATTTTATAGTAATAATTAAGATAAATAAATATAATATATCAGTTATAACAAATTTTACAAAGATTATAAAATAGAAACTAATGTTAGAGATCAAAATAATTAGTTATACTAAATTAGATACTATTTTATAAACTAAAAAAATTATTGATATGTAAAGTCCTTTATATTATTAATAAAAATTTATAAAATAATTTTTAAATTAGTATCTAGTCATTAGCTACTAAGATTTTATTTATTAGTTACTTATATTCTAAATTAATCTTTATTAGTCTTTTAGAGACTAATTTAGAATATAAAATATTAGTAGCTAAAACATTAGTAACTAATTTAGATACCAACTTAAAAACTATTTTCTAAATTTTTATTAATAATAGAATCTAGATACCAATAATTTTGTAATCTCTAAAATAGTATCTAATTTAGTTAATATAGTGATTAATTATTTTTGGTTTCTAAATTTTTTTGGTATTTAATTATTTTTTTAGTGCATGTTTATATTTGTTTAGAAAGACTTGTATGTTAGGTTTAAAAGACTTGTTAATAACTTAAGATTTTATATTTTTAGTAAATAAACTTTTATAATACTATAATTTTAATTAGATTAACATGGAAAAAATCGACGTGACATGAAATAGATATGCTATAGGTCCCTATTAGAAAAAGATAGAAAACACTATTATCATATAAAAACAAAAGTTCTTATTTTAAAGAATAACATATAAATAAATACATCTTAAATATAAAGTATTGTTTAAGACTCAACATTACACCATTTGTTTAAAGTCAAGTCTGGTTTGACAAATGAGCATCTACAATACAACTTAAATGATCCATGAAATACGTAAATGTAAGTGTTTTCTGTCAGTAAATATCAGTTAGTATTACTTTTTAAAGTTTAATGTCTTTCTAGCATTTATAACAAGAGTGTCCACGTGGAAAACAGAGAACTATGAGTCAGGAACTATCAAAATACTTCATTTGAGAAAAAAAAAAAAAGATGTAGAAAAAACCACACGATGTAACTTAAGTTTGTCAAATGGAAAAACATTGCTACAGAAGGGAATACAACTTTTCACAATTCATCCAATTTTTTATGATATTTTGTATAAAGTTACGGAATAGTAAGTCGAAATATATTTTCTTTTCTTGGTTCTTCTTATTCTTTAATAGTATTGGATTTATTCTTTAATAGTATTGGATTCATGGTTGACAGGGTACTAGAAAATTTGATTTTGAGGTTTTGTAGAAGGGTTGAGATACTCCTGAAGTGTTTCATTTTATTTTATTTATTTTTTGTTGTTAAAAAAAAATTCAATGGTATTATTTCAATAATATGCTAAGAACTCTCCTACGCTCATCTTTATCTTATTTTTTTTATTTTTTATTTTATTTTTTTGGTCTATTATTTTTTTTTCGACAAATTTCATCAAGCACCTTTCATGCAAATTACTTATATATTAATCTAAACAAGAATCTTTCGATATGTCTTTGTTTTCACTATTCTTCTTGATGGTAATGATTATTATTTTTTGAGTTAATCAATGAAACGACTTTTAATATCGAAAATAAGTTAAATTTCGTAGACAACAATACAAAAGAATTAATTGATCAATTGTATTTAACCTGACATAGATGTAATAATATAGTTGTCTCATGAATTGTACACTTACTTCTGAATGCGGTTAGGAGAGTGTTATCACATTGTGAGAGAAAATGTCAAATAATAGTTTATTGAAACTTCTCCTTATATCTTCTAACATGCAACTCGTGGATATTCTTACAAAGACTCTACCTCTAACCATGTTCAAGAATACATATTCCAACCTAGAAATATTTGATTTGTACTCCTAACTTGAGGGAACTCTTAATATATGTCTTTTGGTTATAGTTTTTTTTAGCAATTTCTATTTTTCCTAGTAGCTATTTATGTTTTTTTTTTTTATATATCTTCCTTTCCTAACTTCTTTCAAGAAATGTTTTTGTATTCCTTCACAATAATATGTTTTTTTATGTTTCAGATGTTCTCTACTAGTTTAATAATTTCAATACATACACGGGTTTCTACAGTTAACTATCAATTGATAAAAAAACCCATCTCAAGTGCTTTTAAAACACTTTTTATAAAAATAAATTTATAATATGAATCACTTTCCTAATGCTATTGACCACCAAAATAGTCATAGAGAGAGTCAAATACATCTTAGAAATAAATTCCACAATGAGTTGTTTCATAATTTCTCTTTTGACCTCTATAATAGAGGGATGTCTTTATAAAAGAATATAAGAGAAAGAATCTTAAACCCACATATCCTATTTTACATCATAGCATAGAAAGCACTACCCTTGATACCATATTCCACCATGTTGTGTAGTAAATTGAAATAGTCACAACCAGTTCCTAATAACAATTACCAATTTTACACTCTAGAAAGTTTAAGTAGATTTTTGCTAGAAGACTTTCTTAATACAATGACTATCTTTAAAGAAAACTCTTGTATGAACAGTCATGAGTAAAAAAGGGAAAAAAAAATTGAAAACGTGAATGTATTTGCAAATTTTTATGTGATGATAAAGTTTTGCTTAAGTATTATATTATCCTATCGTTGATGTTTTTGTTAAAGAAACTTGAGCTTAAATCTTTATATTCATCCATCTAAGATATTTGGTTTGTAATACTTTTCATTTAATTATGAAAGTGTGTACAAAATCTGAAAATACTTCCGTGAAAAAAAAATAGTATTGAAAAGAAAGACTGTTATCAAATTGTATATAAATTTTAAGCTTTCAGCTTAGTTATAAACTAATTTTATCAATTTTTTTTGTTACATATTTATAAACTTATAAAATATTTTTGGCTTATAAAATAAATTAACGAGATAATAAGTTGCTAATTTTTTGACATTTTTTCTTTTATTAATTTATTTAAAATGTAATTTTACCTTAGCTAGATATATCTTTTTAGATCATTTTATAGTTATAAAATAATTTTAATTTCACTAAAGTAGTGTACACTTAAGAATATTTTAATCAGTTAAAATAATAAAAAGTATTAAAGTGTTATTTTGTTTGATTTTTTTTTGAAATTACACAACTTTTTCAGTCTCAAATTCTTAGTAAATAATTATACGTTAAGTTTAACCTACCAATTCTTAAAAGTAATATTCATATCATATTTATAGACAATAATTTGATTATATTTTTAATTAATGTGAGTTCTCTAATAATATATTTAATGCATATTAAGTGTGAGTGACTAATTATTATTATTATTTGTATTCCACTCTTATCTATTTATTTAAGAATTATTTAAGACCTAGAAATTTCTCAGAAGTTTTCAGTCTCAAATTCTCAAATCCAAAGGTGAAAAGACAATGGATCACCTTTTATCTGTGAAGAATATGCAAATGAGTAGTGTAGTTAAGGTCCTCAACAAATAGCATGGATGAGTTGTTAGAATTGTTGGGGTTTCCAAGCTAAAATATTAGCAACAAGTCTATTTCTTTTTAAAATGAGAAATTGAGCTCACAATGAAGGGTGCAAATTCAACATGTATTTGTTGAACTCTCAATAAATGAATATCCAGGAACACTGCTTACAAAATTCATGTGAGTCTAGGTGGGAATTAAACTTGGGTTTGATCACACAAGTTGCAATTAATGTGCCGTACTTTGAGGATGAACTAATCCAACACTCAGTTCATTCATTTTGGTTCTTATTAATTCTTATTCTACTTGCAACAAAAAATTAAAACTCACCAAATATATTTAAAGTGCAGTTTTAGGATATAAGAAAGGGTATGACTTTTGACGCTTCCAAAGGCACGAATTGAGGTGCATTATTAATTTGACCCTAGTTTTGTGGATCTAAAAATCTCAATTTGACTTAATTTTCTTCCAATCTATGAAGGAATTTTGATGTAACACGACAATATGAAACCCAGTGTTGAAACTTAAACAGGAAGATTAAATAGGAAAGAGTAAAAATAAGAAGCTCTAATTTCGTAGTTATGGGCAAAGAGGATGCATGTTAGGTAAACGTCTTTGTAGACAGAAACAACAAGTGTATGAAATCATGATGTGCTATAAAAGGGGTGAGAGGATTGCAAATTGGGGTTTCGGATATATTTAATATACAATGCATTCTTAAACAACACATCTATTAACTTCTCACCTCCTCACTTTACACCAATAAAAATAAACCATCAAAAAACAAATTTTAAAATAATTTTACTTTCTCTAATAATTCATATTTAATTTATTCTACTTACTCTTTCAATATATTCTTCCTACGACTCATTGAGTTCATAACTTGTATAATTTAATTTTATGAGTTACATTGTCAATTGATAATAAATAACATATTTTCTTCAAAATAAAATTATTGCATGCTAATTTTAGTTAGAAGCAATATTATAACAACTCAGATTTATGCTAAAAATATATATTTTAGACTTGTACTAACAAATATAGAAAGTGGAAGTTTCGTACTTATTTGGACAATTCCAATTTTTACTCTTTTTTTTCTGAACGTAACTGTTTCTATAGTATCTCAAAATTTATAATAATATATTTTTCAAATACAATGCATGCATTGAATGGTATTATCTTTTAAGAATTTAAAATTTTTGCTATTATAAAAAAGTTAAAAAAGGAATAAGATAAACTTATCTCTTCGTACAACAAAAGATAAGTAAAAGATGAAAATATCTCTTTCTCATCATTACATATAAATTAAAAGATGCAAGATAATTTTTTTGAACAAAGTCAGAGATGGAGAGAAAGTACAGTGAGAAAAAAAGCATTACTAGGTTCAACTACAATCATTAAGGTAAGAAAGTAAACTTCTATAATTTTATTTATTTATTTTATAATTGTCTTTGTTTTTAGTGAGATATTTCTAATTTCATTTTTTTATTTATTTGATAATTTTATAACTATTTTTACTGAGCAAGATATCTTAATCTCATCTTATTTATTTATTTGGTTACTTCATATTATTATTTGATTTATATATTATATATTATTTATTTTTATTTTTAATATTCATTTTCTTTCTTTGGTTGATAAATAAACATTTTCTTCTTCTAAATACTTTTCTTAATTTTTATACTTTCATATAAAAATATTAATAATTATTATTATTAAAGATATAAATTCTCCTAATAATTATTTAATAAATATTTAAGATTTAATAAAATTGTAGTTGGAAGTTTAACCTTACCAATATGAATGATTATATATTATTTAATTTTATGTTATTCTCTTAATCATGGTGATATTTAATTTTTTTAATAATCATTACAAAATTTAATTTAAATCTTTTTAATATAAAATAAAAGAAATTTTGATAAAATTGTAATATATATATATATATATTATTTTAATATTATATTTATATTATATTTGTTATCACTTTTTTATTCTTTTCTCTTGTCCGTAATAAAAATGAAAATAATAATTTAAATAGATGGAAGTATCAAATTTTCCTAAGAACATTCTTAGCAATTTTTCAGATACCGCTTGGAATACGAACATAAAAGCTCTAATAATTTTAGAAGCGTCATTAGTGGTCACATTTTATCTCTTACCCACCATCCACAGCAACTCTTTAATTAACATGTTCCCGCAAGCAATATAAATGTATTATCAGTATAAAGAAAGGAAGAAAAAAAAATTGTAAATAAATAAAACTTTTCATTTTCTTTATTTATATATATATATATATATATATATATATATATATATATAAAGAGATATATGTATATGTAAATCAGAAAGAAATATGTGGTTTCTTGGTGATGCAAAATAAAATGCATGATTTTTTTTAATGAGATTTCTCTTCCTCATGGTCCATTCTTATTTTATTGTGGATTTTATTTACGTTCTTATTACAATACCAAATCTTATATTACTATGGTAGCTTAAGAAATGAATTTTTTCACCTTTTCAGCTAGTAGACAGTCTATTGTTTTGTTTGCATCTACTAAGGATAAACTCTTTGAAAACATTTTTTTTTTATTTTTTTTTTACTTCATTCATAAGCAGACTTTGGTTTTCTTTATACAATATTTTGTTTTTTTACTTTAATTTAAAGTTTCTTAGATCATTTGAGATCGTTGGTAATTGATTTTTAAAGCGTCAAATTCTTTAGTCATAATATTCAAATTTCTCTTAACACTTTTATAAGCTTACTTAACACTTTTATAAGCTTATGAAAGTCAAGAAGTAGTAGAGAGAAGTTTATTGTACACTTCACAAACAAAATGTAAATCATTAAAAAAAATTACATTTTCATTAAATTCATCAAACAGTTGTTCAAACGTTATGTTAGCCATGTAACAAATCTAAGTTTATTCTTTTTCTCTCTTAGTTTTTAACAAATCAAAAGTTAACATGAGACTTCCATTCGTCTTTTTCACCCCTTCTTCTTTTGATATAGAAAATCTTATATGAAATGTCTTGACTTTTTGCAATCATAGCACACTACTTGGATAATTTTGTTAGATTGAACACTTACCACTAGGACAAAAGTTATAACTAATAGTCAGGGTGTAAATCTTTCTACTTAAGAGCGTAGCAACCCAAATGTCACATTTGATTGTGATTTGATCCACCTGACATTGGCCATGAGACAATTGATGTCACATGCAACACCTTTCTTTATAGTATTTTTTTTTATTTCATATGATACATCTTTCTACCTTTGTAGCCTCCTTTCTTTCTCCATATCTTGTCTATTATTCATGACAAAGAAGAATTTGTCTTCCTAATATGATTTTGCTCCAATTGATAAGTTGTTTGACGCCTTATGTTGAAAGCATTAACATACAAGATCCTTTTTTATTTTCAAGAGTTTAACACTAAAGGCTTATTCTTCTTATTTTTATGTATTGTTGCATAATTTCACGTACTTTGATGATATCTACAAGTTTCTCTATATTATTAAGATTTTTTAAAGGCACTAATAACCATTACATGTGGTGTTAATGGTTTGGGCTAGCTTATAAAGATATTGAACAAATGCAAAGAGCATAAACTACATATATGCTAAAATAGAATTATAAGTGAACAAACATTCCATCATGCTCCTTGGCCATAAAGTTATGCATAAGCCATAACAAAACTACTCCACTAGAAGCACTTCAAATGTTTTGTGCACCTCTACCAAAAAAACCTCCTCATTGTTGTTGAAAACATAGGCACAAAATCATTGGATTGGCACAACTAAGGCATCCGCGATTTATAGCATATGAATTACAAAAAACCTTGCACTTAAAAGGCATAATCTAGCATACAACAATCCTAAAAAGCATCCACCCTGCCTATATCTGACAATGTATAAGGCACTAGACTACCCTGTGCATATCATGATACATAAAGATTGAGCAACAATGAACAACACCTTTTTATGCATGGTCATAAAGCATCAAAAGATAAGATTGGTGGTGCATCGAGCATTACTCATTCACGCTATATATTTGAACTGCAACTTCACACACCATTTTTTGCGTGTCCACACATGAATAGGTCTTCCTTTTCCACCTTGCATTTATTTAAGGAGAATAGTGATCCATTCGGAGGCCTACCTTTCCTTATTACTTGTAGCTTTTGAAGCACAAGTCAAGATTCATTTGTCAATCCGATAATGAGTAATTGAAAGAACACACCCTATGTTTCATCCATAGTCACGCTCTTAGTTGTGCCAAAATGAAATTTTCTTCCACATCAGGTACCTCTTGCTTAAAGATAACATAATTTCTTTGTTCCCAATTACCCTTCACCACTGCCACCCATATACCTTTCCAAACTAGATTCTACTTGATATTCATATGTACCAAGTGAAAGTTTTCAAAATGAGACTTCAAGTCTTTTTGTTGAACAGACATAATCCCTATCCATCTAAAGCATAAAGACTACACCTGATATGCGATGATGCATCCCAAGAACAAATGTTGAGATATCTCTTTTATAGCTTGGCACAACCCACAAATAGATGATTCAACTAACACTCCTCTTCTTAATAAGCTGGTTTGTGTTGGCATTTTATCCAGAAGGATCCTCCAAGCCGTAGTCAATGCATTGGGAAAAGCTTTAACTAGTCACAACTATTTGAAAATGTCATCATGATGGCTAGTGACATGATTATCCAAGCACTCATAAGCTTATTTCACTAAGAAGTCCCCTGTGATATCTCCTCCCCACACTTGTCGATCTGCCTCCCTATTTTGAATACCGTAGAGATAAGCCTTAACATTTCTTCTTCTTGTAAAGATTCTCATTCAAAATTGACCCTCCTCCACCTTAACCTCCAGTGCGACACTGATTCTTCCCATACACCAACCTCTCCCACTAACATTCCCTAATCCAGAGACAAAGAAAACAGTCTAGGATACAAGGTACAAAGTTAATGTTTGCCAATCCAATTGTCCTTCCAGAATCTAGCTTTGTTCCCTGATCCAACTTTACATAGTAAAGTTTCTTGGAACCATCATGCTTCTTCACCCTCACCATATACTTTTGATAAGTCTTTCCACCACCAAGACTGAAATTTCATATGAATCTGCCTTCGATCTTATTCTAGACCGTATTTAAATATTGCAATTTACTAAACAATAACTTCTCATCTTATCAAAACACACACGCTCTTGATATATAGTTCACAAAACAACAATTAAACCCTCAAACTCGTGGTTTTATACGCAATTATCACTATAACACATCGTCACTATCTGGTGTATGCCACCATATATGGTTCACAAACAATACTATTTAGAGTTTACACATTTCCTTGTAACAGTTTGACAAAGTTTGATTTCTAATGTAACATTTCAATCCCTTTCTAGGATCATACTTCTATTGAGATAGTATGACATGAAAACTTAAGACAAACCTTAATTAGAGACTTCCTTATTCGCTGTTTGAGTTAGTTTTATGAATGATTCTTGTAGTTAATCCTACAAACTTGTGAAAGTGATTTAGAAATTAAATCACCCCCTCTTTTTCCTTTTGTATGTATTTATTCTGCAAATATGAGATTATTTTACTCCATCATGTGGAGGATCGATGCATATTCAATAGCCCACTTGGTGGGTGAGAATATGACAAGCTCTCTAGTAGTACTTTTCCAGGGCATGCTACTTTTAGTGTCCTTTTTGTACTTTTTGATCTATGGTTGGTAACGACCACTCTTGAAATTGTTCGCAAGTTAAGTATGGATCAAATTTTTGGAAAAACAATCATTCCAAATCTATCTTTTCATTGGTTTAAATTAGTTCAAATTTTTAGCTTAACTTAAACGACAAACCAACCCGATTAAGAATACATTTGTTTAATTCAGAACAATTGGATCTCCTACTATGCAAATGTGTAAAATTTGTTTCGAGAAAAAGGAAAAATAAAATGTATTCTTTTATATAAAAAAAGCCACACATAATCTTGTCATTAAAAATGTTGTAAACATGGTTTTATTTTAATAAGCTTATATTAAATTAAAAATGGTAGAAAAATGTGATTATAAAGTGTATTCAACGAAATAATAAAAATATTAATAATATTTTCATTAAAAAAAATCATTAAATAAAACTAATTTTAAAAATAAAAATAATTAGTTACTATATTAATTAAATTAGATATTATTTTAGAGACTAAAAAAATTATTGAAGTTTAAAGTAATTTCTATTGTTAATAAAAATTTATAAACTAATTTTTAAATTGATATCTAATTAATTATTAATTAATTTAAATTCTAAAATTAGTAGTTAAAATCTTGATAGCTAATTGATATCAATCTAAAAACTAGTTTATAATTTTTTATTAATAATAAAAAGTATTTTAAATACTAATAATTTTTGTAGTGTCTAAAATAATATCTAATTTAGTTGATATAGTAATTAATTATTTTTTATCTCTACAATTAGTTTATATTTAATGATTTTTAATGATTTTTTTAGTGTTTATTATTGGTAATCTAAACAATTCAACTTTTAGTTAGGATTTTTATATAGGTTCATCCTTAAACCTTCCTATGGTGCTTCACCTCATTTTATACATGTTATCTCCCTCACTATTTACATGCAATTAACTTGTACTCCTCTGAGTGTACTTTATATTGAGCCTTGATGGTCTTATAATGGGATTGACAATACAAAGCAATTAGATGTGAGTGACTTTGAAGACTGCATCACAAGTTATCACAGGCCCTTTTTGTTTTATTCTGAGATGTCATTTCTTCTTAGTACATCAGATGATTCTATTTTACTTATGGCAACTTTATGTATGAATTGATACGTACGATTATTTGTATTTTGTGTAGACAAGTTATGAAAGTAGAGCTTATGAAAATAGAGGGGAAAGTGAAAGAGAATGAGTGAGATGAAAATTGTTTTGCTGGTGTATAATAATTAGGGTGACATTATTTAAAGAAACAGAACGTCCACGGAGGAGGCAA
Organism: Phaseolus vulgaris; assembly: GCF_000499845.2. Taxonomy (NCBI): domain Eukaryota; kingdom Viridiplantae; phylum Streptophyta; class Magnoliopsida; order Fabales; family Fabaceae; genus Phaseolus; species Phaseolus vulgaris. The sequence goes on along the minus strand of NC_023759.2, from coordinate 45,244,692 downwards.
TGTTGAAGAAATTGTTTTGCTGGTTTTCTAAATGTGGCACTGTGGATGAGTATTACTATTCCGAAGTCAATGAGAGAAATAGAAATTAAGAGGGAGAGTAAGGTTGTCTGCTGTTTGATAAAATCTTTATAGCAGTTCAACTGTCGTGCCTCAGCCAAAAAAGAACAATTAAAGTTTAAGAGAGTCATTGCCTAACCATTCCATCTCAATCATCAATTTCCCATACTTCAACAAATCTACACCCATGCATGTTTAACTCATAATCCCTCCCACGTCATCACAAAGAGATGAGAAATCCCGCTCTACTTCGGTTCCCTTTTTCAGTTGTTGTTTAGAACCTTTGGAATGTATGTGATTGATTGTTTGATGTTTTTTGGGTTTTTAGTTTGGGCAGTGTATTTGCTTGTTGGTCTGGTGGTTCTTGTTAGATGTTGGACTATGTATGTATAAGGGTTGATCCTCTCCTGAAGTGGTTTGCATTTATATATTTGTTATTGCTGATAAAAAAAAACAAAAAGATGAGAAATGATACTTTGACAACCATGAAAGTTGTAGATAACTCTTGTTGTGATTGATTTAAATATAAATATATATAATAACAGGTAAATTTGTAATTAAATGATATAAAAAGTATTAAAATAATAGTATTGAGGGTTGTAATGTAATTATACAAAAAATAGAGTTGTCAATATATCATTATCTAAAAAAGATAAAACACCTACTTTTTGACAAGTGAAACTCGGCCGTTTATAACTAATTTATTGTAATTTGATACAAAGGTGTAAATAAATCATCATTTATAAAAGATAATTCTATTTTATAAATTACTTTTTCATATTGAAGTTCATTAAATCTAGTTTTTATTTTGTATTATTTTCACACATTAACATACTAGTTGTATATGATTAATCATATATCAAAATATAAATTTAAGGAATCTAAAATTGAAGTTAAAATCCTATGGTGGCTTATATATTAGGGTAGACCAAAAAAAGTTAATGATCCTTTACTAATCACGTGTGGCAACCTAGCAATTTAACTTCATTAAATAATATATATGTTGCAATTGTAGTTCCATTTACTTAAAATTTTAAGTATGCAATAACTTAACAATTTGTATGATATATGATATATAATTACCATATGTATCATTATTTGCAGATTTCAACCCGGTATATTAAAAATCAGACCACGACCTAAACCTGCCATGTTTGTAATTCAAATGGACTTTATTTAATTGCCATTGAATTAAAAATTTAACTAATTGAAAGTGTGATATTAAAAAACTAACTAATTAAAAAAATTTCATTTTTAGACAGATTGTTGATCAGAATCTTAATATTGTCTCTCACTAGTACTACTAGGTCCAAAGAGAAACAAATTATGACAAAAATTACTTTTATTAAAACTCAAACAATATCATAATATATATAATTTGAACTTTAATTCAACATGTTAACTATTTTTATCCAACTTCTTAGTTCATTGTTGCAAGTTTGTGTCTAATTCTCACACGACTCATAAATATGTACCAGCAAAAGAACGTGAAATAAATATAACACATGCACGTAGCCAGCTTTATACTAATAATGAAAAATCATTTCCGATTTTTAATTTTTTTCCAAAATATTTTATATTTTATAAAATCAAGGGATTATTAAATTTTATTAAATATTTAAATAGATATATATTTATATTCTAATCTTTATAATATATACTTCCATAATTTTTTTTTATTAAATTCTTTTAATTTTCAAGATAACATATTACTTTTATAATTGTAGTTTTAAATTAGTTTGAATAAAATTATTAAATTATCTAAAATAATTTTTATTATTAATAAATAATTTATAAATTAGTATCTAATTAGATATTAAATTTATTATTATTAACCTAATTAAAATCTTGATAATTAATTAAATACTAATTTATAAATTATTATAATAAAAAAAAATACTTTAAATATCAATAATTTTTTTATAAAATAATATTTAATTTAATCAATATAGTAATTAATTTTTTTATTTATAAAATTAATTTTTATTTAATTATTTTTTGTAGTATATATGAACTAATTATAGTAATAAAAATAAAAATACAATGCCATATAAATGTATATTGAAATAGTAAAAAAATGATAAATATATAATATAAGACTCACTTAAAATTATATTAAAAAAATTAAACATTTTTGTAACTTGTGTAGTGAATATTTAATATATATATATATACTACAAGAAAATTATTAAATAAAAACTAATTTTAGATATTAAAATAATTACTATATTAATTAAATTAGAGATATTTTATAAATTAAAAAAATATTGATATCTAAAATAGTTTCTATTTGTAACACCCCAGAAAATAACATCTAACTATTACAATACAAGTTCTACTTATTTCTATACAAACTTGGAGTTTTTCAAAACATTCCTAATACATGATTAGGATTTATAGAAATACAAATATTTACATATCCATAGCTCAAAATAAAACTCTGAAATCTCTAAGGCTTTCCTGCACCTGTATGGTCATTTGCTTGTGTACATAGTACAGTCATCGCAGTTTAAACACAACACAAAAAGCAAGGGTAAGCTAGTGAAAATAAAATTTTATAATATACGAAATTAAATTAAAAGAGAAAATCAAATTACATGGCCAATTTCTCAATTATTCAATCTTCTTCAAATTCCAACATAAATCAATCACATAGAATTCACATGGATCTACATGTCCAGAATATTCAACAAACAACGTCTTCCGGAAGACCCGTATTAAGTAAGTCCTACCAGAGACTAACACCTGATCCAAAGATTACCAGCGAATCCAAAAGAAAGGATCAGGGTAAGTTCAATACAATCCAAGCCGCGCATCTCATATGTCACGGTGTGCATGAACTCCCCCATCAGCTTCTCACCACCTGATATCTTAGTCTTTGTGACTTAGATCATTAGTGAAGCTCAGAGATCTCTGTTACCCCATAGGCGTCAATACTTAATACACAGCAAACATCAGTCCATACATTATCCCAAATGTATGAATTCAATTCCATACCATTCCATCATACAATATCATTCCAAACATGATCCACAACATTCAAAAACGTAATTAAAATAAAAAAACAACACTTAAATATTAAACCATCAAAATATAATATTTTTACAAATTTAAATAACATATAAACAAACAACCCAATATATAAACAAATAACACCCCTGCAAGAGAAATTCAATATTGGGACCACGTCCCTTCCGCATTCAGATCTTCTATCCTAGGGTGCTATAAAAAAAAAATTAGCTTCTCTTACCTCAATTGCTTGCTTTCCAAGCAACTTTTAGAATTTTATTCCCCACAGTCTGGATAAGCTTCAAAATTTACGGGCCTAATGCAAGTTATCCAAACAGAACAAAAATTCAGTATATAATAGAATAAGTTGAGAGGATTAAAGTTCTCAGTTGACCCCACCAAGATTGATGACTAAATCCTAAGGAAAAACAGAGAACAAAGGATATTTAGAGTAAAAGTGAACTTACTCCGTTTGAAAATCTGATCGGGTAGAAATGTTCCTTAACTTCTCTGCTACAATGTGGTATGATCAGATTCTAAAATAGATGAAGATTGTGAGAGAAATTAAGAGAGAGGGAGAGAAGAGAATATGGAGAGAGAGAAAAGAAAGAAGAAAAAAAAAACCGTGGTGTGGGAGAAAGCAACTTCTCTGCAACTTTATTTTTCATTTTTTATTTTATTTTTATTTTGTAACGTTCTTACACTGTTAGTTATAAAAAATTAAAGTAGTTTCTAAATTGATATTTTACTATTATCTACCAAGATTTTAGTACTAACTATGTTCTAAATTAGTTTTATAAAACTAATTTAGAATATAAAATATTAGTAACTAAAATTTTGAAAATTTAGATACCAATTTAGAAACTATTTTATAATATTTTATTAATAATAGAAACCACATATATTTAATATCAATATTTTTTTAATTTTTAATTTAATTAATATAGTGATTAATTATTTTTTATTTTTAAATTTTTTTATTATTTAATTATTTCGTGTAGTGATATATACTATCTAAAAGTCAAATAAATTATGGCAAATAAATTATTTGATTTATGTAAGTTGTTGGTATAATTAATTGAAGGTCTGTGTTGTGGATAAAGGGAGATTGGGTGGAAGCTTTTAAGAGAGAATTTAGGGCTTATTGAATGCAGTTGAGAATGAGCCTGGCTTGGACTATGGTTATCACAGTATTCACTTTCATAACAATATATACCTCTTTTATTACTCACATTTAATCTTATATGTGTCTCCCATTAACTATGCACCAGAAGATTAAATTTTGGAACTCTCACAACTCAAATGTATCTGCCACAACTCATAAATTATTTCCACAGTAGCAGAATATGTAACATCCTTAGTCAGTTATATAATTTATACACATCAACTTAAAATAGTTGCTCATTTATTATACATTTACTTTCTCTTATATCTCATTTCCTTTTTTTTATATTATCTTTTAAAAATAGTTTTAATTTATCATTTTTAAAATTTTAAAAGTGGAAATACTTGTGCCATGTGAGTTCACATTTTTTGTTACACAATTAGAAAAACCTACATAATTACTTAAGAAAATAGTTACTACAAATACCATATCAATTATTATAATGCAAACCCACTTAACAAAGGTAAAATCTTAGGAAAATATTATATACACATTTTTCTTTGCAAAAAATGGTATCATCTTTTATATTATAATGGATAGATAAATTTATCCCAAGATTCCTTAAATCAATGTCAAAATAAGAATGCCTTGCAAACTTAGCAAAACATTCATTCTGTTTCAATATGATTTATTCTCAAGTACCCAAAGTCACATCACCAATAATCTATCTATTATATATATTTTTGTTAAAAAATCACAAATTGTTACTATTTGTACCAACCAGTGTTGTTTCCTTCAAATATAACATATTTTTATGAATTGAGTTTTAAGGAAAAAAATTTAAATATAAATAAATTTAACTATTTATATTGTATTTAATAATATCATTATACAAATATTATTTAGCTAATTATTCTGTTTTGACGATTTTATTTTAATTTCAAATTTCTATGAATAATAATTTTAAAAAATATTTTTAAAATATAATTACTAAAATAAAAGGATATTAACTATTTTTTTGTTAATTTATACAAATATTTATATTAAAAAAAAAGATATACGTCAGACAAATCCCCACGTCAGACTTAAATTTAAATTTTAAGCTGGTCATTACACCATTATTTATTAACAAAACCATCACCACTGATCAAATTTAATTTTTAAATTTATAAAATAATATATAATTTAATTAATTAATACAGTGAATAATTATTTTTATTTAATATTTTTTTTATAAATGAATTTTTATTTAATATTTCTTTTATAGTATTAACTGTTGTTTATTCATTTATTTCAATACTTAAAATCAGTTTTGAAACAAACATAAAATAATATTAGAAGAATACTTTTTTTAAATTTGAAAATATTATTTGATCCAAGAAAATAAGAAAAAAAAATTAATTTTTTTATTGATCTCTTGTTTTCTTTTTCTCTTATGTAAGTAAACTATAAAATATTGAAAAATGTTACTTATATAGTCAAAAACAAAACTGTACAATTTTTAAAATTTCTCACTATCTCCTCATATAATCTAAAGCAATTTACTATTGTGAAATGAGGATTCAAAATATTAGAGAAAAAGCTTTCATGAATGAAAAGTATATAAATGAGTGAATTAGATTTTGTTATGTAATATTTGTTTATAGTTTTTAGCCATTTACTTGAGCAGTTCCTTGGTGGTAGATGAAAAAGTAAAATTCAACTTACCATAAATGGTAGTCTTTGTTTATGTCAGAAATAAGAGGATTATGTATGTATAGGTGATAGTAAATAATAATAATGAGTATGAACAATTTGGTGGATGAAAGTTTGAAAGAAGAATTTTGCGTGGCAGCAGCATTACTGCTACAAGACTTTACTTGCATAACTCCCATACCAAACAAGGCCTCCAGAGGGAGTAGAGATTGTGAAAAACTCAAAACTGAAAATGTAAAATTAGTGTTCATTAAAAGGAATCAAATGGAACGTAAGGAATCAAAATTGGTGCATTTACACAGATATAGTATAGTACAATCGAAGCAGATCCAAGCCATAAATTTTAATACCCTATTGATGAAAATATGAATTGAATTCTCAACCCCTCATTGAAATGCATGCAAAGCATTTAGTTGCATACCTACAGATTAGCCTCTAAATATGGAGCCAGACATAGAGAGAAGGTATCTGTTGCCACTTTTCTTTGATTACTCTTACGGAACAGAGTGCAGCATTCAAACGCCATTAACAGATCTATTTCATGTGCCAACCAAACTCACCAGAAACTTCTCATCAAAATCAAATGCCTCTGCTCTCTATTAACATACCCCACTTTCAAATCTCCCTCCAAATTCTTAGTATATCTCTACACGTACATTTGAAATTGTATTTTTGTAGGAAAAAAGGTACATGGCATTCAACTTTAATTGAAGTTGCAGTTTTCAATGAACAATCCTTCAATGCTCACATTAAACACAGTAAGCATAAAATTGTTTTGACAGATTCCTAGATCCATCCTTTCACGTGACATTAGATTCTCCACCTTGCAGATATTATTATAGACAACTTAGCCTACGCCTAAAACATTAACTCAGATTTTAAGATGCTTCAAGTTTTTTAGTACATTCAATTAATGTTGCTCCACTGTGTTGTGTATCATGTCACTGCGTATTTATGTATGCATACAAATATGTAAATGCAATTGGGGGCTTATATTTTTCTATATATATAGTGTCAACGAAAATTAAGCTACTCATTAAGAGTAACCTAAATTATGGGGTGTTTGTCACAACTTTTTTTTCATAAAAGAATAATTTAAAAAATAGACCTTGTGAGTGAACGTGACTACTACATTTTATTGGTTGGACTTAGTTATAAACATTTATTGAGTCTTGAATATTTTTTTTATTTGGAAGTGCTCATCATGGTATAACATCTCAAGTATACGTAGACTTTGTACATCGTGAAATCAACTTGTTTACTTTATTGTTTTAGTTATATGCATTCAAATGAGTCTGATGATAAGGTTTTTGAATGAGAGTAAATAAGAGTTTATTTTAGATGTCTCTTCTTGATGATTCTTACACCATCAAAACTTACTCTACTCTTTCATTAATTCATTGATTCAATACATATTATATTATAAGAAACGTATTACAGGTAGATGATTGGTTAGAAATAGAAGTCCCATTATTAAAATTTTAACTTTTCTTCTGTTTTTCTAATAACTTTTTTTTCTTGTTTCCTTATAAATATATTAAAAGATAAAAATAACTTTTTCTTAAAATTCATTTATATTAAATTTTTTTTCTATAAAAATACACAAGGCAGATTTAACACCAATAATCATGAAAAGGTTATATAAGAGATCAACCATAAATCTTGAAGACAAGGTGTTTGTGTTTTTTTTTATTCGGTTTATAAAACTTTTAACTCATACTTAAATACTTACAAAATTTAAAAGTAATATTTTTTTCCTTTCAACAAAATTGTTGTGATCTATTTTTCATAATGACTCACTGGATGTAATTTAATCTCCATTTCTTATCTTTTGTTTTAGCCTATTTTATTTAATTATTATTATTATTAGAAATAGAATTAATAAAAAAATTATTAAATAGAAATCAATTTTAATAATAAAAAATAATTAATTATTATGTTAATTAAATTATATACTATTGACTAATAAAATTATTGTGTTTAAAGTAATTTTTATTATTAATAAAATTTATAAACTAAAAAAATTAATTGATATCAATAATAAATTTAGTTTTGGTTTATAAATTTTATTAATAATAAAAACTACTATAAATATCCATAATTTTTTTAATTTTTAAAATAGTATTAATTTAATTAATATAGTAACTAGTTATTTTTTATTTTTAAAATTAGTTTTTATTTAACTATTTTTTTTAGTAGTGAGTATGTTTGTATTTTCGCATTTTTTAATTTTTTTATAAGTTTCGATTAATATAAATTATAGTATAAAATTATAATGATATTTAAAAAATGCTATTATTAATAATACAGAGCACTAATCTTGACGCAAGTGCATGCAGATTGGTTATGAATTTTATAAGGTATTATAAAGAAGCTATATCGCAATCTCAAAAAAATGAAATCTATATTTTTTAAGAGCATCACAAACTACTATTGTTTATCTCATAGTTAAACAATTAAAAATTCAGTTTAATAATTTTAAAACATAATAAATTTTTCTGATTTGTTGCTTATTAGAATTGCTTATAGTATATTCTTTTGAAAGAAAAAAAAATTTCTAAACACGATTATGAAAAATTACATCTCAAATGAATTACCAAACACACTATGAACTCCTATAACATTGGTGCATTTGCCAAGTAACATAAAATATACAATAACTGTATTAAGTTTTTCTCTAGTAAAATATATTAAATTATACTTCCCATGATTTTTATAAATTAAAATTAATTTATCCATTTCTCATATATACAACTTGTTTTTGTTTTTAATTTATACAAATTAATTTTAACTTATAAAAAATCGTATTTTTCCCCAGTAAGAATTTATCAAAAAGCTAGTCTAATAGTCCTAAAATTATATCATAGTCTAAAAAGGACACAATGATATAAAACTACAAACACAACCATGAATTTAGACTCTAGTCTCTACAAAATAATAATTCCATAAAGTTTCTATCCTTATTGATTTCCCTCTTTGGTTCTTTTCTTTTCCTTATTCAAATTTGCCATATTTACATTATTCTATATTAGTCTTATTTCAAACAATACAAAAACAACTGATAAACAACTTAAATTCATTAAGAAACATAAAGTCACATAATACATAACACAAGAAAGGAGTTGCGGGATTCAAAGTGATTTTATAGCGTCATTAACCCCTTCTTAACTCGATATATTTGAAAATTATTTTTCAAGAAAAAATATTTATCACTGTTAGTAGTATCTAAAAACCTAAAAAATTACAAATTAAAATATGATTTAAAAATATAAAATAAAAGTTGCATCGGAAAATAATCTTTCGAAGACTTAATAAATGAGTCCGAACTTATTTATTGTTGCAACAAATAGAAACCAAAATGCTTAACAAATTCAAATGCTATATAGCCTAATTATGATTTATTCGGGTATTAATTTCATTTGCTAAATTTAATTATATCAATGATTAAATGAGATATCAAACTTATTGAATACATATACTTTTATATTGTCTATTTCCGTTAAGATGATAATTAAACATATTTTAAAATGATAATAATTAAAAATGAGTAAATCAATGTTGTTATTGAAATTATATTAATAATAATATTAAATATTAAATAAATAGTATGTATACTCACGGTATAAATATTTTTTAGTGTGCATTATATTTACAAATCTATTGTGTATAATGTATTTATTTATACAATAATTATCTCAAAACTCATACCAATTACAAATTCTTAAAATATTAAACTTTGAATAAAAATGTCCTCTTCTCACTTTATACACAGTAAGGTAGCAATACCAATAATGGAAAATTACGTATACAGCAGTTTATTATTCTCAGAAATCTAGAAACTTGATGACGGGGATTGGTAGGGAGAAATAGCGTGAAAAGGGAAGGTGGTGCCAAGAAACTTTGCAGAACCCACGAGTTTTGGACTGCAATCGCAACAAATTTGGAGGCAAAGCAAGCAATGGGCAACGCTCAATCACCTTCCATCAATGATCCTCGATATGTTTCAGCAACCAGGTTCCTCTTTTTCTTTCACCACACTTAATTACACAAAATCATTTTCATAGATTGATGTCCAAAATCTTTGCAGAGCTTTTACTCAAAAGGAACTTGAAGACTTGAGGTCTCTGTTCAATCATCTGGCAGCTCAATCCCAGACTAACGCCGAATGCATATCTCCCTCAGTTTTTCAGGTTCCTTTTGCAGTCCAATGATTAATTTTCTTCGCAATAACCCACTTGTTATTATCCCTAAAACCCATTAATGATTTGTTTTGCGGGGGGTGTAGTCATATTTTGGACTTCGTGGACCTCTTGGGGAGAGGATTTTTGAGGTAGTTACTCAGGAGCGCAAGGATCAAAGGTTAACCTTTGAGGACCTCGTTGTTGCTAAAGTGAGTTATTGGTTTTCATCATCGTTTTTTGTTGGTGTTGTCTCAAATTTAGGACATTTATCGTGGTGTCATGTATCCAATACATGTCGGGTTGGTTTTTAATCTTGCAGGCTACTTATGAGAAAGGGACAAAAGATGATATTGAAGAATTCATCTTTCGCTTATTAGATGTATCCGGAGATAATTTTGTAACGAGGTAGGATGCGGGTCTGATCATATGCAAGCCTCCATTTAGTTCAAAATAATTGAGCAATAAAGCTAGTTTACCTATCTGCTAGTTTGAATTCATGTATTTTTCTTCGCGGATAAGAGAACGTCAGTCACTTTATATTTAGATATCTCTCGTTCCGTTGAAGTTTTATCTAGATACCTTTTTCCGGGTAGCGAAGTTTCTTCATTCCTTGGATTTAATTTTTTTTTGGGGTTTCTGATTCAGTTCTACAAGTGATATTTCTTTAGAAGTTTTGTTGTCAGTCTGGTTGATGTTCTGTCTGTGTTTCTAACAAGGGACAAAGGATTATAAACTGTTGGAGTTTTTTTGTTTATGGATAGGGTTATCCCCTTTTAAATTCATGTATATGCTACATTGGATATGCAGGTCTGATTTGGAAACTGTTATGATCGCCATTTTTAACAACATATTATGCATAAAAGATTCTCAGGATAGATCAAGTTCACAAGAGGACATTATTAACATATTTCTGAATGCTGCAAAATTCTCCATGCATAATGAAGGGGGCACTGAGGAGACTATGTCTTTAGAAGATTTCAGAAACTGGTGTACTTATCTTCCATCTGTGAAGAAGCTTCTTGGAAGCCTACTTTTGCCACCAGGTTCAGGTATTGCTGCACTTAATTTCCAACATTTTGTTATTGACTTATTTTCTTACAATTTTATCTGAAATATGACATAACAAGATCGTTATCACGGAGTTATGAGAAGACAGATTGGTTGCATTGTATGTTTCATACAAAATCGTACTTTCCCATTGTTTATGATTTTCCCTCCCCCAAATTGTACGAAGTCGGTCCTGAAGTTGGGATACTAGAGGAAGCTGTGTTGGGCACTCAACAGTCAGTGTAACACTTTGTTTAACCATTTGTGGCACGGATCAATGATACAACTATGCTAATGTTAGGTTGTTACTTTTAAGTATGCTTTGTATGGATTAAGCTGAAGTTTTCTTAAATATTAGCTATTTAGCATCCCGATTTAGTTTTAACTAGTGTGTTTTTTTCCTGGATGTGTCATAAGAATATGATTTGTTTCAGAACTTGAAATACTGGAACCGTGATTATGAGAATTAGCTACATATGCCTTCAGAAATCACGTGGGATGGAAAAAATTTGCTACAGAGTTAGATGTCAAGATTTATTAACTGGTTCATAGGTAAGGTAAAGTTAGAAGAAGAAATAGGGTGGGTAGTATTGTTAATTAAGATTTGACAGAATGACGTGGGCAATGTAAGGGGGAGAAACCATTGCAAAGGATATAACGATTCACAGAAACTTTGGTGTTTGTAGAGCCCAATGCTATTTATTGATTCATCCGACAAACCCCATTTGGTGGGATAAGGCTTGGTTGATGTTTTTTCGTAACTATAGTTGTGATAGTCTTCTCATTAGCAACCCTTTTTTTTACTGCAATTTATTTGACCTATCTAAAACGAAAACGTTTTGATCAAATTAATGATCTTTCTTCTGCTAGACTATCTATTGAGTGATATTAATTGTAAATAGAAACTAATGGTGATGATCTGTGTAGCGCACTTGAGAAGCTTGACTAAACTGATCCTGGTGACCTAAGAACAATTCTTTGCCGGATATATAATATTGGAAAATGTTCTGATAGTTTCCAAAAACATATTATGTAAATTGTAAATTTTATTTTTCTAACTCTTTGCACAACTCAAATGTATCTGTTAGACTGTTACACAGACACATGCAATTTCATTAAACTATTGGCTTCGCATTTTGACTGTATTCATTTCATTACCATTTTCTAAGATCAAATGCTACTGAATTAGTTTTCAGAAAAGTTCCGCGAATATGATTAACATATCTTATTCCAATGTTTTTCTTTTTTTCTAGGACGACCTGGTTCTCAGATTCCTAAACTATTAATTTCAACGGCTATTGATTCTAACATTATACTTTTAAGAAAGGAATATGCTTGGCTTATTGGAGGCGCACTTTCTCAGCATGACCTGGAAGATTGGAATCTTTTGTATCATAGTTCTGTTAATGGTCTTAGTTTTAATACATTCCTGGGCAACATTTCGTAAGTATATCATTTTTGCCTTTGAAGCACCCTACTGCTCTAAATTAGTAGATTTCTAGCAACTTTGCACATAAAAACAAATTGTGGAAATTTGCCAAAGGGGATTGTGAATGGCTTGACCTTTTAATTAATCAAGGGGGGTGAATCTAGAAGAAACAGAACACAAAATGATTGCATTTGAGTACCCTATGAAGCGTTGCAGGCTTACTGCTAGTTCGTTTAGTGCTTTTAATGCAGTATATTCCTAAAAAGTGTTCATTTGAGATATCTAAAATACTGCTAGCATTTGGTACTACTCATGGACTATAATTGGCTAATTGTTAGATTTACAATTCAATAGTTATGCATGGGTTTTACTATTTGTTAGGACCTTTGCTATTACAATACAAAGTTAAAGGCTTCTCGAATAGAAAGAGGCATAGCTTGTCAATTTAGTGACTTCTGTTGTTCTCCGAGGCTGTAAATGCTAAAAGTTCCAGTTAAATTCATTTCAGTCTCTGTTCTACTCCAACTAATCACAATGTAGGATTGGAAATTTGAAATCCATATTTGACTTTTAATTTTAAGTGCAGAAATCACGCAGGCCCAACTGTGTTAATTATTAAGGACCAAGAGGGTTATATATATGGAGGGTATGCTTCTCAACCATGGGAGCGACATTCTGATTTTTATGGAGACCTGAAATGTTACCTTTTTCAACTAAATCCAGTGGCTTCTCTATTCAGGCCGACTGGAGCAAACAATAATCTACAATGGGTAACTACTGTCTACTTGAATTAAAGATTCTAAAATGCTAGTCTTAACGTCCCCTTATTATATGTTAAACTGTGTCTGTGTTACTAAGTTGATTAAGATTCTGTTTTTGGTTAAAATTTTCAATAAATATTAAAGAGAAAAGAAAATAAGAAGGTAAATCTTATTTTATAAGTTAAAACCAACTTATGGGGTCCAATTTTTTACGAGAGTTCATTCATCTAACTTCTCCAAAAGCATTATAATTTATGCTAAACTTATGAAAGTTTTATTAATTTTACCTTCTTGTTTTGTTCTTCTATAATAACTTGTTAAGAAATTTATCTAATAAAACTCCAAGTAACATTGGTGCTACAATTTGAACAAGGGAAACAAGTCCTTCACACTGTAGTAAATAGTATGTTGTACACGCCTATCAGTTTCACCGCTTTTTTGTATGTTGGAGGTTAGCATAATCGACTTTTTTTAAGTGTTATATAGCAGAAAGGTAGCTCTGTGGTTAGCCAGGTTTTACGAGCAAGATTGTATAACAATTGTATAAGATGGTTTCACTTATCAACTGTAAAAGTAAGATTGATAACAGATTCCATTCATTCATTCCACGGGCAGAATAGTGATCACACTCTGCACTTTGCATTGGATTTTATTCGGTTGAGTTAGATAGCTAATTGCTAATGTATTTTGCAGACTTTTTATATTCTTATTTAACTCTTGAAAATGGCAATGTGTTGTAGTGTGCTATCAACTTCAGTTCAGAGGACATTCCAAATGGCATTGGTTTTGGGGGACGAGTCAATCACTTTGGTTTGTTTCTATCAGCAAACTTTGATCAAGGACATACATTTTCGTGTACCACGTTTGGTAGCCCTTGCCTCTCCAAGACTAATCGTATATTGCCAGAAGTAATAGAATGCTGGGGAGTGACTCAAGTTGCAACACAAGACAAGCATGATGCTGTCAAAGGCTCTGTTCTGGAGAGGTTCAAGGAAGATCGCAATATGCTCAAAATGGTTGGGCTAGCAAATTCCAGTGAGTAGAGTATTATTGCATGAGTGTCATATATACCCATAGGCATTCTCATCATTGTTCATATGTCATGAAAAACACAAATTTGTGGAGCAAATCTTTGTTAAATAACATATTGTGAATCTGTTTTTTTTTAATTATTTTTTTGTACGTCGAGAATAGTTAAACATGCATGGCTACCCTCAGTAAATACCTCTATCACTTGCCGCTAAACTTTCTTCACCCTCTCTTTGCTAATTAAAAATTAGTGCTAGTAACAATTTCTAATGAGAAATGGGAGTAACTTACCTTTTAATTACACGCTTTTAATATTAAGTGAATTTTAATGAAAATCATAAAGTTGAGTTTAATATATATCAAACGTGAGAATCACTCAGGATTTTATAGTTTTTAACAAATTTTAGCTGATAAACAAAGTGTATTACAGAGTGTTACTGATATACTTATTTGACATGCTTTTCTTATTATGTTTTTTATCATTGTTAAAATTTATTAAAAAATTTAAATAATAAATGATATTTAATAAATAAAAAGCGGGATTTTAAAAAATATAATTTTTAATAATTTTGATGAACATTTCTCATTAAAAATCATTGCTTTTGCTCCAATGTAGTCCAAAGCTAAGTTACCTAGACTGCCTCTTCCTGCACCTCCATACCTTATTTTCTCACTCCAATGTGAAAATACTTTTTTTTATCCTTTTTGTGTCATTTGCATACATAATCTAAAAGATGTTTTTGGATCCATAAGTGTTCTTTAGATTTATTAAATCCGGAAGTTTTTTTTGGATTTGAGATAAGCGTATGAATTATGTAATCTAGATATATTTTGAATTATATAATCCTAAAGCTAAAATCATATAAAAAAGACTTTTAAATTATGTAATCCAGAAGTTAATCACGCATATGAAAAAAATCTTCCAAATTATATAATTCGAAAGTTAATCTTGTATATAGGAAAAACTTTTTAATTATGTATTTTGAAAGTTAATCACAAAAGACTTTCAGATTACATAATCCAAAAGCTAATTAAAAATATAGAAAAAGACTACTAGATTATGTAATTCATAATATTAAAGAAATATATTTTGGAAATAAAAAACTTATGGCAGTAACGTAAAGAGGTGTAAGAAGAATCAGTCTTTTTTACCTAATAGAGTAACAATGTATACTCCAGAATACAAAATAAATAAAAAATTTAAAATATAAATTTGTATTTTAAATTATACAAAATATAAAATTTGTATTTTAAATTTTACATTTCAAAATTTATTTTTTATTTCTTAATTTTAATATTTTAAACTTTGAGGGAATTAAATTTATTTATGGTAACAACGGTCAATGATTAAGATCAATACAAAACCTTAGAATTGATATTTTATATATATATATATATATATATATATATATTAATTGACGTTTTATTATTTAAAATACACATAAGATTATATAAAAATAGTATAATATCTGATATATTTGTACCCATACTAAATTTAATATGTAGGAAGAGATATTAATATATTTATATTTGTTTAGTTTTAATTGTAACTATATTCCTATATGTTACTAATACTTTTTAGTTCTTAATTTTTTTTTATAACTTTAGTTCTTTAATTTTTAATTATCTGCAATTTGACAGTTAAATCATCTACAATTTAATTATAGAAAGGAAAAAGAAAGCATATGAATTATTTTAGTTTATAAAAGTAGCATTTACATGAGAGGGAACAACAACCGTATATTTGATGGATATGGAATATATTGCACTAGATGAATTGAATAAAATGAAGTCCTTATTTTGCTATATTCGTTGTACACCTTCCTTAATTATACCTAACAAAATGGGCTCTTAAAAAGCCCAACACAATCACGTGATATCTTAATCCTTTGGGCCTACATATTTCCGTAGTTTACGGTAATAATAAATTGGCTGATTCTCCTCCTCCACCATATCAAATCAAATATGCACCTAATCTATTACGCAAAAATTGTCTTCAATGATTTAAAAAAATTTATTTTTCAAATATTCATTTAAATCACAAAGTTTTGGATATGTAAATCCGGAATTAATATGTCATTTTTGAATTTGGTCATCTAAAAACTTACTTAGCGACATAAATAACATTTTGAATATCAAGATCCGTAAGCAAACATAAATGAGTTTTAGATCTCGATCCTCAAAATCATTTTGGACATGAAAATCCAAAACTAATAACTCACTTTTCGATATGGTCATCCAAAAATTTAAATGAAGCCAAAAAATAACTTTTTTCGGATGTTTAAATACGGAATATACAACAACAAACATGAAGTCTTAGATATCGGGATTCCTTAACTAAATTGCAAAACATAAATGATTTCCTTACTTCATAAGAGATTTGTATTGCACCTAATAATAATGCTTTCGCTCCACCATCACATTAACCCACTTCACCACCACCTCTACTCAAAACACACAACACAATAAAAAAAAAAAAATACTCCTCTATAATTTTTTTTTTCAAAATAAAGAAAATAAAGACAATGTTAAGTTTTAAATTTTATATTAGATGAATGTTTTAAATGATATGTTGCATGGACAACAGTCTAATAAATTTAATCATGCAACCGTTAAAATACAGCACAATAATTAACTTCATAATAACTCCAGAAATGTTAACTAAGAGGATTGGTATATACTTTTTTTTCTTAAATGATTTTTTAAAAAATCTGTCACTGACTAAATAATTTAATGGATGTATACACGACGATCACTTTGAAAACTTTCATATTTTCAATTAATTAGAAACCGTTATTAATATAATATTTAAGCAAATTACAGTAAAAAAAACTTACTATTTTTTTATTCAGTGTAATTTACTTTTTATAAATAAATATAGAAATATCCCAGGTCAATATTTAATATTTTTAAAAAAAAATGAATTTTCATTTTTTAAATGAATAAAAAAGAAAAGAAAAAGAATGCATAAAAGAAAATGAAAGTGGAAGTAAATAAGTAGACGAATTAAATATCTTCTACTCTAAATAAATAAAATTAACATTCTTATCATGAATCTTTTTAGTAAATAATTATACAAACTTTAGACAGATGTACCGTTGTAATGATGAAATGATTAAAGTCTGGTTTCATGGGGCTATGCAAATGCAATTTTTAAGTGCAAAATCCATCTTAGGAGGATTATTTTGGATTTAATACATATTTAAATTTAAATAAATATATAAAATGAAAATTAATGTAAATATTAAACTTTAACATCAGATACTAATAAAAATTATGGAGATACAGAGACAATAACGTATATGCTTGCTATAGCTTTATATAAAAAATGTAAAACTTATTCTGTGGAACTCTAAAATGGTTATACTTCTTTTTAAAAAAAACAAAAATAAATAATAAAAATTAATAGGAAAATTATGCTTGATATATACTGCTATTTATAATGGCAAAAACATTTACGTAGGAATCTATTTATAGGAATTGTGTAGGTCTTTTAAAAGGAAAGAATATTATAATTATATTATATATTTTGTTTTTTTCGTAAAAAAAATTGTGTTATCATATTTATATTTTTTTTTAATAAAAGAATGACAATTATATTTATTATTTATCGTTTTAAAAAAAATATAAAATTATTCATGTCCTTCTCTTTCTGCCGAGAAGGAAAAGATTCAAAATAGAATTGAGAAATGTGGCACATACAAATTTTGATTTTTTTTCATAATTTTTTTTAAAAAATTCTATAGACTATATATTATAATAGTTGAGAAACGAATTCACAACGTGGAATAATATTATTAATATTAGAAACCTAATCAAAATTTAATTTGCACCGTCAAATTCTTATCTATAAATAATATTATTAATGTTGAAAAACTAATCAAATTTTATTTTTAGAAAGTTGAATTATCAACTGTAAATAACATTATTGAACGTTGGAAACTCAATAAGAATTTAACCTTTAAGAAAGAGAATTCTTAATTGTAAATAATGTTATTTCCGGAAACTTATCCGGTATTCGATTTCCAGAAAATTAAATTTGAGTGATTTTTTTTTTAATTTTTTCCAAAAAAAAAGAATTTAGAAAATTGGAAATTAAATTTGAATTTTTAAACTCAAATTTCAATAGATTTTGCAGTACTAATAACATTATTTTACAACCTCGATAATGAATAAAGTCTATTACCATAAATAATGTTGTCACATATTTATTTATGGAATTTCTTTTACGATTGGTTTATTGAGGAAAAAATCTACAAATTTCATATGTGAAGTATTTATCTCAACTTCATCATTGTTCGCTAAAGTAGATAAGTTTGGAATATAACTAATTAATGATATCAAATTTCATTATGTTTATATTTAAATCCAGCTTTTGATTTTTCTAAAGAATTTCGAAAATTTGATAAAAAAAATTAACAATATTGTTCAAATATATTTATTCTTCATTTAACCTTTCCTTTATTAATTATAAGGAAAATACATTGAATCATACTCATTTAACCAGCTGTTGCCGTACGCTTAGGTTATAAATAAAAGAAATATAAAAACAAAATACAAAGTTATAAATAATTTTAACATATATAAGAAGATTTTATTTTTAATTTGAGTAACAACGTTATGTCTCTTATGACATTAATATTTCCTACGAAAATATATTTATAGGTAGGTAAATAAACACTATATATACTGATCATCAACTTGCATTTAAAATGAGAATTAATTATTTTAAATTGATTAAGAATATTTGAATTTTAATTAAAATAACATATTATATCCTTTAAAAATAAAATTATTTTTTATTTTTTTTCTTATTTAAAACTGTCAGTCCTTTCATCAAATGATTGATTGATCTTACATGCATGTGCTATGTTTGGTTATATATATATATATGACCATACATAAAAATAAAATAATTCTTTTATATAATTAATGAAATCCAAAACTAATTAGAATATATAGCTCTTTTGTAATATTTTTCTCTTTATTTATACCATAATCTCTCATGCATCAGCACCAATTTGATCATCTTTTACTTTTCAATAACAAGAAAAAAATTGTTAGAGAATAATAAAGACATTTTTTTCCTGCAATAAATATTGAATGTTAAGTCGGATATAAATTTTTTGAAAATGAAGCAAGAGCATATTGTTTTAGATTTATCGTGGATAACATGTGCGTATAGGGGTGGCAAAGTGGGGCGGGCCATGCGGGCCGGCCTGCGGCCCGCGGTAAAAAATGCGGGGCGGGTTGACGTTTTCAACCTGCTGACCCGTATTAGCCCGCCCCGCATAACCCGCAGCCCGCGCGGGCCAACAGCGGGGCGGGGCGGGCTGGCGGGCTGGCCCGCTAGCCCGCAAAAAAAAAATAAAAAAAATAATTGATTTGACTTGTTAGAATATAACTTTCTCTGTTCATCAATTCTTAAAATTTATTCTATAGTGGTTCATTACATTACAAGACTAAGGGTTCTAATTAAATCCAGTGTGATTAAACTATTTTTTACAAAATTTGAAGGTTCCTTTTAAGTGATCATCCCTTTATATTGAGACAATGATTTAACAAGACATACAGTTAATTTTATATTTTGTGAGCGCATGAAACACGGGAATCAATCTCGTTAAAAAAAACATTCTCTATTAAGTAACTGGTATAAACATATACATAAATTTTATATCCTGAATCCTTTGTTGCGTTTGTTCTAAGCTTGGTTTCATGAACATTGGTTTCCAACCTCTCAGTAGGATTAGACAATAAACTTCTAAAAAGAATATAATAAATCATTAATTTTGTAATCTTTTTTTTTCTTTTAGATGTTTCTGCAACACTCAATTGTTTTTTCTTCTACATTAAAAAAAAAAAGCGGGCTGGCCCGCAAGCCCGCGGGCCAACCCGCATGCGGGGCGGGTCATGAAAACCAATCCGCATTTTGCATGCGGGCCGGACCTAAGCAGGACGGGCCTATGCGGGGCGGGCTGGCCCGCTTTGCCACCCCTATGTGCGTCGAAGAACTATACGTTCAATACAGATTTCCTAAATTTGTTGCAATATGTATAAAATAAAGCAAATAAATATTTAGTATTTAATAATGTTAACGAATCTCAATATCATAAGAAGTAGTGTTTATTGGTTTCTAAATTACAAATCATTTAGATAGTTAAAAAAATATTGGTTTTTAAATTAGTTTCTATTATTGATAAATAGTTTCTAAATTGGTATCTAATTAGCTATCAAGGTTTTAACTATCAATTATTTAGATTTTAAATTTGGTAGATAATTAGATATTTAGAAACTATTTATCAATAATAGAAACTAATTTATAAACCAAAATTTGTTGTAGTATCTAAAATAATCTATAATTTAGTCAATATAATAACTAATTATTTTATTTTTTCTAAAATTAGTTTCTATTCAATAATTTTCTTGTAGAGCACTCTCTAGATTAGGTGACCTGAGACCCACCTCAAATCTTTCCAAACTCATGCTAATCTAAGGGGGCAAGACGAGGTTTGATGTAAAATGTTCGTGGGTATCTTCACGAGAATTGCCTTACATTGATTTAGTAGGGTTCCCAATGAAAAAATTACCTCTTTTCAGAATTTCTCCCAAATGTTTGTAGAACAAGTTCTCCCAAAATAAAGTCTTCCAAGAAAGTTAACTTTATAAGGCAGCAAGTCAACCTTATCCGGCGACATCAACAAAAACTGACTTTATCAGACAACAAGTCAACCTAATCAGGTGACATCAACAAAAGTTAACCTTATCAGGTGACATCAACAAAAGTTAACCTTATCAGGTAACATCGAACAACTCTGACCTTTCCAGGCAACAAATCGACCTTATAAGGTATTATCAGCAAAAGCTAACTTTATCAGGCAACAAGTTAACTTTATCAAACTACATCAACAAGTTAACCTTATCAGGAAGCAAAACAACCTCATCAGTTGGTCAAGATTGTCCTTATCAAACAACATCGCCCTCATCTCAATTATAAGATTGAGTTCAGACAATATACCGACTTGAAATCTAAGAAAAAAATAGCATTTGTTTAAAATTTAACCTCGTGTGACAAACATAACATAAGTTATGGTGGTGGTTTAATTTAAAGTCTTTTTTGTGATTCTCGTTTTCTTTTCTTTTAGTGACAATTGTGAAGTAACGTGTTTTCTTTTATTTTCTTGGTAATCGGAAGTTCATAAGTTCATTTTTCTCAAAATCTAATTTAGAATTCTTATAACTTGAACAATCATCAAACATTAGCCTTAAAGATAATTTGAATAAGAATGATTATTAAAAACATTAAAAGCTAACACGACCATAAAACGATTAGACACTACAATTAAACTCAATATAAATATTAAACATTTACGTTCAGAATATATCATATATATTATAAACTAGTAAAAAATTGTATTACAGTGCAAAGAAATTATCACTGTTAACATATACATCATATTATTATTAAAATTGGTAGCATTTTTATTAATAGTTTATTTCTTATTATTATAAAAATGTGGCAATAAAAATAATTTTAATATATATGTATATATATATATATATTAACATATAACAATTTTTTAAAGTACAACACACATTTTCATTTAAGGAAAAGCACTAGCTAGCTAGTACTACATTGTTGCATTAGAGAGGAAACTGTGTTCAGTTTTCCATCTTTGTGATCTAGAAGAAAAACCAGAAAGCATCGAGAAACTAGATAAACCATAGCTTAATTATTTCAGCATATATCAATAGAAGCAGCAAATGCAGAAAAGGGGTATTGGTAGCCATGACTAAGCATGGTTGTTGTCCATGTGGTTATCCATGAGACCATTCAGCACTGAAGTGAATGACATATTGGTGGTGCTATAACCTCCGTCCAGAACAAAGTTAACTCCACTCACGAACTTCGCCTCGTCGCTGCACAAATATACCGCAGCTTTGGCTATGTCTTCAGCTTCGAGAACCGTCCCTTTCAACACCGCAACCTTGCACAGCACTTCCTGCGTCTCCTTCTTGTTCATCTTCAACGCCTTGTTCAGCATCGGAGTGGGAACGCCACCTGGACAAACGCAATTCACTCTGATCCCATGCTGCCCCAGTTCAACGCACAAGTTCTTCATCAACCCCACCACCGCGTGCTTTGAAACGGCGTAAGCATGCGTCGTTTCGCCACCCAGAATTGAAGCAACGCTCGAAGTGAAGAGAATCACCCCTCTCTTCGCTGGAACCATGAACCTCGCCGCATGCTTGGAGCCCAAGAAAGCTCCGTACACATTAACCTCGAAAACTCTTTTGAATTCTTCCTCATCGGATGTTACTATGGATCTGTTTGAGTCTCCTGAGATGCCGGCATTGTTGTACATTATGTCGAGTTTTCCGTATTTGGTTATGGCGACTTCGACCACGTTTTTTATGTCCGAGTCGCTGGTTACGTCGCAGTGAAGATAGTGAATGGGGGTGTTTGTGCTGAAGGTTTTGCAGAGGGAGTGGCCTAACGCGTCTTGCACGTCGGCAATGATCACTTTGGCACCGTGTTGGAGGAATAGTTTGGCGGTGGAAGCTCCTATGCCGCTAGCTCCTCCTGTGATTATCGCCACTTTTCCTTCAAGTCTACAAAGGTTTTTTCAGATTTTCATTAGGAACAACACACAACTTTTCTTTTCTTTTCAAAACCATTTTTGTGGAGGATATGTCAATAGTTGACGTGAGTCTCAACTATCAATCAACCAAAAAATTGTTTCTTTTTCCCGTTTTAATCTTCTGCATTTTTTTTTATAAAAAAACTTCACTCTTAAGATTGGGAAATAGATTATGAGAATAAAGAAACAAGGCTTAATATGAGTAATTACCTTTTGACAAGTGAAGCCATGGAGAGAGAGTTGATGATATGGGAGGAACAATGGAAGCAGTGAAAAGGTTGAATATGAATGGTATTGGTAGTGTATATATGGAGACTTTATAAAGGGTTTAGGGACCAAATGGCAGAGTTAGATGAATGAAGACCACCGGCCAACATCATCAAACAACTACTTTCATTCAATGCTGTCAAGTGAAGTGAGAACAGCATAAACTTAGGGACATAAGATAACCATCAGGTTTTAAACTATACATTATGAGCAGTGTTTTAAGAATTTTAATTTAATCATAATATATTCAGAGGCTACAGATGTTTATACAATGTATTTATGAAATTATAAGCATGACTCTTTTTATAATAATTACTTTAATTTAGCATTAATTTTCATTCTAACGATTTATCTAAATTAAAATCTTATTTCAATATATATTTCTAATTAATTGAATTCTATTAAACTTGTATAATTGTGAACGAGATTCATTAAACTAATTAATCTTTTTACATCTCATAAACGTGGAAATAAATATAATAAGATCTGAACTTTTTAGAAATATAAATTTAAATAAATGAAAAATGAAAAAGGTTATAAATAAGTTTTTCATAATAATTTTATTTCTCTATAAAAAAATTCTAAAAGTTTTAATGACGGAGTTATATGTTTCTATAATGGATATAATTCTAAGAAGGTAGGAACTATGAGATCAAGATAGTTCGAATAAATTATTGATTTCTATTTAGTTTGCTACTATTGATTAATCTCTTTCTTCTTCTTTTCTTCTCAGGGCTTAAATTAAAACTTTTGGGAGTTTTAGTAGCACATTTTGGGGTTTTGAGGTATACAAAAATAATTTTGGTAGCACACGCGCTACCTCGAGGTGACGTGAGTTAAGTAAGTACATATAATTGTTTGTATTGAATTAGATAGGTATTGAAGCAATATGGTTGTTATAGTATATGATTATATACACTTTGGTATAGTTGTATGGAAATGTTATGTATACTGAAATGCTACTATGGAGTTTAAAAAGGAATTAGTATCATTGTGTTTTTTTTATCATAGATGTTGTAGATAATTAAAATAAGGTATAAATGGGTAGTGCTAGTATTTCAATATGAAAAAATATATAATTTATGATTTTAAGTGTGTATTACATGAGTGGTGGGTTGCCACTCAATTAATACTCAAACACGGTGAGTAACAATTATACACATATATAACTCAAGCATCACTATAAATGCTTCAACCAATAGAACATATCACTCAATTTATGATTTAAGACTTGTTAGAAATCTCATATTGACTAAAGAAAAAAATCAAATTACAATATATAAGTGTATACAAATCTCACCTTATCAAGTCGGTTTTGTTAGGTTTGGTTTTGTTCAAATTCCACCTTTTAAAGATGGTATAAGAGCACCATGACCACATGAACTAGAAATGTGATGAGAGTATGTTATAGGAAGAACGAGGTCACATCAATTCTCTTTCATTTGGATTTGGTGTTGCTCTATGTAAGATTGCTTAAGCAAAAAATCTTCCTTTGCTAGAGGAAGTAAAGTTGTTCAAATGAGATGAGTTCGTTCAAATGACATGTGTATTTATCGTGTGTGCATATTTGTCTCTTTATGCATGTTTGTGATTGTGTTTTTATGAGTGTATGTGTGTTTGTGTGATGACGATGACGACGATAACGATGATCATAAGATGCATGTTATATATGTGATTATATGGTATACATATATGATATCCTAACTTCATTAATGATCACGTAGATTAAAACATTAAGTTATGAGAAGTTAAAGAATATATATGTATCAAGTTGTTAGCGAATAGACGTAACAAACCACCTTAACGCAAGAAGATGAAGATAAATTTTTAGTGTATCTAATAAATCACATATTCAATTAGATAGGAGACTTCGAGTGTGACAAATTAATTTAAATAATTGAAATACGATTACGGTATAGTCTTGAATAAAAGGAAAATTCATATGTAATTAGTTGAAATATTTTATAAAATGAAAATGTTGTGTTTGATTGTTTAAATTATTAGTTTTTCTTTACATATATATGATGAAGCTGCTATAATAATACTTGATATGAGAATATGTCACATGTTGGTAGCAAAAATGAAAATATCAAAAGAGATATATAATTTAATGAAAATCATAAGGAAAGTAATAATGCATTTTCCTTTTCTAATTAGAAAGTAAGAAGAGAAAAATATTCTACTTTCCTCTTTAATTCAAGATTTTTTTTTTCTTTATAAAATACAAGGTTTCTTTTATGTTTCATTTAAACCTAATTAAGATATAACGAGTGTGGTATATAATGAATCTTATCATATATTCAATGTAGGGATAATATGTATATAGTACAGGAAAATATAACGTGTGTGGTATATAATCAATCTTATCATATATTCAATTTAAGGATAATATGTATAGTGCAGGGAAACGTAATAATGAAATTCATGAGCCATATATTTTAAAATAACACTATATTTATTATTTTATATTAAAATTAATTTGAATGTCGACATCTTGAACTTAAAATTCACAAAAGAAAATATATGATTATTATAAAAAAAATATAATAAAAACTAATTTTAAAAATAAAAAAATAGTTATGATATTAATTAAGTTAAATATTATTTTATAAATTAAAAAAAATTATATTTTTTTATATAAATTATCTTTTAAATTAATATTTAATATTAATTAGAAATTTTTTAATTACTAATTATTTATAATATAAATTATTTGATACTTTATATTTTAAATTAGTCAATAATTGATGAAACAAGAGAAATATAGAGGTGAAAAACTAAGCATTTTCTAGTGAAAAGGAGAAGATGTTTTTTATAAATTCGTACTATAACTTTGGTTAATCTACCAGTAGATTAAAGTGACAAAAATACTAAAGAATAATTATAAAGTTTAATATTTATATACTAATGAGTGTAAAAAAAAATAGAACGAAGTGTGAACTAATTAGTAATTAATAATTTTGTGCATAATTTTTAATGTTGAATCCCCTCGAATTATCGTGCTTCCAACTATAGTGTCAATTATCGTGCCATAGATTGTGGAATACGTAGTGTTAACATCTAATTACTATCTTACAAAATCAATAAAAAAAAATTACTAAGTACTAAAATCAAAACTCACTCGTTCTAAAAAAACTAAAGAAATATTTAAATCAAACAAAACTAAATATTGTGCTATAATTAATATACGACATTCAGTTACCATTATAGAATGTTTTCTCCTGCAGTAATTAAGGTGGACACTTTCTTTTAACGAAATCAATAACAGGGTATTATTTTAAGAAGAATATCAGAATATTACTAAAATTAATGCAATTTAATATGTATAAATTGTGTGTGTGTGTCTTTTCTTGATGGCATTATATATTATCAAAATAAAATATTAATTCTTGTTAAACAGGCACAAACAATAGCTATGTTGGCATATACAATAATTTCTGTTCATAAAACAATTGATCAAGTGCTCTTCCTGCTCCTATTTAGTTTTCTGAGTTTATATTGTAAGAATTCGGTATTTTTGTTTTTATCACTTGAGCAGTACGAATTGTGAATTGTGTTCCTTTCATTGCGAATTTTGTCACCTAATTTGGCAACATTTGCTTGGAAATGAAGAACGTGGAGGGGACTAAATTCCCAAGTAAAATTGACTTTAATCGTTTTGGCCTTTTCAATTTTGAAAATTTGTCATAAAGATTATTTACAGGAAAAAATACTCGCATTATCAAATAATAGTCCACTTTAGAACTTCTCAACTACAATGAAACAAACACTTTTATGAATGAATTGTCGGTGTAATGACTTTTTTGAAGAGTATAAAACAAGTCAAAGAGAAAAATGTGCAACAATAAATGTTTTCTTTTGAAATTTTGATTATGAATTTGAGTACTATTATGTTGGAGAGTTCTAAGTTGATTTTGACTCGTTGATAAGAAATTTTGGATCTTAATTATAATTAAATGGAGACGGTGATATAAGAATGTTTTGGTTAAGTAGTCATTTAGGTAAGAAAAGCATGACACATAAGGTAATCGTTGTGAGTATTTATTATTAAATGAACTTTAAGTCCAACTCAATCCTATAAAACTCAATTCTATAAAATCGACTCATGAGATTAACTCAATCTTATAAAATCGACTCATAAAATTGACTCATTAGAAGTTTGCATAAGATTTACATTCACTTATATACAATAAAATATTATTTTTTTAGTGGACGTGTGATCTGATGGCTTCCAACACCATTTCTAAAATGAAACTATTTATTTTATTCAATGCCGTTGTAATGCAGATAAGTGAGATGGTTGAAGAAGGCTGTGGATTTTTTAAAATTGTAAATTTGTGGTGTGGGTATGCCATTTGATTACCTCTGCATTCTTGTTGGGACTTGGCCTAAGAAATTGTCAACTTTGATTCAAGGTTGAGAAAGATAAAGAGACATTACCAAGGACAAAGGAGAACTGCTCTCTTAAAGTCCATTAATTTTATCGTCTCCTTTCATCTACTTTCTTTCATTTTTTTAAGGCTCCAACACGAGACTGTATTTAAAGAGAAACAATGCTTTATTAGGTAAACGAAGATGGAGGTTCAGGGTTGAGAATGATAGGTTGCAGAACAACGTTTTCATGTCAAGATATGATTAGGTGCTTAAAAAAGGAGTCTTTTGTGAGAAACAGGGGTTGAAGTCTGAAAATTTTTAGTTCAAATAAAGGAAGTGAGGGATTTGATCAGAATTACAGAAAAAGGAGTGGGTATAGACTGATACTTAAATTGGTGATACTATGTTCCCTAGGATGTGTAATTAATTTTGCCTCAAACAGTAATGAAAAAATGGGTCTCCTTGCAAAATTTGAAGTTGGTGTTGGGTTTGGAATTGGAAAGGAAGTTTTCTGAATGAGAATTGCAAAAGCTAATCACGTGTTTGACATTATTGCTTACATATTTTTTTGTTAAGAAAAGTAAAAAAGACAGGAACATAATAGAAGAAACAAAGAATCAGTTGTAGGTGATATGTTCCCACTCATTTGGAAAATTTGGTTGTATATTAACTGTCGTTCTTCTTAAAGAGAAGTGATATAGAAGAGCACATGGAATTGGTATAATCAAGGTCGTGATCTTGGTTGAAGAAAAAATTATAAAGTTTTAATTATTCTCTCTGTTGTGAATTCTGTATGTATAGGAGTGAACTTGGTTGCTTGAGTTTCTAAAATTAAGATAGAATTCAATGTGATGAGAATACAAGAGCAGGAATGTTGATAATTGCAGAAGAACAGAGTTGTGTTAAAGTGCATAGAATGCAGCAAACTATTTATTTAGCAGAGTGTATGATTGAGCAACTGAGAATATATGAGCTCTTATTACTTACTCTTGCTTCTTCATAATATAGAAAATCAAGATTGGGAGTACTGAAACATGTGAAAGGAAGGATTAACAATGCTGAAGCCTCCATCGATGAGCAAATTGTGGCCACTAACGTACCTTGAATCATCACTAGCAAAATAGAGTGCTGCATTAGCCACATCATCAGCTTTGAGGGTGACACCCTTGAGATTAGCGAGTGAGTTCATGATAGTCTCAAGCTGCTCATCATTAGCTCCGACGAAGTTGGTGGCCAAGGGAGTGGCAAGAGCGTAAGGTGACAAACAATTAACCCTGATTCCGAACTGTCCAAGCTCAACCGCTGCATTTTTAGTTAGACCAGCCACCGCGTGCTTAGCACAACAATATGCATGGGAGGCTGCACCACCAACGTAAGAGCTAATGCTCGCCGTTGAGATAATGCTGCCACTACGTCCTGGGATCATCGCCTGTGCCGCATGCTTCATCCCAAGGAAAACACCTGTCACCTTCAAACCACATATCAGATACAACAATATATAAACACACACACTTTGGCACCATTGCTGCATAAGATTAATATGACTGTCAAAAGCTTAACCCAACAAAGTTTCACATAGTTGACTCACATGTTCGTTATAATTTATGGTAAATATAGTCAAATATACTCCATTTAATTATTCTTCTGGTTCAAAAATATTTATGGGTTATAATAATGTTAAAAAGTTTATCTCTAATAGTCTAAATAAAATATATACCTTTCCTATTAACTCCATACTTTTACAGGGAAAAACATTATGGGGAGGGGATTGGTTTATTTAATTTTGGTTTTTTTTTAAGGATTAGGATGTATTCATCAATTAAAATCTTTCAACTGATAAGATTTCTAATGTGTTTTTTTATTTTTATAGATCGATTTGATAGGGATCAATCTCTCACATTGGATCTCCGAGAAATTGATCCATAATATTGGATTTCTAAGAGTCGATCCACAATACTCTGTGGATATTGATTTACTTAATTCATTCATTGTCTATTTAGAATAGAGACACAAAGATAAGAACGGTAGAATGATGATCATAATTTTGTATTTTTGTCTAAAGGATTATCCTATCATGTCTTAACCCAATCACTCTTTTTTAATTTGTATTGCTATACAAAATTTTAAAATAAAAAATATTAATGTTAATTAAAATTTGTTTAAGTATTGGTGATTTAATTTTTCGCCTAGTCTGAATTTGGTTGAGTTAATCAATCATTAATTCAATTTTTTTCAACTTCATTGGTTGGATTAAATTCATTTTATTTAGTAACTTAACAATTATGATTGGATTGGATGATTAGAACGAAAAATTCAAAAAAAATAGTACATTTAACTCATCATAAAAAAAACTTATTTCAAATATTTTATTAGAATATTAATATTTACTTATAATAATAAGTTATATGAAATTTTTATTGTATAATTAAGTTAGATTAAATTTATTGAGTTTAAAAACCATTACCTAAATCAATTGTAATTAGATGTATTAAAAGAAATTGAATGAATAATTAAAAAAATGTATTATCTTGTGTAATATAAGATATAATAAATAACATAAATTGTAATTAATGAAATAAATAATGATTGTACCTGTGACATTGACGGCGAGTACACGTTCAAAATCTGCTTTATCGTTATCAATGATTCGATGCTTGTTGGGATCAGCTATGCCGGCGTTGTTGAACATGATGTCGAGCTTGCCATAAGTTTCCACTGCTCTGTGGATAGCATTTTTGACCTGATCCTCATCGGTGACATCGCAGTGGACATAACAACACGTCGATGGCCCTATGGACTCAGCCACCGAATGCCCCAGTTCGTCTTGGATGTCAGCGATCACTACTTTTGCTCCGTGCTGGGCGAACACTTCTGCGGTGCGTTTCCCGATCCCACTAGCTCCTCCTGTTATCACTGCAACTTTTCCTTCCAACCTGCACAAAACTAAACGGATTATATTCACACTCACATCTTCAACCATTGCTTTCATCTACGTACCTTCTGTTACCCACAGAGCTTGAGCTTGCCATTGATAAATCTAACCTAAGAAAAACAAAAATGGAAGGTTATAACCAACAACCACTTAGGATACCAAATTATATAAACAAGCTTCATGTATAGATAATACCAGCGATAGCAGGTAGGACAAAGTTCCTCATATTTTATTATCAGATTCTTTGGTTGT
This sequence comes from Phaseolus vulgaris, assembly GCF_000499845.2. Taxonomy (NCBI): domain Eukaryota; kingdom Viridiplantae; phylum Streptophyta; class Magnoliopsida; order Fabales; family Fabaceae; genus Phaseolus; species Phaseolus vulgaris. Next base: position 45,213,915 of record NC_023759.2, on the reverse strand, counting down.
ATACATAAAGATTAAGAATGGTTGTATAATACAATAAAATTTGTTAAATAATAATTAAATTAAAAAATTAAAAATAATTAGTTTTTTTAGAGGTAGATGTGATATTTTATAGTATATATATAAAGTTAAATTAGATTTAAAGTATATTTTTAAAAGAAATTATATATTTTTTTTCTGTTTTGTTTTAACCAATGTATCAATAATGTAAACAACGAATTAATTAGTATAAGGGATTCTGAAGTTAGCAAGGCTGCATGAATTTTTTATATAGAAGTTGATAAAAACAATCTTGGTAGCTTATTAACATCGGTTTATTCATATTCTCTATTTCATATACGACAAGGTCAATTCCCACTATGGATTGGGAATAATCAGGTTGGAATCTTAACACGATAGGCTTTTTTTCCTTTCGATTTTAAGACCAAAACTGAACCTTTTTTTATTAGCAACATATTAATGGAAATGAAGATTTTTTTTAAATTAAAAATATTTTGTAGAAATTAATAATCTTAGTTTTTATTGTGTATCTACAATAAAATAAATTAATAAGTTTATGTAATTATTTTTCGTGAATGATTCGATATCTAGTTTTTGTAATGTCCTATTTTTTTCTAAAATAAAATAATATTTTTTTATTTAGCTTAACTAAACTGGTTAATTAAATGTAGAGAATAAAATGAAGACATTTTATGAAAATAAACTTAAATAAAATAAAATGTACTTGTGGAGAGGGAAAAAAAGTTAAAAGTGAGAATTAGACTTAATCTTCTAAAATTCAATCATGAATCACTCATTCGTATATAAATAGGGATTTGGTCATATTTTCTTTCATTTTACACCTATTCATTTTCCGAAGTTTACGTACATATCACAATGAAGAATTTGGTTAATAATTCTTATATCCGTGTTTTGTTTTTCAGAGTGTTGCACATTATTATTCAATATATAACCCTAAGTTTCATTATGCAGTGAGAGTAAGTAATGCTAGCAACATATTGTTTTCAAGTGATATAATCTCAATTAGTGTATTGATTTGTTATGTAATTCACTACTGCGAAATAGAATTTTAATGACAAGATATTACACAATTTAATTTCGAACCGGTATAAAATAGGATGTGATGGCAAAATAGTAATACTCCAAATATTTATATTGGTTATGTTTTGAATTGATGTAATATGTTAATTTAATATTAATTAGTTTTTATTTGCTGATATGAAAAATGTGAAGTTATACTTCAATTTTTTTAATTTAAATGAGAAAAATTATATCACTTTTGCGAATAACATGTAAGATATGCTTACAGAAATTTATATATTATATAATTATGAACTATATAAATTAATAATAAAGATTTGTGATTTGTGTATAAGTATGTTTCAAAAAAATTTGGAGCAGAAAAATATTTTCATGGTTAGTTAAAAAAGATTTGTTTCTTATTTTTATAATTATAATAAAAGTTTATATAATAAGTTTGAGTTTTTTTAGAAAATTAATGTATTTTTCTTTTTTAAAATTGTGTTAGAACCCTGCTAGAATTGTCAACAAAATCAACGAATATTTTTTGAATTGAACACTTCATATGTGTCTTACAAGTATCGTATAAGTGTTGGTATCTAATACATATGTGACACAAACACATCATTTAATATGAATGTTGAACTTCGTAGTGGATAAATTATGTAATATACACTACAAGAAAATCATGAAATAAAAACCAATTTTTAAAAACCAAAATAATTAGTTGCAATAGTAACTAAATTAGAGACCATTTTATAAACTAAAAAAATTGGTTTTTAAATTAGTTTCTATTATTGTTAAACCAAGGTTTTTCTACCAAATTTAGAAACTATTTAACAATAATGTAAACTAATTTAGAAACCAAATTTTTTTTAGTTTATAAAATGGTCTCTAATTTAGTTACTATTGCAACTAATTATTTTGATTTCTAAAAATTGATTTTTATTTCATGATTTTCTTGTAGTGATATATGTGTATGGGTTATTTCTTTTTATTTACACTTAGAAAAATTACATTGGGTCCAAGGATAACCAATGCACCACAGTTGATTTTATTTATTTATTTACGTATGAAATATTACTACAGTTCTTTGGAAAATAGATGAAATAAATGCAACTTTTTATTTCAACATCATTTTCATCTTCGTTTATGTGTCCTGTTTTTGCGTTTTTGCTCTCCTCGTTTGTTTCTGTTTATTCCTGTGCATTTTCAATTTCAATTTCATTTCTAAATTTTTTGAGTCTATTTATATATATATATATATATATATATATATATATATTCTACCTTAGTGACATGTCATTGCAAAATTAAAGAAAAAGAGGTTTGATAAAGTCTTTTCTACCAACCTGAGTGTTACACGAACACATCCAAATTCAACAACAATAACCATCTTGTGACAAGACAAGTGTAGATACAAGATAGGGTAAAAGAAACCTTAGATAATTCAACTAAAGGGACACGTGATTGTTGGTCCAATAAATTAGAGGGGAGGAAAAATTCAAGTTCGAAAATACACTAAGGATTTTGAATGTTTTAGCCAATAGTGTATAAAATTTTATAAGAAGAGAGAATATGCATGGGTGAATTCCAATATTCTCTTTAGTGCAATTATATTCTCATCATAATATTTTTGTTATTCTATTTACCTTGTTTATTTATTTTTTATCTTATTTATTGTTACCTTGTTTATTTATTTATTTTATTTTATTGTTCTAGTCAAGAATGATAAATCTCAATTAGAGCATTAAATTTAAATAAAAGATATAGGGGATTTCAAATCGAGTTTTCACATATCTTTTATGCTTTACGTGTTCCTCCTTACCTTCTCTGTATGTGAACTTGTTTTTAGTCTTTCCTTAATATTAAATGTCAATTACTCATTTCAGGTTAATCTCAGGTCTTTAAGCTATTTTAATATGAGAAAAAAAATAACGAGATTACTATATTTAATATTTATTATTCGTTAAGATTCTTATTTCAAGAACAACCTTTATTCCATTTGTATAATATTTTAACTAATCAGACCCGACATATGGTACCACATAACCTCTTAGCCTCAACCCGAGCCTTAAAGACTTACTAATCGGAACAAACATTTAATATCGCATAGCCCCTCAACCTCAGACTCGAGCCTTAGAGGTTTACTAATTGGACCCGACCTATGACACCACACAACCCTCCCAAGCCTGAGTGAATACTTTAATCAAGTTGACATTCTATCTTTTATGTTTTCTAAACTGAAATTTTATACTTAATACAATATATTTTATCTTTTAAACTCCTAAGCTTTATAATATATTACTTTTGCTCAAACCAAAATAATCTAAAAAAACATATCTAGAAAAAAAGGCAACATCCAAATGTACGACTAGGTGATTATTTTGATTAGACTCAACAGTGGACTCGACATCATTCAAGTTCTTAACTTGAGATGATTTCTTAATAGTAGACTGAGCATTGGACTCAGAATCATCCAAGTTCTTGACTTGATGGTTTTATTTGAGTGGGTTGAACATTAAACTCAACACCAACCAAGTTCTTGATTTGTGATGATTTTATTTGAGTGGATCGAGAGCATTGGGCTCCGCACCATCCAAGTTCTTGACTTGGGATGATTTTTATTTAATTGGATCGAACATTATACTCGACACCATCCAAGTTCTTGAATTTCTCTTTACTGAAAATATCAACTAAATATATCATAACTGTTCTCATTAAAAACTATATAGAAAAAATCAAAAATATAAAGATCCATGAGTAAAATAGAGTACACAATCAATTAACTAGTTATTATGGTACATCAGCAATTGTTGTACATCTTGCAAGTTAACTAACTAGCTTATAATTAACTTTTTTATTTCCACATTTGAAATCATTTAGTTGTTTGAATTAATTTATTTAAAAAATCATAAAAAAATATTAAGAGTAAAATCTTTAGGCACACAATTATTCTAATTGCCTCATTGACCCATTTTATTTTTGTCTATCTCTTCTTATTATTCATATCACTTATTATACAATATGTACTCTCTTTTTTCTCTTGCTACGTGTTGAGTGGTATTTGAAACGTCTAATTTTTTTTTTCTCGAATAAAAAGGTTTGACTTATTAAATTCATTTGACGTGATATATTTTTGTTGTTTTATCGCAACATGAGTATAAGGAGGCTAATAACAATGGCTATAATTCCCCTTGCTCGGGTAGCATTTCTCAAATTTGCAAGTTGTGAAAAGAGACAGAACCTAAACCCAACCATGATCATATCCCTGCCAATTAGATCTTCCTGGGTCATTAAACACATTGTGGGAGAAAAAGTGGTAGCGTATTAGATAAAGAAGGGAGAAAATACAAAATGTTCTTAGCACCTTCAGCATATATTACAGGAGAAAACAAAAAACTCGCCGGTTATACTTATATAACACATGTTCTGAACTCTACAGACACGACCATACTATACCTACACATAGGGTCAAACGAAAATTTAAGCAGCGAGCGAGTGCTGCAACTTCAGCAGACATGGGCTATCAACAAGATAAAACTCAAAAGGGGAAAAGGTTCTTTCAGCTACTAGGCTAGCGGATCTATGATATTCTCCTTGACCAGCCACCATGATAGCAGAAGCAAATGGATATGCGGTTCACAATCAAGGCCATTGTGTCAAAAGACATTAGTATTAACTCACCTTTTGGACTTTCTTACACTCTGGCCCTCACCTCTGACTTCCCCTAACCTTGATTTTGGACCATTGCCCTGTGCTGTAGCAGGTCTCTCCTGGAAGTTATTTGTGAGATCACGTGATGGCCAAGGCTGAGAAAATTGTCTAGTGGGACTGGCATAACCTCTTGAAGATCCCAGCTTCGAAGCAGCCAATACCTGATCCCTTAAACCTTTTACTGATTTATAGCCTTGCATTTCATCCCCATATCCTTTTCCTTGTGCTTGCCTTTCCAGCTCATAAAAGCTTTCCCAATCAATCCCATCTGAATTCTGAACCTTCTCAGCTTGGACACCCCATTCCATTCCGTCTGATATACTCCTTTGCAGGGATGTGCTTCTCCTTGAAGCCCTCCCAGAGGTAGACCTCCTACTACCTTTCACTTCTTCCTCAATTGGATATCTTCTTGTATCAAATCTGCTTTCAGGAGGGTAGGACCACTTGTAACTCTTGCTGTTGTTGTCCATATTTAACTCTATAGAATGCAGATCACTTTCAGCGGATTCCTCCTCACACTCTACTCCATTGTCAACCTCTCCTCCATCATCTTCTTTATCTTCAATGAAGTGGGAACTTAATCGGCCTCTGCTCAGATAAGCGGCGATTTCTTCATCATTCAAATGAGTGGAGCTGAAACCTTTCTCTTTAACTTGTTTGCCTCCTAGAAAAGCTTCAAGTTGATTCCTGAGCGTATCCACAGCTGCATTCTTTTCCTCAAGCTGATATTTTGCCTCGGAGAGTTTCTTTTGAGCTCTCTCCTCGCGTAACCTATCAGTCAGCTGCATTATTTCCTTTTCTTTCTCTACCTCATCACAAACTTTTGTAGACACTCTCTTTTGTTGCTCGATCTCGGATTTATCTTCATCAGCATCTCTTGCTAACTCATCACATACTTGCTCAATAATTTCTCTTGCTCTTTTCTCGTTTTCAAGTTCTTTCACCACCTTAAGAAGGGATGTTTTGGTGTCAGCAAGTTCTCTCCCAAGCTTCTTGTTCAAGCTTTCAAGACGTCTCCTGAGCTTCCTCTCTACATCAAGTTCTCCAGCAACAGATTCAATTGCAGCCTCAACAATCTCTTGCTCCTTGTTTTTCCAAGCAGCCTTTTCTTCAGCAATACACTTCATCAAATAATTTATCTCATTCTGGTCCGAGCGCTGTTCCTGGATAAGCTGATTGACCTGTAGGCGAGCCCTCTCCAGCTCAGTATGCAAAGCTGAGATAAGGGACATACTAGATGAAGGACGACTTTCATGACCCCACATACGGTTTATAATTTTAAGTAGCTCTTTGGATGTTGTTAAAGCATTACTAACATCTTTTAAACGTGATTTAACTCCAACAGCAGATGAAGCAGGGGTCTGTGCTCGGGATCTAGTTTCAATCTGCACCAAAAAAACCAAGAAGAACTGTAAGGAGGCATGGACATCACAAAACTGAGAGAAAAACGGAATGCAATTGTAAGCTAAATGGGGGAATTGCATGACAGGCGTTTGGTGTTTGTACAATGTACATTTCAAACTATACAAAAGTACAGAACAAAACTGAATCTCCACTCAGGTAACAGAACAATAAGTTAGTTTGTTATGCAGTTTGGCCATTCAGATGTGAATACAAATCTTGCATTGCTATATCTGTTTCAGTATAGATCTTCTATTCACATATCAAGAAGAAATATTAATCTGTCACCAAACATCGAAGTACAAACAGATGTGTTAAAAATATAATTACTAGTAAGAGTATCGACAAGGAGCTGGGTGCAATTGGTGCACTGCACACAAATCATTTGTAGCCCTTTTCATCGAAAGAAGCTCCTAACTTTTCCAAAATATACTGCAAACGTACAAGCAACTGAGAAGTAAAAAAGTGCTATAGTTATACACGACAGAGCATTTCACACTGGAGGGATTTCAATATCTTTAAACAACTAAAAACGCAAAAGACCTCTATCCAAAAAACAAAGAACGTAAAATAACTTTAACGAGAATGCCTTCTCTCATGTAACATTTTCACATGACAAGATCATGTAAAATTTGTAATTCTCTGTTTCTGTAAATGGATCTCACATCTGTGTCTATATCTCTCTTTATAGACACCAGATTGCAGGACCCATTCATCATCAACAAAGAGACAGACATACAGACAAATAGACACAATTTTCACATAACATTTTTATATAAAAATCTCCAAAGAGAGGGTCCATCTCCCAGGTATGACAGGAGCCCACCCATTAACGTTCATAAAGAGAGATAGACACAATTCTCAACCAACCTTAATACCTTACGAAAATCTGTTACGCAATTAGGCCAGAACCATTCTCCTAATATAAAGGCTTTATATTAGATAGTATTAATATAGATTAAATACCTCCATGAGACTGGCATTGCTAAGAGAGTCCAAAGGGCCAACATGGTGTTCAGTGATCCTCTGTCTGTGAGAAACAGAAGGAGTTCTTCTCTGGCGACTCCCAGTTCCAGATCGATCCATCCTCTACAAAAAGAAAACTCTGAGAAACATATACAGTGATATAATTTGTAGTTAGTTAATTAGTTAAGAAAAGAAAAAACACAAATTTGAGAGAAAGTACCTCGGACACAGGACTATGTGATGGATCGGACAAATGGGGAGGCAAAGAGCCAGAACGCATGGACCTAGCAACCCTTTCTCTAGCTCTGACTTCCTTCTTGGACCTCACGCTGGGCGAAGGAATCTCGTTCATCTCCCAGAGCGTGGCGGCGAGCTTCCTGGCCGACACCGGGGCCAGACGAGGCTTTGCGGCGGTCTGCGACGGCGGGTACTTGGGGGAGGACGCCAACGGGCGGAGAGGAGATCTGGAGCTCATAAGCTTCCAGGTGGGCACGGGCGTAGTGGATCCCCCCCGCTTCCCCACCAGAATAGTCCTCTTGAAGCGGTAGTTGTGCAGAAGGGAGGAGGAGGAGGAGGCCGAGGAAGAACAACCTCGTTTTCTGATCTTGCCAGGAATCATGTCCATGGAGGTTGGGTTTTGGTGCCTGGGCATGAGATTACAGTGACATAGCAATGGGCGAGTGCAGGAGGAGTAGGAGGAGGAGTGTGATGGAACACGTGTCGGGTTGTGAGTGGTGGTGGGAAGGAGGCAGAGAAGAGAAAGAGAGTTAGGAGTATTAGCGAAGATTGGGTGGTGGAGGGTATTATAGCGACACCATGTACGCCGCTTTTGGCAGTTGGCACCTTCATTCACATATCTCAATCATCATCACCACTACATTTGACTTTCACATCTCTTCCCCCATTTATTATTACCATTTTCCCTTCTCTTCCCACATTCACCACTCTCCTTTTTTTCTACTTATTTATTCAAATCCTCATTGCCGCCGCTACTCTAAATATAATCACACATTAACAAAAATATTTCATTTTACTACATTCTCAAAAATATATTATTAAATTATTTTTCTGCATATTTTTATTTATTCCAATGGAGTATCAAAGTTATTCCCATAAGCATTCTAAATCAAATATTACTATTTATTTTCTAGTTGAAAACATCAGACATCGGTCAATATTTGTTATTTTTTAAAAATTAAACATCATTTTTCCTGTATACTCTTAATTTAACTAATATGGAAAGAGAAATTAATTATAATAACAAAAAGTATAATGATACATAAATGAGTATAACAGGAAATCAAAATTCTATATAGCCTCTTTGAAATCAAAGCTTAAAAGATTAAGCAGGTGTTGTTATTAGATCTTAATTAGCAATTAATAAAAAATAGCAATTAATAATGTGTTTGATCGTTGGTGCACTTTTCAAATGGTGTTGAACGTATCTCACACGCATTCTCTCCAAATTGAGTCATGAAAATTTTTAGAAAATCCTCTCCAAGTGATTAACTTATACCATGTAATAATCATAAAACGAACTTTTATAAAAATATTGAAAACAAAATGAAAAAGGAAGAAAAGAACATGACACACCACGTGGTCAACTCATGCCACAAATACAACCTCAAACAAGTCCTCCTCGTAAAGCATCGTCTTCCCCACTCCCACTAACTCTCCAACTCCAAAGTACACACAAACAAAGACAATTACAGAATTAGACAAAAAAAAAAGAAAGATAACGGAGTGAGAATCTTGAGAAGTGGGGACATGCATGTTCATCAAGATTACACATCACATCCCCTGATTTGAGCTTGTCAATCTCACAAACTACTTAGGTTAGCAACTATCATCTTCTCTTCATTTAAGCTACGGCTTACTCTTTATTATTTTGTTTGTTCTTCAATGGAGATTTTAATTTTAGTATAAATATTCTTTTTGGTCTTAACATGGAATTTTGTGTTTCCCAGTCTTCACTACTCTTAAACGTGTATTTCTTTTCAACGTTTATTAACGTCATTATCTTTATCATACTGTGTTACCATTTTAAATTTGCATATTAATTATTAGTTTTCTATAAATAATCTTATTTATGATTTTCGAGAGTAATATTTTTATGCACGCGCTATCTTTTAAAAATCGGATTCTTCTATAAAAAAAACGAGTTTAAATTTGTTTTATCATCATAAAATTAACATTAAAATAACAATTACTTCTATTTATATATTTTAAATTGATATTATTCGATATAATATCTGTAAAAAAAATTTATCCTATGTTGCTCTATTACTCCGGAGTTTATAGTTTGAAGCTTGCGGACAGAAGCAGACAACTAATTTTAAACAGTACCTTCAAATGTCACTGAAATCAGGGTATTCCTGTTTTCAGCATGATACTAACACTGTATTATGGTAATAATAAACATTTTTTTTTAAGAATGAAAAAACAAATTTATCAAATCATTGAATTGAAATCAATTTTAAAAATCAAAAATAATTTTTTTTATCAGAAAAAAAAAATTGTTTTTTTTTCAAAATTGCTATATTAATTAAATTATAAATTAATTGCTATATTAATTAAATTATAAATTATTTTAGAGATTAAAACAAAATTTGGTTTATAAATTACTTTCTATTATTGATAAATAGCTTCTAAATTTGTATCTATCAAGGTTTTTGCTATCAAATTTAGAATCTAAATAATTGGGGTGGTAGCTAATTACATATCAATTTAGAAACTATTTATCAATAATAGAAATTAATTTAGAAATTAGTCTCTAAAATAGTTTATAATTTAGTCACTATAGCAACTAATTATTTTTTGTTTTTAAACTTTATTTCTATTTAATTATTTTATTGTATAGATAAAGTAAGAAACAATGTTTTTTCATATTTGAAATGGAAGAATTTATAAAGATAAATGTTAAAATTACAAGTTAGGTTTAAGAATATAAATTACATTTTTAATTGTTTATAGTTATTTATTTCTAAAAATTTATTATCTTTTTAATTTTTTTCTATATTTACCTATACTCTCTGTAATTTATTTAAGTTATTTTTTTATCTTTTATTTGAAAAAATATTTATAATTAGAATATGACTAAATCTAGGCTAACTCCATGATATTTTGAGATATTTTCAAATTATTATATGTTTTCAAAAATTAACTCATCCTTAAATTTTCTTTATGTTTATGATTTTACTATAATTATATTTGGATGTACAAAAATTATCATGTATTTTTAGCATATTTATATATATATATATATATATATATATATATTATGAAATATTTGTATATGTTAATTAGACATTACATACAGTTTATTTTATTAAAAATAGGTCAAAATAGGAATGTTACATTTTTACTATTGTAAAAATTATTTTATGTCGTTGAAGTTTGTACAGTACTATTTTAATGTATTTTTTTTTCATTTAAACAAAAAAAAATTCAAATTACTTTTTAATAAAATTAATTAAATAAAAAATATTAGGATTTAAAGTATTAGTTTAAATTTTATATTGACTAATAAGAATGGACAAGATTAAGATTATAAAAATGAAGAGTCACATAACTCGTTATCTTAAAAGTAATTTCGATATTTTATACGACTTGTTGATGGTTTATTGTAATTAAGTCTTCCAATCGTTTTTCTACGTTTTTTTCCTTTCTAAAAGCAAGTTAATTGGTGAACTAGAGGAAATTATAGAATGAATAAAGAAATTAATAAATAAGTTGGAAACTAAAAAATAGAAGTAATACCACGTAATCATTGACGGTAAAATTAAACAGTAAATATTTAAATAATAATAATAAATATTTTAAATCCTCAATATAATAAAATCTTTTAATAAAAAATAATTCAAAATACTCAAATTTATAAAATATTTAAAATTAATGTTTTTAAAATTTATATATAAAGTTAAGGAGAACTGCGCTAATCTTAAAAATAATGGTGATCATAAACTGCTAATTTCGTTTTTTTGGACATTAAAGCATATCAGTCAGATAAAAACAGAAATCTAATAATTAAAATACACGAAAACTTGTTCAACAAATAATTGCCAAAATCTATGTATTAAAAAGATGAAGAAGTATTTCAAGCAACTGAGTATTATGATACAAAATACAAATTTAATAAAATAGGGAAAATATTAGCTTAATTTTGCTAGAGTATCACAATCATTCAAATATTACATAAATGAAATAAATTATAAATAACTCATAATCAAACTATAAGCTTACTAAGAAAAGATATTGTGAACGATAAATGATAACATTGGTATATTCCAAACAACAGGGCACTGTTATTAGGAAAAAAATAATTAATAAATTAACTTCATATTTAAAGCACTACTTTTGCGTTTTACTCATGGATAAACAAAATAATGGACTTCAAGTTTTTTTTCATCAAATAACTAATTCTTTTTTTAAAATATCGCTTTATGTGTGTTACAATTTTCAAAATAATTATAAAAAAAAATTATTTAAATAACTATAATAAAATCGAGATTTAAATATGTCTCTGATTCTCTAAAAAAATTATTAGTTTTAAATATTTTAGTTTTCATAACTAATTATGATTAGTTTAACAGTAAAAATAAAAGTTATTAATTAATATAATTAAGGTAAAAATGAATATTTTTAATGAGATAGTTATAACTTTTAAGGTACATAATTTAATTAAATACTATTTGTATTACTTTTTTTTAATAAAAGTTTCTGATAGCAAACAAACATACATTAACTATTTTGTTAAAATATCTATATTTTTTTTTATCAAATTTAATTTTTTAAATCTTAAAAAAATAATATATATATATATATATTAAGATTAAAAATTTAAGACTTTTGTTGGACGATAACAATTTTAGAATCAGAGAAGAGTATTTATTGTGGATTTTTTTAATAATTTTTTTCTGTTTTTTCAATCTACATTTTTTTAAAAATAAATTTAAATATTTTAAAAATAAAAATATTATAATACAATATAAATTATTTATCACAAACCTTTAAATATATATTACTTATTATAAGTTATAATCAAAATAAATATTTATTTTATTCGGTTATAAATGTTAAAATAGTATTGTACATGAAATTAAAATTTTGGCATATCAATGTTTTCAAGCATCTATTTTTTTTCTTCTGTTTTTCGTCATAATAAAGTTTATTTCACATTCTAAATAGATGATAAAATAGGTTAGTCTTACTTGTTTAGTCCTAATTCGTATTGTTTATTTATTAAATTATACGGGTTGAAATTAATAATGTATATAGTAGGAGAGTGGTTGACATGTATTTTTTTTATAATTATTTTATTTTGAATTTATTTACTTAATTGTAATAATTTATATCACTTTTGAATAATAAAATGAAAAAGAAAATAATAAAATTAAATCAAACTTTAATATTTTAATTAAAAAAATTTAATGGCTAACAAAATAAAAAAAATATCAATAATATTTCGATAAATAAAATAATATATAAATAAATTAATGTAACATAAAACATTAATCATCATCCATTTTAATTTAACGAACACAATATTACTTTTTCAAAAGTGTCAAAAATAAAGAATCACAGATTATCCCGTCCTATCTTACCTTATGATCCATCGAGTTGATGACTTAAAAGAATCGGATCAATAGGAGCTATCGGTTTTGCCATTCCTACATTCTAATAATAAAAAACAATTACTTTACCACTGTTTTTAAAAACAAAATATCATATTATAATAAAATAATAATTTATTTAAATGTAAAGTTATTCCTTTTCTTTTCCATATATACACTTAGTAGTGAGTACTTGCCACCCTACGCTATGACGAAAGGAGTGCACACCAATTTGGACTTACACGTATTCAAAGAATCTATGACTCCTCCATCACCCCTTGTGCCAATCATTCAATCCATACTCATTGTCACAAACTTTAAACAACCACAAATTCAAGGACAGAAAAAGCCAAATTTAACTTAAAGCAACTTCTTCATACTTTTACCACTTTTCACATGCACTTTTTCCCTCTCTACTTTGACACATATCTTCACCAATCAACTACCAATTAACAACACAATAACTTCATATCATCTTTAACTTGTAAAACTATAAATTCCTCGGTTTTTTCTAGTTATATGTTCTTTTAACCTTTTTCTTACAGAACCTGAAACTTCAATTATATATAAATTCCAATACTTTATTCTGCCCTTTTCGTTATAATATAATTGCTACATATGGATCGAATCCAAAACTCTGCTTCTTAATCCAAAGTACGAGTTTAAGTTCTATATCCAGTAAAAATGAGAAAATTAAACAATATATAAAAAAATCGACAAGTTTGTTACCTTAAAATTTTTTTATTAGAGATAGTGTGAATTTTTTTATGATTTTCACTCATTGTTAAATCTCCTTTATAAATGTCCCAAGCCCCCTCGTATTTATAATTACCAATTATTTTTTAACAAAATCTTCATAAGCTTCACAACAACTTTATAATTTCTTAACTAATATACTAACTCTCAGTAGTTAAAAATAACATCAATCCTCAGTCATCAGCTCTGAGATACACAGTTGTTATACACCACCTTTCTCCAAAACAGAAAGAAAACTATACCATTGTTATGAACATGAAACTATTTTTTCTTCTAATGTACTTTCACAAGCAAATTCCGTGTAAAGAATGGAATTTTCAGTTAACCACTATATGATTTTTTTTTCTCTCTTTTTTGCTTCTCCATCACTTTTGTACAATCATCCATATAGAAGTCATAAATTAAAGTGCAATTTCAGAATGGTGGTTATTTATTCTATTTTCATGAAACCTGGTTATCGATTTCATAGGATTCTATTTATTTCTTGAAATATATACATTATGACATGTGAATATGCTAACTAGGTTTGCTGCATTTGTGTCACAGTTGTGAATTTTGAATAAAGGCGAATCATTTTTTATGTAAGAAATTTAAACTAATCATAATCCTTGAAGCTAAAAAATCCAAAAAAATTATAGAAGTGGTTATTTCCAAAATTAACATATTTTGAATCTAATAAGATTTGATTAAACCAGTATAGAATTAGAGACGTTATTAATTCGGCGTTTAGTGGAATTCTATTTGTATGAAGAGGTTATCAGGGTATATATTGGGATATATAAATAATGAAAAATACGCGCACAAATTTTAGAAAGAGGTACCAAACGAAGAAAGGATGTTAATATCACATATATTAATGTAGTCACAAAAATAAATAAAGAACAAGTGTATTCCAAAATTATTTTGTGTAAAAAGAAATATTACTTAATGCATCTTTAATAGTGATACAATTTTTTATTTATTTATTGTTTTCGTCTCGAAGTTGGTCGGATTATGGATGAGTTTTTCTCGGATTCCTTTCCGGTGGTCGGTCGACTAGTGGATGAGGTGCTTAGGAATGACCTTCAGGTTTCAGCAAACTGATCTTCTGGGGATGAGGGGGCTCCACCTGCGATTACACTCTGACGCTCAAGTCAGTAAGAGTACAAAATATAATGTGTATGATAAAATATACTACAAAAGATGCAAGTTACCGAATTGCTCGGGTTCGCTATGCAAATTATTGAACTGCTCAGGTTTGTTGTGCAAACTACCGAACTGGTCGGGTTCGTTGTGTGGGCTACCAAACTGCTCGGGTTCGCTATGCAGATTACCGAACTGCTCATGTTCATTATGTACGCTACCAGATTGAATTCTGGTGTTAGATTTAGACCGAACTGCTCGGGTTCGCTATACAGATTACTGAACTGCTAAGGTTCATTGTGTAAACTACCGAACTGCTCGGGTTCGTTGTGTGGGCTACCGAACTGTTCGGGTTCGCTATGCAGATTATCGAACTGCTCAGAATCGTTATGTACACTACCAAATTGAATTCTGGTGTCAGATTTGGACTGAACTGCTCAGGTTCGCTATGCAGATTACTGAACTGCTTAGGTTCATTGTGCAAACTACCGAACTGCTCGGGTTCGTTATGCAGATTACCGAACTGTTCAGGTTCGTTATGTACACTACCAGATTGAATTCTAGTGTCAGATTTAGACCGAACTGCTCGGGTTCGCTATGCAGATTACTGAACTGCTCAAGTTCATTGTGCAAACTTACCGAATTGCTCGGGTTCGCTATGCAGATTACCGAACTACTCAGGTTCGTTGTGCAAACTACCGAACTGGTCGGGTTCGTTGTGTGGGTTACCGAACTGCTCAGGTTCGTCGTGCGGGCTACTGAACTGCTCGGGTTCGCTATGCAGATTACCGAACTGCTCAAGTTCGTTATGTACGCTACCAGATTGAATTCTGGTGTCAGATTTAAACCGAACTGCTCGGGTTCGCTATGCAGATTACTGAACTGCTTAGGTTCATTGTGCAAACTACCAAACTGCTCGGGTTCGTTATGCAGATTACCGAACTTCTCAAGTTCGTTATGTATGTTACCAGATTGAATTCTAGTGTCAGATTTAGACCGAACTAATCGGGTTCGCTATGCAGATTACTGAACTGCTCAGGTTCGTTGTGTAGCGACCAGATTAAAAACTCTGGTTAGTGGCGACCGAACTACTCAAGTTCGTTATTCTAGTGACCAAATTAAAAACTCGTTATTTTTTATATTGAACTATTCAGGTCCGAAGTGAGGACAACCAAATTTAAATGATTATAGTCATAATAGATCTAAATAACAACAATTATGTTCGCTTTTTCCAAGATAAAATCTCAACAGATTTAAATGATTATAATTATAATATATCTAAATAACAATTATATTGGGACAATAATAATTTTGATCGCACGAGGCGATAATAATATTCTCTGGTCGCGCAAGGCGATAATGAGTCGGTAGGATTCTTGTTGAAAGTATAAATAAGCAAGAATATATAACTGTAAAGTACTCTCCTTAGATTCCACGTGTTGTCAATACTCCAACGATCAAGTGGGTAAGAGCATGAAATATGTCATTGAAATATGTATTGCATAAAATAATACTTATCTTATTTTTTGGATTCATGTTCTATTTATAGAGATTTGTCTAATCTCTTCCAATTCGTCTTTTTTTCTTACAAGAATAATCTCTCAATAGATTTAAATGTTGAAATAAGATTTGCAGAATCAATATCTAAATCATGCGTATATCTTAAGTGATTGGTGGTAGTAGGGACAGTTTTACCTACCCCACGGTGGGCGCCAAATGCTCTCACTGACTTGAGCGTTGGAGTGTAATCACAGGTGGAGCCTCCCTAATCTCGAGAAGATCAGTTTGCTGAAACCTGGAGGTTATTCCTAAGCACCTCATCCACTAGTCGACCGACCACCGGAAAGAAATCCAAGAAAAGCTCATCCATACTCCGATCGACTTCGAGTCGGCGAGAACATTTATATAATTTAAAATTTTAATATAATATTAATTAATTCAATTTTACTTAATTATATTTATATTTTATGAATTTAATTACAATGTGTTGGAGAAGTCGAAATTGAACAATACAAGGAAGATGCTTTTTTTTTGGGGTGAGTGGAGGTAGATAGGACAAAGAAGAGGCACAATGATTGCATATAAAGAACTTATACTCAGTCACCATTTTACAAGGACTTTAAAATTCAATTTGGTACTTGTAATAGGTAGATTTTAATGAAGGGTAATATGCATGCATAATATATATATATATATATATATATATATATATATATGTTTGAAAACACTATGTATTCTCACAGGTTAGGAAAAATAATTTATAATCAAAGTAAAAGTTTGATGTTCATAATATTTTTACATAGTTTTGAGTCAAAATTATCTTTCATTTAAATTACTTTTAGTCAAAATTATTTTTCTTAACCCGTGAGAATACCTAGTGTTTTCAAACATATGCATTATTATATATATATATATATATATATATATATATATATGATTTATAAACGGAAACATTGTATATGCTTTCAAAGTGGATGTGTGATGTTATCTCCACATAATTTAAAGATTTTCTTTATAAATTAACTAATTCAAGCACATGTTAAGGCAAATAAATTATTTTTAATTCTTTTTTATTTAAAAATAATTTATACTAAAAGTATTTTAAAAAGTAAGCATTCTCTAAATTATGTTGATTAAACATGCATTTAAATATAGTACTATTAAATTCCAAAAAATATTTTTTTAATAGACTGAAACAGATTAGATTATTTTTTTATTATTTTACTTGGAAAACGCAAAATATCGTGTGTACGGGTCATCCACCAAAATTTTATCATTTATTTATTAATAGAGAAAATTCAAAATGTCAGAGTTATGGATATGCAACATCACAAATGATCAATTATTGAATTTGTGTAAATAAAAAACTAAGTATGGAAGTTATAATTTTCTACTTTTAGAAGATATATTTTTTTCATTGCAAGTAATATAAAAATGCACTAAAAGTTATATAAGAGACCTGTTATAGTAAAACATTTCACTCACAAGTTAATATTTGTTTTCAAAGATTACAAAAGTTAAATTAATCCAAGGCTATAAATTTGTATATGAAAAGGTGGATAAAAAGATTATAATAATTGGCAATGGTCCACTAATAGTTGGTATGTAGCCCAACCAACAAGGCTTTATTCTGCAGAAGCTCTGAATTTGAGACTCTGTTTTCATATTTTTCCTCTTCAAATTGACATCTGATTTGTAGTCACAGTTCATCAGAAAAATAATGGCACTTGGCTTGCACTTCATACTCAGACTCTTTTCTCTGTATTTGGTGACCTCTTCCACCTTTGCTTTGTCCCCTATCCTTCCCAGATTTCCCTCTTCAGCAGTTAGTGCAGAGCTAAAGCAGTCTTCCAACTCTGCTCCAAATAGCCTATACAGAACAAAGTTCTTCACCCAAATACTCGATCACTTCAATTTCAATCCCCAGAGCAATCACGTTTTTCAACAAAGATATCTCATCAATGATACCTTTTGGGGTGGTGCCAAAAACAATGCTCCAATCTTTGTCTACACGGGAAACGAAGGGAACATAGAATGGTTCACTCAGAACACAGGCTTTATGTTCGAAAATGCTCCTTCTTTTCATGCCCTTTTGGTTTTTATTGAGGTAAGATTTCCTCTGTAAAACCATGGATCTCTGTCTCTGTATCGGTCGAGTAAACTTTTTGCTTCATCACTCAAACTGGGATTTTTAACTGTTCAAAATTAACTTAATAACATACCCTACTTGATGTATCACAAACTGAACTGCAGCATAGATTCTACGGAAAATCAATACCATTTGGGGGAAACAGGAAGGTTGCATATGCAAATGCTAGCACACTGGGGTATTTGAGCTCCACACAGGCATTAGCTGATTATGCCACTCTCATCATTGATTTGAAGAAGAATTTGTCAGCAACTGATTCTCCAGTTGTGGTGTTTGGAGGATCCTATGGAGGAAGTATAAACCAATCTCACCAGTCATCATCATCATTTTTTTCCTTTCAATAATTAAGTCTTTGCTTCTATTCTGTTGACTTCAATGGTTGAATCTCCCAAGTTGAGATGAGTCTAAAATCTAATTGGGTATTGTTTTGTAGTGTTGGCAGCTTGGTTCAGGATGAAGTATCCACACGTTGCAATTGGAGCTCTAGCATCCTCCGCTCCAATTCTCCATTTCATGGATTTGGTTTCACCAGATATCTTCAACAACATCATCTCACAAGACTTCAGGGTTTGATTCTCTTAATAATTTGCAATTAATACTCACGTGCATGTAACTGTTTGATAAAAGATTCCTTTTCATGTATTACCACAGAGCGAGAGTGAGAATTGTTACAAAGTGTTAAAAGGGTCATGGAAACTAATAGACGACACAGCCAACAAACCCGGAGGACTGCAACTGTTACAGAAATCATTCAGAATTTGCAAGTGAGAGCATCATTAATGGAAAACCATTTACTTCAAATGATTAATTAATTTAGGTGATTATAGTTTAATATATGTATTTTTCAGAAGCAATGATTTTGGGCCAGGTTTTCTGGAAAATTGGCTTAGGACAGCGTGGGTTTATACAGCTATGACAGATTATCCCACACCATCCAATTTCCTCAGTCCCTTACCAGCATATCCCATAAAAAAGGTTACCAGCTTACACTTTTTAAATGCTTTTTTTAAGGAAACTGTTTTTTTTTTTCAGTGATTCACTTCTATCTGTTTGGTTACATATTTCGGATATTGTTTCTTTGTTGTTGTTGAAAGAACAAACTTCAGATTCATTGTTAAAATCGTTAGTCATAGCAAATTATTTGTTTAACTCCGTTTGACTAAAGGATCGTGATGTGATAAAATAATCCCGATTATATTTTACAAAATTGTGATTTTTGTGGCATATATTTGATGAAGAAGAACAATTATTCAATGCCTAATATCACACACCTTTAAGAAAAAGACTTGTTGAAACATGTGGTGGAGTGGCTCCGAAGTTGTAATGACAGCGACAATGAAATGGAATATGAAGATTTTTAGTGATAAAATTAAGAATGATTTTATTTAGATAATATTACATAAATAATTAAAAAAATAATAGTTCTTGAGAAATAATCAATGGTATTTGTAGGATTTTGAAATATATTATATTATTGGAAATCTCAAGTGAAAATAGTGATATATTATAATATATAATGAATAAAAATTTAATTTTTTTAATTTAGTTTTATAAGATTGAATTAGATTTAAAATTATTTTTTAATATATAATTAATGGAAAGATGTATTGATTTGTTTGTTTGAATATAGATGTGTGAGGCAATAGATAGGGAAAAGAATGATGGATTAGGGAAGTTGTATGCAGCAGCTAGTGTGTACTACAACTATACAGGCACTGCAACTTGTTTCGATTTGGATGACGATTCAGATCCTCACGATCTTGGAGGATGGCAATGGCAGGTAACTTCTAATTAAATTTCTCCATTACCATTTAAAAAATATATATATAAAATAATAATAATAATAATAGTTTTTTTAGTCGACAATAATAATAATAGTTAAATGGATAAAATAGATATATTATATTTAAATAATGGTAGAATCCAAGAAAGACCACGTGACAGCTTCACGTGTTAACGTGCTAACGGTGGTTATTCCAACGTTATTGATTAATATTGTGTTTCAACTTTCCATAACCCAGTGAACGAGTTTAATATTTTTTTGGGGTTTAATCTTATAATTTTTAATTATTATAATTAAATGATTTAGTTGTTAAGTTATTATAGTTAACTTTTTTAGTTAGTGTTTATCTGAGGTTTTTTTTCTCTTTCAAAATGTTCGTGAACTAGTATTTTAGTAGGAGCATTGAATAAATATATGTTATATAATTAAATTAATAGTAAATAAATATAATATAGATAAAAATAAGAAAATAATAGTTTGGACCAATTGAAAGATTTTTCTTTATTAATTAGCGAGCTAACACATGAAATGTACCTATATTTAATTTATAAAAATGGAGAATATGAGAGATTTACTCTCTTATATGCATTTCATTTATAATATTAGGGTATTTCAAATTTTGGGACTATTCTTTTCCTATTTTGTAAAATTGTGAGTGGTGGGTTTTTTCTTCTTAATTATAAAACCATCACCTTTCATATAACTCTAAAAATTACTATATAATTACTTGGTAATCCCTCTTACCCTTAATACTCACAACATAATATTTTAAACTGAATTCCAATTCAAATCTTTTCAACCATGGACGTTTAGCTTTTTAAAAGGAAAACGAAAACTATTCTTTTAATTTGTGAACCAATTAAGAAGTACCAGCCCAATAGTTTTGGACAAAAACAAATAAGCTATAGTACAATCGTCCGGCAATTTCTTCCTGCACTCCCATCTCCTACACTTATACTTTCAATTTTTTTAAATATATTCATTTTAGATTCTATATTTTGAAATGAAAAATTTGTAAAAAAATCATAAATTTAACTTTTAGATTTATAAAATCTCTAAATTTCACATTATAAAATTTAAAAAAATATTTAATAAAAAATAAAATTATAAAGAATAAGATACTGGAATAAATCGCCCAATCTTGCCCCTGAGACCAATAATAATAGACCCATTTGTTTACAAGCTGAGCAGGCCCAGCATGTATATCCACGCACTTATATAATTAAAGATTATATAATAAATAAACATTTTAAGATTAACTCATATTATAATTAAAATATATATGTATATAAATTTTATTTTAGATTCATAACAAACATTGGAAATTAATTTATTCTAAAAAAATATTGGAAATTAGTTTATAAATAAATATAAAACAAAATAGTGTAAAAGAAGAAGGGAGATGAAATGTACACTTAAACATAAAATGAGGGTAATTTAAAATGATTGAAAGAGATTTGTTTTAACTAATTTACAAGGACAAAGTGTGAAATGCATATAATATAATATACATAAAAAGATGTAGGTAATGAGGAGATGTAGTTTTGTGCATGCAGGCCTGCACAGAGATGATAATGCCCGTAGGTGGAAGCAATAAGCACAGCATCTTCCCAGAATATGTGTGGTCATACCAAGACAGAGCCTCTGCATGCCAATTTTTCTACAACGTTACCCCAAGACCACACTGGATTACCACTGAGTTTGGTGGCCATGTGAGTGTTAACTATCAAGTCTTTTTATAATTCCATTTTGATTTTTTTAACACCACTACATGTTCAAACATTATCTTTTCTGCAGGCTATTCAGACAGTTCTGAAAAGGTCTGCAAGCAACATTATATTCTTCAATGGTTTAAGAGATCCTTGGAGTGGTGGAGGGTATAATATGCCATCTCTTCTTTTTAATTACTATAATTTCAAAAATGCTAAAAGCAATTATTAAAACCACACTATCTATGAGTTTGGTTGCAGGGTGTTAAAGAATATATCAAAAACAATAGTTGCTATAGTTGAAAAAAGAGGTTAGTACCAAACTATCAGTGGTTCTCAATATATCAATATTCTTATATTTATTTGAACATTTTTGTGAGCAGGAGCTCATCATGTAGACCTAAGGTATTCTGCTAAGGAAGATCCAAAGTGGCTTAAAGATGTAAGGAGACAGGAGGTAAATATCATAGCAAGTTGGATCTCACAATACTATCAAGACCTACACTCCAATAACTAAGGGTTCTTCTCATTTTTTGGACATCTTTGGAGGCACTGCAATTACTGTCAAATGGAAATAGATGTAATGGATACCCAGAATAACAATAGTAACACATACTAAGTGCTTGTGAGTCATAAAAACCTAGTTCATTTTTGCCTTCTCTGGCTCCTTCATCCCAATGCCTAGACTCCATATTATAAGCTTTATTTGATTACAATGTTCTTTTACTCAGCGGATTAAAACAACAACGATAAAATGTGAAAAAATATTTAATGTCCTATTATTAAATCTGATAACTGTCCATTTTTGTTTGTTTCACTGTAGGACTGCAGCTAGTTAATTTTGAAAAATGTAAAAGTAAAAGACCACTAGCCCCTGAAGAAAATGACACCATCTTATGGGTCAAGAGAGTCAAATTAAGAGGGGTGGTCCAATCCAAAACCTTGAAAGGAAAATTGTCCTTGGATAATTGTGGTCCATTTCATAAAGTATGACACAGTTTAATGGTCCTGGCTAGACCTAAAGCTTATGAGGAGAGTTAATAAGGTCCAGATTAATTACCCAAGACCCCATCTCCATTTAGATAGAGTAATTCAAAGATGAGGTAAATAAAATGTTCACAGCCACATCAAATGTACTATTACAGATCCCAAAGACAGCCATAAATAAAATTTGCTTCAAATGAAAGTGAACAAGAACAACAGTATAGACCAAACTGGTCAAAGAGCTAGGCTTATTCAGAACAGTGGTTTATACTGCCATCCTCAGTGCAACTTGTTTACATTCTTTGGAAGCTCAAATCTAAATAAGGAAGTCTAAATTAACGGCTACCAATTTTTTTTTGTCCCAATTAACAATTTTGTTGAGGGGATTACCCAGTAGAATAAGCTTTGTGTGATGAAAAACCAGAGAGGTTCAAAACAAAAAACCTCCGAAGTCTAATTAATTTAGGATAGAAATATTAACCTTAAATCATTCGTTATCTTGTGATTTTCAAGATTGATGAGAGTTCACTCTAGAATCTCCCAAACATGAAACATAAAAAGTGCAGTGACAATTAATTATTCCGGTCTAATATTAATTGCAGTGAGTAGATGATAATAGACATGAAAATCAATAAGACACGCGGTCTTTCATTCAGTCTCTTAAATCTGTTGAGTTTCATTGTTCAAAAGTTAGGCCAAGATTATGACAAGTCGGTGATATCAATTTTCACATTTTTTTTAACTTATTGATACGTGATTGGACATTGTGGTCGCAATGCCTGCACTTTAAAAAAAAACTTTTTAATAAGTGATACATGATTAAACATTTGCAAATAAAAAAAAAAAATCCAATTTCAAAAACTAGCTCAAACGGATGAAATCTTAACAATGTATCATATTTACACGTGGAAATAAATGAATATGAGTTCAGTATCCCTATTAATTAAAAGACCTCAAAAGAAAAAAGAAAAAATGCTAGCTTCCAAATCTAAAGGCATGCTAATTTCATAGTGATAATAAGTTAGTTCCACGTTAAAGGTTATGTATCTATACTTGTAAATATAGCATACTACTTATGTTTGACCCTGATGGGTTGTGCGTACGATTCATCACCAACACAAAACAAAGTTTAACTTTCTTAAAATATTTTCTTTGACTTAACCAAGACAAGATTTACTATAATGTTTGTCTCCTAAATATTCTTATTAGAAGTTGGTTCATATTATTTGTTCTTATTGGTGAGGTGTAAGAGAATTTAGCATTGGTCTATAAATGGGAAGTCAAAGTTGATGTTGTTGGTGAGAAGTAAGAAGCAAGAGTGGGAGTAAAATGAAAAGTTAAAAAGGAAGAAGAAGAAGAAGAGAGAGGGTTAGTTAGGGCCTAGTGGACCATTGTATTGGGCCTGCAAGATAAGTCAAAATGGTGGTGGAATGGTCCCAAGTCTAGATCCACCCCTCTACTTCTTCTTCCACAGAGCTACACAAATCACGTGGCACGTGCCGTTTACCCGATTCCATCACCACTCTGAGCAACTCCCATCTTTTGTTGCAGTTTTCACACCACACAACTGAAGCAGATAAAGAAAATGCTCCTTGCCAGCCATAAAAAGGTAAAAAAAGAATAAAGAGGGTTTGACAAATGTGGGAAGGAGAATGCCAGAGTGGGCCCACTTTCATTTACACATTTACATTGTGGGCCACAGCCCACCACGCATGCCTTCCCTGACGGGTGAGAAAATTAACTCATACATAGCTGACGTGGCATTTTCTGCCCACACTATTTGTATTTCATTCTGTGTGTTTGTTTATATGTGGAGCCTTTTACTTTCCTGTTTTACTATTTTTGCCTAAACATTTCTTCTCGGGATGATAAAACCACAACCTTTTCTTTCTTATGTCTCATAATTAATTTTAATTCCACATTAAAACTCAAAATAATAACTAATTATACATAAAATTTAATAAAAATACTCGTATAATGTGTCGGTGATATTAAATAAATTTCAATGTGGGATTCTAAATTTGGTAATCCAAATTAATTTGTGATACAGTTATTTGGTTGGAAACTGTTTATTTAATTGATTGAACAGGAAGATTATTATGCACAGTATCTATATGTAAGTTGATATATAGGTGTAGGCTGTGTGTGTTGCATTAGAGTGTAGCCCAGTGATTAATTCCATCGTGCCAGATATTTCACAACCTTATTACGGAAATGGGGACCCCACATATACTGTTCTTTGATTCCAGATATTTTAAATTCTGTCTATACAAATTTCGTATCTTCACTCTTACAATCTACTCATATCTAATTAATGATAGAAAAAATAGAAAAAACACTTAAAAAAAAAAAAATAACACAAGATTTAATGTGGTTCGGTCCTTAACTGTAAGTTACACTCTACATGGACAACTATTATATTTTCATTATATTCTTTTGCAATCAATTACAATCTTTTCAAATAGAAATTATAAAAGGGACACAATAATTAAGCTCACTCATTAAACTAAACATGATGCCTAGTCAGTTCAATCCAATTGGTCATGACTTCATACTTAACAATTTCCACTTGAAGAACAATATCACCTACGTTTCAACTGTGTACAATGATTAAATTCACTCACGTATATAATTAGTCCAACTCAATTGATCTTAACGCAACTCTTTTCATTTTTCATTTTGCCTCAAACGAGATCTGTTTATAGATAACTACAAAAGCAAATCGGAGGAATTGATCCTTGTCGAAACCCTAGCATATTTTTGATAATACTCAAATGAATAACATCAAAATTTATTTTTGTCCTATACTGTAATACTGATCCTTCGTGTATGCGAAGGAGTTATCGCAACAACTGATTAGAAAAGGGAGAAAAAAAGAGAGGAGTCGGTGTAGAGTGGGGGAACAGTGGATATGTTATTGCCGGCATAAATATGACATCATGCAGCAGAATATTAGAGTTGCATGCCTACAATTGAATGTTGTTAACCTATGATTAGTTAATAGTGATCTGTGTATAACTAAGCAAAATCATAACATGTTGTTTGAGGCACTCATTGCCACAAAATAGATAGAGCAAATACTGCATCATGAAAAGCATTCTTGAAACAGGGTGTATTCCTCAGTTCAATGTTCTTAATTATGGCTAATTATCAACCCTATGAATCATCAATTTCCTAAGTATCAGGCCACCTTGCCATTTGGCGTGCTAAACTACACTCTCATCATATCTTTTCTACTTTCTTTTTCACCACCACTATATTTATTGCTAAATCATTCATGTTTCCTCCCCAACCCTTCTAATTCTAGACATCTTTTCTAACATGTTTCTTTTTAATATTTAAAATAGTTTTTAAAATAGTATTTGATTTAGTTAATACAATAATTAATTAGTAGTTTTTATTTAATAATTATTTTATTGTAGTATATATATGAATCACATTTTGCATTCAATGTATCAATCTGATGATAACAAATTTTGGTAATTTGTATAAAATTTTAATTAGATTCAATAGTCATTGTTGTCATTATTATAAAAATACATATAAGGAAGGAAAGTAAAGGTATATACAAAAGTGAAGGCAATTAAGTATAGACTTAAGGACAGTAGGGTCCCCAGTGAATTAGATATCTTGAAGGAGCAAATACAGAAAATTTATATTAGTGAATTATTGCATGGACTTATATATAGTGGAGTTTGACTTGATTATAGCAAGCTGTTTTGGCAATAGCATATGCAATGGTTTTGTTGGAGATAGAGGGTCACACACAGTATATATAATTGATGCATATGAGATCCTTGTACCATTTGGAACTTTAATATAGCCACATGCAAACATATTACTATATTTATAATTATTAATGTGATAAGTTCCAAGTGAGGTGCACTCCGATTGGCCCACTTAAACAAACCTTTAACTACTGGCGTTTTAGCATATTCTAGACACAAATTTGATGAATTAATCTGCACTTGTCTAACGGATATGCATGTGTGTTAGCAAAATTAGTGTCAATTCAAACTAATAATAAACAATAAATTGAATGTTAATAAAGTTGTTGACAAGTGTGCTAATTATTCTGCCATAATATTCAAGCACAATACACTAGAGTAGTTGTTTATTAATCTCTTTGTACGATAAACTCAAAGTGTAGGATGCGTATCAAGATAATAGATTGCGTACATTGTTCTTGGCCTTTTCTTCACGAGTTGCTTTCGGAATTTATAACTGCTACAATGAACTAAGTTTTGCAATCTGGAACACTCTCTCAGATCTCCTGCATCAGACAAAATATTTAGTTCAACCGATCATGCCATCTCTTTCACCAAACCTTCCTCACTTTCTTCAAATTAAAACAAACACAAATTCCAGCCTTATATATGTCAAAATATAAGAATATCATATATTTGATTCATACAAAATTCTTCCTGATTAATTTAGGATGTGATAAGAAGATCAATCTTTTCATTTGTATGTAATAATAAAAGGGTTAGATAGATTTAGGGTTTAGGATAAATTTTTATTAATAATTTTTTATATAAGAAAGAAAATTTCAATAAAATTATATTATAACATTCACGTTAGTTATAAATCAACATAAAGTGTTTTAACATCTTAGTGTATACTAAAAACACATTCTAATAGTTTACTTATTCATAGGATCTAAAGTTTAAATCAGTGAGAAAAATTAATTTCATGTAAAAAAAATAAAATAAAAATATATTTAATCTCAATAAAATATGAAAATATAAACAACTTTCAGTTAAAGAATACCTCATGTTTCTAGAGAAAGGAAAAAGTGAGGTGAAGGAAAATCTTGCCCATGTTTTATATTATTTTTATTTTACAAGAATCATAATTGTATTACTGTTTAGTAACATTTACTATTTAATTAGTAAGTTAATTATTTTTGGTAGTGATTAGTAAATTAATGATCAACGCAACATGTTAATTAATTATTAAGTTAATGTGTTTTGAAGTATTATGTTATCAAATAATATGTTAATAAGTATTGTTGACTAGACTTTAAAATTACACTTAACTTATTTGACTGCTTCGAAAACCTAGTTGGCAAAAATGTTTACTTCATCAGTATATAAAATTATGTGAACGCTGTTTAGTGTACTGTTCGAAACTTTATGTGCCTGTAGTTTTGCACTAGCAGTTTGACACATTAACTGACTTGGTCTAACAAAAATTAAATTAATACAGTCCCCGGAATTTTATATTAACATACTATGTTTATATTAAGAGTTTAATTTAATTAAACAAAAATTAAGAAAGCAGAGTTTTTGCTGTAATTTATAGTTGTGTTAATACATGAATGTATATATTGTTAGTTAAATTTGTGTTTTGATTTCCATGTGGGTGTTCCTACCCCACTTTCCTTAAATACCTCGTGGGGGTTGTCTTGTGTCACAGTTTCCCCTGAAATTAACTATTGACATTGCCTGTCACAAAAACTATTAACATTTTTTGCAGAATCATATACAACACTCCACACTCAAAGCCCACTCTCTTAATTTCCTCATGCTCAATCATTCCACCAATTAGCCTACCAACATCTTTGGGATGCTTTTATGTATACAAAATAATTCTGATAATGTTTTTTCTCTCCTTATTTTTCTCAATGAATCCCATAAACAATTATATATCATATTTTTATTATTGCAAAATTTACTATGCAAATAGTTGAAGAAATAATATTTTTGAGAAGACATTGAAATTTGTTATTTTCTTCCATGTAAGCATGCATCATCATTTACAGGACCCGCAATTTTGATGGTCCCTTCTGGGAATTAATTGCACTCGCCAAGCATTTCTGGTTTATGGGACCGTCGCATCCAAGGTTTATACTACGCCAAGAGAATTATTTAATTTGAAAATAAAAGAAATAAGAAAAAGAACAGTCAACAACTTTTTTTTATCGTATCATAGGTGTGTGCCCAACATATTTATACACTTAAACTAAACAAATGAGTTAAACCTTTTGTAGGACAAAAAAGGTGTCTGAATCTACCTGGAAACTGAGGTGGGTTTTGTTTCCAACTCATAGAAAAGACATAATCTAACTAATGAAATTATTATATATAGAATACAAAGTATGTATAAAAAAAATATAAAGATGAGTAGACAGCAATAGGACCATATAATAAGTAGAGAGAGAGAGTGTGTGATTATGTTGTGTACGAGAGATATGCGAGGTGGGGATTGAAACACGACTATGATGCAGGATTTGTGTCTTCTCTAATTGGCCAAATCAAATCTCGTTACTCTTTGCTTATTGGAAAGGAGAGAAGAAACTTATGATCTGTGGAAATGAAATTTTACTCCACCCATGCCTTTGTTTGTTTGTGCTGTTTTTTTTTTTTTTCTCTTCCCTGTCTCCATGACGCATTCAATTTGATGTATAGCTTCCTTAATTTGAAAACCAGGAATGGCCAAACACCAATAATGAAGTCATGCACGTGACACAACACTATTCTTTCATTATCTTCAACATAATACATTTTCAGAAGACTTGAAATGAATCAGACCTATATTCATTTACATTCATATACATGCCCATCATTCAGATTCAACACACAAGTTGTGGAGGACGTACGTGGACCACTCTACGTTAGTTTTTCCCTCCATCCATGCCAGAATTTATAGGCACACACCAAACAATCACATTAAAAAACATTATTATTTTGTCCATTACTAAATCGTTGCTTTTTAGTAAACATAAGAAAAATAAAATGTAAGACGTATCCTTGTAAGTTGTAACCTTCACATTAGATTGAAAGCATAAATTAATATGAGCAAAAACAACATATTATTAAATGGTGGGATTGGATAGGATGGAGAATGAATGAAAGAAATAAATGATGATGAGTGGTTAGAGTGAGTGAGGTGAGGTGAGGGTGTGAGGAGTGGTGAGGGTTGGGTTGGGGAGAAGGGCCCCATCACTTGATTTGTAAGCCAATTTACTAACATGGGATGTCCCTAATTACACCAAATTATTCACCTGTACTCTACAATCTCTCTCTCATCCTCATAAAACATACATGTTCGGTCCAATTCGGTAATTATTTCATTTTAAAAATCTCACCATGTCTCACTTACAACTCATACAATACAAATACAAGTGTACAACGTCTGCGATGTCATCACACACTTTCATTATCATTCCATTTAACAGAAGAACCAACAATCCTAATAATACAACCAAGTTCACACGGAAACAAATAAAATAAACGTTAATTTAAAAAGAAACCGAAAAACAGCATCGAAATTCGAAACAGCCCAAAAAAAGACTTTGTCTTTTTTTATTTTTCTTCTTCTTCATATAGTAACGCACTTGGCACATTACATAACCTTGAAGTACTCTCGTACTCTCTCTCTCTTTCTCTCTCTATCTCATTGTCATATCTTTGCTAGGTCCATCAAAACAGGCAGTGATTCCCCCAGCTTCCACATCAAATGAACCCATAATCATCATCATCATCACCACGCCTCTTCTCTTCTCTTCTCTTTGCTTCTTCCTTCTTTATTCTCTTTACAGCTCTCAATGTCGATAAACCACTACTCACCAGAAGCCAGACTATACTGGAGCGAGCAACAACAAGCAGCCACGTGGCTGGGAAACTCTCACACTCCTCGTTTCAACCTGAACGACAACCAGGAGGAGGTGGAGGAGGAGGAAGAGGAGGTGGTGGTGGCGGCGGCGGCGGAGAACGGTGGTGGTGGGGCGGCGGGAGAGGAGAAGGAAACGATGTTCGAGAAGCCGCTAACGCCGAGCGATGTGGGGAAACTGAACCGGTTGGTGATCCCGAAACAGCACGCGGAGAAGCACTTCCCGCTGGAGTCTTCGTCGTCGTCGTCTTCGTGCGGTGACAGCGCGAAAGGTGTGTTACTGAGTTTCGAGGACGAGTCCGGTAAGTGCTGGCGTTTCCGTTACTCTTATTGGAACAGTAGCCAGAGTTACGTTTTGACGAAAGGATGGAGCCGTTACGTGAAGGACAAACGCCTCCACGCTGGCGACGTCGTTTTCTTCCACAGACACCGAACCCATCCCCAACGGTTCTTCATAACCTCCACCCGCCGCCAAGCGAACCCCCCCGCTCACGTTAACTCCACCGCCACAGCTTCCTTCTACTCTGCGCAGCCTTATCCTGCGCATCACCTCCCTTTCCCATACCAACCTCTCTCTCTTCATGCAGCACCAGGTACGTCATGGTCTGTATATTTCATTTATTGTGATTCGAATAGAAAATAATGTAGTGGTAGAAGTAACATTGGAGGGAGGAATTGGGAGTGGTAGGAATTAAGTGAGATTGCGTAGAGAAGTGGGTCTCTGCAACGTGTGCCGCGTGAGGAAGGTGGTGAAAAATGGGATTGAGAATTTGAAGATATAAGGGGTGTTGTGTTGTTAATTAGCAGATGTTTTTGTTGGGTAGGTGGGGCGGAATTTGAATATGGTATGGTTAAAAGAATTGATTGGAACATGAAATGTGTATGATTAAAGCGTGGGCATTTGCACGTGTTGTAATGTTTTTTACTTACAGGTGGAGGGTCCCAAGGACAGAACCAAACGACACCGGGAGGGAACAGTTCAGGTGGCAGGGTGCTGAGGCTGTTTGGGGTGAACATGGAATGCCAACCTCATAATGATTCCCAAAACTCCACGCCACAATGCTCTTACACTCTCTCCTCAACGCTTTCCCACCACCACTTACACCGTCAAACCTCTTACTCTTCTTCCCCAAACCCTCACCATCACATGCTACGTCAACTACCATAATACAATTACAATCTATTACAATTAGATTCTCTCTCTTTCCCTTTCCACCTTCAGGGTTAAGCTATGCCCTTAATTAATTTTAGTTAATCACCTTCTCATTAACATCAACTCCTCAAAGGAACCCCTCTTTATTACAGGTATATTTAGGTTGACGTTCAAGATTGTAGACGATCTTTCTTGTCTTCAATTAGGGAGATGCATGCAAATGGAAATGCCTTTTTATTCGTTTTACCGGATCTTCTTGTTCCCTGTCACTCCAGCATATTTATTTTATTATAAACCAAGCTGTGAATGCCAGATGGATCATTGGACACCTTTTCTATCAACTTTGCCTCTTATTATACAAGACTGACTTTAAATGTCACCACTTTACAGTTTTTTCCATATGTTTTCTTTTTAATTTTACAATAATCACCTTCAAAATTCATGTTAATTTGGTTTTTTTATTGATTGATAGTGACACCCGTTATATAATATTAAAAAGGGCGTAGGGGAAAGCTCTACATACTTTAGTATATACGAAAACTAAATATAACATTAATTGAGTAGACTTAATTTGAGTCATGTGAGGTTTGATTAAGTCAAGATTGTCTTCGATTCATTTAATTGATTCTGCATCTTGGATTAACATGAATGGAAAACTACTGTTGGTTTCCTTTTACCCCGACCGAGTTAGCTTCATTATCTATTTAATTGAAAACACCCTTCTCTCTCTACTATTAAATGTTGAAGGGCAACGAATGCAAACAGATTAACCTTAGACCATAATTGATTGGGTAATCTCATTTCTTTTTTGGTCCACCTTGTGTGATGTGTACGTGGTGGTGTGGTATACCAACCGATAGACATACAGAGTTGGAAGTTTGAAGCATGGGAAGAACGGATTATAATTCAATCTATCCCAAAGAAAACCTTTTAATTAAGTTTCATCATTAAACATAACGAATGCCGTGGAATTACCTTTCCGACATATATTTGGTTGAAAAGTCCATCCAAAACTCTCTTAAAGCAAACTCAATAAATCTGCAACACATGGAAGTCAACCAAACTATGTTAGCCTTTCCATGGTGACAAAGCTATTCTAATTAGTGTCTCTTCGACTCACACTCGAGTTGTTTAGCTCACTGCAGAATCCTGAATTTATGGGATTACTTCCTTCGTACATATTTTGGTATCCGGGAAAGATGTTCTATTCATTCTTTAAACAAACTTTTCACGTACAAAAAGTTTCTATCTAAACGTTCACACCACATTTTTAATGGCACGGAATTAACCACTAAAATGGTATTAATTGAGTTGCTAACTTCCGAGTCCTCAGGAAAAAAGCTCATCGGAGAAACAGTCGAAATAGTATACACTTTACACAAGCATACACTCAATACGAGCTGGAAAAATATAACATGGACATGATAATCAATGAAAATCAAACATGATTCGAATTTACTCAAATTTTTTTACATAAACTGATCAACACCTTTCTTTTCCTTACATTCCTATCATTTTTTCTTCGTAAAATCGATGGCACGTCTTACTCTTTATGGGGTATGTGTCATAACTATTTAAATGTTTTCAACTGTAGTGGAAAAAAAAAGTAGGAATTAACATAATGTGTCGATGCGTGATTGCAACAGGATGTCAACCAGAAGAGCAATCACCAAGGACAACGATAGGTGGATGCGACATCTCATAATTGATCCAATTAACCCACTTGTCAGGTTCCCCTCAAACCCTGCCTAAAAGGGAAAGGGAAAGGGAAATGAAGGTGGGAGGGGCAGAAAGAAAAATGATAGAAAAACTAGAAGGGAGAAAAGGAAACGAATCCCTGATTTTCTTACCAAACTTTCACACCAGAAGAGTAGCAATGAGTAAACCCGAAGGTGGAGAGTAGTGATGGGAAAAGAAAAGAGACTGCAGCCAGAGGGCAGATTCAGAAGGTAAGGTATGGAGTGGTATTGATGGGCCCACTGAGAGAGCTGGGTGACGTCATCCCAGTGCTAGATGGAGAATTTTAGGTCATTGGAAATCAGAAATGAGGAATCAATTTACTACTGTTGGGATTCTGCCTCAAGATTTTCACAAGGCTAATCATAATATACGTGGGAGGTAAGGCATGGTGCCACAGATGGTGTGCTGCTATTTGGTTGGTATTGGTGGGTATAATGGGTGGGTGGGTGGACTTGACTTGACTTGATAGATAACACGGCCAAAGACGTACTACTAAGCCCACTCCTCTAGTTAAGCAACACAAACCACATGCTATATGCTTCCACCTCTTAGTAGTGGTGGTACTCACATCTCAACTCAGCAAAGCATATATTTTATGGATCCTGCCATCTTAAAATTAAGCATGTTGGTAAAATAAGTAATCTCAAACAAACAACAAAACCCTTATTCCACAAGGTATGTAATTTCAACCATCCATAACAAACTATGACTGTATCATCAACTACTAATATTACTTATTTTAGATAACCTATATCCATAGTATATACGCAGATATATATTAGCTGCTAGAGCCTACAGGAATGATCATCATTCCAAGGGGGATATTTTGGATTTTGCTTCCTCCTAAGACCTGATATTTCAAATTTTGTTTCCGTGCAAATTTTCAGGTAGAAATATCTCATGACGCATTTATTTGGGGAAGCTGAAGACAAATAAATTTGTGCATGTCAACAGACCATGGTCCCCCCCCACCCCCCACCCCCGGTTGTGGCCAGACCTGTTTTTTATGGTCTGTTGTGTGCAGTTGTAAGTTTTTGCAAACTATAAACAACACGCAATGAAATAAAAAGGGAAGAGAAAAACTTTCACAACGTAACTAGGGTAAAATGTTTAAACAAAGACGGGAAAATGGAGAATATAGACCGTAAACTAAAAGGGAGACAGGGATATCCTTACGAGCAAGCAAGTAAAAAGCAGTATGTCACTCGAGGCAATGCAGTACGGCTCACATTGAATGCTGTTTTTATCAGCTATTAATTATTAATTGTGTAATTCACAACTTAGAAGTACTCTCTAAAACCTAGTTCAACGCTATTGAGGCAAAGCAACCTCAGGTTTCCCTTGTTGGCTTATTAACTGATTAATGGGTAAGGCACAATGAGTGAAATAGTTTTGGTCCACTTGAGTTGATTGATTTCCATCACTAAGTTTATAGCTCCTCTGCACGTACACGCTCTTTCTAGTGTTTTTTTATTCCATTAAGGTGACGTGGATCCAAGGTGAAAAAATTCCAAACTTCTGGTACAACAGGTATTTTCAGGAGAAGAAAGACAGTTTCACTGACTGAAGTTTTAGCTGTCGTACAATCAACTGCCTGTATAGACGACGAGCAGGGGCTGATGAAACGAGAATGTGACCCGTCAGTGAAGTGCTTTTAATCAATGATCCAACACACTTAATTACCAAAACTCGAGTACAAGTTCTTGCCCCTTGTCTCTCACAGAGGAAGAAGAAAGAGAATAATCAAATTCTTGTAGGACGTAGGGGAAGAGAGAAGAGCTTGAACTGATCACTGTGTCTAAACAGTGGCTTCAACAAAGCTTTTAGCTTTCAATCAATATGATCGATACAAGTTTCATCCAAGTTATTGAAAAATAATTGTGCAAAAGAACGACAGGAGTGCAGAATACCTTTAAGAGTAATCAAATAATGTGTCATGCGATTATTAGGGCCCCATAAAGATTTACACAAGAGGCCCATTGAACTCCTGCTAGAGAAGGCGTCCAATCTCTCTCTCGGTGGCTCACACTGGCTCTGCAAGTGGGAGGGTCCTCAGATTGTGGTGTTTATCATTGGCCTACACATAATGGCCTATCAAAGAAATGGAAAGCTTTGACCTGCAGGAGTGATACAGTTATGCATAGATAGTAATACAGTACAGATGACATTAAAGAGAAAAATTAGAGAGCAATATTATGAGTGTGTATCTTTCATGCCACACCACTAGGCATTACTTTGAGAGGTCAGGGATGAATCTCACATTGCATCTCCTTTAGGTGAGCTCTAGAATAAAGAACACAAATGGGAATTTGATTTCTTCTTGAAGAATAAAGTACGTCTTCATATTAGCATCAACACCAACTAAATCTCCCTTTGCATCTCAGTAACCCCCCTCACGTTTCAGCATATGAACTACCAAAAACAAAATTAAACAGATTAATCAGGAAAACAATGCTCTTTCCTGCATCCATTCACATGGATTCATCCTGATAAATTGTTTCTCACTACAGAATAGTAAAACTAAAATGTATGACAATTTTTAGATCAAGCCCTTCAATATCATAGAACTAGTGATAAAAAACTTGTATTTAAAAGATTCCCCGCAAACTGTGGCCGTGAGGGAAGACTGCGAATACAGTCCCTACCTATAATGTTAAGCATACAACTCGTACCTGAAATACTAAGAACTATTCCTCCATAATTCAGACCAAGACTGTAGATGCAATCTTCATAAAGAAATAGACCCATATACCAGGCTTATCAACCGAAAGATAGAATCAATAACATTTTGTGGGGACCTAATTTTATGTCTTATCTCTCATTATAAAAGTCTTTTCAGTCATCTCAATCTCCACAACGAAGCCAAAACTATTCAACCTAGCATCTCATGACCCAAATTGTCTGCCACATACATATTTTTAAATAAAAAATGACAACCCGTGGTAGAAGTGCTGCATCAAGAGTCAGCTGATAATTCAGTCCACCTAGCCAGGAATCTCGTAGAGTGCCAAAGTAATTCTATCTATAAAAAATGATAACAAGATCTCCAGTAAACAGTATTAGACAAAGATACCATACAACCCTACCCAGAATCAATCATATATGAAGCTTTCCTCATATCATCTTTTAGAAGGTGAATTCACGTATCTCTAAGTGAACATAACAAGCATGCAATAGTGACCTTTAACTGTGTTAAATGCATATAGTGATTGTATTATATGCATCCATAACCACAAATGGGGAGGATCAAATTAAAGAACTTCGCCACCACCCCATCTCTACCCAAAATCTTTCACATAATAGGATCAAGCACGGTAAGATAGAAACCATAACTTGATGTTATTACTTGAAATTGTAAATTGAAACCATAACTTCATGTGAATCTTTAGGGAAGCACATATAAATGACAATAGATAATACATCATTAATTATAGCTAGCTGTTAAAGAAACATGGCACGAACATAGGCTAATGCTTCCATTTGGAGAACAAACATACCTTTAACATCACTAATAAGCACCTAAAATAAATAAAAACTGAAACAAAATTTGCCAAAACAAAGTTCAGAACTACCACTAGATGTTTAGTAGTATCCAAAATACACCCATTTTGGAATATACGATTCTATATGTTCAGGCAATGTACATTAAAACCCTTTAATAGAGAGAATTGCCGCTAATTTCTGTCAAACTTCATGCCTTAGTCCAAAAAATTGGTAGGTCTGCCAGAAAAGAAACATCACCGTTTCTACAAGCAAGTTCAAGTTGGTTTTTTGGGGGGTAGATCAGCATCTTCTTGCGTTTTGGAATCTTCCTTCTTCTCCATCACTTGCTGAACACCCTCTTGGTACCCTTCTATGAAACTTTTAAGAGCATCTCTGTATGCAGATGCTCTGGTCATGTACACACGCTGTAAAGCAGGTCTGAGGGTCTCCATCCCCCCTCTAGCAGCTACAGCTGTAATTTTCCAGTAAAAATGCACGCACTTGGTCAAAATTCAAACATACCTTTAAAAACTCAATATTCAAAGCAATGGTATGAAAATTTAACCAGAAAAAAATGGTAGGAAAACTAAAACCAAAAAAGAAAGGAGAGGGAGGTTACAGCATAAAAATCTGAAAACAGAGGTTTGGAGCTGCAAATATAGCAAGGAAAAATAATTCTACTCAATTTGGGCGGCATACTAGTCCATGAAAAACCTTCTACTAATTGCTCGAGCTAATCATAAGATTTTTCTTCCAAATCACTGTTCACTAGATATTCGGCAGAATCCTCATTGCTTTCTCTTCATCCAAATCATTAATACACTCTAGTTTGATTAAGTAATTCACATAACTAGATGAATACACAGTATTTTTTATCAGTTGGAATTGGAAACAGGTGAGGGAATTTACAACAACTCGCGCACGCTTGCTCAACCGAGTTAGATACACCAAAGAGTATAGGTACACCATAACTACTGTTCAATAAATCCTCAGCAACAAGAACCGTTGTACTTCAATCATAACAATCCTAATTTTGACATCAATTCCAAATAACATACTGATTTTAAACTAGAGAAAAGATTGTACCAAGATCCTCTAGTGTTGAGGGTTCTTTTCCTTTAGCTGTTCTCTTTTCAGCATATGTTTCATCAGTCATGTCACCCTTCGGATAATCATCTGGCCGAAGGTCAGGACCAATGTCACGAACCCAGCTTGCAGCATAAAGCCTGGAAGCTCTCTTCAAAACCTGGACATTGAATGTTTCAGTACAATCTAAATTACTAACTCGGTCAATTAACTACAGTTCAGTATCTCCAAATTGCAACTTAATCCACAAACAACATTAACCATGAACGTCAAGCAAATAAGCTCTTTCTGATTGTTACAATCAAAACAAAAGAAAAGTAACAATGCACATCCATTACACGGAAAGCAAAAGTGTGTTCAATTAGAAGGAAAGTAAACATTGGAAAGGCATAAGCAGTAGTGAAAAAGGCCATACCCAGATACGATCATTCCAGGTCAATTTGCGACGCTTTTTCATGTGAGGAGGGTCTGGCAAAGAAGAGGGAAAAGCGATTTCTTTGAGATCATAGCGTATATAGTCGTAAATTTTCCTGCACACAACCCTCACTTTCATTTGAAACCTCCAAAATGTGAACACAGATGGAGTAGTAGCAACTATTAACCAGGGGCGAGATTGTAACAGTAACTGCAAAGAGAAAAAAAAGTACGAAGGCACTGAATTGACTTCCAATTAGTTCACTGAAAAAACAACTAAACTAAATCGAGTTAAAATTTAAAATCATCAAGTGAAAAATTAAAATATAAAACTTATTTAATGTTTTCAAGTTTCAATTAATATTAAAAATTTATTGATTTATTACTGATTATTACAAAAAAAACATGACATTTTTTCATAGCTCTATTGATTGTGAATTCATCAAATTTTAAACAATAATGCACACGCATATGTTTTTAAAAGTAATTATTATAAAAAATAACATATTTAATGCACATGAAGATCAAAACCACATCCAATGGAGTTAGAGACTTTACCAAACATAAGTACATGAAATAGAAAGAAGTTTATTTTACTTTTTCTCTCCTTCCTTCTCTTTTATTATTTCATTGAAGTACAAACTAAATTACTCATACCTCATTAGAAAAATTAAAAGATAAAAGAAATGTCATGACAAATTTGGTAGTGTCAAATTCACTATAAGCTAGTAAGAATTCCCTCGTAGTGTGTTTGTTGGAGAGGACTAAAGAGAATAAAAGATTATGAAATTAATGTAGACTGTTTGGCGAAAGAGAAGAGTAATTTTAAAAAATAATAGAATTCATTGAATTGCACATAATTTACTTTTACTCGCTTCTTTATTCTCTTTAACCAAACACCTTTAACTTTTATATTAGTTCTTATATATTTCTACTCATTTTATTTCCATGTAAGATATAGAGAGCATGATTGTGTGATCATACATACTAGTCATTCTACCCTTCAGATATTACCAATATAAGTTTCTCTACGTCACAACCTTCAGTTTCAATCAAATATACCTCAAAATAAGAAAAATGATAAACACCCATCAGTTATGCTTGAGAATATATAAGGAAAGGCTTGTTGTGAATTAATTAAGGAAAATCTCCTAAAAGAATTACATATTTTAAAAAAGGAAAACAGACATGTTTAAAGGAACCCATCAAAATGGCTGAAGATGGTTGTTGTTTGAAATGTCAGCCTAACTGAGATGTCAAGTTACATAGTGATGTCTAACATGAAAGCATGAAATGAAACATAATGATCCTTAATTATCGGTCATATGTCAACAGCTAAATGAAGGCCAAACAAACGTTGGGCCACACCCAGCTCTACTGGCCTGATGGACTGCCCTGTATATTTATTAATTGGCGCATTAGCTAAAACTAAATAGATTTATGTTTCTTTTCTCCTAGAAATTTCGGCTGAATAACAAATATTTTTTATAATAATGTTATGTAAATGTAAAAAGTTAGTCACATATTTCACATAAGTTCCATCAATATCAACTGTGCATAATCACCAATGCTAGTTGTACATAGTGTGCAACTAATATTATTTTCTGTTATGACCATGCTGTCTAACGGCTTATCCGCTGCCATGCTAGTTGCATGACAATATTGACAGTGTAGTCTTTATTTCAAAGGTCAACATTTAGTTCATTTCTAAATTCTTCACTTACAAGGCCAAAATGATTCTTTCTTTCTCCATAACATCCATCTTCGATCTGGTCTTATTTCTCCTACTGTTGAATTAACAATATCTATGTTAATAATATGTGCTTATAGTGAATGAAAGGCTTAAGAACTATATCTATGTTAAAAGACAAAATTACAAAATAGATTTTCTCAGTGTCTCTCTATTCTTTAATAAATAAGTCATTTAAAAAAAGAAATTAAAATCATTGTTATTCCTAAAAAAAAAATCTCAAAAAAAAAAAAGCACAAAGACGACATCGTTGAATCCGGTGTTAAAAGTAGAAATATATTCGTTTCATACCTTGTAATGATCCAAATGGAGATAAAATGTGCCTACTCCCCCCCGGCTCTATATGTATATTTAACATATTTAACTTTACTGATATTTTATCTTGACAAACTATTCTGATATTGAATTTAATGAGGATTACACACACTAGACTGAAGTTTTAAACTTATTTTCAATGATTACATGAGAAACAGAAAAACTGCAACAAAATGAATGCAATATATATTAATTGGCGATGGTCAATAAATCATAAGATTTGATAAAGGGAATGATTACATCAGAAAGAAACAAAGTGAAGCAAAATTTCTGTTTCAGTTTACCCAAGAACATGGAAAAGAAAGTTGATTATCTTAAGTGTTGATCAGGAAAAAAAGAAAAGACAAAAGAAAAATATGCTGAAATTAGCTTTAGGTGATCCATCTATTCAGACAAAGAATGCAAACAAAACCCTTGACATCAGTATGATCTACTATGAGTGTTGTTTTCCAATAGCATAAAATGCCAAGTATGCAACTGGAAACGTAATAATTAGTTTTAACTTTTGTTTGACAATGCAGAACAGACTGGGAGTAAACTTCTTTTCTTCTCTTATTTAACTGTCACTTCACTGCATCATCTTATGCTGAAATTTACTTACTGCACTCTATCCTTTTATCGCTACATGAGTTTAAAGTGCATAGGTTTTTCATTTGAGAACTCTTCAAAATTCATTTCCACACAAATTTATTATGCAAAGAATTCAGTATCTCATTGAACATGACCATGAGAAAGCCAAAACCCTCATGCTAATGAAATTTTACTGCAAAACTGGGCCAAGATCATGATTTCAATTTTGGTAAGTACTGTAAAAGATCTATGACTAATTACCCTCCAAATTCCTCTACATCTATTTAGAAGGGCCTGAACATTTTCGCTTCCAACACTTTCACGGAATATCAATTTTCTTTACTTTCACATTTGTCACCCTTTTAATGCGTTAATTTTTATTCAAGTCT
Organism: Phaseolus vulgaris; assembly: GCF_000499845.2. Taxonomy (NCBI): domain Eukaryota; kingdom Viridiplantae; phylum Streptophyta; class Magnoliopsida; order Fabales; family Fabaceae; genus Phaseolus; species Phaseolus vulgaris. Next base: position 45,172,685 of record NC_023759.2, on the reverse strand, counting down.
TTGTTACCTTATTCTTCTTTGCTTTCTAGTTTTACTTCATAAACTAGGTATATGTATGTATGTAGATATGTATATATGAATCTGATAAGAATATATTCTGGTTTAAAATAGTATAAATAAGTTATAATACTACCAAAGATTAAAGCATGTTTGCAAAATTTATTTATCATTGACTTGATTCACAGCCTGCCTGCCTAAAAACTAATCAATTTATTCATTCACCCATATCAATGGACTATTCTTGACCAACCAAAACACAAACACTTCACTAACCTCTGTATCCCTCTGCAGATGAACTTGGCATTCTACAAACAAAACCAATCACTCAACATGGCTAAGAGATAAGGAAGTCAATTTTTCTCAACCTTTCTAGTTTAGGTAATAAAATCTTATTACTTTTCTCTTTTTTTCTTGGAGCTTCCTGAACCAAATACCTCTCTTCATCCAAACCAGAAAACACTGCTCTATGATTTAAACCACATGTGCTTGTAGCTTTAAGAGGAAAGAAAATATTTAAGCTAAAATAATTTAATTATTGAATACCCAGAATCCAATTTTGTTTCACACCACAATCAATCTAAATCCTTTTTTACATTATGTTTGTGGGTTTTTCTGAATTATATGGTGCATAACTTGTCTATTTTTTATTGAATGTGATAATTTACATTAACACTTATATTCTAATAATATAAAAAATTATAGTTTTAAACCAGCATTACCAAATGTTTTTAAAATAACCTGCACATTTAAAATATTAATCAACCTGCATTACCAAATGTTTCAAATATATAGTAATGATTAAGCTACTGTAAAATCAACAACATCATGAACCAAAAGAATACTGTTTTGGAGAAGTCTACTTTTTTCACACTAGGGATTCCTATGTAAATATTTCCTATGCAATATGTTTTCCACAATAATACCAACTTAATTGTATTTTACATAACATCACCAAAAAGAAAATGACATCCAACAAATATCAAATTCATTAAAAAAGTTCTGCAAAGAACTTGTACAAGTACTGCTTTACCAATATCACCGACCGGATTCATGCATAGCTGCGAATGAACAGGGTTATCATACCCAATTTTAAAATGCTAAGGTTAGCTCGAGTTCCTTCCAAGCTAGGAAACCAAATATTAACTCTATGTACCCTATTTCTAATGAGCAACAGGAAACAATATGAAAACCAGTGTACCCTATTTCTAATGAGTAAAATCACGTTTCTTGCTTTAATAAATGTGTTTTCTGCTTCCAAAAAACAATTCTATTTACTGATGTATATAAAATCAGCATCCCTTATATATTCAGTAAAAAAATATTTAGATGAACTAAATAACCAGTTCATGAATTAATATACACACACACCTAACCTGCATAAAATTTAATTTATAATTATTATTTACAACTTCAAAATCATTTCTCCATTGTCTTAACACACACATGAAATATATAATAGTAGATTAATTGAATGATGAATACTGAGAAAACTCGCCAGATGGCAAAAATCGAAAATCCAGGAGTAGATCTTTACCTAGTTTCCTTAGTCCTAAAACTCTACAAGAGAGTTGACTTGTATTTGTTAAAAACGATTTTCCCAAAATTAAGCAGGGAATAATAAACTGCAATTGTTAATTTGAAGAGATAGTTGTTATTCATTAAAATGGGAAATATTTGAGAAAGAGAAGCAAGAATGCGTGGTGACAATTTGTTGGGAACTTCAACTGATCAATATAATGAAACGCACAGTATGCTTTGCAAGGAAGAACTGAACGGAACCACAAAATAAACTATATGCACATTTCTATGCTACAAGCACATATTTCATCAGCATACCAAAAGCCCGTACTGATGTATTTGAGATGCTAAACATATCGAGTGCAACCAGACAATGTTTAAAACTAGGGACTCACCAGAATCGTTCACGAACTGCCCACAATCAGCGAGCTTCAAAGAGCGTCCTCGGAATGCTAATGAACAGGACCGATTCAACCAAACATTTCAAAATAAAATCCAAACAATGAAAAAAAGAAATCTAATGCAAACAAGGTCACACGTAAACCCTAACCCATGAGAAAATCGAAGGAAAAAAGGTAGCTAAACCTTGAATTTCACATCGTTTTGCTTCCGTCACAGGGGCTAGATTGGAAGAACGAACAGCAGACGAACCACGAGTATCAGTGGCTGTAAGCAGACGAACAGGATTCTGACTTGATTGAGCTTGTTTTCTTGGATTTTTCGGATTCTTGGGATCTCGGTTTCGAAGGGTACGATTTGGGAGATTTGGTAAATATATAGGTTTTGGAACAAGGCTTTTCAGGGATTGGAGCGAGGTTTTGGAATGGGTTTAGGTTGGAACGTGTTGAAATCAGTGGAGTGAGGTGAAAGTGTCCAAGTAGAATAGCTAAACTATATGATATATTAAAGGTAATATACCTATAATAAATGGTTTTAATTATATATATTTTAATAAATATGATCTAAAATATTATTTAAAACACTTATAATTTAAAAAATGATGTCCGAAAGGTTAATGAAATCATCTACAATTAAAAAAATGTTGTTTAAATACTCATAATTTTAATGTTGGTTTAGGTATATTGATTAAAATAAATAAGCAACATTTCTTCTTAATATTTTGGAGTCAAAGACAAGTAAATTTTACTACTTTGGATAACATTTTTTATCCGTTAATATGTCAATGTCACTTAAAAGAAAAAATATTGTGGTATTTTCTTTACATTTTTTCAACATATTAATAAGACATAAATTTAATATCAATAAGATATTAAGGACATACGTAAATATTAATCGTATTGTTATTATAGAAAAATAAGTGTTTCATTAGAAAATATATATGAAAATGCTTTCTAAATTTACTTAAATGTTGTCTCCATAATTACAATGGCTGGGTTTTAATCTTTGAATTTATAATATATTAAAATTGGATTTTTAGATGGTCATTTATATTATAAGGATCATTACATTACTCTTTTTGTAGGTATTTTGATATATATTTTTTAAACTTTTACTTTAATGAAAGGATGTTAAAAGATAACACTCTAATTGATATTTTATTTAGTTGTTAGCAGTAAAATATGTTTTTAAGATATACAAATATTTTTTTATTATTTTAATAACCTAGTATATTAAATTTTATGTCATAAAAACAAGAGAAATTCTTATAAGATTTATATACTAAACTTGTCGAATTTGATGTCATAACAACATGAGAAAGTCTTATTAGATTTATATGCTAAACTTACAACCATGCAAAAGAGATACTCTAATTATTTTTGTTGATATTAATCACCTTTTAAATGACATATAATTACTTATAAAATACATTTTATTTCTTTTCAAGTCAGTTGCTTATAGAAGGAAATTTTTTTAAAAATTATTAAAATATTAGTTTAGTATCTTAAATTTTATGCTATATCAATATATATTAAGAGAAGATTTTATAAGATTCATGTATTAAGATTACTCATGCAGTTTAACAACTTTTTTTATAATAATCATCTCTTAATTATTTAGCCATCAAGTATTTAATTAAGTAAAAGATTGATTATGTTAGTATTTTGGTTACTATATAGACATGAGGTTAATAAAAAAAACCAAAATTTAATAAATGATGAAATTTTGGAACTAACATTGCTCACATAAAAAGATGAGATTGAAATATTTTACAAGTATAAAAATACACAATCAAATTGCTTTTAACCTAAATAATAAAAGTATAATACATTAGATTCAGTATTACCGTACTAACATATGGAATTTGAACAGGAAAGGGAATGGACCCTTCTATTCAAATCATTTTTCTATTATTTTATTGTTTGCGTGTACAGCATATATACATCGTGGGCCTCGTGCAAAATAATATTAATAATATAAGAAAAAGTGTCAGGCCATAAAATACAATAATTTTGTTATTACGGTGCTAATAAATACTTATCACATAACACGGAAAGTATAAGTGTAATTAAAATATAAATTTTTCAATCATAAATATTCAGTAAAAAATTAACAGGATAGATTATAATAATTTAGAAGTATATTGTTGCACTTTATGTTGATTGAAAATTTAAAATATTGATTAAAAATAAAATTATTATTTTAACAAATCATTAATTTAAATATTAAACTAATATAAATATAAAAATATGTATGTCAATAAATGAAGCACTTAGTAAAATACTTATAAAGATTATGATAAATACTAAAAATGTTGTGGAATCAATGTGATTTGACTGTGTTTTTAAAAGTATAAAATTTAAGCGTTACCAATTTTTAAATTTTATTTTATCATGATTTATTTACAACATAATATTTTTTATTGAGTCCATGGTTTATTTGGATCTAATAACACAGACTAATCTCATAAAAATATTTTATTCTAGTGTATAGAGTAAAATAATATTGATTTTTAGCAATAATCAATGACTTAATGTAGGTACTTACAGTAAAGTTATAGACACGTTGTATAATATGATTCATTATATATATTCTTATAAATAGCCACAAATTTCCACTTCCAAATTTCATCTAATTGGGTAACATTATGACTTGTTAGAAGTTTTTCTATCTAATTCAATTACAGATTCATATCAATATCTTTATAGTTAGATATCAATTTTTTCTAGTCAGAACGAGTTTTTTATTCCATTAAATGCCTAACATGTGTCAAAAAATTGCAGGTCGGGGACATTATTATAATAGATCTTAAACCAAACAAAAATGATGAAATAATGAATGGTATTGGATAATATAAAACAAAAAAGTCAAACTGCTTTTTTACAGAAAAAAAAATCACACTGTTATTTCAGGTAATGTTACAAAAAGAAATTGTTGTATTATTTCAAAATAAAAACAGTTAGAAAAGTAAAACAAGTTAATTTCAATTTATTCTTCTTAAGTTAAAAACAATAAAAATATTAATATTTTAAATCATTTAAAAAAATATTAATATTACTTGTACACGTTTATGCATTATTGGTTTGAATGTTTAAAAATTAAATAATTTTGTAACTAATCTATACTTTACCTGCATTAAATGCAAGTTGACAAAAACTATTTGATTACAAAAAACAAAATAGCAATAAATTGAGTGAATATGGTTAGAAAGTGCAGGTTTTAAGTGGTGAGTCTATTTATACAAGTATTTTCTATGTATTTAAAGTTTGATACTTGACAAGGGAAAGGCCAAGCATAATCTACCTTCATCTTCATCTTTTGGTTTTTAGTTGGTAGTGTGATAAGCTTGTAATGAGGGTTCGCACTTCCATGAATAAATTATGTGTTATTGGTTTTTCAAATTTCAAGTGTGTGACGGCAATCAGAGAAATACCGAATCGGCCATAAGTGAAGTCAGTCTCACATGATGGTGGTGTGAGTCAACGGTGGTAGGAAAGGGTAGTCTTGTAAAAAGTGAAAAAGAAGAGGTGTCTGAGAATTCTTTTTGACCCTTTAATCGTCCCTCTCCTTGGCTATTCCTTCCCACCGCTTTCTCTCTATATATTCTCTATAAAGTGGCCAAAGAAGTAATTGCTTCAAACAAACTAAGGACACTGTGGCTTGCACAAATAACATGGCCACCGACATCGACCAAGGAGGCTGCGCCACCACCATCTCCGCTGTGCATCCCGATATAATTCAAACCCATATCCTCACGTGCCTGGACGGCCCCGCGCTAGCTTCAATTGCCAGCACGTGCTCCCAACTCCATACCCTCTCAGAACACGAGCAGCTCTGGGAGAACATCTGCCATGCCACGTGGCCATCCACCAAGACGCCACGGGTGCGCCACATAATCTCAACGTTCCCACGCGCCTCGCGTTCTTTTTTCTCCGACTGCTTCCCTTCATTTGCTGCTGCAGGCACTTGTCGCCACACGAGCATCGAGTGTACGCCGGACCTTGTCACGGCGGTGGACCTATTCCACGGGAGGCAGCTGGTGCTTTCGCGGGTGGTGGAGACGGAGACAGAGTCCGGTTGGTTCCGGTGCTCGCCGTTTAGAGTTGACGTGCTGGATCCGAAGGAGGCGGTGGCGACGGCGATGGAGTATCCGCGGAGCGAGGAAGCGTGCGAGAGGCTCCGGGAGGAACTGAGGCTGAGCTGGATAGTGGTGGATCCTGAGGGAAAGCGCGCGGTGAACGTGTCAAGCGGGAGGGCGGTGTCGGTTGAGCGGCACTGGCTGAGTGGGGAGGTGCGCATCCGGTTCGCGACGGTGGTGGGCGGCGGGGAGAGGGGTTCGGCATGGGAGGCGGTGCTGTGCAGCGTGACTGTGACTTGCGGGAGTGAGATGCAGGTGAGGGAAGCGTGTGTGCAGATGGAGGACATGGACGGAATGATCCTGAATGGGAGGGAGAGTTTGGGGATTTTGCAAAGGGCTTTGGAGGGTAAAAGGGGAACATTATTTGTGGACGGAGAAAAAGATAGATTCTTGGAATTCATAAATAAGAAGACGGAGAGAAAGGAAAGGAAGATGAGAGATGAAAGAAGGTTGGACATGGTGTGCGTGACTCTAGCTTTTTTGTCCTTTGCGGCTATTTCTACACTCTTTTTCTTCTGAATATAATACTATAATACACACCTCAATACCAATATCAATACCCATCTACAAACACAGCCAAAATTAAATTGTACAGATAGAACTAAACCAACTAAGCTCTGTTCATCATGTAACGTCCTATAGTGGTTTAATTACTGCTTACTTAAAACAGTAATCAATCTGCTAATAGGTGGAGTTTGTTAATTAGTGTACTACATTTTGGGTTTAAAGAATAATGTTTTGCTTTGAGTTTGTGCAGCTCCAACTTACTCCAATGGCTTAGTTAGAACGTTAATATGATACTTAGATTCGTTGTCACATTACAGAATAAGGTTGGAAATTGGAAAGGAAAATTCATATCTTACAATGAGAACGTTAATTATTGGACTTCACAAGTAATAGTTGCTAATAAGAGAGTCATGAAGGAAGGAAGATGCAATATCTACTTACACACTTGCGTGAATTAAGACATGTGGTCCAATCTTAATCCTTAAAAGTTTTATTCAAGGAGTGAAGTTGTTGGAAAAAAACAAACTTGTAGGTGAATTTTGATGTATCTTAAACACAAATGGTTGCTTTATAGTGTTGTGGAAAACGTTTATTTTGACACTATTTTAAAAAAACTTTCACTTAACACTGTCCTTGTGATAAATTAAGTGAGGCTGATATGGTAAAAGATAAATTAATAGATGTTATATAAACTAAGAAATGAGTAGTTGATAAATGAGACGTTTTGATAGTGTCAACATATACAAAATCCAATACTGTACTAGTTAGGTATAAGAGTACTTATTGATTAACCTATAATATGGGATGTAGTTAGGGAGACGAGCGTTATTAAGTTCGGTGAGTTTTCTTAATCATGAGAGTTCCTTTATATCTGATAAACAATGAATTCCTAATTTAGATATAGCAATTTTAAGGTTGAGAAAGTATTTTAATTAAGTGACTTAAGCGCTTCATTTTGAACCTGTTGTACAGATCAAAATTAATTGTAGTAATCTCTTCTAAATCATTACATGTAAGAATTAAATCATCTAGGAAGATCAGTAAAAGAATATAGAATTTATTAGCATGCTTGATAAACAACGAATAACAAGATGCAGAATAGGAATATAGTCCAGAAATGAGAAAGTTAGAAAGACTAGAAAACCATTATCTACTAGATCGTTTGAGTTCATATATAGATTTGAATAGTGCACTTGCTTGATATGGACAAGAGGAAGTGATTCCAGACACTGTAGTTAGTATCGTAAGAATCGTATGATTCAAATCGTGATTTATTTCAAAAATCTTTCAAAGCGATACATCTTGTTGAAATCATAATTTGAATCGAAGTTGAATGGTGTAATTCGTGAATCAACTTCGTCGAGCACGATCCGTTCATGTATGCATGCCTTCAATGAACGAAACAAAGCTTTACACACAAAAATAGATGAAAAGGGTGATTGGAATGAAGTTTTCTATAAATTGATAAGTAGAAAGAGAGAGAAGAGGCAAGAAAAGGTTACTCTGTGAGGCTCGCAGATAGAAGACTCCCGAAGAAGAAACTCACATAGAAGAGGCACTGTGCAAAAGAGGCATTATGCAGAAGAAGCTTTGTGGAGAAGAAGCTTCCTGAAAAAGAAGCCCAGTGAGTGGAGAATACTGTTTCTTTAATGTTTTTCCATTATAATATTTTAAAATGCATATTTACTTATTGTGCCAAATGCTGCTTTAACTTTAAAATATAATATAATATTATTTTTGTTAAGTCACTCACACAACTTTAATATTTTGCATTAATGAATGCTTCTTCTGAATTACTGACACACCATTTTATTTTATTTTATTTTATTAATTTAATATATAAATTAACAACTCAAGCTTAATATTTTGCAGCAGTGATTCTCTTCTGCAAGAATCATTGAGACAGCACTTCATCTTTTATTTTGTTTTAATAATTTAACATGTGAACCTAACTTTTTTTATTTTACATTTTTCCTATAAGAAAAATAATTACTGTTTAAGATTTATTTTATTTATTTTTAAAATTTAATTATTAATCAAATTAATATGTATTTTTTATTATATATATATATATATTAATTTTTTATTTTTCAATATAGAATTAGTTGTTGTTTAAATGATTTTTTCTTTATTATTTCTTTTGAAAAAAAAATTGAAGTTACTGTTTAAATTAGTATGTAATTATTTTTATATTTATTTCTTTTTGTTATTATTTTCTAATATAAAATTAGTTAATGTTTGATAATTATTTTTATTAATTTATTTTTGAAAAAATCAGTTTGAATTATTATATAATTTTTATTTTTTATGGAAAATTAGTTGTTTTAAAAAAAATGTTTATTATCTTATGAAGATTTTCACCTTTATTTGAATTTATTAATGGAAACAATGAATCAAACAAAGTAAAAGAAAAAAATAAATATTAAATGGGGTTATTATGAGAGTTTTTGTCATAATAAATATTAAATGGGGTTATTATGAATATGCTTTTAGTCAAGGGTGAGTATTATTAACATATTTGTAAGGGTGAATTGTAAAAATGAAACATCATCTTGTTAGAACAAAGAAGAATGACATTGTTTGTCCCTTTGTTCTTGACAATATTAAAGACATGTTTATGGAATTGTTCAAGAAAATATAAAGTAAAAAAACATGAATAAGATGTTTAAAAGTTGAGTTAGTGGTTTTAGACACTTGTAAGTACGTATATTACAATGTTTTTATCATTTAGTTTGGTAAGAAACTTTTCGTTTATATAAATATTAAAATTTATTGTTGAATATGGAAAGGGTTCAAAGCTCCCAACTTATCATGAAGTTCGAGTACATTGTTTGAGATGGCGATTGATAATACTTAAATTCATTTAGAGAAATATATGATTGAATGGAATAAATGAGTTGTAGTTCGACATGTGGTGATTGAACAAATGGAAAATGGTGTCTCTTGCAAACATTTTGTGGATAAATCAAGTGAAACAATTGTCTTAAAATCTATTTATAGTAATAAAAGAATTTGGAAGAATAATAATGTTGTGCAAGTTGTGACAAATGGTGTCTCTGATTTTGTGGTAGCAAAAAGGATGTTAAAAGTGATCTCCTTGTAATCTCATTGTCTTTATTTAATTTTTGAAGACATGATAACTCTTGTTATTTTATAATATCATTACAAATATATAAAAAATAGTCACAATAATGTATAGTCACTCATTGATCCTAACCTTATTTAAAAAACATTTTAAAAGAAATACAATCAACTGTTATAAGATTTACATCAAATCTTAAGAATCAAAACTTTAGATATAAAATAATGTAGAAGATAATTGATAATTATTGAAATTTGCAAATATTACATTTCCATTTTCATGATGATACTTACTACATTGGTCACAAGTAAGTAAGTATTTACTTTATTACATTGTAATTTCACAATATCTTTAATACTTAATTTTTTTTATCACATTTCATTATTTCATTATGATAAAAACTTCAATTAAGAAAATTAATCTTAAATAAAAGGATTAAATTTCGAGTTGATCAAAGTCTTGATGAATTTTTGGAAGAAGCATCACTCTAGCATATTGGAATGACAATATATTTAAACAATTTTAGTTATAAAAACATGGGATTTGGAATGAATATTCATGTGATGTACCATGCTGGATTGAGTTGACCAGATTGATAAGTGTGTATGCCTTTTTCAAGATCGTTGATTTTATGAGTTCGATAGATTGTTGAGTTGTACCATACAAAATAGATCTTGCCACGATCACAATATTTTAAGGCCCTTCAATTCTCTTATGTATATTTGACTTTTTCGATTCATACTTAGACAATTATTTATTACTTACTATTTAGATTTCACAATCAAGCACGAACCTTCTGCAGTAATTTTAAAATCCATTTTCTTGGTAAAATGAATAATCTGTTATTAACAGGTTATGAAGATTCCGTTCATGGACAATATGATTTCGATAGTTGATCATGAGTTAGATCTTGCCGGCATGTCATTACAATATTTTATGGCTTTCAAGCTCCTTTAATGTATTTTGACTTTTAGATTCATGATTAAAAGATAATTATTTATTACTTACTACTTACACATCATAATAAATGCAGTAGCTTATTTTTATTTTATTTTATTTCACAGAACATAAGTTTTATATTTCCATCTTTCTGCAACTTTTTTGGTACCCTTAAAACTTTTTAACGGATATGACGTCTCGTTAACTAAATTGGTATAATCCCATAGAGAAAAATAATTTCTAATTTTGACCTTAATTATTCTTACAGAAGCAACAAATCCCTGAATTGGATATTTTCTTAAAAGATCACACATGATAATATTGGAAGACATGATGCTTATGAGAAGCAAAGAGAATTCGATTGAAATGAGCTTCCCAACCAACCGATAACACCCTGTTTTATTTAATATAGGACAACGCATCTTCTCAAAATCCAAAGACAAACAACAAATAAATTCCATTTGCCACTTGTACTATGTTAATTGATCAATTGCAATCTGTTTTTGAACCACCAACTACTAATTGACGCATCTATAGTGGAGTACTTATACAATATCTTAACGAAGAATTAATAACTTACACCAATTTGTGGTCAATATTTTCATTCAACACTTGCAAGTAATAAGGATAAGAAATCCGAGATGGAAGGCAACTAGCATGAAAGTTCCAAATCATGTTGTTACTGTTGATACCTTTTACTTTGGTAAGATGACGTATTCGATAAGATAGTTTAAAAAACATCTACCTTTCCACAAAATATTAAATCTACAAACAATAGAAATTGATAGGACAATAATAACCAACTTCAAATAGTGATTACAATATATACATTATAATACATAAATATAATTACAAATTATAATAATATCAAAGCCGTCTTAGCTCAGCGGTAGAGCGCGTGGCTTTTAACCACGTGGTCGTGGGTTCGATCCCCACAGACGGCGTTTTTTTTTATTTTTTTTTGTGAATTGGAAATATCCATTTAGCTGAAATCGTATATTAAAAAGAAGAGTTTTATGACAGTGCAAGCTACATGACTTATTTTATTGTATTCCTTTCAATACTATTTTTCTTATACTTTATCGATTTCATGCTATAATTTATCTCAAGTTTATAAAATGTATAACATGAGAGTATTTTTCGTTATTCATGTATTTTTATTAAGACACGGAAAGCATATAAATTTAAATTATAATGATACTTTTTTTTTATTGAAATAGTTTAAAAGAACATTTAAATCATAGTATTAATTTCAGCAAACTTATATAATTTGTTTATAATTTTTTGATAAAAAACTATATAAATAAAATTTATTTTTATTAATGTATATCATACTTTTGTTTTAAGACATTATCTTGTATGCCTTTTCACTTATAATTATTGTAACACATTCGAATTACGTCATTTAAATATTTTTTAAGATATTAATAATTTTGAAATATTACATAAATTTTTAAATATTAAAGGTATTTATATTAATAAAAATATATTTTTGCATAATTTAGTCAAATTTATACTTTTTACAATTTCCATAATTCATAAAAATATAAATTAAAAACCAGAGTTTTTGAGAAAATAATTTATTTTTAATAAACATACATGATCTATATTATATCTTGTCATCATTATCATATTTTAGTTTATGATCTTATGTTCATTATCATAATTTTTATTGTGATTGGGCATGATACAATACGATCACCGTTTCAAAACAATAATAATTTTTTCTTTATCCAAAAACACTTTTTTCCAATAACATTGTACATTGTTTTGGTGACAACAATAAAATCCTCACAGCCTGTAGTATTATAATTCATGAATCCTATCACTTCCGCTGATAAAAGAAGGATTGATACCATTTTACAAATGTCTCTGTCTCTGCTTCAACCATATTAAACATTATATATATAATATCAAGTGTCTGGTGTTGGTTCGGGAGGTCCTCTGGCAATTGGCATCGCAGCATTACCGTTGATATTGGGCTTTGCATAATCAACAAAGATAACACGTCCATTTATTGTCTGTAAAAAGTTTCTGTTAGTCCTCACTTCTAAGTCCCCACCCAACAAAGAACACAAGACTCCCAAATTTTAATATTTGCACAAAGTAGTGTTTTTTTTCTTCAGATTGGAAGTCGTATCACAGGGTATGTGTAGTCTGAAGTTGAAGCCATGCATGGAGTACAACTTTTTTTTACTCAAAATCATAATTTTTTTTTAAAAAATACACTATTTTAGTGTAAAAACCCAAATTTCATCATTACCTTTCCTTTCATCTCTGTTATGGCATTCTCAGCCTCGTCTGGTGAAGCAAAGGTGACAAACCCAAATCCCTTGGATCTGTCTGACACCCTATCTGTCACAACTTTTGCTGCAAAACAGAAACTCAGCAGAATTGTCAAAGACCAGAAAAATCATACAATGAGATGACACAGAGTGGATTAATGTTAGTGCATTTCATTGTTGATTTGATACCTTCAATAACTTGCCCGTAGTTGGAAAATGCATCTGACAATGCTTTCTCTGTGGTGTAGAAGGACAGTCCTGAAAAACAATGAGGAACCAGCTCCATGGATAAATAACCCCCTTCCAAATTAAGATCGATTCATGCATTTCAAATTAACAAAATGAATTTGAAACAGAATCCGCAGGCTAATTACTTAAAAAATGTTTGGACAAATCTGATTTCCAATATATGAGCATAAAAGATATGCAAGACACAACACTTAACCTTAGGGCATGCTCAGTTCAAGAAACACAGTCTAAATAATTGCTATTGCTGAGAGTATCAAGAAGCTTATCATTCACATCAAGAAGCAAATAAAAAGGCAACATGAAACTATTCTATAGATTTCATCAACAGAAACAAAGGGCATTAAACAGCATAAATTAATTTCCTTAATTTTGGCCTGAAGGAACAAAACATACAGTGATTTCATCGGCGGAAAAGAAAAGGAGAGTTCATACCTCCAACAAAAAGCTTGTAAGCAATTCCTCGGCGAAAAGCTAAAAGAGATGGCGCAAAGGTTTTATTTTTATTGACCTGAATTATTTTTCTCACAGCCGCCATGGAATTCAATTCGATGTTGCAGACAGTGAACAAGGGAAATGAAGAGTTTATGTTGCATGGCATATTCGCAGAGCAAACGGGCTCAACATACACCAGAAGCCCAACTCAGTGTTGGGCTTAGGTTGCTACAGGCCCACCTCCTACCTACGTAGCATGACAAATTCTTCCTGCACCATACCAATTTGAATCTGCACCCTATCTTTCAAATATTCTAAATGTTGGACACGGACGAGTTCGCGGCGAACTCGGCGGTTTTCACGAGGAAGCGGTCGGAGTGGGAGCGAGGGAGACGAGACTGCGGCTTAAGGATGACTTTGAAGGTGTCGAAGGATAAAGGGAGAATGAGTCCACCCAGTTGGTTGACCAGAAACTTTTTTGGCAATGAGGTTTTGATCTTGAAGGCCACTGGTGAGGTTGGGTTTAGAGAACGAAGCCGCAGCTCGGCACTTGCAGTTGAGTGCGAAGTCTATGCGCACATCTGCGGGCTCGCACACTTCCACCAGTGCCTCCTCCATCTACCAAAGCTCGATTCTCTGTCCGGGATTGGGATTGGGCTTGGTAGTTGGTGAGTGAAATATAGATGGAGCAATGAAAATGAGAGTCACGACACTGTGATGTAAACCAAACGTCCCTCAAGGCGCGTGTCCAATTTTTATGGGTTTTCACATTTTTCTAACGAATTAAGCTTCAATGAACAAAAAAAAAGGAGAAAAATCGTTGACATGTGGAGCCCACTCAAACAGTCAGGAGTGCGTTTAACACTGCTATTCCACTGACACGTGTTATAGTCATGTTTTGTAGCATGGGGAAATTCGGTGCACCGCGGGTAGGTCTTTGTTTGCCACATTACATTACAAGCCATTGCATTTGGCGGGTAAAAAGTGTTGCAATGCGAAGCTATTAGTGAGTCTCTTTTTTGCAAGGTTTGCTTTCAAATTCTTCTTTTAAGATAATCAGATGTTTTGCTATTTGGTGAATATGTATGTATATACAGATAGTTGAATTTCTCCTGTATTGAAGATGTTTTACTCACACCAGCTTCTTGCTCGGAAGGCTCCTCTTGGCCAAATATGGTAACTCAGTTTCGATTTATTTCACATCCTGCTTTCCACTCTGTATTTGTTATATACGAGTACGAGCACTATATATCTATTCTATGTAGAAAATGTGATCATGCAAAACCAACTGCATCGTTGTTGCTTCGTTTTTTTATCCGTGTAACCTAATCGGTGATTATGGATTTCAATTTTGTTTAACATCTGCGTTTGTTTCTAAAATGAAAAATAAAAATATTAGTCGCATTCTCACTGGTTCTTCATGAAGGATGGCTGCGACTATGCACGCAAAAAGCTGGACAAGCTCAACATCATTAAGATCTGGTAATATTACTTGTACGTTTTTTTTTGTAGCCTAGAGTCATATACATTGCCAAGGGAGCTGATATATTATTTTTTTGTTTCTTGTACTTCTTTCATAGCGAAGAGATTCTGAACCCATCGGTTCCCATGGCTCTTAGACTTTCTGGAATTCTCATGGTGCTCTCTGTTGATCCAATGCTATCTTCAGTTTCAATTTCTATTTCAGATTATAGGTAGAAATATAGCATATCTCCGCGCCTATACTTAATGTTGTTGCGTTTTTATCAGGAGGAGTGGTGATTGTGTATGAGAGAAAAGTGAAGCTCCTTTATGGTAAACTTTGAATCCCTGTTTTCATGATTAACTTAACATTAAAATGTTGAATGTCCTTTCAGCAAACAACGATTTTATCTGAATTTTTTACTTTTAGTTTTTAATTTTATCTTTTTCAGTGAGTAATTTCATTATTTTTTTTTTCAAAGATTTAAGGAAAATTGTCTGTATATCATTAATCCATATTTAATCTATAGTAACTCTTTCTCTTTGACAGGAAAGAGGCTGTTACTCTGCCAGGGATTAGTGAGACAAACGTGTTTGCTATGGTATACGTACCTGGTCTCACTATATGGAATTAGAAAGGGAAAAAAACTAATCAATAAACATTGAGAGGTTAGGCTAATCCAAACCCTGTTTATTGCAGCGACTTGATAGTGTGGGTTTACCCTTCACTAATAACGAAGCAAGAGAGGACCAAGATCCATCTAAATTTCATCAAGGTTGTCTTCTTTGGATTTGCTAAACATATATGTATAGTTCATGCAAGTGTCAATTTGCTCACTCTTACCATTCTCAGCTGACGTAGAGAATATTACCTTATTTGAACGCTTTGAAACATTCCAAGCTAATGCGGATCCATTAAATTGCTTTGAGAGGTTTAGTTTAAATCATCTTACTTTGTATAGTAGTCTTTAATTTCTTGCAAAATCCATTTATTTTTTTGGATGATTGTGGCAGGTTTGATATTGAAGGAGATGAGGAAACACAGGTAAATATAACTTCTAGAGATCAAATTCCAAGCATGCTTATACCCTCCCTACCTCATGAAGACCAGCCCACCAGAGGTGATTAGGATAATAATCATTTACAATAATGTTGCTTTCGTTTTTAACATTTTGTCTTTTTAATTATTGGACTAGATTTGTACATATAGCTTAAGAATTGTAGGGGAATAATGGACTTTCCATACTGAATTGTATGAACAGCCTGCGTATCACTCCACGTCCGGCTCTACCTTTCCTAACAGAGAGGAGATTTAGTCTTGACAAATGACTATGGAAGATAAAAAATTTTAACTTTTAGTTGGTGGCGTGTAGGTAAAATGTTATTTTAGTATCATAAGTTGACTTGTAAAAGGGCATATTTAGCACAGAAACTGAAGTATTATGATTAGAATTTAGTGATCATGGTATTACCATTTAGTGTGAAGACAATATAAGATATAGTTTTTTCCTTATGAGTCAGGTGAATATTAAAATAGACGTGTTGTGAAAATAATTAAACCTTTTCAATATAAAAAGTAAATAAGAAAGAATGAAAATTGTTTGCTGACATATAACTTGTGCAGCTGATATGTTTCAAGACCTTCCGGGACAACAGAACAATCAACAACCTAATGAAGCCGTGACACCTAGACAGGTACTACTACAATGACCATTACGATGAGAAAAAGAAATGATTGACCTTAGAAATGCAATGCAACAGGAACCTAGAAGGCGAGGACCAAATAAAAGGAAAAGAAGAGAAAGATTGGGTATCGAAATGGATTATGAGCAAACCATTCTTCCTGTTCACATATACCAACACTGGCTTCAGGATGCTTCTGATATTGTCTCGCGAAGGGGAAGAAAGAAAAAGGTTTTTCATATGTTGTTTTCTATATCTGATATTTTAGGAACCAGACAATTTTTGAAAGAAAGATGACGGGAGAGTCCAATATCATAAAAAAGAAGAAAAGAAAAGAGAAGAGAAGCAGATAAAATTTGAAATCTAATTATATTTTCTACAAAATGCTTCCACTATAAAGAATACCTTCTCTCTGTTGCAGCAAACCAATGTTTTGTCATCAACAAAGATAGCCAACCTCATGAAGCTGCCACCTGTTGCGCTAATTGGTGATTCATTTACAGCTGAAAATAATAATATATATTATCCAGCACCTATTCTTGACTTATGGATTAAGAGCATTCAACCACCCCACGATTCACCTTCAGGTGAGCATAAAGTCTCTTTGGTGATCTTAAGAAAGTAATAAACCTTTATATGGAATTTAGCATAAAGTAACAAACTCAATTTTATGCCAGAAAGGATTTCAGCCTACCATCCTCCAGAACCATCATTTTCATCGCCTCAAGGAGTACACAATGGAGATTTCATGCAATTTGTTAGTCTTATACTCCATCTTTTGATTTGCTTTTTCTTTATTTTAGGAGGACATGTAGCTTATTTCTAATAAAATGTCCAAATGTGAAGCCTTCTGAAGATTTTGATAGTAGGCTAGTCTATTGAGAGGGCATGAATCTACTCCGCATGTCTCATCAAGGAAAGCCGGTATTTTTTTTATTGATTTCTATATTGGATCTTTCAATTCTCTAATGGACTTCTATGACTAAGAAAATACGACATAATATGTTTTTTCTAGGAGACAGTGCACATTCCTTTCCAAGACCAGCGTCTGAACATGGTCCTGCCTCACATTCAGACTTTGATTCGGGAAGGTAGTTGATTCAATTTATAACCTATCGCATACTCGTCATAGTTTCAAATGTCCATTCCACCTTGATGTCTAAAGGACAAAAGATATTGTAGTTTTGCATTTGTTGAATAAGATTTGTTGTAGTCTGAAGCTTCAGAAATATTAACAGATTAAAAAACAGAAGGTATTCTCCATCAGCAAACAGCAGTGGAGGTTTTGAGCCACTAGTGGAGGATGTAAATTTCAAGTTAGCTAGGCTTTATGAAGATGGTCCCACGCCTGATCAAGGTATATTACTTGTTAAGGCTTTTTCTAAGATTGGAAGAGGACCACCTGCAGTGATATATTCTTTATTTACTTATGACACAAGTCAACCTCACAAGTTCCTTTTCAGAACTTCTCGTGGAAACAGGACCCACGCAAACGCAAGTTAACATCAATCATCCCAGTGACAGGATAACCTATTCCATACAAGCGTATGAATCTCTTTAAGTAATTATTAACCATCATTACAGATTTAATTTTAGGTAAAATAATGCATATTTGTTGTGTTTGAACAGACAATTGAAGGCACACTTTGACACGCCTGGAACTCCTCCCGTTGAATCCCTCCATAATCTAGCTGCTGGAATGACACGAACATCGGCATCACAACTTTTCTATCAAATTTGTGGTATTTATTCTTTAGTTCCTTTATCTATCCTATATTTAAAATAGGTTTAATACATTTAAATTCTCAATTTTTATTTGAAATATTTAATATTTTTTCAAATTATTTATCTAATAAATAAATAAAAGCTGATTTATGTATCCGGTATTAACTCCGATAATTCTATTCCACACATGTTTGTATGTTTGTTAAATTAAAATATTGTAATATTGTAATATGATCTTTTGTATTAAGATATAATATACATATTACGACTCTTATGTCTTATGTTTGTATGACTGTTATGATAAAATGGATTAAAATATTTATTTTATTAATTAATTAGAAAAGTTAATTTAAGAAAAAAATTATGGATGCTTAAAAAAAAAAAATGGTCACATATTACTTTAAATCTTTAAAATAGTAGTTTAATGACTATATTCACTACGTACCATCATTCAAGCATAAACTAAGACATTTAGAATAATTATGGTAAACTTTCAAAAACTTATAAGGTTTAAGGTTTTAATTCATTAAAAGAATAAAAGTTAAACTCTTTTTCTAAAATCAACATTCTAAGTTATAAAGTCTAATTTAATTCTTTCATTTGCATAGTTCTTGCTTCCGGTGATGCGTTGAAAGTGGAGCAAAAGGTGCCCTATGGAGATATTCTCTTCTCTAGAGGATTAAAGATGTGATGAAGTTTTCAATTATCTATGTTCCTCTAATTTCCTTCTTCTCCTTTGAAGTCTTATTTTTAATGCAACTTATGCTCTTTATCACCAAATTATATTGAAGTATAATTTAGTGTGGAATCATTAGTTATGACATACTCGTTTAAAATAGACATAACTTCTCTCGATTATCAAGGATTACAAAATTCTTCATTCTTATTTTCACTTTCTTTTCTAAATTTTCTCATCATGATTACAAGTGTGTTTATCCTTGAAAATTATTTTATGAATTAAATTTGCATTGCCTCTTCTTTCTTTGTGTTTACGTTTTGTGAAGGTTAGTTGGATGTGTAACCTTGATTCTATTTTATGTCTTATCATTCTATTTAGACTTTTACCACCCCAATTTTGAAACTGCAACTCCATATTTGAACCTGCGACTCCATAATTTTTAAAATGATCACTTTATTTATTTTAATGATTGTTTAATTGTCTGATTTAATTTTTTTCATAACATACTTTAAAGAATTGATGAAATACATGTTAAAACATGTTTTTTCAGAATAGTAAGATTTTCATAATATATTTCAAAATAAGCTTCTTATACAAGACTTCATAATTACTTTTCTAGAACATATATAATACTTTTCAGATTATAATGAGTTTTTCAGAAAGAATTTTTCAAGAATTAGATGTAGGATTCTCCTCTTCTTCTCGAGTGGCGATGGTGCTGAAGCGGTGGTGGTGGTGACGGATGTAATAAGGAAGAAGTGTACGGAACAATTCAGTCATTTAACCTAATTGTGGGTGGGGGTGCAAGTTCAGAAAATGAGGATGCAGGAAATTAAAGCCTTCTATTAAAAAACAAAGAGACTTTTTTTGTGTTTTATGTTTTGTTTTCTAAAGGTTAGTTGGATGTGTAATATTGTCTTTATTTGTGTCTTATTATTCTATTTAAACTGTGTCTTACGGTTGTATTTTAAAAAAAAAGTGGTAAAGTACAATGCTTCATTGAAGAGGTTGATGATGAAGAAAATACAATTAAAAAAAAATTGAATCTTGAAAATCTCTAAAGATAAAAAGAATGGATGCAATTATTGTTAATAATAACATTTTTTTTTCTTTTTTGTGGCATCACATTATTATGGTGTCAGTGTTGTTGAAATTAATTTCATGAGTCATACGACTTTTTGCACACAAAAAAAGTAACAATCGTATCTTTACCTCTTCTTAAAAATATTAAAAACTAGAAAAAAATGAAATTTTATTTAAAAATACGACTTCTTTCTAAAGTCATTCTACCACATATGACTCACTATAATTTAAAAAAAAAAAATAACCATTTCGTTGCTTTTGCCCCTAATTGTATTGCTCACAAATAAGAAGCATCAGTTGCTCAAGTTCATGACGAAAAGAGATAAAACAATGGGTCTTCAAATTTTCACATTCAGCAAATTTAAGGATTAAATTAACATAAATTTTTATTGATTTATATCTAACAGCATGCTAAACATGGGATTGTACATATATCTTGATTAGTCCATAGAGAGAGGACTTGTCCGACAGAACCATAACTGAATTTAAAAACACAGTACATACAACAAAGGGTAATAATAAGGCGACACTGACATGGAAACACTTATCATTGTGCAGAAACATACACGGCTATTTCTACAATACACTACAGAGTTACAGTGTAAAAATGCACATTACTTTCACCATTAGTTTATTTTGTGTAAACGTGGAACAATCTTTAGATCAACATAGCAATTAAAATCAAGCTATATTTTAACCATTATTTTCACTAAGAACTTGTCCACGTATACACACACAAACTAAGTGGTGAAGGTAATATAGTGTATTAATATGCACCATATGATTTGTTAGTATATTGTGGAATTGGCCATTACCGATATATCATGCAAAGTTGTGGCTAAAGCTAAAGACGACGGATGTCTCTATATACTAAGTTACACCTCCTGTTAGACGTGTCGGTGTGTAACTATATACACAACTAATTTATATGCATTTTCCATCCAACCTTCAAGACCTTCAAGAGTTTTACTACTCATGAATGATTCACCTTCAGTAATGCCTGGAACATCATGTCAATGAATTGATCATCCTAACACAGCAAAATTCCGTTAGTAGAGAAACTATATAAAAAGTTAACAAGAGGCGTCAAAATATTGCAAGCATTAGACAAAAAAAGATAAAACAATTTTGTTAATTCAATTTGTAGACCAGAGGTTCAATTCATATTGAAATCAAAAACACAAAAAAGAAGTAATAAAAACATGAAAATCAAAACATGAAAATCTATGATTTCTAACTAAAAATCGTATGTTTATACTAGTCAGGGCTAGTCAAAATTCAATCTCCATCCAATCCAAATTCATTTATTTGATTTAAAATTCATATCCACTTTAACTAGATCAAATATATTTAATTTTTTTTTAAATCCATTTAAAGTGGATTAAATCTATATTAAATTCAGTTTTGTTAATTAGATTAAATCTAATTTGTCAATTCCATTAAATCCATTTTGATAACACAAACTAACTTGGCTCGAACTGGGCGTAAGCCGACTCAACCTGGACGCGGACCAACTCAGCTCTACATCGGCCCAGACCCAGACGACTCGATATCAACTAGAGCCCAGACGAAACAACATTAGTTCGAGCCCAGACGACTCGACATCAGTCCGGGCTCGAACAACTCGACATCGGCCTCAACCTGGACGACTCGTCATCGATTCGAGCCCGAACAACTTGACATCGCCCCGAGCCCGCTCGACTCGACATTGACCTCGACCCGAACAACTCGAAATTAGGCTCAGGCCCACTCAACTCAACTTTGGCCCAGGCACATTCGGCTCGACATCATCTCGGGCCCGCTCAGCAAGACATCAGCCCGAGCTCGCTCGGCTCGACATCAGCTCGAGCCCAGACGACTCGACATCGGCCTGGGGCCGAACGACTTTACATTAGTTTGGGCCCGCTCGACTCAACATTGGCCTGGGCCCAAATGACTCGACATCGGCCCAGGCTCGCTTGGCTCAACATTGGTTCGAGCCCGCTCGGCTCGACATCGACCCAGACTTGCTCGACTTGAATTTGGCCCGGGCTTGCTTGGCTAGACATGGGCTCAAGCCCGCTCGGCTCAACATCGACTTGACATTTGCTTGGGCTTGCTTGGCTCGATATTGACCCAGGCTTGCTCGACTTAATATTGACCTTGGCCCGCTCGGCTCGACATCGACCTGGACATGCTTGACTCGACATCGGCATGGGCCCACTCGGGTCGACATTAGCCCTAGCTCTGTCATCTGGATATCGACTCGGGCCTGCTCGACTCAATATTGGACCCGAAAGACTAAGCTCGACATGGGCCTGGACTGGCACGACTAGACATTGGCATGGGCCAACTCGACTCAATATCGGCCTTGGCCGACTCGGGTCGACTCAATATCGGCCACTCAGCTCGACTTGACTGAGGGTTTACTTGGCTCGACTTTGGCCCGAAATGACTTGGCTTGACTTTGGCCCATACCGACTCAATTCGACTTGGGCCTGGATGACTCAGCTCGACGTGGACTTGGACCAACTTTGGTCAACCTAGGCCCGAATTGTCTTGGCTCAATTTGGATCGGGCCCGAACAACTCGACATCGGTCCGAGCCCGAACAACTCGACATCGGTTCGGGCCCGAACAACTCGAAATCGATTCGGGCCCGAACAACTCAACATCGGCCTTGACCTGGACGACTAGACATCAGTCCGGGCATGAACAACTCGACATCGGTTCAGGCCCGAACAACTCAACATCGGTTCGGGCCCGAACAACTTGACATCGACCTCGACCCGAACGACTCAACATCAGCCCGGGTCCGAACGACTCGACATCAGGCCCAGGCCCGCTCGGATAAACATTGGCACGGGCCCGCTTGGCTCGACATCGACCCAGACCCGCTCTTTTGGACATCTACCCAGGCACATTCGGCTCGACATCGGCCCAAGCCCGCTCAGCAAGACATCAGCCCGAGCCCATAAAACTCTCATTGGTCTGGGCCCGAACAACTCGACATCGATTTGGGCCCGCTCGACTCGACATCGGCCTGGTCCTGAATGACTCGACATGGGCTCAAGCCCGCTCGACTCAACATCGGCTTGGGCCTACTCGGCTCGATATTGGCCCAGGCCCGCTCGACTTAATATCGGCCTTGGCCCGCTCAGCTCGACATCGACTTGGACCTGCTTGACTCGACATCGACCTGGGCCTACTCGGGTCGACATTAGCCCTGGCTCTGTCGTCTGGATATTGGCTCGGGCCTGCTCGACTCAATATTGGACTCGAAAGACTCAACTCGGCATGGGCCTGGACTGGCTCGACTAGACATTGGCATGGGCCAAATCGGCTCAATATCAGCCCCGACCGACTGGGGTTGACTCAATATCGACCACTCAGCTTGACTTGACCGAGGGTTGACTTGGCTCGACTTTGGCCCGAAATGACTTGGCTCGACTTTGGCCCATACCGACTCAATTCGACTTGGGCCTGGATGACTCAGCTCAACGTGGACTTGGCCCGACTTTGCTCAACCTGGGCCCGAATTGTCTTGGCTCAATCTGGATCGGGCCAAGTCAAAATCCAACTCAAAATGCAATTTGGATAATCCAAAAATGTATCCAATCTATATCTAATCCATATCCAATTAAATGGATTGGATTTAAAATCCAAAAATATGAATTTGGATTTGAGATAAATCCATTTAAATGGATTAAAACTAATATGGATTTGGATAATTATGGATTGGATTTTGTAATTTGAATTTGCCCACCCTTAATACTAGTTAGTAAGAGTAGAGGTGGGTTCCTATGTGTCAGGTTTACAAAAACCTTATTTTAGTTACGCCCTTCTTCAACTATTCACAATTTTTTCAAAAATTGCATCTCCGGAATTTTGTTATATGAAACAAAATCTCAATAATAATAATAATTAGGATTAGTGCACACTTCCAGTCTAATAGCAAGCTAAATAGTCATTATTAACTTAACTAGAATATTTTCCACATACGAAGGTTTACGACCCGTTTGGTCTGCTTTTTATGTCTGAATAAGTTCGGACTCTTTAGTAGTGCCCAGACAAAATTATAAATAAAATAAATAGATAATTCAGACGTCTCTCTTGAAGCAACTGGCAACCCCTTAACAATGACTATGGCTCAAACTGGACTTTCTGCAGTGGGAAGAACTCCTATAATCCTTTGTCACACACCCTAATGATACTCAGGAGGACACTGGTAGTCGTTATTTCCCCCTTATTTAAGTTACGCACCAACCCCAAAATAAAAGAATTGAATGACAATTTAAAAATAGAACTAAATTAATACCGGTCAAGAAACACAAGGGAACTAAACAAAGATGGGAAAATAGTGAAATACCTGAACCAATGATAAAAGTGCATCGCGAACGCTATCCCTGCCAATTACAGGTCTATTTGGACTGGAGCTTGGAATAGGGGTAAGAGATAGAGGAGGAATAGGGGGCGGGAAGGGTTGAAGTACTGGTGTGCCATATGGTCGTGGCAGATTCAGGGAATGATTCACAACTGAACTATGCAGCACAGATGAAGAAATAGGTGGAGCTAACAGTGAAGATGAAGTGGATGTGAAAAAAGTAGAAGGCTTAACAAGACTAATGGCTTGATTGCCACTCTTGACTGTTTCAAGAGAGTCAACAGGGAAACCTGATATAGATGAGGTTGAATGAGAGGCAGGTATTTGCACGATAGGTGAAGGAGAAAATAAACCACTAGGAGCAGCAGAAGTGACGGTCGTAGAATGCTGCCTATCATTTTCTACATTGGAAGCATAATTTCCAGTAGCCTTCAATGTCTGCAACAATTGAATTAAAAGTAAATTCTTAAGCCACAGACATCATCATATAATAAGAAGTGAAACTTAACATAGAAATTGCGGAAGTATTAACCAAAAAGCATAGAAAATAGACATTTAACAACATTACATACGCTGAAGAAGTTTGTGAATACAGGATCTTCAACAGAATCAATTGCAGAAGCAGCAGCTGAAGACGATTCTAGAGAGCTTTCTGGTATAATTGACACTGGCTGGTGTTCCTCAAACTCACTGTAATGTATAAAAACATCAGACATTAGACATGCAACTTTTATTACTTATAAATCCAACAGCAGAGATCACTAAGTGGGGGAAATAAATAAATGTAGTTTGAATTTTGAGCAAGCACATTCGTTGGACAAGAAAACCCAAACAAAAGTACTCTATTAAAGTAATTTTTCATTTTGAATAAGAAATTTCTTCACAAATGAAATGTTAAAGTCGATGTTGTTTGGAATTTCAAATATATAAGCAGCACAACACAGTGGTGCAGAGCAATCGACCCCAAACTCCACATAGTTGAACGACATCTCGCTAAATAATCTGTTCTACACATAAATAGGGACACTAGGCTTCTGCAAATGTAAAAGTGGTCAACAATCTGAAATTTTTAGTTGCCAAAGGCTGTCACTCAATCGTTATATCATGATGGCCGATAACTATGCAATTGAAACAACTTCACATTTTATAAAATTTACAAAAAATCCTTACCTTCTGTTAGCAGGCGGTGTTGTAGTTGGAGATGCCTTTGGGTACAAATTAAGTATTCTGTAAATTGAATTTGGAAAATAAATAAGATTATCCTGCACCCAATTTCATGCATCACTAACCAGAAAAATAAACATACACACACAACAGTTTAGACCAGATTGGTTGAAGTTAGCATGCTGTAAGTTGTAACTGTAAATAACTAAAGAAAAAAAAAACACTAAAGTAACTTGAATGGAGAAAAATCGAAAAATATCATACCTGTTAAAAAGATTTGCAACTTCCTCACATTCGTCTGGATTGTAAAACCATATACCATTAACTTCTTGAGCTGCATTCCGATATAATAGGTACGGTTTTTTAAGTTCATACTCAAAATCCAATAGATTCTCCACCAGGTTATCTGTCAAGACTCGGGGCAAAATTCAGAGAGAAAGTTGTTGAGTAGATAATAGATGCCAAAGATTCAGAAATGCGGCAATAATAAATTTTGCATTACCAAAAACAGCATTTTTTACTTACATCAATAATTAGCTTACTTGAATCTAGCCCCTAAACCGTTCTTTGTTTCTTCTAGTCAAACTATTTTTCCGAATAAAAGTAATAGTAATAATACGGTTTCAAAACAAATCTGAACCTGTATTTCGTCGATTCATCACAATAAACTGAAACCGTGGCTGTGAATTCCTGAATCAAAAAAAGAAAATGATGATCGATCTTGGTGCATATGAATGCATCAATGCATACAAAGAATAGCGAGAGAAGAGACAGTGTTGTTGATGAACTCACCTCTTGACAACGAAGAGAGATCCTTCGACATCCTTGCGACTCTACAGTGAGTGAGCAAAAAGATGAGAGAAGAAAGTGCGACGAAGTGAGAAGAGAAGAGAAGAGAAGAACGAACCCACTGGTTGCTTTCGATGTTGAAGTCGTAGAAGGAGACATGAGCGGCGGTGAAGAGTATCTCGTCGATGAATGGATCGATTCGCTGGAGCACGGTGAGATTCAGCACCTTCGTGCTCTGCTGATCCAGATTCGGCGTCAATTTCTTCGTCTGAGACATTTCAATTTCTCTCAAACCCTCTCCCGCTCGGGATTTTATCTTGACTCGTTTCGTTGTTTCTTCCAAAGAAAAGAGACGAAAAGAAGAATTGACTCTCACTCACTCCAAGCAAAGAACAATGTTCGGAGTTTAATCTACTCCTTCACAAATCAAAATTTACAAATCTTGTGTCTTTATTTTTAATCCTAATTCTTAAACAAATATTTGGTGAACAACCACTCTCAAATACAACACAAGTTAAAAAGTTTAGTTATTTTTGCTGCGTATTATGTACCATTTGTTCTTAGTATTTTTATGTAAAAAAAAGAAGAAATATAATCAACTTTTAATTCTAATAAAACAAAATTTAGTAAGTCTTCATTTTATTTAAAGTAAATATATAAGGGTACATTAATTTGAAATTAAAAATAATTAATGCTTTATTGAACTCTGAAAATAATAAATAAATATTTATGAAATTTGACAATTAAAAATAAACGGATAGAAACTTATTAAAATTTATAAGAGATGTATTTGTTTGTATTTTGACAAAAAAATAATTTTAATTTTTTAGTTGGCATCTATGAGTGAATTTTAATTTTAATTTTTTAGTTGCCATTTATGAAGCTCAAACACTCTTTTTAAATAGTGTGTCGACACCGACACTTGTATGACACATGTAGGATACGTATCCGTGAAGTGTAAGTTCAAAAAGTATTTGTTAGATTTCTGATAATTCTAGTACGGTTCTAACACAATTTTAAAAAGAAAAAATACATTAATTTTCTCAAAATTCAAACTTTAGTGTATAAATTGTTATTATGATTATAAAATAAGAAACAAATCTTTGTGAACCAGTCATGAAAAACATCTTTCTGCTTCAAAAAATAATCTCGAACATACTTGTGCACATAAATCTTTATTATCAATTTATGTATCCGTGTGGTATGAATGTCCTCTATGCTGCAAATATTGTTACTAAGAATAGGGATGAATTTGACTGTTTTGAACTGGAGAGATACTTAAACCTAAATTTAATAATGTTAATTACTATGGATTAAGCCGAGTTCTTCAAAAGAAAAATGGGCAGTCACAAAGAAAAAACTAAATCACAGTTTGGTTCAACTTAGTCATGATTCACCTAATAAAACGTAAAGAAAAAACTATAATAAAATAATAACAATTCATTGCGCATTTGCAGAGATGGGATCATTTATTTTTCAATGAGGTAAAATAATATAATTATTTAGCTTACTTAAATAAAGAGTTTAATTTTGATTTTGATACGTTTTCATTATAATAATTTTTACATTATGAATAATTAAAGAAAAATTTATATGACTTTTCAAATAATTACTACATTACAAAAAATTTATCAATGACAAAATATTATGGATGAGGTAATAAAAACTCTTCATATTCTAATTAAATACATTATAAAAAAAATCATATGACTACATATAAAATAAGAATATAATTTTTACATCTTGTTTATTCAGAATCGAAATTTAAATCTAACTAAACCTTATGAAGTCAGTTCATAAAATAAGGTCTACATCCACTTATATGCTACCAAATATCCTTATCTCTAATCAATGAGAGATCTTCAACACTTTCCTAAAGTCGAGACCTGTGAACTCGTACGTGAAACTATATATTTATGGGTGGTTCAATGGTGACCTGATAGCGGGTGACTTGATAAAATCAATATATTTTTGTTAGAATAAGCTCTAAATGACTTTGATATCATAGTAAAATGTGAACTTTAAGTCTAACTTAATCTTATAAAACTCGCGCTTATAAAGTGAGATTTGTACCATTATATACTATGAAATATTCGTTATCACACCTACGAGTTGATAAATCTTGACATGAAAATAATGTATTGGAATCCCACATCAACTATATAAATTAGTTTTATAAGATGTGATATAAATTAGTTTTATAAGATTTTTCAGATTGCAGATTTTTAACATTAACTTTTCCACTATAAATCGATTAGGAATCATGTATGAATAATTTTTAAAGTAATTACTAAAAAAATAGTAATCTGATGGCAATCCATGATTGGATGATTATTCTGATTAAATTATAAGGAGATAAAATTACAGGATTGTAGATTACAATAATGAGTACACTATAAATAATTTTATGTAGAATATTATTTTTAGTGATTTAATAACTGAATTATAATTGTTTATTATCTATATTTTTTGGGTAAAATTTGATCAAAATTGAAGAATTAATATATTCTAAAAGTTCTTATTTATATTTATTTTAAAAGTATTTCATCAATTTAATGTATATCAATTAAATAAAACGATTTAGGTTAAAATAACATTATACATGATAAATTTTAATTTAATGGTAAATTTTAAGATGAAAGACCATTATGATGATTATTGGATAATGAATTTGTTATGTGAAAATATCTAAACTAAATTTTAAATTCAGAATAACTCTTCTGTTTGGGGTGAAAAGAATTGTTTCCAGTACCATACAAATTTCTTTTCGAAGCTAAATAAATAAATACAAATTGCTTTAATTTTATATATAAAGATAAATATAGCGATATTTTGCCTTTAATTCAGTTAATTTTTTTATTTAAGTCTATTATACATTTATTATATTCATATTGATGCTTATTTCTCCATATAAACTTTCATGTAGGAATATTAAAAATTAACTTCTAACAAGAATATGATGAAAAGAACAAGATAAAATCTAAAATACACTCAGAATAATAAAAACATATTTCTTTCAAGCATAGTTATTTAATTTTCCTATTTTTGGGATCTATAATAAGCAATTGTATGTATGGTATGACAAGATAATCAATATATTAGCTTCTGGTATGTACCAAAAGTTAGTTATAAGCTATACCTTACATTTGTTACACAACACAAACAAATAGATCACCCTACCACACCAACACCATATAGTAGTAACACATGCTGCAAAAGAATAAGCAAAGAACATATCGTTATCAAGGAGAGACTCAACTTCAAAACAGAGAGTAAAAAGTGGAGCAAAAATATCTCATTTAATATGATTCCTTTGTCATTATGATACAGTTCCTGGGCAGCCAAAAAAAGATTTGAGATCTCTGACATGCCCAAGTGGTACGCAGCTTACATTATTCTAAAGCTCACAGGAGTTAGTTAGAAAAGGAGAGTTCCAAAAATTGTTGGTAATAACAGAACAACAATTTCTCTTACCAGCAAAAATTGGTGAAACCGACCATTGTCCACATATCTATATGAACAACCTCGCTATTAACTATTACAAGTTTCCCAATAAAAGGAAACAACCACAGTTAACAAGCACTCTGAAAACTTAACACAAGCCACAATATTTCCTCCTCAATCACGTATCATTTATGAATTCCAAGAGTTAACCGAGAAATATTGGGAGGAAAATCCGTTATGCGGGAATGGTCCATCCTCGCTGAGCAAGAGCAGCAATTACTTGGCTTGAAGCCTCTGCTGTGTCATTCAGTGGAGGATAACTCCAGCTTTCGCTTATCTGTATTTTTCGAAACAAAAATAAGCATAAAGCAATATCTATTCAACAAAACATCTATCTGCGACAAATACCCCAAAAATATTTCTAGGAAGTCTTAGAACATGGGTTTGGATTAATTCAATTGCAAAATATTTTATCATTGGCTTACCTGCATTTTCAAGCAATTCCATTATTTTGGTCATTGTTGATCGTTTTGCTCAGGGGGCTCATTTTGGTACCTTGCCTAGTCATTTTACTACTTTAAAGGTTGTTCAATTGTTCCTTGACATTGTTTGCAAGTACCATAGTTTACCTCATAACTTGGTTTCAGGCCGTGATACTATCTTTATTAGCAAATTCTGATGTGGCACTCAATTGTGCATGAGTGCTTCATACCATCCAGAGATAATCGGTCAACCTAAGTTCTTAACTGGGTTTTGGAACAATACCTTTGTTGGTTTGTTCATTCACAGTCATAGCCTTGGGTCAAGTATCTTTTTTATGTTGAATGGTCATATAACACAATTCTCCATTCAACAACTAGTTTTTCCCCTTTCCATATCACATTTGGCAAGCCACCACCTATATCCCTCACTACTTGATGGGATCCTCTCAAATTGAGGTTGTAGATCATTTGCTTTTTCAGATGTAGGGGTTGTTAATTGTGCTCCAGCAGAAACTGGAAAAGGCTCAACGTCAAATGAAAATCCAGGCTGATAAGAAATGTTGTGATGGTAAGTATGTCGTGAATCGTTGGGTTTATGTGCAACTACTTCCCTGTTGCCAATTTTTCTTAACTGATTCTAGTTATCACAAGATGTTTGTTAGAGATCAATGTGAGATCTCCAACATTAAAAACGGTTTTATTCCACTGATGAATTACCTCCTACTTCCCATGATAATCATCCACTTATTCATAGCCTGGCTATATTATAGTCCAAATGGGATCACGCTTCTATTCCACCTCAAGTTTTGGTACTGGTCCAATGGCAGGGTCTTACTCCTAATGATTCAAGCTGGGAGAAATGGGATTACCTTTGTGTTTCCTTCCACTTTGAGGACACGGTAGGTTTCGCTAGGGTAGGTACTGACAAGGAAGCTGTTGATGGGCCTCTTTCAACACCAAAAACAGTCCCAATTGGAATAGGCAAGCCCAAGAGAAATGCAACCAAGCATTATGCTTAAGGGATTAATCATTTAATGAATTGCTAGATATTTACTTTTATGCCCTGTTTGTTATCACGAGTTATTTTGATAGACACACCCAAAAGAACCCCACACAGAACATTACAGCACAACTGGCAACTCACATTCTCCTTCCCAGTGAGTGATCGAGCTACCCCATGCTTTTGCAAAGAATTTTGGAAGTCAGCAAACTTCCAAGTACACAGCTCTGCTCCAACTACATACACAGGCTTCCTGTTGTAAAAGATAGAGGGTCATGAGATTATGGATTTCATTTTGAAGGAATGATTAAACAAGAATTATTTTATTTGTTATCTATTATTGTGAGAAGGACACTCCTCATCATTAATTATTTGATCATACACACCCAGTACTGCACGCCTCACTCAACATACTAACTGAATCAGCTGTGATAACAAAGGCATCAGCCCAGGCTAGATGTCCCATATGTGGATTTGGACCTAAACGCAAAAAATAAAGTACATCAAGCAATCTCCAATACCGGACTGATAAGTATAAATTTCTTCTCTTAAAAATACGGAAAATAAGTACCTTCACCGTCCCATATTTGGACCTTGGGATTTGTGGAAAATTCTTTAACCAAAATTGTGCTGATCTACAATAAAAAAGGGATATTATAAATTCATTGAAACAAAGACAGCAAGTTATTGAGGAGACCTAAACTGAGGACAGCACACCCCCAGGCAACATCATTTATACTTGCCATTGCCAACACCAAATCAGACAAATGAAAAACCAGGAGCATGCTCATGCTTACAAACCAAAACTGATTCACACACGACTTGAGGAATAGGCAAAAAGATTCTTACTAATTGCATAATCATTTATACCTTGTCAGGAGTTCTTCTGGAGAAAGATATCCGGATACTCCCACAGCTCCATAGAACATTCTGAAGCATAACCACTAACTTCTTTACAAGATCTACACCATAGGGACAATTGCCTGACTCCCCCCACCCCCCAAAAAAGAAACTATGATGAAGGTATGGTGCAGTGTGACAAAAGATTTGAAAAAAGAAAGCATGCATATAATATGCGGAGTAAAATGTTGAAAGAATAAAATATCATGCGAAAGGGATATAAACATTCAAAGGTTTTAATTTTCAACTCAACTTCAAAGTTTCAAACAAGTGACCATTGATATACTCAAAAATCAAAATCTTCATTAAGTTTTGAACTATATGCCCTGTAAAATACAAACATTTGAAAGTTTTAAACGAGCCCAACATTGTATCTAGGGCATGCAATTTCTTTCCAGCTATTAAATATCAGGTTAGAGTCATTTTGAAAGAGTCTTCAATAGGCAATTATACATAAATCAGATGAAAGAAGGGCGTTTCAATAATAACAGCAATCTTAATAATTAACACGATAAAATTTTAAACAATAAAACTGGAAAAGCATTATAACTTATAAGTTCCTTAATGCAAAGTAAAATACCAGTAGGTCCCCCAACATTAACCACAAGCAAGGGCTTTGGCAGAGTTGCTAACTCGTTATGCCAGGCAGAAGCAGCAACCCTAAGAGCAACAGAATCAGCTTGATGAAGTGCTCCCACAGTGAGGACCTGTAATAATATAAAAATGTCTCCCTCAAGAAAAAACAAAAATATAATATTTAAACTTATACATGATGGCATAAATGTTATTCCTAGGAAGTGACATCAATAGCCACCACACAATCACTCTACCTACCACATTGCGGCCTGGAGGTTCCCATGGAGTCACCCACCTTCGAAGAAACCAAGGTATTTGCCGCTGGGCATGTGGAGTCAGCGGGTAATAGTCATGGCGTGGAGTGATAACAAGATCAAACCTATTCAGGTGAAATCTTGGATGTTGTATCTGCGTTGGACAACATCTAAGAGAGTTAGACAGCAACACACATAGGCCTTCATCATTACATATTTATGGAATCCGTGCAATTGAAAAACACTTCACTACAACTAGCAATAAAGAGAAATGGCGCAATAGGCAATTTGGTAAAACCTCAAAGGAAGTAAAATAAGCTACAGTCAACAGGTAAGTCTTTGCAAACGTGTGGCTGCAACGTGCTCTTATGAATAATGTTTCTGATCACAATTTATAAAATGCAAGCAACGTACAATATCTTTGCTATTACCGTTTCAAAGAAAAAAGAATCAATTGCCAGTTAACCACAAAGGGCAAGAAAATCTGATAAAAGTCTTGTCCCACTAAGTGAGGATGACTGCATAGATCAGTCAATATCACTGGACTCGGTTAAAAACCAAACCTTCATAGAAATTGGTTATCTCAGCTAAAAGTTATAATCGTTCATTATCATACAAGCACAAAAAAAGAGCTTCGATAACAGTCAATCATCACACTCACACCAAGTTATACTCATATATATATCAAGGGACAATAAAGAATAAGTGAAAAGTTTAACCTGAACAAGAAAAACATTTTCTGGAGCTAACCGTTTAATGGAGCTGGCAACAGAAATGGTGTCTCGTCCAGATGCAACCACCAACAAAGGTCCATCTCTACAGATAGATTGATTGGGCATTTCATTAAATTCATTGTTTCCGACGGGTTTCAATTTAAAGAGACGAGAACAATCACAAGACAACGTACTTGTGAAACGTTTCGCGAGCCATGGTGGCAAGTTGGTAAGCATCAGCTTCCAACACGTTGGATAAGCCTAAACGAAACTATCATCATGGCATTGCATTACAATTCTCAACAACGTGAACGAGAAACAGCGTTATTTACCGATCGTGTGAGGCGTTCGAAACCGCGATTTGCCACAGATCATTCTAATAACGGACTCTAACTTTTTGTGAAGCGAAACCGGAAGCCATTGAAGCCATCGATTGATTCCTCCTCGAGGCCTTGTGACACGCTGCAACCAAAAATCCAATCCAATTTAATACCTATATTACAAACAAACGAAGAAAGATCATGAAAAAAAAAACGCTTACGTATATGGTGTGGCGTTTGGAGAAACCAAGAGCACGAACCAAACCAATGCACTGATTCTCAGCGCCAGCGAAGCCGTTTCCGATCACTACAGCTCGCCGAATTGCACCGTCCAAAATCTCCGGCATTGTTTTTACATCAATTCAAATGAGAGGGAAAAGGGGATTTTCTATTTTCCATGTTCAAGTCCTTTGCGTAGAATACTCGATCCGACCCGGCCCGACCCGGATCAACCCGGCCCAAAATAACGAGTTTAAATTTTGTTCATTCTATATGCGAGAGAATGAGAGAGGAGATTTGGTGTGAGAGGAAAATGTGGGCAAGCGCAGAAGGTGGTGCTCCAGAGGTTAATCTGGAAACTTCTATGGGGTCCTTCACAGTGGAGGTACTTCAATTTTCTCCCTCTTTCTACGTTCTTAGTCTAAGGTCCTAATTTTTCTTTTTCCTTTTCTTTTAAATTAAATTAAACGGTTTTATTGCTACCGTAATTTTGGGTTTAGCTGTACTACAAGCATGCGCCCAGAACTTGCAGGAACTTCATTGAACTGTCTCGCAGAGGTTACTACGACAACGTTAAATTCCACAGGATCATTAAGGTGATTATGTTCGGTTCTTTCTTGTCTTTGGGTGTGAAGCCTCTGTTTGGGTGATATATTCTTACATAGATTTGTGTGGTTTGTTGAGTAGGACTTCATAGTACAAGGTGGAGATCCCACTGGAACTGGAAGAGGAGGGGAATCCATATACGGGTACCTCGCTTAAGCTTTTTGTATTTTTAGTATTATTAGGTTAAACTATTCATTTAATTCTATGTTAGACAATTTTGTTTTAGCAGCTTTATACTGCTGATGTATGTGACAAGCTTCATTTTTATGTATGAGACAGAATTTAAAATGTAGACAATTTTAGGGGTTAATGAACAGATTAACTTTATCAGTGTTGTAGTTGATGAATGATGATGATGGTGATGCTTTATGGCTTTGCTCTTGCTCATACTCATGGTATTATGTTTACGACAGTGCAAAGTTTGAAGATGAGATAAAACGAGAGTTGAAACACACTGGTGCTGGTATCTTATCCATGGCAAATGCTGGCCCAAATAGCAATGGTAGTCAGTTCTTTATTACTCTGGCACCTTGCCCTTCTCTCGATGGTAATTCCTCTGTTTTTTACCGTTCAGAATTTAGAGATAACAAGCCTCTGTTATTAAAATTTATAATCTCTTGTGGTTGTGGATCTTTGTTTTGTAACCCACTGGTATGTGGAGAATTTTCAGCTCTAAAGGATTTTTTTTTCAGTCCTTGTAAATTGAAAATTGAAGATGCACTGCCATAAGTAGCTTTGTGGTCGCAGCTCCATTCACATTGTGCATAAACTGTTACACTCTTGGAAACTAAGAATGATGAATATGATCCCTGTCTCACTTGAGAGATGAAAAAGAAAATGCAAAATTACATATGCCCCCCTTCCTTTTCTCATTTGTCTGAGTCCCAATAATCACAACAATTAATGTAAAATATTCTGTCAGTATGACTACTTTATCATACACATTTTTATAAAAACCTCTTGATCCTCATCAATACAGACTATTAACAACGGGTCAGTCCCTTGATTGTGTCTGGTCCGTAACTCACTTTTCTAAAGAACTCTAAGGCAGAGAATATGAGAAATATTAAGAAGAGAATTTAAGCTTAATTCATCCTCACAAAACTGACTTGTAAGGTGAAAATTGCCCTCACCTATATACTGAAAATTGGTTTTGATATAGATTTCCAACATTCCCTCTCATGCCTAAGTATGTACATCTTGTGCATGGGTCTAGATATTTATGGATGGTCTGATAGTGAATGACACGATAGGCATAGGTTCATTAAACTTCATTATGATAGACTTTAATATTATATTAAGAAGGGAGTTTAAGCCTAATTCATCCTTATATAGTCAGCTTGTAAAGTAAGGATTGTCTCCACTTATATACTAAAAATTAATCTTATCTTTACTTGTGTAGGATCTTCAACAAGAGAGTGTCTTGTTTGTGTTTCTTTTGTTTTTGGAGAAGATACAGTTTTAGGCATTATAGTTAAGCTCATTTCTTCATTCAAGTGTATTTTTTTACTTGTGTATCTTAGGTTAGTTCCCATGACTAAATCCATAAGAAGGCTAAAACGAAAGGGACTCTCTCTCTCTCTTTTAAGATGTTTGTGAATTCTCTAATATAATTTCTGCATTTAAGGTAAATACTCCTACAGTCCTACTGATTAATATTTTTATTAATTACTAGAGTTGACTCAAGTAAATAATTAGGCATAGCCTTGGTGGCATCAGAATGATGAACAGTTCCAATCATATTGTTTAGTTTGTGATCGATTATTTTAATTCATATCAGGAAATGTATGGAATGTCTAATGATACTCAATTCCTGTTTCTGTTCCCTCCAGGAAAACACACAATATTCGGAAGAGTGTGCAGCGGTATGGAAATTATCAAACGACTTGGCAGCGTCCAAACAGATAACAACGATAGGTATGTCAAATATCTTTCTAAGATAACCATTTAAAATATTGTGTTAAGCGTTTTGCTGAATTTCCTGGAGAATGGTGCATTTCACAACTTTTATTTGTATTTCTGAAATACTTTATTACAGGGAAGATAATGGCTAATGAGCGCCTAAAGAGGCTATAGTGTGTATTTTGATAAGTAGAGTACATTTATAATAATGGGGCTGCCATGAAAAACATAATTTTATGAAGAAATTATTTGAGGAAAACTTTGAAGTTAAAATGAGGACTTTCTATGATCTTACTTTTTATGAACATGCATAGAAAAGTATGGAAGCACTTTCTCATTTTCTATTTCTTCAGGCCCATCCATGATGTGAAGATACTGCGTACCTCAGTGAAGGATTAGTAATGGACCAAACTAAACAAAAATGGCATTGAGATACATAACTTGAGAGTGCTATGACGGGTCTTCAGAACTGTTAATTGTATTTTTTTGCACTAATCACTCATATGCTGAAGACTGATTTTTTAGCAGTAGTGTTGGCACTATTTATGGCTGGGAAAGAAATGTTGATACTTCTGTAATTTGTATTGATGGACACAACGTAGAAAAGTGGTACTGGCATGTTTCTATCTGCATATTTCTGGCTGATGTCCAATTCAGTTACATGGACTCTTCGTCCTTTCAAAATTCTTCAACATTAATTTGTCACTATAAGAAAATTAAATTATAAGATTACCTTTTATGAATTTATTGGACACTAACATTCGAATGATACTTCTAAAAATATAAATTGTTATTATGATTATAAAAATAAAGAACTATTTTTTTTGAATTAGTCATGAAAAATATTTTTCTGATAAAAAAAATTAAAACATATTTAGTGTACATAAATCTTTATATAATTCATAATTATATAATATATAGATCTGTTTCTCTTTGTTTTACATTTTATGAATTATACGTATATCTGTATTTGTGTCGATGATACGCAGAGAATATTTTGTATCATTATATAAAAGAACAACTAAATAAATAGTTTTAATAAAATATAATTTTAACTTATTTTTAAAAACAATCTCTACTAAACTTACATGGCATCTTAATTTAACTTTATTATATTACACAATTTTAAGGTATAAAATGATATTTAAAATATGTAAATATTAATTATAAAGTATGCATAATTATGCATAGTTTGGTACGCATAATTATTATGATAATATAAAAAACTTCAATGAACGAATTAATTAAATTTGTATTCTAATTTTAAAAATATATTTTCATTGTTTTATGTATGTATAGATTGTGACATTACAGTTTTTTATTTGATCCTTTAAATAAATTAGCTTTTGTGATATTAAATTTTTAAATGTTATTTTTAATTTAGAAAAGAAACAAATTTTAATCCCCGCAAATTAGCTTTTGATTTACTATGACCTTCTTTACAGGTCAATAGTTGTTTTTGTCCCTTTTTCTATCAAAGATTTGTTAAATTTCTTAATGTCGTGGTTCTTTTCATTTATTGGATTGAAATTTCCAACTCATTATTTTGAACAGTTATGGATTTCTAATTTGAAAACTCTTCGGATTGAAAGTTCTCTAGATTGTGTATTCTATAAGTGAAAAGTAACTTATTTAGGATGGTATAATTCAATAGAGTATTTTCATATTATATATTCCAACAAAAAATTAAGCAAAAAATATAGAGTATTTCTTCCTGCACCCCTACATTCTATGTATACCAGAATTATCCTTGACAATATAAAAGTTCTATAAGCAAAAGATATTTTCAAAATAGGTTCCATAAACAAAATGTTTCCATAATAGAATGATGGGGTGCAGGAAATCATTTGTCGGGGTATAGGGAGAAATCTTTTGAATCGAGAAATCCAAACCACAATATAGAAAACAATTTTTACATAAAAAAAACTTTCAAATTTTACAATATGGAATAAACCCCCATATCCAAAAGAATATTATTGCCTAATATATAAAATAACTTACAGATTGCAAGATCCATAAATTTTAGACTCCTTCACCGTTCACAACAGCAACAATAATGGTGGTGACAAGAACAATTAGGATGACGACGACAATAATGGTGTTAACAATGAAGGATGACAATTGGTGGCAGAGACACAAAACCAACCAACGAGAGAGAAAATGTAAAGAGGATGAAATAAAATTAGGTTTTTAATAATTTAGGATCGTTTGTCTTCTATACATCCCATAGGATGTAGGAAAAAACCATGAGAATGGAAAAAGCAATCCCATTAAGGTATTGCACGTTGAGGCACCTAAAAAAATGGCATTTTCAAAAGCACTTAGAACAAATTGCCACGCTATATCTATTAAAATCAAAGAGGGAATATCCAGCAGGCAACGGCTACCAAAAAACTTGTTACAGACAGCTCAAAGTAGCTTTCACCTTTTTGCACATCCACCGCACTTAAGGGCTCTTATGACTTACTTTCTATAAGCCCACACCCCCTATACGATGCAATGATTGCTTTCAGCTTCTTCCAACAGCAACTATACATCATAATGGTACAACTATTGTAATGAAGTTCTACATCCTTGAATCACTACAAAAGGATTTTCGGATGAAATTCAACATTAACCTTTCTTTTACCTTGTTTACTACTGCGATTTGATGGCCCACCGTTTTCTTCGCAGCTGTCCATGTTAAGCTTTGAGACGGGCATTGTATCAAATCCATTGGCCTTGACAGATCCAGGACTGTCCTCCCTTGAGTTTGCAATCCTTTCTGGCTCAGAATTCTTATTTAACAAGTCACCCATGGCAACTTCTTCTAACAATTCCAGGCGTTTCAAAGATGGAACATCTCCTCTACAATACCTGTGCCACATATTTCTGTAAGTTGACTCTAGACCTAAGATAAATTTTGCACCATCACAGACAGGGGACTTAGACATGAGATCTCGCAGACTCATTCTCAAATTATGTAGTGCGGAAATGTCAGAAGCCAACTTCTGAGCCAATTCAACGTACTCATCTTCATTTTTGGCAATCAAATGCTCCATCCCTGGTTGTAATTAGTAAAATATTTAACAATTTTGCTGGTACAGCCGAAAATGAAAAATAAAAATGATGCTTGCAAAGTAAAAGCTACAATAATAGTGAAGAAATAACAAAGGTAAATTATAATTTTGGTCCTATTTTTTTCCAGAGTTTTAAAACCTAGACTTTGGAAAACCGACCATTTTGGTCCAATCCTCAATTTTTCCTACATTTATTTCTTTTAATCTTAAATTTCAATTCATTAAATTATTTTCCATGATACCTTAATAAAAAATGTAGGTCAGGTGTTCAATTAGGCAACAATAAAGGAAATAAAAGGCATGAAAAATTGAGGATTAAAATAAAATTGATCACAAAAAAGACCAAATTAACGGACCGATAACAAAAAAACATCAACAGGAACCAAGAGAAGCCAACACAAGGCCAATATCAGGTAATAGAGGAAACGTTTGAACTTTGAAGTTCAACAACATAGAATACTGATGTAGATTGGTTTGTTATATATCAGATATTACCGATGGATTTAGATTTGAAACTATAACTTTTTTATTCAGCGTTATGTTTTTTCCTTGAATTACTAGTTATATTTGTTAAATAAATAAAATTCATAATAGAAAGGATAGTATTGGAACTAAAAGTCCCTGTTACCATATGTTTAGCAAACTTTGTAAGTTATTAACGAGTCACATTTCCTCCGTATAGTGAAATCTTCAGTTATTTTTCTGTACATATTCTTTTCTCTATAATTTGCATTATGTAAAATTCTACTTTAGAAACAACTACATTACAGCTAGTATCAAAGCTAGAACATACACAAAGTTCAACGTCAAGAAATTTACCAGCAAGAATAACTTCAACTTGCAGTAAAGATGTTAGCTCTCATGCAATAAGCATGTGAATTGGTATTGGAAGGACAAGCAAAGTTATTAGCTGTTCTAAGTTGCACAACAGAGTGCGATAATGAAGAAGGCACATTGCGATAGGTTATGAAGTTTTAGAGAAGTCGCTGGAGAAAAGATCACTGACAAGGTTTAGGAAAAGCTAGAATGTAGGTACACGACAAAGTCTCTACACAATCATTTATGTTTGAAGAAACAATATACCATGCAATGCAAATACATGAAGGTGGGTCCATTCATAAACATATTGACAATTTCAACCAAATTATTCTTAGTTTAAAAACCATTCATGTTGCACTGCATGACGAGGACAAAGTTATTCTTCTTCTAAGTTCTTTGCCAAGAGCTTATCAAGACAATTTAGTAGCCACTAATTTATGGTTTTAGTTCACTATCCATGAGGAAGTACATGGTTCTAGCAAAAAGGTGGATCTTGAAATAGATTCTCTTAAACAAGAACTAAAGGAGACAAATGAAGATGTCCCATCAATAGAAACTGAGTATGTATTGGCAAGGGATAGTTCAAGACAAACTAGACCACCTAGTGAAAATTTTGTTGCTTTTGCATTCAATATGGCAGAAAGAATTGATGAAGAGGAACCAAGTTTTTTTCCGTAAAGCATTTAATTGTGATGAAGCATCACAAAAGATTGGTGCCACGAAAGAAGAGCTTGAATCCCTCTACAAAATCAAACTTCCAAACTTGTTGAGAAACCGATTGGTCAAAAGGTTATGGAATGTAAGTGGATACTTAAGAAGAAAAATGAAACAAGATTCAAAGTAAGGCTTGTACAAAAAGGCTTTACACAGAGTAATGACTTTAATGAATTTTGTTTATTGTTGTGAAGCATAGTTCTATTAGAGTGCTTCTTACTTTGGTGTGTTTACATGAATTGGAGTTGGAACAACTTGATGTGACGACAACCATTCTCCATGGTGATTCGGAGGAAGTGACATGCAACAACTAGAGTGGTTTGTCATTCTTGAAAAATCAGATCAAGTTTGTTTGTTGAAGAAGTCGTCTTTGTACGGTTTGAAGCAATTAACTAGACAAAGGTATAAACGATTCAACTCATTTATGATTGACATTGGTTATATAAAAAGCGAGTATCATAGTTGCGTTTATCATAAGAAATTATGTGATGGTTCTTACAAGTTATGTGTACTCACTTCTTTATGTTGATGGCATGCTAATTGAATGTAAGTCAATAAGTGAGATAAACAAGGTAAAGACACAATTAAGTGGTGAATTTGAGATGAATAATTTGGGTCTGACAAAAAAAATCATTGGCGAGGAGATCATTTGAGAACGAGAAGCGAAAAGATTGTGTTTATCTCAAAAGAGCAATTAATAAAGAAAGATTTGTCTCATTTTTTTCTTGAATTATGTAGTTATGTCTGGTAAATAAAGAAAGCAATGTTTATCATAAAAAAAACAATTAATAAGAATCATATTTCCTTCATAGAGTGAAATCTTGTGAAAGTTACTTTGTTGTACATATTATTTTCTCAAAAATAGAGTTTTTCTTCTACAATTTGCATAGCGTAAATTTTTACATTAGAGACAATTACACTACATTTAGGATTTATTGTGTCTAAACAAAAGCTAGGCCAAACTTTTTTTAGGTGTCTATTGTTAAGGATTACTTTGCGTCTAAATTGTACTTAAACCAAACTTCTCTCTTCCTATTCTCTTGACCATCTCCTTTCTTATCCCAATCTTTTACCAGTCAACACTTTTTAGCCTAATAAAACAAACTATAAAATAGCTTCTACTTATTGACCACCATTATATGTGGTCCATCATACACAAAATTGTGAGTTGTGAGATTTATCTTGGTTCATCTTGTTATTATACATTCCTCTTTACCTAAACATTTTCCCGTCTCTTTCAAAAAATCCTTTGATCATTGTTTGTAGTCTCCAAGTACTTGTGTTTATTCTACATTCCTCTTTATTGAAACATTTGTCCCTCTCCATTAGCCAATCCTTTGGTCGTTGTTGGTAGTCTCTAACAATCCCTCCATCATCTCCAATGTGTAACCGTTCCTCAATGTCACCCTCTACAACATCAACAAACCTTTTGGCACCTAATCTCCCTTCAACGCACAAATTACACTTCGTCCCTCTCTCCCTCCCTAAAATATCTTGCAAATGAGCATTGTGGTGGGGTCCCTACATGTGCGATAACAATGAAGTCTCTAGAATGCAAATAGTGACAATCCCCTTTCATCATAAAAGCTTGTGAATCTACCATAGTCAAATAGAAAAACTTACCTAAAAGACAATTGCATTTGCATTCTATTTGCCCGTGAGAGCTTCTTGAACATCAAATGAAATCTACATTTTCCAACAAATCGTCATCAAATATTCAATTTCAGATCTTTGTCATTGAATTGCAATCTCTAACATTGAAACCTTGACATTCTTGTGATTTGATATTGCACCATCTTCAAAAAGAAACATTAGTTCTGGAATGGAATTATTCTTTTGATATGTGAATGTTAGTTTTTTGTCTTGGAAATCTCTATCCCCCCTTTTGAGTAACAAGTAGTTTGCAAGGCAAAGGGAGATCTAAGAAGACTTTTGCAATGTTTTGTTGGAGAGTCACTCGAGAAGATGTTGAAGGAGGAAACAAACAAGATTGGAGGTTTAGCAAGAAGGAAAATGGAAAAGGACAAGATTTCATAAAGAGGTTTTGCAAGACTTCAATTAATTCACAGGAAAAAAAAAGAGTAGGATGGACTGCCTATGATGGTGGTCCACCTTGGCCTTAGCCTATTTTTAGAATTTATTTTGAGATTTAACTTTAAACCATGTCAACAAATGAAGTAGGCTATATATAACCTAAAGAACTATATCTTTGGATTTTGCTTCATCTTTTAGACTTTTGTTTACTAACTTTTATCTTTTTATTTTTTAGTAGATTTTGTTGGTCTATTCACTTTTCTTTTTAGTAGATTTTGTTGGTCTATTTGTTTTTCTTTTTAGTTAGAAAAGCCCACCCTCCTATAGTAGTACTTTTAAGTTCATTTGTAAAGGTAGTATTCTACTTGTTTTCCATTTAGCAAAGCGAGAAAAGACAAAAGGAGGAAGAGCAAGATCTTTTTCTCATTGCATGAACATCTAGGTCAAAGAAGCATTCGAAATGGACTCCACGTTCATTTTGTTGGCAAAAATGA
Source organism: Phaseolus vulgaris (assembly GCF_000499845.2). NCBI lineage: Eukaryota > Viridiplantae > Streptophyta > Magnoliopsida > Fabales > Fabaceae > Phaseolus > Phaseolus vulgaris. The sequence continues at coordinate 45,128,654 of NC_023759.2, read as the reverse complement.
TCCAAAATCCATCTAGATTTGGGGAACCCAAAGAAGTCTTTTGACTTGGTTCATAGATTGAATCAATGATAAATAGAAAAAGAGATCTCGTTCATCTATCTTTCCCTCAAAAGGAAAAGAATAGACAATCCCTCAGATGTCTATGTATCCTTTATCCCCATCTCCAGTTGATCAGACCAAATAGAAATACTCAAAGCTTTTTGTCATGCTATTGTCGCACTGGTGGGGAGCGTAATGGCTTCCCCACAACAGATGATCAAGTCATGCCATACCTATGGGTCATCATTTATTGCACCACGTAGTCCGGCCAAAAATGCAAGAGATCATACCACTTATAGGAGGTTTGTGACCCAATTTAGTGAAGAGGAGGTTAGTGAAAAGGATGAATAATTTTTTAACTATGAAAGTGATGAAGATGAGAGGAAGTGCAATGTCATTGCAGCTGAAAACCATGATGTTTAAATGTTTATAATTGAGTCTACTAACTGGCTCTCGTAGGCTTGAACTTTTTAATTTGATTTCCTTTGCTATTGTGGACATCATGTTTGTCTGTTTTGCTGTTTTGGACCTGGTGATTGTCTTTTTTGCAGCTTTTACTCGGTCAAATCACTTGGTTGGTCATGAAACTTAAACAAAATATTTTAAATAGTAGGTGTTTTCTCCATTTTTCAGCAAATAGCATTCCCACCACTGCTAACCCACTATAGAAGTTAGGGGGCAGCCTCAACACTATCTGCCATATTGACTACTATGAATGCAGCACACATGAATTAGAATGGTGGTTATGGTATACAAAAATCTAAAATTGTAGAAGAATATGCATATATTGACAATAAATAAAAACTATGAAGAGCTTCTTACCAACTTTACTAAGAAGACTGACACCAACATTGTGTGCGTGTGCTGAACCAGCCATAGTGACACATGGAACTCCCATATATAAAGATTCACAAGTTGTTGTTGTTCCAGCATATGGAAATGTATCCAAACTACATGAAACAAGGCATGAGATTTGTTACAAGGTATCACAACATCAAACAAAGTGCAAGGTATCCTTTTACCAGAATCAGAGATATGTCTTTCATAGTTATCATTTTTTCTAGAAATACAAACAATCAACAACAAAATAATAGAATATTAATCATGATTCACTAAAGATTAAACCCACTGCATGTAGAAAACCTATGATAAAAAAATCCTAAGCACAATCTAAATGACAATTTGTCATGGCAAAGACTACAATTGAGAACAAAATAGGAAGATTCGAACCAAAGACTTGGGGATTCAAGGGATGGAAAGGTTTATGAGAGAAAAAAATAGATTGAGCTATTTGGTTGTTGAGGACAAAAGATGGCATCAATTGACGAGATAGCATGCATTGAGAACAACATCACCCAAACATGACCATAGTGTAAAAGAGTTTGAGTTGTTTCAATAAGGCATCTATCATTGCACTTCACCACCCCATTTTGTTGTGGGGTATATGGCTATAGGAGGTTTGATGAAGAATACTGAGGGAATCCATGAAAGTCTGAAAAGAATATAAGAGGTATTCACAGGCATTATCACAACGGAAATACAAATAGAAACCCCAAATTAATTTTTAACTTCATTATAAAAGGATTCAAATATGAAAAAAAAAACAAAACAATTTTTATTAAAACAACCAAATACATCCAGGATAATCAATTATTAAGTGAACTAAAGCAAAAACACAAAGATTTGTTGGACTCATAGGAAAAAGACTACAACTATGTTTTCCTAATTGACATGACTCACATCACATGACAAAGAAGACAACTTAGATAGACATGATACAAGGTGTTTAAGTTTGGCAATGCTAGGATAGTGTGGTTATGGTAATCACGCTGCAACCTTCAACAAATGAGTCATCGAGGGAAAAAAAAAGATATGTAAAGGGACAACTTGCATGACATAACAAGCACCAAATAAAGTTCAATGTCGACACAGTCATTGAACCCATAACCTGGTCTGAAATTGACAAATATTTGCTAGGAAGCCTATACAAGGGGATCAACACAAAGAAGGTTTGTCGTTACTTTAGTTCTTGGGTAGGAGCTACAAAAGGAGGAACATTTCATTGAAGTCATGTAGAAGACCATGAACTTTTCCCAAGTACTCGGCCATCAAGGCATCTAGGATGATGATAGTTAGAGATTTTGGCAAACGCTATGTAGACGTTGAGTATCATTGGTGTATAACAACCACATCAGTTCCTAAATTCCAACACATGTATCATAAGCTCCAAAAGGTCTACTTCAAGGAAGGACAAGTAAACGACTTAAGAATGTACATGAACTTTAGACCAACGAGGACAATCTTTTTCATCAACAGAAGTCATTCTCTAGGTTAGATGGTAAACATAATCATGTCCCTTAAGTCAACTTTAAATCATTGGCCCATGTGTCATAATTCCTGTCATATAACTTATCAACGTGAATGGGACATTAACTAAAGTAATAAAGATAGAGGATTCAGACCTAACACTAACAGAAGTCATGCATGAAAGAGAGAAAAACTAAAGCATGAGAAAAATGTCACCAGAAGAGAGGAGATACGTATAACAAGCCCCAATCACAAAGTCGGGACCAGATCATGAGAGGGGAGACTAAGGTGAGTCCAAAACCAATAAGAACAGCAGAAACAGTGGCCAAATGCACTACCACATGTGACAGATTACAACAAAGCGAGAGACAATATTAACAGCAGTGGTCACTTGGGTAGGGCTACTCAAAAAGCTAGCAACTACAGCAACAAACGAAACGACAATGGTAGTAGTGAAAATGGTGGAAAACGGCTGGAAAATGCACAATGAAGAGGGGGGATGCCAAAAATTGGAAAGAGACAATTTCTGGAAAAAAAATAGACATCAATGGACATTGGGTCCACTAAGAAAACATGGAATCGTATTAGGCTTTAGATACCATCTAGAGATAAAAAGATATGGAGTCATATGAAGGAATCCTTGTGTGTCTAGAGCAAAGCAAAGGAACATTATGTGTATGTGTGTGTGCATAGAATTATTCAACAATGGACCTAGGCCCATATAGTAAAATACATGTAGCAAAAACAATGCTAGATGTATGCAAACCTAAGAAAATCCGAGTCAAAGCAGCATTATAAAAATACTCAAGGAATACAAAATAGAGATATTACCTGATGTCCATTAGAGAATAGGCATGCATATGATCATGGTTAAGAAGAATAAGGGGCAAAAGATCAACACGTAGTGGTTCTAAGCCCAACTGCTCCAGTGTTGAAAGGAATCTTTGTCGCACACTGTCACAACAAAATGGTTTGCATTTTACCACGAGGCGGGAATTCGGAATTGCACACAATATCCTTGCCCAGACCTGCAATACCTTTGGTGTAATCTGAAGAAATAGAAGTACACACATCAGAAACACATGACTTATTATCTTTAACAATTTGCTCTTGGTAAACAAAGAACAAATACATAACATATTTCAACACATAATCGTACCTTGGCAAGATTGTTGAAACTACCAAATGTGATGAAGCCATTAGAAAGTGCTGGAGTTGAAGAAACAGGACCAGCCTCAGGGGAAGGGGTGTAACAAAGGAAACATTCGGGCAATCTAACCAACTCCTCGACGTGTCTATAATTAAAGAAAAGTACTATAAGACAATAACCAATAACAGGACTTTTATAAAAGTGTTATAGTATAGGTCAATGAAAAGAAAGTACTGAAGTTCTTGAAGAGATCTACTTCTGCTTTGTTTCAGGAGGGTCTGCCAGAGAATCGGTGATTCTATAATCAATTGTAGGCAATCCTGTTGTATTGGGATAACCAATCCAAGTCACCTACTTGCAAAGCAACACAAGTCACAATTTTGCATGAGATTAAATAAATACACAACATAAAATGATAGCAAATGGCATAAAGAATGTTGCTATGAATGATACATACCACATCATATCACAAACTTTGATAACTAAAACATTAGTACTGCATACATACATTGACATTGTCCTATGTTTCATTGAAATAAAAAAACAATGACGTACATACTTTGTATATATTCAGAATTAATTTACTAGAAGTGTGAGTGTGTGTGAGCAATGTATGGATGTATGCAAGGACATCTTCAGGATTTTGGCCTTGCAGCTCATCAAATATTAACAAATTTAAGTACATTGACTGGTTGTGGAAAGACTTGTTCATGCTTCAAGGACAGCCCTCAAAATGAGCACTGCTTACCACAAACAAACTAATGGTCACACAAAAGTGGTCAATTTCTATTTGGAGACCCTTTTGCACTTTTCATGGCAGACCAACCATAACAGTGGGTGCATTGGCTTTCACGGTCAGAATATTGGTATATCACCAATTGTCATGCTTCCAAAAGGTGTTTTGAGGTTGTCTATGGCAGAAAACCTCTTCTGATATTTCGATTTCTGCCAGGAGATATAAGAGTGGAAGCTGTGAAAAGGGAGTTGATAGATAGAGATGAAGCTCTGTAGAGAAGCCTGCTCTGCAGCAGTAGGAATCATTATCCTGCTGTATTTTCTATTTCATTTTCAGGAATAATACATATATTTTCTCAATGTGTTTATTCTTGTACATTTGGGTCTCTAACATAAACACATCTCTAAACCATTCAATTTGAAAAAATTAAAATCATATAAATTCACAACATAGGAAAAATGATAAGTTTTTAGTTAACAATCCAGCTGCAGCATCCAAATGTTCAGCTTCACAAGATCAAACATCCAACTTAACAAAGGTTGAAAGGAAAACATAGATAAAAGAATATAGTAACAAAGGAAAAACATGCTGAAAAACAAAAAGAGCAAGTTATATATAAATATGCTAAAGCCTAAGCACACCTGAACAGGTGCAGGTCGACATGCCATCATTCCTAATTTATTGTTTGCGGTATGACCTGTAAGTTCTACCAAAATATCAACTTGATCTTCTCTAACCATGTCAGCAACCTTCTTTTCATCAATTCCATAAATGTCTTTCCAGATACCACCCTTCTTTGTAACTTTCTCTCTAAATCTAATGGTTTTTGCATCTGCCTACAACATGAAAATCAAATCCAAAATATATGAAAAGTGAAGGAAACAAAGATTTATGCTATTACAAATTAAAAAGACCAGCAAATTATGTTAATGTAACCAAAGTCAGAATGTTAACCCTAAACTCTAAACCATGCTAGACATTAGTGCTGAGCCATCTTGATAATTGGTTGTTTGGTAAATCGTAACAGCTGATTCCATGAAATCCTATTCCTGAACTGCTAGGTCATACTTATTTTTGCCTTAAAGATAAATAAAAGCTTAAAAATAAGTAAAAGTTGGTTGTTAACTTTCACTTTTTCTTAACTCTTTTAAAATTAAAAGCCATAAAATTTAGTTTATTCAAAATTAATATTAGGTGGAATGAAAGTTGAATTAATTTGTATAAAATTTTCATTATAAAAATAATTAAATAGAGATTAAAACCCTAAACCCTTAACAACAATAAAACTTTTTCTGTAAGCATTAAAAAATACTTTAATTGAGAAAATGTATGATCTTATATAAAAATAACATAACCAAATTCGTATATCAAGATGACTGCAACCATGGCGGTGGAAAATATGTTGCCCGTGACTTTCGGAATGTGATTCTTCTATGGTTTGTCAAGCCTTTCAAAACTTCCAAATTATTCCTTGGAATCTTGGGGCAATGGTTTAGGTGTTTAGATTTACATAAATCTCTTGATCTCAGGGTTTCTCACATCTTCTGAGAAGGCAACATGGGTGTTGATTGGTTAACTACTTTGGGGTGGAAAACTGGATTGAGTTTTCTTGGTTTAATGTTTTACCTCTTGTCTTGAGTCTTGATGTTTTTGAGGATTAGATATGGCCTTCCTGAGTTTAGGTTTGGCTAAGGGTTGGGTGCTATGTGTTACCATGTTTTAATGGGTTAGTTCTTGTTGAGCTAGAGTTTTGTCTTTGGGTGAATTTTCTTTTGCATAGGTTTTGATGTTGTGCCCCCATGTTTCTTGTGTTCCTTTTTTTTGTTTTCATTATGGATTCTCATGTATGATTGTTGAGCTTTGGGGTGTCAACCTAATTGGGATTTTGAGTCTCATAGTAATGCCCAACATGTGTTTTATGAAAAAAACATAACTATCATGGTCAATAATTCATATATATAACAAGAACTAGATGCATGAGCATTACGCTTCTGTTCCTTGTTCGCCCCCACACATGAAAAAAAAAAGAATTAATTTTGGAGGGACAGAGTAGGAACGGGGGACAAATAAAAAAAGCTGTTGAAAGAGTGAATTTGGGAAAAGGCATACAAACAGCTGGTCAGTGGAATCATATCAGCCCAAAAGGAAAATATAGAGGCAAGTGAATAAGATCTGTGAAACAGTACTCGTCGGTGGTAAACAATAACACAGACAGGAAATAACCTCGCTGGAAAATTGTTAGAGTATCCGTGTGAACAGTGATGGCAGGAAAATCAAAACAGAAACCGGAAAACACAATTTCTAAAAAATATTTACTCCGCGTGGGCCCAAAGGGAAAAACACAAATTTGAGTTGAAAGAACTAGTGAGAAAACAGGTCATGGATGATGGTACAGCTCTAGTGCCATGTTGAAAAGAGAGAACCCAAGAAGAATTATAATAAATTCCGAGTCTTGGCTACAACATGAATACTCTTAAAAAAAGGTACAATAATAAGAAAGATACTCTATCTAATTATGTGAAATATGTGGTAAGATATTTCCCTATCAAATCATACCATATCTTCTATTTGATGTAGTCAAATCATATCTCTAACAATATATACTTAGTTTTTCTTTTTATGATAGGAGTGTTTGGAAAGTGTTTAACTAAGAATAGCATTAACCAAGATTATATATATATATATATATATATATATATATATATATATATCAGCTCATTCACACTACTCTTGCTCCAGCTAAGCTAAATCGGAGAGATGTCAATGTAGTCTCAACCGAAATTTCTTTTTTTGAATTGCAACCCTGTTATTCATGTGCAACATATGTTGAAAACATATCCAACAAGTGTCATATCAAAAAAATCTCTGACACGCCAACATGTTCAATAGAATTGTCAGTGCTTCCTAGAGTATGATGGCCGTAACCATGGCAATAGACCTTTTTTTCTGTAGAATATCCATAATTAAGTTTCAAGCTTCCATTTCATATTTTGTTTGGCAAGCAGCCAATATCAGACTCTTGTTCTTAATGAATATTGGCCAAGTTAAAGTTCTGCATATTTTAACACTGTATAACCTAACAAATCAATAATGATTGAGAAACAGAAACCAAAATGGGGAGGCTTTTCTCCTATAAAATATCCAAAATTAAGTTTCAGGTTCCATTTTACGTTTATCAGACTCTGTTGCTTAACAAATATTTGTTCAGTTAAATTCTGAATATTTAAACATCGTACAACTTATCAAAAATAATTACGCTTAGAACATAACCACAATGGAAGGCTTTTTTACTGTGAAATATCCTAAATTAAGTTTCAAGATTCCATTTTATATTTCGATTGGCAAGCAGCCAATAAATCAGACACTTGTTGCTCAACAAACATTTTCTCAGTAAAAATTATGAATATTTTAGCACTGTATATAACCTAACAAATTAATTATGATTGCAAAAAAGAACCACAATGGGGAATGAAACCTAAGACCAATTTTCTTTTCAATTGACTATATTTTATATTCAATATAAATATCTATGGATCCATAACAGTTTTCCTATTGGAAAGGATCAATAACTAACTGAACAACAAAAGAAAATCCTTCCACTGGGTCACTTTGGTTTCCAACAAGGTAAACAGTTCCAAAAGCAATTATTTCAATCTACTAGACCATAGATTGAGAATCTTTCTCCTCCTAATAATTTTAATGGTCACCCAGAACAAAAAAACTGTTGGTTAAGGAGAAGAAAAAGCAACCTCTACCAATATTAGTTTTACATTTCCAATATGAAGGAGGTGAAACATAGAAAAATATGCATCACTGTAAGCCAACCAACTATGAATTTTGTTGATGTTTGAATTTCAAGAGAGCATGAGAATATATGTCATGTGAAAAGCTTTGAAACCGCATTAATATAGTTTATATTGCAATTTGTGTGTGTGGGTTCACAATTGATACCTTGACAACTGCAGAATAAACGATCACTTTGAAATTGGAGTAGTCATGATAGACAAGAGGTGCTTCTATGAAATACGACACAGAATGAGTAAAATAATCAGGTGAAACATAGCCTATCACAAGGGGCCGGTCAGGATCTTTTGTGTTACCCCACGATGTGTAACGTGGATATAGTCTCATGAATCGACTACCCCAGTTCCTGCATATAAACATTTGATTCATTATAGTTTACATGTTACAAATCCAATTTTTGCACATAATGTATATTGCTACACAAGAACTGTAAATGTTACAATCGATGAATTGGTAATTGAAATTATCCTTCATTAAGAAACCCTGGAGCAATTCGATAACATAGGAAGCATTGCGTCCAAATTCATCATAAATTAAATAATATTAAATATTTCCTAAAGATTTATGTTCAACATAAAATGGAAATTACTATTCTGAACTCACAAGTATTACCCTATCTTGCCACTCTTTAGGTATCAAACTAGCACATTCCTTCAGTGCAAATAGATATTTGAGAAGTCCCAGAAAACAGCTTATATCACAATGACAAAGTGATCACACCTCATGTGTCAAACAGTGCATTCACTTTTAGATTGGATAAAAAACATTTCCCTCAAAAATTTGCGAACAAAGAATTTTTGAGCTTAGAAGTTGATAAACACCAAACTTTTGGTCTTCAGAAAACTTAAAGTTTTGAATTTATAATTCTGTGCTTCTTTCCTAACCGAACCTAACTAGACAAGCATGTTACTTGTTTACTCGTTCATGCTTCAAACACGCTTCAAACAATGCATTCAAGTCTAGAAAGGATAACAAACATTTCCCTCAAAAATTTGTGATCAAAGTATTTTTGAGCTTAGAAGTTGATAACCACCAAATTTTTGGTCTTCAAAAAACTTAACTAGCGTTGAATTTATAATATTGTGTTTCTTTCCTAACAGAACCTATCTAGAAAAGCATGTTACTTGTTTACTCTTTCATGCTTCAAACATAGATATAAGCAGGGACCACTGCTAATAAAAAAGTAAAAACCATGTGGATAGCAGACAATAACATGTATTTTTTTCCAACACCTAAGGAAGTTACATGCAATTGAACATTTATGCGAAATCAATGAAGTAGATTAAATACTGCCAATGATAAAAACTCAAGTATAAAAGAAGTTCATTCGAGAAAGCTGTAACCTGTGAACCTCAAAAAGTGTGTCATCAATTCCTTCATCTATGTAATTCATTGCAAGTAAGCGGTTCTGCATAATATGGTACATTAAAATGAGACATTGAATAGAAAGCATAAAAGCTCCAACAATCAAGACATAACTTTAGCAAAGGACAAAATACATAAATCCATCCATTGCATCAGAACTGATTTGAATGTGTAAAAAAAATCAAATTATGGGCAAAATATTTGAAATTGAACAAATAAAAAGGTTACTCTCCATACTAATAACAACCAGCTGGTGCTGCTGAACGACCCAATAAAAGTAATAAGTAAAATTATTAATAACAAATAAAACCATCTTACTTTCAACTCATTTCTTTCTCTTTCAACTAATTGGAACAATTTCACTTTCCATTGTAATTTTCCTCCGTTCCTGTCCTTTTCCACTCTCACTATCCATCACACCATCAAAACAAAGCATAATACTTTTGTTGCGGGCCCAAAATTTTAGCAACTTTACACATCTATTCCAGAAACTTGTTCACCTTTTACACACCAATTTTATTCTATCAGTTTACAACCAATGTCCCAAACTAGAAGCTCACCCTCTCGCGAGAAAACTTAACCTCAACACCCTACATCATGGTAACTATAATACATAATAGGCACCACCACAATATATCTAGTTTATGTTGAACCCCAGTTCATATATAAACCAACTCCTAACAGAAGATTTGGTGCTATGCATTTAATGCATGATTGCACACGTCTAAACAATTTATAGAACACAAAGGACGAAATAATCACCCATTATGCACCACACCTGACCAGCATTCCGAGAATCAGGGTCAATCTTAAGACATTGCTCATAAGCATCAATTGCTCGAGATATATCGCCAGCATCCCTATAAAGAACTCCTGCACAAAAATAGAGAAGATAAGCATATAATGAAAGATGTGCTCAGAATTTGACTGCCATACTCCCTCTGCAAAAACTCCTTTTTGTAATTAAATATAAAGGAAAAGACAGTACCAACAAAAACCAATTAAAGCTTTTTTGGACAGAGCAGAAGGGTGAAGACTTGCAGAAACCTCCATAAATCAATGCAAAGAATACAAACACAGTTACACTATATCTTCCAAAACTACTGCATAGGACATTTATATTGCTCCAAATAATGTTTCAAAGCAATTTTACTTATCTTACCCTAGCTTCAGCAGCACTAATATCATTTCAATATAGGAATTCTTTTGCTTTACATTATTCAAGATAAGATTTATAACCAGCTACTTGGTTAATCTCTAGGAACAACATCAATTAAATAACTGCTTAACCACAACAGAGAAGACCCAACCAATAAGAAAACAAGCATAATTTACTAGTATTCAAGCACTATGTGCCATCATCTTTTCCGACCATGATAAAAGTCCAAAATGGAACTTCATTATTAAAATCCTGGAAGAAGCACGCCACAAAAATGACAAGAGTTGAGATAAATAAAAGAGACTATATTTGAGAGAGCTGAAGCACTCCTCTCATATGTTCTAATATCATTTCAATATAGGAATTCTTTTGCTTTACATTATTCAAGATAAGATTTATAACCAGCTACTTGGTTAATCTCTAGGAACAACATCAATTAAATAACTGCTTAACCACAACAGAGAAGACCCAACCAATGAGAAAAAAGCATAATTTACTAGTATTCAAGCACTATGTGCCATCATCTTTTCCGACCATGATAAAAGTCCAAAATGGAACTTCATTATTAAAATCCTGGAAGAAGCACGCCACAAAAATGACAAGAGTTGAGATAAATAAAAGAGACTATATTTGAGAGAGCTGAAGCACTCCTCTCATATGTTCTCATATTTAGATTGATAGAATTCTGATACAATGAGTACAGGGAAAAGCAAAGATCAAAACTAGAGTCCTAGGTACAGCATATAGTACAACAAAGGAATTGGCATCAAAGGTTACCGAACAATTTAAAGACTTGGTTTAACTTAAAGAGATAAGATTGAAAGGCAAGCAGGAAAAAAAAGAACAGATTGAAGATTTAAGGAAGGAGAAAGGGAAACTTGTCCAACTCCCTCGGAGGAAACTTTAGAACCATTGGTAAGGTTATGAAATGAGGATTTTTCGAAATAGAAAGGGATGAGAGCAAAGAGGTATTACCAAAAATGTGATCAGAAGCACCTTAAATTATCCATGGGCTTTGACTTTCCATGGATTGTGAGATGCAAGTTGTTGACAAACTGGGATTTGCAGATAATTGAGAGTTATGAGATTTTAACCTTAGATATTACTGATATTCTTCATTAGAAAATTTGGGTTTAACAACTTTGGTTTTAGAGATATATGTTGTCTTGTCAAGAAAGTCATGTCGATGGCGGATGGTGAACTGTGAATATTCTTCCTGGGACTGAGACCAGGATCAACCCGCTCTAATACCAAGTTGAGATAAATAAAAGAGACTATATTTGAGAGAGCTTGATCACTCCTCATGTTCTCAGATTTATAATGATAGAATTTTGATACTGTGAGTAACGGAAGAGCAAAGATTAAAACTAGATTCCTAGGTACAGTATACAGTAGTTTTCCAATATAACTACTTCCTACCTCTATTTAATGCCTATTCTAATAGCTAGTTAAGCAAGAGCCCTTATAAACTGCGCATCTAAATCCCACAATTCCAATGTGGAGCTCTAGTCCCATTCCATGCAATAGGTCCTAACACCACACTATGATCCACAGCTCCCATGCCCGTGCAGGCTAGCTGTGCACTATCATTTTGACTAGTCCAAGGTGAACAAACAACAATATCAGTGTCACTGCCCTCACCTCTCATTTGAAGCTGGGAGACATGGTGAAATTTTTTAATACAATAGATAAAAACGTTCAGTGATACATGACCATTAAACTCACTCATAGCAACCAGGAAACATAGAAAAATATGAATCAAATAATACAATTCACATCTGATCAAAGAATAACCTACTCTAAATTATGCTGGTATGTTGTCATTCATAAATTTGCACAACCTTGACCAAGACAATCCCTACTAAATGCTGTGCAACCACAATAACCAAACATATAATAACTACAGAAAAGAAAATAAGACCTAGGTTATTGTATGCTTCAGCATATGTCGGATTTGCCATAATAGCTTTCTCAATCATACTTGCAGCAGCATCCACTTTACCCTGGAGAAGAAAGAAAACATTATCACTTACTGTAGATATTTGACAACTCACAAAGTTCAGGAATGGTGAAATACTTAACCTGGACAGTGTATACAACACCAAGATTATTTAATGACTGTGAAAAATTAGGTTTGATTGACAAAGCAAGCTGCATAACAAGAATGATAAATTGTTAAAAATGTATGCAATCCACCAATGCCAAAACAAAATGAGAGGGTCATCATTGCTACCTGGTAGCATTCTACAGCTTTATCAAGGTTTTCACGGTCTTTATATATAACACCGAGATTGTTACATGCTTCCGCACAATGTGGATTGAAGTGAAAGGCGAGTTCATAGAATACAATGGCCTAATTTGTAGATTGAATTTCCAACAATATAATTAGTTTAGACTAATATGAACATATCAGAGGTGTGATAGAATATAGGCATGCCTGTATTCAACGTACCATATCAAACTTAAGCATCTCACCATAAGCAACCCCAAGATTATACATGGCATCAGCATAATGCCAGTTGTAATACAAAGCTTTCTTATACAAAGCCACACCTTGGTTGATGTCGCCCTCCAGTTTAACCTATAAACCAAAATAATAATCTTAGCAAGATAGAAATGATCCAAAGTGTATTAAGGATGGGAAACAAGGAGAACAACAGAATGGAGCTGCAATTATGTGACCACTGTAGGATTCTACAAGGGTCCAAACTGCAGCCTCCAACCCCAAAAAAAAAAACAAAAAAGCAAGTGAAGAGGCTGTTTAAGAGACCAAGTCACAAGGGAAAATAGGAAGTAGGAACATTAATTGGCAAGCAGTAATTAATGGTCTCAAGCCATAACTTTGGATTTTACCAAAATTGTTTCTCAATCCACAACAAACAAAACAATTATTTGTAGTTCCTCAAAGCCCCTTTAAAATTAAGATGAAATAAGTTAAAAGTGCTAGCCCTTAAGCAACAAACCCAATGTTTCCATTCCAACCCTACCAAACACACAACTTTACATTGCATGGGAATCGTTTTTTTATATGACAATCTTCATTATAAATTTACCAATATTGCATTAAGATATCGATAATAAAATGACTATACAAATTCTATAAAAGCAAGATGATGATTAAAGTATTTTACCTTTTATAGTTGGAAAATAAAGAGGATGTAAAAAAATAGCTATTGCATAATTATCATAATATAGAATTTCAGATGCGTCACCTTCGTTCCTAAATCTGTCAAAGCTATAGCCATATTATTCTTTGCAATCTCAAAGTTAGGTGAAACAGTTAAACACCTGCCACAAAACATCACCTGATTATAAGACCCAACAGTAGAAGTCAAGTCATTAAAATAACAAATTAAATTAAAATTATCTACAGGTTCTTGGCTCAGAAAAGAACACATGACTGAATATATATATATAGAGTACCTATCATAACAAGAAATAGCTGAATCCAAATCACCGCGATTTTTAAAAATAACACCCATATTGCAATATGCCTCAGCATAAACTGGCCTCTCTGCTGCAGCTTTTTCATAGAAAGTGAGGGCCATGTCGTATTGCATCATTTCTGAATACACCACACCAAGATTGTAGTATGCAGGCTGCAAAGTCCATATAGAATAAAAATATATTTCTTGCAAACTGAAATCTATACAAAATTGATAGCTTTAGTGATAAAAGCAAAGTATTCAGAATACAAGAAAATTACAGCATAGTGCGGATCTACTTTGAGCGCTTCAAAGTATTTTTTAATTCCATCCTGAGTGAATCCAGCAAGCTTTGTGTTGGTGCCAATATCTGTTAACACAATGGCAAGGCATTCAGCAGCTGCTCTGTATGAAGGATCCACTCGTAAAGCCCTCTGATATGACTGTTCCAAGTAAATAATTTCATTAACAGTAATAAATTCCACATAAATTTCAACTTGTATGAACACTAGCATGGTAAAGATCAATTTGTATATTGTGATGAAGATTTGACTTTGAATCATGAGATACATGGATGAATAAGTGTAGTTCAGTGTCCTTCATGAGAATCACATGATTCAGCAATTCATTAGTTTTTTTTTTCTTTCATCAATTCTAATTTTCATTAAAATAATTGAAAGCCATATGAGTACATTGTTGCAGTGCAAGTGAGAATACAAACAAAATTGGGTAAAAGTAAGCAACTTGGGTAACATGAAAGTGAGAAAAAGAAAAACTTGCAAATCTATGCCTTAAGATTTTGGATTGAGTGTGGCATCAAGTTCACCCGTGTAGTTTGCTAGTGGCTTGCTAGTGGAGATATTCCCGGTATTTTACCCGTTCACCCTTGGATTCCCAACAAACAAATTATTAAATGAAAAAGGAACTGGAAGAGTACTACTATACACACCCTATTTGATATTCCACTGCCCTTTTTTATTCTTCTGCAACAGGGGTTTCATTTCACTCCATTACTAACTTATTCTATGCACTGTATTAAGTAATTTGAAATTATGACATTGAACAATATATTATCATGCATATATGATATAGTTCAAACTATATTTGAACATGTCATTGAAAATTATAATTTGCTACAGTTAACAGTTCGAAAAATAATCATTTGCAATTGAGGTATATAACAGCCCAGCCTAGTAGCAGACAATAATTTCAGTTATGTTATGTTAGCATAAACTGCCATAATTATCCTAGTTCATAGAACACAACATTTTCTTCCCACTAATATGTATGTATGTATATCTTAATAAATGAACTTTAAGACTAATTCAATCTCACAAAACTAGTTTATCAAATGAGGTTTACACTCACTTGTATATTATTATTTAGTCACGTCTCTAGTCAACGAGAAATCTCCAACACACTCTTTTATGCCAAAAATTGGACATCTCGTCTCACGAGAATATATATTTATGAATGGTCCAATAATAACCTCTTAGAAGGTGGCTAGATAAGTTCAACAAACCTCACTAGGATACGCTTTAGTACTAATTTAGAAAAATAACTTTTAAGTCTAATTCAAACTTGCAAAACTAATTTATAAAATGAGGTTTACACCCATTTATATACTACAATTTGGTTATATCTCTAGTTTATGGGGCATCTCCATCAATATATATAACACTTACATTCAGTAGAACTTCATTGAGAACTTCATTCAGTATAACACTTATATGCGGCATCTACGACTTTGAGAAACAAGCACATATCCAGAAAACAATAAGACTGGTCATAAACAAAGCTATATTATAAGCCACAGTGAATCCACTACAATAAATAACCCGACATATGAAGAGAGACGGCGTGAAATCAACAAATAAAACCTTTTACAACCTCAACTTCAGACTAGTAAAAATACAGGCTCAAAAAAGAAAAGGAAAATTTTATTGTGATAAACACATCATCCACATCGCGAACAGTTAATCATTCTGAATAAATAATACAAAAGAAAAGAAAAATGCGAAGTAACAATTTCAGCAACCAAAGTTATTAAACAGAGATAGGCATACCTCAGCCGCCTCCATTAGGCGACCATCGTCCTTGTACAAAATGCCGCAATGTGTGAGAGCACGCGCATTTTGAGGATCCAGCTTGATAGCCTCAAAAAAACTCTCAAACGCGAGCCTTCCCTTATTCTGCATCTGGAGGCATATGCCTTTCCCGATGAGCGCCTCTACATTTGCACCGTCGTTCTCCAAGACACGCTCGTAGATAGCAAGAGCATCAGCAAACTTGTTCCTCGAACGCAAGACGTTCGCATAAGAAACGCTGTCGTTCCCTTCACAACCAGCAGAACCACTAGACTCCAAAAAACCGTTATCGCCATTTCCCGCTAATTCCCATTCACTCCCGCTCCCCTCACTATTCTCCGCCCCTGTCATCTGCACAAACAAAGCAGGTAACAGAATTCGCAATTGCAGCAACTACGTCAAGAAATTGAAGAATCACCAGTGTGAGTCTATAGGAAAATAGTGAGAAATCATCGACACAAAATTGATCGCAGCGGAAGGTGAGAGGACGTACCCTAGCGATGAAAGAAGCGGTGGAACTGTCCGGAGGCGGCAGAGGAGGGAGCCAGAACCGGGAAGATTGAAGAAGCGAATGTTTTGAGGAAGCGATTAGGGTTTTGCGAGTTCGTGTGAGGGAGAAGAGTTAATAGAAACAGCGTAGCAAAACACAGTGAGTGTTGTTTTTTCAAATGAGTAAAACTAAGGGTAAAGCGTGATCAAGAACTTAATCGATTGGAGAGAGAGAAAGAGGTAGTCAAAGTTGGCAACTCAGCATAGAAAGTAACTCTCTCTGCCTCCAACAAGCCAACTTGGACATGTCACAAACTCACTGCCCCTTTCTACAAATACACGTTCAAGCTTTCTTCCCTTTTCATCTTATTAGAAGGAATAGTATAAAACTTTCTCTTACAAATATTCAAGAGGTGGTAGATTGGTCTTTGGATTTCTATTTTTTTGGATGTCCCTAGTTTTATATAATGCTAATGATGTCATATAATAACTATGGAGTTTGTACTGGTTGTTCTGGTCAAATTCAATTTGAAAAAGATGTTTTTTTTCAGATAATTGCATGAAAATCACCTTACATCCAATCATTGCTATCATCTGAAAATTAACACAAGAATAATTAGAAAAAAGAGGATAAGAAAAGATAAATATGATACACTAGTTGCTCATATTTTTTTGAACTGGATAGTGGAAAGTTAAGGGTGTGGGAGAGAGAGTGTGAGAAGAAAATGTGAAAAAAAGTGAGTGTGTTTGAAGTATGGTATGTTATAGTGGATGTGTGAAAAAAGTTTATTAAGATACGTGAGTGATGTGATGGTTGTAAGAGTATTTAAAATTATTTTAAATAGGATAATTTGTAAGATTACAATTTTACCCTTATATATAAAAAAAATAATAAATTATTATTAATTTTGTGCATATTTTAGTTAATCAAAATAATTTAAAGTTTTATTTATAAATAAAAGAAAAACATATATTAAATTCAAAGAAATAATTAAATAGTATAATTTTATTATTTTTCATTTTATTAGTTTAAATTAATTTTGTTACTTAAGTTAATTTATTTAGATAATTTTAATATTATTTATGATTCTTTAAATTATGTTATGTTATATATATATATACAAAATTATTATTAATAATAATTTTTATTATTAATACTAATTGTATGAAGGGCATTATGGTCTTTTCATCTCATTTTACTCTCATTTCTCTTTAATTATTAGAGGATCCTAAATACCTTTAACTTTCCATTTACTCTCACCCTCAACATCTCTCTTTCATATAAACAAATAAGGGTGACATTCATTCACTCCATCTTTAACCTCCATCACTCCTAAAAGAAAACACACATTTAAGTAACATAATTAGTAAGTAATCGACTGAGTAGAAATGATTAATGTATTCAATAAACTTTATTAACAAAATGTAACTAAAAAAATCCCAAATATCTACCTACAACCTCCTATTTCTTGAAGGTCAAGGAATGAAAACGGATGCTTGCTAGTTAAAAATATAAGATTTTGTTTAATATATTTTTTTGGCAATTTTTTTAAAGATTCCTTTTAAATATGACAGTGTTTTATTAGAGACGACGGATTCTACTGTATTAGATCCATGACAAAAGAATAAATATATTTCTATAATGTTTCAACCTTATTTTATGAAGCTCTTTGAAATTATTTCAATTTTTAAGTTTCGAATTATCTAAACATTGAAGTAATAAAAAATTTAATTTACAAAATTATTAAATTTTTATCTGTATGTAATATTTTTTATTTATTTATTATAGATCTGGTAATTTAAAATATATTTATAGAATACACAAGTTAACATATTTCTTCAAGTATGATAAAATTTGAAATATATGCAGTATATATTTTTAGATTAAAAAATTATAATATTAAAAAAAAAATTAATTTAATCTGATAACTTATAGAACCAATTTATAAGAGAAGATTTATATACTATTAAATATATTTATTTTTAATTGATATAAAATTTTCAACGCACTTCCTTAATTGAAATATCAAATTTTATAATAATATTTAATATGAAAAAATTATTAAAAAATATTTTTCTTCATAAAAAGAAAAACACATTCATTTTTATTTTTTCTTTTCCTTGTCTCCACCACTGGAACAAACCATTCAAAACTACACTCTTCTATATAATCTACCTTCCTCTCATCAAAGTTATGCACTACTATAAACAAAATTAATATGGATATTTTTTACATTTCTACATTTACTAGAGATTCGATATAAAGAACTAGTCTTATAACCGACTAAGACATGGTATGGATTATTATAACCAATGTTTTTAAAGGTAGGTGTGTTTGTTTCTTGATAAAGAAAAGTATTTTTTATTAAAACACACATGGTAAAACAAATAAAGTAAAATAAATAAATAAAAAATCATCAAATTCACATGCCAAATACATTAAATTTTGCAGATGCATTAATGATATCTTTAATAAAATATTTTCCTTAGAATTTCTTAAAATCAGATGGAACTGGGTAACATACATTTATCTGACAAAAAATAGTTAAATAATAATTTTGATATTTTATATTTTCAAGTGATTTTATTTCTTCATAATATAAAAAACTAATGATTTGTCCTATTCTCAATTTGGCATATATTTTATTATTTTATTTTGATTTGATTGAATTTTAGATCCCAACATGTATCTTTAAGATATAACAAAAAACAAATTAATTGATTAAGTATAAAAAGATATTAAAAAATTGATTAAAATTGTTCGTGATGAATTAAAGAGTAGTGACACTGTGATTTAACCTAAAAATAAAACAAACGAAAAATGGAGGGGAAGTGAAAATAAAGGTAACAAAAACAAACCATATAATATAATGATATAATGGTTTGGAAAATGGAAACTCACTAGAGTCACTTTGTCTAGTATCGTGAGAGATTAACGCTTTTGGTTCTCGTGCTCCATCTTAAAAATTTTAAGATTGGAAATTCAAAATTTATAATTTTCAATATTATGTATAAATAAAATGGAAATTTAATTTGAAAATATTAAGTAATATTAAAATGAACCAGTTTTGACCCAATTAGATATTTTATTCACTTTTACTCGAAGTTTAAGGTAAATAAAAAATTCAAATTGTGATATTAATTTAAGTATATTTAAATGGATTTATCTTAAATTCAAAATTATATTTTTGGATTTTCAATCTAATCCATTTAACTAAATTTGAGTCAGAGATATAGATTAGATAATTTTTTGGATTTTAAAAATCTAAAATCAAGATTTCTCCCGATCGTTTCAAATTATAAAATGGTAGGTTGAGCCAAACCCAAGTAAGGTGACACTGAGTCGGACTTTTAAACAAGTCATCTCAACCCAGGTCTAGTTGAGTCAACCTAGCCAAGGTCAAGCTGGGTGGTTTGGGCCCAAATCAAGCTAAGTGGGCATGGGCACAAGTTAAGTTAAGTAATCCCTGATCCAGATAAAGTTTTGTCAATCTGAGTCCAGGTCGTGCTAAGTCAACCTGAGCATAAGTTAAGCTAAGTGAGTCTGAGACTAGGTTGAGCCAATTCAGCCTCGGTTCAAGTCAAGACGAGTCATCCCAAGCTTCCTAGATTGAGCTAAGTCAATTAGAGGCCAAGATTGACACATGTCAGTCAAGTTGAGATTGAGTCGAGTCAACCTGGGAGTAAGTTGAATCAATTCGACCCAAACTCAGGTCGAGTAGAGTCGACCTTGGCTTAGGTCAAGTCAATTTGGCCCGTACCCAAGTCAAGTTAAGTTAGCCTGAGCCTAGGACATGTCGAGTTAGAGTCAGACTGGGCTTAAGTCAAGTCGAGACAACTTGGGACCGGGTCGAGTCGAGTTACAGTCGACTCGAGCTTAAGGGATAACTCATACCCGAGTTGAACCGATTAAGCCCAAGCTCAAGTTAAGTGGAGTTAAAGTCAACTCGAACTAAAGTCCAACACATACATAAATCGAGTCAACCCATACCTAAGTCAAGTTGAGTTTAATCAAAGTCAACTTAGGCTTAAGTCTAACACAAACCATCATTGAGTAGAGTTAACTCAGTCCCATGTTTGGACAAATGAGGTTAGGTATGATCAATTCGAGTTACTGGTCTCTTATTAGCCTGCGACGTCGAGCCTACATCGGGGTGGGTCATGTCCAATAGAGTTAGGCAAGACCTAGGTAAGACCAAGTATGGTTAGACTAACTGTAGGTCAAGTCGAGTCGGGTAAAATCTAAGTATAGGTGGGATAAGGTGGGATTAAGATGAATTTTCTAAGGTTAGGCCAAGTCAAGTTAGGGTTATTTTTGGCCAAGACATCAAGCTCATATCAGGATGAGGTCATGTCAAGCTAAGTTAAATCGATCTATGTCAAGTCAAGTTGAGTCAAACTATTCCCAAGTCGAACTAAGTCATTTTGGCCTCATATTTAATCGAGTTGTGTTGGATTTGTTTGAGATTAGGTTAGGTCAAACCAAGATCAAGTTGAGTCCAACTTGATGTAGATCGAATAGGGTTGAAGTGAGATCAAGACGGACAGGTCAAATCAAAGCAAGTCAAGTTCAACTTATGTCTGATCAATACACATAAAATCGATTAAGTCAATCATACATCAAATTTAATCTAATTGACAAAATAATTTAAATTTAAATTTAATCTAATTTAAAATTGAATTGAAAAAAATCAAATTGATTTGATCGAATTAAAATGAATCTAACATTTATATCCGTTATATATTTATTGGATTTGGATTTTCAACATATAAAAACCCTACTAAATAATTTTTTACTGGATGATTAGTTTGCCTAAAAACAAAAGAAAACATCTTATTCTTCGTAAGTTTGTTGTCAAAGAAAAGTTATTCTTTATTTTTTTTTTTGTCAACATTCACTTTGGCAGGGGTAATTAAATATGTTAAATAAAATAAAAATTAAAAAACACAAAAATGATAATATAAAACTAATATTTATGACGGTTTTTGTAAGTTTCTAATAAAAAAACGTGGAATTTTAAATTATTTAAAATATTGGATATTTACAAAATCACGTTTTAGACTAAATAAATCCAATTGTATATGGCAAATTGGTTACTAGTTCCCATTAGTTCATAAGAGAAATCAAATTTATGAAGGTGTTTTTTATAGTATTTTTCATAAAGAATATTAGTATATATACATATATTTATTTATTTAGTGAAATTTACATGGGTATATTTTACTTAATGGGTCTTGCGCGAGTTTCATCAAATAATTAATATTTTATTACGAATATTCTTTCCGTTAAATTGCAAAATTTATTATACAAATTGTTATTGAAAACTTACAAAAAATAACTTGATATTTAAAAGTTAAAAGTAATTATACTTCATTTTTTAACTACATTTTTTTATTTGAAATAAAATTTTAAAATACTCTATAGTCTATATTAATTATTCCAAAACTAATTTTATCATTAATTTAAAACAGAGTCATAAGAATAAGTTTATTGAAAGAAACAACTTAATTTTTTTTTGTATTTTTTGACGCTTAACTAAAAATTTAAAAGTTTGGTAAAAAAGGTTTCAATTATTGGGGCTTCCATAAAGATTTAAACTTATGCGCATTTAAATAGAAGTGCAGGTTCAACTAATACAAGTAACACCCTGCGACGTTGAAAGTTAGAAGAGGGTTTTAGCTTTGATTCTAAAAAAGTTTTATGTGTACTAGCGGGAAAGATTTTTTATTTCTATTATTATAACACATGTAATACATCTTACACAATTAATAAATAAAAAATTCATCTTTAATTGTTCAATCAGTATTAATAATGAAAAATATTATATATAAAAGAAGAAAATATAATTAAATATGTTTATCTTTTCTTTGTCTTGAACTTGCATAGAGACTTAGTCAAATTGTTTTATCTTTTACTATCATCGTCAACCAATTCCCCTCCATATCCTCCATCACCAGCATCTTCTTATTTTTAATCCTCCATATCTGCGGAAACAACAATGTCTTCTACAAATAAAAAAATATCAGACTAATGAAAGCGCCGTAAACAAACGAAAATTGCAATACAGAGACAATTATTGAAGATGATAGTGATGTGTCTGAGCAATCATTGATGAAGAAAACGCTAACATTGATGACCGCGTATGATATTTATGATGTTCTTTAAGGTATCGTCAATACTAACATTTTTTTGGTCATTGTTAGTATTTTTTCATCATCAATGTTAGCGCTTTTATATATATATATGATGTTCATTGGGATGAAGCTTTCAACTCCTCTCTTATATAAAGAGATAAAAAAAAGTTACTTAAACAACTCAACATTAAAAATACTCCTTTACAAATGTGAGTTAACAAATATTTTAACAAAATATTATCTTTTTAGTTATAATATGAGCACATGTCATCCTTCTAATAATATTTGAGTGAGTTTTCTTTTTATCTCATTATTATATCATATATTATGCTTATAATTTTATCTCTAGAGAAGTTTCCATTCATCTTTATTGTATTTGAATTCCATTCATGAACAGATTCCTTGGCCCTCACAGTGTTTATTGTTAGATATTCTTAACTCTGAATCAACTAGTACCTATCTCACAGTTGTCTCAAGTACAGGGACAAAATGATTTTACAAACGTGTGAGTTCTTGAACAACTTACTTACAAAAGCTGACCAAACAATATTGACTATTAGTTTCACCTTCCCTTCCCTTCTCAAACTGCTGGTGGTGCTCTGATATTTATTTGCTTTGCCACAGATCGCAATTGTACTCCACACTGCACCAAGTTAGCACCGGAGGCTTTGGGATCTGAGCAATGTAAGCCCCTTTTCTAACTTCTCTTTTAAGAGAAAAATGTTTACTCTCTGTCTCTTCTATATATCATCTACCTCCTTTCATCTTCTATATACCTATGCTCCTCAAGTTTTTCCCTTCATTTCTTCTCACTGTTTTCTCAAAAAATCATCACTCAAATTTATTAAATATTCTAACATTCTTAGTTTCTTAAAACCATTTTACTGTCTCTACTCTTACAAAAGTCTTAAAACACAGATTCCTTTTTGGACATCATCCACTTATTTTTGCCCCAAAAATTACATGCTTTCTTTCACACTGAATAGTATTTTTTTTTGTATATACCTTTTAAATTAATATATGTTTTCTATCATCACAAGTTTTTTCATATTCTTAATTTATCAGTAGATATGTGTAATTGGATAGCCTGACCAATGGGAAAAACCTCTGATACTAGGAATTTGTAGACTAAAGCTGTAGCATTTAGCTGTAGAAAATCATGTTAAGTCTCTTTTACTATCCAAAATCGCCTACCATCTTATGCAGTAGTGTTTGTGATCCTAAATATTTTTTGTTATCCTAATTAACTTTACTAATGCTTTGGATGCATGTGCAGAGCCTCACCAAGTTTCTGCTGAGCTAATAACACCAGTTTCAATGTAAGTTCATTGCTTATCATCTAGTGGCAAAGGTTATATTATTTTACAAGCCATTTTGTTTCTCATCTTGGGCTAACTCTGATTATACAATCGGTTCTTTATTTCTACTTTTCCTGTTGACATTGTTCTGAGAGGCCATGAAAAAGTGTCTTTGAATTTATTATTTTAATTCCATTAGTGTGTATTAATAGAGGAAGGTGGCAAGTTGATGGTGAATAGATGATGATCCCTGACCTCTAAGAGACAGGGATTGAAATGGAGAGTTATATAATAACTATTTTTGTGTATTTTTTTTAATATGTGGGTCTAAACTGAGAGAATAGGATTTTTTGGTCTTTCTTTTGTTTTTTCTCTTCAATCAAATAAAAAATGAAGCTAGTAAAAAAATGAGGGACTAATAGTAAATTTAAATAGTTTTAGAATGATTAGAAACATATTTTTATCTTATTTCAAATTATTTTGAAGATATTAATTTTAATTATGTGATATGGTTAAAGATGAATAAGAAAATGTGATATTGTTGAAGTTTTAAATTGTTGAAAATAATTATTAACATGATATTTAACATAATTATTATTATATAGTATTAAACATTAAAGTTATATATAAAATTTATCTGTTACTAAAATTATAAATAACAATTAATAATAAAAAATATATATGTATATGTTTATTAATGTTAAGAATTTAATTTTTTATTAAATACAATTATGGTCATTATGAAATTTTGAGAATCAATTAAAAGAATTTCAAATTACCTATATAGATGGTAATTTCGTTAAGATTACTTAGTGATATTCTTATCTTACTGAGAACAAGTTCTTTTGTTAGTTTTTTTACAGTAAAATCCTCTTTCTTGTTAAGTCAGCAAACATGTCACTAACTAATTTTGAAGAAAAATACAACAGTTGAATGAAGCCAACTCAATGCTATAAGTTATTTGATTCTGGTACATATCATATGTCTAACATGATAAGCATCACTTAAAGCAAAAAATGGAACAGTTTCTGACTTGCACATGTCAATCTAACCTGCAGAATTGTAGCTTCTTGGCTTTCTTATGGATTCCATTGAAGCAAACTTCACCATGCAAAGCCATACAGAGGAAAAACAAGGTGTGCACACCTATGTTGCTCAGTGGCCTATTTCCTCTCTAGCATGGTCAATGCGTCGTGACAGAAGCCCTCGTCTTGCCATTGGCAGTTACTTGGAAGATTACACCAACAAGGTTGAACTTGTGCACTTCAACTACGACACCTTCAATTTCACCACCGACCCTCGTTTTGCGTTTGACCACCCTTATGCACCAACAAACATCATGTTCTTTCCCTCCGAGGATGACACCAATCCAGACCTCATTGCCACCTCAGGTGACAACCTTAGATTATGGGAAATCCACGAAGATCATATTCAACTAAAGTCCCCCCTCATTGGTAACAAAGTTAGTGATCACTCGGCTATTACCTCGTTTGATTGGGCTGTGTTTGATACTCGTCTAATAGCCACTTCTAGTGTAGACACCACATGCACCATCTGGGACATTGAAAGGGAAGTCATGAAGGCACAGCTAGTGGCACATGACAAAGAAGTGTATGACATTTCATGGGGTGGGTTCAATGTCTTTGCTTCCGTGTCAGGTGATGGTTCTGTGAGGGTGTTTGACTTAAGAGACAAGGAGAAATCTACTATAATTTATGAAAATCCTGTGCAGGATTGTCCTTTGCTCCGATTGGAATGGAATAAAAGTGATCCAAGATTTATGGCCACAGTGGGATTGGACAGCAACAAGGTGGTGATATTGGATATCAGGCTTCCAACCACACCATTTATGGAGTTGAGTAAACATAGAACATGTGTTAATGCGATGTCATGGTCCCCAGATTTTGGACGACATTTGTGCTCTGTTGGCGATGATGCAAGGGCCTTCATCTGGGACGTTAAGGACTCAAGGAATGGCTGTGAGGTGGAGCCGGTGATGTGGTACGGATCATCAGCTGAAATCAACCACGTACGTTGGTCTCCAATGCAGCTGGATTGGATTGCCCTTGCTTTCTTCAACAACTTACAACTACTCAAAGTCTAGTTTTTCTTTCTTTTATGTGTAATGTGTTGAGTGAAACTTAATATATAGAGTCTCGATATATTTACACTAAGATACTTTGAGGCTTCCGAGGTCAGTGAGATTGTATTCGCGATGTGGCAAGTTTGGTTGAAATGTATGAAATAATAAAATTTTAGCTTAAATTGAATCTCACTGCCTTTTACTTTCTTGTTCAAGTTATCCGTGCAGCCGTTGTTCTCGGTGCCTCCGTTTTGTTCGAGTTCTTAGTGGTTGGTCCCTCTCAAATTCCGTTTTCAGTTCATTTGTTTTGTGATACTGACGTTCTTCCGTTATCGTGTTTGTTGTTGTTGGTTTGTTCGTTGACGTAGTCGTCGATGTGATGTGTTATCCGTGGTGGTACTGTGTTTTTTGTTTGGTGCAATATATTATACCGGTTAAGTTATCCAACACCCAAAGCAATGACGACTATACAAGAAAGACGTTTCTTGATTTCCAACGTCCAACACCAAAAAAAAGTATGCTTTGTGCTTCGCTTGCTTGCTTGCTCTGTGCTTCGCTTGCTTGCTTGCTCTGTGCTTCTCAATGTTTCTTTCTACCTTCCTTCGAGAAGGTCGTTCCTTCTTTTTTTTCTCTCTACGACGAGAAGGTCGTTACTTCTTTCTCATCAGAATTACAAAAAACCCTACTACCACATCTTCACCTAATGACACGTGTAGGGCAAGTATATGTTAGACGAGACCGCTGCTTCTTACTCATCATAATTACAAAAAAACCCTACTACCACATCTTCACCTAATGACACGTGTAGGGCAAGTATATGTTAGACGAGACCGCTGCTTCTTACTCATCATAATTACAAAAAAACCCTACTACCACATCTTTACTTGATGACACGTGTAGGGCAAGTATATGTTAGTGGACAAAAGTGTTAATAAAACATTTTCGTAATATATAATAACACTATAAAACAAAGTTGTGATGTTATTCTTTCAATATTGCATTTTAGACCTTTTCTTAAAATACAATTAATTTTTAAAATATAGCATGAACACCATAAAATTCATACATTAAACATTGAATGTGACATAGATACTTAGAAAAAAATATAGCATAACATCAATAAATTTATATTACATGAATATTTATACATCATTGCTTTGATATTGAGAAACAATATAAGCAGGTATTTAAAATAGGGATGAGGATGCATTGACCCCATAAAAAAAAAACACTCTCTTAATATTTCTAAATAATAATAGTTTAATAATATCTGTTTTAGTTTTTAATTTAAAATTCTAATATATATTATTATATTATTAAAGCGAGTTGTTAGTGAATGTTATTTTTTGGAAGAGTGTCAACAGTTTTTTTCTTCAAATAGCTATCATCAATTTATCGCGATAAAATTGCCTGTGATATTAATTCACTTAAAATAAAGATTTTTCTTAAACATGAGATGAAAAATTAAAATGTAATTAATGCCGTGCTTACTTTTTTTTATATTATAGAAAAACAAAACTTTCACTATTTTCACTTTTTCAATTATACATTCAATCATAAGCAGCAGCTATTGTATATACTATTATAATAATTATCTTAAAAAGTTATAGAAAAATACTTTCGATAAGTTAACAGTATACTTTTTTACATTGTCAACTTATACCTATTAAATTCTAGTTAGAAATTTTGAACACAACTTTTATATGCAAATATATATATCTATCTAGTTGATATAAAATTTAATTAAAATATAATCTTTATATTTACAAATATTATTTTCAGTTTTAAATAAGCATTTATTAGGTGAAATAAACATACTAAATCCTAATCCTATTCCTATAAATAATAAATAGTAAATCACGAGATGGTGAAAATATATTATCTTTTTAGCTATTAGCAATTGCTTGTGACACAGTAGCTACTAATATATTGGAATCACTGGAAAGTCCAAAAACGTTGATTAAAATTAAGGCGAGAAAGAGTGGGTGGGTCAAAATTGGGAGCAAGTCCCATCTCAGCTCTGCACTTTTTTCCGTCAGAAAAAATCTCTGTTCTGTGGATTGCAATCGGAGACAGAGATAAAGTCCCTTCTTGAGCATGGCAATGACAATACACGGTAACTGATCTCTATTTCAACTTTCTCCTCACACTACCGATTCTCCTCACTGGAATTCTCTTTATTACTCTAATTAGGTCGCAATTACTTTCGCTTCCACTACCGATTGTTGCAACAGGTTTCTCCACAACAAACGGATAAAACTTAACTCGTTCACAATTTGCTTAGGGTTATGAATAGTAAATTTCGGTAGCAATTCATTTATTGGGTTTTCGTATGATCCTGGTGGGAATGGGGATTAGGGCATACCAAGACAGTCTCTTCACACAGAAACGATGGTTTATGAAAATTTTTAAGAGCATACAATTAAACATCAAATTTGTTAGCAGTAAATGGTCCAGGCTGTAATAAAATTGGGACTTTGTGCTTGCGTGTTTGCTTATAGAAATCAATGATGATTTTTCCATTGCAATATTGAGTTCAAGTCCAAAAAAGTAAGAATGCAAAACACATGCTGCAGGGTAGCTTGGATGGTAAGGTTAGAGGTCCAAAATAGTAACCTGCGTATGTGTGTGTCGCCATCACCCTCAAGGGAATTGGCTCCTCCAAAGTGAGAGGAGTGCATTTTTAGAGGATATATCTGTTTATCAGGAGTTAGGAGATTCTGATAGGTATACTCATACACATATAACAAACTATAAAAAAGTTGTTAAAATCTCAATTTTTTTGGGGTACCAGTTTGAAAAGATAAATCCCACTCACAGTATATTTATTTTCATTTCATTTAGTCTTTTGGGGATTATATACTGCCATGGGATATGGCCAAATTCATGCAACACTTTTCCAACTAAGGATTTCTGTTTTCTTGCCTTTTTTCTGTTCCTTTACTTTTATTTTTTAATTGTTTTATTTCTCAATTTATACTTTAAATTATGTTACTGACTCTGTCCTGCATCTGATGTTACAAATTGGTGTTCTGGGACTATTCTCGTCTTCACAGTGTAAGTGTAAACTAAACTCTCTTGAGTTTTGTACCATGATGATTGATTATAGTGCAAACTAAGCTAAATCAACTTTTAAATTTCTCTTTCCTACACTTGCAGCCTTGCTGGGCTGGCTTTTATGTTCTCGGCTAGCATTTTGCTTCAGATTCTGGTATGTTTTTCACCATAAGGCTGATTGTGTATGCCCTATGCTTGTTATGAAATGAATAATGACTGTTTTTTTTTTTTTCGTTCACAATTAGGTTTCCTCCAACTTTGGTTTGATCAATTTTGAGGTCTTTAATTTGTTTTTTGATTATTCTATGCTTGGTTTTGATTGTTACACATTGCTATTTATAAGTCTGAAAAAAAGATTGTAGTGCTGTGGATGCAGTGGGATGTAATGGAATACATACTGGTCGAGTCCATAATCTATGGGCCAAATTTGTTAAACATGGAAAAAAAGATGATGATTTATTCAAATAGTTATTTTTTATATGCGATTGATACACGATCTAATTGAAATATTAGTCATCCAATCTGTTGAGAGAGCAAGTCTTAAATGTAATCCCATTTACTTTCTGTTTGCTGTGGCAGGCATGTGTAATATATAACAATTGGTGGCCCATGTTATCAGGTAAATTTGAGTCTTTTAATCTGGAAATGTCTTGTATATTAAAAAAGTTTAACGGTCAGAACGTTGCACCTGCAGCTCTGATGTATGTGCTGGTACCTATGCCTTGCTTATTCTTTGGAGGTGGATCTACTCAATTTCTAATGAGCCGTGATGGTGGGGGGTAAGTATCTGTTGCCATTTAGAGCTCAGAAAAGCTGTCTGATTTTATGTAGAAATAATTTCCATGCCATTGGCTTTTGGGTTACTACTATTCTGTTGTATACCTGTATGCAATGCAATCGGTGCTGCTCCTGTTTATATAACCTTTTTGCAATTCAATATGAATGCATGGAGAGTTATATTTAAATATTATTTGTTGCAACAGTAAATGTAACACCTGCTCTTGTGTTGCAGTTGGATAGATGCTGCAAAATTTTTGACTGGAGCATCAGCAGTTGGGAGCATAGCCATTCCTATAATCCTCAAACACGCACATATGATTGAGACAGGCGCAATGGTCATTGAGCTTGTATCGTTCTTCATATTTATATGTACTGTTTTATGTTTCCACCAAGCCAACCTTGACGATGATTGGTAAATAGGAAATTTCACAATGTTCTGACATCCTGCTAGTCACTAGGGTTCCTTACCATATAAGGGAGTTCAAACCTCTGTAAAGCTCTGCAGTAATTACTTTTATTGTCAATTTGTATTCTTGATATAGTAAGTTATTTGTGATTTTTTTGGTGGAGAACACATGACTTTTGACTTTCTTGGTTTCTTTATTCTTCATAGGGTGTCTATAATGTTCATGTATAACATTCTGTTAACATTATGTATATGTTTTTGCTCGCCCATGCTCTTGTGACAGCAGATAAACCTATCTTTGTGGTGACATGATTCCATTTTATTGTGATCTGTTATCTTATATAGCAATGTTTCAAAATTTCTGATAAATTAGACGTGTGAAACATTTAAATTAAACCAATTAAATATGAAGGGACATCTCGGAGATGGTTCTACTGTGATTATTATCTACTGTGATTATTAGGTGTAATTTGCAACGCAAGTCTGCTGCTGTGTTTGAGAGTCGGAAGAAATAGCTCTCTTCTATTCTAGAAAGAAATAGTTCTATGTTTTCAGGACTTGTACAACTTAGTGCAGGATGTTGACCACTTTGATAACAACTTTTGACTATATTAATAAAACCATTATTGTAGCAGAAAGATTTTAATGCACTTTCTGTCTTACAAGGAATTCTAAATCTTTGAGACTGTAGTTAATTCAGCTCATCTAAATCTCTTATATGAATAAGAGAAAGTGAATTCAAAATTGCCATTATTAACAAGTTAATTTTTAAAAACTTCATAGAAGTCAGAATGTTCAAGTTACAATGACTTAAGTTTTCCCAAAACACGAGTATTATGTAATAATAAATAAAATCTAAAATGTTGATAAATTATTTAATA
The DNA here is from genome assembly GCF_000499845.2 of Phaseolus vulgaris. Classification (NCBI taxonomy): domain Eukaryota; kingdom Viridiplantae; phylum Streptophyta; class Magnoliopsida; order Fabales; family Fabaceae; genus Phaseolus; species Phaseolus vulgaris. The sequence goes on along the minus strand of NC_023759.2, from coordinate 45,097,453 downwards.
CTAATGTGATAATGATTAAATTATTTTAAAATAGTTAAATTTAAGAATTTTTTTAGTATTTTATTTTGTTTTTTTTTATAAATTAAATTTAATGTTTTCACATGTACTGTTTAAATTTTAGTATTTCAAACTATTTATAAATAATTTATCATACTATCTTCTTGTAAGTTACTTTATTAATTGTATAAGTTGGACAAGTTTTATTGTAAAATATTTTTCATAAATGTCAAAATTATAAAACTGTATCATTATGATTATTTGTATTCACCTTTATCGTAGAATTTTTCATCCTCTATACCTTGAACCTTTTATGGTTTCTATTAAAATATTTCTTGAATGTTTCAATAATAATATTTTTACTTAATGTTTTGATTATTTTTAATAATTAAAAATTTAAAAATGCTTACAAGTTTAATTTTAATATTTAATAAATTAAAACACATTTATAATTTTATATTTTAAAATGCGAAATGAGTATTATAAATCTTCACAGTTAAATGCATTTGAAGGGTTAAAATTAAAAATTAAAAGATACATGTTTATAAGTAGTCATGTGACCACAAGTTGACTTATAATATTGACCATATGTAGGGTTATATGGTTCAAATTAAAAAAATTTATTTTGTATGAAAGTATTATTTTAATTGAAAAGTAAATGAAAAATTATTAATAAAAAATAAATCTTTGACCAAAGAGAAATAAAAGAAAATTATCTTTTGTAATAAAAGAATTCTGCTCTCATAAATAAAAAGTTTAAGTACGTATTTTATATTGTGTTCTTTTATAGTTACAAAAAATAAATTGAATACATCTTTTATGGTCATGTTTTTTTTTTTTGTTCTTTTTAGTTCAAAATTAAAATGTAATTTTTCTTGAAGTCATTGTTTTAAGAAGAATTGGGTCCAAATATCTTAAACAATCTCTCATATTCAAATATTTGTGAATGAAACAAATATAATAGAAAAAGAAAATTTCACTAATCTTTCTCCTAATGAGTCATACAAAAGGGATTAATAAAATCTTCTTTGTATTGGCATCATCAACACTAATGACTTAAATTAATGACACGAACCTTTTACTTTCACGTTATTTGTTAAATAAAAGTCAAAACAAATTTTTTTTATAAAATAAATATTGTCACATATCTTAAGTTCATTGTTTTCTTACGACTCACACTGTTTTTTTTTTTCCTAAAGAAACATATCAGCCACTTGATTAGAGGAAGAAACCGAAAATAAATGAATATGAGAGAAATGACAATCAATTTCAATGTGTTTCGTTCTCTCATTAAATATGGGATTCTTTAACGTCTAATCAATCTTCTATATTCACCTGGATTCAAAAAGTAATGTACTTTCACTCTCAGAGAGAGGACAAGGACATGATGGGTCTATGGGAGAAGAGGCAGGTTTGCAAGCCAATAAACCACTATCAGAAAATCTAAACAATATTTTCGTTGATTGAGAACAATCCCATAAGGTGAGCGACTTATCCCAAATTCCAAAAAATAACGAAGAGTACTAAGGTGTATGATACTAAATGAGTTATGCAGATGAGTTTTAACACGCTGGATTTTCTGAAGATTATTGTCAACCAACATAATGTCATCAACATATATCAACCAAGCATCCCCGCAGGCCTTACTCATGTAGTATAAAAAAACCTTAATACTCTTCGCTATTCTAGTACTGACTCTGATACATACCATATTAGTTTTATATATCTCATTTAGAGAGATAAGATAAAATGGAGAAAATTATATATTTTATTAATTAAGAATTGTTACTCACTTCCATAAGTGCTATATTTATATAGCAATAACAAGATAAAAGATAAAAAAAAAAAATACTGATAGACCACTTATAACTAATAAAGTAATTATAGTTAATAAAACGGTTGATAAGGAAGTTACAACTGATAACAGTTATAACTGATAAGGTAGTTACAAGTGAAACTTGTTAATAAAACGGTTGATAAGGAAGTTACAACTGATAACAGTTATAACTGATAAGGTAGTCACAAGAGAATGAAGTTAATAAATCCTAAAGTTAAAAAAATTGTTCATTCAAATTCTGAGAAAATAAGCACGATTCATATTTTTTTCATCTGCATACCAGAGAGTGTCTATTTCTTCTTCTTTGAAAAAAAAAAGGTATTAGACTACTTATAAAATGGTGCAGTGCTGTCAAGCATAAACAGAGTTTGCAGAGAAGGTCGCAGTAAGTTGGAAGTGAATTAGGTGAGAACAAAAGATGATTTCATGATGATTTCCACGCGTTAATAGACACACTCAACCCAATTCGTGCAATATTTCAACTCTAATTCTTAGGTCTTCGCACTCACTTTCCTTCTCCACTCCTCAATTACTCTCACATTTAAGATATAAATATAAGACTCTAACTTTACATTTTAACATTAAAAAAAAAATTATTAAATAAAATTCATTTATTATTATATTATTTTACAAATTACAAAAAATTATTAGTTTTTAAACTAATTTTTATTATTAATAAATAATTTTTAAATTAATATTTAGTTACAAAAATTTTAACTATCAATTCTAAAATATACAATAGTTTATAGTTAGAATTGATAACTTAAAAACTATTTATTAATAATAAAAAATAATTTAAATATTAATAATTTTTCAATCTTTAAAACAATATATAATTTAGTTAATATAGTAATTAATTTTTTTTATATTTAAAACATTTTGATAGTTAATTATATATAAATTTAAAAACTATTTATTAATACTAAAAATTATTTTAAATAATTTTAATTTATAAAATAATATTTAATTTAATTAGTATAGTAATTAATTATTTTTATTTTTTAAATTAGTTTTTATTGAATGATTTTATTTAAGTATAATTTTGTTTTTTGGTAATTTACCCTCATCACGCCGTTCAGTTCTAACTTAAACTTAAGCTTTGTTTTGTGTGACTTTTACTATCAAATTGTTAACTCAACTTGAAGTTAGTCTTCACCTAAATTTATAGTAGGTGAAATATGTGGAATAATGTTGTTTGTTAAAATAATATCGGATTTGATTTTTAATTAAAATTTTAAATTTAACTAATTTTTAATTTTAGAATAAATAAATAGAACTTTAATTTTAATAATAATTGGATGGTTGATTTTATTTTATTTTGGATGTATTTTGATATAACATAATTATATTTAAATATATATCTGTCTATGTTTTCAATTGAAATACAAAGAATATGATAAAAAAAATGAATTACTCAATCATGATTATATGTTTATTTCTTATTTTTTTTAAATTAATTAATTAAAATAACATGTCACTAAAGTGACCTTTCTTGTGTAAATTAATTTATTTTAAAATATAAAAAGATTATAAACTTAAAATATGTGTACATATTAATTAGTCTAAAGGAGAATTAGTATTACATGTGTGGAGTAGTAGTGTTAACTTTGTAATAATTATTTGACTTTTGTTAGCAGTTATTACATAAGGTTTATTATTTTATAGATTCTTATTATTAGTATTTTATTATTGTGTCAACATATTACTCATCCAAAAATAAAATTTTAATGTACTAACGATATTTTAAAATGAAATTTATTGAGACATGTGAATGTATTTTGTGTTTGTTATTCTCAATTTAGTTCAAAATCATCATATCAATATTATTGTTATTATCGACACTATTTTTGTTTTGGATAACTTAAACTTCAAGTCCCAACAAGATAATGTCTTAATATTTTTTGGTGTAATGGATCTTGATCTTATGTTAAGACTCATTTCATCTCTTGCATATGAAAGTACCTCCGAAAATAAGAGGAAAATAAAACTATGGAAGAAATCAAATTGTATGAAAATGATCTTGAAATCCATTCCATAAGCATTCCAATACATAATTTCTGAAAACATAAATAACTAAGGAGTTCTTTGTAAAAATCAGAAAGATGTTTGTTAAGAATGAAAAGTCTTGAATAAGTAAACTCTTGACAAACCTAATTTTAAAGAAATATATGGATAAAAACAAAAGTGATTTATATTTTAGTACATTTATGAGATTATGTGTATGAGATTGATAAAAAAAACACGATGACATGATATTTTAACAAGGTAGGTACCAATCCTGCGAAAAAGAGAAAAGAGATGAAAAAGAATATGCAACCCTTGATTGAAAAAGGGAGAACAGAGGAACCAGAAAAGAAAAACCCAGTAGCGGTGAGAGCAGAGAATAACAGAAAAGAAACGTGAAAGGAAAGAGAAGGAGAAAATGATATTATTATTCTATCTACTGGAAGTATGTTACAAAAGGGGTATAAAAAAGAAAAACAAACAGTGTTGGACAACCCAAACACGAAAAGCCCAAACATAACAAAACTGAACCAAAAAGAAAAAATACAAGCAATTATATTTTATCACCCCCCCTCAAGCTGGGAGTACAGGTTCTTCATTCCCAGCTTGGAGTGAAGAACTTTGAAGGTAGATGGAGGGAGAGGCTTTGTGAGGATGTCAGCAGTTTGCATTGAGAAAGAGATGGGGAGTATTTTGATGAGGCCAGCACTGAGTTTGTCTCGAACAAGATGGCAGTCGATCTCTATATGTTTGGTTCGTTCGTGGAAAACCTGATTGGATGCAATATGTATTGCAGACTGGTTGTCGCAATAAAGGATGGCAGGTTGAGTGAAATGAATATGGAAGTCTTGTAATAAGTAGGTTAACCATTGGATTTCACAGGTGGTTGCAGCTAACGCTCTATATTCGGCTTCTGAAGAGCTTCTGGAGATCGTCTGTTGCTTCTTGGATTTCCAGGAAATGAGTGATTCACCAAGAAAAATAGAGAAGCCGGTTACAGATTTTCTTGTCTCAGGGCAAGTGGCCCAATCTGAGTCACTATATGCTTTGAGTTGAAAAGTGCTTGCTGCTGACAGAAATAGACCATGACCAGGTGCATTCTTGAGGTATCGAAGGATGCGAAAAGCGGCTTGACGATGTATTGTTGTAGGTGCCGAAACAAATTGACTCAGTTTGTTCACGCTAAAGGCAATGTCTGGTCTGGTGTTGGTCAAGTAGATGAGTCTTCCTATTAGGCGTCGGTATGAAGAGGATTCTGCAGCAGATAGGAGATCACCTTGAGTACTTGAAAGCTGCGAAGAATGAACCATGGGTGTTGGGACAGGTGCACAATCAAGCATCCCTGTCTCATGTAGAAGATCCATGGTATACTTCCGTTGTGAGAGGTGAATACCAGTGTTGTTGCGGGCTACTTCAAGTCCCAGAAAGAAAGTTAGGTCACCCAGATTTTTTATCTTGAAATGTTGATGCAGCAGTGTAGTGATGTGGGTAATTTCCTCAAAATTATTTCCAGTAAGGACGATGTTGTCAACATACACAAGAAGGGCAGTTATGTGAGTGTTTTGTGTTTTTATAAATAACGAATGATCATCAGCATACAAAACATAACCATTAGAAAGTAAGAATTGAGATAGTTTGGCATACCATTGTCGACTTGCTTGGCGTAGGCCATAGAGCGAACATTGCAGTTTGCAAACAATTTGTGGATTAGGGACATCAATTCCAGGAGGTGGCTTCATGTATACTTCTTCAAGAAGGTCTCCATGTAGAAAGGCGTTGTTAACATCCAGTTGTTTGAGGAACCATTTGTGTGATGCAGCAAGGGCGAGAAGCAGGCGTAAGGTGGTCAGCTTTGCAACTGGAGCAAAAGTATCAAGAAAGTCTAGCCCTTCAAGTTGCGCATAGCCTTTTGCAACGAGACGTGCCTTGTAGCGTTCGGTTGTACCGTCTGATCTATGCTTTACCTTGTACACCCAGCGACAGCCAATGGCTTTCTTTCCCAAGGGAAGGGGCACCAGTGTCCAAGTGTTGTTTGCAGAGAGAGCAGTAAGTTCTTCTGCCATTGCTTCTTTCCAACAGTCATGTTTGGAAGCATCCTCATAATTTTGAGGTTCAGTTGAAGAAGAAAAAGAAGCAATAGTATGTTGAAAATTAGAAGATAGAGCATGATAGGACACAAAATTATTAACAGGATATTTAGAACTTACAGTATGTGCAAATGACATGTCAGTATGAAAATCTGCAAGGTGGGTAGGAATTCTCCTAACCCGAGTGGATCTCCGTGGCGATGTATGTTCCGCAGTTTCAGGAGGAATCATGATCTCAGTAGCAGTGTTGTTATTGTCAGAGAAAAAATCATAGGTAGAAACATAAGGTTGAGGAACAGGCAAAGATAAATTGTTGGGACCCTCATTCTCATCATCTTTCATTTTATAAGGAAAGTGATGTTCATAGAAAACAGTATGTCTAGAGATCTCGATTTTATGATTTTGAAGATTAAGAAAAAGATAACCTTTAGTGTGTGGTTGAAAGCCAAGAAAAATACCAGATACAACCCTATCATCTAGTTTCTTTCTGTGAGAAGTAATAGTGCTAGAGTAGCAAAGACAACCAAAAACACGTAAAGATGAGATATCATACAAAGTACCATTTAATTTTTCATAAGGAGTCATGTTCTGCAACAAAGGAGTAGGAATACAGTTGATGAGAAGAACAACATGTAAAACAGCAAAATGCCAAAAAATAGGGGGTAAATTGGCTTGAAAAAGCAAAGCACGCGTTATATTAAGAATATGCTGGTGTTTGCGTTCTGCAATACCATTCTGTTCGGGTGTTTCTATACAAGTTTTTTGATGAATAATGCCTTTTGAAGAAAACAGATTTGTCATAGCAAATTCAGCCCCATTATCAGAACGTATAATTTTGACAGTGGTTTGAAAGTGGTTTTCAGCATAAGATAAAAAATTAGATATGTGATTTCTCACTTCAGATTTTGTGCGCATAGATATCACCTAAGTATAGCGAGAAAAATAATCTACAATAGTTAAAAAATACCGAAAACCATGCATAGAAATAACAGAACAAGGACCCCATATATCCATATGTAAAATCTAAAAAAATTTAGAAGTAATGGAATCACTTAAAGCAAACAGAAGTTTTCTTTGCTTTGCTCTATGACAAGTATCACACATATATGGTTTATGGGCAGAAATAAAAGAGTATCGATATCTCAAAACATGTAATCGTTCATCAGAAAGATGTCCCAGTCTATTGTGCCACACATTAGTGTCTTTCAAAACAGAATGAAAAGAATGAACAGATCTGTTGGTAGTATGTCTTTGAAAAACAGAAGCATGAAAAATGTACAAGCCATCTTTGGCTTCAACTATACCAATCTTCTCTTTCGTTAGATTGTCCTGTATCACACAATCCTTGGATGAGAAAATCAAGTGACAGTTCAAATTAGAAGCAAGTTTGGAAGTGGAAATCAGGTTAAAAGTGAATTCAGGCACATACAAAACATTATTTAGGTAAAACTTATTACTGAAAGCCACAGTTCCAGAACAACTAGTATAGAAACGATGTCCATTGGCAAACTGATAAGAACATGTTTTATACTTTTATAAGAGGTGAAATCAGACAAACAGGTGCAAACATGATCAGTCGCTCCTGAATCTAAGATCCAAGAGCCTTTACTACTAGTATAAAGGTTTGAAATAGTAACATTATCAGTTGTAGAATCCTTGTGATTGGTATCAACAGTAAGAGAGCCCACTTGATTTACTTGCACAGGTGGCTGAGTGGCAATATTGTTTGTTGCATTTTGCTTGATCAAGGCAGATAAGACTTGATATTGCTGAGCTGTGAAGGCAGAACGCATGTCTCCAGAATCCTGTTCTTGTTGACAATTCTTAAAAGGAATATCATCAGTTAAAACAACATTAAGCGAAGGAGCGGTCCTACTGTTTGGAGGATTATAACCGGGAGGAAAACCATGTTTCCTGTAACATGTATCTATGGTGTGACCATTCCTACCACAATGAGTACAAATTTTCTTATTGTTGTTGAATTTGAAATTCTTATTTTCTTGATTTGGAAAACCCACTTTTCTATAAAAGACATTCTCAGCATGACCCAATCTTCCACAAAAAGAACATTTAACAGAATTACGATTCACACTAGTATGATTAATATTTGTAAGTAAAAAATTGCTTGCCAATTGACGTTCTTGCTGTGCCATAAGAGAGAAAATTTTTGAAATAGGTAGAATCGGTTCCATGAGGAGTACGTGGGACCGAATATTGCTGAATTGATCATTAAGCCCTCGAAGAAACTGCATGGCTTGATCCTCGCATTTCCTTTGACTAATAACAGAGGCTAAAGAACAAGAGGGCTTATGTTGACAAAGACAGATAGGGTTAGGTCGAAAGTTATCAAGCTCATCCCAAATAATTCTGAGTTTCGTAAAATAATCAGTCACTCACAAATCGTTCTGATTTAAAGAAGATGCCTCTAATTGCAAATCGGAAATCCTAGAGAGATCACCTTGAGAATATCTTGTTTTCAAATCATTCCACACATCTACAACAATATCCATCCAAATCACACTTTGTCTAATTGGAAGGGATACCGAATTCACTAACCAGGACAATACCATATTGTTGCATCTGACCCAGGACGAATAGTTGGAATCGCTCGTTGGTGGGCAGGGATGGGTGCCCAGGACGAATTAGACTTTATTCTTCGCACTTAGCGCTGTTATGATAGACCGACTCCAAGAATGATAATTCGTCGCGTCAAGAACCGGTGAAACCAGTGAAGCCGCAGGGTTTTCACCAGGATGAAGATAAAGGTAGCTGTTTGCAGATGGTTCCATTGTAGCCGATTTTGCTGAAAGAAAAAAAAACAAGAAAGGAACGTAAGTAGAAAATAGGTATAAAGATGAAGAAAAGGAGGAAGAGAGAGCGCGCAGCAGAGCTCTTCAAAGGAAGAGCTCTGATACCATAACAAGGTAGGCACCGATCCTGCGGAAAAGAGAAAAGAGATGAAAAAGAATATGCAACCCTTGATTGAAAAAGGGAGAACAAAGGAACTAGAAAAGAAAAACCCAATAGCGGTAAGAGCAGAGAATAACAGAAAAGAAACGTGAAAGGAAAGAGAAGGAGAAAATGATATTATTATTCTATCTACTGGAAGTATGTTACAAAATGAGTATAAAAAAGAAAAACAAGCAGTGTTGGACAGCCCAAACAGAAAAAGCTCAAACAGAACAAAACTGAAAAAAAAAAAAAAATACAAGCAATTATATTTTATCATATTTTGATAATATATGGATAAATACAACCTAAGCAATTTATATTTTAGTATTTTCATCGTTTGTGTGAAACTGGTCAAAACGTAATATGGCAGGATATTTTGGTAACACATTTGTTCTAAATTTACTTAATCTTGCTTTTGCCTATGTATAATTTTTTCCATGGTTATAATATTTCAATATTTGATGAAACATTATAACTTCTTGAAGATATCAAAATCTGAGATAATTTTCAGTATCTTGAAGTGAATAGAGTGTGTTGCTACATGTATGGAACTCTTATGACTAATCTGTTTTGACCTGGTACGGCAGGTATTGTATATATTCTTTAAGTTCTTCAATGATTAATGTAACATATCGTTCTGCAAATGAAGAATCATCCTTCTAATTGCAAGAGGGACCTCAATGAGGTGAGTCAACTAGATCTTTGAGTCAACACTAAATTTCTACAGATATATATTGAGACAGTATAGCTAGTAACTACTCAGAAATTCTTTAAAAGCGATTGTTTTATCTATGATATATTCCCCACAACTATTTTCCTGCACCTCTTTATTCTTCTCTGTCAATCAATGATCAAATATTCAAAGTGCAACGCGTTAATGCATCAATGTCATGTTCTATGTTGTCTTTTCACTTTGGTCCTTATCCAAACTTCACAAATTTAAAGGCTGTGACAGATGAGTCCGTGTGAGACATATATATAAAACAAATTTGCTACTTTTATTATAAATGTGTTTTTATGTTTTTCGGCAATCTCCTCGAAAATCTTGGTTCTGCTGTTTTTCAAACTTCGTCGTTGGATATTCAAGTGATCATTTTACGTTCCATAACCCTCCTTTTAGTGTTAAAATATTATTTTATTAGTAAGAAACTCAAACCATTAACTTATACTAAGAAAAGTTGTATTTTCCTTTCATAAAATATTAGCAACAGTGTTGACATTATTGCTCGTCATGCACAAGTCTTCCCACTGCATTTAAGACTGGTGGTCCTTAAGGTGTTTGTTGAACTTGATTTATGGTCAATTGGAGATAGGAATTAGGGTTTTGAGGTGCATACTAATGGCGTTTTTTAGGGAAGTCAATAAATATTTTTGAATTTCTTTCTAAAGACTTCTGGTGGAAGGAGTTGTGGCTTTGGGTCAGTACCTAGCTATGTGTCATGTCAATTAATATGCTCCATTTTTTCTTCTATTCACATCTTACTACTATTAACTATTTATAAATTATACATTAATTAAAATTAAGATATTTTATAAAAAAAAACCTTATTAATGGAATGAAAAGAAAAAGCTTATGTTAAAGAATTGGAAAGAAATCTAATTAAGTACAAAGGAGAAGATTAAATCATAAAACAACACTTTATAATTCTTCTGTTTTGCAACTTTTTTTTTCTTTCGATTTAGATTTTGTTTATTTCAAAATAAAAATGAAAAGTAGTAGTAGACCACGCTATGAAATTCCATTCTTTCTATTAAATTACTGCGCTGTATTAATTACTAGTTTTATCGCTATTAATCTGTCGGTGAATATCATCTGTATTAAATTTCAGTATATAAGTAAGATCACATCATTATTGTACACGAGGAACTTTGTATTAATTCTATTAAAAATTTATAAAAAGGTAATTTCACAATGCATTGAAATAATAAAATTATTTTATATTTTCTATATTAATGAATAAAAGAATGCTGTAATACATATATATAAATCATTGTCAGATTTAGAGTTTGAAATTGTGAAATGGAATTTATACTAAAGCTTTTTTTCATATATATATATATATATATATATATATATATATATATATATATAGGTATTGTTTATGAGACGAATTGTCTCGAGACAAAAATTATTTAAATTATTAAAGTCTTTCCTTCAATATTTATTCATATAAATATATATATATATATATCTAAAATTTAAATGTATAAGTTATAACCACACAATTAATTACAGTGAAGCAATTGTTTCAATTAATTCGCATCCCATCCTTTTGTCCTATAATTAATTATCCACATATGAAAAACTTGCAAACAAAATCATAGGAATTTTAAAGTAAAAGTGATGATGTTTTTTTTTCCTGCTATGGAGATGGGATCTAGAGAACTATTGAAGCCTTATTCTCCTTCCTTCGGTCGGGCAGGTGACTGGGTGATGAACTGGGATTCTTCTCGTCCTCCTACTTATCCTTCGACACTCGACACTCGCTCGTCGGGTGAACACCGGATGGTGGGGGTACCTGCGAAGTCACTCCGACGCTCAAGTCAGTAAAGCGGGTGGTCAACTCTAAGGTAGGTGAACAGTAATAAATGACATACCTTACTCCTTGGGATGCGCGCTATTTATATTATTCTAATGGGCCTACCTTGTTGGACCCGTTTATCGAGGTGGATACCGCTTAGGGTTGCATTACCTAATTCTTGATGGTGGATTAGCTTCACTGATCTCGGTTTGAGCGTTAATTGTGATAGGGTTCGGCCATCGGCCAAGTTCCCTTGATGCGGGTCGGCCATCGACCAAATCCTTGTGGTCTCGGTCGTCTTAGTTAAGTCTTCTAAGGTCTCGGCCTCTCGGCACAAGTCTCCAAAGGTCTCGGCCTCTTGGTCTCTCGGCACAAGTCTCCAAAGGTCTCGGCCTCTTGGTCTCTCGGCACAAGTCTCCCAAGGTCTCGGCCTCTTGGCCTCTCGGCCAAGTCTTCTAAGGTCTCAGCCTCTTGGCCCCTCGGCCAAGTCTTCTAAGGTCTCAGCCTGTCGGCCTGTCGGCCAAGTCTTCTAAGGTCTCAGCCTCTCGGCCTGTCGGCCAAGTCTTCTAAGGTCTAAGCCTCTCGGCCTGTCGGCCAAGTCTTCTAAGGTCTAAGTCTCTCGGCCTGTTGGCCAAGTCTTCTAAGGTCTCGGCCAGGTTCCCCTGGTCTCGATCAGGTTGACTGGGCATCGGTCAGCCAGATGGGTCTCGACCTTGCCCCGTACCGGTACATTTTTCTTATTGTAACACTAATCTCATCTCATCCTACAAATGGATATAAATTAAGGTAATCTATTTTTATAAATCCAAACTCAGAATATTACCCGTTTAGTTTCAAACAATAAAGAATTTTTTTCTTATTTTTATCAGTAAAAATTAATTAAATATAATATAAAGTATTTGATTGATACTCCAACACTTATAAAAAAAATTGTCACACTATATAGTCTTCATAAACTATTATTACATTAGAGTAATATCACATTGTCACGATTTTAGTTTCAACAATTTATATCAACTTGTCATAACTTATTTATTTTCATCATTTTTTAAATTTTTTAAGATTTCATTAATTAAATTATTTAGAAGAAAACGAAATTAGCTTTCATAATATTACATGTTCATGAAGATTTGCATGAAGACGGTGCGATTGATCAAAGAACGAAGAGCTTGAGATATTTTATCAGAAAAATTAGTCACTAGTAGGACTACGTACATCTATACAAAACCAGCAAGAACATAAACAAATTAAAGTAGTGGTTCTGCAAGATTTGTAATTAACATAATAAGCCTTGTTGTGCTTATTCGGGATTTTGATCATGTGGTTATTTTTTTTATTTTTTTTATCAAAATAGGGTTTGTTTAAAAAAATTTACAAATTTAAGCAAGTCGTGCCAATTCAGCACGACTTCATATGCACAAATCATCCCAATTAGATACGATTCTGCCATGTCATACTGAAGTCGTGTCAACCTGACACGACTTCTGGCGCGTCATATTTTTTTTTTAATTTTATTGTTTATATATTGGGTAGTAAGTTATGTAATGTTAAAAATTAATTTGATACATAATTTTATAAGAGTGTTAGTTTTAAAGAAAAAAAAATGGATAATTGTGTATGGATCATGTTTGGATAATCAGCTTATTCAAACTTTGAGCCATTAACTCCTGAGGATATTGCCGCCGGACATGGTTTCCCACTAGCCAAAAAATATATTTTAATATTTAATGTATCATGTATGCAATTTTTTTGATATTTTGATATTTAATGGCGCCGAATGATCCATACACGATTATCCAATTTTTTTTCCTTAAAACTAACACTCTTAGAAAGTTATGTATCAAATTAATTTTTAACATTACATAACTTACTACCCAATATATAAACAATAAAATTTTTAAAAAATACAAAAATATGACGTGGCAGAAGTCGTGCCAAGTTGGCACGACTTCAGTATAACATGGCAGAGTCATGTCAAATTGAAACGATTTGTATATATGAAGTCGTGCCGAATTGGCACGACTTGCTAAATTTGTATTTTTTTTAAACGGATCCCATTTTAGTAAAAAGCAAAAAAAAAAATAACTCATCGTAGTAAAAAAAAAAAAAAAACCCCTACTTCTTCCTTGTGTGTAGTTGAGTCAACTTTGTTGTAGCAGAAGGCATAGATACCTGATAAATTGCACTTAATTCGAACCCTTCATAGTTCCGATCCCAAGAACAAATCCACTTTCTCCCAATCCAAAAAAGGGTCCTTGTCGACATCCATTTGGGTTTCTCCCTGACCGTGCAGGAGGGGTTGGTCATGGTCAAGGTCTCCGGAGGAAGAACTCTCTGGAGAACATGTTGCACTTCTCTCTAACATTTGATGCTTATGATCATCAAAAGACGTTGAGATCGAACCCTTTTCTTGCTCTTCACCACTTTGACCAGTGAAATACCTCACTTTGTTCCTCCTCGCTGGTGGTCTTCTATCAAACGCACGCAAACACTTCGATTTTTTGTACACTCTGCATAAACTGAATTCCTTCCTTAACTGCAAGTAATTAACATGTATAATACAATGAAAAGATTAGTTATGTATATATATTATTTAATGTGTATAATATAAAAACTGCATTACATATCATGTACGTAACACATAATGTTGTATATCTATAAATGAGTACATTTTATTGTATATAAGTGGTGCAAACCTCACTTTATAAGTTGGTTGATTTTATGAGGTTGAGTTAGGCTTAAAGTTCATTTCTTAACATGGTATTAGAGTCATTTTCTTAACGAGAATTTGTTGGGTTTATCATGCCACCCGTTATCGAGTCATTATCGGATCATCCATAACATATATTTTCACGCACGGCACGAGTTGGTAGCCTCAGAGATGTATTGATAAGTGTGTGTAAACTTCACCTTAACCCCTGTTGAATGGTTGATAATTGTGGACTAATTACCCAGTGAGAAAAATATGGCGTGCTATGATCAGATTTTTTTAATGTACGGTTAGTTCATCACCATATTTTATCATGAGAACCTACTTGACTGTACAATCTCTTAATAATATGAAAAAAGAAGAAGATATTTTCATCATTTTATTTCATGAAAAAACTGAAATTTTAGACAAATAAATGGGATTATGGAGTATCACTTCTCTTTTTATTACTTGAAAAAATTCAGTGAAAGGCCTATGTGTGTGCAGCTGGTTTCCTAAGATTATTTTCGAAAGAAATAAGGATGCTCGATTTGTTTTGTATATTTGGTTTAGAAGGGTGGAGTATTGGTGATTGAGGAGGATGAAGACATTAATGCAGAGAGTAGAGAAGAAAAAGTTGAAAATTGAATTAACGAGAGAAGAAATTAAATAAGCAAAGGCAAGAATTATAATACCCTAATGGTTAGTTTTTAGAGGAAGATGGTTCACCTGTGAATCTTTGATGGCCGTATACTCGTTCATCTTCCAATCAGTTTTGGCTCCGTTTGGAGCCCTTCCACTGTAGAAAACCATTGTTCTTTTAATGCCTATGATGCGATTGTCGGAAGAATAAACATGATTTGGAGACCCTGTGGCTTTCCAGTACCCTGTGGTTGTCAGACGTCTTGGTCTTCCTCCTCGAGCTTCACTCTCTTGCCTCGGAATGAAAAAAAACCATTGTTCCGCCGTGTCTCTCAGACTCGCCTCTCCTGAGATTTCTGCAAAACCCAACACCAAAATTCAAAATCAAAGTATTAATAAACCAATCACAATACATATTTGACCCGGAAGGTAAGTATGTGAGTATGCAATTGATATAAAAAAAGAAGTTAAACGAGAATTATGCATGTGAAAATAATGTTTGATAGAGGAAACCCAAAAACATCCTTGACTTGCACCTTTCTTAATGTTAGTGAATCAAATTCACTTGCCAAAACTAAAGTATATCTTCCTTTGTAGAATCTTAGCTCCATTTTGATTGAAAGGAGAAAGAAAATGAGGAAAAAAAAAGAGAAAGATAAGAAGAGTATAAGGATTTTACGTGGGAGTTGGGTGGGGTTGTAATCGTATATATCAACCACTGGAATAACACGATTCATGTCATCTCTTTCTCCTTCGAGTTTATTATGAAGATAGAACGAAATCAGCTCCTCTTCTGTAGGGTAGAAACGATAACCTGGTGGCATAATTTCCATCTTTCGATCACTTTATCATACACTTGTATTCTCTCTCACCGATATGTGCCGTACCAACAAGGAGAAAATTTGTTTTCTTCTTTATTGGTGTAGACCCATTCTCAAGCACTACACCTCTCAGTGATGTTATATATATAGAGAGAGATTAACAGGTACTGCTAGCGGTTTTAGAGAATTAACAGGGTAGGTGCTATAGAAGTAACATGGTGCTGAGCCACAAATGTGAGAAGTCTAATAAAAAAAAATTGTTAATTGAAAAAATGGGAATTATTTTTATTATATTAAAATTTAAATTTGTATAAATGGGATTTTATTTATTATTTAAAAAATAAAAAATAAAATATTTTTTATATTTGACTTGCTATATGTGTGAAAATTAAAGCACGTGGCCTGGAGAAAGTTAGGCAAAGGTGGTAGTAAAAGACAAGAAGGGGCGTCGGGGTGAAAGGAAGAAGAAAAGGAAGTAGCGTACTTTGGTTAATTTGCCAGGAAATTTCCACTCCACGCGCTTACACCGCGTTGCCATTATTCTGCTTCCGTACTTTTGAAAATTCAGATGCTGCTAGGTGCATTCCATTTTTTATTTTTCTTTTATAGTTCAGTTTTTTTTTTTTATATATAAAGTTTTCGTGTTAGGCATCATTATGTAACTTGACATCTCAGTTAAACTAACACCTCATGTAACAACAATCATCTGCCATCACATGAAAAAAATATTATTAAAAGAAAAAAAAAAAAACAAAACAAAAATATGGAAGACTAGACCAAAACTCATATGTTAACAAAAACGATGTAGATTATACCTATTCATAAAGAATTCTAAGAACAGACTAGCTGGGAGTCTTTATACCAATGAAATGATTCTCTATAAATAAATCCTAAATTAGCCAACTTATCAGCACACACATTCCTTTGACGAAAAATGAGTTACCTTAAACCTGATTGTCCCACAAAAATTAAGACAAGTATTTCATCGAGGATATCTTTATAACCAAAATTAAATAAGTATAAGTGAAAATAAGTGAAAAATAAATGATAATTTGTGGACTAATGTTATATTTATTTAATTTTTTAATTATTGAAGTATGTTTTAATATTTTAATATAAAAATAGTAAATTTATTTATAAATATTTTTACATCAATTACTATTTTAAAGTATTTAATTATTTTTATTATTATTACTTATTTATGAATTATATGTTGATTTTATTGAAAACTAAAAATTTAATGTAGTGATAAATGATATTTTACTAATATCTTTGTTTCTATATTTGTTTTAATATTTGAATTTGTTCAAATATTTTTCATCAGTTACATTTTTATATATAGAATTATTTTATTGTATATTATTTTTCAATTATTATTTTTATTATTACTTATTTACGAAATTTATATTTAATTTTATTAAAAAATTAAATTTTATGTAATGTTAAATGATAATTTGTTGAGTTAAAAAAATATTAAATTTATTCACTTTTTATTTAGAATTGTAATCTGTTACAATATTTAAATTTAAAAATAAAAAAATTATTTTTAAATAGTTTTCATCAATTATAATCTTACAATATTTAATTGATTTGTTGTATTATATTTTTAATTATTTCTATTACTACACATTTAAGAATTGTGTATTTTGTTTATGGAAAGCTAAAAATTTACGTGCAAAATTGTAATTTACTAAGGTGAATTATATTTGCCATCTTTCAATAATAATAGTTAGTTGAGATATGTTCTAATAAGGTTAAGGATATGTTTAGATTGGAAAGAGAATGTGTAACAATTTATACCGATTTGAGAGAAAAGTGTGAATAAAGTGATTGTTTAAATTAAGGTATGTTATGAGAAAAAAATTATTTACGTTTGCCAGTGATGCAACAATATTGTGAGAAAATTTTTAATTTTTTAAGAAATTTAAAATATAAGTTTATAAATTTATCATTATCTTTAAAAATAATTGAATAATAAAATATAAGATATTTTTGTGTAGATTTAAGTTAATTAAAATTTTGTAAATTGTTTTTATAGTTGAAAAAATATTTTTTTTAGGAATACAAATTGTTTATCATTGTCCAAACACGAAAAGTTTTTATAAGAGTAAATTGTTTCGCTATAAATTAAATTATAATATTAAAAATTATAAAAAACATTAAAAAAACATTTAAAGTATAATAAAAAATATATTAAATACATTTTTTAGAATAAAATAAATAAATAACTGACAAATATAATAATATGATATTTTGACAATTTACATCTCCTCTTGTCATGCTTGATTGCATGTCACTACTCATAAATAGTATCAAGATTAATATATAACTTTAATATTTAAAAATATAAATTATTAATTGTTTATATCTGAAAAATTATTAAATAAAAATGAATAATACTTAAATAATCATAATTATAAAAAAATAATTAAAAATAATTTTTTATATTATTATCATTGTATAAATTTATGTTTTTATTATAAATAATTATGTATATTTATTATTATTAATTGTTAATATTTATTTTTATTAATAATATTATTAAATATTATTTTATTATATTATATTATATAATAAATTATATATAATTGATTATATTTGTATATATATAAAAATAATATTTTTAAATTAATTTAATATTAAATTATAAATAAAAATATTATATTTAAAAAGTATTATGAAATTTGAATCAATAATATAAATAAAATATTTTATATATTTATAAATAATTAACAATTATTATCATACACAAGTAGTAAGGATAACAACTAAGAACATTAAGTTATCTATTTTTTTCTTCGCAATTTGTTAGGCACATAGGAGAATGGAGAAAAACAACTTCCACGTCTTTCCACGCTCACAATTTCTAGAAGATAAGTGGATACAGATGTATAGTATCCGTGCATTTCTTTATTCTGAAACATTACTGCGCTAAAAACAAACATAGCTTAATTGATATTATAAATGTGATATAGAATCTATTTTTTCATTTTAATAATTAACCTATAAAATTATCATATGATAAAAAAAAACTCAAACATATATATTTAACTTAGCATGATTTCATATTTTTTTATAACAAATTACTTTTATTATGTTTCAATTTTACATTCTCATGTTGACATAAATATAAACTAAATGCATTACCGGTCGTTTAGTATTTTTTCGTAAAAATCTTAAAGACTTGAAAGTACAACAAATGGCACAACATATTACATATTTTTTTTTTTAATTCAAATATATATTTGTTCTGGAACGAGTGTAGGGGTATAGAGAACGACTATTCTGTTTCTATTTTGGGTAAGTTGTTATCATTCTAAGTTTCATGTTTCTTCTTTCTTTTCTCGGTCGTCTGATCTCATAGACGGGGATGGTACCTGCAAAAGGCACTTCAACACTCAACTCGGTCAGGGTGTCGACACTCGGATGTCAGAGTACTATAGATAATGACGTACCTGGTTCTTGGGGTTTGTACTATTTATATTACCTTAATGACTATTTGTTGGTGGACAAGATTATGGGGTTGATTTATGTTTAGGATTGTGTTAAATAACCTTTAATTGTATATTAATCCTGCTGACTTAGTCAACTCATGGATTGTCGCCATAAGTCAGTCGATCACATGTCATCATGTGACCTTCTCATGATATTTGATTGATTGAATGGTTAAGTTCTTGACCGACTCACGGAAGTCGATTCGATTGCCCGAGTATAATATCTATTAAAAGAAATATCTAATAGGTAAATTATATTCCTTTAGTTTGTAAAAGTTAAATATAATTTTCTCTGTACAATAACATAACTATGTTTATTACTTGGGCATGGCCATAATTTATCGCGTCATCATTCATCTCCCATGTTCGTGCGTTTGGGGCGGTAATTGCGACGTCAATTATGCTTCTGAAAATGATTTAATTAGTTTATTCAAAATTTATTTTCTTTTATGCTGTGATTTGATTACTGAGGAAGTGTTTTGAATTTTTAATGAAAAAAAACCATTGAATGAACACAGTTATATTTAAAATTATCTAGGGGCTTTAGTTAAAGTTTATATTAGAGTCTTAATTTATATGTAATTATGTTCATTTTATCTAAAACAAATTTTCCATGGATAGCACTTTATATTATAAAATTTGACTAGTTTTACATTCATTCATTGTGATTGACATTATGCTGCGTCACAACAAAAATGAAACAAATTTTGAAGCTAAACTTTAAAATACGAAATCGATATTATGTGTGGTGTTAATGTGAAACTTTTTTGCTTATTTTTAATTGCATTAGAAAAGTGTATATGGGTCATCACTTAAACTAGCTTATTACAAATTGTTCTATTAGGTGGATATGTACCTTCTATCTTTATCCTATATGCACTTCAATGATATTTTGTATTGTTGACCAAAAAAGAGACTTACCTATCTGAAATTGTAGTCCCAACTTGGACGTTAATCCCTGTTAATTATTTTGTAGTGTAGCTTATGAAAATAAAAGACTTTGTTGTGGTTAATTAAAATACAAAAGTGATTAACATAATTATCTCTTGGATAGTTATGACTTTTGTTAATCATCACTGAATATAAACTCTACAAATGCTTGCAAAAACATGTGCGCAGGAGTTATTATATATATTCCTTTTAGGTTGATGTATTGCAAAAGAGAAAACCCTTTTGAAAATGATTTTGTATAATATAACATAAGAGGAATCTTAACAAATTATAAGTATTTATTTCTGATTTAAATTTTTATCACCGAGTATAATTTTTTATTTTGATAAAATATTTAAGTCCAAGTTAATTTTGTTTATCAA
Organism: Phaseolus vulgaris; assembly: GCF_000499845.2. Classification (NCBI taxonomy): domain Eukaryota; kingdom Viridiplantae; phylum Streptophyta; class Magnoliopsida; order Fabales; family Fabaceae; genus Phaseolus; species Phaseolus vulgaris. The sequence continues at coordinate 45,077,095 of NC_023759.2, read as the reverse complement.
ATATTTAAGTTCAAGTTATTTTTTTTTTATAAAAATACATTCAATGGAGTTCAATTAAATATTGGTGACTAAGTCAAGTCTAATGATCAAAGTTTATTATATAAAATACATGAGTTAAAAATATATTTTCAAAAGGTTAAACAAAGATGTATGTTAAAGATATCTTAATTAGTATGTGTCTTTTTTTTTTATATTCACTACAAGACAAAAAGTAACATATTAAAGTCGGTAAAAAATGGATAAAATGAAGAAAGAAGTATACGTTAATGTGTTATTTGCATTCAAGTAGTCAAAATGTTTTAAAAAGCTAAATGTTTTTGTAATTTAGCGTGCATTGGAACACTAGTAGCGTCTGTCAAATGAACATAAAAAAGAAGAAGAATATTTAATTATAAAACTTTTGCAAACAATATTATTTTGAAAAAAAAATAATAATAAAACTTTTGTGATGAGCCCACGACAGTGTCACCACCCCTCCTCCAGTGTATTTTGAATAGGACTAGGTAAAGAGCAAGAAAATTTATTACTCAATGTGACTTCAACCTCCATCGCCATGTAAGTGATGGTAAAAGGATCTTCAATAAGAAAAATTATGAAATAAAAATTAATTTTAAATATTAATTTTTTTTTATATTTAATCATTAGTTATCAAAATTTTAATTATTAATTATTTTATATTTTTAATTAGAAACTAATTTAAAATTTAAAATATTAACAGTTAAAATTTTAATAACTAATTTAAATACAATTTAAAAAATATTTTATAAATTTTATTAATAATAAAAAATACTTTATGTATTAATAATTTTTAAAATAATATCTAATCAATAATTATTTATTTTTAGTATCTAAATTTAATTTTTATTAAATGATTTTGTTTTAATGTGGCCAATAGATACGTCAATTTCCACTACAAGATTGACGGTTTATCTCAATCTCCATCTCTACATCACAATTAGAGTTTAGGGTTTGTTCATTATTATATTTTTCATTATCATATTATCATTATCACAACATATTTTTATTTAGTTTTTATCGTAATATACATCCTAAACACTAAATAAAATTAATGTTTATTGTTTTATATTATATTATTATTCCTCATATTATATTTTAGTTATATATATAAATAAAGTGAATAAAAATTGAACATACAGTTATGATTACAAATAAATGATATAATATTAAAAATATTATTATATATTTTATTTATTTATTTATAATATTATAGAATTTATAATATACAAAAAATCGTATATATTCAGTTCTAGTTCTTTCATAACTAATTAGTATTGTAATAGTGTCGTGTGTAGGTATGAGGCATAGTGAGTTTGAATTCTACATTAGACACTTTTTATTCAATTTTCAAAACTCTGTTTGAGTGTTATTTTGGCGTGTTAGTGTGACGTCTAGAAAGTTAAATGTGAATTAAGAATTACCTGCTTGATAAGTTAAATGAATCAAAAGAGATGAAAAGTGTAATAGAAAACTTGATAACGGGTTTGGTCATTGTGGTGGACAATGGCACTTTGTCCACGAAATTATTGATGACTTGGGTTGAAATTTTGACTTGGAAACTCTGTGTTGTGTTGTCCATAAATATTTTGAATGGGGACCTGAATTCTTCTGTGTCTGAACTGTTTAGTGTGAAACAAGACAAATATACGTGTTTTTGCAGTTTTCAATAGGAATTTAGATACTATTTTAAATTCTAAATTTTGGTAACAATTTTTTTATAGATAATATTAATTTAAAAATTATTTATTAATAATATAAATTAATTTAAAAATTAATAATTTTTTTAATCTTTAAAATAGTATTTAATTTTATCAATATAACAATTAATTATTTTTAATTTCTAAAATTGATTTCTATTTAATAATTTTTTTATTAGTATTCTATAAACATTTTCGATATGAAAAGTTTTCTTTAACATTATCCTTCATTAAATACATCTAATTAACAACTAATTTTTCTAATAAAATATTATATAACAATAAAATAATAATAAATAAAGTTGTAATGGGAATGTATAAATTGAGGAAAAAATTGAATTTTTTTTATAAGATAAAAAGTAATTTTATATATATTTGTTTTAAGAAATTATATATATTTTTAAAAATAGTTATTGCATGAATTAATTTTTTAAATTTTATTTATTTATACAATTGTTGTATAGTCACTATGAAAAGAAAGATGTTTATGGTTATCACCCTTGACATGATTTTTTTTAATAAAAATATTGGTTGATTAAGGAAGCTCGGTTGATATATTATTGGATGTCTCATTGTCAGCTAATACTTCTTCACATTTTTTCACACTTCATCTAGCCATGACATTCACCCTTTAGTCTTGGGAGACAAAGTCATGGTACATGTTGACCAAAAATTGACTAAAGAATGCTACAAAATCATTATGAACATGATTCCACTACCAAGTCCATTGTAATCCACAACCAGCTGCAAATGACAATATGATTGTGATGATCAACCTTAAGGCCTATGTTAACAATATGTATGTGTAAATTCGAGTGATGACACAACCCTTCTCCAATTGGGCAAATCATAGCAAAATAGGAAGTTAGGGTCATCATTGTCGGATGAAAAATGAAAAGATGACTCTTGAAATCCATTGAAAAAATGTTGATTCAGTTGCATGGATTGCAAATGAGTTACGTCCAACTAAGATAGAGGCGGAAACACATATTGACGATTCGTTCAACAAAAAAATGTGCTAGTGTAGGTGTCATGTTTAAAACACAATATGAAGTATTAATAGTCGGGATAGTCATAACTTGGGATATGTCAGCATGCAAACTTTTATGTCAAAGTGATTCCCAACTCATAATAGATTTTGTTAAGAGAGTTTCGAGCAAATGACACAGTCTTACTCAAATACTACCACAAATCATTTGGAATGTTACTGGACTTAGAAGAAAGAATAGTGAAATATATTTATCGATAAGATAATTCAAGGGTTGATCTATTGTCAAAATTGGCAAGCATAAAGAAGAAAGGTCAACAATCATATATGATTAGACGAAATTTTGTGTCACCAACTGTTGATACAAATGAATGTCTCACAATAGAGCACAATGACACCTTGATGAATCCAATATTTAACTTCTTACAAAGAAGGGGGTGCATCAGTAGCAAAGAAAAGGAAGAAAAGGCAATAAAGATAAAAGTCTCCCGATTTCTCGTCACAGGAGGGAACTTTTTAAAAAAGAGACTCATTGGCACTCTTTCTAAAATGCATTACACAATCACAAGTCAAGTACTTCATGAAAAAACTACACAAAAATATATGTAAATTTTATAGTGAAGGGAGACAATGTTCATAAGCGTGTTGAGAATGTACTACTATTAGCCAATTATAAAAGAGGAGTTTGTTGAATAGACAAAAGTCAATCTCAATACATACCCCATTAATTTATTATATATTTATTATTTTAATTTATTCTTTAAGGTAACTCGATGTCTCTATAGATACACTCACCCATTGATAAGAAAAATCGGATGAGAATACATTTACGAGTGAAAAGAAAAATGAGTTATTGTAAATTGTAGTAATGAATTGATATTTTAATATAAGAAAACTGTAAGACTTGCAGTTATACATATTCAACGCAGTGGCACTCTACAAGTTCTGCGGTAGTCTATACGAAGCTCTATAAGGTGCACCATGAAGACAATACTTGAAGAAGAAAAAATTGAAATTAGTATTATTAGGCATATTAAAATTGTAAATTATGGTTAGAGTGCAATAAAAGGAGTAAACATGGCTTAATAAAAGTAACATGATTTTTACTATCAATTGATAATTCGAGATCACGATTTAAAAAAAAAAAAAAAAACTAAGTGAATAAACTATCACAACAATATTATAAATTTATTACTATAATTGTAAGTGAATTTGTCTCAAATTGAGTAGGAATGTGTCTAGAAAACAATGTATAAGAAAGAAGACTCGCATATTCAATATCTTAAAAATTTTGGATTGAAAGTGATGTACTGACTTTTTTATATAAAATGATCATGACTCGTTGGTGTCGAAAGAACCCGTATTTTCTCACATACATTATGTTGCATTTATTCTTAAGTTTTATACCTTTATATTTAAATATAATTTTTGTTCATAAATTGAATAAATTTTAATTTTAATCTTTATAATTGTTTTCTTTACATTGAATTTCTTTACCAAAATGCATTCATCTTCTTGGAAAGTTTGAGTGAGTCTCTTTCAAATAGACCGAGAAGTACTTTTTTTCTTCCGCAACAAGTTATACCATTTAGCGGTCGAAAACAACGTGACGTTTTATTTTTTAACGATGGATAGACTGAATCAACTACAATCTGGATATAAGTCTTTTTGGTCAATAGAGTTTACTACAGAACATCTATTTTAGTTATTCAATCAAATTAATACCTGAAAATTTAATTACAACATAATTTACCTTGCATTTCATCGCAATCTCATTTCCAAGTCTTCTATAGCAATTTTTAGCATTGCGACACTATCCTTACAAATTTAACTGTTTTGAAACTTTCTAGCTTTTTACCGATCATTTTTAAGTTATGGATAATGTCGTCACCTTATTTAAAATAACTTGCTCATTTTAAATTAGTCTCTAGTTAATTAAAAAAAAATATATATTTTCGAATTGAAACTTAGATTATTGTTTTAAAAATATTTCAAAACTTCTGAACCGTATATTATTATTATTTATATGCTTAGATATATTTTTCATTGAGTTGTATTATTCATATTTTAGTTTTCAAACTCCAACCCTTGTCTTGTGATATTTTAAAAAAAATAGTAAGTTTTTTAATGAAATAACTATAATTTAAAATAAAAAAAAAGTCTTTTTAGTCCATTAGAGACTAAATTAAAATATGAATGACTTCATAATTACCAGTACAGTAAATTTAATCGTATGAAAACTCTTAAAACTCAAAGGAGTATGGTAAAATTTATCATTTTGTTAAAGCATTCGTGATTCTTCGGACCATATTTCCTAGTATCATCCCGATGTTCATTGCTATACCATCATTTGCTCTGTTATACTCAATGGACGAGGTAGTAGTAGATCCAAGTAGGCAGAACTCGAATAAGCCCAGAGACAAATTTTGGGCTAAACATAGGAGGCGGAAGTCTGTTTCTCCCTGCACCTCCATATCTTCTTCTGTCACCCCATATAAAATGTGAAAATACTTTTTTATCCTTCTTGTGTCAGTCCCGTAGAGTAGTTTTCGAATTATGTAATCTGGATACGCATTTGAAAAAACTCTTCTGGATTACATAATTCAAAAACTAAAAAAAACTTCTAAATTATATAATCCGGAAACTAATCATTGCATACGAAAAAAGACTTATGAATTATGTAATTCAAAATATTACATACAGATATTTTAGAAAATACGAAAATATATGAAAATGAAAGAAAAATCTATGGGCAAGAAGAAACAGTCCAGGAATTTGAAGGGTATCATGACTCACCCAAAAGAGAAAAAACAAAGACACTGTAAGCCAATAAAAAATGGGGAAAAACTTGAAACCAGTGTCTCAGAGATTGAATAAAAAATATCTATTTTAAAAAATGGTTTTACATATACATTCTTCTTTATTTCTTAAAAATGTTTAAAATATCTGTTTTAAATATTTATTCTTGAAACCATATTTTGATTACAGGTTCTGAAATTTAGTTCCATTCCAAACGAGCATTTAATATATACCAAAACCAGATTTCGAAATGTATTCAAATTTTAATTTTAGGCAAATTCTTCCTACACCCAACATTTTTGAACCTGCACCCAATACAATTTTAAAATTTCGAAAATACCCTTTATTCCAGAAATCAAAATCCAGAATAGATAATAATACATTCTGCAAAAATAAATACTAAAGAGTTATGGCAATTTCTCCCTCCACCATATGAATTTCAGCATGCACCTAATCAGCTCTAGAAGATGACAAAAATACCCTTCTAAATGATGAAAATAACCTTACACAAAAATGGGAAAAATTATTTTTGAAACTTTTATCTAAAATATTTTGGATTTCAATTTTCGGAACATATTTTTGAATTCTGAATTTTTTTATCCAGTTTAGTTGTGTTCAGAATTTTTTTTCCAGCATGTATTTTTTTATTTCTCAATTATCATTATTATTTTGGATTTTTTAATTTGGAATAAGGGTAGTTTTGAAATTTTAAAAAATTGATATGGTGGTGGAGGTTAAAATTGATATGGTGCAGGAGGGTAGTTTTGAAAATTTATAAAATTGATATGGTGCAGGAGGGTAGTTTTGGAAATTTATAAAATTGATATGGTGGAGGTTAAAACTGATATGGTGCAGGAAGAATTTGCCTTAATTTTAATGCTCGCTGATTAATTTCTAAAACATGATCCATTTATATATTTTAAAAAAATATGTATTTTATTAAATAAATTCCTAAAATTTTAATTTTTATCTGGAAATTATTTTTACTGAACAAAATTCCCACATATATTTTCTTAAAATTTATTAAAATTACAGGAAACCAAAATTAGTTGCGGCCCATATATACCAAAACCATGAGGCAATTGCTTCTTGCACCATATCACTGCACCCGATTTCAGTGGAAAAGACGAAACTATCCTTAAAAAAAATTTCCGAAATATGTGTTCCGGATCTTTTTTTCCGGAACAAAATTTTATATTATGGATTTTTTTATCCGGAATGAGTTTCTCATTTTTGTTTCCGGATTTTTATTTCCGAAACACAATAATCTCTTTTCCAGATTTTTTTTTCCAGAATGTATTATTTATCAATTCCGGATTTTTTTGTCTGGAATAGAATTTTAAATTTTATTTCCGGATTTTTATTTCCGAAACTCAATAACAACTTCCGGATATATTTTTCCGGAATATATTATTTTTAATTCCGGATTTTTATTTTCGGAATAAAGGGCATTTTTGGAACTTTAAAAATTGTGTTGGGTGCAGGTTAAAATGTGTTGGGTGCAGGGAGCATTTGCCAAACCATGATATAGAAAGCCCAAAAAGGGTAATCTGGTCTTTCAGAATATCCATGAGACTATATATACCCTCGTTTCGTTTCCACAGTCATTAGGGTTCTTCGTTCTTTACGGCTTTTCAGACAACATTTTTGTTTTCTAATAATGTAATTGTTTGGTGAATCTATTTTCTATAAGCGCTGCCCTTAAGATCGCCTTCCCAATTTATCCATGGAAGCGTGTCGAGTCATAGCAGCGCCATATCAACACGCTTTGAGGTTTCTCTTTGGGGTTTCCCTTTGAGTCATCTTTCTTCCACCTTTTTCTTATCAAGATTCATTGAACCCTTTGTATTACACTGGAGTTTGAATCTCCATTTTTGTTGATCTCTATGGCTACTGGGAATTTCCCAGTATGCCCTCTTTAGATTCAACTAATGTGAGTTCAACTCCTTTGTTGGGTCTTATATCAGTGCTTCTGTCTCTGGTGGGAACATTTCACGACTCGTTTTTTGTTTGTTCTAGAGTTGTTTATTATTGTGTTCGGTTTATTTATATATTTATTTCAAAGGAAGCATAAGGCAAGGATGATGATTCAATTAGATGTATGAAAGGAAAATTCCTTTTTGAATTCAAAATCTTGAGGCAATCCATTCATATACCTGACTTGCCTATATTCTAACTTTTCTTAGATAAGGTATGATTCAATTAATTCGATGTTAACGTAATTCTCCTTGGGTTTGTGTTCTTCGATACTGCTTGTAATATAACTGATCTGAAAACCATCTGTGTTACTTTCTTTTCTAGAAGATTAAGATTTTTTAAAATGGGTTTTGGTTGAATTTAAACTTGTGTTTGTTTGATTAAACAATTTAAGTAAATTTCATAAGGCAAGGATGATGATTCAATTAGATGTATGAAAGGAAAATTCCTTTCTGAATTCAAAATCTTGAGGCAATCCATTCATATACCTGACTTGCCTTCAATAAAAAATGACACTAGTCCAAAGAATTCACAAACATGTTTTATATTTTCCTAAATTCGTTGAAATCATTTTATTGTGTTCATTTTCAGTAATATAATGATGTAGAAATTAAGTCATTGTGGTTAAAGGTTTATTTTTACTTTTACTCTTTTACCAACTAACTAATGTAAGTATATTTTTTTCAGATTCTTAACTATTATTTGCTGAAAATATTTTTTTCATAAGAATGTTTGAAATTATGTTGGGTCAGCCTAATTATGATAGTAGTATTGGTCAGTGAGGTTTTAATGAGGAACTCATAATAGTGAAATAATTACATTCATATCCTTTTAGTAAAAGGAAAATGCTCTCGACTGTCAATAATGACTAATAACTAAAAGGAAAGTAAAATGTTTCTGGTCAGCGATTAAGGTAGAATTCAGTGAAGCAAATTCCTTTCAAGAACATTTGAACATTTATAAAGCGTAAATGTTCTTGATCAAATTAGAATTTAGATAAGTAAATCTTTGTTAAGAACACAGAAGCTTAATTGCACTAAGCGAACCAAGTTCTAATGTGTATAATTTTGCAATTGCATTAGTCAGCCAAGTAAGTGTTCTAATGTGAATAATTCTGCAATTGCACCAGGTAATGAAGCGTTGATTATAGTAACCAAATATGTGTCTAACGTAGCTAGTGGGTGCCCAAAACCAAATCTGTAACAACAATATGCTGAAACCTATAAGCAATGACCTTGATATGAATTGGAATGTTATGAACTTGACCATGACAAGCCAATTTTCCCATTCCCAATTGAAATGTAGGTGTTGGATTAACTGGTAACTTGCAAGTCACTGATTATCCCCACCCAAAGGAGGTAAGGAACTGGGACGGAATGCGAGCCAGAGGCAGTACATCCTTTCCGGTAAGCAGTACGTGTGGGTGTGCTTATTTGAGAGAGATTTGATAAGTTTAGGTTGTACGAAATTATCCAGTTGTCTCCAGAGGAATTTGGGTTTCGATGCCATTAATATACCTTTTAAAATGGATTGTTCCTCTTGCTGATGCGTCTTTCAAAGCATTGTACGAGAGGTGGTGATGGAAGCCATCATCTGGTGGAGTGGTCGTGGCTAAGTGAGGGTAGTTTAACTCAGCAACAAGGCCGTCCATTTCTTTTGATGATTGAAGTAGGAAGTAGTGTTTATTGGCTCACTTATGAGTTAGAGAATATTTTTCTATCACATGTAAAACACAAGTCCTTTTCTCTACGAAATTGTATATCTGTTGGTGATAATTTCTTAAGGTGACTGGGTTTTGGTGGTGTAGGAATTAATGTTGGATGTGGAAGGAGATATGAACGGTTTCTCCTGAGGTTGAGGTGAAGGCAAAAGAGGAACAAATTTTTTCTCAAATAGTTTGGCTAACGTCACTGCCTGGGATAAGGATTAAGGTATCCGTGCATTAACCTCCTTTCGCAGTTGTAGAATTAAACTGGCCACAAAACAATCCATGAGTAGCGAGTCATCCATACCAACAACTCGATTAGCAAGCTCAATGAAAGTATCACAGCATGCACCTACCGCAATATTTTGAGTAAATTTAAGTAATTTTGTGCAAATTGAAGGTGAATCGTTGTGGCTAAGGAACTGATACTACCCAAATCCATTAAAAGATGACCATAAATGTCAACCTTGAAGGGTCATCTCAACAAGCAAAAGAAGATGCCATCAATAGGAGGAATGGTCAAGGACCAAAGCACTTGAAGTTCTTCCTATTAGTGATCTTAACATTTGGGTCGTATCATGGAACCCCAATTTGGAATTTGATTGGACCGTTCCAACATTTGAAACCATGCCAGCTCCTTACCATCAAATTGGAACGATGCTATAGAAACCTTTTGATCGTCAGGAATGGAGTATACCAGAAAGAAACGCTATATAACCATTGGATGACATCATCGGTGGAAAATATAGGAATATCCACGGTCATGTGAGGTTGGGGCTGCAACACCGAAAATAGCTGACGGGAAGCCACATTGGACTGAGAGTTCGACCCATCGGAGCAGAGCGACTGCGAAGTGGTTGCGTCGCCGCTTTGATGTAGCAAAGATAAAATAGAGTCTAGTGCTTGTTCAACTTTCACAAATCGATCATTGTGTCCTTGGAAAAGCGTCTGCAACGCTTCAAAGGTTTGACTAACTTTGAGAAACTGCGTAGAATGGTTCATTAGGACCTCTATCATGCGTTTTACATTTGCTTGCATGTCCTTCATCCGTGTGTTTTCTGCCATGATGGGTCAATGAAAGCACCACTGAAACAACCCTGTAAAACCAATACCAATACTGGAAAACAGGGAACAAAGAACAAATTGGAAATGTTTATTTCAATGAAGAAATCGTCCACCACTGTCTATTGGCAAATTCCAAAAGTTCCAGCAAAATTTAAAGGAAACAAAACAAGTGGTTCCTATTATATGCAGCCGCTAGCACGCAGATGCCCATGGATCATAATTTCAATCACCTGTGAAAAAGGTTAAGCATTTAGAAACAGAGGAAGAAACAAGTAATGCAGTAGAATATTCTGAGGGAAGGAAGGGACTCACTTTTTGCCTGCCTTTTCTCTTGCTCCCCACCCCTTATATTCACGTAGTCCTTTTTCCATTTGGGCTCCAACCGTTTTCTTTTGGATCTCCTCAATCCATCCACTTTTGAGAGGTTTGTTATGCCCTTCTGGCCCACATGTTTATGCTAAGGTGTATTTTCATTTTGGCCATATTGTTGCGTTGTATCATGTCCTTAAAATACTTTATTACATAGCGAAAAAATAATGAAGAATAAGCTAACAAACTGCAAAAATATCACTGACCATTGCGCTTTGCCTTGTTATGTTGTTGCCGACCATTATCGAAGTTGAAACTCTTGTTGCAGATTTTGCAACTGAGCCCACCAGACTTAGGACTCTTGGCTTCACTATTGGGAGCCTTTCCACCTTTCTTCGCGGAGTGTGGAGTTCCTGCATTTCCTGTTTTCTTACCATTAGTCTTTTCTAGAGTAGCATTTTTTGCTTTCTTGGAGGAAACAAGAGTTTTTTATGCAGACTCATTTGGTTTTTTCTTTCCTATATCCGCCTTTTTAAGAGGGGTTTCTTCATCATCATCTTTATCACTGTCAGACTCCTCGTCACTGTCAACATCATCCATCTCTTCATCAGAATCATCATCAGAGTCCTCGTTGTATTTCTATGGCTCAACAACCTTGACTTTTTTTATTGGAGCACTAACTTTGGCATCTGACTTTTTAGATCCAACGGCCTTCACTTCCTCAGCTTTTTTTTTCCAGGTTTTCCATTCTTTGTGTTAACCAATGGGATATCTTCATCGCTATCAGTAAATTCATGCTCCTCACTATCATCGCCAGAGTAATAAGCCTTGTATCCACATAAATGAACGCTGACATTCTTTGAACTGTGGGATAATTCAAACTCCTTCTCCATAACCAATTCCAGAGAAATTTGAGTAATTTTCTCCTTGGAGAGGGTTCCCAGGACAAACTTCTGCTCACCAACCTTCAAGTACACAACCACAAGCTCATTTGGTTTTTCCTTCTTTGCCTCACCAAGAGTAGCCTGAGAAAGGTGTATGCATGCCTCAAATTCAGTTGGGTCTACCTTAACAGACTCCCCAACCTTAATCTCAGCACCCCAAAACTCCATTCAAAGAACAATTGAAAGAAGCAGTAGAAGTAGGGTTTGAGGAGTAAAAGAAATCAGAGGTATTGGCGGGGAAGAAGGCTCTAATCATTCCATTCTTCTTACCAATCATTCCCTTTCTCTTCCACTCTCCCAGCAACCCCACTATCGATTTTCTAAAAAATGTCAAAACCTTCACGAGAACGATCAAGAGAACGAGCAAGAGGTTGTTCATTACAAATCTTACTTCCTCTATACGATGGAGATTTGGCCAAAGCACGAGATTTGTGAATTAATATCAAGCGTGTGAATATTGAAGATAAAGGGTTGAGAAAAGTTTTGTACAGGAAAGGGGTACAAATTTTGAAAATCGTGTATATAGATGGGATGGTCATACTTCCAACTCCAATTACTATGATTTGAAGGACTTGTTCATCGTGGATGTGGTCCTCTTGGTATTCCATCTACCAGATATGCTTTTCTTAGTACAACTTCCAACAATTCTTGGGTACCAACGCCTTCCACTGCTATACTCCCACCAGGCTCTCAGGGTGAATATTATCGGTACGAAATATTTGCCCCGGGAGGTGTTTTAGTTAACGGTACCCTTAATTGTTGATATACTTCTCAACAAGAAGTATGTTTTCCTGGGGGAATATTTCCTAAATATATTCGATCATGTATCGTATACACATTGACACAGTTAGCACGTGAAGACAATTCAAGGTTTGATACATCTTATTTTTTATTATTTTTATAATCCCCTAATATCATCAATCAATAACTATAAGCTATTATATTGTACGGGTTTGTGAGGAAAATGAGACAAAATTTATTGATCAAAAACATGATTTTTAATTCATCATTACATCCAAGGTCAATTCGTTACCCGAAGCACAGATACAAAGGCCATGATGATGGTGGTCAATATAAAGACCTACCCGTAGTAGTGTTTCCACCCGGCTAGGGGAAGAAGAGAGATTATGTTGGCAGAGATCAAAGTTGGTTTCATTCTACATGGCTATTCTCACTCTTTTGATTTGGGTATTACTCTTCTAATAGTTTGTGAAATGTCTTTTATGCATAGCAAAATTCAAGTGTTTGTACTGTTGTGTTGACATATAATTTTTGGTTTCAATTTGTGCAGAGGGCAGCAGTTGTTAGGCAAGAGTTTGCTAAGCTGAAAAACAGTGCTTAGGCATACTTCCATGTGCAATTTCCTAATTCTGTTATGAGTTTCTTTCAATTAGTTTACTTTGGTTACATGGGTTTTATTATGTATCATTGACAAATTTCCTAGAAATGTTTATTTTGAGATCTTTTGTGTTACTAGTGGATTAATGCCAGTTTTCGCAATCTCATTGTTATAATATAGGGTGCCTCTTTTTGCAATTGTTTGATTATTGGTTTTTCCTTCTTTGCCTCACCAAGAGCAGCCTGAGAAAGGTTTATGCATGCCTCAAATTCAGTTGGGTCTACCTTAATAGACTCCCCAACCTTAACCTCAGCACCCCAAAACTCCATTCAAAGAACAATTGAAAGAAGCAGTAAAAGTAGGGTTCGAGGAGTAAAAGAAATCAGAGGTATTGGCGGGGAAGAAGGCTCTAATCATTCCATTCTTCTTACCATTCATTCCCTTTCTCCTCCACTCTTCCAGCAACCCCACTACCGATTTTCTCTGGTTGTATTTCTCTGGCTCAACAACCTTGACTTTTTTTGTTGGAGCACTAGCTCTGGCATCTAGCTTTTTAGATCGAACTGCCTTCACTTCCTTAGCTTTTTTTTTTCAGGTTTTCCATTCTTTGTGTTAACCAATGGGATATCTTCATCGCTATCAGTAAATTCATGCTCCTCACTATCATCGCCAGAGTAATAAGCCTTGTATCCACATAAATGAACGCTTGCATTCTTTGAACTGTGGGATAATTCAAACTCCTTCTCCATAACCAATTCCAAAGAAATTTGAGGAATTTTCTCTCTGGAGAGGTTTCCAGGACAAACTTCTGTTCACCAACCTTCAAGTACACAACCACAAGCTCATTTGGTTTTTCCTTCTTTGCCTCACCAAGAGCAACCTGAGAAAGGTGTATGCATGCCTAAAATTCAGTTAGGTCTACTTTAACAGACTCCCCAACCTTAACCTCAACACCCCAAAACTCCATTCAAAGAACAATTGAAAGAAGCAGTAGAAGTAGGGTTCGAGGACTAAAAGAAATCAGAGGTATTGGTGGGGAAGAAGGCTCTAATCATTCCATTCTTCTTACCATTCATTCCCTTTCTCCTCCACTCTCCCAGCAACCCCACTACCGATTTTATAAAAAATGTCAAACCCTTCACGAGAACGAGCAAGAGGTTGTTCATCACAAATCTTACTTCCTCTATACGATGGAGATTTGGCCAAAGCACGAGATTTGTGAATTAATATCAAGCGTGTGAATATTGAAGAAAAAGGGTTGAGAAAAGTTTTGTACAGGAAAGGAGTACAAATTTTGAAAATCGTGTATATAGATGGGATGGTCATACTTCCAACTCCAATTACTATGATTTGAAGGACTTGTTCATCGTGGATGTGGTCCTCTTGGTATTCCATCTACCAGATATGTTTTTGTTAGTACAACTTCCAACAATTCTTGGGTACCAACGCCTTCCACTGCTATACTCCCACCAGGCTCTCAGGGTGAATATTATCGGTACGAAATATTTGCCCCAGGAGGTATTTTTGTTAACGGTACCCTTAATTGTTGATATACTTCTCAACAAGAAGTATGTTTTCCTGGGGGAAGATTTCCTAAATATATTCGATCATGTATCGTATACACATTGACACAGTTAGCACATGAAGACAATTCAAGGTTTGATACATCTTATTTTATATTATTTTTATAATCCCCTAATATCATCAATCAATAACTATAAGCTATTATATTGTGCGGGTTTGTGAGGAAAATGAGACAAAATTTATTGATCAAAAACATGATTTTTAATTCATCATTACATCCAAGGTCAATTCGTTACCCGAAGTACAGATACAAAGGCCATGATGATGGTGGCCAATATAAATACCTACCCGTAGTAGTGTTTCCACCCGGCTAGGGGAAGAGAGATTATGTTGGCAAAGATCAAAGTTGGTTTCATTCTACATGGCTATTCTCACTCTTTTGATTTTGGTATTGCTCTTCTAATAGTTTGTGAAATGGCTTTTATGCATAGGAAAATCCAAGTGTTTGTACTATTGTGTTGACATATAATTTTTTGTTTCAATTTTTGTTTCAATTTGTGCAGAGGGCAGCAGTTGTTAGGCAAGAGCTTGCTAAGCTGAAAAAGAGTGCTTAGCCATACTTCCATGTGCAATTTCCTAGTTCTGTTATGAGTTTCTTTCAATTAGTTTACTTTGGTTACATGGGTTTTATTATGTATCATTGACAAATTTCCTAGAAATGTTTATTTTGAGATCTTTTGTGTTACTAGTGGATTGATGCCAGTTTTTGCAATCTCATTGTTATAATATGGAGTGCCTCTTTTTGCAATTGTTTGATTATTAGTTTTTCCTTCTTTGCCTCACCAAGAGCAACCTGAGAAAGGTGTATGCATGCCTCAAATTCAGTTGGGTCTACCTTAACAGACTCCCCAACCTTAACCTCAGCACCCCAAAACTCCATTCAAAGAACAATTGAAAGAAGCAGTAGAAGTAGGGTTTGAGGAGTAAAAGAAATCAGAAGTATTGGCGGGGAAGAAGGCTCTAATCATTCCATTCTTCTTACCATTCATTCCCTTTCTCCTCCACTCTCCGAGCAACCCCACTACCGATTTTCTAAAAAATGTCAAACCCTTCACGAGAACGATCAGGAGAACGAGCAAGAGGTTTTTCGTCACAAATCTTACTTCCTCTATACGATGGAGATTTGGCCAAAGCACGAGATTTGTGAATTAATATTATACGTGTGAATATTGAAGAAAAAGGGTTGAGAAAAGTTTTGTACAGGAAAGGAGTACAAATTTTGAAAATCGTGTATATAGATGGGATGGTCATACTTCCAACTCCAATTACTATGATTTGAAGGACTTGTTCATCGTGGATGTGGTCCTCTTGGTATTCCATCTACCATATATGCTTTTGTTAGTACAACTTCCAACAATTCTTGGGTACCAACGCCTTCCACTGCTAGACTCCCACCAGGCTCTCCTGAATATTATCGGTACGAAATATTTGCCCGGGAGGTATTTTAGTTAACGGTACCCTTAATTGTTGATATACTTCTCAACAAGAAGTATGTTTTCCTGGGGGAATATTTCCTAAATATATTCGATCATGTATCGTATACACATTGACACAGTTCGCACAAGACAACAATTCAAGGTTTGATACATCTTATTTTATATTATTTTTATAATCCCCTAATATCATCAATCAATAACTATAAGCTATTATATTGTGCGGGTTTGTGAGGAAAAGGAGACAAAATTTATTGATCAAAAACATGATTTTTAATTCATCATTACATCCAAGGTCAATTCGTTACCCGAAGTACATATACAAAGGCCATGATGATGATGGTCAATATAAAGACCTACCCATAGTAGTGTTTCCACCCGGCTAGGGGAAGAGAGATTATGTTGGCAAAGATCAAAATTGGTTTCATTCTACATGGCTATTCTCACTCTTTTGATTTTGGTATTGCTCTTCTAATAGTTTGTGAAATGGCTTTTATGCATAGTGTTTGTCCTATTGTGTTGACATATAATTTTTGGTTTCAATTTTTGTTTCAATTTGTGCAGAGGGCAACAGTTGTTAGGCAAGAGCTTGCTAAGGTGAAAAATAGTGCTTAGGCATACTTCCATGTGCAATTTCCTAATTCTGTTATGAGTTTCTTTCAATTAGTTTACTTTGGTTACATGGGTTTTATTATGTATCATTGACAAATTTCTTAGAAATGTTTATTTTGAGATCTTTTGTGTTACTAGTGGATTGATGCCAGTTTTCGCAATCTCATTGTTATAATATGGGGTGTCTCTTTTTGCAATTGTTTGATTATTGGTTTTTAATGATTAATAAAAATTGAAATTGTAAATATTTTAGTAAATATTATTGTATTATTGGTTTTTGATCATTGTAAATATTTTAGTACCAAGTTAATAAAAAATGTATTCGTTAGGGTGGTTGATAAGCTATTAATGCAGCTAACGAGGAAGAGGGAACAATGGAGATTCAGACACGTACTTTGGCAGGTATATCAAAATGAAACAAATTTCTAGCAGTTGCATTGAATTCGAATTCACTAAAGATACAAAATTTTCAAATCAGAAGCATGCACAGCTGGAGAGTATTATCTGCAGACATATGGGATGAAAAACTCCTCTGAGTGACTCAGTTGCTTGGTCTTTTAATATAACTCATGTATTATGATTCTCTAGAAACTTCTTAATCATATGATTATTATTGATAATCATATCCAATTCTATGTGTAGCCTTTGTAGAGTTGCTCAATAGAGTAAATATCACTTATTCTTTGATTGTGCTTAAGCTAATAAGTTATAGACTTAGATTTATCAGGGTTCTCCTGACTTTACTTATCATTCTATCGATCATATAATTGTTTTTAATTCTACTTCAAGTAGTCATATTGTTAAGGATATTAGATTTGCCAATATTACTTACATTTTTGGATTATTTAGAAGTTTAGTAATAATGAGAGATCAAGCAATGCATTCCTTTCATTTTGCTTTATATTTGGTTAAATGACATATTCAAAAGACTGATAATAGTTCTACTAAAGTATGAATAATGGTATTGCTCATATGTTTGTTTTAAGTTTTTTTTTACATTCAGACCAGTGCAAAAAAGGCTATTCAAAATAATATGGATGGAGTTAGAGGCAATTTGGGGTATGTTACCAATGAGGGTATATTCAAGGGTAGCGTAGGATAACACATTGTATTTTTTTTGTTATATGGAAATTCAAATATGTTATATGTTGAGTTGAATGCAACAATTCTTGTTGTGGAAATTTCACAGCAAAATAATTATTCTAAATTTGGTTATTCCTTATTAGTATTTCAAACTTTTCGTAATTTCTCTATTGTGCCTTGACTTCTAAAGTCTCTTGAAATAAAGTGTCTCACGTATTTGAAGGTTAGAGTGTCTCACATATTTTGTGAAAGTAATAGGTATGCTTATCTTTTAGCTAATATTGAAATAAATTATTATTTTTTTTTTTTTTTACCCGTGGTCCAAAAGTTGGATATTTTTTATGAATTGTTACAACCTCTCATAATTTAGGTTTCCTTAGCCTTTTGGGTAGAAGTCATTCTCTTTGCAGTGAGTTTGGTTTGATCCCTTATATTTACTTTTACTTTATATATATATGCCTAATGTGATTTATATAAAAAGAAAAGAAAAATAAAATTATGATAATTAATTTAATAAATTATAGTTGTTTATTAACTTTCATAAATTGTTTGTTTTTGCGGATAAAAATACGCAAAAATATTGTTTAGTAAGAGATGAGAAAAAAAACTTAAAATTTAAGAAGAATAAACACATTAATTGATAAAAAAACTAAGACTTAAACTATCTGTTTAAAACGGTAAAGAAAGTTTAAAAAACTATTTTTAATATATTAATCTTGTATAATATAATTTACTTTTATTAATGATTACATTTTGTAAATAACTAATTAAAATAAATATTAAAATAATAAATTAATATTAATATTTTATTTTAACAATATATTTAAATAAATTATTTTATTTAATATTAAGATTTAAATTAATTTATTATCATTTTAAAATATAATTATTTATTTTAATTTTCTTTACATTTTAAAATTATTTTTTACATTATTTTTTAAAAAATCATTTTTTATCAATTAAAAAATTAAAATTTCGATTACACTCATCACATCACTCCCAAATTTTCATAATTTTTCACTAATTTACCTTAATCCCAACTACTAAACTTTCCTCACATTTTTCTTCAAATGTCTCAAATTCACTAAATCATCCAAACAAAACATTAAACTTATTTCATTATTTTATTAAATAAACATTTTTTTAATTCATTTTTAGTTATTAAGAATTTCATTTTTTTTGTTGTATGTTGATTCCTAATCCTGGTTTCATGTTGTAATATGCACGTTACTAAATGTAATGGCATCATGGAAAACATGTATCACAATTGAGAATAATCATTCCACAAACTTACAGCTTTATTGAACGACCTCAAATTGTATTTATAA
The DNA here is from genome assembly GCF_000499845.2 of Phaseolus vulgaris. Taxonomy (NCBI): domain Eukaryota; kingdom Viridiplantae; phylum Streptophyta; class Magnoliopsida; order Fabales; family Fabaceae; genus Phaseolus; species Phaseolus vulgaris. The sequence goes on along the minus strand of NC_023759.2, from coordinate 45,058,214 downwards.
TTTTAGTGAAAGACAAACGCTTACATATCATTCGAGGAAGTTAGTTTAGGATAGAGTTTCTCTTAATAAGTTGTTTTGAACTTTTAAATTATGTGATGATTTTTGGTATTAGAAGTCACTTCTAACAGAATTTTTTTTATGCTAAATACAAAAGAATTTTATACTTTCCATTGTTTATTATAGTAAAAGGTGATATCATTTATTACATAAGTATGCTACACTAACAACAAGATGATATGTGTCTAATTTTGAATCATGATGAGTTGTTTATATAAAAATTCAATAATACCCTTCTTAATAGAGTTTTTATACATTGGTAAGTATTGTACTTTATAACATGTGCATAAAATACATGTCATAAATAAAAAAATATTTGTTTTATTAGACAATAATAGAAACACATAATGACTTACCTTGAAAATTTAATCAAATTGGTGCTAAAATCCACCAGAAATCTCCCAATATTTTTCTTGGTAATTTTTATATGAAAAAAAAAATGTGACAAATTCTTCGTGAAAAGACAAAAGTGAAGGTGACCACAATTATTAGAGTTGACATATCTATTCTAAAATTGCAAGCAATGGAGTGAGGATGTACAATAAAAAGATGAAAACTTAAATTTACTTTCTTTGATTAATGTGATACAATATTTCAAACAAAAAATGATAAATTTAAAAAAGGTGTAACCCATAAGATAAATTTGCACTAAAACTATATTAAATATAGTGTGATTGTGAAATGTTTCAAAAGATTTACTTATCATAATTACAGGTAATTGTTACATGCAAACATATTTACAAGATGTCCATAATTTAATTCACACATTAGATTAATTTTTAAAGGTCGATAACAATTTGTTTAAAAAATTAAGACATAAATATTATTGGCCACTATATTAAGGATCACAATTATATTCCAATAAAAATACAAATAAGTTGTAAAAGTCAACCTAAGTATAAGAACAAAATAATTTTTCGTATATTATTAATCATTATTTAATCAATAAAACCTTTAACTTAGTTTTTCAAATTTTATGCATCGTTCACAAGTTTATGTACAAAAATTATAGACTCATAAATGATATCGTTAGACTTAGTTACATAAATACTAAAAAAGCAATCAAGACCAGAAAAAAGTAACACTAGTATACTTAAAAGAGAACAAAACAAGTGACATACTCAAGAAACTTTTTTTAAATTTTTATTTATTCCAGTTTTGAGACACCATACATTCCATAAATAGTTTTGTTAGATTGAATAACATAAATAGTACAATATCAAACTAAGGTTAAAAAACTATACATACTTATAAAAACAGATTTTTTTTGTCAATCAACTAATTTAATACAACTTAAATAAAAAATCTTTAAAAAGATATACTAAACTACAATTTATTAACAATAATAATAAAATGTTCAAAATTAAAACAAATAATAATAGTATTTTTCCAATTTATTAATTTCAGTCTGACATTAAAATAACTATTATAGATTTAACTTATAAAAGGAATATTTTTCATTTATTAATTTTATATTGATATACTTTTGAAAATAATTTTCAAAACATTATTTAAAAAAAGTCATAATTCAGCACTGTGGAGCCTGATTTTGGACTTCGAAAAAATGTTTGGGCTTTGGTAAATATATTGTGAATAAGTTGTGTTTTCTATACATTTTTTCTTAAAAAAAGATTTTTACGAGAGAAAAATTGAAAAAAAAAGTATATCACGTTTTGTAATTTGTGTAAAAGAATCTTAATCGGATACTTAATAAATCCCTAAATCTTAAACGACAATCAAGAAGTACCTTAAAACAAATGCTTAAGTGTGTGCAAATATATATCTAACTATTGGAGGTTTGAGAATTATCTAAATCTAAATATACCTTTTTCAAACTAAAATAATTTAAGTATCCTTTTGCGAGCAACTTGTGATCCAATTTATTCCATTAAGCCGTTTGATGATCACGGGGCAGTATTATAAATTTAATCTTGTGACACAACATTCTATTTTTCTGTAAAACAACACAGAACATGTGTTTAGATTAATTGACGATGAAACTTTTGTCGAACTTGCTTCCTTGGTTGAAGAAGAAATAAAACAGTTTAAATTATGAAAACGATTTGTCCATTTTCCATGACTGGTAATACCACTTCAACACGCAACTTCCCGAGGCCGTGAATCGATGTAGTTGCCCACAACTTTGTCCTATGTGGGCCAAACAATGAATTTCACCTGGGCAAAATTCATGATCTATCCAACACAAGTCAATGAACCAAATCTTCAACTTGTACATTCCCCAAGCAATGCCAATATTCTATACTGCATTCCCCAAGAACATTTTACCCAATCAATTTACCTACACCATAAACATCTGCATTGTACGATACGTAATTCGGCTGAAAGCAGAGAGAGAAACAGAACATGCAGAAAAATGGAATGCCATTAACAATCAGAACTATTCCAGATCAGAAAATTACAAACCAAATAAGTGGCATTTAGATTCTAACAACCAGTAATCATGGTTCTTTATTAAACTTAATAAGAATCTAATCCCTGGTGTAATATTCATAATGGAACATGTTAACACGAATACGGACAACAATCTCACCAACTCTCCAAGCTTTTCAAAGCACAATCATTGTACTTCACCTCCTTTCAAAGCAAGTAGAAGATGTTTACAATCACATGAAAAGCACCAATTATGTGATGAGTATTCACTCCATTCATCAACACAGGATTGTTTCATTAATTTAACTCTGGAGATTCGACTTTCAGATACAGTGCAAATGAAGTGTGGTAAAAAACAGGGGACATCAAAGTTTAGCCATTTAAATGTCTCAACTTAATCGAAGGCAAAACCGCTAATCCAATACAAAAATGGAGAGAGGAAGAGGGAGAAAAAAAAGATCAACTTTATCCAAGTTTGGTCCAGCAACTTACATTGTTTCCAGATTCTATATAAAACACAGAACAAAAAGAGCATCCGAAAATGAAGTTACATGGAACGATCATCGATAGAGCAGAGAAGCTATCAAAATTTAACTTCGCCGCCTAAGCAGGAGGAGAGATAGAAATGGAAAATAGGTCAAATTAAATTAATCAATCGAGAAAACCGGTTTGGCGCAAAACGGCGTTTCTAACCTGACGGAGATCCCTCCCTTTGAGGGTTCTCCCAACTCCTTCCAGCACCGAAAAAGTGGTTTTGGGCGAAACGCCAGAGCCTCTCGCCACGATTTCGTGCGGCGGCAGCATCTCCTCATCGTCATCGTCATCGATCACGCGCGCGAAATCGTCGGTGTTGCGGCGCCTGGAGGCGCCGGCCGCAATCAGAATAGGGACCTTGACGGGCGCCGATTGCTGGAACTTCCTGGAAGGCGCGGACTGCGCGAGGTAGTCCGAGGCCGGCGGCCTCGGCAGCGACGGAATCATCATGCGCGAGGAGGTTTGAACAGGGGACTTGCCGCGGAACACACCGCCACGGGAATCGGGCTCCGTGAGCACAACGAGAATTCCGGAGTCGACGGGGCGATCGAAGTTGCGGAGGCGGGGTTTGGACGAGGGCGCGTGGTGTTGGGGTTCCGATTCAGATGAATCGGCGGACCAGAACAGCTCAGCCTCGCTGAGCTCGTCGGCAGGGGAGGGGGAAGCGGTGGCGGTGGCGGGATAGGGACCGAGGAAGCGGTCGGAGGAAGAGGAGGAGGATCGGCGGTGGAAGGAGGGTGTGGGGTCCATTAGTTGTTATTTTGTTTGGTTGGTGTGGGGATAGGAAAGAGTGGAAGAGTGAAAGAGAGTGAATGGGAAAGAAAATGAGAGATGGTGAATAATGTGGGTGATGTGGCGGAGGGTCGCAGCAGAGTGGTAAATACAACGAAAAGAATGACAAAATGGGTAACCTCTTCTTCATCGCTGACGTGGCAAAGGACGTGTCCTATTTTCTCCTCCTACCTAGTTTAGGTCCTTCATTGAAATTCAAACACAAGAATTCAAAAATTCAAGTCACTCATTCAATCAAACAACAGGGTCCACCCTACCACTTCAAACAAACTACACTCAATTTCTTTCTACTCATTTTTTTTTTATTTTCTGTAATTTTATATATTTTTCAATTCGATTAATACTTTTTCCAAAAGTTACTCTTAATTCTCCTAGTTTTTTTTCCATAAAAGGTACTTTTTTTCTCTCTAAGTATTCAATAAACTTTTGGTCAATTTATATATTGAACTTGACGTATTCGCACTGTTCCAATTAATATGAGTTTACAAATTATTTATAGAATAATTAATTATTATTTACATTTTTAATAAGACTACGAGTTTGTAATTAATAATTATTAATATTTAATTTATTTTTTAAATATTGTTAAAAAATATTACCTTTAAAATTATTTTAATATAACATTATTAATACAAGTTTCAAAAGTTGTTAAATTTAATAATAAAATAAAAAATAGACAGAATGTTTATAAAAGATTAATAAAATATACATATATTTACTAAATTTAAATGAAAGAGTAAATAACATATTTTCAGCTATTTAAGAATATGTATTAAAAATATAACCGCACAATAAAAAAATAGAAAAAGGTGCCATAAATATTTATATAATTTTTATATTATTATTTTAATATTTTTTTTTAATTTAGTTTTCGGTGAGACGGTGGTGCTTGTCCGACACTCTTCAACCTTATCTCTTTTTTTAATTTTTAAAGATATTATTATTTTGTTATATTTTATTTTTAATACAAAACTCGTTGTGCAAGAAATTTCATATTCTTCTTCTTATTAAAATTTTAATTTTAAATTTGATATGAGAGTAGATCTATTTATATAAATATCAATTATTTTAAAAAATAGTAATTTTTTTAAAAAATATTTAACTTTTTAAACATGATTTTTTTTTATTTCATTATATTTATTCATAAAGAGACTAATTAATATTTTTATCATTATCACTGTAGAAATACGAAATGTATAACATGTGTAGAAATCTTAAAATATAAATTTTATAATAGACACTGTAACTTAGGATTTTATTTTAATTTTTATATTTAAAATAAAGATAAAATAAATAAATAATATAGTTATTTAAAAACAAAGATGATACACATTTGTATTGTTTTAAATTTTTTATTGTGAAATTGTAAAGAGACTATACAAATTTTTTTTTATATTACTTTTAAATTTCTAACTTGCATCATTGCTTTCTTGTTAATTTCACAATACCTTGATTAGAAGTATTTATTTTTCTCAAAGTTAATTAATTTTCTAATATCCAATCTTCACTACATAATTTTTTATTTATTTGTATTATATAAAGTTTTACTAAATGAAAAGGAATTGGAATATATTTACAAAGTTGTGATACATAAAACATATTGTGAAGTTTTGAAATGTAAGGAGGTAAAGAAGAATTTAAGGTGAAACAATCAATATGATTAATGAATTAATAAGGACCAATGCATTTGGATGTAAGTATTTGAGAACTCTACCAACCTGAGTTACATGTGTAACTTTCTTTCATGAAAACATTACTCTTTTCTTAAAACTCAAAGGTTTCCTTCATTTTTGTCATGATAACTTCTTTTATTATTTAGAAATGAAATATTTTTTTTTCTAATTATTTTAATCTTATAAGATGTATTGTGAATTGTTTATTTATCCAAAGTTAAACAATTTTCATTCTCACACCAACATTACAGGTTCTACACCTTCTCTAATATAGAACCTCATGTTGAGTCATTCATGTTTGTCTGTCGAAATTATTGTTATAATTTGATACAAACAGATGATTAATGACACAACAAATACTTCACAATTAAGTCAGTCATCTCAGCATCTAAGATAAGGTCACACCAAACTTTAGAAGGACCTCAACAAAAGAAGAATTGGAGACAGACCAGAACATCAAATGTTCTTTCTTTTGGTCTTTTTAAAAGACAAGTTTATGTAAATAAATTGGACTCAGTTTGGGGATTCAAATAAAAGAATAAACTATATTAGGCTGTGCTTAGTAATTTGAGTATGGTGTGCTTAGTAATTTGAGTTTGTGTCAAACCTTTCATGACATGTGCATCTAGGTTTAAGGTTTCTTTGACCTACCTTCTAGAAAGTTTATCGCAAATGACACCTATACCCCTCTATCTTGCTCTCCAAGATACTCTCTCCTATAAATAGAGTGTCTTGCCTCATGTATTTGACACATTAAATTTTGAAAGTAAGGAAACTCTGTCAGAGTGTTTAGTGAGCTGAGTTTCCTATTATTCTTGGGTCTTATCTTGAGTGAACTACACTTCAAGTGGCGACTCTACACCACTCATCTTGGAGTCTCCTCCCCCTCTAAGTGGCGTGGCTACACCTTCATCATCCTAAGCTTCTCTTTCCTTTCATCTTTTTTATTTTCCATTCCTTCATTTCCCTTATATGCTCTTTAATTCCACACCTCTTCATCGTCAACACCATATAATTATGTCTTATCTTTGACCTCTAAAAGTGAACCTTCACACTTAACCACTTTGTTAAGTTTGTGTTCAGTAAAAATCTTCTTTGGGTTTTTCACCATAATTGTTAATCTCAAAAGTCATAAACAAAAGAGTAACCCACAAAATGTGCAATCCTAAAATCAACTCACATCATAATTAAACTCTATACAAAATATAAATTGATTTTAGTTTCTAATTTGTTTTAAGACAAACTTTTAACAAGTTATCTAAAGATTGGATAATCCTTCCAAATTGTCCGTCAATATAAGGGTAGCAAGTTGAACCAAATCTAACTTTTGTTCATAAGATTCTTTGCAAACTATTCCAAAATTTGTAGGTAAAATGAGATTTCCATAAGAAATTATACTAGAAAGTACACTATGTAACCTAATAATTTCTTTCATGCACAATTGAACTAATTTTGTAAGAAAAATATGTTGTTAATAGATCAAAGGTGAGCATATTTTGATAATATGTCCACAATTACTCGCATTGCATGATAAGTAGACATAATAACTGGTAAACTTGTCATAATGTCAATAAAACCTTATTTCAACATAGTGATTTTTATGTCCTAATTTTTTTTTGTTGACACACTAAACAACATGCAACAAACAACAAACTTTATCATTACTTTTTTCACCATATACCATCAAAATATCTTCTTCAAGTCTTGATAGACCCTTATGACACTTTGATGAATGCTTAAGTTACCCTTACGAACCACCCCTAGTATTAGTTTTTTCATACCTTATTTCTTAAATAGAACTTTTTTTACCTCTAAATTTGATGATCCCACTAGAATTATTGTGAAATTCATATTATTTTCCTTTTATTCATGTTGTTAACTTTTATTCCAACAAAAGATTTTTAATACACCTAAAAATAGTTTATTTGGTCTTAGTTCCATAACTAAGTTCAAGTTTATTCTTAAATATAATTCTTTTACCATCATCATAGATGCCTGTAGATTTTTTACTTAAAATATTTATCACAATATTTGTCTCCCCAAGATGATATTGCAACTCAAAGTCATCATTTTTAAAAAATTTCATCAATCTATCTTGTCTCATGTTTATGATCAAATAAGCATTTCAAACTTTTAGGATTAGTGAAAACTTCAAATATTTTTGTATATGACTAATGTCTCCTTAGTCTTTAATGCAGATATAAATAGATTGAAATTCTAAATCATGCATAGGGTAATTAACTTCATGTTGTATGAGTTGTCCCTAAGCATAACTTGTCACTCTCCCATCTTGCACAAGTATGCATTCTAATCCTTACCTTAAAAGCATTACAATAAACCTCAAACTCGTTGGTAAGGTCACAAAGAACCAAGACAAATGGATATAGTAATTTATTTTTTCAATTTTTATAACTAACTTCATGTATTTCATTTCTTTCAAATGCTAATTTTGAAAAAAATAAACTTCAGTCACCTTTTTATAATAGTCACCTAACACTAAGAACTCATGTATTTCTGTTATATTTTTTTAGTTGTTCCCAATGTAACAAAACTTTAACTTGGGCAACAACCATGTCACTTTATTATAATTACATGTCTTGAAATTTGAACTTGTTTCAACCACAATACATATGTTGACCATCTCCTATACTATACTATTTCTATAAGAATTTTTAGCACAATTCTCGAATGTCTTTCATGTTTTTTGTGACTTTTGGAATATATTAAAAAACCATTGTATCTTATTCCATTTTTTTACAATGATAAACAAATTTTAAGTCAATTTTGACATATAACACAACACCTTTTAGTTGATTCCTTAAAGCAACAATCATTATGGGGAGTACATTTTTTTAATGATAATTTTATGATTAATTATTACGAAGTGGACTTTAAGCCTAATTCAACCCCATAAAACCGGTTCATAGGCTAAGGTTTGCACCCACTTATATACGATGAAAACTCTAATCTCTAGTCGATGTGGGATCTCCAACATTAATGTTAATTCCCACACAACCTCCTCGTGTGTTTATTTTTTCATTAACTAACAATAGAAAAAAAAAAAAAAAAACATAAAGTCTCGTGAATTATTCACTATTTAATTTTTCAACTTTGCTAACTCTATAGATGTCTATGGATGACATTCTATAAGGAGCTATTAACACAAGTCTTAATTATGGTATAGAGATTGTGCTAAATTATATATATATATATATATATATATATATATATATATATATTTAATGGAGTTCTAGCATCATATTTAGGGGAAGCACGATGAATTTTTCTTGACTTTTTAAAGAAATTAATATTATGTATATTGGTTTATAATAGTCTCTAATTTTTTAAATTGGAAACTCAACTAAGATTTTAATGAAAATCAAAATCTCATCATGACAGTTTAGAATAATATTATTGAAATATAACTAGTTTATTCATAAAATAATGTTAGAATAAAATAAGGATAGATAATATAAATTTTACATAAAAATTACCATTTATCCATAAAGATACCACTATTTTATGCACAAGGATGATTATTATTTTTTAATTATAGAGACAAAATAAAAATATAAAAGATTTCACCATTACTTTGTGTTTGAAACTCTGTCAGACAGTGATCATTTTTATTTTTAAAATTTAGTTTAATCTTTTAACATAAAGAGAAAACACCCTCATTTATCAGTCAAGATCCACAAGAAAACACAATAAAATTTATTTTAGTCATACATATTTAAAGAAATATACAAGAAAATAAAGTCACCAATATTCTTAGAAACTGAGCTTGAACATATGAGTTTTATATTTGAAATGACTTTTTTTTGTCCTTATAAAAATTAAAATCCAACATTATTCTATATAAAAAAAATTACTCCAAATTCTCTTTATTCAGACCTGTTTATCAACACCTTCTCTTGTAGAGTTATATTATATAAATAATAGATAATGATACACTTCCAAACCATTTTATATATAATAACATTATAGCTCTCAAAATTATTATTTTAATATTTTTTTCATATAATTTAATTACAAATTTAATTTTTAATGTATATTTATTTTTAATCCATCACATAAAAAATTATATACAATTTCAAAGATTATCAAAACATCATTTTTCATAAATAATTATTTGGAAGCATAGGTAAGCCATTTTCAACTTCAAGTTATTGTCTTAAGTGACTAGTATTAAAATGCGTACAGACTGTTCAAATGTGACAGTTTGGCCGAGTGGTCTAAGGCGCCAGATTTAGGCTCTGGTCCGAAAGGGCGTGGGTTCAAATCCCACAGCTGTCAATTTTTTTTTTATCTATCATTTTTTTTTTCATCTACCCTAAACTAGGGCTGTACCGTTACCCTCCGTCTTCGGTGGCACCATTGGGCTAAGGTGCCCGTAACTGTTAAGTCACAGCAGAACTAAAAGCCCAGTCAAAGTAAAAGCAAAGCAGAGAATGGCAGCATCTCTGGGAATCAGAAACAGCTCCCTCCGGCTAACTCGCTTCCTCAACTCAGCGACTCTCCACCGTCCAAGGTGGCTCGAAACTGTAGCCTACGAAGAATTGCGAGCGCATCCGGAGAAGCCTTACACTTCAACGGCCGTTTTCGTCCATGGCTTTTTGGGATCCTCCAGAAACTGGCGCTCCTTCTCTCGCAATCTCTTGGCCGCTCTCTCCAATTCCTCGCCCTCTTCCAGTACCTCGCTCGACTCTCATTTTTTTATTTGTAACCCTGAATCGAATTATCATTTTCCGATTTTCTTTCCGTGCAGATTGGAGGGCGGTGATGTTGGACATGCGGAACCACGGGAAATCGACGGAGAGAGAATTGAATCCGCCTCACAATATTGAATCTGCGGCCAAAGATTTGGCCGATTTGGTGAAGGCTGAAGGTTGGCCTTGGCCTGAGGTTGTCGTAGGTCACTCCATGGGTGGAAAAATGGCTTTGCAGTTTGCTGAGAGTTGTAGCCACGGTGACTATGGCCATTCTGTTCTGTCTCCTAAACAGGTTTCTCTTCTCTTCTCTTCTCTATTGTAATAGCTATTTATAATTTTAACAGTTGAATACAATAAGATGTATTGAACTCGGAAAGATGAAAATGTTTCATTTTTTCACACCTAAAGAAGGTACACGGAGCAGCCTTGTATATGAGCTCATGATACAAAAAAGCAGAATAACAAACTCTAAACTATCTATAGCTAACTACACAGAAAACGGTTCCTAATAACACGATAAGTTATTCAGCAGTTGATTTTATTCGTGCTTTATATTGTTGTGAGTGTATGCACATGCCTATGTCTATGGTGAAATAGGTATAGCACCTATATGGTAAAATGTTAAAGAGGGACAAAATATGCTGTTATACCACATATTAGAGGAGTTTGGAGTCTTATATTGAGTAGAATACACTAATTGATGTCATACTTAAGCTACACAACTCTTCCTTTTAGAGGACTGCAGTGCTATCAGTTTGCAGATATCATATAGTGGATAATCTGCTATATCAAATAGAGGATAGTAATGTCGCAGACATATGGTGCAAGTTAGAAAAAATTGATTTGGATAAAAAAATTCAGTTTAATAAAATCTCTCACTTTCTCTCTCCGTCTGAAATTCTACAATTCTCAAGAATCATATGATGGATTTTTAAAATGAAGCTTTTGTACTCTAGGCCTGAAGTCGTCCTCTTTATGTTTCTCTTTTTATCCCTCCTGAAGAACAGCTCTGGGTATTGGATTCTGTGCCTGGAGAAGTGAACCCTGGAAACAGAAACGATGAAGTCCGGGATGTTCTAGCAACCTTGCAAAGTTTACCATCACAATTCCCATCTCGCAAGTGAGACTCTATATCCCTGAACCTTTTCTCTTATGATGCTAGTAGTTTGGCAGTGGACCAATAATAACTTTTGGTGTACCGAGTGGACATTATCTATGTCATGATATATGTTTCTTCTTCCCCAAATAGCATTTTGGGAGTACAAGATATATGATGAATACATTCTAAACAATATGTTTGAAGCAAATTTTACGTTTTCCAAGGAATCTTAGAGACTGTAGGTAGAGAATTATTCATTTTCCCAATTTCATGCATATGATCTGCTTTTTTTTTATAATGAAATAAAGTGCCGGTCATAGTTTTGGATATTGCGTTTGATGGACAGTGTAAATGTACAAATGCTTGTTAGACATTTTAAGCAAAGAGATTGAGGTAATTTATATGGCCGAAGGAAGGACATTCTAGGTTCTTTCTTCATTTTCTTTTGATGATCTGATTGGTTGTCCAATGTCTAAAAGTACCTGTCTTAAAATTTGATGAAAATGCAGTGTGTCAAGTCAATTACCAAACACTATAAAAGATGTACGATATGCAATCTTCCTCGTGCCAATCTAATATTGCAGTTGGACTAAAATATACACTGAACCTTCTTTCAGGTGGCTTGTGAGTCATCTTATGGGACTTGGTTATTCTAAAGCACTGTCGGACTGGATAGGCACCAATATCAAAAAAGTTGGTGATCATGAGACGTGGATATTTGATCTTGAAAATGCTAAAGATATGTTCGATTCTTACTGGTAAATGAAGCTTCGTTGAATTTGAGTAAAACATTTCAAATGATCTTTTACACAAATATTTGAAATAAGGAATAGAAATAGAAGATAATTATTCGAATATCTAGCAACTTAACCATTTTTGAAACAAAGATGCATTAAAACTTCATTTAAACCTTTTGTTTTCTTGAGTGTTTTCTGCGATCTTCCTCCACAGCCAAAAGTAACAAATCTCCGACGTTACGATTATGCAGTGAAAAGTCTTACTGGAATCTTTTGGAGAAGCCTCCCAAAGGTATGGAGATAGTAATTTTGCGTGCTGAAAAAAGTGATAGATGGGACCAAGATGCTATTGAGAGAATCCAGAAACTAGCCAGTAAGCATGGAGCCGACTCTTGTGGAAAAGTTTCCTTCTGTGTTCTTCCAAATTCTGGTCATTGGGTTCATGTGGACAACCCAAAAGGACTTCTTGAGATTATGGCTCCCAAGATAGCATCCCTCTAGTTCCTGCTTTAGTTGAGCTCGAGGCCTTCGTGGTTGAAAATTGTTACTTCCAGAGTGGAAAATCTTAACAATAAGCACAAAAGGTTGGCGGGTAATAAAATTAGTTATGTACAATTTTATCAAGTACCAAATAATTTTCATACAATTCATTGTATATGCGAATATCTTGGACCAGATTTTGAAACCACACACTACTAAATAAGACCTATAAGGAATCATATCTGTCATGTCCACTTCCCAACTCTTATTTTAGGTGTTTTAATTGATAATTAATTGTTATGATATATGTATGCATGTTCATTTTTAAATTTGCTGTTATTTTAAAAATTAGTGTCATTAGTTTTAAAACTTTAAAAATTCATTTATTGGACTGTTGTAATTTATTACTTGTTGTGTCAATCCTCTCTCTCTCTCTCTCTCTCTCTATATATATATATATACACATATATATATATATACACATATATATATATATACACATATATATATATACATATATATATATATATATTTCATTTAAATTGTAATGATAATTAAAATTTTAAAATATCTTTCATTATTTATATAATTTAAAAAGTATTTGAATCATAATATTAACTTTACAAAACTTGAATAATTTATCTATAATTTTTAAGAAAATGTTACTAAATATATAAAATAAAAAAATTTTGTAAAATTTTATTATATTAATATACATGAAATATTATATCATAAATTTTTATTTAACATATCATTTTGTATGCATTTATATTTATAATTATTGTGACTCATAAATTCAAATTATATTATTTATTCTTGTATTAAAATTAAATAATAATTATATATATATATGTTTGTATAATTTTAATAAAAAATCACATTTAAACATAATTTATATTATAATAGTATTATTATTATTATCCTATCTATTACATCATATTTTTATTCTCATCCTATTTATGTCATTTTCAATCGTATAATATTCATGAAACAAGTATTGAACTCAGGAACTTTGCGGGCATGCACTTTAACAAGCTTACAAAATTTGGAATGCCCTAGAAAAAAGTGTTCCTTTTGGGTTCGAACAGGGGTCAATGAGACTAAAGTAATAAGTGACACCCACTTTTTACGTTCTAATATATTGGAATTCTTTTTTATAAATGACAAAATCCAGCGGCTAATATCCAATTTTTAAAAATGATAGACCAAAAATACTTTGAAAAAAAATCACTTAACCTGAAAGAGTCATTTTTTATATTCAATTTATTTCATGTTTCCTGAAGTTTATATTTAAAAAAATGAAAAAAAAATTGTTGAAAACAAGACAAACAGAATTAAACCAAATAATGATCAACAGTGTAATTGTTTTTAAATCATTATCTAATTAAGTATTGCCATGATAAGATTGCTAATTTTTATATGAATAAATATTTGTAATACTTTTTATTGATTGACTGCCTAACAATTTAGTCACTAATCAGGCTAACTAAATTGCAGCCCAACAAAACACAACATCTAGCACCAATGGGCCTCAGTCCATAAAAACCAAGGCCCAGGCTCAGTAATTTGAAACCCTAGAAAGGATAGTATAAAATCTTTGTTTTAGCATTTCCTCAGCAAGATAGTGAAACAGCAGCAGCAGAGCAGGGGAGCAGCAAAAATGCAGATTTTCGTGAAAACCCTAACGGGGAAGACCATAACCCTCGAGGTTGAGAGCAGTGACACCATCGACAATGTCAAGGCCAAGATTCAAGACAAGGAAGGTAACACACCATTCCAAAATCCTTTCATCGCATCCCAACTTCAATTTTCCGTAACCTAAAAAATCCTCATTTAATAAATTCTCAGGTATTCCACCGGATCAGCAGCGTTTGATTTTCGCTGGGAAGCAGCTGGAAGATGGAAGGACCTTGGCCGATTACAACATTCAGAAGGAATCCACCCTTCACCTTGTCCTCAGGCTTCGCGGTGGCATCATTGAGCCTTCGCTTATGGCTTTGGCGCGCAAGTACAACCAAGACAAGATGATTTGCCGCAAGTATGGGCTCTATTATCTATATTTTTATGGGACAATAACTTATCCCCTATTTCTTTACCATGCAAGAGGGGTTATAATTGTTCCCTATATTAAATCCATCTCTACTTTGTTGACTGTGTCTTATTCACAGTTGATTTTCATGGGTGGTACATTCTACTTAAATTCCTATTTGTTGTTAATACTGAAATTGTTTTTTCATATTGTTCTTTTTCTTATAATATTGTAGTTTTGTTTTTACTTAAATCTTTGTTTTTGGTTTGTTAGATGTTATGCTCGTCTGCACCCAAGGGCTGTGAACTGCCGCAAGAAGAAGTGTGGTCATAGTAATCAGGTAAGTCTGTGTTCTTTTTTCTCAATTGAACCTTTATTATTCTGAATGGTTAAGTCTTATTTGTTTTGAACATTGTTTCACGCTTTCAGTTGAGGCCAAAGAAGAAGATCAAGTAAATCTTGGTTGAGGTTGTTGGTCTCTTTTCGTTTTGGATTTGGGACAGGGACTGGTTTGTTGATTTATATACTTATCCTTAATTGTTTTTGCTTATTGTTAATTTTAAATGTTTTGATGGATATTTTTGTAGTGGCCAGTTATATTGCTATGATGATGACATTAAATTAGCTCCGTTTCCATTTTACATTGTTTTCGTGTTCTTTTTACATTAAATGTTTGCATGATCAACGAAAGGGAAGATTATAATTTTTTAAGTGTTTTATAATTTAACCCTTAAAACAATTATGCTGCATCCTTTTGTTTCATAGATGCCTCTTTTTTGTGTTTGAAAGATGAAGCAATGGTTTGTTCCATTTTGTTAATTATTCTTGAATAACATCCAGAACATTTTTTTGTACATCTTGTTCAAGATGACGAACTGTACTGGGTATATGTATCGATATAAATAATCTCTTTTCTAGGTAAAATGTATAGTTAATTTTTTTTTAACAAATGAGATATCCTTTATGTCGTTTTTAATTCAATGAGGAAGTATTTTATTATAAAATTTTAATTCAACATATTTTTCTATGTAAAAAGCCTTAAATGTGTTATTATTATAATGTAAAACAAAACAACAAATTGATGAAATTCTTAAATAAACCGTAATTGATCGTACCGCATAAATCTTTTTTTATCTATTTTGTACTCAATAATCCTATATATGTTTTATCTGAAATGTTAGTTTTTCTTCAATGAGTGATTTGATTCGTTTGAAAGCTTTTTTATATCTAATTATGAAATTTGTTATCTCAACTAGAAATGGTTTTAAATTACAAATTTCATTCATTTTTATACGTGGTAATTATAACTCAAATTAATATTTGACCTCAGTTTTTTAATTTCTTTCATTGAAAGATCTTAAGGCACTTCCTGCATGCTAAGTTCTGAAATTCTTATGTCGGATGATAGATAGTGGCTGTGCGCATGTGTAATTTAATTAAAAATTGGGAATATAAATTTTAGATGTGAGAAAAAATTATTTGTGTTGGGTTGAATACGATTTTGTTGAGTTAAAATATTTTAAAATTTGTAAATAGAATTAAGTATAATTTGAAAGTAAACACACTCCATCATTGAAAATCTTCTTTTATTCATTATCACCTATACAAACCAAACACAATTCAGAATTCCTTTCCAAACGGTTCATGAACCCCACAGTTTATACTGTCATTTCTGCTCTAACACTGGTAATAAATAAAGTTCTTAAAAGTTGTCCTAAATTTCTGGACTATTTCTTTTAAGAAACTATAAAACAAGTGAAATTGAACTCATAAAATTCAAATTTAAATCTCACCGAAAAACTTACATTTCTTTACTATTCGAAATAAAAATTCAAAACCGTTCTTAAAATTTGACCCATAAATCTTTTTGGAAATAAAGTTCTCACATAAAAGCTAATGTTATATTTGGATTAATGAGTTGAAGTGTGAGAATTTGAATGTTATATTTGGATTAATGAGTTGAAGTGTGATAATTTGAGGACGGGGAAAGTTATGTAAAATAGGATGATTGTGATTAATTATATTTAAAGATATAAAACGTATATTTTTAAATTTAAAATATGAAATTTATTTGAATAATAAAATATGAAATATTGTGTATTGATTTAATTCTAATTTTTAAATTATTTCTACTGTTGAATAATTATTTATAAAAATATATATAAAATGTGATTCATTTTTATTAGTTGAAATTTTTTAAAAATAATTTTTACTTATTTTTATTATGTATAATTGTTAATCAAATATATAATGAAAACATAATTAAATATTTATACTTTAAAAATTGAAATTTATAAAAATTTATTTATCTTTCAAATTTTGATATATTTTGAAAGTTAGAAAATGCACTGATAAATCAATAACATACTCGTTTGCTTTGTCTTTCTTTGATGGAAATCATTTTACAAATACTCTGCCTTTTCACATCCATAAATTAACTCAAATTGATGGAAAGAATCGTGATTTATTTCGCATTTCTATCTACGGTTGGATGGAAATCATTTTACAAATACTCTGCCCTTTTCACATCCATAAATTAACTCAAATTGATGGAAACAAACACACTGTACTTTCGAAAATAAAATGAAAGTAGTTCTATATTATTTTGTAAATTTTAAATTAGTTTAAAACAATATTTGATAGAGATTAAAAACAAATGATAGATGTTTCAAGGAAAAAAAAATTTATACCCACAAAAATTATACAACTATATTTTAGATCAATGATATTATTACACACTCTCTTCTCTTAAATTTTTGTAATTATTTTAATACAATTTTAGGTTATAATTGATCAGATGTTTTTATTCTTAGTTATTGAATACATGTAAAAGATAGTTATGAATATTTATAATAACTTAAGTCCAATCTATGTCTTTTTTGAGCTAGGGAAAAAGTAATTCTTTTTAAATTTGTAGGATCCGAGTTTTTAATATCAACTATTTTATATTCAGATAATCAAACTTTAATGTCATTTAATACCCATCTAGAGTGGTAGTACAATTTGGAACTAATAATCTACCAAAGTAGAATAAAATAAAAAACCTAACACAGTATCTTCTAATCACAATTTCTTTTATCATGATCCCATTCATACTTATTAAGATAGGATGAATGCGAATTCACTGCGTGATAAAAAGATGTGACAATGATACTGTTTTTACTTTTTTTTAATTATTTACAAACTTTGTGGTAAAGTATATTATTTCCTGCAAACTAATTAATTTATACTTTATCATTTTATATTAGCAGATTTCATGTTCCATGCTTTTAGATTTTCCACGGTGATTGGTTCAGTGCCATTGTTGAACACAAAAAGATGAGCTTGACTTGCCACTGCAAGCTGTGGATAAACTCGAGACAATATGTTTGTCTTTCCTCCTTCTCCAAAACTTTCCACTACTGAGTGATCAATCTGTCATTTAGTTAACAGAATGAAAAACATTAATCGATTATTAGTGTCTTGGTGCTAACAAATGTCATACGCAAAGACCAAATTCAGCAATGGTTACATTTGCACATACCAAACTCCTAAGAGAAATTTTCTTGTTAGTTGTCAAATCCAAGTCTACAAAACCTGCAAATGCAGGCTTGTACAATTTACTCTTCAAAGAGGAACTGCACCAAAATAACCAATTAGCTTTTAAATGAAAGAGTGAAAATGGATACAAAATTAGTCCTTATCCCAAAATTGAATTAGACCAACCTTCTTGCATCAGAGCACATGAGAATCACATGCTTATTTTGATCTTTGAAAATTCTGAAAAACACAGGAGTAAACTCCTCTAGTTTTTCAGTAGCTAAAGTCAAAAGCCCAAATGGTCCAACACCACCTTGTTCTTTTGAACCTTTATGGTCACAAGCATCCTGTGCATGAACCCACTTAGGATCATATGGCTCTGCCTTGTCCAAACTCGAGAATGAAAATTTAACTTCCACATCTGCCTGCAATGTTACATAATATAGTTTTATATCCTTTTGTTCATAAACAATTGAAAAAACACACATAATCTGACCTGTGCAGCAGTGATTCCTTTTACTTCAACATTAACTCCCTTCTCAAGCTTCTGACTCTTCATGTTAACTTCTTTCCCTCTAAGACTATCTAATTCTTCAACTGGCCATTGTAACAATTGCCTCCCATTTGGATCCAGCCACACTGTTCGCGGAATCGCCTGATTAGTTTAACACACAAAAACACTGAAATTACATGGTGTATAAACTATTTCCACATCAAATCAATAGGATCTTAAGTTCTTAAAGAATAAATCAGTAGAAAGGCAATTAAATTGAGTACCTGAATCCCTGCCCATCCTTTAAGAACATCGTCATCTGTGGTATCAGACTCGTTTGCCCAACCCCATATCACTCTTCTTTTCTTGCTCGGATCAAAAAAGGACTTGGAAGCATAAAAATTGCCATAATCATACCTTAATCCACCCCAACCATCTTCGGAAGTGTTGTCAGGAACATACTTATCCTTGTCATAGCTTCCTATAGTGTAGTAGTCATACCTAGTCAAATCAAGACTATTTTTCAACACGAATTTCACTTGTTTTCCGTCCACCACACTGTCCAACCCCAAATTGTTTTTTAGCGGAACAGGGTAAAAATCGGGGCACTCCCACATACCCGTGTCGCCCTTGGAATGGAGCGGGTGTTTGGCCCGAACCCATGTCTTAAAGTCTTTGCTTCTGTACAAATAAGCCACTCCTCTTTCCTTCCTTCTACTACCCACCAATATTCTCCAGTGCCCATCTTTGCTCCACCAAGCCGTTGTCGGATCCCTAAACGCACTGCCGTTTACTTCTTTGTCGGGGACCAAAATCGGGTTCAAATTGTCGGGTTTTACCCATTTTCGGAGGTACGGGTCCTTGGGGTCTTCGGGTACAGCGTAACATTGGACTTGATTTTGTGCCTCGTCCTTGACTCCAGTGTAGAGAATTATGGGTCCCTTACCTGGGACTACTGTCGCTGAGCCCGACCAACACCCGTATTTGTCGAAGGGCTTCGATGGATAAATCGCGTGTTCTACAGCTTCCCAGTTTATCAGATCCTTTGATACTGAGTGGGCCCACACTATGTTACCCCACACCGAACCCTTTGGATTGTACTGATAGAAAAAATGGTAGATTCCATTGTAGTACATGGGTCCTGTGTTGTTCGCAAAATTGCAAATTTAACATGCTGTTGCTCAAAAATCATAAAATAAAAATCAGATTTTGTTTTGCCTTACCATTTGGATCTATTTGCCATAGTTGCGTTCGTCCCGGCGATTGAGGAATCATGAAAACAAAGTAAGTTAGCGCTTTTTAAGCAAGATTTTGTACAACATGTTTATGATTGCACGTTAATGTAATCAGATCTTTAAACAAACATCTATCATGCATTCCCTTTATTGTACTGTATAAATGGTTGCAATTATGCATTATTCTGCTAAATTCGATGCGAATTAAAAAACTACTAAGCTTTAAATCATATCAGAAAGGGATTCTCAGCTTTGATGGATAATTTTATGCGAATTTGTAGAAAGGCATATCAGAGAGTTTGCATGGAATTCGAGTATGCAGAAATACTCATTATTTCAAACTACTGTTTGCCATCTAATAAATATATCATGAGAATTTTTTTATAGTAGAAATGGGGTATCACCTACTTATACCATGAGTTTGTATTTACTCCCAGGTAATCTGATTATGATATCCATAGAATGATTAAGAAGTTGTACTGGATGAATGATAGAATATGATCGACATGGATGTGTTGGGACAAAAACTGATATTCTCCAAACTAGAGATCGTATGGGATTTAACTTTTATTAAGAACTGGTTCAATCTCATATAAAACTATGAATTTTGTAGTGACTTATATTATTATGGTTGGTTCAATAAGATTGTGATAATGAGATATCACAAATATTTATAAAAATATTTATTTAACTTTTTTCTTTCTTTTTTCAATAAGTCAGATCAGATCGTTCAAACTTTTCCCAAATAGCTTTATATGCCTTCCTTGATGTCTAATAGAATAGTTTGGCATGCATCATTTTTAACCATTAGAAAACCATGCAAAGAGGCACACGCATGCATATGTACATTTCAATGATTCTACGTCACGAAGCAAATACCTTTAAACCTAACTGTATCAACAACCACTTAATGCATGAGAAATGATTATTAAAGCTTCAAAGGGATGTTCCAAAATCATTTACAACAAAGACACCCAAAGATTATAATTTATAACAGATTTTTTTTCGCATCAAAATTTTGGTTTAAATACCCTATGGCGATGATAAAAGTATGGAGATATCAAAAGCAAATAAACACGTTGTTAGGTTTTACTCAATCATACCTAACTATGATATATAAAAATAGAGATGATATATAATAGAAACTGTTACCATAATTTTGGTTAAACTAAGACATCTTCAATGCAGAAATATTGAATTCTATTTAGAAAAGAGTTCCTTCCATGCTTATTATTTCACGTCAAGCCATGCGGTTAGA
The DNA here is from genome assembly GCF_000499845.2 of Phaseolus vulgaris. NCBI lineage: Eukaryota > Viridiplantae > Streptophyta > Magnoliopsida > Fabales > Fabaceae > Phaseolus > Phaseolus vulgaris. The sequence continues at coordinate 45,037,205 of NC_023759.2, read as the reverse complement.
AATCTCACATCGACATGGTATATAAGTTGGTGCAAACCTCAATCTCATGAGCCGGTTTTATGGGTTTGAATTAGACTTAAAGTTCACTTTATAATATGGTATCATGCTAGTGGTGTAAAGATACTTTTAAATCATTTTTTTTTTATATTATGAAAGCAGTGCATTGATTGTCCAGTATTAAGTGCTTGTTAATTATGTTTAAGTCAAAACAGCCATAAAAACCTAAGACAAAATCACATTAAATAATTACAGAAAAAAGGAAAATTGCACTCAATATGAAGGGAAAAAGTAGTTTTAAAGGTACGTACCATTGATCCAGTTTTTAGGAGGTTGAAAATGGTATCCAGTTCTGTGCTGTGCACCAATGGAAAGTACTGAAACAGATTGAAGATGGGGATATACTTTATGAAAAGCTTGAACGCCATTGTTAATGAGTAACAGAAGGGATAAAAGGAAGAGAAAAATGGTGCTAGAGTTGGGGGAAACCATGAGAAATAAAACAGAAAACAAAAATATGGAAACAGAAGAGTGAAGAGAGGTAAGGTGAATTCCATTATTTATAGATTGAGATTCCAATGGAATAAGGTGGCTGACTCAGATAAAAAATAGGAACAAAAATATATGCTAAAACAAAATTCCACTTGTTTTTCTATATTCATTATTTTCGCATATTCTCTCTCTCTACAAATAGAGACCAAATACTTATTTTAATTCATGTAACAAAACTAAATTTATATATATTTTAAACTTTATGTATAAATTATATTATGATTAAAATTTATAAGATATGACTCTTTTTAAATTAAAAAAATAGGTAGTTAAGAAGAATAAATATGCAAATCTATCTATGCATATATGTTAATGGAAAAGATAATTATGTCATTACGTAACTTAGGTAAATGTTTTCTGACAACTACATTTATTATTTTCTTTGATTAATGATTAAAACAATAAATTCAAGTTGTTATACGCTGTAATAATGGTATCATGAATTAATAATTACAACAATTACATAAATAATAATAATATTACACAAATTAAAAAAAAAATAAGGTTACAAAAATTCTTTTCCAGTCCCAAAATCATAAAAATATATAAAACAGATTATTAGTAATTATGGACTTATTACAGGCCTCAAAATATAATAATATTAGAGGACACATATATATATATATATATATATATATATATATTATAACATGTCGAGAAAGATTTTTGTAAATATATATCTTTAATTCACATACCATACATGATTAAGTTTTTAATTACGGACATCAAGATATATATTAGGTTAAGACAAATTTAAGAATATTAAGATGATTATATTTTTAAAATTTTAATTTAAAAAAAAAAATATGTTCTATGTACATAAGATCAAGTGAGTTGTTACATATTTTAATTAATTTCATTAATATAATTAAAGTTGTTTATATCATGAGCACTTGCTCTATTGGTGCGATTTCTTAATTAGAGTAGTGCTTACTTAAAATATATCAGTATTTTAATTCATTTCATGTAAAATGACATTAAAAATTATATTTATTGTTGAACAATCCTATTAAGATAGACTTTACATGAAAACTAACATTCAAATAATTCGTGTAAAAAAAATCCTAAACTTTAAAATACAATATCATTACTATAACATTTTTATATTTTGTGAAAAAATTTAAAATTCGTACAAAAAATAAATTTCTGTAAATTTTGTAAACTCCAACAAAACATTTATCTGAAAAGCTTCACTAAATATAAAAAATTGTTAGTAGTGTACAAATAATACTATTGAAATGAAATGATAAAGGTTCTATTATTGAAAAGGTTCAATACTACTCTAACATAATTTTTTATTAAGGTAATTGACTTAAAACCTCAAAACTATTTCATTAAAAGTTATTAATCATATTATTTATCTTTCACTTTAGGTATAATTCTACACATTAATTATCAAAGTATATGAAAATTTAAAAAAATATTAAAATATAGAAATCATGTCAACATACTTGAACTAAAATCAAGTTAAGATGAGACAATTTTAATTATAATCAAATATTAACTGAAATCATATCATGTTAATAATTTACTTTAATAATTTTTTAAAATTTTATCTATTTTAATAATTTGCATGTAAAATAAAATAAAAATTGTATTTATTACAATATGCAAAAGTATACTTAACTATCAAGTCTATGAAAACAACATATTTGCAAGACACCACAAATTGTTTTGACCTTAAGAGTGTAATTAAGGCAAATTGATGTGACTCAATCAATTGGATATGAACTGAGTTTCGATGTTTAGTTTCGAAAATCAATTCAATCCCAATATTTTTAGTTTGCAAACTATTTTGCTTATTAACTTCATTTCTGATCCATAAATATTTTGATAGAATCACAACGATTAAGCAAACCAATTTATATATCTATAATTATATAATTTTGTAATCAATAACTACTATTATTTTGGGGAAAAATAGTATATGTTAATTTGAGTTTATTAAATAGATTTTTATCGACATTAAAACTCGTAAACTTGATTTATTCAATTAAAATATTAAGTCAACAGTTTGGCTTGTCAAATTTTATGTTACCGACAATTACAAAAAACACGGAGACTTTATTTATGACGATTATAAATTAAGTGATTGATAAAAACATTGCTATAAATAAATAAATAAATTATATTATTTCTCGACATAATTATAGAATATTATATTTTTTAATCTTGTCACTAAAAACCCATTAAATAAAATTTAAAAAAATATTTAAATTAAATTTTATTATTAATAAATATTTTTTATATATAATTAGCTATTAAAATTTTGGTTACTAAATTTATAATCTAATTAGTTATGTTTTGAATAATGTATTCTCTAACTCAAAACATTAATAAATAATTTAAAAATTATTATTACAAATTATATATATATATATATATATATTAAATCCATAATATAATGTCGATCATATACAATAAAAAATAAAAATTAATTAAAAAATTATTAAATAAAAAAAAATTAGAAATTAAAATAATTACTTATTATTTGATTAAATTAAAAATTATTAATATTAAAAATATATTTCTTTTATTAATAAAAATTTATAAAATAGTTTTAAAATTTATATATAATCAATAACGACCAAAAAAATTTATATTTTAAAATACTATCAAAATTTTCAACATCTATTTTACTTAAATATTATATATGTCTTAATCATTAGGGTTTTAAATTAGCTTAAATTCTCAACACAATGCTTGCAAATTTGGATGACATTGCAACACAAACGTTTTTATAAGTTATATTTTGAGTTAAAGAAAAGGTGAAAGGAACTTAAGTTGTTATGTTATTATACAATATCATCTCACTTGAATGTGAGAAAAAAAATGGAAAGGATATAAAGAAAAGGCATAAAGTATGATTAAATTATTATACGTGAGCACTTAAGATATATATGTTGAATGGTACATAATGATAATAATAAAAAAGATTTAACAACAGCATAACTCACATTTGAAATTGGCATTCATAAAAAGTTTGAACACATGGCAAGTTCAAAACACATAGGATTAAAGTGAAAATGGTATATGACACTGCACCCACTTACTATAGTGTGCTCTTTCCACAAAATCATAGCCAAAATGTTGTCATAGTTTTGTTTTTTTTTTTTTTGTATATTTAGTTTAGAAAATAAAGAACACCCACCTTGTACCTTGTTTCCGTTGAAAACTAGACACATTTACCATTTTCATTTTCTAAGTTTAATGATAACTTTTTTTTTATCCACGTGGTCCAGTATTGTAAAGTAGACAATTAAGAATTCCATTTATTGATGATTAATTTAAAAAGAGTAAGATTTAAAAATATTTGTCATTTCTATATAGTTTAGAAGATTTTAATTTTAGTTTTTTTCTTTTTATAAATTTATCACTCACAATAAATTGTATCACTCACTGTGAAGACTCTCTCGACCACAAATAACTATATTACTAAATCTCATTCTAAAATCATACATAATATAAAAAATAAATCATAAAAATCGTATTAATAAAAATCTATAAAATATAAGAATCTAACGCATTTCATTTCTATAAATAAGTTAACAAAAATCATCCCAAAATACAAATTTATTAATATTTATTATATTCAATAATTAAAAAGGGAATACTAATTACAGAAAGACTGCAAAAAAAAAAGAAATTAACATACAATTAAAGTTGGTGTCCTTCCCGACCCAATAACTTTTCATTGGTAGAAAAGTTAAAATATATTTATAATTTTTTATTATATGATATTTTGTTTATAAATTTAATAAAATAATTAAATAATTATCTTTAATAACATCTGTCCGTGTATGTGTCGACTTGTGATTTCCGACTCAAAATAAATGAAAATCCGTAGAAATACTTTACAGACTCAGAAAACAAAGTTCATTTATTTTATAGAAATTAAAAAACAAATTAAACGGAAATGAAAGCAAAGAAAAATTTATAAAGATTTAAAAAACAAAAAAAAAAGTGTTCTGTAAAAACTAGAAACGTATTGTATCATAAAATCTTTTCAGTATTTCCAATATAGACGTGAAAAATGATTAGTAGACCAGGAAAAAAATTAGTTTAAAAGATATTCTAATAAAGTAATTACTCGTTATTATTCTTAACATGTCACTTTGGTTAAATTTATTAAAAAAGAGGAACAGGAAAAAAGTGGGTTTTATGTTTTTTAAAAAACAATTTAGAGTTGTTTCTGACAAAAAAAAAGTGTGAAAAGAAAAGATAGAATTAAAAAAGCATTGAGATGTGCAATTTTGTTTAACAAGTTATCCTTCAAATTTTGTAGGATCTAATAATGTTATTATACTTGGTCTCATTTTATTCTATGTCTCTTCCTCGTATAAAATTTTCTTCTAATTTTCATTGTTCTCACTTTTAATTAAAAAAAAATACCTTTTTACCACAAACAAACAAAAATCAATTTCTACATATATAAAGATAGTTTAAAATAAGTATATTCCGAAGATTCTTGTACCTACTATTTTCTTTATGACATAAAAGCAAATGATTTTTTTCAATGTTCGCAAAAACTAGATTTCTTTGTTCTATACTGATATGTTCATCTCTTCAATCAAAATTTATATTTTACAATTTTAAATATATTTTTTAACATGTGTACTTGAAAATATATTATGCGGCATGACTTTTTATTTTTTATTTTTTAAAATTGAGCTATGTAACTATGATAAAAAAGAAATAGAACGATAAAAAGTATTATATACTTTCAAATATTTTTTTTATATGTGTACTTGTAAATAAATGAAAATATATTATGTAGAATAACTTAAACGATGGTTGTGTGCAACTCGTGTAATATATGAAATGTATAAAAGTTGTGTTCGAAGTCAACAGCTCATAAAGACTACTTTTGGATACATTAATGACTTGTAACTTTTTTTGAACAAATTATTATCTGTGCCCACTAAATTAATAGAATTAGAAGTATTTATTGTGATTTGCATATTCATTCTAATTTTATAATTTTTCTCTAAATTATAATTTGAATTAATAAAAGAGATGTTTTAAATAAAAATTAGCTAAAATTAACACTGATATTGAGGCTGCTAGGAGATATCCTAGTCTTGCTACTTGTGGAGGTATTTTACGTGGAAGTATGAAAAAATTTATTGGAGTTTTCTCTATGTTTATTAAAGTTCGGACTGTTTTGGTTCCTGAGTTTTATGGGGTTATATATACTATGAAGGAAGCTCAAAAGATGAGACTTACTAATATCTGGCTGCAATGTGATTCTTCTTTGGTTTGTGCTGCGTTTATTCTCATAACAATATTCCTTAGATGCTTCGTAATCGATGAAATACTTGTCTCAATTACTGTGGGAAAATCAGGTTTAGGGTTACTAATATTTTATTTTTCGTGGAGATAATGCGTGTACTGATAAGTTGGCTAATTTTAGATTTTTTTTCGTAGAGAATTTTTTCATTGGTATAATAGTCTGTTCTTAGAATTCTTTATGAATAGATATACTCTAGTTATAGGTTTTGGTCTAATTTCATATTTTTTATATTTTCGTTCTTTTTTTTTCTTTTTTAATAATACTTTTTCTTTTTTCATTTGATGATAAACGATTGTTGTTACTTGAGGTGTCACATAGCTGAGATGTGAAGTTGTATAGTAATACCTAACATAAATTTTTTTATTTAAAAAACAAATAATAAACAATGAAAAGGCCAGTAACACTTTAAATTAGATATAAAATATTAAAATAAATTAGTTATTTTTAAAACATAAAAAATAGGTTAGATACAAATTCTTGAATTTAATATTTAATACATTTATATACAGTATTAAAGTTCTTTCGCATATTTCATTCAATCTTTTCAAAATTCTCAGCTTATGTCTTTTAAATTTTGTGTTAAATTTATTCTAAACTTTTCAGTTCAAATTTATAAACAAAATTTATAAATTAATTATAAAAAATAAATAGGTTTAAAATAAGCCTAGTTTACTATATTTAATTACAATTTAAAGTTCGTGTAAACATGAAAAAAAAGTTGCTAAATATAGTTAAATTTTGTTTACAAATTATGGACCAAAAGAAAATTAACTTTTTTGAGAAAAAAAAATTAAGAGACCTCAAATACGAGAAACCGAAATGAGATTGGCTCTTTCTATTTAATTTAAGCTTTTATTTTTCGCTTAACATTTGGATTTAATGATATATATAAACGAAAAAAACAATAGATGGTTTATTAGATAAGAAACTATATATCATAATCTTCATTATAGATGAAACAGCTCGGAGCCAACGTGAATAATATCTCTGTTTCATCTAAAACATAATGATTCATTATACTCACATGAAACATATTAAGAATTTTTTTTTATATTTGCAAACATCCATAGATAAATATACATACTTTATTATTTTTAATTTTAAGTAAGATTAGTTTAAAATATTTTTTTAAAATAGAAAATCAATCAAAACGTTAATCTTAAAATATAATCTAAAGAAAGTTATACAATAAAATATTAATATAAATAAATTTAATCTTTGAAAAAATCAAATTTAATGAAAAGAATAAATTTAAATAAAATTTATCTCTTTAAAAAAATATTTAATTTCGTAAATTTAATTAAAAAACATCAATATATAAAATTAAATTTTAAATTTCTTTAATTCTTAATATTTTTTATTAGTAATTTTATTTTGATCATATGACTTTTTTAGAAATTTTCAAATAAGCAAACGAATATCCACACACTGAATATTATGGATAAATCTATGTATTGGAGATTTACTTGCGAAAATCCATAAACGTAGATTATTTTTTAACATCCTAATGGCTGTGTTTATAAAGTGAAAATATATATTATCTTTATCTTTTTCAAAAGCGAATTTATACGAAGATAAGCACCATTTTCTTACGGTACAGGCTTACTGCTGCTACAACAAGTTGATCCAATGCACTTTACTGGAATTAGACATTAGTAACAAATGATAAATGTTTAACTACTGTTCTTTCTGGCATAATTATGAAGTCTTCTTGAACTTGTACTCTTATTATCAACATTTCTTCACCATCAGCAAAATGGTATCACATTTTGCAAACCTGACGAATCACGTCGCATCAATCACTTATATTCTTGGCCCCATAATAGAACTAATAAATAATTAAACAGTTTGATTACAATAACAAAAATAAATATTTCAAATTTTAGACAGCAAGGAAATGTTTTTGAAGATCCACAGATTGCACACAAACAATACAAGTATGCTCTAAATATGACAAGAATAAAAAACTTAAACCACAAGCGAGAGCCTTAATTAAAATTAAACATTATTTTGACCTATACTTCATCCCAAGATGGGATTTACAGAGTACATTGCTCTAAATATCACATTACAATCCTATATGCCAAGGATGCATTCTTCGAACAATATGGGTAACAAAAGCAATGTGATGTTACAATAGAAATACAAATTTGTCACAATAAAGGACCCAACCGAGTAACTTTATAACACCATTAGTTCAGCTGACTAAGAGGCGAACGTGGAATAAGAGATGGTTTCAACTCTTTTACATCAGAAGATTCATATGGATTGTTTTCCCGGAATTCCTCGAGTAAGGATTCCATTGGCAAGGATCGAAGAGACTCTATTGTCACCTTTGTCGGAACATCAGGTTCACATCTTATTGGTGTTGTACCGGTAGGTTCATAGTCCTGCAAGACATCAGAAGAAGTAATGATGTTATACAATGATTATATTTGAACTTAAAAACAAAGTACAAACCGAGTCGACATACCCTGAATTGCTGTTGAAAAGCGTCACTTGCTCTGTGTTCAATCGAAGCAGCTTGGCCACCGTGATCCTCTCGTAGCGTCTCAAGTGTATTTTCATGAGTTCTCACCACATTTAATACGCCAGATATGCACTCCCGCTCTTGTGCTGAAGTGACTGCAAAAAACGTAACCCAAGAAAAAAAAAGATAAATGCATATGCAAACACATTTTGACAGAAAAGGGTGAGAGATATTGGTGGTGCATGCCCTGTTTTAGCTTCGGTATTTGCATTCACTTAAAGAAAAAATCATGATCAAACAACCCAAGCTCTAGACGTAAATTTGCTGGATGTTGTTAATCTAAGGACCATGATCCAACTCATAACTCACCATCAAACCGCTCAATAAGATCCTCACTATTCTTTGCCACATCTTCTTCGGCTGCAACTCGTGCAGAATTGACCTCAACGACATGTTGCACATTGCTATCAGTAGCATTCCTGAACCAAAGTAATCGGTAAAATGGGTCAATAAAAACAGAGACAATAACGACATTAGTGCAACACTCCCTCCTCCCGCCTCTCATTTAAAGATCGGCTGCACAGACAAACTCATTATACGAAGCATTGACTCCGACACGACACACGGTTAATGTCCAAATTATAAAATATGGTGACTGTGTATGATTTGCATGAAAAAAAATCTCAACACAATTAAAATTCATATAAAGTCACTGTAGAAACAAATTTACAAAGTTTTGCTGTTTTTCTAAAATAATGGTTCTCATAAAAAAAAAGTAAGAAACATATCTCTTAATAGTTAAAATAACTAGATAAGTCTAGTGAAACAAGCATCACACAAAAATATAATGAGTCTCGCAAAGTTTACATGTTTTCTTTTAATTTATTCTTACGTTTTTAGAAAGTGCTCAGTGGTGTCGGTTCAATATTTACTTATGTTCAAATTGTGGGGAAGAGATGTCCAAAATATGTTAAAGTGGTATCTCAGTTGGAAAAAATGTTTTTTAAATGTAATACGATTAAGAATTGTGGGACACGAAGCCGTATAATACATAGTGACACGTTATTCTACAAAGGTACAATCAGTTTGCCACGCACCTGACAATTGATTCTGTTGCAGAAATATGTTTGGTCCCCATCTCATTCAGAGCCTCATGTGTCTTCTTTGTATGTTCAAAAGCCGACTTAGCAGTCTTAAAACTAGGGATTTAAAAGAATGTTAGATTGTGAGTGCATCTGGATATATAAAATTTAGAGAAAGAACATTTACCTCTGCTGCATGAGTAACTCCATACGACAATGCCTAGCAGCAGAAAAATCCGAGGTGTCTTTAGCATCTTTTTCTGCTTGCACGCAAAAGGCCTGCCATTTCCTTTTTGCATTGGTAACAATATCTCCCATTGATGACAAATGCCCATCCAAGAAGGACTTGTTCTTCATTCCGTTTTCCCTAAGATCAACAAGCTTTGAGTCTACCTGCAAGCCGAACATCATTTCATATCTATATAAACGACAAACTAAATTGGCAGGCCTTGCCCCTCAACCACCACCCACAAAAAAGGAACACCCAAAACTGACCAGATCCATTTGTCGCCGAATGTGATCAGAAACTAAACTAGTCATATTAGCAATAAGTTTCTCTGTATCCGATATTGATTGCTCCTGAACAGAATAGAACAAGATGTCCACATCAGATGTCAACAGCCATAACCATCTTTCAAAAAATGATAGTTGATGTTAAGTTACAACCTCGTAAGCCTTTTTAAACTCGTCAATACTCTTCATTTGCACTTGGTCTGCCTGGGATGCGTAATCTTCAAGCTTTTTTGATTCTTCAAAAAGCTTATCCACAAATTCTTGAGAGCGCTCAGAGATATCCTTTATTTGTTCAAGGCTGAGATTGAATTTCTTTGATTTACAATACCCAATAATATAACAGTTAGAAGAAGATTAAAAAAAATCAGTCTGAACACAGAAAAATGAAGTAACAATGGTTCTGTACAGAACAGAAAAGCATAACTTGCAGTACATACATTCCGTAACTCGCTCGCAAAAAATGCCAATTCACCCTGCTGAGTTGAAAGGGAACCCTGAAGATCATCAAATATTGAACCAGCTTCGGTAGCCTCAGATACAAGAAACTGATTCACCATGAATTACAGTCCTATATTAGTATTGAAAAGCATAAAAGATGCGCATGACACTAGATAAAAGTAGAAACAAGTAAAACACACTTTTTCAATTGAATCACCATTGGAGGATATAACAGAAGTAAGCTCCTCAAAGGCAGCATCAGAGCTCGCTTTATGCAAGCGCACAACATTTTGCACTGCCTCGACATGAGATATATACAAGGCCCTCAGAGATGTCACTTTCTTTTTAAAATCAACAACGGCCTACAGTAAACAAAGAGGAATGGGAGGATTTAGAAATAAAATATAAGACACGCACAAATATGGGGAAAACATGGAAACATACACACCTTCCAAATGTTCACAATTGAACGAGACAAGGAAAGAAAACATACAAGAACAACAGTATTGGATTCTTTATATACACACCTTATCATGAACGTCCAAAAAAGAATGACAGAACTTCTTCACACCTTCCAGATGTTCATTCTGTTCAGACAATGATGTTGCAACCGTGTTGCAAAGAGAACCAACCTGCTGAGCGAGCTCCACCTGGTAATTGTTTACTACAGCTCTGTTATCCGAGTTCAACCTATCTTCTCTGCCTATAAATTAACAGAAAGATAAACGTGTTATTAGATACAATACAACTTCAATTCTTTTTTAATAAAAGCAGGACAAAGAATAAGAACATACCAATTTTCAAAAATAATGAAGCATTATCCTGAAGAGATTTCTCCAAATCAGCTCGTAAAACACATGCTTGATGAGCCAGAGCATTTTCTGTCGCACATAATTAAGATTATCTCAAAGGAATATTAAACCAGAAACGGTGATAGAACACGATAATGTGTTTGGCATACCAGCTTTTCTCTGCTCAGAAATGACGAAGTCTTTTTCTTTCAAGGTATACTGACATTTCTTTAATTCTTCCTCTGTGTTGGCAAGCAACTTGCTAGTCTTGTTCAAGTTTTTCTGAGTGGTTTATCACAATTTCCTTATCAGCAAGGATACATAATTTCATAACAAGAGTGAAAGAAAATTGTTAACTTACCTCAGTACTATCGAGTTTGTTGCCCAAATTGGAACACTGTTGAATTTGGTCAACGTATTTGTTTTGCAAATCCTCAAGTTGCTGGTTGAAACATATAAAACCAGTCAGGCATAACAGGAAGGAAGAAGCAGGCACGCTCTATCTTCTATACATAGTTTATTTAACAAAACAAACCTTTTGTTGCGTTTCGATTGTGACCCCCATCTGCTCAATTTGATCTGACATAGCCTAAACAGAAAAAAAAAATGGCACCAATGAAAGGCCTCAGAAGTGATTTTAACAACTGTATCATGAAAACAAAATCAAACCAATTTATATCTACCCATGACCAATATTAAAATTCATACTAGAAAACACGTCCAAGGAACTAAAAAAATTATCTTCACGATCTGAGCTGCTGAAAGTTACACATGGAACCATAGTACTGCTCTTAATGAATTATTCGTATTAATAGAAGATAACATAGTAACAGAAAGAGAAAGGAAAATAACCTTCTTTTCACTCTCCTCCTGATAGTATCTTTCCTTTGGAATATAGACACCATTTTTCTCACGTGTAGCATAAACCTCTGATGAAAGTCACGAATTAAATAATTAATATTACCAATAAGACAATATACCAAGAAACCTGAAGATCCCAAGGCATACATCAGCAACGACTAATGAAAAACACAATTCACCTGCTTTAAGACGTTCAATTTCACCATAAAGATCTTTGATAAGTGTTGATTTCATCATTTTTTGGTTAATCTAAAAATATCAGAAAAGAAAAACTAGGTTAAAAAATCAATGTTTAATACATAGCAATTTGTTATATCAAAGCAAAACGAAAAACATCTCATATCCTGCATATCTTATCGAAATAAAAACAGCTAAACTAGTGCTAAATAAATCAAAACAGGTTTATTCTTAAAATGAAAATGTCCCTAAAAGCACTGAATTAGTGCTTAAACAAAATGAATTCAAACAACTCATGCTCATAATTTTGATAAGTACCTAGTAATTGTGTTACATCATAATATGGATAAAAAAGAACATTCAAATTAGTCACTCTGTTTAAGAAGACAATTCTATCAAGTCAATATTTGTAAAACATAAATGCAGTCAAATACTTCAAAAATCTTTGTAGAAGTAATATAATTGTAACTAGTAATTGTGTTACATCATAATATGGATAAAAAAGAACATTCAAATTAGACACTCTGTTTAAGAAGACAATTTTATAAAGTCAATAATTGTAAAACATAAATGCAGTCAAATACTTCAAAAATCTTTGCATAAGTAATATACCTGTAACATGTTGACATGAAATGTTTCAAAGACATTATCACTACTAAAGATACACAGTATCATAGACATTTCCAAACACCATGCCAATCATAAACAAACCTCAGGCTTATTTTTTATGTGCTTTGCCCTATGAGCATAATCCAGCGTGCTCAATGTTTCCTCTAAGCAATGAACTGCAGGAGACACTGTTGCTATGATGCATGTCTTGGTTCTTCCCCCAAGTGAATCGCGCAGTAAGCGTGTTAACTTACTATCCCTATATGCGAACGTACCCATGTGAGCACACAGCGAAAGGAATAATGCCAGAGGCTCAATAAAATGAAGCAGTGCCAAAGCCAAAGGCTCAAAAATAAAAAAAACCTGTAAGGGATGTGACCAAGGTGTTCCACCAATGCATTGATTACTCGTCCTAAAGTAAGCAAACTTTTATTAATTTCCCCAGCTTCCCTTGCACGGCCCTAACAATTATCATAAATAAATATAAACTTAATAATTCAAAATTAATATGTATTAGGAAAAAGCCAGAACGTATAGAACGCTGAACAAAGGGTATGTTCATGATGTATTACCTCCCTGGCACCAGAACGAGATATATTTTCTGACCCAGCTAGATCAACCAAATTAAGTTTACCACATTTAATTAGTTCTTCTCCTTCCGGTGTTGATTCTTTGATGTGGATTGTAATGGAAAACAACGAATGTGATCGACTGAAGACAAAGCAAGTATTAGTAAGAGATATGGAAACATGATTCCACCAACTGTGAATAAAGGAAATAGAAAATAACGGTCACCTTGACTGCTTGTTCAACAAGGTTTCTGCAGTTCGTCGTTTAGAAGACCCTCTCTCCAGAAGAGTAAAAATCTCACTGGCACTTGTCACAATCTCTTCCTCCAATCCCCTTACAAGAACTCCACCTTTACCATCCTCCATGAGAGGCAGCTGTTTTTTCTGCTTCTCCTCCAAAGAAACCTTAGAAAGCTCCTCCGGGGCAAGCAAATCAGTGATCTCCTCATTATAAAGTTCCAAAAAAGTGACCTTCACACTGTATTCGGCATTCTGGCCCTCAAGTGTGTCAAAAATCTGCTTGACAGACCTGGGAATGACTCCAGCTTCCGGAGGCAACTCTCCATTGGGACCACTCTGTTGTATAATAGTAAAATCAAATCAAATCACTAATATTACTCAGTAACATGCGTGCACATAACATCAAGACACCTCATAACATCAGAGCATACCTTGGCCCTTTTGCATTCCCCTTCCATAGTATAGGTTTTCCCCGTACCAGTTTGACCATACGCAAAAATAGTACAATTAAACCCCTCAAGAACTTCATTAACTATCGGAGTAACAGCTTGTTCATAAAGATCCTTTTGCCTAGCAGAAGGACCAAAAACCTACACAAAACAAAATGAACATATTTCAGATTTGCAATCCCCCCAAAACCTACTTCACATCTTACTATTTACTTCTCAAAGGGAGATTACTAAATAACAGAGAAGAGTGAGGAGGACCTTATCGAAGGTGAAAACCCTATCGATGTGCTTGCCGGCGATGCTCTGCGAGACGGCGACTTCTCGATTGTAATCATTGCAAGTCACTACTTGCGGCGCGTTGCTCCGTAACTCTTCGTCGCTGAACGGCCTGCAAGAAATCAAATTGAGAGGTTATAGTTGCAGAACGCGGAAATAACGACGGGGAAATGGAAACGGAAACGGATACCTGCAACGTAGGAGGACCTGGACGTTGACGCCCTTCTCTTTCTCGTGGCGCCCAGACATTCTTGGTCGCAGATCCGCTTCTGAAAGTTCCTTCTTCTCTTCTCTCTGTGTTTGTGTGAAAGGGAGTGAGAGCGGGGATGAAGGGTGCACTGAGATTTGAATTTTTGAAATCCGCTCTTCGTATTTCCACTTCCATATATATCTACGGCTAAGACTTTGGGGGATCGTGATCTAACGGTGTTCCCATCTGGCATAGTTTTACTGTTTTGCCCCTCTCTTTCTAATTACCATATTATCGTTTGCATATTAGATTATTCGACTCAATTGGACTACCCTAACAATAAGTCCAAAACTTTTCTTTACTTTTTACACATCCAGAATTTCGTTATGTACTTCTCTATAGTAAAATACTGAAATTGGTCTTCTAAAACTTTTATAATGTCAAAAAATATTATCTTTCACATTACACTTTTCGAAACATTAATTAGAGTATTGATTCTGGAGTTAAAAAATTGCATTCCAAATGTCATAATCTCAAATTAATTTTTAACTATTCTGAATTAATAATTTAAAAATACCACTTAATACAATTTATCATTACAAAATAAAATTCCTGAAATAACTTAAAACGTATTCAAAAAATAATAATTTTATTTTTCATAAAAAAACATTACAAGGTTGACAAAAGTAATGAGAACGCTACATGGCACTCCAGAACTATTTATATAATTTTGCTATATATTAAAAAATAATGTGTTATTTTTATTTAAATCTTTTATTTAATATTATACAAAATAATTTAATACAGGTAAGGGTGTTCACTAAAAATTTAATCTAAATATTGGATCAGATTTTAAATTCAATTCCATATTTTTTATACAAATAATTTAAATTTTTAATTGGATTAAATTCAAATCCAAATCCATGTTTTTATAAAAGAATTTATAAATCTACATAATATTAAAAATTTATTAGTATAATGTAATTTAAAATTTATCTGTTTATTTTTGTGATAAAGGTTAATTATTAGCTTTTTAATGTTAAGCTTGTTATTTTAATTATACATTAATTTCAATATTTTATTGTACTTTAACATTTTTATGTTTATGCATTTATTATTTATTTAATACACATTTAAATAAGTAAGTTTGGTTTTAGGAGAGATTTTCTATCCTAATTTCACTTTTTTATATCTATTCGGATACAATATAAATTCAATAATTTTAATACGTTTAATTTATAAAAAAAAATTGTATCGCGCATATCTTAATTTTGATAAAAAAAAATATATGCTTAATAAAAAATGCTCCACTAAGATAAAGCAGTCTCTTATTTTATATTTGGTGTTGTAAAAATCATTTAATTTTAAAATATTGAAATAAATTGTATAAAAGGGATTTTTCCACTTATTTGATGTCAATTCGGTAGGAAAAAATTATTCTTTTCAGGATTTTAAAATTAATATTTTCTATTTTTCCTATCTAATAAGAAGCACAAATTTAATACTTTTATTTTATGTACCTCTTTTCTTCTCAATATTTTCGTAAAAAAAATTACTAAAGAAAATCATAGAAACCATATGTTAATGAAAGCTAGACGCTAGGAAATTGGAGTTTGCATGACATGCTTAATTAGATATATAAATTTCATTTAAAGTGTAGAAGTTTATGACATGCATCCGAATAGCTGGCCTTTATCCGCGCGCTTTCACCATTCTTTGTTCCCACTTTAGAATATCATCGACTTAGAACATTTTTTTTCTACTTTTTTGAGTTTGAGAACTCTAACAAATAGCTTTGGTCTTCTCTCAACAGGGGAAGGGGATTATTGTCTCTTTTCCAATCTTCATATAAGAATTTCAAATCACGTTTTATTAAAGTCTGACCTACCCCAAAAAGTTCAAACTTGTTATACGAGTTTCCATTGTATTAGTCTCAAAAACTCCGCTTCTAAGTGCTCGCGCCACCTTAACCAACTTGACCTTATGGAGCGAGGTGTTTGTGAATTTTTGGAAAATCTACAAACCATTTTCAACACTTCTACCATTCTACCATCCTAAAATGAGCATACTGGCCTGAACTGATAAATGCCTGTATTGGTATATCGTCCTCTTTAGACTCCTATGGAATTTTATCTCCCTGACTTGCTTGTTTGTTTTTTATGTAACTCTTTCTTTTCCCTTTTGATGAAGAGAAAATGTTGTCATCCTTCAACAAAAAACGAGTTGGTTGATCAGGTAAAGAGAATGCGAGCTTTGAAAGCTGCATTGGTTGCTAGTCCGACCACACTTGGTGGGGTTCGCATCCAATCTGATATGGACGAGCGCACTCTGTCGGGGGCTAATTTCAAGCGAAAAAGGTTTGAAGGTTTCATCCCCTCTTCTTAACACTCCATTTTCGACATGCGCGACCCCGAGGTGGAAATAATTGAAGTCAGCCAGTCGAGCACTACCGATTGTGTCAAGGGCAAAACCAGCTTTTGGGATGTTGGTTTCGACATGTCCAATCATAACAAAGCATGGTATTTGTTGGAGGAGGATACCTCGAGACTAAAGGGTTCGAGGTTGAGCTTAGTTTGTAAGGATGTCGAGAGTTTGCTCGATTAAGCAACCGCTCTAGTGTGCATGGCCAACGTGAAAGCAAAGGAAGATGACTAGAGGAAGGATAACATCATTAGGGTCAATCACTGAATCTGAGGTATTGTCCTCTTTGGAGGTCGGCGCTCCATCACAGTTTTGTCCTTAAAAGGTGTCTCGGCATGTTGAGGGAGGATGGAATATATAAACCGTCATTGCCCTCGACTCTTGAGCGATGTGGGACTATATTGGCGTTACCAGAACAAGCCCCCCCCCCAGTCGAGGAATAAGGGGAGTGGATTCCCCCTAGCTGAATGGCTTGACACACATTTTCGTTCCCACAGACGACACCAATGTTCCGACCTCGAGTCCGAGAGATAGCATCACTAGAGTCAATCATCGCATCCGAGTTATTGTCCGCTTTGGAGGTCGGTGCTCCATCACAATTTTGTCCTTAAAAGACGTCTCGGCGGATTGAGGGAGGAGGGAGTATATAAATTGCCCTTATGTGGGACTATATTGGCCAATGTTCTAACCCCAAGTTCGAGAGATAGCATCACTAGGGTTAATCACTACATCCAAGGTATTTTCCGCTTTGGAGTTCGATGTTCCGTCACGATTTTGTCCTTAAAAAACGTCTCGGTGAGTGATAGTTGTTGTTTAGTAGTCAAATTATATATGATTGAAAATCTAATTTGAAAATGTTATAAAATATTATGGATTAAATTAAAAAGTATATTTAAGTAAATGGATTCTTAATAGGTCAGAGTGCACAAATGGAACGGTTTAATTTTTTTTTCTCGCACTTAAATATAGGTGTACCGCCCTGGTAGTCGGAAGTGATGACGTGGCATCAAGCTACTGTATAGGCGTGTCGATGGGACGCCAGGTTGGCAGAAGGGAAGGAGGTCGGGGGGCTCGTGTAGTCGCCAGTTATTAAGTTGGCGTGCTCCGATCTCCATCACACCAATACCGACGGTCACCAAGTTGAAGATGAAGTCGCCAGATGTAAACCCAGGCGACCAAGTGATCAGAGATCGCCGAAGAAAGGACATCGCCGGAGATGAAGGCAGATAGACATTTCCCAGCTGACCAGAGGATGAGGTCGGGGGCAGCTTGTTTGAGCATACATAGTGAAACAGGTGGTGCAGATGATGAAGGCGGCCGGCGAGACCACAGGGGAGGTGTGTACGAAGGCACCCTAGCTCGCCAATCCAGTAGAGATCGCACTCCAGGACAACTATGCACTGGGTAGTACCATGCATAAGTAACTTAGCCAAATGAGAGTCAGAAGCAGCGCCCAAGTCAAGGAGGCTCCAGATGATGGCACGTGTACAGCTGGATGCGAGCCACGTGTCCAGGTCTGTAACTGCCAGGAGAGAGAAAGTGGCCAGGTATATAAGGGTTTCCCAACGAACTTCTGAGGTACGCACGTTCAGATTGTCTTCTTTACGCTTGCGAGTTCTTGAGTATACTGTGAGAGAGAACATTGCACGGCTCCTTGAGAGTTCTTGAGTGTTGCTCTTAGTATTTGGTGGTTCAATCACTGACTTGGGCGTTGGAGTGCGATCGGCCGCAGCGGCGCCGCTCTGTTCTTTTGCAGGTTCTTGAGGTGGATCGTGGCGAATGACGGAGGTTGACGCGGTGCACACGTCGATCCAAGTTTGACGAGGCAAGCTCCAACGTTTTGGTCAACAGGCAGGATCAATAGGTAATATCCTAAACCCTAAAATAAAAAACATACTTCACTAAATCACTATTTTATAGGTCAGATTTTTAACATTAAACACATTAATTAGCATAATATAGTTGGGATAGTTGGGGGTGGTTTCAATTCACATTTGTTGGTTGACCATTGGCCAAAGTCTAGACACCAATGAATGGTGCCAACAATTGGTTAATTAGGGCTATAAAATATTTGATATTCATGACATCTAATTAAATATGTGACATTCATAAATTTAAAAAGATGCAAGATTATTACAATATTGTAGGCGTATTAACCAGTTCAGATAGTATAGTTGTTGTTTAAAGTTACAAACGACTTATAAATTATAATGATCTAATTTTTAGATTTTTATGCCTAAATCAATGATCACTTCTCTAATTTGAATTTTATTTATATGTGAATGCTACACCTGGAATTGTTCTCCACGTTTAATTTCAGTTCAAATAAAGACAAGCGACCGTTAAAGAAACATACTAGTTTAATTTGTTATAATCTTCCAATAATGAATCCAACATTCAACTTAAATATTGAACTTCAAAAATTCAACTCCATGTTGGTTAAATAAATAAAAAAATATGAAGCTATTTTCATTACAAAGAAAAACACAAAGGAAAATATAGTGAGAATCATCCATATTATCGCATTTATATTTCTTTTTTGTACCCCTATGTATATTATCGTTAAGGAAAATACCTATTGCGAACTCACCAAACTCTTACATGAAACACAAGACTTTTAAGTAAGTTTGGAAAAAACAATAGTTCATGACAAATCAAAGGGAGAAAAAAATGATAATTGTGAATGTAAAAATGGGTTAATTACGAAAGTGAATGGCTACCTGCTACCTGCTACCTGCTACCTGCTACCTGCTACCTGCTACCTGCTACCTGCTACCTGCTACCTGCTACCTGCTACCTGCTACCTGCTACCTGCTACTGCTACCTGCTACCTGCTACCTGCTACCTGCTACCTGCTACCTGCTACCTGCTACCTGCTACCTGCTACCTGCTACCTGCTACCTGCTACCTGCTACCTGCTACCTGCTACCTGCTACCTGCTACCTGCTACCTGCTACCTGCTACCTGCTACCTGCTACCTGCTACCTGCTACCTGCTACCTGCTACCTGCTACCTGCTACCTGCTACCTGCTACCTGCTACCTGCTACCTGCTACCTGCTACCTGCTACCTGCTACCTGCTACCTGCTACCTGCTACCTGCTACCTGCTACCTGCTACCTGCTACCTGCTACCTGCTACCTGCTACCTGCTACCTGCTACCTGCTACCTGCTACCTGCTACCTGCTACCTGCTACCTGCTACCCTGCTACCTGCTACCTGCTACCTGCTACCTGCTACCTGCTACCTGCTACCTGCTACCTGCTACCTGCTACCTGCTACCTGCTACTGCTACCTGCTACCTGCTACCTGCTACCTGCTACCTGCTACCTGCTACCTGCTACCTGCTACCTGCTACCTGCTACCTGCTACCTGCTACCTGCTACCTGCTACCTGCTACCTGCTACCTGCTACCTGCTACCTGCTACCTGCTACCTGCTACCTGCTACCTGCTACCTGCTACCTGCTACCTGCTACCTGCTACCTGCTACCTGCTACCTGCTACCTGCTACCTGCTACCTGCTACCTGCTACCTGCTACCTGCTACCTGCTACCTGCTACCTGCTACCTGCTACCTCACCTGCTACCTGCTACCTGCTACCTGCTACCTGCTACCTGCTACCCTGCTACCTGCTACCTGCCCCTACCTGCTACCTGCTACCTGCTACCTGCTACCCCTGCTACCTGCTACCTGCTACCTGCTACCTGCTACCTGCTACCTGCTACCTGCTACCTGCTACCTGCTACCTGCTACCTGCTACCTGCTACCTGCTACCTGCTACCTGCTACCTGCTACCTGCTACCTGCTACCTGCTACCTGCTACCTGCTACCTGCTACCTGCTACCTGCTACCTGCTACCTGCTACCTGCTACAAAGACTTGCAAATCACTAATCTTAGTTTGTAACTAATATAAAACTAAACAAAAGGAATATAATAATGACGAAATAAAGAAGAATAGAAGTAAGATGAGAAACTCATGTAACAAACCCTAAGAAAATATATATTTTCTAATCTCTTTCTCTTCTCTACAACGAATCAATCCTCTCATGTCGACGCCCACATCAGCAATAACATCAAGATAGTCTACAAAACTTATGGTGGCGATCTAATCAAAATGTTCCTTGTCACAAGTCCTTCCGTCGTGAACATCCATGTAAGTCCTTCCGTCGTGAACATCCATGTAGCGCGTTTGACAATCGTAGAGTATCAAAACTTTGTACTTGTGCAAAAATATGAATGCTTTGGAGTTTTTTTTTTATTCAAGTAAGAGTTTGAGACACTTTGCTTCTCTATCTTTTTCCTCTTCTTCGGCCTCCCTTGTTGTACGAAAATAATAAAACAAAGTAAAAGAAATAAAAATGAGAGCATTAACAATTAAATAATCATAATTTATGCAACCTGCATCCATTGATTAGAACAAAATAAACAATAATAGTATTGGTTCAATAAGAAATACCTTTAGATTGGCGAAAATAAAAAATCAAACTAAGTTTTTTGTGGTTTACATTCCTTTCTTGATGTTCATTTTCTCTCCATAACTTTTTTTCGTTTCTATCTCACACTTCTCTAAAAGTTTTCTTTTGTAGTGTGTTTTTTTGTCCGTTGCAGAAAGTCAAAGTAACTGCCCGAACAACCACTATTCAATTCAAAAGTTCAACTAAAAACAAAACAAAACAATAAAATATTAATAAAAATAGAATAGAAACAAATTGTGACAACTAAAAATAGTTATAATTGAGAATTTCCTTTAAATATAGGTATAAATGATATTTTTTTTTTGCGTATTATTCAAAAGAAATAAGATTGTTGTTAACAAATTTTTCATTAATTAAATTATAACAATAATCAAATTGTATAAAATATATCATTTGTATTTTTTCATTTTAAAAATTTACAATTTTTTTTAATTTTCTAATATGCGTACTCAAACTACTAAAACATTTCAAAAGGCACAATATAAAAAGAAAACTTTGGGAGAAGTGTGAGAAAAAAAAACAAAAATAAAAAAAAAACATAAAAAAATGAATGTAAACCAAAAAAAAATTAGAAAATAAATATCTGATTGGATTTGTTATTTGTTAGTGAAATTCTCATCTTATTCTTCTTTATTTTTTTATTATTATATTCCTCTTCTTTAATTTTATATTATGTTGTATTTTTTAAAGATTTAAAGTAATTTAGGATGTTAATGAGAAAAAGTGAGGAGGACGGTCATGCAAGTAATGGAGATATCATGTTTCTCCTCCCAATAAATTTTTTAAATATTAATTATTCTAAAATTTAAAGATATGTTTTTAAAAAATATATTTAAATTTTAGAAGAACAAAAATAATATAATTATATATATATATATAATTTTATACAAAAAGAAGTATC
Organism: Phaseolus vulgaris; assembly: GCF_000499845.2. Lineage (NCBI taxonomy): Eukaryota > Viridiplantae > Streptophyta > Magnoliopsida > Fabales > Fabaceae > Phaseolus > Phaseolus vulgaris. Next base: position 45,014,901 of record NC_023759.2, on the reverse strand, counting down.
CATTATATTGTTAGGTCATTTAATTTTTAATCGGTAGATTTTTATATTTCATGTGATTCACAAATTTTTATATTTTTTCCTCTTGAATAAAAACATCTAAATATAAGGTAATTTTTAATTAAAAGTCACGAGGAAGTTGAATATTAATTGACCATTAACTTTGTCTTTTGAATCAACTTCATTGAAGTGACCATGTGTGTTTGCATTATAGTAAACCTTGTGTTTGGATAGATTTTTTTTAAACTTTCAGGATATTTAAACGCATTAAATTTTAATTAATATAATTTTAAGTTATTTTATTTAAATAAGTCAATTTAAATTTATCATATTGACATTTCTAACCTGAACCTTAAATCATAAACTAAACATTAATAAATGTTGTTATCATTTTAAAAAAAATTATTTTCTCAATTTTTTTTAATGTGAAAGAATATATTTGATGGTGATAATAAGTATTCACAACTACTAGTATTTACTAATTTATTTTGGTTATGTTAATTTATTTCGGTCATGTTGTGTATATTTTTTTTTGTTTCATTACAAATAATATAAACATTTTCCTACGTTAAATTGTTATTATTTTTTTATTTACTCCACTGATGTAATTTACATATCGATTATAAAATATATTATATTATTCAAATATATACTTAATTTGTATTAATTAAACCATCATATAATAAAATTATAAACTAAAATATCATACACAACACGAGTTTATCAACTGATTTAATTAATTACATTTTTGCGTCAAATTTTGAGCTTAGGTATTTATTTAAAGATAATAGTCAAACTCTGTTATTATAAGATTTCCAACAGCTCACACATGCCACTTGTTAATGAAGAATGATGTTATTTGATTTTTTGTGTGTGTATTATGGAAATCAGTATTTGAAAAAAGGGCTTTTAATTATCTTGATAAGTAAATTTGATTAATTTTAAAAGAAAAAATAAAAAAGAACTAAATTAAAATATATTTTAGCAAATGATTGAAAATATTTTATATTTTGCAAAACTCTGAATTAGTTTTACTTAACTTTAAAAATTACTTTTCCCATAAAAAAAGGAAACTTCTTCTTGTAACCCCACAACAATAAAAAAGACTATTTTATTTTTTTTAAAGTGATTTCAAAATTATCTATTTTGAAAATTTGTTGGAACAATTTTTTTTTGAAATTTATGAAATAAATTCAGAAAAAAAAAATCTAAAATGAAATTTTTGAAACTGTGTATAATATATATATTTTGTAATATTTTGGGAAGAGTTATGGCGGTGGGTGCGAAATGGTGGGTGTAATAATAGTGTAGCGGACAGGGTAATTTGGTCATTTCACCCAACTGTGGGAGTGTTGGTTCAAAAATGGGAGGGGATGCAGGAAGTAATTATCTTAAAAAATTGAAACAAACAGGCCTTAAGTATTGAAACGGGCTTCTCTTATTTTGGTTCGTGATTTCTGCCATGAGAGATCCATGGGCCTTGGAGCAATTAAGTGTCATTTTTCGTGCTCGGTTTCAAAAGTACATAGAAGAGGAAACATTGCCTCCGAAGTTAGGTTTTGGTTTTGGCACTTTCGTGGAGTGAACCAAATTTTCTTTGCTACTGTCATCTCTCATCTCATCACCATGAGCAGATCAGGGCAACCACCGGATTTGAAGAAGTAAGTGTTTCTCTCATTCTCTACTTCAATTTTCTTTATCTTCTTTCGTTTTTTTTTTCTCAATTTTCGCTACACTCGCTGCGAATTGATCCATATTGCCTTTTGTTTGGGGACGCGGCAGGTACATGGACAAGAAGCTTCAGAGTAAGTGTGATTCTCTATTTATTGTTTCTCTTACTCTGTATCTTATCGTTTTCGTGTTTTCTTTTTGAATCGTACCATATGAGTTTTTTCGAGCTGGAGTGCGTTGTTGTATTTTAGGGTTCAGGGTTTATTCTCAAACTCCAAATTTCACTATCTTTGTATCTTTTGCGTTGAATTAAGTGGTTTTGTTTTATTTAATGAAATAACTGTGTCGAATGAAATGTGTTCTAGCCTTGTTGTCGTTTCTAGAGTTTACGCTGTCAATATCTCATATTTCAAATTTTGTATTGTTTCTTTGAGAGTGGTTGTCTTTTCATCTTGTATGAGTGCAGCGGACCATTTTAGCTTACTGAGAAAATAATGACAAGTGTTTGTGTTAGTGAGAGTATCATTACACTTTTATTTACTTTTATAACTTTTTTGGTTTGTGGGAACATCCTTATTAGTTACTTAATCTACTTTTTGTCTATGACTTGTATATATGTGCTGAACTTGAAACCTAAACCTATTAATGGAAGAGCCTTATATCTGGAAGTATGTCTTACAATTGGGTGATAAATTATACTGATTCCTCGGTATTTTCTTCCAGTCAAGCTGAATGCTAATCGCATGATTGTTGGTACTCTCCGTGGCTTTGACCAGTTTATGAATTTAGTTGTTGACAACACTGTGGAAGTTAATGGCAATGAGAAAACTGACATAGGGATGGTGGTGAGTTCTTTTGCATTTTATTTTAAACATCATTGGTCATGGTATTGTAGTTAGTAGATTATGATATTGGATTTTAAATTGATAATTTTTCCCCCTTTTTGCAGGTAATCAGAGGAAATAGTGTGGTCACTGTTGAGGCGCTTGAACCCGTGAACAGAACCTGATCTCTGTTTCTTGTAAACACTTATAAGTACATTTTCTGGTTTTAACAGTTGTGTATTTGACCAATGTAGCTGGTGAGAGTAGCTTGTAATTGGGGATCTTAAGAGGGTCATCTTGGCCACTAATTCTGGGTTTGTTTCTGGCTAAATTGTGGGGTGGGATACTTACGATTTTGGCTGTGAGTTGACTCTATTGAATTGTTCGTATTTATCCCTCTTAGTGAATTATCCCTCATCTTTTTATATTGTATTTATAGCACGGAAACCTCTGTATTTCTTTCTGTCCACCCTTAAGTCTAAACATGGGGGTTGTTGATTGAGCTATTAGAAGTTTCACTATAACTCCTTTGTCTAAGGAGTAAGGAATCATATTTGTTGTTACACATAATTTTAGGCTGATTTGTTTGAATGTGAAGCTCTATGTGGTCTTACACATGTTTGAATGCTTCCAGTAACCTTGGCAATTAATTCTTTCTTTATAATTGTTTGTCTTTTCACAGCTTCTTAGTTATTCTCTGTGTGATTTGAGTATCTTCTCAGCCATTGCTTCTTTATCTATTGTTGAATGTTTTATCTGTTCCAACATTTGAATTCAATAAATGGTTGGCTTTTAATTCCTTCAGATAGATAGATGGTACTTATTCAATATTTATGTTATTGGATAGATTGTTGTTGTGGATTTTAAATAATCTTGTTGCTAATTTCGTTTATGTTAGTCTATTTTATATTGTTGCATATTCATGCGTTTGAGGAGAAAATTGGGAACGTTATTGTTTATAAATTTACCTTCGATAATTTCAATATGGATATCATCTCTAGAATTAAGTTCAGTGCAACTTTACCCAATTTATCTTGGGTATATTGTTTTTCTTGTTTGCACAATTTGCAGATTTTAAGATGTGACCAATGTGGTTTGCTTTCTTGTAGAAGTATGTTTCTTTGGTTACTATTGGTGTAGCCTGGTGTCCTGCAATGTTATGCAATGTTGAGGGATGCATTTACTGGTTTTTAAAACAGGTTTTAGGTGAAAATTTGGTTTTTAAAACAAGGTGGAGTCAAAACTTGTTTTGAATACAAAAACATGGCCTCTAGTTGTCTGCGCTTTTCACTCTTTCATCTCCAAGAGAGCATTTTAGAGACGGAACAAGTTTTGGTTTGCTAGAATTATATAATTGTTATGATTGTTTGCTTCAAACGAAGATAACATTGTATTATCCAGGGTGTCTGGTTCTTATTTAATATGTTTTCCAGTACCTGCGCTCTAAATTTATGATAACATGTTTTGTTCTTATCTTTGCATGCTTCTGGTGATATGGTCATTTTCATTCTTTTGTGCTTAATTTTTATGTTTGTTATGTAATTGGTTTTCGAACTTGATTGTAATACTGGTGGCCAAACTTGAGTCTTTGGTAAGTTTTTTATTTCTGAAATGTAAACGTATGAAGCGGTTTATATTTCAGTTTCGATGTGGGCGACTTAGTGGCATTGCTCACTGCCAGAGTTTTGCTAAAATGGTCTCAATCTTATCTTTAGATCTTTAATAAAAGCCGATGAATGGCCATTTCTGAAGTCAATGCAGATCCAAAAGATCTCAATGAGACAACTAAAAGTTGATGGCAGCGACTTTGGAAATGTGAGGTCATTGCTTATTTTGCATATCTTACTCTTCTAGTACTTTGGTTTGACTATAATTGCTGAGTATTTTGGTGCAATGGTGCTTAATCAAATCCAAAACACTTGGTATGCTTTATCTTAAAACTAGTATTTAAACGGGATTCTATAAGAAGTTAACACATGGGGGATTTTCCTCCTTTTTCTTTTAAATCTAAATTATAAAAAAATTTAAAACAATTTTTAAATTTGGTTATAGATTTGAAATCATAACCTGGTTTGGTATCTAAACCGGTTAAAAGAAATCAATATTTATCTTTTAAAGTATGATATTATTTTGATTTTGATTTCTGAATCTTTTTTAAAATCTTCTTGCCCAATATTTATTATTGTTTTTCTTTTTAAAGGTGTAATTAGCGGTATTCGGAAAGGTCTTTTTTTAATTAGAAAACATTGTTCCTACTATTATTGCATTTGGAATGGTACATACCTTGTTGTCTGCACATGTCCCCTGAGCTGTCACACAAACGAAAACTTTTCTTTGACACTAGAAATAGAAATAGTAACACACACACACACTTCACAACTCTTTATAATAATATAATAATATAATAATATAATAATATAATAATATTTTTAATTAAAAACTAAAAACTAAAATAAAAATAATAAAAATATTAATATATTAAGATGTATGGTATGGTATCAATATATCACCTTCCATCACTAAATTATCCCGTATGGTTTTGCTTATCTAGTCTGTTTGGAAGCGCGTTTAGGATCCACTTTTTTTATTTATTTAACCAAACTATACAGAAGCAAATATACATTGCTTGAAGTTGGATTTAAATCCTGCACACAAAAGGCTCATCCAAACATGGTATTAAAAGCATAGCTTTAAAAATAAAGGGCAGAGCAATACGAAACCAATATTCTTTAATTGAAGTGCAAGCTCTTTGCTTGGTTTGCTGAAGGGGTGTTAGTGTAGGACCCCAAGGAGCCTTATGAGAGTATTCAAAACATCAATAATAGAACCATAAAGCTGTATAAATGTCACTTAAAAAGGAGCTAAGCCCTTTTCGTGGAATCTGCATTCGGAGAGCCATTTGAATTTTTAGTAGAAGCTTTTGTGTATGCAGTTACCACATTTTTAAATATCAAGATTATTGTAAATTATGAGTTTATTTTAGTAAAATAAAGAGAGAATATTGTAAGTACTCGCAACGGTTTTCTTCCTTAAAGTGGGTTTATGGAGGTAGTACATAAAGCTTGTGCAAGCAAGTCCCTTTTTTCACTTTATACCTTAACTTTTTGCAACGGAAGAGAGATATACGTTGTTGTTACTAAATGCAGAGCCTTGTCTCGGCATTATATCCGTTGCTAAAGAAGTAGCTCATTGCAATTCTTTATTTATTTCTTATTGCTTTTAATTAGCACCCTAACATTTGTTCATTAGGTTTTAATATACTATTATTATATTAGCAAGAAATAATATTTTTATTAATTTATTCCCCCTCAATCCTCTCTGCTTTCTTGAAATGATGTGTTTGGTTAGAATTATAACTTCAAATTTAAGGATTCTTTTGAAGAAATAAAAGAATGTAATGAGTTTTATTAAACTTTAACAGGATTTTTTGAGGTTTTTTTTTTCATTATAATAAATGTGTGTGTGTGGGTATCTATGCAAATTAATTAAATATTAAGTGAATGATAAAAATATAATAAAAAGTGTAATTAGTGTTTTCTTAAATATTGAAAATAAAAATGAAATAAAAACAAAAATATTTCAAAACCATGATAGTAAAAAAGAATTGAAGGAAGTAATAAAAGGTGTTTTTCAATTAAATTTAGAATTTCATTTTGATAATATTCTACGCATTTAATAAAATATAACTTTCAAAGTAAAACTTCAAATTTAATTGGTTAGCAACACCAGATGGATCCATATTATAATATACATAAGCTTTGTAAAAAAAAAACTCCATGGTTGCATGCTTCTTTAATTCCCAAGCAAATTCATTGGGCACATTGCTTCTTGTTCTATCCTTTGCCAAAGTAATGCAAACCTTATTTTTTATTCTATTATGATACTTTGACAATGAAATGTTTATTGAATATTAAAAAACACCATAAAATGTTACTATCTCCTTTTATTTTTGGGGTGAGCTTTTGAGATGCTGTATACCAAAACAAACAAAAAGAATGCAATTAACACATGAAATAATTATTTACAATAACGATTTCTTTAGTATTTAACATAATGAAACAACACATCAAATATATTGCATTCATAAATAGTTTAATTGTAAAGGGTAAAACAATTGGACAAGAGGCATTATTTAGATATCCTTAGAAAAATCAGTCATGGAAAAAGAGGTTAGCAGAAGTAAAAAAATTATTTTGATGATGTAGATTAAAAGAATTCTGTATATATATTTTTTTAAACGAAAACAATTTTACATATTTTGTGTGCATTTAAGAGAATTTATTAAAAGTTTAAAGGATAATATAAGAATCTTATGATTTATTTCAGTTTTAAAAAATTTAATAATCAAGACTATGATACATATTGAAAAAAGTGTAGTAAAATATGACCACAGACAAATTGATTAAGTTTAAAAAAGACTCAATTCCATTGCTTAACTTTGTAGACACGAATCCTAAAACTTTTATTATTCATTTTAAAAATATAAGAAACATGTTAATATATAAACTCTTGATATGTGAATGGAAGGAGGGCTTTTACCTTTTCAAATACAACATATAAAATAAAATAAAAAATTAAAGAAAAATTAAACAATTACAATTCCAATTTTCAACCTCCAAATTCTCCTTTCAATGAAAGAAACATAGAATAACACATCTAAAAAAACATTTTTTTATATGATCTCATCTAAAGAAACATAATAATATACCACAATACTACTACTTTATCATCGATAACAAAAATTGAGTCTCCAATACTACTATTGTATCATCGATAACAAAAATTGAGTCTCCTACACTAATGTGACTACAACTGTATCATCGATAACAATAATTGAGTGTCATACACAACACTAATGTGACTAAATATTTTCTCAGTTATAAAATTGAATATCCTACAAATAATATGATTGAGTCTAATTTTTAGGAACAAAGGATTAACTATGTACAACGTGATTAATTTCATTAAAGGTACACAATCTTACTTTAACATCGAGATGATCCTAATGGAGACCCATAACCGATAATCCTATAAATATACACTACACTCAAGACAAAAGATATGTATCATTAAACAATATTTATTATTTTCAACTATCTTATACGGAATCCTGACTTAGACATCAAAGTACTTTTTGCATGCACTCTAAGATCGAATGTTATACTGTAGAGGACACTAGGTGCTCTCAGTAGGACAAAAATGATCCTTTTCCACCCATAAAAATAACTACTATTTACAATTTTACTGTTAAGAATGTGATAGTATTATTTTTCATATAATGATTATAATCTTTAGTGTTAAGAATGTGATAGTATTATTTCTCATAAGATGATTATAATCTTGACTCTTAAGAATGTGATAGTATTATTCCTCATAAAATAGTTATAATCTAGAGCTACACTAATTCACCTTTCCGGAGTTTGAAAGGTCCTTATTAGAAGATGTGGCTAAATTTTATCTTCATTAAATTTTCCGAGACAAAGACAACGAAGTTAAGGACATGTGGAGACAATATTAGAGTTTGTGAGTTGATTTAACCTATAATGTTATATGGTGGAGTTGCATGTGGACCAGGGAGGATGTTGAACACCACCATTTCATAATCTGTTTTAGGTAGATTTTAGTAAGACTAACCCTACAGAGCTTCATAAACATGCACAGTAAAATATGGCCCCAACCAAAAAGCATGCACAATAATAAAAATGGTAGGTTCCAAGATGAGAAAACAGTGACAATTCAGTGAAAAAGTTAGAAATGGATAGGGCAGTGAAGAGTCTAGCGAATGGTTAGTGTACACCTCTGATGTCTTGTTCTCACACGTCGTGATCATGGATTCATTCATGATCTTGGATTTTGGACTTTAGATTGGTTTGGTGTGTGTGAGTAATGCTTGTTCTTCCCTATGAAATGGACACACAAATTAAGAGACTAATAGTACATTGCATACTTACACGCCACCCTACATGCCCTGTGTCAAAACATAACATTCATTTTTGCTGCTGTAAGAAGTTGGCATTAATCTTGCAATAAGTTCACCCAACTAAAATGCTGCACATAGAATTGGCCTAAACCTGACATGCTAAGAAATGTAATTAAGTATCTTCAATACGTTAGGACACAACTTTATTCAATGCCACTTTTGTTTTCCAATAAAAATTTAAAGTTTTTTTGTCTTAACAGTATAGGCATTGAAACATTAGATTAAATATAGACTTTATTTGAGGTGAAACTTTAAACTGAGAGAAACTTATCATCCAACATTTAAATAAATGAACTGTTATATCAGTTCTAGTAGTTTGGTAACCTTTACTCTGGAAATAATTTGTGTAACAGATAACTTGTGTTTGATCTTATCCAAAAACTATATCAGGTTAGATCATAGCAATTATAATCCTGAAAAAAAAGTCTATAATTTTGTTAACTGAAAGAAATATTTAATAATACTGATATGAGTGGTTACTCTCAATCAATACAAAATGTAAATAATTATTATAAAATTTAGCAATGTTATCTATAGAAAATCACAGTAACAGGTCCAGTTAATGCAGAAACTAGTTATTATTTGTAGGCATAGGAATTTATGGTTAATGTAAAAAGTGTATTACTGTATATACATAAACTGTTTGCTAAAAATGGTATCTAAGATATGTGAATGTAATTAAGATGTTATTAAGAATGGTATATAAAGTGAGACCCAGAGGGTGTTGAGGAAAAGTGGGGTCAAAGGTGTGATCTTTGGAAGTGAATCTGGGAAGAAAGAAAATTAGATAGGACTCAAAGAGTGGAATTATATGAGTACCAGATTGGGAAGGTGTGAGGTGGAAAGCATTCCCAGTGCCACCACCAAAAAGATGAACAAACATTAATAAATAATAATTACAACAACAATTCTTACATTATGTTATGCACATTTCTTTCTCTCTCTTCTCATCATCATCATCATCTGCAGTTCACCCTAACCATTTCCAACAACCGCATCTTCCTCCTTTTTCTTTCTTATATGACATGATTCGTCTCCGAAGGCACAGTAATGATGGTAACGTTTCACCTTCCGAGACCCTTTTCTTGAAGGAAACTCTACTCCACCAAAATCTTGGCTTTTTTCGGTGAGGAATTTGGAATTAGAAGGAGAGGAATAATACTAATAATAACAAAATAATAATTTAATATATTATTATTGTTATTGTTATTAAAATTGGTGGGAAGGGAAAGAATCAAATATGACGGAAGTGCTTCAGTTGCCTTCATCGTCAAGCTGTGGTGGTCTCACACCCAATGATGGGTCGCACCCAAGTTCGCTTATTAACGCTCCCACTGTGGAAGAAGTGGTGCTGCCAGAGTCCCCTTTGGATTTGGAAGCTGAAGAAGAGGAAGAAGAAGAAGAAGAGAGAAAAAGGGAAAGAGAAAGGGATCAGCTTTCCATTTTGACCCTTTTGATAGCTACGTTTCGGAAGTCTCTGATTGGGTGCAGCACTACAGCTTCCTCATCGTCATCTTCTTCTTCTTCTTCTTCCATGGAGATTGGGTGGCCTTCCAATGTGAGACACGTGGCTCATGTCACCTTCGATCGCTTCCATGGTTTTCTTGGTTTGCCTGTTGAGTTTGAACCCGAAGTTCCCAGGAGGTCCCCCAGTGCTAGGTATGTTCTCAAGGAAACTTGGGGTTTCTTCAAAATTTAATCTTTCTTAGAATTTTTTTGTCATTGGATTGGTGCATTTTCTGAGAGGCTGGGTTCTGAAAAGGGTGTTTTGTTAGAAATCTTTGTTAATGGTCTCACTTTTTTGTTTCATGGCTAGAGTCTTATTAATTGAACTTGTGTGGTATAGAAGTTTAAAATTGGTATCAGGTTCCTAACTGATGTAATGGAGTTTACAGGTTTATGTTTCCATATTGAGTTTTTTAAAGTTATAATGTGATGATTGTGGTTGTATCATTGCTTAGACATGGATAGGCATTCCTTTGACCTTTTTCTATTTTCCAATATCTAGTCTCTGCCCACATGATTTAGTTTTCCTCTGCTCTTACTCTTCAAAAGATTTGAATGTTAGATACAATCGAAGGCTCTCTATGACATATAATTGTAATTTTATTTTTCAGTCAGTGGTTTCCTGTCATGTTATCCATATATAATTTGTAGTTAATGTCATACTGGTAAAGTGCAACTTGTATGTCTTGCAAATTAGTTTTCTGAAGTGGATTTGGTTCATTCTTGCATCTTATCTTTGCTGATTATGTCATACATGCATTCTATTTCCTTGTTTGTTCATAGACAAATGATTATTTCTTGCTACTGACACGGCAAGTAATGATAAACCCTGGCGATGTTATTTTCACATTTCAGTCAAGGGGTTGCCATTGTTGAGACACAAGTACGCAATGCCCAATTTGTGCTTAGTGTATGCAACCTAGTTATTTGGTTAACTACTTTTTAGCGATCTTGTCCTATACCTGACTCATTATGTGTCCAGTCCAGTGAAGGTCCCCTTAATTCTATTATTCCCTGAACGTTGATATATTTTTATTTACTATCCGCAGCGCAAATGTTTTTGGAGTTTCAACAGAATCTATGCAGCTTTCTTTTGACGCCAGAGGAAATAGTGTACCTACAATACTGCTGTTAATGCAAAGACATTTGTATGCACAAGGAGGCCTGCAGGTATTTATCCTAGCTCCTAGTCCTTCCTTACCTTGTTGAGAATGTAAAGGTGTTTTGAAGAAATATTCTTCTTTAACTGTAATATGAGTAATTGGATGACCAATTTCCACATTATTTTTACCATGTTTTGCTTGTAATTTTACCAGAAACCATTTTGTATATTTTGTTGTTTAATTTTAATTAGACTTGAATCTTGAAATTAAATTTATACATCCAGGCTGAAGGAATCTTCAGAATCAATGCTGAAAATGGTCAAGAGGAGTTTGTGAGGGAACAATTAAACAGAGGAGTTGTACCTGATGGCATTGATGTGCATTGCTTGGCAGGTCTCATAAAGGTATTACTATTTTCCCTAATTATTTTTTAGATTTATTTGGAATTGGGGTCTAGATTTGTTGGATTTTGGTCTGGACTTCTATTTGAAAGTTGTCTAGGTGAATTTAATAATATGCTAATGTTAATTGTTTTCCTTTTTTTAACGACCGGGTAGAGTGGTGAATGCATTCAAGAGAAAACCAAGTAATCAAGGAAACGTATTAAGGACATTATTTCATTAATTTTGATGAGCTTGTGTTCCTTTACAGGCTTGGTTCAGAGAACTACCTACTGGGGTATTGGACCCTCTCTCACCTGAGCAGGTGATGCAATCCCAGTCAGAAGAAGAATGTGCTCAGCTTGTGAGGCTTCTTCCTCCAACAGAAGCTGCTTTGCTAGATTGGGCAATAAACTTAATGGCAGATGTTGCTCAAATGGAAAACTTGAACAAGATGAATGCACGTAATGTTGCAATGGTTTTTGCACCAAACATGACCCAAGTAAGACCAGATCATTTTCTACTATAAATGTAGTTTACAGTTCTGTTCTTAGCCCCGTTATTTGTTATTGAATTTTTACAATACAAGTCAACCCCATCTTATTGGATATAACTTGATGAGTGGAGCAAACGTTTTGACATATTATGATGATATCTTTTTGTATGTGTAGTAAAGTTAGCTCAATTGTCTTCAAACTGGTGAAAAAAGATTTACACTATTGCCTTTTGGTTTTCTCACCCTTAACTGGTGTTCTGGCGATTTTTGAAGATCTGGGAAAACATGTCGATGTAAAATGGCCAGTAGTTTTAGGATTTTAATTTTGAAATTGAGGCTTTGGGTTTGATTCTATTAGTTATTACGGGAATTTATGGTATGTTGGATTATCTTATTCCAATCTAGAATAAGGTTAGCCTATTATGTTGAGTCTGTAGATTGATCACCACTGTAATCATTTTCCTTTTCTTCATAATTATAGTTTTGAGATTTTATTTTCTTCAGAGACTATCTGATAGGGTCAGAGTGAGTACTCTTCACTAGAGGGCCAGAGAAGTGCGTGTAAAACTGGAAAACTATCCTTTTAATTCTTGTGAATATCCAGAAAAAAATTCACTTTAGTACCACATAAATTTGGCAGTGTTTCTTGCACTCCTAAAATCTTTCGGTTTGCCATGTAAAATCATTGTCTTGGATAAAGGTTATGGTTGATTTATGTTGCATCAGTTGCATTTCTTCTTGACTCTGGTTTGTGTGTTTTTGCTCCTTTAGTCTTGTTTCTAGTATGCTGTACAAAATTGTAATATTTACGATTAGTCTACATTGCAATAACAGTATATCTGTCTTGCATGTCTACTACAGATGGCGGATCCTTTGACTGCTTTGATGTATGCCGTACAAGTCATGAATTTTCTGAAGACACTGGTCGTAAAGACACTTAAGGAAAGGGAGGAGTCTATTGTAAAATCAAATCCTGGTCGAAACCTTAATTCTTTTGACGATGATGGACACCATAGCAATTCAGAAATGCTACACAAGGATGGCAGTGAAAGTGGAAATGATTGTAGTGACGAAGATGAAGATGCATTATTTGTCGCTGCAGAGCCGTTTCAACAAAGCCCTAGTCATCTTATAGAAGATGGCTGTGAAACTGAATCCAAAAGGTTGCCAACATCTACTGAAAATCTTATTTCTAGTGGAAATAGGTTGTTGGTTGGCAGTTGTCCTTGCAATCTTGTGTCTCAAATTTGCTCTTTGGCAATTGGGCTTCAAGACTATGGCCTCACTACTGGGCAGACAAAGGGGGATCAAGCAAAATTTTGCAGGAGCAAAAGCCTTCAGTTGAGTACTTATGATATAGACAAATGTTCCAATAAGGTGATTGAGCTTCCGGTAGCAGGAGCTGCAGAGAAGAACCGCGGAACCGCCATTATTGGGCGTATAAATTCAAGAACGGAGTTGGCTGAAGCTTGGCGTTGAAAGGTTCTCATCCTTTTATCTTGCTGCCTGAGGGACAGGATGACAGAAGAAAAGTGATACTCCCATAATGTTCTGCAATTGTTAGTTCAGTAAATATGGACTACTTGTGAGTTGCATAATAGCTGATGTCACAATGCAGTGCATCCATGTTGTGAAGGCCCCAACATGGAGAAGGAAAAGCAAGGGAAAGGACAAGGTGTGAAGGGGAGATCTCTATTTGTGTTTCCACGTTTGGAAATGCTCACTACTACTACTACTAGTTTGCTGATGTGTTTTTCTGTTATTGTTTCTTCCGTGAGCTTTTTAACCATGTTTTTTTATTCTGTCATTAACCATGCACACTTCCCTAACGTTTTTCTTTCCGTTGCTCAAGTATAGAATTTAACGAATTCAAAGTTTTCTGTATGCTGTGTTCAACACATTTTTTTGTATGAATAAGCCTATGTATTTCTGTTTGGATATTTAAGGAAGAGAGAAATGGTTTGAACATATGAAACATGATGAACTGATACAGAAATAGACTGCTATTTCAATCTATGGTGAATATTCTTCCAAGCGCAGCAGTGAAAAGAAAAGAAAAGAAGTAGAAGAAAATGATGGAATTGTATCAGACAAAACTAACCTTTTGTTGGTTCTGCGTTAAAAATCCAGAACGTGTAAAAAAATGGAATGTTGCAATTTGATGTGTTATTATTCTGTAGCTAAAAAAAAACACTTCAACGATTTACTAAAAGAAGCAGATGTGAAAAATGTACTTGTAATCGCATAAGCTACATCTTGAATAACAGTGGTCAGCAGCTAAGAAAGGTTTTTTTATTAGTAAATCGTAATTATGTTCGGAATCCATAAGAAATCATGATGGAATGATTTTTTTCGTTTTCAGTTTCTTCATATAAAATTTGAATAATTATTAGACAAAAATTCTTATTTTCATCTTCAAAACTCTATACTTTATTTAATTGATTTTTAAATAATTTTTCAAAACAAATTTAACAAAATAAGTAATACAGTGTAATAAGAAGATACAAAAAATAAAATAAAAATCTCAAATCGGTATATAATGTATGATCACTAATAACGTAACTATGACTAAAACCCAGTTCTGATTATTTTTCAGATATCTTTAAAAAATATTTTTTTAAATAACAAAGTGATTATAAAATGCATTAAAATTGACGAGTCATATTTTTTAATTATTGATCATAAATAGATATTAAAAAAAATGTAAAAACGATGAAACACGGTGTATGCCACGTTGTCACAGTTTTGAGCTGTGGCTGTGGATAACACAGATAGAAAGGAAGCTTGAGAGGTTCAGCAGAGAAGAAGACATGGAGGCAGTAGCAGGTTCCCGCCATTTCTCCACACTTTCCCTTTCTTTCTCTCACAACAGAACCCTGCGTTCTTCTTCTGCCAAATCAGTCAAGCTTTCTCCTCCTTCCACCAACGCTTCCTTATCTTCCAGAAACTGGTTCGCGGTATGTTGCTTACTGTTTAACGCAAACACGTTCAGTGATAATTAACTAATTAATTTGGATTGTGTGGCAGAAAGAGGTATGGGGTTGGGTGAACTCGAACTCTAAGAGTGTGGCCGTGAGAAGGGACTCGCGCGGAGTAGTGGTGAGGGCTGAAATGTTCGGCCAATTGACGAGTGGCCTTGAGACTGCATGGAACAAACTCAAAGGAGAAGGTTTTCCAAATTTCAAAAGAATTAGCGACTATTACATTGTTTAGATTGTTATTGAGCTGATTTGGATGTTTGTTTATGTTTGTAGAGGTTTTGTCTAAAGAGAACATTGTGGAGCCTATGCGAGATATTAGGAGAGCTCTTCTAGAAGCGGATGTAAGTTGCCTTTTTAACATGTTTTTTGAGTTGTCTCGAATTCTAGGAAGCTGTTTTTGAAGGTGGTAAACAAACAGGGCCTTGAGTAGATGCGTGTTGTGTTGGCAGGTTAGTCTTCCTGTTGTTAGAAGGTTTGTGCAGTCTGTCAGTGATCAGGCTGTGGGTGTTGGTGTCATTCGAGGGGTGAGACCGGATCAGCAATTGGTTAAGGTAAAATCATTCAGTTCCACACTTCTCACAACTTCACAAGGTATTCTTTGTTGTTGTGTCTGAAAACTTACCCTGCTAGCATTTCTATCACCTTTAAATCACCATGGGAAATTCTAAGGAGTAAATCCACCATTTTCTTCAACTGCTTCCGTTTGTGCAATAAATTTCAATTTCAGCTCCACAAGAAGTTTTTAGACTCCAATGTGTGTTTGGTTGCAAAGGTTCATTTGAAAAATCTGAACTTTGCATCTCAATTCAACTGATTATATCTCCTTTTTCTTTTTTGTTGGGTGGGGGTTGTCAAAGTGCAGTTGGAGTTTGTGGCATGGAATGCACCATATGACTATTGCATTATAGCACTATTGTACTATTTCCTGTATATGTATATTTTGGTTTGTCTTGATATAATATGTGCATATTTCACATGCAGTAAAGATGAGATTTGTATGAGATATTGATCTATTTTTGTCTGAGTACTGAATATCTATATAAGAATGAAATGGGTGTTGTGCTGATAATTTGGTTTTGCAGATTGTACATGATGAACTTGTACAATTGATGGGTGGAGAGGTTTCTGAACTGGCTTTTGCCAAATCTGGGCCCACTGTCATTTTATTGGCTGGACTCCAGGGAGTTGGGAAGACCACCGTTTGTGCAAAGTTGGCAAATTATTTCAAGAAACAGGTGCTTTTTCCCCCACTTATTCTACCTCCTTCCTTGTAGTCTGTATGTAGTTCGTGCACCTTACTGAAAATTTAAAGCTAATCGTGATAATTTTATCTCAGGGAAAAAGTTGCATGCTAGTTGCTGGTGATGTATACAGACCTGCTGCTATTGACCAGCTTTCTATTTTGGGAAAACAGGTACTGGAATTTTATTGCCTTGAAGTTGATCCGTTGCAATTATTTGAGAAATATGCATCCTTTAAATATTGGCATCAATGTCATTTTAAAGTTTCAATTGAAACTTTTGTATGGAGACATAAGATTCTGTGTTGCTACTACCACAAAACTGATGAAGAAAGTGTATTGTAGTGGAAGTGATGTGTTTTATGGGCTGTTATGCTTGTGTTGTTAGGCAGTGTTTTGGTAATCTAGCTATATTTTCGCCTCCCAGGCATTTTCAGTGTATTTACTGATCTATATTAGGATCTTAAAATATAGATTTTTTTAACCAATTGAATCAGACATCAGAGATCTAATTAATATTATTTTATTATCTCATATTTATATGTAGTCATATTTATAATTAGTTGTAGCTTGTATCAGGTAGATGTGCCTGTCTATGCAGCAGGTACAGATGTTAAACCTTCAGAAATTGCCAAACAAGGCTTAGAGGAGGCAAAAAAGAAGAAAATTGATGTTGTTATTGTTGATACTGCCGGTAGACTGCAGGTGATTCTCTATGGGATTGGAAATGTTATAACAAATAATTATTTCATTTCTGTTTATTCTTGAATCATTTGTATTCTATTGATTACGGTTGTATTTCTTATTGGACAGATTGACAAGACAATGATGGATGAGTTAAAAGAAGTGAAAAGGGCATTGAATCCAACAGAAGTGTTGCTAGTTGTCGATGCAATGACTGGGCAAGAAGCTGCAGGTATTCAGAAGTGTATTTGTACTGCTTTACATGAAATGAATTTTTTCTTTAAATAGTCCAATGAAAAAAAAATCATTTATATTATGAAATGGTTAATAATTAACGATTATCATTTACTGATCTGTTTCTTTTGGCTTTGCGGTAATCTTGTGCCTTGTGTAGATTATTAATTATTATACTCCAACATTATATCCATTCCAAATTCTGACGCTACTATTTTTGTTATACAGCATTAGTGACTACTTTCAATCTTGAGATTGGAATAACAGGTGCCATCTTGACAAAGCTTGATGGTGATTCAAGAGGTGGAGCAGCTTTGAGTGTCAAAGAGGTTTGCCTGCCTTTATCTTAGCTTTTGTAAAATGTTTTTATTTTCTATTTTTATTTTCAAACTTTGCTGAAACGTTTACCATTCTATACCATAATTTCTATTATTACAAACTCTTCAAAGTTGGTTCCCTTAATTTACAAATGTGAATAATTGATGCTTGAGGGAAGGAAATCCTACCATCTTAGCTTTTCTTCTTTGTGTGATGTGTTTGTCAATTGCACTGAAAGAAGGCTAGAGATCAGAAACAACCCCATTCGATGGTGTTAAAGTTAAAATCCGATATTGGCTAGGAATATATCTAAAAGTACTTTTTGGCAATCCTTTGGGTTAAGTATCAAAGTGTGTCCTATCCTAATTTTGGGTCTCTAATAGATGTTTAGCCTGGCAAACTCCATACTCTAAATGTTTGTTCCTCGGATGAAGGTTGGGTTAAGATCCCACGTCAGCTTGGAGTATGGCTGAAGTACTCCTTAAGATAGCTTTGGTTTTAAGTATATGTATATCCAATCCTAATTTTGGGTTACTTGTAAATGTCAAACTTCATGCTCCAAATGTTGTCCTTGGATGAAGGTTGTGTTAAGATCTTACATCAACTAATATGACCAAAATACTTTTTGTAAGACTTGGGGAGTTCTCCCTTTAAAGATAGCTTTTTCCTTTCAGACAGTGAAAGGCCTGGGCCACATTTGGGCAAATTAATTAAGCATTTATTCAAAAATATTTTGTCAAATGAGAGTTTATTCCTAAGCTTGGGGCTTATTTTGATAAGCTTTTCATGGTAGGTTATTGAAATAGAGTAAAAAAGGTTTATGGAAAGTTCATAAGCCACTTCCATAAGCCCAAGTAAGCTCTTCCAAACACCCAACTAATCTATTTCTCTTAGATGGCTCAACCTCCCAACTTTTACGTTGTCTCTGAAATAACACAAAACAGTTTTTTTTTTATATCCTGGTAAGTATTAACATAATAGGTCCCTCCCTGTAATGTATTTCAATTCAAGAACATAATAGCCTGAAAATGAAATGTTGACGAACTCTTCTAGGCTAAACAAGTGTTGTGTTGTGTACGCTGCATCCTTGCTCTCATCTAGTGAATGTATGTACCTCGGGAAATGTTGCAGATTTTCTCATAGAAATAGACTTAGGACCCCGTATATAGTACTGATTACTCTTGATTTATTGGAGGATCTGCATTTGCAATCTCGTCCATTAACATGATTTGGAATTTGGAATGAGTGGCATATATCTAAACCTGATTTATACGACTCCTGGATTTCTAAGCCAAAATATACTACTTATGCGTCATTTAATTTGTGAATGTATGGAAGTTGGTATGCCCTCAATTATGGGAGATTTTTCTTTTAATTGATTTTTTGAAGTGACATCACATACATTTCGGATGAAGAAAACAGGGTGCAAAGAAATAAGCGCATTCGGAACTGTGAACTGATTAATATAACCTACCATTCTGAATCTCTTTCCTTCTCTCATATATTTTGTTTACTTGGATAGTTCAATGATGACAGGTATCTGGAAAGCCAATTAAACTAGTAGGACGGGGGGAACGCATGGAGGATCTTGAACCTTTCTACCCTGATAGGATGGCAGGACGTATACTTGGAATGGGAGATGTTCTTTCTTTTGTTGAGAAGGCACAAGAAGTTGTAAGTCTCACTATATTTTTGTTTTATTGCCACAAAACAAAAGTATTCAATATGAATTGTTAACCACATTTGTTGTAGATGCGTAAAGAAGATGCTGAAGAACTGCAAAATAAGATCATGAGTGCAAAGTTTGACTTCAACGATTTTCTAAAGCAAACACGTACTGTTGCCAAAATGGGTTCTGTATCTCGAGTCATTGGAATGATTCCTGGTATGGGGAAGGTATGAGATCCTGCACATGAATTGCACTAAATATTATATTTATGACAGTTTTATGTATGTTATGCCCCATGGCAATTGCAAATGATGGAGGGAATTATCTGACCGCTATCTCCCAATTTCGGTTTATGAACCTTGAATTGAGCATTGCTATAATTTGCATATTATTCTTGATATTTGTGGTGTTAATTCAGTAAAGGCTATAAAGCTTATATAATATCTACATGGATGCAGGTTACTCCTTCTCAGATTAGAGATGCAGAGAAGAATTTGCAGAATATGGAAGCAATGATAGAAGCAATGACCCCAGGTCCTTTCTTTCTACTGACCAATTGATAAATTAAATTGCCCATACCATCTTTATCTAAGTAAATTTTTTCTTGACCTGGGAACATCTTTAGTAATTAGCAATGATAGAGGAAACATGCAGTATATGTTGATGACTTGCATTACCTGGCTGCCTTATGTCCTTTGATCAATTACTCTCGCTTTTGCAACCAGTTCAATTATCTTTCAGCAGTGATTGTTTTCTGTATTTTTTACGCTCAGTTGCTGATACTCCATCCATTCTCCCCCAGACATTTAGTCAATTGTTGTTTTCCATGTTATGGCTTGAAAGTCACGGTTTTTTTACATGTATTGGTTTCAATGGTGGTATTATTTGGCATATTCTTCTGCTTCTTTTTTATAATATATGCATTGAGTACTTATTATGTGCTACGGGTAAGCACATCTTCAACGTGCAAATGATCATTACATATAACTCGTAGCAAAATTGACAGAAACACCCGAGGGCCCAAATTCCCTTGGTTATGAAATCATAAAAGTGTTAATTTTATGCTTTTTTTTATTGTAAGGAGAATTGACTGTTATTTTACCCTATGATTTGTCAAACCTGGATCAAAACCAACCTTTCTTGATTATTTCCAGAGGAGAGGGAAAAGCCGGAACTGTTGGCAGAGTCCCCTGTCAGGAGGAAAAGAGTTGCTCTGGATTCAGGGAAAACAGAGCAGCAGGTATGTAGAATGATTTTTCTTTCAAATTTAACTTGTTGCATTAGAAGCTGCGGTCTATTTACCATGGCTATACTTCCTAACATAGAGGAATGAATATATCAGGTAAGCCAACTTGTAGCTCAGCTTTTCCAAATGCGTGTTCGTATGAAGAACCTGATGGGTGTAATGCAAAGTGGATCACTTCCAACACTTAGTAATCTTGAGGAAGCACTTAAAGCGGATGAAAAGGTGATTTCATTTTCTATTTATATGAGATTAAAAAATTTCAAGTTACTTTATTTAATTTTTGAATTAACTGAGCTAGTTTGTGTAAAATAATACTAGGTATTCAAAACCTCATCTATAAGTATCCTTAGCAGTCCATTCTCTAGCTCAATATAGGTGTGAAATGTTTGGCGTGTTATGCTTAAAAAGTGCAACTGACATGCATGCAATCCATGCTGTGAGATGATTGTGAAATGATCCTAATCTCTTGATGCCATTTTCATTTAAGTCGTGAAGTCATTTACTACGGAACTTTGTACAGAAAAAACGTGGAACAAATGCAGAACAGAATTGTAAATCTCGAGCTTGTGTTTGCATGTACAATTGTGCATGCTTCTTAAACATAACATTTGATGATTTGTGGTTTCTTCATTCTGCCGTTATCAGGCTCCACCTGGCACTGCAAGGAGGAGGAAAAGATCGGAATCGAGGAGTGTATTTGTGGACTCAACATCCGGAAGGCCAGCTCCTCGTGGTTTTGGGAGCAAAAGTTGAAAATCTCTGAAGGGTTCAACACTAAACAATGGAAAGTCTGGATCAACGGTCTTTAGTAATCAACTTGTATGATTTGGCTTTCTTCAGCTAAAATATTCTTCATCAATGTAGCTCCAACTTGTTTGATTCAGCTTTCTTCGGCTAAAATAATTATTACCATCATTAGATAAATTCATATTGCAATGAGGGTTGTCCAGGAGTTTGATGTAATTTAGGCAGAGATGAGTTGTATCATATATGTGCGGGATATACAAATCTAAGAAGCATGCGTGTCATTCTTGCACAATCTCAACTTTGTATCTTGGTGTGGGAGTGGAAGTTTGTATATAATAATTAAAAATCCAATTATCTGGACATAATCAAGTTTGTGAAACTTGCATTTGAGTAAATAATCAAGGTTAACTATAAACTTGATTTCCTCTAAACAAATAGAATTTCAAATGGATATTTAATTAATAAGTTAAATTTGAATAATTCACAAATAATCAATTATTCTTAGAAACAATACTATTCATAGCAATGTCAAATAGCAAATAAGAGTTTTTCATAAGGTGAAAATTCAAACTTTAATTCAATACATATTAATCCTTTTTATTAAACCTAAAACATTGATAAATGACAGAAGTTATTTACACCTTTAAATTAAGTAATGTTAAAATGGAATTTAACATGATAAAGTGAGTTACATCCTATGTTTGGATTGCAATGTACATTTTAGTTTCCCTAAGAAAACGTGGAACTAAAATTATTAGAATAACAATATTTAGGAGACAGAAAACAGTATGCACCGTTTGTTCTATCTTTTGAAGAAATCATTATGTTTTTTTTTTATGTTCGAATCACCGAAAGTTTAGCAGAGTCTGAGCAATTATCTCGGTGAGTTTGAGAACAGGAAGGACCCATAGAACTCCAACAACCTTATTATTTGGAAAACTGACACTTGTCAATTAAATTTGACCAATACCTTGCCATTGAATTTGCCATGAAACTTTGATCATGCATATTTTTTTTTCTCCTCTTCGTTCTCTCCTATTATTGAATTCAAAACGGAGGTTCCAACTTGCAGATTATTCTTGAGTAAAAAGTAGAAGAAGAAAATGGGAAGCCCACCAGTGAGCTCAGACATATCGTTTCCATCAGCAGACCTTGATGAGGATCTGAATTCTTCTGGCAATAATGTTCATCTTGAAGTAGACCCTGTATCATCAGAGGTGGCTGCCACACAAAAATCCAAGGTACTACCAATAAAAAGAACATCAACTTCAATACAAGAACACTTCTTTTTTCTATATATGTACAGTCCAAAATCAAAGTCAAAATTATTCTCACTTCTGCAGAAGTCATGATTTGTTACGCATATATATATGCCTTGCACTGATTGTTGTTATATATGCATGTTTGGTTGATTGTTTGAAGGAACAAGCTATGGCAAAACAAGAGAAAAAGGAAGGAAAAAAGAAGGATGTCTTGCAAACACTAAAATCGGCCATTATTGTTTCAGGCATAATTGTGGCTGTGGCAGGTGTTGCCTTTGCCGTAACCAAGAAGTTAAGAGAGAAATGACCTTTGCTTATGTAAGAAATGTGGAGATTATGGTCTACAGACATTGTCTTAGGTTCTTGGTCAAGTACTTTTATATGTAAATTTCTTTACATAATTTTTGGGTTCACAAATAAATCCTCAGCCCCAACAATATGCAAACATTCTAGTTTATGTTCACATCAATCTGTACATAATCCTTTCATGTATTACAGTATTTGTAGGTTCCAATTGTTAAACCTTTCTTGTTTTCTGTTTCTTTATAAAATATATAAACAACGTATTAATATATTCAGTATTTTATAAAAATGAGAATGAAAAAGGGTTAAAAAGGCATATAATATTTTTTTAAGAATTAAAAAAAATAGTTTATGTATCATTATAAATGTAATGAGTATGAAATGTGAATAGAAAAAAGTTGTTTACTCTGGGAGGAGAACCCGCGCGCTCACGCTCTCTCTTGTGGTGAGCTTCAGGGTTGGCGTTCTTCAAAATTGGCTTCTGAATTCAATCAGGTAAGAATCCATTCAATTCATTTTGCATTCGTAAGAAACCATTTTCATGCTTCTTTACATTCACTTCCATGTTCCCAAATACTAGTTTCGTATTCATAAACACTGTCGTCTCCATGATTAATTGAACAATTGTTACATTCTAGAATAAGTTCAGCGAGTTTTGGTAGAGTTCGATTAATGGCCAAATCAAGAGAAAAAAAATCCCAAGCTATGTTTAGATCGTCTCGTTCCATCATATACTCTCATTTTACTTCCTTGAAACTGAGGAACTGCTCACTGATTTTGTTTTTCCGAATAATGAAATAAATATTCTATTTTATGGCATCTTAAAATATCCACACCGTGGTATGCTGATTTTATTTTATAATTTAATGAATATACACTAACATATTTTTTCAGTGTACATAATTTTAGATAGTTTTGGTGTGACTTTTAGGTTTTATTTTACACCCCTACTAAACAATAGTCCTAATGCATGTTTGTTGTAATCTCGTGCGATTTGGTCGTCTTTGACTGAGTATTTTTCTTGATTCTGCTTGTATTGAGGCTGATTATTAACCATGAGACCCTTTCTAATATGATGCGGGTTTTTTCTTTGGCGATGTTTGTTGTAATTATGAACCTTTTGCCATTTGGAGACTCAATGTTAGTTTTTTTCTTAACTGTTCGTCAGTAAAATTATCATTGCTCATGTCATCAAATTACTGGGTTGCTGTTTGTGTTAGAAAGTCCCAGCTATCTTAAGTTTATGGGGACTGCTCACTTACAGCAGTATTAGTGAACAGAAATTGTAGCTAGTGAAAGGGATATTTAAAATTACAGGTCCAGAATGTTCACCGTCGGCAGCATTAGTGGACAGGAATTGTAGTTAGTGAAAGGGATATTTGAAATTTGAAGCAGAGTAAATCATGAGACAGGATTTATGTAAATGAAAGTCAGTTGTTTCATCAAACAGATCAAAGAAGATGACTTTTTCTTGCCGTCAAGTCTTGTCTTGTTCATTTGTGGGTGGGTATATGTTTTGTTTTCAGTACTTGATTTAAATTATCTTCTTGTGTCTTGGCAGAATATGGATATGTCAAATCCTGCAGCCTTTGTCAATGCAGAACTACTGCACTTTTATGTTGGAAGGAGGGTAAGGGCCCTGATGCAGGTTGTGCGATCTGATGGTGGAGTTGTCATTGGAAAATCAACAGACGAGAAACAGGTAGTTGTAAAAGGAACACCCCCTGCTCCTCTTACAACTTTTGTAGAAGTTTTTGGTATTGTTAGCAGTGATAAGTCGATTGCTGCTGAGATATGGACCAATTTTGGTGATTCCATTGGTATTGTTTTCCTTCCCATTCCTCAAGTTGATTTTTAGATATGGTTGAAACATGTGGGTTCTGATGAATTTTTTCTCCTCTTGGCAGATATGTTCAGCTACAATAAGCTCTGTCAGCTTGCAAATGGAGAACTTAGACACCTGTTCCTGTGAGTTATAACAAGCTTATATGATTATATGAAGGTCTCTCTATCATATGGAACACTGCGAGATTTAACCATTGTTTTGGCAATAATGTTTTTCATTTTTCTTCTGATATAAAGGTGAAAATGAGGTTTCATTTCATGTAAAAACTACCCGATGCTAATGGCTTAACTAGTAGCAATTTAAACATTTATTGGATTCTCTTGGTAAATAGTTTTATTGATTATAATTAAAATTTTATAAAACTTCATCATTTTTGTCATGTGAAATGGAGATTGTATTTGCTATTTAAAACGGTAGTCAGTCTCTTCAATTTTTATGATTAGCTCATATTTGGTTTACTTTTTTCTATTGTCTGTGAATCCGTGGGAACTTTTTTAAGCTCATATCTAGCGTAGTGCTGCAGTGATAGCATTTTACGTTGGATTCTGTGCACTGAGGAATGTGAAACATGAGACAATTCAACGTGCACCTGCATTCTTCGTGATGCCTTTTGCAGATGTTAAGACACTGTCCAAGGACAAAACCTAGTTCGCAGACTGATGAAATGGGAAAGAAAAACTGTTAGGAAGTTTAAAAAAAATCCCTCTACTATGAAAAAGTTCACGTCTAACAAACTAAAAGATAGAGTCAAGCACGTGCATGACAAATGTTTCAACCAAAAAAAATATTCTCACGACGTATTAATTGCCAGCAAAAATGTTGTTTGGTTAACTAGCATATTCTACAATGCACGCGTGGTTATTTTCAGTGAATTTGAATGATAAGTAAACTATTATTCTGTTAACATATTTGTTTTATTCATATGAATATAATGTACTCTGTCACTTTCACATTGACAAAAATGTGAAAACAAAGTATAAAATGTTTGTGCATCTAAGATATATGTGACCAAGTAATGGAAGCTGGGGGATCTCTTGTGAATTGTGATCATGTAGAAGGATTTCAACATGTGTCCATGCATTTAAAGTTGTTTGTTTTTTATGGCCCATATTTGTTAAATATATCAATGTTACTTGGTTAATTCCACACAAAAAAAAAATTGTTAAGGTATGGATGAATAAGGTTTAGGTAACACAACAAATAACAAATACGTATGTTTTAATCATATACTATTGTGAAATTTAAGTGGAAACTAAAGTTCATTGATATTTATTTTTCTTTGTGGGGTTGAGGTTGTACATTGGAGTCTAAGGAGGATGCTTCATACCTCCATGGTGATTTTGTTGGGATTCTATTAATAAGATGCTTATGTTGCAACATTTTAGTTAAATAAAGCTTGTTGTGGTTGTACCTTTAGATATACACATGATCTTTTTATGCTTCTGAATTTGTTTCATTTGATGTAGGTAGCATACCACTATAATTAGTGCATATAATAAGGATACCATTAAGCTTTTTGGATATTTCATCATGTGAAAGTTCAACAAAATTGTCAATCCAACAGGAGTTTGATGTGATCATGAATCGCTTTAAAGAGATTGACATTATTGGTAAGGTTAACATCGAGAATAAATTGCATACTCAAGTATGACATCTTTGTGTGCACTAATTGAGAAAGTGAAAACAAATGATATAAAAAAGGATCGTGCTACAAATTTGCCAAATGAACTAAGCGAGTCTCATTTTATTTTGAGTATGTTGATGTCTTACATTCACAACATGATAGCTCTAAAATGAAATCAATCCTTTTACTAAATTAATTTCCTGTAGGGCTTTATCCATACCTTGTTCATGTAAAGACTAATGGTCATTGTGGTTACTATGTTGTTGTTGCCTTATTGGGTATGAAAGAGGAGTCATGAGTTATTGTGCGCTTAAAGAATCTAGTTAGTGACATTGTGAATATGTTGATTTCCTTGGAGGTGATCAACGGTATGAACATTTGAGAAACTCACTTCTTGTTGACCGAATGTCAATGGTAAAAGTAGTCACTGTATTTCATATACTTTATTTGCTATGTCAAATGTCTTATGAATCAATTTAATTGATTTGGCTTTATTTGCAAACAGGTATAAATAAGTCTATGAGCATGCTAGATATGGAATGTTTTTTCCCAATCGATATAATGTCATTCTTGTTTGTTTATCCCTCAAGTAGTCAATTATTATTCATCCCTTTAAGGAGCCAACCCCAACTGATTTGAGCCACCATTGTATTGTTTCAATTGGACACGTTTATGACAATCATTTTGTGCAAGGTATAATTCAATTAAAGGTATGTTAAGGTAATAATCCTTGTTTGACTTATATTGTGTGAGTTATTGTATGTGAAGTTGCAAGAAGATTGTCCAATTCCACCAACAAAGTTGTGGTCAACTCATTGTTATATGCACGCTCAAGCTTGGTCATCATATTCCATTAGTCGAATGCAAGTTTTTACCTAGATAATAGTCACTAGACAACATTTGTAGCTTACACTTTGTATTTAAATTTTTCGACATTATGTAAGGATTTTAAGTTTAATATGGATACAATTCTATTATTTTGTGTACCCATTAATTTGATTACGATGCAAGCAAGACTTAAATTAAAAATAAACTCAAATTTTCATATAACTCAAACAAATGTGTACGAAATAAACAAGTTTTACGCGTCTAAAAAACATATAACTACATAACTCAAAATAAAAGATGATCAACAATGTCTATGTTGTGGCCTCCTAATGTACACAATCCTTTCTTTTGTCGTTCCTCTTGCTAGCACGAGGGTTTTGTGTGTCCCTTCCTACGTAGGTGTGCCCTCAACAACATGACCTTCACAGACCATCAATTGCAACCTATAAAACATATTCATCAAAATGCAACAATCAGCATCCACTTCATTTGTCGACGAATTACCATTTATGATTACAAATTGTTCGCGATGTATGATTTGCACATATCCATATTGGTGGATAATATGTTTAGGCATGTGCAACTATCTGCATGTGTTCAACCCAATATAGCCTAAAAGCAACGAGATTCATTCAAAGGGATACATGTGGTCGTTATACATGGTATACATGGTAAATTGTACATGTGGTCGTTATACATGGTATACATGGTAAATTGTACATGTGGTCGTTATACATGGTAAATTGTACCATAACTGACACAGTGTTATCCAACTACAATCAATTAGTTACAAGTGTTGATAATCTCCCAACAACATACCACGTGAACTGGGATCATCCTCAATATAATCAAGACACACTTGTCTCAAGCCTATAGCTGGGAAATGTTCATGAATTCATGCTTACAACAAATCATGTTCAACACAATCAATAGACTATAATATAGGTTAAGTATTTAAAAAATGTAATAATGTTCAATCAAACTAATCGCCAACAAGCTCGTGTACTTAGCTAGCTACTTCATATTTACATAACTAGCATCTCCCAACTGCTAATACATGTGGGTCAAAGTAGTAGGCACTCACACATATCCTTCAGTCAACTGCAAATTAACAAATAACTTCAAGTACAAAACACTAACTGAATTTGCACTCCTATTTGCAAAAATATGCAACCAACTGAAATGCACATGGCCACCCTTGCATTCCCTAGTTTCCAAATCTACAGCAACACAGTCAACATAGAGTGCTCTACCAACAACTTTGTAGCCCCAACTGCATACAAGGTAGGGTACATGCAAAATTGTCCAATGATGGGTAGGTGCAACAAATTTACCACATCATCTAATGTGATAGTCAACTCTATAATAGGTAGATGAAAATAATTTGCACTTGAATGCCACTTCTCTACAAAGGAAAACAACAATCCTTTGTCTACAATGTCGTTACAAGCACGAACAAATTGGATAACCCTAACAACTTAACTGCAAATTTTGTGTTTATGTAGCACTCCCTACTTATTCATTTTTCTATCATGTGACACCAATTTTAACTCACCACGATCTTACAATAGCCAATGAATGTCATTTGAGCATTTATAATAAATAAAACATTAATTTCAATGCATGTATGTCAACATTATTACTTACAAATCCATTCCATAATTGTTTAGCCACATGGTCCTCATAATTGGCAAGTAATGACCTATTTATTGACCCTCCAGGATAGGTCTCATCCTCGACTACATGGTTCTCCTCAATTATCACAATTTCTTCCATGTTGTCAACTTCAATAATGTTACTATGACCATCTTCTTCTCTTTGTCTAATAGACACATTTGGTTGAAAAATCTCCTCCTCTAGTTCTAATCATGTTTCTCTTTATATACATGAATAAAAATAGTATTTACATAACTATATAAAAAAATCACATTTATAGAATACGATTTCTACAATAACTTTCCTTTTTTAAAGTATGTTTTCAAAATTGTTGTTTGAAAAATATATTTTAGAAAAAGTATTTCTGAAAGTTATTCCAAACACCTTATTCTAGAAATATGTTTTGGAAAGCAAATTCCAAAAACATTTTTTAAAGCTTATTTCGAAAGTCGTCAGCTAAAGCACACCTCTCCCTATTATTGAATTCAAAATTCGATATTCTTCTATAACACTCTTATTGGAAAGAAAAAATAAATAAAATTAGTGGCGGGAATGCATGCTGGCCCACCCCTCGTAAGGAGTGCAAACTCATTTCACTGACCCATCTCGCATAAGAGGTAGCATGCGTAATGAATTTTTATTTATATTAAAATTTCATTAATTATAAAAAAAAGTATATTTCTGCTACTAAAAAATAAAAATTTCATCCTTGTTTCAATTCATTCAATTAAGATAAAAATTGTATAAAGGAATTCAAGTATGAGGGTTGTTAGAAGACTTGATTAAAAATAATTAAAATTTTGTTTTACATATATTTTCCCTATATAAGTATGTACTGTATCAAAGTATCTTATCAAAGTTTTGCTACAAAATATTTTAATGAAATCTTTTTTACATATTATTTTTTATTAACAAATTTTAAATATAAAACTTTATTTAAAATTAAATCTATTGTTACTCTTAATATTAACTTTCTTAGATGATTAAATAAAACATTATTTTTTATATTATTTTTTTAAATAAAATAAATTAAAGATCACACTGCAATAATAATGTGAGTGAAGTATATTTTTCTTTTGTAAAAAAGTAAAATAATTATTATTTTTTATTATACGGGCTAACATGTCCCGCCATTGCCTCCATGCAAGATGCGGGTTATGCAGGACAGACCTATGCGGGTCAGCGAGCTAGAATAGTGAGTCTGCCCCATATTTTTTAATAGCGGACAGATGAGACACATGACCCGCCCCGTATTGCTTTTCTTAAATAAAATGACACCTACAACTAAAGGGAACCTATCCGAATCAATTGAAGGCAACAACAAGGATGGAGGAAGGGAAGAACCTACTTTTTAATTATAAACCCTTGAAACATGTGGGGTGCAGGTTTAAAAATGGGGTTACAGGAAGAAAAATCCTTTAAAGAGTGGTAGATGAAGGTGAGACTGTTTCTTCTTGCACCTCCATATGTTCTTTTGTCACCCTCATACAAAATATGAAAATACCTTTTTATCCTTTTTCTATCATTCCCATATTTTGGAAGTTACTCTTGGATTCATAAATAACTTACAAATTACGTAATCTAGAATATATTTTTAAAAATAGGATTTTGGATTATATAATCTAGAAGTATGGATTTGAGAGTAACTTTTGAATTATGTAATCTGAATATGCATTTAAAAAAGACTTATGAATTACATAATCCATACAAAAGGTAATCATGCTTATGAAAGAAGGTCCAAATATGTAATCCAAAAACTAATTACAAATTTGGAAAAAGACTTTTGTATTACGTAATTCATAATATTACAAAATGAACAATTTTGGAAATACCAAAATTTATGGAGGTGGGAGAAGAAGATATTGAGATCCAGGGAGAAATAGTCTGAAGGTGATTCAGAAGGCCCGGTCCAAAGGCCCAAGGCAAAATCCCTCTCTACACCACCTAGCAACAGTGAATTTCGCCACCACAACTGCATAAACATAAGGCG
Organism: Phaseolus vulgaris; assembly: GCF_000499845.2. Taxonomy (NCBI): domain Eukaryota; kingdom Viridiplantae; phylum Streptophyta; class Magnoliopsida; order Fabales; family Fabaceae; genus Phaseolus; species Phaseolus vulgaris. Next base: position 44,984,316 of record NC_023759.2, on the reverse strand, counting down.
CGCGCGCGCAGAAAGGATTAGGGTTTCGAACGTAACGATTTTTGAGCTTCTGTTTCGATTTTGATTTCGACCTGCTCAATTAGGTACTTTCTCTCTTCTTCATGTAGTTTTTGATAATGCACAAATTGGCATGGCTGTATATATGTAGAATCTCGTAATCTTGCGAAACAGATGCAAGAATGATGTTTCGTTAGTTTCTTTGACCCGGCTATTCTACTAGCAAATTGTTCAATGGCTCTTAGTTAGCACTTTCTTATGTAGAATTTCATAATGAAAGCTCTATGTTTCTTATGGAGCAGTAACATTGCTTTTATATCTCAAAATAACTGAGATAAGATAATATGACGTATCTTAGTTTCCAATCAAACCTAGTTTAGCAGGGAGAGCACTGGAGTAGAATTTTCTGTTCTTTACTTTTACTTTCTCTCTCACCCTTTGTCATGTAAACTTTTATGTTTATTTTATTTGATGTTCAGATTCTTATTTTTTACTTTTGTTCCTTTCCCACTCTGTTCTGTGTGCATTGTCCTCCGACAAAATAGTTAAACAATTAACTGGCCTCTATTTTCTGGGCAATTCTCGGCATCTAAGTATCGAGAAATTCTGACATTCATTTCTCCGTAGATGTTTTCTGTCTTTGATTGCCCTGTTGAGCATTTCTACCCTCTTGATTTTTCTTTGAGAGTTCTCTCTTGCCTGTCTCTGTTACTTTTGTTGCTATGTTACAATGATCCCTAGATTAAATCAACCATATTGCTACTCCTTGGTCCATACCCCATGGAACAGTTTCAATCAAAATTCTTTCTCTGCTATTCCAATTGGCCTCTCATATTGTTTCCCCCTTACCATGTTTGCAATCTCTCTTCAATACTTCTGGCATATGTGCTTCCTTCACAGTTCCCCTGCGAGTTTGCTTTTTCTAGATGCAAAAAATGCCTGGGACAGGGCAGAGAGATGTAGTGGTAAAAAATCCAGAGTCACCAGAGGGAAACAGTGAGCCTGAGAAACCTACAGATTCTGATGAGCAAGTAGACTTTGATGGGGACAATGATCAAGAGGAGACAATGGAGGAGGAAGAAGTTGAGTATGAAGAAGTAGAGGAGGAGGAAGAAGTGGAAGAAGAAGAAGAGGAAGAGGAGGAGGAGGAGGAAGAAGAAGAAGAAGAAGAGACTAAGCCTTCAGATGGTGAAGATGAGACAAGAGTGACACACACTGAAGATGAGAAAAAGAAACATGCTGAGCTTCTTGCGCTTCCCCCTCATGGGTCCGAGGTATACATTGGAGGCATTCCTCAAAAAGTTTCTGAAGAAGATTTGAAGGTATTTTGTCAATCTGTGGGAGAAGTTTCTGAGGTTAGATACATGAAATTCTTCTATTCTTTTTCTTTTCCCTTTTTCATGTATTTCTTCCTAAACTGATTAAATTTGTACAGGTTAGGATAATGAAGGGCAAAGAATCCGGTGAAGCAAAAGGCTATGCTTTTGTGACCTTCAAGACAAAGGATTTGGCATGTAAGGCTATTAAGGAGCTGAACAACTCTGAATTTAAGGTATTTCGGTACACTAGTTGTTACTATTTTTTCTAATCTGTAGTTGTTATCCTGTTCATTGATTAGGTCATCTACTCCTGTACTCCAGTGTCCTGTTTTTGTCATTTATCTTATAATTTAAAATTTCTATATCCTATCTGTTTAGCTGGCCAGTGGCACTGTTATTTGAATTAAGTCACTTTCTTTTTTTCTGAGTTTTCAGGGAAAAAGAATAAAGTGCTCAACATCTCAAGCTAAGCACCGGTTGTTCATTGGTAATGTTCCTAGAAATTGGACTGAAGAAAATATGAAGAAAGTTGTTGCAGAGATTGGCCCTGGAGTCATTTCTGTGGAACTGATGAAGGTTTGTTTGACATTTTTTCTATTATATGTCATATAGTATGATTTAAGTTTGCTAACTCGTGTTTAAAGTTTGTTCTCGTCACCAAAACTATTAAGTGTGATGTATAAAAGGTAATTTCTGCCTTGACCTGACAAACTGTTTCATTGTTACAGGACCCACAGATTTCTGGTCGGAACCGGGGATTTGCTTTTATTGAGTATTACAACAATGCTTGTGCAGAATATTCAAGGCAGAAAATGTCAAACTCAACCTTTAAACTTGGCAGTAATGCTCCAACAGTTAGCTGGGCCGATCCAAGGAATTATGAATCATCTACAAACTCTCAGGTGATTTATTATATAGTTAAATTTTATGAATAAATTCCCTTAACATTTTGAAGAAAAAGGCCTGTATGGCTATATTTTTTGCTGAGAGATAAATCTAGATCATATTTTTTGATACTTTTGCATTGCTACAGTTTATATTGTATAGCATAATGCAACGATTTGAATGATGTCTCATTTTTTGAACAAGATATGAGTATTGAATACTATTCAAAATGGCAACAATATGCAAATAAACATGAAAAAAACTTATATTTGTGAAAGACTTAATTCATATGAAAATGAAAACAATGGGATTGTTTTTTCGATTCTACTCCTATTTATAAGTTTCATTTAAGATGCCTTTTCTTTTTGTTAATAAAAATATGGACAACATACATGATTTGTTCCTTCATGCTCTCAACTGATTAATATTGATACATCTTCTCTTTGTATATATACTTTCTTATCATAAAGTTATATTTCTATCTTTTTCCACTGGGTGTAAAACACTTACACCTTGTTTTCAAGAGTGAAAGAAATATAAACGAAATTGATTCAGAATTTAATGAGTAATTTTCACTCTAAAATATTCGAAATTTTCAGATGAATTCATAATAATTTTAAAGCAAAATATTTTCATTAGTTTAAAACGGATAAACCTATTATACATTGGGCTTTCCTTGGCCCTGGGTCAATCCCATAAGTATGAGTTGTAATATATTGTTTCTAGGATTATAAGAAATATTAATGAAATTGATTGAGAATTTAATGAGTATTTTTCATTATTAAAAGTTCAGAAAATTTTCAAATAAATTCATAATAGTTTTAAAAAGTTATTTTCATTAGTTTAGAAATATCTGATTTATAGATGTATTATACATTGGGCTCTCCTTGGCCTTGGTTCAATCCTATAAGTATGAGTTATAAGTTATAACAGCTGCAAATAGACATAAAATAAAAGTTGATAATCATACGCAAATTCAAAGGGCAACATTGACGGTGGCAATAAAAAGAGGATATAATGCAGACAAATTTTAGAGTCTGCAAGAGGACACCTCCAATCAGCACACTAAAAGAATATAACATAAAGCAGTGTGTTAATCCATGCCAAAGAAAAGCACCATGCATCATACTTAGTGTGGCTTTTTTCAAACTGTGTTGTTGGTGGTGACACTTCCATTGCTAGTACTACTGTCTACTTTGGTGATATATCACCTGCCAATTGGCATTGAAGCTAAGACAAAAAGGGGTTCAGCTTATCCAAATTGTTTCTACAAGCCCAATGCACACAACTGAAAAAAAAAACACTTAGATAATTTGGATTCTCCATTTTCTGCCTTCTTGATGCAGTGTTGCTTCATTCATCTGCTTTGTGTTCTGAGCTATACTATATTGCTATCTGCTCATTAACAGATGGTACTTTTTTTATGAAAAGGGAGATTTATAATAGGAAGAGAGACCTTTTTTAAAAAAAAATGTTATTATTCATCAATTAATTACTGAGTTTTTTAAGATATTAGCGAGTAAAATATTTTGGGAAGACTTAAAGTAAAGACTTTCACTGTCTCACTATTGGGCTGTCCCTGGGATTAAATTTCCTGTATCTTTGGTTGTTGTGTTTCATGTTATATTGTCTGTGCAGCTGTTGTGTTGTGAGAATGAGATTAACTTTCCTGTGGTTTTCCTCATGAAATACTTTTTATATTTTAGTTATGCTTTATAGATTTTTATAATTGACACTCAGTGCTTGTTGCATTACAGGTAAAATCATTGTATGTAAAGAACCTTCCAGGAAACATTACTCAGGATCGTCTTAAGGAGCTGTTTGAACATCATGGAAAAATCACAAAAGTGGTTGTTCCTTCTGCTAAAGCCGGCCAAGAAATGAGCAGATATGGTTTTGTGCACTTTGCTGAAAGGTCAAGTGTCATGAAGGCATTGAAGAACACAGAGAAATATGAAATTGATGGTAGTATTTTTTTTTTCCTTTTTATGATACATTTTTTCTAATATTTTCTTTAAAAATAGTGGACTAGACTGTTACAAATGGTAAGCATTGTCTTCTTTGGGGATGGACAGGACAAACATTGGAGTGTTCACTAGCGAAGCCACAAGCAGATCAGAAGTCATCTGGGGTAGCAAATCAACAGAAGTCAGCCTTACTTCCCACTTATCCACCTCATCTTGGTTATGGTATGGTTGGTGGTGCTTATGGGGCTATAGGTGCAGGATATGGTGCTGCTGGCTTTGCACAAGTAAGTTTCTCTTTGACGGGTTGGGACTCAACTTTTTAGTTTTGCAGTATTTTGAAAAAATAATTGAGGTTTGGAGGTTGGGCTAGGGATACACTTCCCTTGAACATTGCCGCAACTGTGTTGTCTCACCTTGAGAGGTTACAGGAGTGAGTTACACTCTATTAATTGTAATGCTTGAAAAAAATTATCAAGTTTGATGATTAATGCCTTGAACATTCCCCACTAAATTTCATTTGCAGTAAATGATCCCTAACAGTTAGGTGTCTTTTTAATTTAGTTGTTGATGTTCTTGTGATTCATAATATCTATTACCAATACATATCAATACACATACCAACTTGAGTATTGATAACAGATATAATGGTTGACGTTAATCTAATTATTGTGTGATTAATATGATTTGAACAATTCATGCATGAAAAATTGTAACTGCTGTACCCAGTTTAACTATATCCACTCTTTTTGCTCTCTACCTTTATTCAAGAGTTACATTTAACTAAATGAAATGCGATCCTCTCCGCTCTTTTAAGCAACACTGCTGATACTGGTGCTTGTATGCCTCTATATGTCTCTAACCAATGTTGATGTCCTTAAAATCTGCAGCCGTTGATGTATGGTCCTGGACCAACCCCTCCTGGCATGACAATGATACCGATGCTTTTACCAGATGGAAGGATTGGATATGTATTGTGAGTATAACGATTTATATAGTTTTAGATGTTCAACCTATAATTTTATTTTTTTCACCATTAATTAACAATTTACTAATGGAAACATCTATATCTGAGTTTTTTTGCTTTTCTCCGTGATGCATATAGGCAACAACCAGGGTTTCAACAGCCTGCTCCAATGCTGGAATCCCAACATGGGAGGAGTGGCAGCGGTAGTTCAAGCAGTGGGAAACGCAATAATGATAATAACCGCAATCGTGGGTATGGCCGATATCATCCCTACTAAATGAACTTTAAGGAGCTAGGAAATTGAGGTTTGTTCCTACTTGTTAGTGTTTTACCTCCGTCAATTCTGAATTAGTTTTGTGGCTGAACAAATAAATTCTGGAGAAAAAATCCAGCATGTATCATCCCTACTAAATGATGGACTTGCAATTCGATTCATGTATATTTGTTGAAATACATAGTTATAATGACTTGCATTTTCTTCGTTTATCTCTGAATGATGGACAGTTTATGAAACGGGAATTTTCTGATATGCTATTCTGTCTTGCACCTGAGGCTTAAATTCTTGACGACTCTATGCACAGAGCCCAACTGATTATAGGACGCAGCTGTGAATGAAGTTGCAATTTTTGTACCAGTACTACAAATTTTTTAAGGCATTTACAGCAGGTTTTCATATAATTTTATTTATTGTCCATCAATTTTGAGTTCAAATTCTTAAATAGACAACAGTGATCTGAAGGACATGATAAATATTACTAGATTCATGAAAATTTATGAAGTAGGTGTTTCAAATGTTTAGCTTGTGGTTTCTATGTATTTATTCGTGATTCTAACCGTGGTTGTAGAAGAAATAGAATTTTAGAACGAAGTTATCTGTAACATTAGACTGTAAGCAATATTTTATCTTTAGAAGTATAATTTATCTACTGTCAATTCAAGGAGTTTAATAACTCCTTCCAAAAAAAAAAAAGGACGAATGATACCATTTTTATATACTCCATTTCAGTTGCGGATATTCCAAAATTAACAGAACATGAACACGGGACTCGACTCGAGAAAGTTTGCAATGTATCATTCTAATATAATCTTTTTAGGATTTACGGATTAGGCAATTCACAATTTATACTTTTTTAAGTGATCTCAGTTTTTTTTATTAGGAATATTTTTCATTTCTTAGCTATTTCCTATTTGTACAATAATTCGTTTTGGGTTTAATCTTTATTCTTTCTATTTACAGTTTTGAAATTTTACTTTCTTAAATGGAAACGACTTCAAAAAGGTGAGATTGGAGTTTGAAGAGAGAAATTCAGATATTTTTCATTTTAAATAAAAGTTTAATATTTTAGCAGATGAGCTTTTTGTAGAAAAGGTTTAACATAATATAATTAGTTGAAGTTGTAAATATCCAGCAGAAATAAGAATTTGGTAACTTTAAAATATAAAAACGAATGTAAGATTGAATTTGTTTGATTTTAAAAATAAAGGAATAAAATTAACATAAAATAACGTGAGGCAAATCATGCAATTCATACCGAGCAGATAAATATATATTTACAATTATACCAATAATAAATTAATATATTTTCACTATTAATTTATATGGTTTAAATTTTCAATTTATTGTTAGGTCTTTTGAGGAGTGAATCCATTTTATATAAGAGATTATGAAATTAACTCTAATTTAAAAATTTTAAAGTAATAGGTTTGTATATTATTTTTGTTGTGTTTTACTCTTTTTTTTATGTTACTCGACTTTATTCTGTTGCTTATGATTTAAATTCACTTTATTCTATTAGATCTCTTCGTTCCCATAGAGTTCAAATCTAATAATAGTACACTTTTATTGAAGTTTGCCTGAAGGGAGATGTGGCAAGTAACTTTTCGTGTTCAATTTCAAAGGGCTCACACACTATTTTTTATTAGTTGTGGCTTTTCTTGTATCCAAGAGAAATCATGCATACTACATGATTTCTATGAAACAAATTACACTTGCAAACACTAAAGACGCTCCCAACTTCCAAAAGCAGAACTGAAACGTATTGCCCCCATCTTCCGATTCACGATAACGGATACGATTTCACCCTCCACGATACGAATCACAAAACGATTTCGTATTGTGTAAATCAACGTGAATTTTAAAAAATGAGTAAATAAAAAAAATAAACATAAACTATTCGCTACTTGTATCCCGATTCTACTACCATGATTGAGAGTGCACTAATATGATTCCTTCCACTTAACAAATATAGGTAAAACTGAATTAGTAGACAAACTAAACTAAGATTAATAGCCATTGTAAAAAGAAGCTGTGAATCATGCCCAAAATACTAAAAAATGTCTTTATTAATATAAAACTAATTTTCTGCATAAGAACTGTGTTGGGGGCAAAAATTCTTAATAGTCGAGGATCAACAGAGACAAAATGAACAAAAGGGGGCACGTCTTTTTCGCTTCCCTCTTGGAGATGTCCATTCCTTCAGATATAATAAACTACTGATCATGCCCGAAATAATAATTAATAAATCACTAGATTAGCATAAACTCTAACGTCTTCTGCTGTGCTGAGCCAAAAAAATCTTAATGTTCCAGGATCTGCAAAGACGATAACCAAGGAGGCATGTCTTTTCCTTTCCCTCTCACAGGGGTCCCTTCCTTCACATATAACTTCAGTTGTACACATACATTAGCCTCCTACATGCAGCCTGAAAACAGGGCATGCTTCCGAATATTCACATGTTCTGCATTGGGAATTGACGTTGAATCAAAATGCTGCATACAAACATACACATCATGTCAGGAAATGTCGACATACAGAAGGAGCAAACTGTAAAGCAAAAGAGGGAGAGCGAAAACTCCACACATAGTAAGGTATAGGAGAAGTAATCTATAATCTAATAAAATATTTCAATTTGAAACAGAAAGTTTGATCTTCCCATACTTCATTTGAAAACAAGATATATTTGATCAATCAACAGATTGGTCCAATCAGTTTAACCACCCAAGAAAGAAAATAAATCCTGAGGTTACTAGTTGCTACAGAACCCTGCAACAACTGAATTCCCAATCACAGACCACTTCAGCACACACTGGCCCTTGCCTAGACAAGGCTTGCCAAGTATGTTCTTAATATTTTGAGAAATGCAGGTGTATAATTTCACCATCAAACTGAATTAAGAAAAACATGGATGCCAGTTGATGCACTTAGTAATAGGTTGTCTAAGCCAGTCAACTTTAATTATATGTTGGCTCTAACTAGATGAGAAGGTAACAAGGCAATACAAAACTCACAATTTGATAATATTAACTACCCAACTTTTACAAAGAGTTTCACAAAATTTGAAGCTGAATGAAAATAAGAGAAATATATTAAATTAGTATTGAAATTTTTAAAAATATGAATTATAAAATCTAGTATACAGTACACGTGACTTAACTTGGTTCCTTCTGCCATTCCAACATTAAACAAAGTGCCTTTAAAATACAATGCAGGCACACAATTATGTTTTGCAGTTTTACCTGTAACTTTTATCCTTTCAAATTTCCATAGCCAATGATCAAGAACATTCGACTGTAATCATACCATATGACAACATGACACCTAAAGCAGAAAATTTTCAAATTTGCTTACAGTCATTCAATGCATAAGATCCAAAAATGGAGATGCTAGTAGTGGACATGTAACCACTGGAATCCAGTTAAGATTTGCATATAACTTACACTGATAAAAATGCATGCAGCCAGGATTAATTTTTAAGGGGCAAGCATTGATAAACAATCAAGATTAAGAACATTAAAGAAAACTTCAAATTTACATGCATTAATTAGAAAAGCATAAACTAGTTGCTCCATAAATGTCTCATTATGCTAGCTACAAAAGCACAGATTCAACAGTTATACACGGTTAAAGCCTTGGGTGATAAAACGAAGTAGAAAAACATTCTCTACACAATACGGACTTTGTAAATGCTTACTTGTTTCACTAAAATTCTTCACATGCAAACAGAAAAGTCCTTTGGTGGTTCAATCCAGATGTTCTCAAAAGGGTCTTGTTCTCCCCAGTCATGACACTGTTTACGGGGATAGTATCTATAGTCATCAAGAGAGAATGATATGCAACGCTTTCCATAGAAACGAACTTTAGAGAAGTAGACATTGTTCCTCATTATTCCAATTAGGTCAGTCCTGGAATGAGATGACAAAAAACTAGCAAAAAGAGTAACTCCATCTAGAGTTCTCATCTCTTCCCATTTCATTAATGTCTGATCTAACTTAAAAATAATGGGGTTTTCACTACAGCATGTATAAATTACTAATATATCTCCTCCATGCTCTGTCATAAATTTACCCTTCCACCAGTTTTTGGCAAAAAAATTCTCTGGGCATTTAGGTGGAGGTACTGCCAGAACATTCCAAATACATTCAACTGGGTCAAACACCCCAAGCCAACCTGTGAGGCTCAAACAATAAAATAACCCATTACAAAAGACAAGCTTATTCCAAATGCTACTGACAAAGGGCAAGCGGTTTGGGTGATTGATAGTGGTCCATTCTGTTGCCCCAGGATAACAAGTGCTAATAGCTACAACAGTAGGACTAACATGCTTAACAGTAAACAGAACACAGTCAGGTGATGTTGGAGCACAAGAGAAGGCCACAATCTGGTATGTCATCTCAAATCTTGGCAGTTTTATCAGCTCCCGAGTGAAGGGATTAAAGAAGAATACTCGGTGAGTTCTGGGACGGTATAGCAATAACCAACCATCTTTTGTATAACAAACTCTGGATCCATTCAACTCTGGCAACTCAAGGGTGTAGGTCTTACGCTGCACAGGATCATAGAATTCATAACAGTCACCAAATTTTGGAAAATACATAAGCCATGGTGATTGGCTTACTATACGGACATCACTAGCAACAGAATGCCATCTCTTGCAAACAGAAGAAGCACGGATGTTATCAGCAAGGATCAATCGGGACAAGATTAATTCTAAGAGTTCAGCAGGGAGATCAGCCCAGGATTGCAGCTCCAAATTTTCACTTTTCCCCTCATCAACTGCTCTTCTATTATCTGTGATTGTGTCGCTTAGCCTGAATATAAAGGATTAGCATAAGCATGCAAGATAAAAGTGAAACAAAATCCAACAAAAAACTGATGATGCAACAAGAAGCAAATAAAAATAAAGAGGCAAGATTTTGTGAGTAGAAACAGTTTTTCATCCCAACAAAGATGTAATTCAATCTATCTTCTAGCAGTTTAGGGAAATCTCAAATAAAGAACAGAAAAAATATTTAAACAGAACAATGGCATAGACATTCAACCAACTTGTATCTTTTATCAAAACTTGTAAATGTCTTAGGTACATAAATTTGAGGGTATAAAATATATCATACTGCCACCATTAACGATCTACAGGAGCATTCCACAACCATCAACCCAGTCATGACCAATTACAGCTCCGAGAGAAAGGACAGCAGATCAATAATAAACTTCAGATACAGGCAAAAGTGTAGATGAAACAAGAAAATTCCATCAAATTGGAAATAAGAAAACATACAAGTAGCAACTATCACTTAAAAGTCAGTACAATAGCATTCTAGATAACTGAGGATCCAAAAACAGCATGCAGACAACCTAAAAGTTACAATCTCAGCTACTGAAATTAGGTCAACCCATTCTTCACCTCAATCGTCTAAATCAAATACTGATCCGATCCACAAACCCTAGAAAACATTCTCAATTACGAACCAAGTAAATTAGGGCCAAACAACTTTCTTTTTTGCGAAATTCAAACTCAATAGTAAAAAAGGAACTAAAGAAAAACCGACATATCCTGCAAATCCGTACTGATCCGGCATTGAAACCGTGGGGAATGCCTCATGTCCCTATAAACTACGCAAATTAATAAAATAATAATAATAATAATAGAGAAATACACAGAGTTGCGAAGTTCAAATTGGGACTAAGGATGAACAGAACTTACAATTTCAACTTCCTCTTTCTCTTCCCCGACATTTTTCGAAGCCAATTGGCTAACGAAGTTGCGTTTTAGAGAGAGAAAGGAGAATTTTGCGTTCCAGACAGAGAGAGAAAGAGAGGATGAAGTTGCTTGCTACACTCCACAACTGCACAAAAAAGGTTAAGAGCACATGAACAACACGTGTGAGTGACTCACACTTATACAAATAATACCCTGTGAACACTTCCACAGCCACCGCTACACCCATCAACCCTCACGTGATTGATCATGACGTGTCAGAGATCGGTGGGTATCTCTTCCATGTTTCTCATCACATTGTAAGATTTTGTGCACTCTGGTCAAAGTCAAATCTGTTCACTCCTTTTCAATTTTACAATTCCTATCATTATATTTTCTCTACATTATTCTCACCCTAAAATTATCGTATCCAATAATTTATCTATAGATTAAATTATAGATTTGATTTCACCATAAATAGATTATACTTTTGGTTTAAACATATATTTGTTTCATTATGATTTAATTACGAATCTAAACAGTTGAATAAATAAACTCCAAACTATAGTAAATTTTCAACTATATCCTTCATATATATAACGTTATTATATGTTGGTGAATTATTTGAACTTTGTAATTTTCCAATTGATTTTTTTTACTTTTCTAGCTAAAATTATATGGGAGAAATCTTTAAATGATAATTATAATATATTAACAAATCTTTATCTGTCCATGATAAGTTACAAATGTAAAAGTTTAAAGTTTAAAAAAATCCTGAAACCCTATAACATTAAGTAATTATTATGTAAAAACTTTTTTAATTATAATGTTAGATAGTTAATTAAAAACTTTTTTAGACGTTTTAAAATAGGTATTATTCAAGTTAGTAATTTTACTGTATGTAATATTAGAAAATAGTTTTATATATATAGTTGATTTTTTTAAGACATCATAGTTATCTTTGATAAAAGTTAAAATTATTTAAATTGGATGAATGATTATGAACGATAAAAAAATCATCTAAATATTTAACATAATTATGTACTAATGCTTTGGTTAAAATATTGTGTATTAAATAATGTATTATTTGCTCTAATGAAGTGTATTTCGAAATAGAAAAGCCAAATTTGCACTCTTCTATCGTCGTATACGGTATATCGTAATTACCTTGAAGCAAATAAAGAGTTAAAAATAAATGACGAATGTTAAAAAAAATTAGGATGCAGGTAGAAATACTTATCATTATATTAACTTGTTTATTCATTGGTTATTACTATATATACTCCCTTATTTTATTAACACTCTCCTTTTATTTTATTTTTCAAAAATACCCAAATTGTACGCTCACCTTTGTCTTCACCACCCCTATGATATGATCACTCCCGTGCCCATTTCACTTCCTCCTACAATCAAACTCTAATATTATATTAAGGAATTAGATTTTAAATTTAAGTAATCACTATAAAATTAACTTATAATATAAAATTTGGAGTTACTTATATACTATCTTATATTTAGTTAATGTACTCAACTTCTCTAAAATAATTTAATTTTACTGTGTTTATATTTTTTGTTATTATTAGATGATAAAAATATGTCGTATAATATTTTAGATTTTAAGTTGTAACATACTGTTTTAGTATCAATTATTTTTATTTTTTATTTTTTATCTTTTTTATGTGCTATATAAATATAACACTCGTAAGTGTGCAATAATTTTTTATTAATAAAATATATCATTTTCTTTTTTCATTTCCCTTCTTTCTCTATATAAGATATACAAAATTAATATGGTATCTTGCTCTCGGCTAAGCATAAACCAAAAGATATCATTGATAGGTAGGTACAAGGCTCCTTTGGTTGCCAAAGATATTGAGACTTTCTCTATGGTAGTTAAAATTACCACAATTCGATTTATTTTGTCTTTAGCAAGTGTTAAGGGATGAATTCTTCATCATTTAGATGTGAATAATGTTTTTCTTCATGACGATCTTGGTGAAGAAATTTACATGACTCTTCTCGCAGGCCTTACTCTTTCTCATCCCACACAAGTTTGTAAACTTACAAAATCTTTATATGAACTAAAGCAGGAGAGTCGACAATGAAACTCAAAACTAACTTTGTAATACAACTTGGTTATGTTCAAAGTACAGTTAATCATTCTTTATTTATTCGCACAAACAATCATTCCTTCACCCTGTTGATATATTTTGATAACATTATGTTGGTTGGCAATAATCTTTAGGAAATTTACTCACACTAGGCCTGATATCAGTTTTGCAGCTCATAAACTCAGTCAGTTTATTTCAAATCCACAAGAACCTCATATGACAGCATCTCGTTGTGTATTACGATATTTGAAAGGATGTCTTGGTTTTGGTCTATTCTTTTCTAGTAATAGTAAAATTGTTATCAAAGTTTTTTTCTGATTCAGATTGCGGAACTTGCATGGATTCTAGAAGGTTTATAACTGGTTATTGTGTGTTTATGGGAAACTCTTTAATTTCATGGAAGTCTAAAAAGCAGTCTACAAAGAATTCCACAAAGGTCTCATTCATTTAATTCAAGTTTCTTCCTTTAATCTAGTGGTTGATATGTTGACCAAACTTTTGCATCCTCATGAAAGATATACATGTTTCAGCGCTATTAGATGATAAAAATGATCTCATATAATATTTTATCTATTGTAACTGCTCTATCGATTCTGTTGGAACTGCTTTATCGGTTGTAACAGCTCTATCGGTGGTCGTAACTACTCTATCACTATTAGTTTTTTTTTTTTTTTTATCTTTTATCTTTTTATGTGCCTTATAAATATAACACTCAATAATGTAAGTCTGCAACAATTATTGATTAATAAAATATATATTTTTTTAATGAGATATACAAAAACGAATAGTTATTACTATTTTCGGGTTGAGAAATTTGAAAATGGTTACATGATCAGAACCGTAGTATTTGCATCCTTTTCAAGCACTGCATTGTGGTTCGTAATTTCAAAATGGGCAACATTTTTTTTTCAGAGAATGGAGGATAGTTTGTAATGTGTATTAAGAGAAAAGTAGATGTTACTTGCAAAATCATTTCATGATCAATAAAAAAAGAAATGTAGATTGGGAAAAATAGAAAAGGGTTAAAGTCATATATGGAAAAGAACATACGCATATTGGATCCAATTTCAGAGACTGAAACAGTAACCATTGTGTAAATTGAAGAAAGGGTGTGTAATATCTAGTTTTTTTAAAATAATAAAAAAGGGGAGTGTAGCAGTAAAATTAGAGTGCAAATAGCATTTTTCTTGTTACTCTCTATCTTTTTTGGTCTTGAGATGAAAATTACTGCACAATTGGCCGGTATTTCTTCCTACATCTCATAAGTAAAATGATCAAATATCACATTCACTCTAATTCTGAAAAACTTTTATCCAAAATATATTTAAGAAAAATTATTCTAAAAAACACATTCTATAATGTATTATAAAGTTCCATAAAGTGTATTCAAGAAATCCTTTTCTGAAAAATATTTTTTAAATTTTTTTGTTCATTTCCAGAAAATGTTTTCTGAAATATATTTATAAATTCTAAAAAGGAATGTTCCAGAAATTTTTTTGAAAAAAATAATCTGAAAGTCATTTAAAATAGAGAGTAAAATAGTCTTTTTCAAAATTATGCGGTGCACGAGAAGTTGATAGGAAGAAACACGCACAATTGGTGGAGACTGTTTCTTCCTGTGGAGGTGCAGAAAGAAACAGCCTTAGCGGATTACAGAGGAGGGCGAGGCCCAGGTCTTTATACTGAACAGGCAAAATAATTATAAATGTTGGCCCAAAATTTAAAAGATTCGTAAATAAAATATAATGCTGTAGGATCAATTTAGATTTTTATTAATATTTAATGAATACAAAAATAAATTTTATTATTTTATTTAATTTTTATATAATAAGAAAATAATGTTAGGAATTATATCTTCTCATAAATAACGAGACTATAACATACTAGCGGGAACACAGACACCTGTGTATCCGCATTTTTTATTTTTTTTCTTTGATAATTTTTTTATTTTTTAAAATCAATTTCTCTTAATAACATTAAAATTAGAAGTTAAAGAGTATATAGTTAAAGAGTAGTGTGTATTTGCATTTTTTATTTCTTTTTCTTTAGTAATTTTTTATTCTTCAAAAACAATTTCTCTTAATAACATTAAAATGAGAAGTTAAAGAGTAGCTTAATAAAATAGTGGAGAACGGTAATTAAAAGTTACATATGGTAAAGAGAATGAATGAATTTTCTAAATTTAAAATGACATTATCATCATCATCATTATGTTGAATTCAAAACCGTCACTCAAGATAGAAAATAATTAAATAGAATTTGAGTTTTATATTTTTTTATAATTTTTAATATTTTATTAATTATGGGTAAAAATATATGTATTTGGTAATAGTTAAAATTTATTTAATACATTGCGTACCAAATCTCCACTCTCCTACGTGGTCCACAAAATATTACAAATATCTTTAATTTTTTATTTAATAGAGAAGAAGATCTTTAAAACAGAAAAGTAACTAATCCATCTCTCCACTCTTTCCACTCTCCAGTTAAATAATAACAAATAAAATAAATTAAAAAATTAAAAAATTATTTTATTAGTTTTTGAAATTATAAAATGTCCAAATAACCAAAATAAATTAATACAATAAATTATTAAGTAAGGATAAAATGGAAAAAAAAAATTAAGAGTACTTAAGAGGGGAATAAGAAATGACACAATGACCATAATACAATAATAAAATTAAATATTAATATAAAGATAAAATAGAAAAAAAAAATTTAAGAACAGTTAAGTTAAGAGGGGAATCCCCTTTATATATAGATATAGATAATTTATGTAAAAAAGTTTATAAGTTATGTGATATTTTTTAAGTGCTCTTATAGCTTTAAATTTGAAGTATTATTTTTGTGAATTGAGTTCACTCTATCCAATTATATTCTTGTAGAGTGGGTTGAATTTTTGGGTTAGGTTGAGTTTTGTTTAGTGTTTCAATCAAAACTAGATTAAGTAATAAATTCATAAATTCAAAATCTAATTCAATCCAATTATATAATAAAATATCATTTACCTAATAATTTTATTTTTAAAATATATTTTTTATTGTTATAGATCACATAAATTAATTGTTCTGTGTTAGAGATTAGGTAGTTCAAGTCAAATGAGATAATAACACTTACTTGTTATTATATATCAAATAGAAAGAGTGTTATCAAGTAGAAAAAGTAATACTCTGATTATAAATTAAATTTTAATTTTTGATTTATTGTTAAGTGTAATGAAGATTAGACAAGTCAAATTAACTCTAATCATGACTCTTAAATCACTACATTATTAAGTTGAGTTATAACTTTTAATATAGTAATAATTATTTGATCTAACATTTATCATATAAGTATTTTTTTCATATATTTTGTAAGCATACACTAAATATTAAGAAACATTACAAATGTTTTTGTTGATGTTTTTTTTTTGAAAAGGTAGCAACTTTTCAAAAATTACCCGATTGTGTTACTGGATAAAAAATAATTAAACTTGATCTATATATAATAAAACTATGCAATTGCAGTGAAAAAATATTATGTTAATGATTCTTTTTCTACACTTTAAACTCTTACATCTCACATCTTTGGAATCTGAAGCAAATCAAGTGGTGCTTATATATGCTATATTCTTAATTAACGAGAGATTATTAAGCATATAGCTAAAGATGTTTTAACAAACTTTGAAATTAAACCTATCTTTATACAATATGATAACTTATATAATATAAGTGATATAATATTTATTGACTAGTTCAATGTGTACACTTGATATGGATGGTCTACAAACTTCATTTGGGAGGAACTTGGACTATTCAAATACTTTTATGGAAACTGTTTCTCCATCATAGTTGGAAGATATTTCCTTCTACATATAAGAATTTATAATATTTTATAAAATATAAGCGAAGTAATTTTTATTTTGATTTTATAAGATTAAGTTACATTTAAAGTATAATTTTTAATATAGTATTAGAATATTTTAATCCTATATCAGCTATAATTTATTAGATTTATCAGTTATCATATCGTTATTAGACCATTCATAAATATATAGTCTCACGAAATTAACAATTTTAATATGATAGAAAATATTAAAGATGTATAACATTTCATAGTATATATATAAAAGAATGCAAACCTCAACTTATAAGTTAATTTTTATAAGATTAAATTATGTTTAAAATTTATTTTTTAATATATTTTTTAAAATATTTATGACAAACTAAAAAATAAATAAAATTTTAAATGTAAAAAATAATCTTATCAATATTATTTCATTAAACTTTAAGTGGGAAATATCTTAAAAATTATTGTATCAATGTTATAATTTCTTATATGTAGAGGAAATATCTTAAAAATTAAAAAAAGATTTATATAGACTTTTATTGGCCTTCATTCTTAAAAAGATGACATTCACCTTAAGCATATAATTATAAAAGAAAAAGAAACCATGACAGGGCCAGCCATTAATTGAGCTAAATATCAAGTGAGCTACAAAATTGAAAGAAGAAGGAAAAGGACAGCACAACTACGTTTGAGCACTTTGAGGAAAGGTGTCGGTCTCAGTGTTTGGATTGGTGACACTACATAATTTCTAAGCAGTTAAAATCTCAAAAAAGTACTTCAACAGTCACTATCAATTTCGTATTAATTTCTTACTCATTTTGTTATGGTTCCTTATATTTTTGTTAAATTATAATTTACGGATAGTTAAAAATATAAACTATAAAAAATCACACCATTTAATTTTACAAGATATTTTTCTCACATTTTTGTTCTCTTCAGCTCACAACTGACTTTCACACGTCATGCAAAAATAAATCCATTCATTTTTTTTTCACGAAAAGATACATATTTTAATATATTTCCATTCCATCACATTCTCAATAAACTATTTAAAATAAATGTTTTAACTATTCCTAAAAAGATAAATATTTTTTACATTATCAAATGATTAAAAATTACTTTGAATATGATTCTGAAAGCAATAATAAAAAAAATTAATTACTTTGAGAATTATTTGAATTAACATTATTTTTAAAATAAATTCATTTTAAAAAACTCGACCTTATATTTTATTTCTGATATATCTAATTCATTTGAATGTAAAAGCATTTTTGAAGACGTCTTTACCCTGTTATCTTTATCAATCAATAACAATCTTTAATATAATTAAATTATATTTAGGAGACGTTCAAGTACTTTCGTCATGCACGTCAATATAATGTGTAATTGTTAAGATTTTTTAATATATATTACTGAGTTGCTTGCAATTGTATATAGCCATATCTTCTTTGCAATATTATAATTAATAGAAAGTTGGTGGAATTAATTAACATAATAATATAAGTTTTGGTTCATCTCATCATTCAACTAATCCATATGTTAATGCTCGTTTGGTTTGGCGTTGGAGACTAAGAATAGAGAAAAAAGAAAAAAAAAGGAAAAAATGGTTTTTCTTATTATAAAAAACTACAACATATATCATTCATAATTGGGCCCTCAAAATAAGCAACTTACGTTTCCTTTTAATTATGTCGTGTACAAAATTTAATATTAAAATATTCTTGTTTGGTTGGTTTACCATTATTGCTAACATAAAAATTGGATAGAACTGACTTTGAAAAGATTCAAAACAATTATATTAAAATGCTTGTTTTCATTAAGAAATGCAGCGAGTAAAATTTTAATAACGAATCAAAAGAGTCTTAAGAAAATTGTTTTCAAAATCATCTACACTTTCTTCGATAAAAAATAACTACATGTTATAAAATCTTAACAGTTATAATGTATTGAAGTTCTTTGATAAAAGAAATTATTGCAGCAACTTTTTAAAAATTATATAATTTTTGTAAAATGTTTAAGGTTGTTTCATTCAAACCAGTGAATGTTTAAATTTTTAATTTTAATGGAATTTTACTTTATATTGTTTCTAAATGGACACATTTTCTCTTATTTACATCTTTATGTGTTCACATGTCAAAGCATAACATCACCCCACTTAAAAAAATATCAAATTAAAAATATAGTTAAATAATTAAAAAACTTCATATAAATTTATTAATGATTTTAATCAAACATATTCACTATCTACATAAAATATCCTCTCTATATATAAACATATTAGTCTTGACCCTTACGAAATCAAATCGGTCTCATTTTTGTCTCCTACTTTGCATAAAAGTTTCACAAATCATAGTTTCTTTTAAATATTTTTTTCCATTGGTCTAATAGCGTACGTAGAGATAACTTAAATCTATATACAAATTTAATTTCAATTGTACTCCTTCAAATAAAACTTTTAAACAAACAGACGAAACTTGAAATTTGAATAAAATAAAATAAAGATAAAATGAAGCCATTATAAATGGTAATTCAACACATAGAAAATCTAATTGCAGCAGTGATTTTGGTAAATTTGTTTATGGAAGAATATAGAAACATATTGATTTGGTATTGTTTGGTTTGGAATGAGTTGGTAGCATGCATGATGACAAAAATAATGGTGGGGGGAGAGAGAAACAAATATTTGCATCACATAAAAATAAAACCCTAACGTAACGTGTTCTCTCAGGTGCGTACATATCCATGTGAACATGTTGATCTTGCGAAGATAGCTGAATGAATTCAAGTAATAAAAAATTGAATGAGAAATACCCAAGGCAAGCTTCATTATGCAGTGCCTATAAATTGGAATCAAACAACAGTTGTGTTGGAGGACGACGCTGAACCAACCAGCAACAAATTTAAGAGAGAAAAGGTAAAAAAGAATAGAAGAAATTTAAGTTATAAATTATAATATATAACCCGCTGTTTTAAAATATGCAAATTCAAAACCAAGGGCGTAGACTCTGACTATGCGTTTCGTTTCGCCATTGCTTTCGTATACTTTTGACCACCACAAACAAAGATGCTTTTCTTCCTCATCTCATCTTTTTTATCCCTCAAAACGGAAACGCTTTTATTCATTTTTAATGTCTCACATGCAATCTTCAATGTAGATACAAATAACTTATATGCTAATAAAAAATTAATTATATAGATGATAGAACCTTCTCAAAATATCTAGTGTATGTTAGAATGAAATTTACAAAATGGATAAAATGGAATAAAAAATTATATATATGATTTAAAATGGTTTTTATTATTGATGAAGACGAAGAGTTGGCATTTGGGAAATTGAAAACCAAACAAGAACCACTTCTACAGTAATAGTGTGACTAGGCACGTTGAAACTCTCCCTCCAAATTATATATACTCATTTTCTCTCTCATTCACACAACAACATCACAAAGTCACAATCTTCAACAATTTTCTTACCTCCTTCGCAGTATCTGCGTCTCTGTTTTTCTCTCTCTCTCTCCCTCTCAATAATCATTCCAAATGCTCCAGGTCGAAACACTGGTTTCAGCGTGCGCCGGCGGATCCAGCGATCGGAAAATCGCGTGCGAGACTCTCGCCGGCGACCACGCCACGGATCCGCCGGAGCACCACCCGGATTCGCCGCCGGAGTCCTTCTTTCTGTCCAGGGACGAGGAATACGAGTGGTGGGACCGCAACGCCGTCTACGAGCGCAAGGAATCGACCAAGGCCAATTCAAATTCCACCAACCTCAACCTCAACCCTGGCACGAGCTCCAACAACAACTCCCAGCGCTTCTCTCTCAATTTCAAGTCCAAGGCTTCCAACATCATTGGCTTACCTAAGACTCAGAAAGCCTCCTTCGTCGACGTCAAGAACCGCCGCAACAACAAACCTGGCAACATCAGGTTGTTCCCGAAACGCAGCGGTTCCGTCGGGAAGTCGGAGTCCGGGTACGTGGAACCATCCTCGCCGAAAGTCTCTTGCATGGGAAGAGTCAGATCCAAGCGCGATCGAAATCGCAAGCTGGTATGCTCCAGAAAGGATTCCCAGGATACGCGTACAAAAGAGAAACCGAAAAGAAACGGAAAGAAACACGGTTTTTTCGAGAGCTTACGCTCCATTTTGCGGTCCGGTCGAAAGGAAAAGGCGGACCGGAAACCGGATTCTACTGTTCCGTCGAAGAGCGGTGCGGTTAATTTGAAAGCGCGGGACAGCACGTCGAGCGTGAACGATGCGTCGTTCGAGGAGTCAATTGTGTCGCGGAACAGCGTGTCGGGGAGCGAACCGCCCGGTTTGGGTGGCATGATGCGGTTCGCGTCTGGAAGAAGGTCTGAATCGTGGGGAGTAGGTGATTCCGAGGGCCACGTGCCGCGATAGGATTGGTCGGAGTTAACCGTTCGGCGAGGGCAAACACGAAGTGGGGCCCTCTGCCCTTGGGTGTAAGCAATTGATGAAGAAAACATTATAAAATTGTGGCGACTGGCGAGTCTTTTTGTGTGGGACCCTGGGCGTCTGAAGAGCGCCTCCCGGCGTGACGTGGCGCGTGGAAAAATTTTCAGTTGTTACTTCTAGTATTTGGTTTTTGTACTACTGTGGTTGAATGAATTTACTGGGTTGGTGTTTTCGTCACTGTATTTTGTAGCCGCACAGTTTTGTAAATACACAGGAGTCATGAGTGTTTTTGTTTCTTGAAATTGGAATTGGAATTGGGCAGATGATGTATATTTTCTTTCTTGTCTTGGGTTTCAATAATTGTATGAATTGTCGAACGGTGCATGCGTGGCGGGTTCCTCTCCTTTGCGATTGAACAAAATTATTAAGCATGGGTGTTGCTTTACTGTTCTCAATTCTGTGTAGTTGAGGAAGACTACACGCTACACTGCTTAGTTTTCATGAATTATTGAATTAAATGATCGTCCATGGAGGAGGATCAACTTTACAAGATTAACCATTTTTTTACTAAGTTATATGTCTTTTCAAGAAATTGGGGTGCCGGTTAAATTTTAGAATACCAAATTTGAGAAACCATTTTGTAAGTGTGTGGATGACGAGGCTTAAGTAATGTTGATCCACACAATACACAAATTGTTGTTGTACTAGTAGTCTCTGAATTCTTCAAAGCTCGCGTGCATGTGGTTGGTGGGATACTTGCGATTACACTCCGACGCTCAAGTCAGTATTAGTTATTAGTTTTGTTATCTCAGGACATCAAAAAACGTACATTTTTCCATTTTAAAAGTCTTATTTATAGGTTGATATGAACCTCCATTTGCGTGGATCGGATAATCAGTTCATTAAGACGTGTGTAGTGGTCCTCAGTGTATAATGACTCTATGAAATCATGAGAGTGTACCCAAAGTATGTTCTTGACCTATTCAACGCCAATTATAACCACTTTCTTACTACATATTTATTATGTTGTATTATTAATTTCACGTGTTCGATTGTTCCAGATAACGAAGAATACACATTTTAAATTTCTTAAATTTCTTAAGGGGAGATTTGGACAGGAAGATGGTAGAAAAATCAATTATCTAATAACAAAACATCATAGAATCATCTGGAATTAGTGTACATGAAATATTGATAAAAGGAAGAGAATAATTCAGAGTTGTCTTAAATGGCTAAAATGTCAAACCCCATCACACATGATTCAATTCCACGCTTTTCCATTTGAACTTCCTATTCAATCATGCTTGCTAGCTGTATTTGCTCTAACTTTCTCCATTACACCTTAAAACAAACTTT